>NC_140583.1:575542062-577019644 GCF_964204655.1 Triturus cristatus | reverse complement strand
TCCGTAAGCGCTCTGTAAGCGTAACGTAAGCGTATCGTACGCGCACGGTGGGTCATGTGATCAAGAAACAACACTTTTGATTGGTTTAAACTACTTTCAGTTCTAGAACTCTCCTACACCACACCCATTCCCCTCATTTCTGCTTGTGATCCCTTAGGAGAAGGAGCTGAGTTGTCTTTGGGATAGAATGGCAGACCAGCAGTCCTCTTCTTCGAGTGAGGCTAGCAGCACCACCATCAGGCAGGGAAGGAGGAAACAAAAGAGCTCTTTTATATGGGAGTATTTTACGTTTCCAGAGGGCAAGAAAAAGGTAAATGCTCCTTTAGTGACTTGCAAGCTTTGCCAGCATGTACTTTCTAGAGGTAATCCTAACAAGAAGTATTCCTTCGGGAATCACACTATGTTAAGACACCTTCTGGATGTACACCCTAGGACAAATGCTCGACATACTGGAGCAAACCCTTCAGTAAGTCGACCGAGCACATCCACAGCAGCTCAGCCGAGTCCATCTTCGGCAGCTCAGCTGAGCCCTTCATCTGTGGGAGGAGAATCACCTTTTTCTGGTCCTCTGGAAACTAACCATCGATTTGCGAGGGTTACAATGCGGTGCTCAAATTGTCATGGTCTAATTGTTCGTGGGGAGACCAGTGTTCCCCTAATTAACAACAGAATAGACCAGCACATTTGTCCTACCAGCTAATACTCCCATTCTTTCTTTCCTCTGTCCCTGTATGAACACAACGGCTCTTTTAAGAGCCAACCTTACCTTTCAACTTTTTTAAAAAAAATGTAAAACCTTTTTTTTTTTTTTACCGTACGCGTATTTTTTTTTTTTTTTTAAACACTAAAAAACAATTACCACATTACAAAGTCCTTGAGGGATTAATAACGAAAAAGTGAAAATCTGATTGAGAAGAAGTGGAAAAAAAGGACCATAACATTTCTGACTTACCTGACCCACCCCAAAAATTAAATATCAATTTAAATTTTATTTAAATTGCTAGAAAAATGGTTTTATTTTTCGAAAATTTTCTTTGTCAATCTGGAAAAAAAAGAAAAAAGTATTAATATTTAAGAAAACATTTTATAATACAGTACACGTATTTACATATTTTCCAAAAACAATTTTTTGCCATTTTTTTGCTGTTTTCAGAATATATTGCATTTCACTATTAATCGTGAAAGCAATTGCATGCATCACTTAACAGCGGGCAAAAAAAAAATAACAATCTCAAAGATTGTTTTCAAAAAGCCCACAATCTCTTCTCACTTAAACATAACATTATAGAAATGCAAAATATTCAAAAAAAATGTCATCTAATAACAATAACTATTTCTAAAAAATACCGTCTGACAATTTTGTTACAGAAGCATAATCACAAAAATAATATATCTCAAATAACTCCACAAAACATCCGGTTACCTTTCCTTTAGGCCAAATGGTAATTTTTACATTCTTTTTTGATTAAATTTCCAATGGTAATCCAATAAAATTCCAAAATTTGATTTGTACAGATGTTACCAATTCTCTCTAAAATTTTGGTTTCCGAAAGATTATTTAGGAATTAAATAAGTCCACAATACAATTGGTTACCTTTCCTTTAGGCCAAATGGTAATTTTAAAAATCTTTTTATTAGAAAATTCCAATGGTAATCCAATAAAATGGTTAAATTGATTTGTACAGATGTTGCCAATTCTCTCTAAAATTTTGGTTTCAGGAAGATTAGATAGGAATTTGCTAAATCAAAAGGCAAACGTTGCTTAAAAACCAATTGACAATCATTACACATTGTCCAGCCTTTTTTACATTTTAGATAAACTGTGTAATGACCAGAAGTTACAGTAGGTCCATCATGGAAAATTATTGCAACTGTTACAAAAGTTTTCCCTGAAATTGATAATTGCTGTCCTGTAAACTTCTTTATTAAAGTATCCAATTTTGAACCATCAGCTCTACATCGTTGCATCATTAAAATTACATACTGTCCGTATTCCTTTAAAATTAACGTTGAAAACATGTCAGATTTACACTCACCGCATTCCATGCTATGATTAGCATCTTTAACTAATTTAGCAAAAGTGACTGATTTACTCTCTGGCAATGTTAAATAAATAAACCTTTCAGAATCAACATTAGAGCCACATGTATTGAAACAGTTTCCACAACTATGTTCCCATTTATAAGAGAGACCAAACATATTGGTGCCGATCACGATCCGGTAAAAAATTCCCCCGTGCGACTCGTATCGGGTCTTCTTACCGTACGAATCGTACAAGTGCCGTACGAACTGGCAATCACGATTCGCATGGTAAAAAGTCCATACGAACCGCACTGGGAATCATTCCCCACACGTCCTCGGGTCGGAAAATGTGTCCGACACGTCCTCGGACGATTTACCTTACAAACGTGAAAAGCCAAGTCCGACCGAGGAATCACGATCCATCCCGTGCGTCCGAGCGTACAACCGTATGGAAAAAACACCGTCCGCACCGAACACCCATAGCAACCATGGAGACATGTGCCCGCATACGCGCCCAACACTCCCCCCAGCCCCCGTACGTCCGACACGTACCCCCCGTGTATGTATACCCCCACCCGTCTAGGTACACCCCAGTACGTTCCAGTCGTACCCCCACCCCAGTACGTGTCGTACCACCGTCAATGTACACCCCCCACCCCTGTACGTGTCGTACCACCGTCAATGTACACCCCCCCACCCCAGTACGTGTCGTACCCCCCGTGTACCTACACCCAAGTACGTTCCAGTCGTACCCCCACCCCTGGACGTGTCGTACCCCCCGTGTACCTACACCCAAGTACGTTCCAGTCGTACCCCCACCCCTGGACGTGTCGTACCACCGTTTACCTACACCCAAGTACGTTCCAGTCGTACCCCCACCCCAGGACGTGTCGTACCACCGTCAATGTACACCCCCCCACCCCAGTACGTGTCGTACCACCGTCAATGTACACCCCCCACCCCTGTACGTGTCGTACCCCCCGTGTACCCACACCCCAGTACGTTCCAGTCGTACCCCCACCCCTGGACGTGTCGTACCACCGTGAACCTACACCCCAGTACGTTCGAGTCGTACCCCCACCCCAGGACGTGTCGTACCACCGTCAATGTACACCCCCCCACCCCAGTACGTGTCGTACCACCGTCAATGTACACCCCCCACCCCTGTACGTGTCGTACCCCCCGTGTACCCACACCCCAGTACGTTCCAGTCGTAACCCCACCCCTGGACGTGTCGTACCCCCCCGTGTACCTACACCCCAGTACGTTCCAGTCGTACCCCCACCCCAGTACGTGTCGTACCACCGTCAATGTACACCCCCCCACCCCAGTACGTGTCGTACCACCGTCAATGTACACCCCCCACCCCTGGACGTGTCGTACCCCCCCGTGTACCTACACCCCAGTACGTTCCAGTCGTACCCCCACCCCTGGACGTGTCGTACCCCCCCGTGTACCTACACCCCAGTACGTTCCAGTCGTACCCCCACCCCAGTACGTGTCGTACCACCGTCAATGTACACCCCCCCACCCCAGTACGTGTCGTACCACCGTCAATGTACACCCCCCCACCCCAGTACGTGTCGTACCACCGTCAATGTACACCCCCCACCCCTGGACGTGTCGTACCCCCCCGTGTACCTACACCCCAGTACGTTCCAGTCGTACCCCCACCCCTGGACGTGTCGTACCCCCCCGTGTACCTACACCCCAGTACGTTCCAGTCGTACCCCCACCCCAGTACGTGTCGTACCACCGTCAATGTACACCCCCCACCCCTGTACGTGTCGTACCCCCGTGTACCCACACCCCAGTACGTTCCAGTCGTAACCCCACCCCTGGACGTGTCGTACCACCGTGAACCTACACCCCAGTACGTTCCAGTCGTACCCCCACCCCAGTACGTTCCTGGCGCACCCCCAACACAACCTCCTAAGTACGGAGCGCACCCCATGCCCCAACATCACAACCGCATGTACGAGTCTTACAAAGCCACACACAAGGACAAAATCGTACAACCAAATGGCCCATGTACACACCGTACACACGCTCAAAACGCACGTACACAACCAGGACAAAATAAAACAACACAAGAATACACCAGTCGAAAGGCACACAGCCACTAAACATGGCCAACAACCACTTAAATAACACAATCACTGACCTGCAACTGCCAAAAACAAACAGAGGCCCAATACACCACCACTCCTTATAACACACCCACCCAAAATTCAAAAACTGCCACACCCACCCATGGACCAATAAAAAGGGCCCACACACACAAACCATGAGCCTTTCCAACAGACTCACTGCTGCCAGACACCACAGAACCAGACTACAAGCTACACCACACCTTACACTTGCACACCTTCAAACGACCACCCTCACAAACACCCTCTCATCACATTCACACACACACACAACCATCCACACCCCCCCCCAACATCCACACCCCCCCCACACCCACACCATCCCCACCCACACCCCTCACCATGCCCACTACCAAGAATCCAAAGTTCAGTCACCGAGAGTTGGAGGTCCTTGTTGATCAAATCCTCAGAGTCGAGCCACAGATCTTTGGAACATTGGTCAGAAGCACCAGCCAGGCAGCCAAAACAGCCATGTGGCAGACCATCGTCGATGCTGTGAATGCTGTTGCGGACACCAGGAGGACCAAGCAGGATTGCCAGAACAGGTGGTACGATCTGCGGAGGAGGGTCAGAGCCAAGAGGCAGGAGGAACACGACCAGGCCAACGCCACCGGAGGAGGGCCCTCCCGCAGAGCCGTACAGTACCATCCCTGGGAGGAGAGGGTGATGGCCATACTGCCGGTGGAGGCAGTTGAAGGAGTAGAAGGACTCCGAGACCCGGGTGAGTACACAAACAACGCACCTCACATGGGGGGAACTGCAACCACAACCAAAATTAATAACAGGCACGCAACCACCACAAGCCATCGCATTACTCAACCACACTCCATGAGCAGGCACATGCCACTGCTGCCACCATGCCCCATGCACCCAGCTGGACAATGTCAAGTCACAGGCCACAGAAGACAACAACACATGACACGGTAACCCGGATGGCGGGAGGCTGGGCACCAAGAATCACATAGTGCGACTCCAAAGCAGACAACAATGCCCTCTGCCCATATGGCCTAGGTCACAGCCAGACAAACACTGTGTCCCAACACAGGAATGACTTGCCAGCAAATGGCGGACGCCTTGCATCAACACATGGGGGTGAAGGCACTGTTTTGCACATGCCAGCAGCTAATGAACAGCCAACAGTGTGAAAGAGTGGCAGCACACACCACCACAGCAGCAGCGCACAGACACACAGCAGACAAAATGGGTGCCTGGAGATCAGAAACAAACTCACATCAACAGGCCAAGGGCCACTCAAAGATCTGCTAACAGTGTGTGCCCAGGAAGCTGGGCCAAGGTGACAGAGGGTGACACACGGAGGGAGGGAGAGGGGGACACAGAGGGAGGGAGAGGGGGACAGAGAGGGAGGGAGAGGGGTACTGAGAGGGAGGGAGACGGACAGAGGGAGGAGGCTGACACACGGAGGGAGGGAGAGGGGGACACAGAGGGTGGGAGAGGGGGACAGGGAGGGAGGGAGAGGGGGACTGAGAGGGAGGGAGACGGACAGAGGGAGGAGGCTGACACACGGAGGGAGGGAGAGGGGGACAGAGAGGGAGGGAGAGGGGGACAGAGAGGGAGGGAGAGGGGGACTGAGAGGGAGGGAGACGGACAGAGGGAGGAGGCTGACACACGGAGGGAGGGAGAGGGGGACACAGAGGGTGGGAGAGGGGGACAGGGAGGGAGGGAGAGGGGGACTGAGAGGGAGGGAGACGGACAGAGGGAGGAGGCTGACACACGGAGGGAGGGAGAGGGGGACAGAGAGGGAGGGAGAGGGGGACAGAGAGGGAGGGAGAGGGGGACTGAGAGGGAGGGAGACGGACAGAGGGAGGAGGCTGACACACGGAGGGAGGGAGAGGGGGACAGAGAGGGAGGGAGAGGGGGACAGAGAGAGAGGGAGACACAGGAAGATGGACACAGGGAGGAGGCTGACACACAGAGGGAGGGAGAGGGGGACACAGAGGGTGGGAGAGGGGGACAGAGAGGGAGGGAGAGGGGGACTGAGAGGGAGGGAGACGGACAGAGGGAGGAGGCTGACACACAGAGGGAGGGAGAGGGGGACAGAGAGGGAGGGAGAGAGGGACAGAGAGGGAGGGAGAGGGGGACAGAGAGAGAGGGAGACACAGGAAGATGGACACAGGGAGGAGGCTGACACACAGAGGGAGGGAGAGGGGGACAGAGAGGGAGGGAGAGGGGGACTGAGAGGGAGGGAGACGGACAGAGGGAGGAGGCTGACACACGGAGGGAGGGAGAGGGGGACAGAGAGGGAGGGAGAGGGGGACAGAGAGGGAGGGAGAGGGGGACTGAGAGGGAGGGAGACGGACAGAGGGAGGAGGCTGACACACGGAGGGAGGGAGAGGGGGACAGAGAGGGAGGGAGAGGGGGACAGAGAAGGAGGGAGACACAGGGAGAGCAAATCAGTCCTTTGGTGTGTGGGAATGTCTGCTCGTCAGCAGGTGGACTGCGTGCATGTAGACAAGGGTGGCCAGTGCCAGAACCCCCCCTCTTCATCATGGCAAAACGCAGGGCCATGTTACAACCTGTACACGAGCACAAGGACAGCCACCTGCATCATATGAGTGTGTGGATCCACTCCATGTGCACATGTACAGTGCTACAAGGAATGCGCAAATGCATAGCTCGGCACACATGCACACTCCACTGCTGACTGCAGTCACACTTGACGCAGCAAGTAAGACTGTGCCACACATAGTTAAAGGGGCCAAATTGGTGCCCAAGGGACACACACATGCACAAGTGCACTGTGAGTGGAATGCAAGACAGATCCTAATTCCAAGAGGAAATGTGCCAACTTTGTAACGGATGAAACATGGATGTTGCATGGATCAAAATTAACATTGTCTCTCTCACACACAGGTCAACGTCGTGCTGCACCCCCCAACACTGGGGGGGAACACTCACAGGACCCGGATCTGCAGGAGACCGATCCCACCGGCAGCGACCACTCTCACCACTCTGCGGACGACCCCGACCGACCTGGCCCCTCTGGTGTCCAACCACCTGCAGCACCTGCGTCAGGTACAACCGTGCCAACCACCACCCCCACTCCTGCCACATCCCAGGAGACACCCAGGATCCCTGCCCCAACACCACAATGCAGCCAGGCTCGCCAGGAGGGACACGGTGTCCCGGGCACCCAGGAGGAGGCAGGCGACAACGCCAATGCCACCCCTCAGGGGTCCCGGAGACCCCATGTGCCCACAAGTGCAGGCCAGACGCAAGTGGGCAGGGGTGGTGGGAGTGGAGAACGGCGGAGGCGCGAGCCTGACCAGTTGGCTGGGGATCCGGTATTTTCCCATGTCCGTAACATCCTGGACTCATACCGGCAGGACACCACGGGCATGGCCCAGGTTGTGTCCGTCCTCGAGGGGATCAAGGTCCAGCAGGCCCAGCAACATGCGGAGCTAATAGCCTGTCTACAGCTACACCAACGGAGGATGGAGGACAGACAAGCTCAGCAAGTGACGGCGTCCCAGGGGATTCACGCTGAACTCCGTCGGATGGCCGACACCATGGCCGACCCTCCCTGTGCCAGAAGGCGGAGAACATCACCACCCACAGGGAGGGATCATGAGGAGGAGGAGGAAACATCCGACGGAGCATCCCAGACGTCGTCACGGCCTGCTGCTGAGGTTCCCCGCAGGAAGCCGGGTCGTCCACGGAAAGGACCGTGAGGGTGGCTGCTACATCACCATCTCCCAGGACACCTGGCCTGGCACCTGGCCCACTGGAGCAACAGCATCACAGCATCAAGAGACATTCTCTGCCACATGGCCCTGCTGGTCACTGGCTGACCAATGTTGACAAAGACTGTGGCATGGACTCTGAGGATTTCCAATGGCAAGGACACCAACTCCCCTACTGAACTTTAGATTCCCTAATCCCGGAAAGGCCCTCACTTGGCCCCCCCCCCCCAATAATAAATCACACTATTAAGAGTAGATGCCTGCTGGTAGCATTATTACCAAACATGTGTCTTGTACAGTCTAAACATGCCTGAGTCATCTGTTCACTTCAACCATCCACACCCTGGGGCCTGAGTCTGGCACAGGACACATGGGTCACAGTTTTCTAGGCAAGACAGACATGGAGCACCATACACACCCGTGATGGTCAGAACCAGCTGAGGGGGTGGCCGAACAACCGTGCTGACAGACACATTGAGTACAGCAACAGTCATGCGCAGAGGTCAGGGATCCTGGCCCGTGTCCTGGGGGGCACCCAGGTACGTGTAGACAGGTGGCAGAACCATGTCCTGCAAGCTTGAGTCCGGTGGATGCAGAGAATGGGGTCATGGACAACGTTGGATGCATGGGGATGGCACATGTCACAATACCCACACAGTCATGGACATCATGCCCATTACACAGTCTCAGCACACACACACAGCTTGCATCTTGCCACTCGACATATTGACACATAGCCACAATCAGGGAATACCATGCCAGACATGCAGGATGCACCGTGCCAACACACCAGCATTGACTGAGAAGAGGCACCTTGGAGGCATAGGGACACCTTTAATAGTCATGTGTTTGGGATTGCAGAGGCAACTTGAAGTACACATGAACACATCATGTGGAGTAACATGTGGCTCCAACACTGGCACCCCCCTTCTGCAGCACAAATGCGTGATAGCCATGGAACTGGCACACAAGTGTCGGATAACAGCTAAATACCCACAGCTGCTCACGGAGAGACTGCCATACACCATACATCCGCTGATGTGGAAGTCCCACGCCATGTCAAGACAATGTTAACCGTATGTGTCCGAGGGCAGTGTCACACACATTGATGCCTTCATCACAATCCACTATCCCATCACTGATGACTGACAACCAGGCAGCCCATCTATTCAGGTGTACCCAGCTGCATGTCGTGTCCCATGGGGATGCCACATGTCTGCAGAGGACCCAAACCCCGACCGGGGCAGTGTGCACACATCGTGAACAACTGCCACACCCAATACACCCCAGATGCATCCCTTACCCCATGGAGAATTCCAAACGTGTCCGTGCCTGTAACGCTGAGTCAGCCCACGATGCCATGTCCATGAGGAATAGCAGTGCCACAACAATGCAACCAGCAAACGGCATGCGCAGGTACCTGGGGAAGAGAGACACACAAGAAGTCAGCCACAAGAAGCACAGCCACTTGCATGTGCATTTACTCGACACATGTATGTATGACAACATGCTAGGTCACAATTATGCCTGGGGAAATACTACCATCACTGCCACCATCACTCCAGTGACACACCCACACACACCTCTGACCCACGTGCCATACATGCAGGTGGAGACACACATCACAACGCATGCCACACGGGGACCAATGCGTGCACACTCAGACCCTGGTACTCACCACTAAGCAAAGAAGTCGCGTATGAGCCGAGTCCGGATGTCCTCTTGCGGCTCCACATCCTCCACATCACTAGCCCCATTGCCAAGCCCTTCGTCCTCCACGGGTGGATGGTCCTCGTCATCTTGATCCAGGATGAGTGGCACAGCTCTTTCAACTGCCATGTTGTGCAGCATGCAGCAGACCATGAAGATCTTGCAGACCTTCGCCGGGGCATATGGGAGTGCGCCGCCGGTCTTGTGGAGGCACCTGAATCGGCTCTTCAGCATGCCAAACGTCCTCTCTATCACTCGCCTTGTCCGGCCATGGGCGGTGTTGTAGCGGAGCTGGGCCGGCGTGATGGGGTTGCGGAGAGGTGTCAGCAGCCAAGGCATGTTGGGATAGCCAGCGTCCCCTAAATGGAAAGCACATGGATATCGTTAGAACTGGCGAAGCGGTAGTGCTGCTCGGCCAAACAGAATACAGGACAGACAGACTGTACCCACCAACAACACATGCCCGTTCGTTGCGCAGCTGCATCATCATATCAGGCATCCCGCTACGCCTCATGATGTAGGCATCGTGTGCTGATCCTGGAAAACGAGCACAGACATGTGAAATCACCATGTTGGACAGACACACCACAAGGGCATTGATGGAGTGGTAGTGCTTCCGATTGCGGTACGCCACCTCCCGTGCGTGTGGTGGTACCAAACCTACATGTGTCCCATCTATGGACCCAATGACATGGGGCATCCCTCCCAGGGCATAGAAACCACGCTTGACCTCAGTCATCTGTTCAGGGGTTGGGAACTTGATGAAGTCATCCAGGTGAATCAACATGGCCTCCAAGAAATCATGCAGCACACCGCTGAACATGCTCTGGGACATGCCACCAACATGAGCTATGGTATATTGGAAGGTACCCGTGGCAAGGAAATGTAGGGCAGCCATTACCTTCAGCTGGGGTGTCAGTGCCGTAGGATACCTGTGCTGCGGTTGCAGGTGTGGTGCCAGTCTCGCCGTCAGCTCCAGAATCAACGGTTGGGTGAAGCGGTAGAGCCGGATCCTGTCATTCTCCTGCATGGTGGCCAAGTCTGGAATTCTTCGGGCAACAGGAGGCGCTCTGCAGTAATTTGGAAGTGACAAGGAAGAGTGAGTGCACTACGAGAACAACTCATGTCTACTGAGCACATGTAAATCTGGCAATACACACATGCCACATAGGGAGTCAGGCATGTGCTACATGCCCAGGACACGTATGGATGCAAGGTGACACTCCTTCCAAGACCCAGCTACACACGGTGATTGAGAACCTCCCCATGCCACGCCATGAAAATAGCTGTGTCCCAGTGCAAGTGCACTGCCCGACGCAAGACAGGAGTGACATACACCCACACATCAGCAGAAGTGTGATGCTGATTGCAGAGACTGGCAGCGGAACACTTGAGCCACAGGTCACATGACATTACACTAGTCCAGCCCACACACCTTGCCATGAAGGTGCACATGTCATGACTCCCCACACATTCCTTGTGAGTTTGCTGACATGGCCTTGTCACGCTACTCCGTGTCCCTTGCATACATGTGCACCTCACATCCGGTAACACATGTGGCATGGTGTTGGGAACAGTGTGCAATGACAATCTACACACAGCCACATGTTGGTTGCTGCAACGGCTGCAGCTTTTGAGGGTGCTACAACATCAACCCGATGTAAATCCCGGACACATATATGGCATAGTCACATTGTGCACTGTGGGTAGTGATGAGTCATGTGTCATGACCCCTGTACCGGGCATCATGGGACACTTCCGTGTGTTGGTGTCCGTGCCATGCCAGTGACGCTCACCCCAAGTGCGCAGTCCCACATGCACACATGTCAAAGGAGTCAAGGGCATGCCTGGCAGACATTGCACCCTCACACAGTACACATGTACACATCTCATCATACATCTGGTGCCTTCTCCACTCAGGAGGCATGTTCCACATCACAGCCTGTGACACCTGTGCCCCACACATGTGGTAATGCACAGACGATGCCTTGGTGTCCATTCCTGGACAAGTATGTCCATCCATGGACAAGTATGTCCGCCCTATTCCGACATGTGTGTCGCCTATCACCACAGTGATGTGTAAAATCCGCCGTACTGCTGCTGAGAGGGCCTGTGCATGTTCCCAAATCACTGTGGGAGTGCTGCCGTATGTGTACCCATCGTGATGGCGAGCGTAGATGCGAGTGTACGGTCCGTACCACTACGGGTACGCATACGCGTGCAGACCCATAGTGATAGTGAGCGTAGATGCGAGTGTACGGTCCGTACCACTACGGGTACGCATACGCGTGCAGACCCATAGTGATAGTGAGCGTAGATGCGAGTGTACGGTCCGTACCACTACGGGTACGCATACGCGTGCAGACCCATAGTGATAGAGAGCGTAGATGCGAGTGTACGGCCCTATCAGTATGGGTCTGCACGCGTATGCGTACCCGTAGTGGTACGGACCGTACACTCGCATCTACGCTCACTATCACTATGGGTCTGCACGCGTATGCGTACCCGTAGTGGTACGGACCGTACACTCGCATCTACGCTCACTATCACTATGGGTCTGCACGCGTATGCGTACCCGTAGTGGTACGGACCGTACACTCGCATCTACGCTCACTATCACTATGGGTCTGCACGCGTATGCGTACCCGTAGTGGTACGGACCGTACACTCGCATCTACGCTCACTATCACTATGGGTCTGCACGCGTATGCGTACCCGTAGTGGTACGGACCGTACACTCGCATCTACGCTCACTATCACTATGGGTCTGCACGCGTATGCGTACCCGTAGTGGTACGGACCGTACACTCGCATCTACGCTCACTATCACTATGGGTCTGCACGCGTATGCGTACCCGTAGTGGTACGGACCGTACACTCGCATCTACGCTCACTATCACTATGGGTCTGCACGCGTATGCGTACCCGTAGTGGTACGGACCGTACACTCGCATCTACGCTCACTATCACTATGGGTCTGCACGCGTATGCGTACCCGTAGTGGTACGGACCGTTTACTCGCATCTACGCTCACTATCACTATGGGTCTGCACGCGTATGCGTACCCGTAGTGATAGTGAGCGTAGATGCGAGTGTTCGGTCCGTACCACTACGGGTACGCATACGCGTGCAGACCAAAAGTGATGGAGAGCGTAGGCATGCATGTACGGGCCGTTGCCATGCATTTGGGGTGCCCTAGGGCCCCCACACGCACCGTACCTGTGTGTGATGCTCCAAATTACATAGGGGACAAGTATTAAGGCCTACATGCATGCTGGTTGTCATGGAGACCAAGTTCAAAATTCGAAATTGTTCTGGAAGGTGCACAGCAGAAGTCAGTTGGGATTTGTCTACTTTGTTGCAATGTGTTTGTGGGGCTGACATCATGCAGGAGAATGAAACCGATAGAGAACCCACAGACTGCTAGGTTTGAAGGGATTGGTGGAAACATAGGATGCAAATGTGAGTGACCAATCTCTCTGTACTCCTGTGCATGAGACTGGGCAGAAGGGCACATATAAGGCAGCCAGGTCCCATGAGGGAGCACTTGCCTGCACATCTTTGCATTCGTCGACCCAGCTGCTGCTACTGATTCCCTGGAACCATGTCAAGGGCTGTGGAGAGGACACAGCCATTCACCCTGGAGGAGAACATGGCTCTGCTGGATGTGATCCTCCCACAGTACTCCATGCTGTATGGGCGACCAGGTTATCAGGTGAGTGCATAGGCCACTGCCACAGACTGTCCCTATGTGGTGACTGTGACTTCTGCCATTGCGTCCAGGTGTAACACACATGCCATGTACTGTCGGGGGGGTCCCAGGGGGGGGGGTGCCTGATGTCTCCCAGCAGTGCCCTGAGACAGGAGGGGTGGGGGCCTATCACTCACAGCAGTGCCCTGAGACAGGAGGGGTGTGTGCAGAGTCCTCCCAGCATTGCCCTGAGACAGGAGGGGTGGGTGCAGAGTCCTCCCAGCAGTGCCCTGAGACAGGAGGGGTGTGTGCAGAGTCCTCCCAGCAGTGCCCTGAGACAGGAGGGGTGGGTGCAGAGTCCTCCCAGCAGTGCCCTGAGACAGGAGGGGTGTGTGCAGAGTCCTCCCAGCAGTGCCCTGAGACAGGAGGGGTGTGTGCAGAGTCCTCCCAGCAGTGCCCAGAGACAGGAGGGGTGTGTGCAGAGTCCTCCCAGCAGTGCCCTGAGACAGGAGGGGTGGGTGCAGAGTCCTCCCAGCAGTGCCCTGAGACAGGAGGGGTGGGTGTGGAGTCCTCACAGCAGTGCCCTGAGCCAGGAGGGGTGGGTGTGATGCACAGTGTGAGCCTAGATCATTGATTGTGACATTGCCATCATTCCACCTGTGTACCCACTGTGGCACGTAGTGCTTTTCCCCTCACCAGGGGATGATGTCCCTATGACAAAGGTGCAATGCGTTGGCTGCATGACATGCCTTGTTGTTACCAGCTAATTTGTACCCATATGTCTCTCTGTGACATGTGGCTGGTGTATTGATGTGGTGTCACTTGTTCCTCCTCACAGGTAGGCGCCACTGCCAAGGAGCAGATCTGGCTGACCGCCGTCAGTGCCGTGAGGGGTGTGGATGGTCGGAGGCGGCGCCTGGCCCAGGTGAGGAAACGCTGGCAGGATATCCGGTGCTGGACGCGGAGGATTGCACGGCTCCTGCTGGGGGACTCACCTGAGAGCCACAAGAACCGCGGCCGCCGCCGTCTGAGCCACCTCCACAGGCGTGTGCTGCCGGTGGTCTTTCCAGACCTCGAGAGGCGCTTACAGGCGATGCAGCAGCCGGAAGGGGGTAGGTACATGTGTGTTTGTTGTGTGTCACCGGCATTTGTAAGGGCACAGTAGCATGAATCCACTGGCAGGGTTTAAAGGTGCTGTGCAGATCCTGTTTGCCCCAGTATAGCGCTGTGCCCCTGCCACCCTTCCCCTCCTTGCAATGTGTTCCCTGGTCTGTGTGTAGTCACTCCTTCACAGGGTAATGTAGGCTGGCGCTTTGTCCACGGGAACAATGTCTGTAGCATCATGTGTGGGGGTGGTGTGTAACAGGTTGTGGGACCTTGCCTGTGCACTGTCAAGTTCACTGCATGTGGGTTCCATGTCAGTTGGCACTGATGCTGACTCCAGACATGGGAGTTGGTCTCTCATGTGTCATGCCTTACAGCGCGCATGTCCTATGTAGTGGCCTGTGACATGATGTGCATGACTGTGCGATACACATAGTGCAGGGATGGTGACGTGTGTTGCTGTCATTACCATTCAGTAGCATGTAGTTGCGTGCCCACTACTGTCCCCTGGGGCACCTTTTCCTCAGTGGTGTATGTGTCATCATGAACGTGGCCACTGTCAGTGTCTACAGCGTAAGTTGTGCTCTGTGCCATTGTCCCCTGTCACCATGTATATAGACGTGCTAATTTGTACAGGTGTCCACTGTGCAGCCTGACCTGATTGTCCTTCTTCATACTCACAGTTGCCAGTGCCTGTGTGTCTTGTTATACTCATCTGAGGATGGGCACTGGTACCTCATTATTTGTACAGGCGCACCTTGGCTGTTTGGCGTCCAATCTTGCTTTTTGCCTGCCCCTGTGTGTATCACCCAGACCATGAGATGTTGGTGCCACCTGTGTCTCCACAATTTGCCTCGTGTAGGGTCTTGTTGGGGCGGGCAATGCCTATGTGTTAAATCCTGATTACCACTTGCTGGGTCTGGCCAGTGTGTGATGTGCCTGGACACACACGCAATGTGCAGTGACCGAGTCATGTTGTGCATGTTTTCAGCATTACCTATGCAGCATGTGTCTCAAGTTCATGAATATGGTCCCTGGTCATCGGTATTTTCGCCAACGCTGTGTGGTGCAGATGCAGTGCTGGATTGTCCCCAGGACCTGGGTGCTATGTCAGACTCCTTTTCCTGTGTTTAGCTATTGTCTCATGCTCTCCATGGTATTTCAGTGGCATGGTGGCTCAACCAACTGTGTGTTTCATGCCCTACATCGGTACCCTGTTCAGTAGATGTTAGGGATCTTCCTTTTCAGGCCATGCAATGTTACCTATGTAGATTGGACTCATGTGACAGATGTGTACAGGTGTCTGAATAATTTCTGTCTCTCCACCCTGCCCACAGCATCGTCGGGGGACACAGAGGGAGACATGGACACAGACCAGGCGGAGGGACCGAGCACCAGTGCCAGCCGTGACATCGGGTCTGGCACATCGAGTGGGACAGAGGCGGAGGAGAGTGTGGCCGAGGACCTGTCGACTGGCACATCAGACTACGAAGCTGACAGGTCCGGGGACGATGTCGCCGAGTGGGCGGAGGCTGCACCAGCAGCTGACAGCGGAACAACACCTCGCACCGCCCCCTCAGTTTCCACCAGCCGCCTCCCACTTGCTCGTGTCCCTTCCCAGCGTGCCCGGTCACAGCATGTCTCCTTCCTGCCAGGCACCGCGCCCCCTGCCCCTGTCTCCACTGCTGCCGCCAATGCTGAGTCTGTGGACATCCAGCGGCAACTGCAGGTTGGTCAGGCTGCGATCCTTAATGTCCTCCATGCCCACGGCAAAACCCTCACCAACATCGAGGCTTTCTTGGAGGGCATTCATTCATCGCAGGCTGACCAACGCAACTTGCTGAGGTCCATCGACTCCACACTGACTGCAGCAGTGGGTCTCCTGCAGCGTGACCTCCCCCCACCTACCCCTGCCCCATCCACACTTCCCACTCCCATGCCTGTCACACGTACACCCAGACGTCGGCATGCACCCACATCAACGGACACGGGCACCACACCAGCAGGGAAGGTCCACCGCACTCCTCCTGACACGCACACACAGGGTGAGGTAGGCACACCCACTGGGTCGGGGGGCAAACGTGTGACACGCAGCCATAGTGGGAGTCCGCATTCCACCCAGTCCACTCCCTCCAAATCCCCTCCCCTCAGCTCTCCTGGCCACATCTCCCCCAAGGACTCCTTCATGGCCGCTCTGTCCCTGAGCCCCACAGTTACACCACCACGCAAGCGGTCACGGAGGTCCCCGGTCAGGGTGGTTGAGTCTCCCCCCCTGTCTCCACCCTCCCCCGGTGGCGCTGCGACCCATCCCTCTGACCCCCCCCCCCTCCTTGGGGCCTGAGGTCCCTTCGGGTGCAGGGGACTCCCTGGATGACCTTGCAAAGGTGTGTAGTGCCATCCTGGCCTCCGCCTTTGGCACTGACCCACCCCCTGTGGTGGACTCCTCCATCCCTGCACCCACAACGCCGCCCCTTTGCCCTGATGTCCCTGCGGTGCCTGTTGCTCCCCCCCCCCCTGATGCCCTCACCAGTGTGGAAGACGATGCCATTTGACTGTGCAGGCAAGGTAGGGGACACGCATCCCACTGTGTCCCCCATCCAGCTGAGAATCATTGACTGCCCTATGGGCTTTGTGAAGATTGAACTGCCTGCGATCCACGGACATTGTGCTCCTGCTGAATAAAGCTTATTTTTGTTTTCATTATCACACTACTGCTATGCTGGTATTGGTGTTGGTGGGGCTGCTACATGGTTTTGGGTGGTGTGTAAGGGTTTGGGTGTGTGGGATATGTAGTAGTGTACTGCTCATTGGTGGGACCCTGTGATCTGTGTGCCATCACAAGGTGTTGGCTAACTTTCTTTGTTCATGTAGGCAGTTACTGCATGGTGCACTTGTCCAAGGGTGTATTCCTTCCTCTGTGTACCCAGCTTTCTTCCCTGCAGGGTGTTCCCAATGTTTAGCGCAGAGCTGTGTCTACATGAGCTGTGTGTGTGACGGAGCCCTTCTACTTTGGCCATGCATGCAGGGCCATGTCTCCACCTGCGACAATCGTGGCATCCTTGGTGATCACTGTACTTGTGTGTGGAGTCTGTTGACATGAGTTCATGGGGACATGTTCCCTTGTAGCCAGTATGCATGTGGATAATTCTGGCCTCACACACATGTGTTACACCCCTCCAGTCTCAGGGCACTGCTGGGAGTGATGGGCACCCACCCCTCCTGTCTCAGGGCACTGCTGGGAGGACTCCACACCCACCCCTCCTGTCTCAGGGCACTGCTGGGAGTGATGGGCACCCACCCCTCCTGTGTCAGGGCACTGCTGGGAGGACTCCACACCCACCCCTCCTGTCTCAGGGCACTGCTGGGAGGACTCTGCACACACCCCTCCTGTCTCTGGGCACTGCTGGGAGTGATGGGCACCCACCCCTCCTGTCTCAGGGCACTGCTGGGAGGACTCTGCACACACCCCTCCTGTCTCAGGGCACTGCTGGGAGTGATGGGCACCCACCCCTCCTGTGTCAGGGCACTGCTGGGAGGACTCCACACCCACCCCTCCTGTCTCAGGGCACTGCTGGGAGGACTCTGCACACACCCCTCCTGTCTCTGGGCACTGCTGGGAGTGATGGGCACCCACCCCTCCTGTCTCAGGGCACTGCTGGGAGGACTCTGCACACACCCCTCCTGTCTCTGGGCACTGCTGGGAGGACTCTGCACCCACCCCTCCTGTCTCAGGGCACTGCTGGGAGGACTCTGCACACACCCCTCCTGTGTCTGGGCACTGCTGGGAGGACTCTGCACCCACCCCTCCTGTCTCAGGGCACTGCTGGGAGGACTCTGCACCCACCCCTCCTGTGTCTGGGCACTGCTGGGAGGACTCTGCACCCACCCCTCCTGTCTCAGGGCACTGCTGGGAGGACTCTGCACCCACCCCTCCTGTGTCAGGGCACTGCTGGGAGGACTCCACACCCACCCCTCCTGTCTCAGGGCACTGCTGGGAGGACTCCACACCCACCCCTCCTGTGTCAGGGCACTGCTGGGAGGACTCCACACCCACCCCTCCTGTGTCAGGGCACTGCTGGGAGGACTCCACACCCACCCCTCCTGTGTCAGGGCACTGCTGGGAGGACTCCACACCCACCCCTCCTGTGTCTGGGCACTGCTGGGAGGACTCCACACCCACCACTCCTGTGTCTGGGCACTGCTGGGAGGACTCTGCACCCACCCCTCCTGTCTCAGGGCACTGCTGGGAGGACTCTGCACCCACCCCTCCTGTCTCAGGGCACTGCTGGGAGGACTCTGCACCCACCCCTCCTGTGTCAGGGCACTGCTGGGAGGACTCCACACCCACACCTCCTGTCTCAGGGCACTGCTGGGAGGACTCCACACCCACCCCTCCTGTGTCAGGGCACTGCTGGGAGGACTCCACACCCACCCCTCCTGTGTCAGGGCACTGCTGGGAGGACTCCACACCCACCCCTCCTGTGTCTGGGCACTGCTGGGAGGACTCCACACCCACCACTCCTGTCTCAGGGCACTGCTGGGTGGACTCTGCACACACACCTCCGATTTCTGGATATGTGCGCTTGGCACATACACGGTGGGGGTACGCACACTGCATTCGAGGTGAGGGTACGAGTCTACTGACACTGGTGTGGTGGGGGTACGCTCCGTACGTCCGCGGGTGTGGGTACGGGTCGTACTTACACTGTTGGGCAGGGGGGTACGCTCCTTGCATTCGTGGGTGGGGGTTCGAGTCGTACTTACACTGTTGGCATGGGGGGTACGCTCCATGCATACGCGGGTGGGGGTACGGGTCGTACTTACACTGTTGGGCAGGGGGGTACGCTCCTTGCATTCGCGGGTGGGGGTACGGGTCGTACTTACACTGTTGGGCTGGGGGTACGCTCCGTACGTCCGCGGGTGGGGGTAAGGGTCGTACTTACACTGTTGGGCTGGGGGTACGCTCCGTACGTCCGCGGGTGGGGGTACGGGTCGTACTTACACTGTTGGGCTGGGGGTACGCTCCGTACGTCCGCGGGTGGGGGTACGGGTCGTACTTACACTGTTGGGCTGGGGGTACGCTCCGTACGTCCGCGGGTGGGGGTACGGGTCGTACTTACACTGTTGGGCTGGGGGTACGCTCCGTACGTCCGCGGGTGGGGGTACGGGTCGTACTTACACTGTTGGGCTGGGGGTACGCTCCGTACGTCCGCGGGTGGGGGTACGGGTCGTACTTACACTGTTGGGCTGGGGGTACGCTCCGTACGTCCGCGGGTGGGGGTACGGGTCGTACTTACACTGTTGGGCTGGGGGTACGCTCCGTACGTCCGCGGGTGGGGTACGGGTCGTACTTACACTGTTGGGCAGGGGGGTACGCTCCTTGCATTCGCGGGTGGGGGTACGGGTCGTACTTACACTGTTGGGCTGGGGGGTACGCTCCTTGCATTCGTGGGTGGGGGTTCGAGTCGTACTTACACTGTTGGCATGGGGGGTACGCTCCATGCATACGCGGGTGGGGGTACGGGTCGTACTTACACTGTTGGGCAGGGGGGTACGCTCCTTGCATTCGCGGGTGGGGGTACGGGTCGTACTTACACTGTTGGGCTGGGGGTACGCTCCTTGCATTCGTGGGTGGGGGTTCGAGTCGTACTTACACTGTTGGCATGGGGGGTACGCTCCATGCATACGCGGGTGGGGGTACGGGTCGTACTTACACTGTTGGGCTGGGGGGTACGCTCCTTGCATTCGTGGGTGGGGGTTCGAGTCGTACTTACACTGTTGGCATGGGGGGTACGCTCCATGCATACGCGGGTGGGGGTACGGGTCGTACTTACACTGTTGGGCTGGGGGGTACGCTCCTTGCATTCGTGGGTGGGGGTACGGGTCGTACTTACACTGTTGGGCTGGGGGTACGCTCCGTACGTCCGCGGGTGGGGGTACGGGTCGTACTTACACTGTTGGGCTGGGGGTACGCTCCGTACGTCCGCGGGTGGGGGTACGGGTCGTACTTACACTGTTGGGCTGGGGGTACCCTCCGTACGTCCGCGGGTGGGGGTACGGGTCGTACTTACACTGTTGGGCTGGGGGTACGCTCCGTACGTCCGCGGGTGGGGGTACGGGTCGTACTTACACTGTTGGGCAGGGGGGTACGCTCCTTGCATTCGCGGGTGGGGGTACGGGTCGTACTTACACTGTTGGGCTGGGGGGTACGCTCCTTGCATTCGTGGGTGGGGGTTCGAGTCGTACTTACACTGTTGGCATGGGGGGTACGCTCCATGCATACGCGGGTGGGGGTACGGGTCGTACTTACACTGTTGGGCAGGGGGGTACGCTCCTTGCATTCGCGGGTGGGGGTACGGGTCGTACTTACACTGTTGGGCTGGGGGGTACGCTCCTTGCATTCGTGGGTGGGGGTTCGAGTCGTACTTACACTGTTGGCATGGGGGGTACGCTCCATGCATACGCGGGTGGGGGTACGGGTCGTACTTACACTGTTGGGCTGGGGGGTACGCTCCTTGCATTCGTGGGTGGGGGTTCGAGTCGTACTTACACTGTTGGCATGGGGGGTACGCTCCATGCATACGCGGGTGGGGGTACGGGTCGTACTTACACTGTTGGGCTGGGGGGTACGCTCCTTGCATTCGTGGGTGGGGGTTCGAGTCGTACTTACACTGTTGGCATGGGGGGTACGCTCCATGCATACGCGGGTGGGGGTACGGGTCGTACTTTCACTGTTGGGCTGGGGGGTACGCTCCTTGCATACGGGGTGGGGGTAGGGTCCGTACATGTCCGTCCCCACGCTATGTGATGTTTGTGCGGCCCGTACCCAGGCCTTTGCCACGTGGGTGCGATCCGTCCCGCCATTGTTGGGGTGACGTGTGTGGGCGTGGTCCGACTCGTACCCACGCTCTTCAGGCGTGGGTACGGGACGTACCTGTCTGGTTGTGTTGCCGGTTCGCGTGGTGACGGACTTCCGTTGTGGCGGTCGCTGGCTTATCAGGACACGCCCCCACCCCCTCGTGGTGACCAGGGCATGGGAGTCAGGTATGTCCAGGCCATGTGTAGTGTGTCACTCATGTGGTTGTTTTGTGGCCTGCCCTGGTAGTGCCACCCCCACCCCACCCCACTTTCCCCCCTCCCTTAGTTATTCTGACCTTCTGCGGCGTCTGCGTCGTAACCTGTAGAGGAGGTGGACTGCTATGAGGGCAGGGATGACTCGTAGGTTCGGGTCCATGTCTGTCCGTCACGTACTGGTCCTCCTTGTTCGCGGCGTCGTCTGTCCGTCGCGTACTGGTGGTCCTTGTTCGCGTCGTCCTGATTTCCCGGCAGTTTTTGGCTGCCGCAAAATATTCACCGTGCGGGGTGACGTCGGTGCGAATCGTGATTCCTGGGTCGTGAATGGCTGGCTGCGTGCGTCCCGACGTCAGGTCGGCGCTTTCCCGGATCGCATTGGTAGGTGTTTTTTGTTCGGTCGGGCTTTTTTACGATTCGTACGGTAATGGTGTACCCGTGCGAATCGTAATTCCTTGTTTGTAAAATTTGACGACCGGGTACGCGTCGGGCGGAGATTATGCTCCGTCCGACGGTTCGTACCGGGTTTTTGCCGGATCGTGATCGGCACCATTTTCTATTTGTACCCCTTCTTCTTCCAGTACCTGAAGAAAATACATCAAGAATTCCTGTGCATCTTGCTGTACATTTTGAGAAAACTGTGTACATCCTGAACATACATCTAAAAGTTTTCTAATTTCAGTAGCACTTTCTATTTTAGTTTTATCAATACTCAGCTTTTCAAAAAGGAGACTCAGCACAGAACAGAATCTTTTTCCCTGATTTACTATTATCTGCTCTTGCAAACTTTCAAGATAAAATACAACATTCAGCACTACATTAGCGTAGCAGTTGACACCAGAGCTATTTTCAAAATGACAACCAACAACCTCTTCACCATTGTCCTTTTTCTTTTTGCTTGCAATTACATCACTCTTCTTTTGTTTTCTCTTCTCTACATCCTCATTACAGATATTCTCAATTCTCCTTTTCCGTGAAACAACACGTTTTTCCAACACAGGATACTGACCTAAATGAGGAGCATAGGTTCTTCTTAATCTATTATACTCCTTTACACAATTTGCATCAGCACTAACTTTTGAGTCATCAAAGTCTATCATGAATAAACCAGATAATGTTTTCACTCGTGACAAAGCAACATAAGCCATACCTTCTTTGAACACAGTTGAACCAATGTTCACAAAAGCACAATCTACAGTTAATCCTTGAGACTTGTGAATAGTTACAGCATATGCTAGAGAAAACGGAAACTGCTTCCTACGTACATATAAGTCTTTCACAAGCAAAAAACGGACTGAACAACGACAAATGTCTTCAACCTCTTCAATCTGATCAAACTTTATTTTTAAAAATTCAATCCCATCTTTTTTCTGGTAGTTCACAAAACCCACAACTTTACCCATAGCTCCATTCACTAAGCCTTTTTCAACATCCAAATTTCTCCTTAAAAATACTCTACAGTTCATGCAAACATATAGATTTTTTTCTAATCCAGCTGTTTTCGAAATTTTCTTCTCTAGAGAATCCAATTTTTTTCTCAGTTCGCCTGTTAATGTAATTGTAATTCTTTCATGCTGAATTTTGTCCACTGCTTCCAATTTCTTAATCTCTTCCTTTTCCAATTTCAAAAGTTCCTCATTGAATACTGAGCACTCACGTAGTGTTGGCATTAAGCAGATTACAGTATTTTTTTCTGCAATGTTCTGGTATATTTTCCCCGAACTATTTCTTCACTTGGGAATAAATTATGTAGCAACCGACTCTGTAATGCTTTCCTGCCAACTTCAGTGAGTAGTCCAATTCTGATATCTTTCAGAATACTTGCATAATCTTCATCGTTGGTTGCCTCATATTAGTAGTAAGTTCCTTGTACTCAAAGAAGGACCAAATATTTGCATTACCAATGCTTCCCAATGACTTCTTTGTGTCTTCATGTGTCACAGTATTAAACACTGGTTGTCCTTTAACTGGAGTAAGCTGTAGAAGATCCCCAAAAACTATGACATGTTTTCCACCAAATAACACGTCATAGTCTCTCCTTAGAATTTGCTGCATTCTTAAATGCACAAAGGCAAGCATTAAGTTTGATACCATGCTCACCTCATCAATAATGAGAACTTGCATCTTCTTCAACACTCTTGACACTTCAAAGCATGCTTCTCCTGTTAGCTTGTGGTATTCTATTTTGTTCTCATGCTCCACTGGTAACATTAGCAAACGATGTTAGGTAATTCCTTTTATGTTATATGCTGCTAACCCAGTTGGAGCA
Source organism: Triturus cristatus (assembly GCF_964204655.1). Taxonomy (NCBI): domain Eukaryota; kingdom Metazoa; phylum Chordata; class Amphibia; order Caudata; family Salamandridae; genus Triturus; species Triturus cristatus. Next base: position 576,995,926 of record NC_140583.1, on the reverse strand, counting down.
GTTACCACACAAGACAAAGTTGAATCCGTTTTTTGCTGTAGGTAGCTTCTGATGACTTTTATTAAGAAACTTTTCCAGTTCCAGCTTGTCCGCTCACATACATCCTGATTGGTTCAAATGATGTGCATGAGCACTCTTTTTTTTCATGTAGTAATCCGTGATCAATTTTGTTTCTGATCTCTTCATAAATTTGTTGCTGTTCTTCATTCAGTTGTTCTTCCAAATTTGGTAAGTCTATTAATTCTTCTTGAGCTTGATTCATAGCCGTTTCCACTTCAGTCATGGCTATTGCAGCTTCATTTTCTACGATTGGTTGTCCAAGGGGATCTTGACTGAGCGTTCCTGAACTTTGGCTGTCTTGAGAACTGTCTCTAGCTACTTCAGCTGCAATTGTAGCTTCCTGTTCAATTTCTTCATTTAACATTTGGACATAATTTATGAAAGTACTGCATTCAATCGTATCTTTACATGCATTAAATGAGTCCTCATAGCTCTGGAATTCTCCAAGTAGTTCATCCTCTGAACGCCATGGTTTGAACAACTGTAAAAGTGCCAAGTAGTAAAATTCCTTTTTGTCAGTAGTGTCGCAAGTCAGCTTTCTGTGATTTATCAAACTTCCTTTTGTTTGCTTCACCAAACATCCTTCCTCACCACTGACTTTATATTTTCCATTGTTGATGTCTTCTGTGGCATTCCGTTTAAAAATGAAGTTCTGCAGCACTTCATAGAGACACATGTTTTCAAGGTGATGACTTCTTTTTGGGTAATATGTGTCCAACATGTTTGTTTTTAAAATATCTGTACTTTCTGGGTCGTTCTCGGCCAAATATTCAATTTCTCCAACAGATTTTAGTACCCGATTTCTCATTGCTGCAAGGCCTAAACTTGCCCAAATTATTCTTCTTGATTTCGAGTAGAGACTTGCAGAAGATAACCTATCAGAACATTCGTAGGATCCAATTTCTCGATGCGATAACATCTTTAAACTGAAACTGTATAGCTTCTTACTGACAGTCTTCTCGTGAGAAATCTCTTCCCACATTTCTTTCAATTCAGTCTTTTCTGATTTAGTAATGTAAGACGTTACATATCGAGCAACAGCAATGGAATTGTCAGCTACATACTGTATATCCATGTTAGCATTCCACATGGATAAAATGACTGGGTTGTAGTCATTTATATATTTTGATTCTTCTTTTCTTTTTAGGTTGTAGGTATTCTTAGGTGATTTTCTTGTAATAGTATGTCTCACAGCTGACATAAAACTGTTTACTCTTCCTTTTGAAAGAACAGGTCTAGGAAATCCAAATCAACATTTAGTGTAGAATTTATCTTTGCTCTTGTACTTCCGTAGACAGTATTTTCCACACCGATGACTTTGGAAACGTAAAACTTGGTCCTTTAACTTTTTCTCTTCTGTGCTTTTTGGTATAGCACATGTTGCATATTCTTCAATGAAAGATAACACTGCTTCATCAGCATCTGTTCCAAATTTTGGGGCATCCTTGATCCACAACAGCATATGAATATGAGGAGCACCTCTTGCTTGGTACTCTTTTCTCAAAAAAAAATCCACAACTTCTCCAAGAGGTGAATTTTTTTTATTGCAGATGAAGCACATCATAGCCTCAAATCTATGATTGAAATATCTGCAAACATTAACCGGATCCAATGAGCACAGTTCTCCAGCTGTCTTGTATTCAATGTTTTTAATGTTTGAATTTGCCTCTCGTAGAAAATCCAGCAAATCATCCCAAGCGTACTCAGCACAGCTTAGGGTAAGGAACCATGTTGGAGTTCCTAAATTCCGTAACATGCATTTTAATTCACCATGGCGTCGGTACCAATATTCATTCGTCCCACGCTGACAAGCCATCAGATTGATCAGTTGTGTTTCCAAATGATCATCTCGGTGCTGCACTTTCTCCATAAAATCCTTAGCAGACACATTTTGTAAATGTACTCCACTTTTTAAAATGTGATTTACTGCATAAGATAATGCAGACAAGTCGCTTTCAAATAAAAGATGGAACAAATAAGGAATACTTTGACGAAATCTTGGATCTTCTGCATATAGTCTTGTAGTCCGATACTCAGAAGCTGGAATCTGTTCTGGACGTTCATCGCATCGTCCTCCTTTTCCTGTAGGAAACAGCTGGGGAAAACATCGAGCTTCCAAGCTCTCCTCCCATACACTCACGGGAGTTCCTTTTGCTTTCTTCATCTGAAACAGATCAATAGTGTCTCCCATAACTTCTTTTGAATGAAGAGGATGTATGCTAAAATGTTCATAAATTTCTTCTTCCTTTGACTTGTCCACTTTTTCAATTTGACCAGTTGGTGTTTCTGTGTCTTCTTGTAAATCTTCTTCTTCTTCTTCTTCTATATAAATTGATTCATACCATTTATTATTTTTTTTCAAATACAAATTTGCTCTTTGTACTTTTCGTACATCCACCAGCTCTTGCCAAATCTTCTTATTCTTTGTAGGTACACCATTAACCAGAATTACTAATGGTTCAGTTTCCAAAGTATCTGCATCAATAGTTTCCATATTTTTTTTCAAATCCAAGGGCAAATACACCACTCTTCCTTTTAAACCTCTCAGTAAATCAGAAGGAGGTAATTTACCAGTTTTGGGCTCCATACGTACTATGGTCTGGAACGGATGAACACATTGAATGAGTATAGACTCATATGTATTTAAATCAGAAAGTTCGGCAGGAATAGCATCCAATTCTAAATTATTATGTACAGCTCTGGTCGGCATTCTATTTTCTTCTAACTTGTTATAACAGTATTTACAAATACGCTGATCTTCACCCAATTCAAAACAGAACAGAAATATATATGTTGCAAAATCCTTCCACTTATAATTATCTTCATTTTCACTTTTTTTATACGGATCAACATTCCTGGTTTGATTTTTATAATGAGTTCTGCGGCAACAAATACAAGTAATATTTGGTCTTTCATTAGAGATTATTGCAAATTTTGTGATTTGATCATCAAATTTCTTACTTACAGAGGGTTCTACATTCTCTTCCACATCTTCCTCGATAACTGTGTCATTACCTGCACTCTCTTGTTCTGGACCAAAGTAACTAAACTGAATTTCATCAGTAACCTTCTCTACATCTGATACCGATCCACGGAACAGAGCCCTATTCAATTCATCTAACTTTATTGCTGGCCTTTTAGCAAAATACAATCGTCTCACAAACTTTCTCATTTCAGTATGATGAACTGCCAGCATCCTAAAATGATGAAAAACACTTTGACACACTTTCCTAGATAGACAAGCCAGAGAGTGTCCTTGCAAACCAGTATTCTCTCTCACTCTGCATGGAGCTAGACTTTGAAGCACCTTCCTCTTCTGTTTAACACTTTTTTTACTATATTCTCTTAGAAACTCACGAAATTTATCAATAGATTCCTGACGCACAGTGCAAATACTACTACAATTCCAAGTATATACTGGGGCTTTAGGACGTCTCCCCATAACCTCATCCGCCATCACTTGTTCCTCATCTCTTGGAACCATTTTCTCCTTCTCCATTATACAACCATTTTTCACTTCATAAGCACGACCTCTGGTGTCAACTGCATGCAGCAAACTATTACTTTGAAGATAACTCTCTTCATTAAAAAAAGGTTCACTACTTGAACTATGCATCCATTCTCCTAAAAACACTTTACAAAAGTTTGTTCTTTTCACTAGTCTTTTCCTTTTGCTTTGTGATTTCAGTACATTGACCATTTTATCTAATGTACGCATCCTGTTCAAAATTAAAATGAATAGTTTCCTTTTTAATTCTAAAGCCTTTGCTACAATGGCTTCAATTTCTTTTTTTCTCTTATAAAATTTCGCTTTTTTCTTATATTTCTTCACATCCTTTATCAAATTGGACATAACTCTTCTCTGAAACATTTTTCTACGAATCTCTTTAAACGCTGTTTTTCTTTTTAAGTTAATCTTTATTGTTTCTGAAGGTATATTTGCATTAACTAAATGCTCAATTTTCTCCTGTTGTTTTCTATTTAAAACATTATTTCCAGTACAGACATTTTGTACATTTTTCCTTTTTTTGAAAATAGTTTAAAAAAAATCTTTTGTCTGCTTACCAGAAGACTTTCTCTTTTTCCCAACATGTGCATCTCCAACTAACTTAGGTCCTCCAGTTGTCTTCAAATATACATTTTTTTCTGGTTTTTCCTTAGTCTGGATTTTGTAGGCATCTTAAATTTTGTTCACTGCTCTTCAGCAATACCTGAAAGAAACTAAAAAAAAATTCATTTATTTTATTTAAATATATTACTATATTTTGTATGATCTTTTCAAATCTTAAAATACTATGTACCCCTTTCCTACAAGTGAAAATCACAATAAAACCATCACAAATTAAATATCTAAAAACAATTCCTGTGTGCACACAGACTCATGGTTTGATATTAGGCAGAAAACGAAATTTCTTTGCCAATTTGAAAGCACACTTACTACTCTTTTTTTGGCAAGTGATAAGTACTTTTACAGTCTGACACATTTTCAATCCACTTTTCAGAATCTGAAAACAGCACATGTCCAAACAGCTTTTTGAGACCAGGAACATGTGTAACCTGGGTGAATGACTACACTCCAGCAAAGGCAACCAGCCTTAGTGTTGTTGAATGTATTTGCATTACTCACTGCAACCTCAAACACCACTCGGTTGTGAATACTATGCATGATTCTACAGGATAAGCAGCTGGGTGTGTGCTAAGAGTCTGTTTCTGCCGAAAAATAGCTGCCCCTTTCCTACTAATGCCAATCTAAAATTACCAGAGTAGTACGCAATAAATCTCTGTCAACAATTCCCCTTTGCACACAGAGTCATGGTTTGATATTAGGCAGAAAACGAAATTTCTTTGCCATTTTGAAAGCACACTTACTACTCTTTTTTTGGCAAGTGATAAGTACTTTTACTGTCTGACACATTTTCAATCCACTTTTCAGAATCTGAAAACAGCACATGTCCAAACAGCTTTTTGAGACCAGGAACATGTGTAACCTGGGTGAATGACTACACTCCAGCAAAGGCAACCAGCCTTAGTGTTGTTGAATGTATTTGCATTACTCACTGCAATCTCAAACACCACTCGGTTGTGAATACTATGCATGATTCTACAGGATAAGCAGCTGGGTGTGTGCTAAGAGTCTGCTTCTACCGAAAAATAGCTGCCCCTTTCCTACTAATGCCATTCTAAAATTACCAGAGTAGTACGCAATAAATCTCTGTCATCAATTCCTCTTTCCACACAGAGTCATGGTTTGATATTAGGCAGAAAACGAAATTTCTTTGCCAATTTGAAAGCACACTTACTACTCATTTTTTGGCAAGTGATAAGTACTTTTACTGTCTGACACATTTTCAATCCACTTTTCAGAATCTGAAAACAGCACATGTCCAAACAGCTTTTTGAGACCAGGAACATGTGTAACCTGGGTGAATGACTACACTCCAGCAAAGGCAACCAGCCTTGGTGTTGTTGAATGTATTTGCATTACTCACTGCAACCTCATACACCACTCGGTTGTGAATACTATGCATGATTCTACAGGATAAGCAGCTGGGTGTGTGCTAAGAGTCTGCTTCTGCCGAAAAATAGCTGCCCCTTTCCTACTAATGCCAATCTAAAATTACCAGAGTAATACGCAATAAATCTCTTTCAACAACCTCTTTGCACACAGAGTCATCTTCTGATTCTATGCAGAAAACAGTATTCCTCATTCATACCAGTACACCTTAATTTATGGTGAAAACATAGTCCATAATATTTTACATGTTCCTTACATTTAAATGTCTCCCAAAACACAAATTGAAAAACACAACTTCAACAAAAGGAATTCCAATTCTATTATTCATTTCTAAATTTACCACATACATCCCCTCTCAAACTCTTAACTCACCTTTAAAATTAGTTAGTTGTGAAAGAAATGTGGCACTCAAACAGCAGATTATCAGAGCCAGGATCTCTGTTCTGTACACCTCTCTCCTCTCAGCAGAACCAGATAATGGCAATGTTTCCCTCTCTTTTTCCACACATATACATGTTAATTACAAATCTCATTGCTTCCCCCTTTTTTTCAAATGAAATCACACATTTCTATTGGTTGAAAACCAACCCTTTTCCAAAAGTACCCTTCCCCCAACTTGACTTCTGCCTGCTACCATAGCAACAGCTCATGGAACACTGCTGTGTGGAGTCAGGTCAGAAGTTCACCACACAATGTTTCATTTTCAAAGAGCAAGAGTGCTTGACTTTTCAAACCTAACAGCAAATCCATAGTAATGTTCTTTGGTAACACATTTTTCTGTACCAATACAAAACATGCTTCTATAAATTTATACATACAGCCCAGTTTTTAGTGTAGAATGATGTGAAACAGCCAATGAGTTCTTTTTATTAAAAAAAAATATGTATGCCTCCATTTCCAAACTGTCTTTCATTTTTTTTCCCATTCTACTGAAATACACCTCCTGAGTGCATCCAGATCTCCTTTGAAGATGTTCACAGTGTGGATTGTAGGGCACAGCTATGTCTTCTGGAGTGAAAAGTATGCAGAGAAAACAGGTATGGTGAGAGACCTTGCTTTGCCAAATGTAGACATTAAATGGATTGGTCAGAGAGGGTTAAAGTGGCACCAATTGATGCCATTGGTGAAATCCTTCATGCAAATCCAACACCCTGACCTCATAATAGTGCACTGTGGTGGCAATGACCTAGGCACTTTGACTGGGGTAGGTCTGGAAATGCTTATGAAGAAGACCTTTGCACAACTGTTTTCACTTTTCCCTAAAACTGCCTTTGCGTATTCTAACATATGCCAAAGGCAAAAATGGAACTGGTCCAATCAATTTTGTCCACAGATTGACAAAGCAAGAAAGCACGTCAACAAATCTGTTTCTGCTTTCCTCCGAGACTATGGTATGGGTTCCATTTACCACAACAACTTGCGTTACAACATGCAAGACATTTATAGAGGAGATGGTGTACACTTCACTGATGAAGGGAACAGAGTCTTCCTCTTGAACCTTAGACTCTGCATCGGTACTTACTTGTAGGTACCACTAAAAAATCACTTCATAAACACAATGGCTCTTTTTAGAGCCCCCTAATATCTAAACACTTAAATCTGAATTTTATTTCTTTTTTCATTTTTTTTTTCTGCCGTACGCGTACGGTAAGCTTACCGTACGCGCACTCCGTTATTTTTTAAAAAAATTAATAAATGTATTTTTCGTACTTTTGTGTCCTTCTTTGACCCCCTTTCAAATGTTAGGGGGTCTGTAACTCTCTTCCTTGCCCCCTTTTCATGTTATCCACCTTTTTTTTTCTGTGTGAAACACACAAAATGGCGGCCGACACTTCCTGATTTCGTACGATTCGAATGTTTACAGTCATGTGACAACCAATCAGATTTGAGCTCGCGCACGGCAACGTACGCGGACGGTAAGTTTACCGTAAGCGCACGGAGCGCGCTTACAGATATATATATTGATTTAAATGCTATTTTCTCAGGAACTACTGAACAGATTTACACCAGACCTACAAAAGGCACATCCTTGACCTACGGACTACCTCTCTGCCAAATTACAAGTAATTCTGTTCAGCCGTTCGGGCTGTAGCTCGGACTAAAGGTCCTATGGAAAAATGCATGGGGAAAACGCGTTTTGGGACCCCCCTTTTTTCTCGGCCCCCGCTTGACGAATCACCTCAAAACTTTCAGGGTAGGAGCGGAGCGGAGCGCCCCATTAGTTTTGAAAATTTCGCGAGGATTCGTCAACCGGCGCCAAAGTTATTCAAAATAGAATTTTGAGATTTCCTATGGAAACACGGTCCTAACTATAACTACCTACTGGCGACCGCCAGTAGGTAATATATATATATATATATATATATATATATAATATATATATATATATATATATATATATATATATATATATATATATATATATATATATATATATATATATATATATATTACCTACTGGCGGTCGCCAGTAGGTAGTTATAGTTAGGACCACGTTTCCATAGGAAATCCGCAACATTCTATTTTGAATAACTTTGGCGCCGGTCGACGAATCCTCGCGAATGTTTCAAAATAGGTGGGGCGCTACGCTCCGCTCCTACCCTGAAAGTCTCGGGGGGATTCGTCAAGCGGGGGCTGAGATAAAAGGGGGGTCCCAAAACGCATTTTTCCCATGCATTTTTCCATAGGACCTTTAGACAGGGCTACAGCCTGAACGGCTGAACAGAATTACTAGAAATTTGGCAGAGAGGTAGTCCTCAGGTCAAGGAAGTGCCTTTTGTAGGTTTGGTGTAAATCTGTTCAGTAGATTCTGAGACAATAGCCTTTAAATCAATATATATATCTGAGCCAGCTTACGGTGCGCTTACGGTATGCTTACCGTATGCGTACGGTGGCGTGCGCGAGCGCGATTCTGATTGGCTCTTAGATCTTAGTAAACATTCGAATCGGCCGAAACCAGGAAGCGGCGGCCGCCATTTTCTCTCTCGCACTGAGAGTGATGTTTAAAATATAAAGCACAAAAACATGTAAAGGGGCTGTTTAGACAGCTCCCACACACATAGCCATGTTGAGGGAGTCCCCAAAGATCCCCCAAGGCCAAAAACGGAATTTTAATTTTTTCGGTAATTTTGCCGATTACGCTTCCCGTAAGCGTACGGTAAAAAATTATAAAAAAAAAAAAATTATCCACACTCTCCCCACCCCGTGTGCAATTGGTGCCCGAAGGACACCAATTGTGCATGGTTTATTAGAGATGAGATAAACTAAAAAAAAATTTTAAAAAATTATAAAAAAACAAATTATCCACACTCTCTCCACCCCGTGTGCAAATGGTGCCCGAAGGGCACCATTTGTGCATGGCTTATAACACATACGAAAAATTAAAATATTACCTTTCAAAACGAAGTGCATCATATGTCCTCCATGTGCGCACGGTGCGCGAAGCGCATCGTGCGTACATGGCCCATCTAGCGTAACGTGGGCACGCGGTGCGCGTAGCGCACCGCGTGCCCACCGTGCGTGCACGGCACTAACTGCGTAAAGTGGGCGCGCGGTGCGCGAAGTGCACCGTGCGCACACGGAACGAACTGCGTTAAGTGGGCGCGCACGCCACGAATGGCGTAAAGTAACTTAGCATTTCAAAACCGTACAAATTCACTGAAAAAACCATAGGTTTCACACACGTTATAGTTAGGAATTAGCATTTAAAAAACCTTGCAAATTCACTGAAAAAACCATAGGTTTCACACATGTTATAGTTAGCGGAAATTTTACTGATTAAAAACCAATGAAATTCCCCCGTTATAGTTAGTGCAGGCAACTATAACTCACGCGACCACAATCTTCTGCTGATGACATATGTGTCTTTATGAAAAAAAAATATTTGTAATATATGTATAGCTAAAAATGTATGGAAGAAGACATGGGCAAATAAGTGTCTAAATACAGTATTAGCATCAGCAGAGGATTGCGGTCGCGTGAGTTATAGTTGCCTGCACTAACTATAACGGGGGAATTTCATTGGTTTTTTATCAGTAAAATTTCCGCTAACTATAACATGTGTGAAACCTATGGTTTTTTCAGTGAATATATATATATATATATATATATATATCTCGAAGAACGCCGCACTGCTGTGCAAAGAAGTAACGGCACTCCAGGATCAAGGAGATTCAAGTTTTATTGACCATATATATATATTCACTGAAAAAACCATAGGTTTCACACATGTTATAGTTAGCGGAAATTTTACTGATAAAAAACCAATGAAATTCCCCCGTTATAGTTAGTGCAGGAAACCATAACTCACGCGACCGCAATCCTCTGCTGATGCTAATACTGTATTTAGACACTTATTTGCCCATGTCTTCTTCCATCAATTTTTAGCTATACATATATTACAAATATTTTTTTTTCATAAAGACACATATGTCATCAGCAGAAGATTGCAGTCGCGTGAGTTATAGTTTCCTGCACTAACTATAACGGGGGAATTTCATTGGTTTTTTATCAGTAAAATTTCCGCTAACTATAACATGTGTGAAACCTATGTTTTTTTCAGTGAATTTGCAAGGTTTTTTAAATGCTTATTCCTACCTATAACGTGTGTGAAACCTATGGTTTTTTCAGTGAATTTGTACGTTTTTTTAAATGCTAAGTTACTTTATGCCATTCGTGGCGTGCGCGCCCACTTAACGCAGTTTGTTCCGTGCGCGCACGGTGCGCTTCACGCACCGTGCGCGCACAGTGAGCACGCGGTGCGCTTCGCGCACCGCGCGCCCACTTTACGCAGTTAGAGCCGTGCACGCACGGTGGGCACGCGGTGCGCTACGCGCACCGCGTGCCCACGTTACGCTAGATGGGCCATGTACGCACGATGCGCTTCGTGCACCGTGCGCACATGGAGGACAAATTATGCGCTTCCTTGTGATAGGTAATCTGTTGAAATTTTTTTGGGAAATGCTGTGCTCTTATACGCCATGAACAAATGGTGGCCTTCGGCCACCATTTGCACACGGGGTGGAGAGAGTGTGGATTTTTTTTTAAAAAAAAATTTTTACCGTACGCGTACGGTAAGCGTACGGTAAGCGTAATCGGCGACATTTTCGAAAAATAAAAAATTACCGTTTTTTGCCTTGGGGGATCTTTGAAGACTCAACTAATATGGTTATGTGCATGGGCGCTGTCTAAACAGCCCCTTTATATGTTTTTGGCATTTGTTTATCAGCTCCCCCCTCAGAGTGCGAGAGAGAAAATGGCGGCCGCCGCTTCCTGGTTTCGACCGATTCGAATGTTTACTAAGATCTAAGGGCCAATCAGAATCGCGCTCGCGCACGCCACCGTACGCGTACGGTAAGCGCACCGTAAGCGCACCGTAAGCTGGCTCAGATATATATATTGATTTAAAGGCTATTTTCTCAAAATCTACTGAACAGATTTACACCAAACCTACAAAAGGCACTTCCTTGAACTGAGGACTACCTCTCTGCCAAATTTCAAGTAATTCTGTTCAGCCGTTCGGGCTGTAGCTGTGTCTAAAGGTCCTATAGAAAAATGCATGGGAAAAACGCGTTTTGGGACCCCCCTTTTATCTCAGCCTCCGCTTGACAAATCCCCCCGAGACTTTCAGGGTAGGAGCGGAGCGTAGCGCCCCACCTATTTTGAAACATTCGCGAGGATTCGTCAACCGGCGCCAAAGTTATTCAAAATAGAATGTTGCGGATTTCCTATGGAAACGTGGTCCTAACTATAACTACCTACTGGCGACCGCCAGTAGGTAATATATATATTCACTGAAAAAACCATAGGTTTCAGGCACGTTATAGCTAGGAATTAGCATTTAAAAAACCTTAGAAATTCACTGAAAAAACCATAGGTTTCAGGGGCGATATAGTTAGCTGGACTTTTCACTCGTACAAAACCATAGAAATTCCCCCGTTATAGTTAGTTCAGCTAACTATAACTCGCGCGCCCGCAATGTACTGCTGATGACGTCACATATTACATCACTCATGACATGGTCAGTGACATAACTCATGACATCACTGATGACATCTCAAATGACATCACTGATGACATCATCCAGTGAATGTGTGTTTTTCTGAAAATTATATATGTTTTATATATGTATATCTCAAGGTCGATGGAAGAATAAATGGGTATATAAATGTCTAAATGGATGATTTGTTTTTGAAAAATTGATTGTATTACTGACTGATTAAGTGTATCTTAGTGAGTAATGTTTAAATATGTAAATATCTGTATCAGTCTCTCACTTTGTGTATAAGTGGCTGCATGGGTTGGTGAGTAGCTACATGAGTGTCTATATAGGTTACTAGTTGATTTTTTGAGTATCAGTATGAGTGTCTGATGTCTGTATGGTTCGGTGGGGGGTATTACGTAGTGCATAGGTGCATGAATGAGTGACTCACTGTTTGTATGTGTTGAAGACAGCATGTGTGCAGGAATGTATGGGTGGATGAGTTTGTGCATGGGTGTGTTAGTGAGTGAATGACTGTCTCAATAGTGTCTCTATGAGTAACTACATATGTTTTAAACTAGTATATGGGACTATTGGTGTATATAAGTGAGTATATGTGAGAGTGAGAGATTGAAAGAGTTCCTGTATGAATAAGTATGTGTTTCTATAAGTGATTGTTTAAAAGACTACGTATGTGTAAGTTTCTGTAGAAGTAAGTGTGGTGGTGTGTGTATAACTGAATATGCAGGTAAACGGATGTTTGATTCTTTATTAGCATGAGTGACTACGTGTGTGAGTAACTTTATGGATGAGTGGCGTTGTGTAACAGAATGTATAGGTGTATGAATACATATGATGAGTGAGTGCATGTATGAGTGACTGCATAGGACTGTTGGTGAATGAGTGGATGTGTATGTGGATCTTACAATTACTGAATAGGTTGTTGTAACTGGTATTGGTGTGTCCATTGTTTTGAACATTTTAATTTCTATGTTTGAATGTGTGTATGAAAGGTTATATTAGGGGGAGAGGAGGTCTGCCACTCTATCACAAGGATGATGTCATCAGTGATGTCATCAGTGATGTCACTGACCATGTCATGAGTGATGTAATATGTGACGTCATCAGCAGTGCATTGCGGGCGCGCGAGTTATAGTTAGCTGAACTAACTATAACGGGGGAATTTCTATGGTTTTGTACGAGTGAAAAGTCCAGCTAACTATATCGCCCCTGAAACCTATGGTTTTTTCAGTGAATTTCTAAGGTTTTTTAAATGCTAATTCCTAGCTATAACGTGCCTGAAACCTATGGTTTTTTCAGTGAATTTCAAAGGTTTTTTAAATGCTAATTTCTAACTATGCCTACAGAGATAGGACATGTGAAGAAAGAAGGAAAAACGCACAGAAAGACAAAAAAGAAATGCAGAAAGAAGCAACAGAAGTCCTCAAAGACGAAGAAAAGTGCAGGAAGAAGGATAACATGGAGAAAGAACAAACAGAAGAGCAGAAAGAAGCCTTGTTGCAAAATCATCCTGTACCCTCAACTTTTTCAGACCGATACTGGTGGTAACTGAGTCTGCCTAAGCAGTCCTAGAGCCAGTGCTATGTTAAAAGACACTCAGAATACAGTGAAAACACCTACATACACTAGGGCACACTATGCGTTGGGGTCCCCCTGTGATTAGCATGACCTCCTCTGTAAGCCCCTAGTATATAATAGGGCAGGGGATTAAAACTACCTCTTAAAATGCACTACAGGGCATGTTTGAACATGTCACCTCATGCCCCGTCCACCCCCTTCCCCACTGTGTAAACACACCCTGTAGCCATTTTAAGTTGGGAGATTAAGTCCCCTTGAATCCTGAGGGTCCCTAGGGTCCAACTAGACCGCTAGGTACCTCCAGTAAGCGCCACAGAGCTGCGTTGCAGAGAGGTGTAAAAAGTGACACGGCCTGAACCACCTCTCTGCAACGCAGAGCAGTGGTGCTTACTGGAAGCACCTGGTGGGCTAGTTGGACCCCAGGGTCCCTCAGGATTGAAAGGGAATTATTTCCCCAACTTAAAAACGTGCCACAATGGCGTGTTTGCACACGTCACCTCAGGCCCCGTCCCCTCCCTTCACCACTGTGTAAACGCACTCTGTGGCCGTTCTGAGTTGAGAGATTAAGTCCCCTTGAATCCTAAGGGTCCTAGGGTCAAAATAGCCCACTAGGTACCTCCAGTAAGCGCCACAGAGCTGCGTTGCATGGAGGTGTAAAAAGTGGCGTGGCCTCAGAACACCTGTCTGCAACGCAGCTCCCTGGCGCATACTGGAGATACCTGTTGGGCTAGTTGGCCCTCAGGGACCCTCAGTATTGAAGGGGAATTAATTCCTCAACTTACAACTGGCCAGGGGGCGCGTTTGCAGAGGGCTGCAAGAAGGGGGCATGGCCTCCGGCGCGATGCCGGTCTTTTATTTATTTATTTTTAAGAAGGAGGGCTGTGTGGCCCCCTTTCTTTTTCTAATTTATTAGCCCTGGGGACCCCATCCCCCAGGGCCTGCCCCTAATTTTTTTTGTTGAAAAAAATAAATTTGGCCCTCCCAAGGCCTTAACCGGCCCCGGGGACCCCAACCCCCGGGTCATGGCCTTTTATTTTTTTTTTTATTCTTTAGGAGGGGGGCTGTGTTGCTGGACAAACCGTATGTACCTATCACCATGACGATTTGCGTGATATTCATTAAAAGGCGACTATGCATACAATGAATCCACGTAGAATGTATTCACACCGCTAGTGAAGCTCTGACATGTCTGACACCCTACCATGCCTAATCCCGGCTCCCCCGCTGGTGGGTACTCTCCAAGTAGACACCCTTGTCGTTTATTTATACAATCATGGGTAGCTATTGACGGGCACATTTAATACACATGCACACCAAGCCATTCAAAGGGGATTCGACAAAAATTCAACCAAACTATGCAAGAAACCCCCTCACGGTTAATAAAACACACATCCACCGCCAGATGTGTAATACTTTTTATTTTACTCTCTGGAAAGGAGACAAACCTCACTTGAGAGTCACAGCGTGCTCCCGGCTGAGCCCAATGCTGTGTTACACCCACCATTGCCTGCCAAGTGCCACACACCTCTGTGTTGTATTCCACCATCTAGTGCTTATGCTATGACACTCTCTAGCCCATGTGCACTGTAACACCACCCCGTGAATATGTCATGCCACACTTGCCTTCGCACGGGTTATATTGCCCCATCTAACGTGCCTTCCTAGATGCCTATGTTATAAAGCACAGCGCTATGCCATACTTATTACAATCTGGGATCCATATCTTTGTCACAGTGCATATGCAATGTTCCACTACCCAGCACATATTTTATATTACAACTTTAGAGACTACTTAGGTTACACAACACTGCCCTGTGCATATTACACTCCAAGGCGCATATCACATAGCAAGCGCTAGTGCCTGTGCTATCTCGCGCTCTCCAATGAATCTGTCATTGCGCACAATGTATTGCATATTATATTTCACGCCCCGGTTCATCTTATATCACACTTTTTGGTGCATAGTTTATACCATATAGTATATCTAGTTTTCATTTTCAATCGTGCTCTCAGGACTATGTTCTATATAACACTGCGTCCACCTACCCTTTTCACGGGCATTACATTTTGCAATGGGGGTGGAAGGTCAGGGGATGTTTCTGCCAAGTGAGCCGGAGTCACAGTCCCAAACGTCCTCTTCTTCCTGAATAAAAGTGAGATTATACTGCATACCTGTTCATATTTTAAGTAGTTCGCACAGACACACATTTTAAAAACAATAAAGTTCCTAATACCCACCTTCTATGAACAGTTAGCTTGCTGCCCCATCCACCTCCTCCCTATCCTCTGTTGTCTGAATCCATGGACTAGCCTCCTCCCTCCTGCCATGCATGGTCTGATGTGCTGCCACTGCCCTCCATTTAGCATGATGTACCAGTCCACTCCTCCTGCCCTCCATTGCCCAATTCTATGGGCAATCATTGACCTCCTGCTTAGCCTCTGTGCTTAGCTTGCTGCCCCTATTCTCCTTCCCCCTGCCCTCCGATGTCTTTGTGCATGCCCCTGCTCCATCCTTTTTGACCACCATGTTCCATGGACCTGCCACTCCTATCTACTCTGAGTGTTCTGTTGAGCTGCCACTCCCCTCCGACCTGCCTAGCATTGTCAGATGACTGTAACCTGTCCCTGCCACGTCCACCCTGCCTGTCCACATGCCATGCCCCTATCCCCTTCCTCCTGTCCTTCATGGTCCATTTTACTGCCACACCCTTCTGCCCTCCCTGGTCTATTGTGCTGCAACTGCTCCTCCTGCCTGCCCCGCGCGGTCTGTTGTGAGGCCCCTTCCCCTGAACTCTCTTGTCTGTGCCCAGGTCCTGACCCTCCCTTCTATCCTCCATGGTCCTTTGTGCATGCCCCTGCACCCTCCTTCTTGCCCATCATAGCCATTGTGCTGCCACTAACCCTCCCGCTTGCCATGCATGGTCTTCTGTGCTGCCATGGCCCCTCCCACCTTCCCTGTGTGGTCAGCTAGCTGCTCCTGACCCCCTCCCACCTTCCCTCCATGGTCTGTGTGTATGCCATCAGTCTCACTGTTGCTCTCCATGGTGTGTCTTGTTTCTAGTGCCCATCCTGCCTGACCTCCATGGTCATCTTGCTGCTCCTGCCCTGCCCCTTTGCCCCCAGCCCTCTGTTTCCATGTGCAGACCACTATTCCCTCCTTCCTGGCTTGTCGGTTCCATTATAATGCCCCTGATCCGTCCCTCCTGCCCTTTATGGTCTGTTATGCTGCAGCTTTCTCTCCTGTCTGTCCATTATGGTCAGGTAGCTACCATTGCCTCTTTCCCCTTTGTTGTCTGTTGTCCATGTGCATGGTCCTGTCCCCTCCCTATTGCTTTCTATGGATTGTTGTGCTGCACTCCCGTCCCGCATGCCCTGTGTGGTGTATTGTGCTGCTGCAAACCCTGATGCCTGCCCTGTAGGGTCAGTTTGGTGCACCTCTCAATGTCCCTCCTGTCCTCTGTTATCCGAGTCCATGTCCCTACCCCAATTCCTCCTGCCTACCATGATCCAATGTACCATACTTGCGAACATTTTGAACTTGGTAAGAGGGAGATTTTGAAATAAATCTGGGGTATTGATTTTCCCCCTTGAGTTACATTGAAAAAGAGAAGATTGTAGACAGGAACCAGATCAAGTAAAGCCCATTTGAGCTTAAAAACATTGGACGTTTCCTGGCTGAAACGGGTCTGTTGGCATATATGGTTGTATGACCACTGCCTCTTCCTTCTGCCCACAATGGTCTATTAGGACCACAGCCTCTCTTGCCAGTCCTGTATTGTTGATTTGTAGCCCCTGCCCCCCTTTCCACTGCCCTCCATAGTCTGTTGTGCTGCCACTGCCCTTCCTGCCTGCCTAGTGTGGTCAAATTGTTGCCTCTGCACTCTCCTACCTGCCTTCAATTTTCAGAGTCCGTGCCCCTGGCCTCTGCCTCTCAACAGTATCCCAATGAACAACTAGATTGCTAACATTCTATATTTATTACAAAAGTGTGGAACGCCTGACGTCATCTTGATGTAATCAAAACTGTAATGCCTAGAGCATTTCCTTTAGAAATTACATATATGAGATGGTCTTATTTGCATCAAAATTATTGTTAGTGCTCTAAAAAACTAAAATGAGGACATATTTTCTGAGTTTTCAAATAGCGACAAAGAACTTTTAAATTATTTGTAATCTTAGTTTTTTTATCCAGTTGACCACTTGATTAAATGTTGCATCCAAGGGGAGAGGGTGTGGTGTTACTTCCAGAGCTGCAGACTTTGCAACTGGGGAACCAGGTTGGAGTTTCTGCTTCAGCACAACATTCTGTGATTCTGGTCAAATCACTTAATCTCCCCATGTCTACAACCAAAATGAATTTGATCTTGTGTGATGTAACCAATGCTCATGTAAAGCACTCCAATACCTGACAAGTCTGCACTATATAAAACTGCAAATACACAAAAAATAAGTGTTTTGCACACTTCTGTCATTGGGCTACATTTGGGTGATATTTGGGCTACATTTGGGCTACATTTGGGCTACATTTGGGCTACATTTGGGCTCTTTTGTCTCTGGTGGCCATTTTAGGAGATTTATTTGTTATGAAGTTTCCTAATTTTCTTTCTTCAGCACTAATCATAATTTCTATGGCAAAATGAACCCCCTCATTGTGTTCCTTTTTAAATTAAATGTTTTAAGTGTTACCAGTTTATTCCAATCAAGATGGCTTCAGGTATGCCATACTTTTGTCATAAGTAAGACATTAAGCGCTCTAGTTGATCTTAAGAACACTCTGGGACGTTCTGTCATTGGGCTACATCTGGGTGATATTTGGGCTACATTTGGGCTACATTTGGGCTTTTTTGTCTCTGGTGGCCATCTTGGGAGATTTATTTGTTATGAACTTTCCTAATTTCCTCATTTACTGTAGTCTCCTCAGTAGGAAATACTGTCAGTTTTTTACTTTGATTCCATCAAGAAGGCATTCAGATGTGTCACACATTTTCCATAAATTCTGAATGTTAGCACTCTAGTTGCTCATTAGATCACTGTAGTAAAGCTACTGCTCACTAGGCAAATCTGCTGCTGGTATTGAAAGTGCATGTTTCAGTCTGCATGTCAGAATTTTTTTATGAAATAAAAGAGGATTTCAGAAGTCAAAATGTGTTTTTCTTTCTGCAGCACTAATCATAATTTATATGGCAAAATGAACCCCCTCATTTTGTTCCTTTGTAAATTAAATGTTTTAAGTGTTACCACTTTATTCCAATCAAGATGGCTTCAGGTGTGCCATACTTTTGTCATAAGTAGACTGTTAGCGCTCTAGTTGTTCTTTAGAACACTCTGGGAAGCTGCAGTAGAACACAAAGGAATCAACTGACAGTCTCTGCCCTTGTTGGATGTACATGTTTTACTGAGAATGTCAGACTTCATTCTCACATGACTGAGAAAGATAATGTGAATTTACAGAAAATATGCTCTCAGTTTAGCTTATAGATCACCTTCCAAACCTCTGTGGGAAAAGCATGAGAAAATAGTTTTCTCTAAAACATGGTTCATGATATCACAGCAGAAGGCTTTTTCACATGGTAAAATCATCTTAGAACACACCACAATTCCTTAAATGTGTATGGTACCATCAACAACTGATTTATAATGTAACTAAAGTCTTAAAACCTTCTATTAACTGCAATGCTTTTTAATGAGGTGCTATCATGTATATTGGTCCCAAGATGGCTGCCAACACTTCTTGGATGAAGTGCTGACAGCCAATCAGATCTCAGGATGAGATGTGTGGTTAGGCTCCGCCCAGATATATATATGATTTTACTTTTGATTTTCTCAACTACTGAACAGATTGACTCCATATATGCAAAAGGCACATCCCTCAGCTGAGGACTACCTCTTTGCCAAATTTCAAGTAATTCTGTTCAGCCGTTCGGGCTGTACCTTGGACTAAAGGTCCCTATGGAAAATTGCAATCGAAAATTCTCAGCCCCCGCTTGGCGAATCCCCCCGAGACTTTCAGGGTAGGAGCGGAGCGGAGCGCCCCACCTATTTTGAAAATTTCGCGAGGATTCGTCTACCGGCGCCAAGGTTATTCCAAATAGAATGTAGCGGATTTCCTATGGAAACACGGTCCTAACTATAACTATCTACTGGCGACCGCCAGTAGATAATATATATATATATATATATCAGCAACAGAGTTTTCCAATACCAAGAAAAGAAAGCACTCGCACTCCCAGCAGATAAATTGCAGATAGTGAGATCGGTACATTGCATCCACTTTCATAAGACCACACACTAGATATGGGGGTGAACTTCCTATGACCTCCATGGACATCCGTGGACTATTTTCAATTTTAAACACCAATCTTACATACTGATTGACTGAAAAGTCAGGTGACACAGCTCATAAATAAAATGCGGTGCTTCCACAACAAAAAGTGGCAGCAGCACCATTTGCTGAGAAGCAAAAGACAGGAGAGGGTGTTTCTCCAAGACACTGCTGGATGACTCAGTCAGAGGGAGACTGGCAAGGAACATTTACAACACATGCCCATGAAGAAGAGGAGAAGGAAGACGTTCTACTCTTTGGCGACTCTCCAGAGAAACAGTCTAATGTGTAGATATTTTCTACCCACACACCATTGGAGAAAAGCAAATAATTCATGTACAAGTCCTGTGACGTCAAACTAGGACAGGGAACCATAGGACATGGCTGTTTTGGGATCTCTATCAAGCGTCGCCAAAGCGATTGTATAGGTAGATATTCTTTTCACCTAACATTATAACTGTGATATCACTCATATCTTGTTTACTATGCATTTTTTGTAGTGTGTGAAATTTGAGTTAAATTTGAAAAGGAAGCATGTAATTTTATTTGCTCAATAACTTTGGGCCCGATTCATAGAACTAATCTGAGACAAAATCCTAAACTTACTACTTTTGGTATTCACAGAAGGCATTTAGCAGTAGTAAAGTTAGTTTACTACTGAGATTTTTGTGACCTGCACCTACAATGGTAAAAAAAAATGATCCTACAAGTCAGAGAATGCAAACCTGGACTTGTTGACAAGTCGAGCATGACGTGTGCACATGCCAGATATAAAGTATTACTAGCCTGCTTGTCTGCATGCTCTTTTGGTCTGTGCCCCTCTTGTATGGGCCACAGAACAAAATGTGATATGTGGCCCTCATGTATGGGCAAGATTCCACCACTTTTCCAGATGGTAAAGAACCTGAGATTCTGGTTAGACAAGGAACTTAGCTTCCTCGGATTAATTTGGTAGTATATTCTTGTTAACTTCAGGTAGAAGCCTACAAACGGTTCTCCCCTTTATACTTGACCATCTTAGAGCCTGCGTGGTGAGAATTTTGATTATGTATAGGCTTAACTATACTAATAAATGATATTTAGGACTCCTGGTTTCTTCTATTCATCAATTGCAGAAAGTCCAGAATGTGACTTTCTGGCTGTTTTTCAGCTTTAGGAAGTTTGCAAAGTTTGACATTTTCTCACAGGCCCAATGAAGCCCCCAATGGTTGGCAATCCCCTGACGGATTAAACTTAAATCTATTTGCCTTGCACCTAACGAGTTCAATGGATTAGATACAGCTTTTCTACAGAACCTCCTGCCAAAATATGCTTCTTATTGTGCTCTTCACTCATTCTCACTATCCCTTTTGTGGCCTACCAATATATCTTCACCTAGTCAAATCCCACCTTGCATTTCATAGAGCATTAAAGATTCATCTTTAGATCTCACCTATCAGACTTTGAATTACGGTGGGCTTACAGCAGACAAATCGCTTACCTCTGGTTGGCTGTATCGTCGCTCTCATTTGCGTCATAGCGTGGTGGTGTATATCCTTCCTCTGGAGTATAGCCTCTTTATGATCCTTTGACTGGGTGACTTGTAGCCTTCTACTGCTCACATTTAGTAAACTACTTGTTAGAAATTGGGGTCTCTAATTGGAAATGGTTTGCAACTTTGTTCAAGAAGGGACCCTTCTTCCTAGTCAGGGTAAGGAGGACACACATCTAAAATAACCCCTGCTCACCCCCTTGGTAGATGGCATGAGCAGACAGGCTTAACTCAGAGGCAGTGTGTAAAGCATTTGTGCACACATACAGTAACACAGTGAAAACACTACAAATGGACAGCACACCTGTTTAGAAAAATAAGCAAACTTTATCTAAAATAAACAAGACCAAAGCAACAAAAATCCAACATACATTTATAAAAATATGACTTTTAAAAGGTAAAAACAGTTCTGTTCATAGAAAATGATGGATGTGACACTTTCAACACAAAGTACCTTGAATGCGTCAAAACCACAGTTGCAGGGAAGGTAATGCATCGGTTCCTTACATACAGGGAAGGTGATGCGTTGATTTCTTGCTCCGGGTAAGGGGATGTGTCGGTTCCTTACTGCTGCGCAGAGGAGGTGATGTGTCTGTTCCTTACCAGAGAGGAGGTGATGCGTTGGTTTCTTACTGCATGGGGAGGTGATGCACTGGTTTCTTATTGCGTCCCCCCGCGATGCGACAGATCGGGTGCCTCGATGCGAAGCATGACGATCCGGGTTGATGTGATGCGTGAAGATCAGGGATGCGCTGATGGTCGGGTGGTGCCACATAGGTGCTGCTATGATTTCAGCTGCGTCCCCTCGATGTGTCAGTTCTTAAACAGCAGGGCCTGCGTCAGAATCGGTGAGGTGATCTCGGACGTCGAAGATCGGCGCACAGGACTCATCGCAGGTCAGGCACTTAAGCCGCAGGCAAGCGCTGTGTCGGATCTTCGGCCATGGTGATGCATCTGAAATTCTTCGCTGTGTTGCGTCGCAACCAGGCGATCCGTCGATTTTCACAGTTCTTCAGTCTTTTGCAGTTCCCAGCCCTAGAAACAACCTCCAGAGGCCCAGAACACTGGCAGGCACCTCTTGGCAAGTCAGAACTTCCAGCAAAGGATTGCATGGGGGACTGAGGGTGAAAGCTTTGTGTCCCTGAGACTTCAGAACAGGAGGCAAGCTCTACTTCAAGCCCTTGGAGATCTTCATCAATCAGGGGAATCACCACACAGCAAAGTCCTTGTCCTTTCCTTGGCAGAAATAGCCACTGCAGGCCAACCCCAGACAGCACACAGCAAAGGGGCAGTACTTCTCCTTCCGTTTCTCCAGCTCTTCTCCTTGGCAAAGGTTCCTCTTGAATTCCAGAAGTAATCTAAAGTTCTAAAGTCTGGGCCCAATATTTATACAGCATTTCTCTTTGTTATCGTGTGGCAGAGAGGCTCTGTGTTCACTTAAAATTAGTTTTGTCTTCTGTAGTCCAGCCTCCTGGCAGGAGGTGTAGACAGCACTGTGAAAGGCAGACCAGGCCCATTCAGGTGCAAGGAAATCTCCTCCCCCTTCTCTAAATGAAGCCCAGGTCTATTCAGCCCAGCCCTGACTCACTCAGGAAAGGCAGGACGCACCTCAACCCCCCCCCCCCCCACACCCCCACCCCTCCCAGTGTCACTTTAGCACTGATCAGCAGTGGTAAAGTGCCCAGAGTCCTAAAAACCAGCAAAACAGGGTCAGAAACAGGAAGCCGAAAAACAAAATGTCTGGGGATAAACCCCTGAAACAGCCAGGTCTAACGCTACATTTTTCTTTTCCATTAAGCACTTCATGAAAGTGCAAATGTTTTATAGCTGCATACGTTGTGCTGTTCCGCCCACTAACTACCCACCCACCGAGCTGCGCTTCTCCTCACCCTTCTATCTTATCTGTAAATGCACAGCAACAGGAATATTTAGGTACGGTATAGATGAAGACAAGACTTCAAGGGTTGTTTTTGTTGTATTCCCTCCAGTCTACATTTTGTATGAAATCACAAGCTTTGGCACACAAAGACTTTTATGACAGTGCGGATAGGGCTATCTGCTGCTATCATGCAGCTGGTTTCTGGGGCAGAAAATGCAATTCTTCTGAAGGTACATACGTTTGCTTCCTGGGTTACTACGGAGGACCAAATGGCTGAATCCTGTGGAAAGCACTGACATAAATTAATTACGCGTCTCTATATGTTTAGGTGACGTTTACGACAGACCACATCTGTCTGGTTGCAAAAGACTCATTGTGGGCTTACCAATAATTTACAGGGGTTATTGGCAGTCCATTGTTTAACACTGGTGGCCTCATTGTGACTCTCATTTGCTTGCTTCTTGTTTGATGGTTTTCATTCTCCCAGCTTGTCCATCTTGTGTTTGTCTTTCCCCTGGAGCATAGCTTCTTTACCCGCTCTCTGGCTGGCTGGCTTCTGTCCTTCCACTGCTCACATTTAGAGAACGACTGCTTTCTTTTGGAATTCCATGAGAGTGCAAGTGTTCTGCATCCATCTCCGTGTATGCTTCCCTCCGCCACCGCAATCAGTATTGCTCTCTCGCAGGTGTGCATCTTCTGTTAAATAATGTTTGCATTTATTGGATCCGTAGATTCAAAAATAAAAAACAAAGAAAATGACGACCTTGTCATCACGCGTGGTAAGATCACGTACGTTATCATGCATGCGAACGCCAGTGTCAATCCAACTGCATTTTATTGATCTATTTGTATTTATTTATTTGCTTTGTCCCCGCGATGCTGCACAGCACCTGCAAAGAGCCGATGCGTGTTATGGGCTGTTCACTTACAATGTGAATGATACATCGCATGATGCTTTGAAGTTTTGCTTTTATTTTCTCATGTATAGTGTTTGGTGTTGTGATTCGTTTCTAAATTCAAATAGGGTGTGTGTGTGTGTGTGTATATACGTGTGCGCACATGTGTACGTGCCTGCGCATGCGCGTGGGTGTGGGTGTGTGACTCCCACTAACTCCATATTTCTTGGAATCCCTGGGGAAGCTGCTCAAAGAAGTCCACTAGGATGCTTGGCACTGCCAGGAGATTTTATGACAGTGTGGAATGGTGCCAAGGATAGATTTTCAGTCATTCAAACAAACTGTCATTTGGGACGGGGAGGAGAACCTATACATAAATGTAACCTTTATACCTGTGCCCCCAGGAGAGAAGTCGGCTGACCCTCTGTTAGGAGGACACAGTCCATGCTGCACAATATGGCCGTGCCCTATGCAGGGAAAGGCCATACTGACTATTAGGCACATGCCCAGCTCTTCATGCTTCACTTGAGAGACCCTGGCACCGTTTCATCTTTGTCATTCAGGCGAGAATAATACTGTTAATTCTTTCCATGGCCAAATATTTGGGAGCTAAACAAGGCAGGAGACTTCCTAAAATCACCGAGCGATGACTTTAAACGAAGAAGGACTTTGTCTGGGACCAAATCCTGCAGAGCGCCGTTAGCCGTACTGCTTGGGCCCTCGCAGCCACAGCCCAAGCAAGGGGCATTAGATCCCTGTATCCAACCAATTGTTTCAGCACATATAAAGGGTGCTTGTGGTCAAATGTTATAGGCAGTTGACCCTTTACTGTGCCTAAGTATTGTTCCCTTACTCTACCTATATGCCCAAGGATCACTCCTATTCATTGCAAACGGTTCATCTGAAGCAGAGGCATGTGTCCCAGAGGCGCAGAGGGAGGAGAAGCTTCTTGTGTGCACACTGCTCTTGCCCTCCAGCTTCTATGTGTGCACTGATGCATTTAACCCCCTATGTAACACCGTCCTAAAGCTTGACCCTAAAGAGATTGAGGACTGCTCCCCCACCTCAACACACCTACTTCCGGACTACACGAAGATTTCCTAGTTGTTTAGAGAAAATGAGTTCCGTAGTTGACTAATGGATGCTTCTATAGAATACCGATGTGACTGCGGCGCAATCAGTCATAATATTTAGCTTCTTGTTTTTATTGAAGAATGCTTGCCTCTTTCCAGCCCCCTCAAAGCTCACTGTGCTTTAGGAGATAGAGATGAAGTAAGAAAGAGGACAGCCAGTCACCTGGAGCAGGTCTGGCCACTGACCACAGAGTTGTTGGGAGGCATGGACTGCTGCCCTTCTTGGGACAGTCACTGAGTAGGATGACACAAGTTGGACCAGCCTCAAAGAAGCCAAACTAATTCATCTGGCTGTTGTCTCCTACAGATGGATGGGGCACCCTTGTGCTTGCCTGGCTGGGTAACTGCTGCCGGTGCTAATGTGGAGATCCTTTGGAGGTTAGGCCTTGGCTGTTGTTTCACCTGCAGGGATTTGAAAACGTCAAAGGTATATATTATGAGAACAAATAGTAACTCGGCAATGATCAAACATGTACTTTATTTTAAAGGGTACTTGAGGGATATGTTTGTGAACAAGGGGCTTTTTATATCTAGTTTTATCACAGTCTTCATTGGCTCGATTCCTGCATAGCTTGAATTTTCAGAGTCCCATCAGCAAATTCTATTTGCTTTTTACATCAGTGAGATTTGAACACTGTAATGTCACTCGGGGCACGTATGAAATGCATTGCATGCATGGCAGAAAATAAAGATATTATGCTATAATTGAAATCTCAGCATGGGATTCAGCTCAGGTTTGATTTAATTTGTACAATACTTTGTTCCCTATATCATTAATATCCCCAGAGAATGCAAGATTGACCTCTTTCTTGCACGAAAAAAGCAATATTCAAGTTATGAATATTAGTGCCAGAAAACTGCTGTCCCTAGTCGGACAGAAAGGCGGGAGGGAAAAATGATTGTATGAGGTCCAGCCCGGAGATAATTACATTTTGTAGACTATGATCTTCCCCCACGAGCTGGTGTTCTTTACGTGCAAAATTGTTCTTCCCATAATGAAAAAAAAACTACGTTAAGACCCGTTTGCTTTTAAACATTTATTAGAGTTTTAATAAAATCTGCCTTCAATAAAAAGAGTTATATATTCCATTTTCAGGAGGTTATCCAAAAACCAATGCTTTCCCGGTGACGGTGAAGCACTTAGAGGGTAATATCTTGAATGGCGAGGATAGGAATGACATCAAGCTACAGTAAGAATGCAATTACCTATTACATCAGTCGGCTGACAGTTCATTCCTCATCTCAGGTGCTTGGAGAAGGAGGGGAAAGCAAGTTGTTTTATTCATGCCTTCAGTCCCTGCATCCGTGGGGAC
Organism: Triturus cristatus; assembly: GCF_964204655.1. Classification (NCBI taxonomy): domain Eukaryota; kingdom Metazoa; phylum Chordata; class Amphibia; order Caudata; family Salamandridae; genus Triturus; species Triturus cristatus. The sequence continues at coordinate 576,969,698 of NC_140583.1, read as the reverse complement.
GGCAATGGCTGAAACACATTGGGAAAGTCTCTTCTGTCTAACTCTGGGATTATCTGCTTAATAGACAAACAAAACGTGCATTACTTTTCTCAGAAGGATCATCGGTCCTCCTCGACATTTTGTGGAAACGAAACCAGTGTTTTCGAAATGTGATTAAAGGGCCAGTGGTGAAAAAGATATTCACTTTTGAATATAATCTTTTAAGGCACGCACATATCTTGCTAGAAGAGAACGGGCCCGATTCACAGAACTAACTTAAGACAAAATCTTAAACTTACTACCATTTTGGTATTCACAGAAGGCACTTACTCATTTTGGTATTCACAGAAGGCACTTACTCATTTCGGTATTCACAGAAGTTAGGAGTCCTAACTTTAGGACTCCTAAATGCCTTCTGTGAATACCGAAAGTCTTAAAATTAGGATTTTTCTCAGTTTAGTAGTAGTCTGGTTAGGACTCCTAACTTTAGGACTCCTAAATGCCTTCTGTGAATACCAAAATGGTAGTAAGTTTAGGATTTTGTCTTAAGTTAGTTCTGTGAATCGGGCCCCACATGTTTTATTTTAGAAGGGTGAGAGAACCCTCATAAACCCAAAAGTATAACGCCATGAAAAACAGCGAGTAGGTACCAAAATCTATAGCATACTTTGGGAAGGAGCTGGTCGCTGACAACCAATGTCTCTCTACATCGACCACTTTGGGCCCGATTCCGATACCGGGTAGGACAGCTCTCCGAGAGCTGTCCGTAGCCTTACCGTGCGACCGACACGTATCCGTAGCCGGTCCGTCCTGTAGAGGAAGTACGATGCGCATAACTGCCCAAAACACGACCGACACATAGGCTGTGATTCAAACTCCATTCTCCGTCCGAGCCGTAACTCCTAACGCTGAACCGAGTCGCCCGGAAGCAGTATCCATAGCAGTTTTCGGCATGACAAGTACGATGCGTACTTCCTACGCGTCGAACGGGTCGCCACGTACGGGACGTCACAGCATCCGGAAAACAAGCATATCAGCTATGATTCGCGCCACAACTCAATACACGGCTACGAGACGGACCAGCTTGCAGCGGGTACGAGACAGAGCAACAAGCAGCGTGTACGACACAAACACATCATGAATCCCATCGCGCAGGTCATACCAGTACTCTACATCTATGACCGGATCAGGAACCGACGCCAACGGCGCAGGCGATAAGTCAGACACCCACCACATAAACGAACAACACGTACCCGCAAAATGGCACACACACACAGGGGATCCACATCCTGGCCACTAACAACAGCCCACCATAGGGGTTGTATGGCCAGCACCACTACCACCCCCACCCATAGGGCTTATGTTCCCCAGCACCCCTGCCACCCCCACTCATAGGGGACCTGGTGCCCATCACTACTACCACCCCCACTCATAGTGCTCATGTTGCCCATCACCCCTGCCACCCCCAGCCATAGGGCATATGTTGCCCATCACTACTGCCACCCCCAGTCATAGGGGACCTGTTGCCCATCACCCCTGCCACTCCCACTCATAGGGGACCTGGTGCCCATCACTACTGCCACCCCCACTCATAGGGCTCATGTTGCCCATCACCCCTGCCACCCCCAGCCCTAGGGCATATGTTGCCCATCACTACTGCCACCCCCAGCCATAGGGGACCTGTTGCCCATCACCCCTGCCACCCCCACTCATAGGGGACCTGGTGCCCATCACTACTGCCACCCCCACCAATACAGACTATGTTGCCCATCACTACTGCCACCCCCAGCCATAGGGCTTATGTTGCCCATCACTACTGCCACCCCCAGCCATAGGGCTTATGTTGCCTATCACTACTGCCACCCCCAGCCATAGGGCTTATGTTGCCCATCACTACTGCCACCCCCAGTCATAGGGCTAATGTTGCCCATCACCCCTGTCACCCCCACCCATAGAGGACCTGTTGCCCATCACTACTGCCACCCCCACTCATAGGGGACCTGTTGCCCATCACTACTGCCACCCCCACCCATAGGGCTTAGGTTGCCCAGCACTACTGCCACCCCCAGCCATAGGGCTTATGTTGCCCATCACTACTTCCACCCCCAGCTATAGGGCTAATGTTGCCCATCACTACTGCCACCCCCACCCATAGGGACTATGTTTCCCATCACTACTGCCATCCCCACCCATAGGGCTTATGTTGCCCATCACTACTGCCACCCCCAGCCATAGGGCTAATGTTGCCCATCACTAATGCCACCCCCACCCATAGAGACTATGTTGCCCACCACAACTGCCACTCCAGCCATGGGGTTTATGTTGCCCATCATTACTCATCACTACTGCCACCCCCAGCCATAGGACATATGTTGCCCATCACTACTGTCACCCCCAGCCATTGGGCTAATGTTGCCCATCTCCCCTGCCACCCCACCCAGAGGTGACCTGTTGCCCATCTCTACTGCCACCCCGAATCATAGGGGACCTGTTGCCCATCACTACTGCCACTCCCACTCATAGGGGACCTGTTGCCCATCACTACTGCCACCCCCACCCATAGGGACTATGTTGCCCATCACTACTGCCACCCCCAGCCATAGGGCTAATATTGCCCATCACCCCTGCCACCCCCAGCCATAGGATGGGTGATGATGCGCCACACATCCAGCATACTCCAACATCAGGTATGTCAGTAAAATACATCCCCTCTAACATCATGACAACAGTGTGTAGTCTGTGACAAATGCCCAAAACAGTGATTATGACTTCAAACATACAATGTAACTAACAGCACATGTGTGACCAACACATGAGTGTGACATACACAATGCAAGGATCACTATAGCACTGTGGCAATGTAAAAAGAACACCCCCTCACTGTGTAGAACAGAACTTAAGTGGGGGCTTCCAAACTGCAGTAGATATTGAGCATTGTGGTGATGGGGACTAAACCCCCTCTCATCACAGTGACCAAAAGGTAAGTGTCATCATGGTCAAAGCTGCAAATAATAAACAGCATGTATGATCCCTGCTCCCAACACATTAAACACTTCTGGGGCAAACTAGTGATTGTGTAACATTCCCACAGAGATGTGGTGAGACTAACAGTGCTGTGAAAACATAACACACTCTCGGCCATGTGCAGACAAGCACAACACATGGGGGCTGACAATGCATACAGTGTACAATGGCACAAGAGCAGAAGTGACCATCACCAAGCATGCACACATCTCGAAAATAGACACACTAATCAAAACAACATGTGTAGACTGTAGGTGTCAGCTCACAAACTAACATTCCATGCCAGCAATTGCACCTAACAACCAGGATGAATGTGCACAATGATGTGATATGACTCACAGGGACAGCAGGCAAAATCACAAAAACAGCATCCAGACAAAGGCCCACAACAGCAATACCAATGCACTGATGCAGATGCACAAACACAAACAGGCAACCTCACACTGCACATCTGACACAGCATGTGTGTGTGTGTGTGTCACAGTATCCCCAGGCAATTACACAACACATGAGGGGGCTGACCCACAGTGACACAGATGTAGACACAGTGCCATACAAAAGTAAACCATCATTGGGACACCCTCAGTGGGCAATCAGGCATTGGGAGATGAGAGGGAGCACAATAGACACATGTGACACAAGCTGGAATTAACACCAACTAACACAGCTGACTGACACACAACAGCACTACCCCCAGGGACCAGATATTGGGGTGACACAAGCATGCATGACAACTCCACTGTGATGACAAAGGCAGATGTATAAACTGGGAAACCCAGACATGTGTCCTGTGCCACAAACGTACATCACACATACACAAACACAAATCACTCAGCATGGCCCCTCATCCATGGACACACGGGAGCTAGGGGACCATCCATGCAAACATTTACATCAGTCCACCCTCAACATCACACACCCTGAACTGCAATAATGAGTATCTGTGAAGCTCACGTGGACAGGTGACATTGCACATGCACCCATGACAAACACAGGAATGTTGGGAGGAACTAAGGTGCACAGACACATCACACAAGGACAGTTGACAACCCTGGGGAATGACAGACATACTGCACAATATGCGGTATATGGCCATGACCTCAAAGCTCAGGAACCTTCAGAATCCCTGCCACTGTCCCAGGACAATGCAGAAGCCAAAGAGAACCACAAGGCACACATGCTGACACCAGCCAGCATTGCAGCCATGAACCCGACAAGTGGGAGCAGTCACACACACATACAAATGTCTCAATCACTGAAAGGTACCACCTAGGGACAACTACATGATTTAGCAAATAAACAGGTGCCTTGGGGAACCCTGACTGTGTCCCATCTGTGTCTGACAACATCATCACCGCTCAGAACTGACAAATCCCAATGATGTTACACTAATTAACAGTAGTGTGTCATGCACCCACACATCTGGTAGCCCATTGGAAAAGTAGTGGGATGAACCCAGTACCACTCAGCAAGCATCAACAACAGGAACATATCAAGGGAACACTGTCTGTGTATTAACAGGGATGGGGACACATACATACATGCTCATAGAACACACACCATGGGCCCAGGCTATGTCACTGGACAACACACTTACCTGAGGGGACCCAACTCCTGTGGAAGCCCAGCTGTGCCAAACATATTCACCGCACATCTCACTCATGTCTGCAGAACACTTGGTCAGTCAGCCATCAGTTACCACACAATGAAGGCTCTGGTCACAACAGCCTGGGTACGTGAGTCTCCCCTAAGTCATCTGCGCATACCCAAAACATATGTCTAGCAAGTTGCACAGAGGACCCAATTGCTCCTATACACCTGTAGGTCCAGTATTGATGCGCACAAAGTCTGTGGAAGTGACAAATTGGACAATGGGAAGCACATCATATGTGCATGGGTGCAAGCCAGAGATGTGACCATGCAAATTAAATGTTCACAGAGATGTCCACAAATAGTTGATCCTGACACACCCAGGTAGCTGCAAAGGATGACATGGATACCCACCAGAATAGGATACATATCTCATGGACCACAGGGAGTACCTCACAGCAACACATCAGTATTCAACATTGGAAACCAAGCATCACAGGTGCAAGGGCATGTTATACATCATCAACAAAATGTACAGCTAAATCTAGTTCACAGGGATAAAGAAAAAAAGCTTTATTCAGCATATTAAAAGTTAAACGTCTGTTCAAACAAAAGGCCAATGCTTGCCTGCACTGCTAAGGACCGGGGTCATCCCCTCGGAGGGGCATACATGGGGGCAGGCCAGGCACCACAGGGACAGGATCAGGGCACAGCAGGGGGAGGCAGTGAAGAGGTGGTGGATGTAGGCGAGACACTTGCAACTGCAGTGGAGCTGACTGAAGTGGTGGGCGCTGTCACAACTGTGGGGCACAAGTCAGATGGGGTGGGTGCCGGCACAACTCCAGTGGGCAGGTCAGATGGAGTGGATTGGGTCACCACTGCAGTGCCCAAGTCAGACGGGGTGGTCGTTGACTCCACTGACTCCACTGCAGTGCCTACATCCATGGGAGCGGAATGGGGGGCAGATGAGGTTGGCAGGGCAGGGGGGGACACTGTCCCCATATCAGTGGCACTAACCGTCTGACCAGGTGTGGAGGCGCAAGTTCTATGGGGGGGTGGACTTAGCATTTTGGGGATGTGGTATCTGTGGGTGGGGGAACCCGGGGCATTGAGTGGCGGGGGAACCTCTGGAGTGGTGGCCTGGGGAATGGAGGACAGAGACTTTGCCTTGGAGCTGCGTGGTGGTGGGGGGTCTTGCTCTTCTGGCGCCGGGGGGACTTGCGGGTGGGGGTCTCTGTCTGACTGCACCTGGGGGAGGGTGTCCAGGTGTAAGGGGCACTCCTTTCTGTGTGAGGGGACTTCCTCTTCCCCTTGTAATCAGGATCTGCTGGGTCGGTGGGGAAGAGGCCAAGGTCACAGAGGAAGAGCTTCTGGGGAGATGGGGTTGCAGGTGATGCAAGGGAAGGGGGCTGGGAGGGAGAGGTCTCGGAGGACTGCGGAGTGGTTGTGGATGACTGTGTGTGTGTCTGCAAACCAGCCCCTGTGAGTGTGGTATCAGTCCCCTGCGCTTGCTTGTGTACACGTCTAGACCTTGGTTTGGGTGTTTGTTTGCTTGGGACAGGTAGGCTGCTAGGAATCGTGGGTGGTGCACGGGTAGGAGGGGTGTGGGACTGTTGGAGGTGGGACACTGCTGCCGTCAGGGAGGAGGCCACGGACTGATTGGTCCTCTGTAGGGCAGACATGCCCTAGGAAATGCCCTCCATGAATGACACCAGTTGTGTCAACAGACCTGTGTGTGCATGGAGGACATTCAGCATCGACGTCTGCCCTACATGGATCTGTCTAAGTCCACAGACTCCTCACTCAGGGCAGCAGGGAACACAGGGGCAGGGGGTGCGGTGCCTGGCACAAAGGAGACATGCTCACGAACACGGGAGCCCACAGGGACCTCTGGGATGGGAGCCGATGGGAGGGTGGTGGTGGTGGTGGAGGTGGCGGGGACAGCCTCACTAGCTGGGGTTTGGTGGCTGCTGACACCCACCTCCACAAGGGAGTCATCCTCAGAGCTGGTGTGGCCCTCAGCTGGGGGGGATGGTGCTGACGACTCCTCTGTGTGGCTCCACTCGCCTTCCGTGCCACTGGGTCCACCCGACTCCTCTCCTTCTGTCCCTGCAAGGCTCTGTGGCTCCTCCTGGTCCGTGGAGCTGTCCCCTCCTGTGGCCGTGGATGTTTCTGGATAGGAATAGGAAGTAAGTGAACAACATCAGTCACCTGCACCGACTGCACACACCACAGTGAGTACATCATATCACAGGGCAAACCCTGGCATCATCAGCTGAACACAGCTCAAAGTGCCAACACTGTTTAGAATAAGCCAATTGTCATTCTCAACATCAACCATGGCACACATATCCCTCCTTGACTTTCACACATATGTCTGTTGCATGTTGGATGCTAACACCCCAATGTGCCAACATGCACCACCCACACATTAGTTGGACATGCAAGTGAACATGTAGGAGTATGTCACTATACACACAGCACATCTCTTGCTACTGACTCAGTACAGGTGTCCGGATGAAGGGATGGGCAGAGACTCATTCCACATGCTTGTGATGCATGCCAGCAACACACACTATGATGTTCTCATGTCCTGATGGGCAATGCCACAATGGGGTGCATGGTGCACACTTGAACACAATGCAGGATCACTCATAGCAAGTTAAATGCCATGGCACTGGGATGCCCTGAAAGTCAGTCAACACTGTCTCCTTTCACAGGGGCAGGGCATCCAGACAACAACAATATGCACTGACTCACAATTCTAGCTCAGGGGTAAAGCTAACTCTGCAGATGACCGGCGCACTTGCCCATCCCATGCAAACAACATATCCAGGACCCAGAAGACCTCACATCATGCAAATCAGACATATGAGTCTCTGCAAACACAAATCCCTGTACATTAACACATCACAGTCTGCCATGCATGTAACCCAGCTGCATGAAGGACATAGTTGCATACACCATTGTGCGCTGTCAGATGATCACACACCTATATGTCACACAGGTCTTGTCTCTCACAGTCACATCTCAGATGTCATGCTGACCCTCTGAATCATGGACACCCCAGTTGTACGTGACAACAAGCCACACCCTAATGACACAGAGACAGACACCTGAGGGCACATGTCACTAAGCACAACCTGCAATTTCATACACAGGAGTGGGATTACAGAGTGTTTCTAAATGCTCTTGAGGAGGCATGACTGGCCAGGTCTACGTGAAACAGTGTTTGGCCCTGGACAGTAGTCAGGTGGCTAAGCAAGTGTGACATACTTGATATACATACTCCTGAGGCCCCAAAATTTGAGTCCCCTGCTGCATGGGTTTGTTTGGAATACCCCAGCCACATGTGGCGAGTCAGACCAACAATTGGAACTCATCTCAAGGGCACACACAGATCACATGTCAGATCTCAGGCATTGTGTAAACAATTGACCCACCCATGAAACACACAACAGAGTCACGGGAACAGATGCTGACCGGTAGATGAAGCATAGCTGACTTCAGGGACACATTGCCCTAGAGACACAAGCAACAGACTGTAGGGGTGCACACCCGTGGAACAGATGAGGAGGGTGCATCACACAATTGAGGAACATGAGTATTGGACTACAAGTCCTACGTAATGTGGAAGTGTGACCAGGCCAAAAGACTGCTATTAGCATGTCAGACATAGTACACAGATCAGGCATGGACTTACCCCCTTCCTGCTGCTGTCTGGCCTTCAGCTGCCTATCCAGGTCCGGGAAGACCACCGCCAGTATCCGGAGCATGTGGGGAGTCAGGGTCCGGTGTCCGCCCCTCCTGCGTGGAGGTGACAGCTTCAGCTGGACTCTAGCTATCTTCCGGGTCCAGCCCCGAAGGTCCTGCCACCTCTTCTGGCAGTTGCGGATCCGGCACTTGTAGACCCCCACCGAACGAACAGCCCGGGCAATGGTCAGCCATATTTCCTGCTTCTGGTGGGCATCAACCTGTGAGGATGACAAAGTGAAAAGTACATTTACACACATGCCCCATTTTTGTGCTGCACACATTTGGATAGACATGTCATTATCACAAAGATAAATGATTTACACAGGTAGTGCAACCATGGTGAAGGACAAATGCCATGCATGTCTGACATGTTAGCAATGCCTGGATAGTTTAAGCTTGCACTAATGCACTTTAGCAGCAGGACACCTATTCATTACATGTACCTACACACTTTGGGGGATGAAAGTAGTCAGTGAGAAAGCTTGCCACTGGTGTACACACTGCTAGTACTGCTAGTCAGACAACATGCATAAATAGGAAGGCAGTGGACTGCACACTCACCTGCTCCTCTGGTTTCCCATACAGCTTGCTGTACTGTGGAAGGAGCCAGTCCAGCAGGGCCTGGTTCTCCTCCTCAGTGAAGGCTGGGGCCCACTCCAGAGTATGTGCCATAGCAGGAGCCAGAGGATGCAGAGACAGCAGCAGTGGTAGCAGGGATGTGGTCCAGTAGCATGTAGTGCAGGCAAGTGATCTCCCTGGGGGCCAGCCAGCCTTATATCTGTGCTGCAGAGGCAGAATCTGTGCCATGTGTCCCAAGTGATAGGTCCAACACGGTTGCATTCTATGAATCTGGCCAATCCATTTAAATGTACAACTCGTAAACGCCTTCCGCATCGGTCAAATCTTCACCTTCATGGAACACTTGAAATTGCAACATTGTTGTAGTAATCCAACTGAATTTCCAGTGCACGACTCGTACAAGTTTTGAATCCGCCTCCGTCTCCATGACAGTCCGGAGCCAATGAGTGCGCCTGACTCGTTCAACTGACTGTACAATGCGTATTTTGAAAATACACATGCACCGTCTCCATATAATTCAATGGCCAAGGCGTACGCCTGTCTCGGACCATGCCTGTCCGACGCATATGCATGATAGTCACCCGCGTCGGACCTCATTGTATTCAATGACAAAGCGTACGCACGGCTCGGTCATGAACCGTGCAATGCGTACGCATTGTCACCCGCGTCGGACCTCATTGCATTCAATGCCAAAGCGTACGCACGGCTCGGTCATGAACCGTGCAATGCGTACGCATTGTCACCCGCGTCGGACCTCATTGCATTCAATGACAAAGCATACGCACGGCTCGGTCATGAACCGTGCAATGCGTACGCATTGTCACCTGTGTCGGACCTCATTGGTGTGACTATTATACGGATGCAACACACATTTACTGGCCAGGGACACCTGTGCACACCTACCACACTACAGCATTGGCCACACAGTGTCCCATGGCATGTAAGGCTGCATTCCCTGGGTGTTTGGGGGGGCCACATATGGTTTGTTGGGTGGCACTTTGTGCAGCCACTCCCAGGCTGTGCACGTGTACATGGGGGCAGAATCCTTTGTGTGTTGTGCGCATTACCACCGTGATGTGCAATTGTACAATAATGGGCATGAGTCACGGACACAGTTTCAAGTTGGATATGTTTAGGACATGTCACATACACCCTGAGTCCTGGGGGTGATGGCATGTATGTCACAGTGAGACCTGAAGCCACAATACTGATGTGCACCCACAGTCTGTGTGCATGTTGTGTCTCATATGTGTCTGATCAAATGTGCCCAATGGGTGACAGTCTCCACATCCATGTGGTATATGTATCAACCTTGATGGGGTGTGTGTCTAAGAGACGTATATGTAGGGCCGGCAGGAACAACAGTGGCCACCACCTGTGGGACTTACGCTTGCCTTGTGGTGTGTGCATGCTACGCCATGTCCATTGCTGTGTCGATGTGGCAATACAGGGACCCTGGGTTTCTGCATGGCAAAGATCTGTGATGCCTGGGAGACATCAGGCCTCACTTGTCACTGTGGTGTGTGTTTGGCGTTGCAGCAGTACATAGGTTGGGTGACACAGCCAGATGATTGGCCATTGCACCACATGGGACTCATGTGGACATGAGGAACTGAGATGTGAGGTGGTGGTCATGTAGGTGATATATGTGTCCATGCTCAACAGCACACACCTCAGTACATTGTGTAATGTCATGATCTAGCATGTGATATTGAGCCTGGTCATGGCCACATGGGTGGATGAGTTGACAATCCTGGGGCCCGATTCACAAAACTAACTTAAGACAAAATCCTAAACTTACTACCATTTTGGTATTCACAGAAGGCACTTACTCATTTTGGTATTCACAGAAGGCACTTACTAATTTCGGTATTCACAGAAGTTAGGAGTCCAAACTTTATGACTCCTAAATGCCTTCTGTGAATACCGAAAGTCTGAAAATTAGGATTTTTCTCAATTTAGTAGTAGTAAAGTTAGGACTTCTAACTTTAGGACTCCTAAATGCCTTCTGTGAATACCGAAAGCCTTAAAATTAGGAATTTTCTCAGTTTAGTAGTAGTATAGTTAGGACTCCTAACTTTAGGACTCCTAAATGCCTTCTGTGCATACCAAAAGTCTTAAAATTAGGATTTTTCTCAATTTAGTAGTAGTAAAGTTATGCGTCCTAACTTTAGGACTCCTAAACTGAGAAAAATCCTAATTTTAAGACTTTCGGTATTCACAGAAGGCATTTAGGAGTCCTAAAGTTAGGACTCCTAACTTCTGTGAATACCGAAGTGAGTAAGTGTCTTCTGTGAATACCAGAATGAGGAAGTGCCTTCTGTGAATACCAAAATGGTATAAGTTTAGGATTTTGTCTTAAGTTAGTTCTGTGAATTGGGCCCTTCCTTTGTGCATCTCTGTACTTCAGGGCACCAGCTGTCCATCGATTGTTCCCAGACCTTGCAACCATGCAGGAACGCGACTGCATCAGACGGCACAGCTTCACCAGGCCATTGATTGAGGAGTTGGCGGAGCAGTTGGCGCCACATCTGCTACCTGGCCGGACATACCCTACAGCACTGACCCCAGAGGTGAAGGTGATGACAGCCCTGCACTTCTTTGCTACTTGTACCTTCCAGTACACTGTGGTTACTGCTGGTGGGATGTCCCAAACGATATTTAGTCGGGTGCTACGTGATGTCTTGGAGGGGATGTTGCATTTCCTAGACCTGTATATCAAGTTCCCAAGCCCAGCTGAACTCCCTGAAATAAAGGATGCCTTTTATACACTGGGGAGGATGCCGAACGTCATTGGATCTATTGATGGGACACATGTGGCCCTGACACCACCACAGGCACATGAGCAGGCATACCAGAACAGGAAGCACTACCACTCCATCAATGCTCTGGTGGTATGTCTTGCTGACATGTCGATCACACATGTGTGTGCACGGTTCCCTGGTTCTGCGCACAATGCCTACATTATGAGGAGTAGTCGCATTGCAACGCTGATGTCACATATGCCAGCTCAGCATTCCTGGCTTATCGGTGTGTACTGACTGTTTATCATTGTGTGTGTTTGTCAATGTTATATTCCGTACTCCTACAAAACCCAGCTACTTGTTCGTTTTTGTGTGTGTAGGTGACTCCGGTTACCCCAACATGCCGTGGTTGCTGACAACCCTCAGGAACCCTGTGACACCAGCCGTGATGCGCTACAATGAGGCACATGGTCGGAGCAGCAGGGTGATTGAGCGGACTTTCGGCCTCCTGAAAAGCCGCTTTCGCTGCCTGGACAAGACTGGAGGGGCCCTCCCATAGGAGCCTGCAAAGGTGTGCAAAATAATCCTTGTCTGCTGCTTGCTACACAACATGGCAGTGCGGAAGGAAGTGTCTCTTATCCAGGATGACGATGACGATGACCAACCTCTGGCACCTGTGGAGGATCCCGGCCTGGGCCAAGATGCCAGTGATGATGAGGATGAGGGTGACGTCCGCTCACAGCTCATCAACAACTTCTTCACCTGAATGTGAGTTTCAAGGGTTGTTATGTGAATGTATGGAGGTAGCCTGGAATGTGTTGTGGCAGCTCTGTTGCTGTATGAGTGCCACTTGACTGGATGTGTGCAGTGATGTGTCCATTCAGGTGGTGTGTACTCCACAATAGGGTAGTACTGCTAACTAGTTTTTGTGTAGGTGTCTTGCAACATGTTTTGTGCATGTGTATTGCAGTTCTCTCCTGTTCTTCTGTGCTTTTGACTGTGTCTTGTGTCTGTCCTTCCCAGGGTACTTTGCCTGTTGTTTGGTCAACACTGACCTCCAACACCCAGAAGACAACACCAGTGTGGAATTTGACAATTCCCATCAACTGATGTACCATACATCCCCGGACTTCCATTCTCCAACACATTGTGAGCGTGTGTCCACTGTTACTTAGAATTACTGTGCAACTATTGTGGAATAAACATGTTGCTGATGTGTAATGAACCTGTGCTACGCTTTCTTATGTGCATTGTTTGTCTTCCCACATCTAAGTGACATCTGCTTACCTCACCTGTGGACTTGTTACCACTGACTGGGGTTGGTGTTGTGTCTGTGCATGCCAATGTGTTTCAGGTCAACATCATTGTGTGTGATGAGTAACATGGCCATGGTGAGTATGTGTTGTGTTGCCATAGTGGTGTGTCTCCCTCACATGTGTCACATCACCATGACTCACCTTACATTGGTCACATTGTTGCAGTATTTGGCATGCACTGTGTTGTGTAGCAGATCGACATCTCCCTGAACATGACAAGTTGGAATCACAACAGAGGCAAGTATGGTGTACTGGTGAGTTTATTTTCAGACATGTGTGGGGGAAGTGCACAGGATGGTGGGTGCTGTACATTGGTTTGGGAATCCAAAGTTCACATTAGAGTTGGAAGTGCTGGTAGATGAAATGTCCTGAGTAAAGTCCACAGTCATCTGCTACATTGGCCCAACATGAACCCTCCATGTCATGTGGGCGAGTTTTGTGGGATTGGACAAGGTGAATGGGTTGCGCACAAAGGACATTGTCCAGAACAGGTTTAGAGGCCCTGGGGGATGTGCTGGGTCATCTGCCTCTCACATGTCCTTCTTTGGACGACCCCTCTTCTTCTGGGGGGCGGGGATCCTCATGTGCAGGCCTCTGCAGTGCAGGGGACTCTCCGACAGAGTCCTCCTCCATCCCTGTGGCGCTGGCAGATGGTGTTGCGACAGATGTTGTGGCCCCACAGGGAGGTGTGGACAGGTTGGTGTTGATCTGGTGGAGGCATTGGAGTATGTCCCGATGCAACGCAGTAATTTCATCCCACTTGGCCTCCATGCGGGCATGGTGGGCGACCTGCACGTGTTGCATGTCCTTGAGGATCCCCACTACCTGGCCAAATCCTTTGGAGCTATCCTGGTACGCATCTAAGATGCGTGCCAGGTGGGGGTCATCATGCAGTCCAGACCCCTCTGCAAGGCGCGTCCTCTGCCTTCCACCCCTCCCAGCACCCCTATCCACACGGGCAGGACCAGCAGCGGGACGCACAGGTGACACTGGGACCCCTTGGGTGATGTTGCTGGTGGTGTTTGCTGTAGCTTCCGGGGGGTCCTGTGTCCCTGTGCTGTGGGTGTTGATTGGCCTTTGTCCGTGTTGGCGGGGGTGCCCTGTCGGTGTCCAGATGCTGGAGGCATGGGTACAGGGGGTGCAGATGTTGATGGTGCTGCATGACGGCTCACACCGGAGGGGCCATGTTGGTCGTCGTTATCCGAAGAGGACAGAGAGAGAGTCAGACCAGAGAGCTCAGTGTCCGCCAGAGTCTGGGTCTGGGTATCCTCATCATTTGGTGCTGGGTGCCCAGCACCACCTGTGTTTGGAAGAGACACACAATGTGAGTTATGTTTCTACATGCATCGATGGTTCACAAACATGACATTTTCTACTTTTCGAACAGATGCCTGCCTGTACACTGCTTTTTCCCAGCTTGTCACGGACAGAGTTTGATATTGTTGTTGGCCATTTTCCAGTATGGCCTTGAGCTCCCCACAACAGAGCCCAGTGTCAGACATCTTGGCAGTCCCTTCCCACTCCCTGTGAGGCGAGTATGGTTCAGTTTGAGCTTGCTGGGCCATGTGGGTGGGTGTACATTGTCTGTGACTGCGACTCCCATCATACTCTTGGCTACACCCCCTTCCCAGCATGCCCATACTTCCTCCCTCTTGACTCTGCTTCCCTGTGAGGGAGTGTGACAGCAATAGCAAGATGGCTGACTGTGTTGTCCTGGTGTTTGTTGTTGGCCATTTCCCAGCATGGCCTTGTGCTCCCCACAACAGAGCCCAGTGTCAGACATCTTGGCAGTCCCTTCCCACTCTCTGTGAGGCGAGTATGGTTCAGTTTGAGCTTGCTGGGCCATGTGGGTGGGTGTACATTGTCTGTGACTGCGACTCCCATCATACTCTTGGCTACACCCCCTTCCCAGCATGCCCATACTTCCTCCCTCTTGACTCTGCTTCCCTGTGAGGGGGTGTGACAGCAATGGCAAGATGGCTGACTGTGTAGTCCTGGTGTTTGTTGTTGGCCATTTCCCAGCATGGCCTTGTGCTCCCCACAACAGAGGCCAGTGTCAGACATCTTGGAAGTCCCTTCCCACTCCCTGTGAGGTGAGTATGGTTCAGTTTGATCTTGCTGGGCCATGTGGGTGGGTGTAGATTGTCTGTGACTGTGACTCCCATCATACTCTTGGCTACACCCCCTTCCCAGCATACCCATACTTCCTCCCTCTTGACTCTGCTTCCCTGTGAGGGGGTGTGACAGCAATGGCAAGATGGCTGGCTGTGAAATCCTGGTGTTTGTTTGGCTACAAGGCCAAAGTGAGCCCCTGTGCTTCACACAGCAGCACCCAGTACGGGGTATCTTTTGCTGACATTTCAATGAGGTGTGTGTCAATGCATTCTACCCGGTGAGTTGTGTGGAGTTTGTGTTGAGGGGGGCTGTGTCTCCACATGCTGGTAAGTGTGGTCAGGGCTGTCAGTCCTCCTTCCCATCATGACACATGCTTCCATTGTAGGGCGTGCAAGTTGTCTTTCAGAATGTCAGTCAGTGGTGTCAGCCATCTTGTCAGTCATTTTCCACTCCCTGTGATGTGGGCATGTTTCAGAGAGGTCTTGATGGGCCAATCAGGAGGGGGAGCATTATCTGTGACTACAAACCCCATCATGCTGTTGGCTACACTCACTTCACCTGCATCCCCACTATTCCTTCCTGACAGTCAGCTGCACTGTGAGGTGGTATGTTTGTGGTGGCAAACTCTCTGGCAGGGTCTATTTGGCTTTGTGCCACTGGCTTGCTCTATTTGTTTGTAGGTTGGTGCATGTCATGACACAGTTCCCAGTCACTATGAGATGGCAGGTGTTGTGTTTGTTTGACTGGCATACACATTTTGGGATGATTATCTATTGGTTACTGTAGCTTTGCTTGCGGTGCATGGTTTCACTGTCCCCTTGCCACACAATCTTGGGTATGTTGTTTGTGTACTCACCAGACTCTGGGATGTCTGTTAGGCCATGAACGCTCTCTGGTGGTAGGATGTCCCGCAACTTCTCCTCCCAGGTCCTGAAGTAGACTGGTTTGGCAGGAGGGCCACCGCCGGTGCACTGACTCAGGGCGTGATCTTTTTCGATGAGTTTCTTGACCCTTCTGCGCACGGCATACCACCTGTTCTGGATATCGTCCTTTGTGCGCCTTGCTGGTGCTTGAGCATTCACCTTGTCCACAATCCTCGCCCACATCTTGGTTTTCTGTGAGATGGGGGTCCTTTGGACCAATGTACCAAACAACTGTGGCTCTACTCTGATGATCTCGTCTACCAGCACTTCTAACTCACTAACTATGAACTTTGGATTCTTCTTTGGGGGCATGGTGATGGGTGGTGGTGGTGAGGGATGTGTGTGTGAGGGTGCAAGTGAGGGTGGTTTGGTGTTGGTTTTGCTGGGTGTATGTGTGTGTGCTTTTGTATGAGGTGCTGATGGTGTGTGAGTTGTGTGATGGGTGAGTTGTGAGTGTGTCTGTGGTTGCTGGGTAATGGTGTTTGCTGCTGGCTGTGTCTCCCATTTGCAAGGGATGATGGTAGTGATTGCAGTCCTTTATATAGTTGGAGTTGTGGGTGTGTCTTTGTCCCATCTTTTTTTATTTGGTATTTATTGCCTTTGTCATTACTTGTTTGGTCCTTTTTTTGTCTTTTTTCCTTTGGGTTTTGTAGGCATGAAGGAGACGTTCATGTGACAGAGACGGATGCTGCTGTTGTCTCTTGCGGGCTTCTCCGCCTCGTTCACGCTGCCTATCTTCTGTGTCTGATACGCGTCAGTCGCGGCGGTCTCTATTGCTTGTGTGCCTGGTTGTCTGTGCGTGCCGGTCGTGCAGCTTGGTCTCCGTGCGAGTCGGTCTGGTTTTACACGCATTGCATCGTACTGCGTGGATCGGACTTCGTGGGTACGGGTCGTCGGGTTCATTCTGGGTTCGTGTCGGTCGGTGAAAATCGTGTCGGTTTTCCTGCCGGATCACTATTTTCCCTACGGCTCGGTCGTACGGCTTGTATTCCGTACGTGTCGGTTGTAATTCACTCGCGTTGCATCATACTGCACGGGTCGTACGGCGCTGGTCCGTGACGGTCGGTATTCGGTCCGGGTCCATGTCGGTCGGTTCGTTTTGCGGCCGGCATCGGATTTATGTATTTTTACAAGAGCAATATGAGTGCTGCGGTAGAATGCTTACATCAACACCCATTGCATGCCCCTTTGCCGCAGAGGACTGCGGAGGAAAGGGGCATATTTACAAGGTGGCATCCTGCGCCACCGGAGCATCAATGAAAGTGATGCTCCGGTGGTGTTGAGGGCTTGTAAATATGCCTCTATGTGTGCTGCATTCTATAGCACGCACAGAAGGAACAAAATGTCATTAATGCACAAACACAATCATCCATGCAATGCATGCACCCCGGCACTATGGTGCAAGGGTGCCCCTGCGTTGTCGCTTGGCAGCTTTTTTTGCGCAGCGCAGGGGAGAGCATTATACGATGCATCCATGCACTTTGAAAATGATGCAGCTCGATGTAGAAAAATTGGGTGCAGCACCATGCTGCGCCATTTTCAGGTAAATATGCCCCAAATTTTAGCCTTGTCTGCCTTTTGTTGGAAGTAGTCTTGGGTGATGGGTTAGGCAGATTCTACTATATATTCCTGAAGAAGATTACGTGATCACCATCAGAAAAGTGATTGCTTACATAGTAGATAAAGATGACTCACTCTACACCAGGCTTTCTCACAGCACCCACACCTTCTCCATAAAGTGTATAGAACATCCACTGATTTATTCTTGATTTTTAGCTCTTGCCTATTGGACAGTGAAAGACGTTTTGTGGACTGTACCAAAAACTGACAGTGAGCTTAGAATTTAACCCACTGTATTCATTGGTTAGCTTTGTTTTCATTGTTATTTCCTTGCCTCTTATTCGATATTTTTTCTTCCTTTTCTTGTGTTCATCCCTCCCTTGCAGCATAGTCTCCTTCACCTACTTTTGAATGGCTACCCTGTATCCAGGGTACTACTTTTTTCTTTTTCTTTTTAAGCACTCCATTAGCATGCACATGTTTTCAGGATCTTGCTTGATTGTAGCTTTTCCCCCGGTGCACAGACAGAATATCGAGTTTGAAATGTCGTCATACACAAATATCGAGTTGGAAATATCGACAGCAAGAATATCGTGGTCAAAAATTTCGACTTGGAGGTAAGAAATATCGTTTTTGAAAATATCGAAGTCATTAATATCGTTTTCAAAAATATAGTTGTTTAAAATATCGTTGTTTTAATTAGTGTTATGTATTTTAGTATGCATTTTAAAAGTATGTGAACTATATTCTTGTATAAATAATCCTTTCGTTTTTTAATATATGTGTTACATTTTTAGTAATTATTAATTTTATTTTAATTATATTTTGCGTTTTTTAGTTCTGTAGCAGGTTGTGGGTTGTATAGGGGAATAAGGTAGGAATGAATTTAATTATGATTAATTAATTTTTTAAATTTATTTATTAGTATTCATTTAATTTAGATTTTATAGTGTTAATTGTGTGAATTAATGTATTATTAATAATTATTAATTGGTTGTTAATTATTAGTAACTAATTAATTGGTAATTATGTTAAGTGTGTCATTTTTTAGGAGCAGGTCGTGGGTTTATAGGGGAAAAGGGTGTGAAGTAATTTAATTATTATACATTTATTAATATTTTTCATTTATTAATATTTATTTAATTTTTATTTAATAGTGGTAACTGTGGGAATAAAGTAATTATTTTTGAATTGCTTGTTAATTAATATTAATTACTTAATTGGTATTTAATTATGTTAATTGTGTAATTTTTTTTAGGAGCGGGTGGTGGTGTTTATAGGGGAATAGGTTGGGAAGTAATTTATTTATTTTAAATTAATCAATATTTGTTAATTATTGCTAATTAATTAAAATTTACATATGGGAATTGTGTAATTAATTTAAGATGTGAGTTGTGAGGTTTATAGTGGTAAAGGGTGGGAAGTAAATTCTTTTAAATGAATAAGTTGTCTTTAATTGATATTAATTTATTAATGTAAAATTAGTTATGCAAATTGTGTAATGATTTTTAGGTGTGGGTTGTGGTGTGTATTGGGGTAGAGGGTGGAAAGTAATTAATGTTTAATTAATGAATAATTAGTTGATCATTAATATGAATTCATCAATTCATAAATATTTATGGTAATTGTTCATTTTTATTTTGTGTGTGGGTTTTGGATGAATCTGTTTTAATTTGTTTTTTTAATTAATAATATGTATTAATTGATCAATTATTATGTTAATGGATGTACATTTTTTTAAATTTAGATGTGTGTATTGAACTATGTGGTGTTATAGGGTAGGGAATAAAAGAATGATTAACTTTATGTAATAATTAATGTTTTTGATTATAAATAATTTCTATTAAAAATAGTTTGTCAATTATTTTTAAATTAGAAAAAAAAATCTTTCTAGGTATTTGTTAGATCTTTTTAACATTATAATATGGTTATATCTTTTGTAAATTTGTTGTTTTTTAAAATCTTCTGTGTTGTAGTTGATATTTTGTTTGTTTTTAATTTTGAACTGACTCCAATGGGAATATATTATTTTACCCCTCTGCTATCCAACACTTTCCCTACTGTTGCAGTCACTGGAGTGGGAATAGTAATTTTTACCCCTCTGCTATCCAACACTTTCCCTACTGTTGCACTCACGGGAGTGGGAATAGTAATTTTTACTCCTCCGCTATCCAACATTTTCCCTACTGTTGCACTCAGTGGAGTTGGAATACTATTTTTTACCCCTTTGCTATCTAACATTTTTCCTACTGTTGCACTCACTGGAATGGGAATAGTTATTTTTTTACCCCTTTGCTATCCAACACTTTCCCTACTGTTGCACTCAGTGGAGTGCACTATTTAAGTTTAAAGACCATTAAATATTTTAATGTTTTCATTTATAATATAATGTTATTTGTTATTAGAATTTATGTTATAGCTGTATGTATGTGTGAGTATATATATATATATACATACATACATACATATATACATTCACAGAAAAAAACATAGGTTTCAGGGATGTTATAGTAAGCTTACATATTGCATCATTCATGACATGGTAAGTGACATCACTGATGACATCACTGAGGACATCTCAAATGACATCACTGATGACATCATCCAGTGAATGTGGTTTAGTTTGAAATTTAAATATGTATTATATATATATATATACCAATCTGTATTGAAGATTGAGTGGATATATAACTGTCTGGATGGAGGATTTAGTAGCTGTCTGACTGTCTGTTTAAGTGAGTAATTAAAAGTGTCTCACTTAATAGATGGATTAGTAACTAAACTATGTGAATGTGTGCATCACTGTCTCTGTTGTTGTATAACATGCTGCATCAGTTGGTCACTAACTACATGAGTGTGTATATTAGTTATTGATTAGTTGGGTGAGTATTTGTATGGGACACTGAGTTTGTGTGTGGTTGGATGGGGTGTGTGTAACTATGCATAGATGTGTGAATGGTTAATTGACTAGGTATATAGGTTTAAGAGTGCATGTGGAAACAGTTGTTTGGGTGACTGAGTGTATTTATTTGTGTGTTGGTGAGCGAATATATGTTTTAGTTGTACATCTTCAACAAAGTAAAAAAACTAAAAGGCATTGTATATGAGAGTTGGTGTATATAAATAAGTATGTGTGAGAGTCAGTGATCGTGAGAGTAACTATATGAATGAGTGTATAATTGTAATGGTGATTTTTTAACATATTAACTATGAGTTACTATGTGTTTGAATAAATGAGGTATTGTTGGATTATTGTGTAAGTGAGTAAATGTAATGTGATTAATTTTTTTCATGAGTGAGTAGGATGACTGCATAACCGACTAATGTGACTGCTGATGTGTCAATGTCTATATATGTGTATAAGTGCATTTGATAGTGTTCTATTAATTAGTGACTGCATGTATAAATGATTCTGTTGTTGAATGGGGAGTTGTGTGTGTAGACTTAGGAATCAGTGAGTGGGTATGTAGTAACTGGTATTGGTGTGTCAATGGTTTCAAATATGGTGCTCTGTATTTTACAGTGAGTGATGAAAGGTTGAGGTGTATCAGATTGTCACGTGGATGATGTCATCAGTGATGTCATTTGAGATGTCATCTGTGATGTCATCAGTGATGTCACTGACCATGTCATGAATGATGCAATATGTGACATCATCAGCAGTGCATTGCGGGCGCGCAAGTTATAGTTAGCAGAACTAACTATAACGGAGGAATTTCTATGGTTTTGTAAGAGTGAAATGGCCAGCTAACTATAACACCCCTGAAACCTATGTTTTTTTCTGTGAATTTCTAAGGTTATTTAAATGCTAATTTCTAACTATAACGTCTCTGAAACCTATGGTTTTTTCAGTGAATTTCAAAGCTTTTTTAAATGCTAATTTCTAACTATAACATCTCTGAAACCTATGGATTTTTTCAGTGAATTTCAAAGGTTTTTTAAATGCTAATTTTTAAGTTTGATAGTAGTTATACCTATTTTTTTGTACTAATTTTCTACAGTTTTTTAACGGTTTTTTATAAATATTTTATTCATTAAATAACATTATATATGCTTCTGAAAATTGCACAAAAAAGAATTAAAAACATTCAAACTGAAATATTGATAAAAAATTTAGTTTTCATTTTTTATTTTAATATATTTATATTATTATCTTTAAAAAAAATTCAAAATTTTCCAAATTGGGTTAGCGGATTCTAGCCGCCAGTTTAGAAAAGTTGTGAAGGATCCGCGTACGGTGTGCGACGGCTGCGTGTTTTTCAGTTACATCAAATACATTTAATATTACGTGATATGCGCGATTGGTATGCGACCAGTCCGCGACTATTGCTCCCGCGCATTCGCGACACATGCGCATTACGGTACGAGATGCTTCCACGGTGGCGGGTCCCGCATGATGTCATGTACATGCTGGGGCGCGCTGGGTGCGCGACTCCCGCAAAAAAAAATTATGTTCCAAAATGATATGTATGTGTCTTTAATATATATATTAGGGCAAGAGATTATGTAAGATATTCATAAAAATAATATATTTGTACTTATAATAAACTTATATTATTTTTAAATATATTTTTGCGGAGTTGGGTGCGTGCATTGTGAGCGCAGCGAACCAGGTCAGCAGAGCTTCTGTACAGCCAGAGAAACCAGGTCAGCAGAGCCGTTGTAGAGCCAGAGAACCAGGTCAGCAGCGCTGCTCTAGAGCCTAAAAAGCAGGTCAGCAGAGCTGCTCTACAACCAGAGACCCAGGTCAGCAGAGCTGCTCTAGAGGCCGAGAGCCAGGTCAGCAGAGCTGCTGTAGAGCCAGAGAAACCAGGTCAGCAGAGCTGCTTTAGAGGGAGAGAACCAGGTCAGCAGAACTGCTTTAGAGCCAGAGAACCAGGTCAGCAAAGACCTTTAGAGGGAGAGAACCAGGTCAGCAGAGCTGCTTTAGAGCCAGAGAACCAGGTCAGCAGAGCTGCTCTAGGGCCAGAGAACCAGGACAGCAGAGCTACTTTAGAGCCATAGAACCAGGTCAGCAGAGCTGCTTTAGAGCCAGAGAACCAGGTCAGCAGAGCTGCTCTAGCGGCAGAGAACCAGGCCAGCAGAGCTGCTTTAGAGGGAGAGAACCAGGTCAGCAGAGCTGCTTTAGAGCCAGAGAACCAGGTCAGCAGAGCTGCTCTAGAGCCAGAAAAAACAGGTCAGCAGAGCTGCTTTAGTGGGAGAGAACCAGATCAGCAGAGCTGCTTTAGAGCCAGAGAACCAGGTCAGCAGAGCTGCTCTAGACCCAGAGAACCAGGTCAGCAGAGCTGCTCTAGCTGACACTGACTGACTGACACTGACTGATTGACATTGACTGACACTGATTGACTGACACTGACTGACTGACACTGAC
This sequence comes from Triturus cristatus, assembly GCF_964204655.1. Lineage (NCBI taxonomy): Eukaryota > Metazoa > Chordata > Amphibia > Caudata > Salamandridae > Triturus > Triturus cristatus. The sequence continues at coordinate 576,946,741 of NC_140583.1, read as the reverse complement.
TGATTGACTGACACTGACTGATTGACTGACACTGACTGAATGACACTGACTGACACTGATTGACTGACACTGACTGACTGACACTGACTGACTGACTGACGCTGACTGACACTGACTGACTACTCTCTACTACTCTACTACTCACTCTCTACTACTCTCTACTACTCTCTCTCTACTACTCACTCTCTACTACTCACGCTCTACTACTCACTCTCAACTACTCTACTACTCTCTACTACTCACTCTCTACTACTCACTCTCTACTACTCTCTACTACTCACTCTCTACTACTCACACTCTACTACTCTCTACTACTCACTCTCTACTACTCTCTACCATTCACTCTCTACTACTCACTCTCTACTACTCTCTCTCTACTACTCACTCTCTACTACTCACTCGCATAACTCTCTACTACTCACGCTCTACTACTCACTCTCTACTACTCTCTACTACTCTCTACTACTCTCTACTACTACTCTCTACAACTCACTCTCTACTACTCTCTACTACTCACTCTACTACTCTCTACTACTCTCTACCACTCACTCTCTACTACTCTACTACTCACTCTCTACTACTCTCTACTACTCTCTCTCTACTACTCACTCTCTCCTACTCACTCTACTACTCTCTCTACTACTCACTCTCTACTATTCACTCTCTACTACTCTACTACTCTCTACTACTCTCTACTACTCACTCTATACTACTCTCTACTACTCACTCTCTTCTACTCACTCTCTACTTCACGCTCTTTAATCCTCTCTACTACTGACTTCCTACTACTCGCTCTCTACTACTCTCTACTACTCACTCTCTACTACTCACTCTCTACTACTCTACTCTCTACTACTCTCTCTACTACTCACTCTCTACTACTCACTCTCTACTACTCTACTACTCTCTACTACTCTCTCTACTACTCACTCTCTACTACTCTCTACTACTCACTCTACTACTCTCTACTTCTCTCTACCACTCACTCTCTACTACTCTACTACTCACTCTCTACTACTCTCTCTCTACTACTCACTCTCTACTACTCACTCTACTACTCTCTTCTACTCTCTCTCTACTACTTTCTACTACTCACTCTCTACTACTCACTCTCTACTAATCACTCTACGACTCTCTACTACTCACTCTCTACTACTCACTCTCTACTAATCACTCTACTACTCACTCTCTACTACTCGCTCTCTACTGCTCTCTACTACTCACTCTCCACTACTCACTCTCTACTACTCGCTCTCTACTACTCTCTACTACTCACTCTCTACTACACACTCTCTAGTACTTGCTCTCTACTACTCGCTCTCTACTACTCTCTGTTACTCACTCTACAACTCACTCTCTACTACTCTCTACTACTCACTCTCTACTACTCCACTACTCTCTACTACTCACTCTCTACTACTTACTCTCTACTACTCTCTACTACTCACTCTCTACTACTCACTCTCTACTACTCTCTCTCTACTACTCACTATCTACAACTCACTCTCTACAACTCTCTACTACTCACTCTCTACTACTCACTCTCTACTACTCTCTCTACTACTCTCTACTACTCTCTACTACTCACTCTCTACTGCTCACTCTCTACTACTCACTCTCTACTACTCTCTACTACTCTCTACTACTCACTCTACTACTCACTCTCTACTACTCTCTACTACTCACTCTCTACTACTCACTCTCTACTACTCACACTACTACTCACACTACTACTCTCTACTACTCACTCTCTGCTACTCTCTCTACTACTCTCTACTACTCTCTACTACTCAATCTCTACTCTCTACCTCTCTACATTTCTCTACCTCTCTCTCTACTACTCTCTACCTCTCTACACCTCTCCCTCTCTACCTCTACCTCTCTACCTCTACCTCTCTACCTCTACACCTCTACCTCTACAGCTCTACCTCTCTCTACACTTACACATATGCACATATATATGCATATATATGCATTTTTATATATGTATGTGTATATATATATGCATACACATATAAACATATATATAATCAGCATATCTATATAAATACAAATATAGATGCATACATACATATACATATATGCATACATATGCATGTTATGTACATGACAGTTTGAAAAACAAGAATACCAGCAAAGCTAAAAAGCCACCTTATTACAAACAGAATTGCTTTAACTTAAAAGAGGGCGAGACCTATTGCATTTTCAGTGCTTGTTTACTTTGGTTCCATCAAGAAGGCATTCCGATGTGTCACACATTTGCCATAAATTCTGAATGTTAGCACTCTTGTTGCTCATTAGATCACTGTAGTAAAGCGATTGCTCACCAGGGAAGTCTGCTGCTGGTATTCAAAGTGCATGTTTCAGTCTGCATGTCAGACTTTTTTAATGAAATAGAAGAGGATTTGAGAAGTCAAAATGTGCCTAATTTTTTTTCTGCAGCACTAACCATAATTTCTATGGCAAAATGAACCCCCTCATTTTGTTCCTTTGCAAATTAAATGTTTTACGTGTTACCACTTTATTCCAATCAAGATGGCTTCAGGTGTACCATAGTTTTGTCATAAGTAAGACTTAGCGCTCTAGTGGTTCTTTAGAACACTCTGGGACATTCTGTCATTGGGCTATACTTGGGCCACATCTGGGTGATATTTGTGCTACATTTGGGCTCTTTTGTCTCTGGTGGCCATCTTGGGAGACTTATTTGTCATGAAGTTTCCTAATTTCCTCATTTACTACAGTCTCCTCAGTTGGAAATGCTTTCAGTTTTTTACTTTGATTCCATCAAGAAGGCATTCAGATATGTCACACATTTGCCATAAATTCAGAATGTTAGCACTCTAGTTGCTTATTAGATCACTGTAGTAAAGCTACTGCTCACCAGGGAAGTCTGCTGCTGGTATTGAAAGTCTGCATGCTAGAATTTTTTATTGAAATAGAAGAGGATTTGAGAAGTCACTCAAAATGTGCCCTAATTTTTCTTTTTTCAGCACTAATCATAATTTCTATGGCAAAATGAACCCCTTCATTGTGTTCCTTTTAAATTAAACTACTCACTCTCTACTACTCATTCGCTACTACTCTCTGCTACTCACTCTCTACTACTCACTCTCTACTACTTCTGCAGCACTAATCATACTTTCTATGGCAAAATGAACCGGCTCATGTTGTTCTTTTTTAAATTAAATGTTTTAAGAGTTACCATTTTCTTCCAATCAAGATGGCTTCAGGTGTGCCATACGTTTGTCATAAGGAGGACTGTTAGCGCTCTAGATGTTCTTTAGAACACTCTGGGAAGCTGCAGTAGAACACAAAGGAATCAACTGACAGTCTCTTCCCTTGTTGGATGTGCATGTTTTTCTGAGAATGTCAGACTTCATTCTCACATGACTGAGAAAGATAATGTGAATTTACAGAAAATATGCTCTCGGTTTAGCTTATAGATCACCTTCCAAACCTCTGTGGGAAAAGCATGAGAAAATAGTTTTCGCTCAAACATGATTCATGATATCCCAGCAGATGGCTTTTTTCACATGGTAAAATCACCTTAGAACACACCACAATTCCTAAAATGAGTATAGTACCATCAACAAATGATTTATAATGTAACTAAAGTCTTAAAACCTTCTATTAACTGCAATGCTTTTTAATGAGGTGCTATCATGTGTATTGGTCCCAAGATGGCTGCCAACACTTCTTGGAGGAAGTGCTGACAGCCAATCAGATCTCACGATTAGATGTGTGGTTAGGCTCCGCCCAGATATATCTATGATTTTACTTTTGATTTTCTCAGCAACTACTGAACGGATTTACACCATTTAACCAAAAGGCACGTGTGTGAACCAAGGGCTACCTCTTTGCCAAATTTAGTGTAATTCCGTTCAGCAGTTCGGGCTGCAGCTGCGATTAACGGTTCCTATGGAAAATTGCATGGGGAAAACACGTTTTGGGACCCCCCTTTTTTCTCGGCCCCCGCTTGCTGAATCACCCAGAGACTTTCAGGATAGGAGCGGACCGGAGCGCCCCACCAGTTTTGAAAATTTCGCGAAGATTCGTCAACCGGCGCCAAAGTTATTCCAAATAGAATGTTGCGGATTTCCTATGGATAATAGGTCCTAACTATAACTACCTACTGGCGACCGCCAGTAGGTAATATAGATATAAATATATATATATGCACTCGGTTTCCGCTAATCCTTGGAATATATATATATATATTATATATATATATATATATAGATATATACATATATATTATCTACTGGCGGTCGCCAGTAGATAGTTATAGTTAGGACCGTGTTTCCATAGGAAATCCGCAACATTCTATTTGGAATAACTTTGGCACCGGTTGATGAATCCTCGCAACATTTTCAAAATAGGTGGGGCGCTCCGCTCCGCTCCTACCCTGAAAGTCTCGGGGGGATTCGTCAAGCGGGGGCTGAGAAAAAAGGGGGGTCCCAAAACGCGTTTTCCCCATGCAATTTTCCATAGGGACTTTTAGTCCAAGGTACAGCCCGAACGGCTGAACAGAATTACTTGAAATTTGGCAGAGAGGTAGTCCTCAGCTCAGGGATGTGCCTTTTGCAGGTCTGGTGTCAATCTGCTCAGTAGTTCCTGAGAAAAACAAAAGTAAAATCATATATATATGTGGGTGGAGCCTAACCACACATCTCATCCTGAGATCTGCTTGGCTGTCAGCACTTCATCCAAGAAGTGTTGGCAGCCATCTTGGGACCAATATACACCTCATTAAAAAGCATTGCAGTTAATAGAAGGTTTTAAGACTTTAGTTACATTATAAATCATTTGTTGATGGTACCATGCTCATTTTAGGAATTGTGGTATGTTCTAAGGTGATTTCACCATGTGAAAAAGCCTTCTGCTGGGATATCATGATTGAGAGAAAAATATTTTCTCATGCTTTTCCCACAGAAGTTTGGAAGGTGATCTATAAGCTAAACTGAGAGCTTATTTTCTGTAAATTCACATCATCTTTCTCAGTCATGTGAGAATGAAGTCTGACATTCTCAGTAAAACATGTACATCCAACAAGGGCAGAGACTGTCAGTTGGTTCCTTTGTGTTCTACTGCAGCTTCCCAGAGTGTTCCAAAGAACAACTAGAGCGCTAACAGTCCTACTTATGATAAACGTATGGCACACCTGAAGCCATCTTGCTTGGATTAAAGTGGTAACTCTTAAAACATTTAATTTAAAAAGGAACAAAATGAGGGGGTTCATTTTTCCATAAAAAGTATGATTAGTGCTGCAGAAAGAAAAATTAGGGCACATTTTGAGTGACTTCTCAAATCCTCTTCTATTTCATGAAAAAATTCTGACATGCAGACTGAAACATGCACTTTCAATACCAGCAGCAGTTTTCCCTGGTGAGCAGTAGCTTTACTACAGAGATCTAATGAGCAAAAAGAGTGCTAACATTCTGAATTTATGGCAAATGTGTGACACATCTGAATGCCTTCTTGATGGAATCAAAGTAAACAACTGAAAGTATTTCCTACTGAGGAGACTGCAGTAAATGAGGAAATTAGGAAACTTCATAACAAATAAGTCTCCCAAGATGGCCACCAGAGACAAAAGAGCCCAAATGTAGCCCAAATATCACCCAGATGTAGCCCAAGTATAGCCCAATGACAGAATGTCCCAGAGTGTTCTTAAAAACAACTAGAGCGCTTACTGTCTTCATTATGACAAAAGTATGGCACACCTGAAGCCATCTTGATTGGAATAAACTGGTAACACTTCAAACATTTAATTTAAAAAGGAACACAATGAGGGGGTTCATTTTGCCATAGAAATTATGATTAATGCTGAAGAAAGAAAACGAGGGCACATTTTGAGTGACTTCTCAAATCCTCTTCTATTTCATTAAAAAATTCTGACATGCAGACTGAAACATGCACTTTTAATACCAGGAGCAGACTTCCATGGTGAACAGTAGTTTTACTACAGTGATCTAATGAGCAACTAGAGTGCTAACATTCAGAATTTATGGCAAATGTGTGACATATCTGAATACCTTCATGATGGAATCAAAGTAAAAAACTGAAAGCATTTCCTACTGAGGAGACTGCAGTACATGAGGAAATTAGGAAACTTCATAACAAATAAATCTCCCAAGTTGGCCACCGGAGACAAAAGAGCCTAAATGTAGCCCAAAATCACCCAGATGTAGCCCAAATATAGCCCAATGACAGAAGTGTGCAAAACACTTATTATTTTGTGTTTTTGCAGTGTTATATAGTGCAGACTTGTCAGGTATTGGAGTGCTTTACATGAGCATTGGTTACATCACACAAGAACAAATTCATTTTGGTTGTAGACATGGGGAGACTAAGTGATTTGACCAGAATCACAGAATGTTGAGCTGAAGCAGAAACTCCAACCTGGTTCCCCAGTTGCAAAATCTGCAGTTCTGGAAGTAACACCACATCCTCTCCCCTAAGTGCAACATTTAATCAAGTGGTCAACTGGATAAAAAAACATAAAGATAACAAATAATTTAAAAGTGCTTTGTCGCTATTTGAAAACTCAGAAAATATGTCCTTATTTTAGTCTTTTAGAGCACTAACCATAATTTTGATGCCAATGAGACCCTCTCATATATGTAATTTCTAAAGGAAATGCTCTAGGTATTACAGTTTTGATTACATCAAGATGACGTCAGGCGTTCCACACTTTTGTAATAAATATAGAATGTTAGCAATCTAGTTGTTCATTAGGATACTGTTGAGAGGCAGAGGCCAGGGGCACGGACTCTGAAAATTGAAGGCAGGTAGGAGGGTGCAAAGGCAACAATTTAACCACACTGAGCAGGCAGGAAGGGCCGTGGCAGCACAACAGACTATGGAGGGCAGTGGAAAGGGGGGCAGGGGCAACAAACCAACAATACAGGACTTGCAAGAGAGGCTGTGGCAATGTAATAGACCATTGTGGGCAGAAGGAAGAGGCAGTGGTAGTACAACCATACATGCCAACAGACCCGATTCAGCCAGGACACGTCCAATGTTTTTAAGCTCAAATGGGCTTTATTTGATCTGTCTCCTTTCTACAATCTCCTCTTTTTCAATGTAACTCAAAGGGGAAAATCAATACCCCAGTTTTTTTTCAAAATCTCCCTCTTACCAAGTTCAAAATGTTCGCAAGTATGGTACATTGGATCATGGGAGGAAATGGGGTAGGGACATGGACTTGGATAACAGAGGACAGGAGGGACATGGAGAGGTGCACCAAACTGACCCTGCAGGGCAGGCATCAGGGTTTGCAGCAGCACAATACACCACACAGGGCATGCAGGACGGGAGTGCAGCACAACAATCCATAGAAAGCAAGAGGGAGGGGACAGGACCATGCACATGGACAACAGAGAACAGAGGGGCAAGAGGCAATGGTAGCTAGCTGACCATAATGGACAGACAGGAGAGAAAGCTGCAGCATAACAGACCATAAAGGGCAGGAGGGACAGATCAGGGGCATTACAATGGAACAGACAAGCCGGGAGGGAGGGAGTAGGGGTCTGCACATGAAAACAGAGGGCTGGGGGCAAAGGGGCAGGGCAGGAGCAGCAAGATAGCCATGGAGGTCAGGCAGGATGGGCACTAGAAGCAAGACACACCATGAAGAGCAACAGTGAGACAGATGGAATACACACAGACCATGGAGGGAAGGTGGGAGGGGGTCAGGGGCAGCTAACTGACCACACAGGGAAGGTGGGAGGGGCCATGGCAGCACAGAAGACCAGGCATGGCAAGTGGGAGGGTTAGTGGCAGCACAATGGCTATGATGGGCAAGAATGAGGGTGCAGGGGCATGCACAAAGGACGATGGAGGATAGAAGGGAGGGTCAGGACCTGTGCACAGACAAGAAAGTTCAGGGGAAGGGGCCTCACAACAGACCGCATGGGGCAGGCAGGAGGAGCAGTTGCAGCACAACAGACCAGGGAGGGCAGAAGGGTGTGGCAGTACAATGGACCATGTAGGACAGGAGGAAGAGGATAGGGGCATGGCATGTGGACAGGCAGGGTGGAGGTGGCAAGGACAGGTTACAGTCATCTGACAATGCTAGGCAGGTGGGAGGGGAGTGGCAGCTCAACAGAACACTCAGTGCAGATAGGAGTGGCAGGTCCATGGAACATGGTGGGCAAAAAGGATGGAGCAGGGGCATGCACAAAGACATCGGAGGGCAGGGGGAAGGAGAATAGGGGCAGCAAGCTAAGCATAGAGTTTAAGCAGGAGGTCAATGATGGGGCATAGAATTGGGCAATGGAGGGCAGGAGGAGTGGACTGCTACATCATACTAAATTGAGGGCAGTGGCAGCACATCAGACCATGCATGGCAGGAGGGAGGAGGCTAGTCCATGGATTCACACAACAGAGGATAGGGAGGAGGGGGATGGGGCAGCAAGCTAACTGTTCAGAGAAGGTGGGTATTAGGAACTTTATTGTTTTTAAAACGTGTGTCTGTGCGAACTACTTAAAATATGAACAAGTATGCAGCATAATCTGACTTTTATTCAGGAAGAAGAGGACGTTTGTGACTGTGAATCCGGGCTCACTTGGCAGAAATACCCCCTGACCCTCCACCCCCTATTGCAAAATGTAATGCCCGTGAAAAGGGTAGGTGAACACAGTGTTATATAGAACATAGTCCTGAGAGCACGATTGAAAATGAAAACTAGATATAGTGTATGGTATAAACTATGCACCAAAAAGTGTGATATAAGATGAACCGGGCGTGAAATATAATATGCAATACATTGTGCGCAATGACAGATTCATTGGAGAGCGCGAGATAGCACAGGCACTAGCGCGTGCTATGCGATATGCGCCTTGGAGTGTAATATGCACAGGGCAGTGTTGTGTAACCTAACTAGTCTCTAAAGTTTTAATATAAAATATGTGCTGGGGAGTGTAACGTTGCATATGCACTGTGACAAAGATATGGATCCCAGATTGTAATATGTATGGCATATCACTGTGCGTTATAACATAGACATCGAGGAAGGCACGTTAGATGGGGCAATATAACCCGTGCGAAGACAGGCGTGGCATGACATATTCACGGGGTGGTGTTACAGTGCACATGGGCTAGAGAGTGTCATAGCATATGCACTAGCTAGTGGAATACAACACAGAGGTGTGTGGCACTCAGCAGGCAATGGTGGGTGTAACACAGCATTGGGCTCTGCCAGGAGCGCGCTGTGACTCTCAAGTGATGTTCGTCCCCTTTCCAGAGAGTAAAATAAAAAGTATTACAAGTCCGGCAGTGGATGTGTGTTTTATTAACCGTGAGGGGGGTTTCTTGCATAGTTTTGGTCGAATTTTTGTCAAATCCCCTTTGAATTGCTTGGTGTGCATGTGTATTAAATGTGCCTGTCAATAGCTACCCATGTTTGTATAAATAAACGACAAGGGTGTCTACCGGGATTAGGCACGGTAGGGCATCAGACATGTCAGAGCTTCACTAGTGGTGTAAATACATTCCACGTGGATTCATTGTATGCATAGTCGCCTTTTAATGAATATCACGCAAATCGTCATGGTGATAGGTACGTACGGTTTGTCCAGCATGTCCTAGGTGTGTCTATAAATATATATTTTTTTAAAATAATAAAAAACAGTGGCCGACCCTGGGGATTGGGGTCAAAAAAATATAATTAGGAGACAGGCCCTGGGGGATGGGGTCATCAGGGCCAATAAATTAGAATAAGAAGGGGAACCACACAGCCCCCCTTCTTAAAAAATTAAAATAAATAAAAGACTGGCATCGTGCCGGAGGCCACGCCCCCTCCTTGCAGCACTCTGCAAACGCGCCCCCTGGCAAGTTGTAAGTTGGGGAATTAATTCCTCTTCAATACTGAGGGTCCCTGAGGGCCAACTAGCCCAACAGGCATCTCCAGTATGCGCCAGGGAGCTGCAGACAGGTGTTCTGAGGCCAAGCCCCTTTTTACACCACTCTGCAACGCAGCTCTGTGGCGCTTACTGGAGGTACCTAGTGGTCTAGTTTGACCCTAGGGACCCTTAGGATTCAAGGGGACTTAATCTCTCAACCTAGAACAGCCACAGGGTGCGTTTACAGAGTGGTGAAGGGAGGGGACGGGGCCTGAGGTGACGTGTGCAAACACGCCACATGGCGCGTTTTAAGTTGGGGAAAAAATTCCCCTTCAATCCTGAGGGCCCCTGGGTATAAACAGCCCACCAGGTGCTTCCAGTAAGCGCCACTGAGCTGCATTGCAGAGAGGTGGTCCAGGCCGTGCCACTTTTTACACCTCTCTGCAACGCAGCTCTGTGGCACTTACTGGAGGTACCTAGTGGGCTAGTTGGACCCTAGGGACCCTCAGGATTCAAATGAACTTAATCTCCCAACTAAAAACGGACACAGGGCGTGTTTACACAGTGGTGAAGGGAGGGGACGGGGCCTGAGTTAACGTGTGCAAAAACGCCCTGTGGCCTGTTTTAAGAGGTAGTTTTAATCCCCCTGCCCTATTATATACTAGGGGCTTACAGAGGAGGTCATGCTAATCACAGGGGGACCCCAACGCATAATGTTCCCTAGTGTATGTAGGTGTTTTCACTGTATTCTAAGTGTCTTTTAACATAGCACTGGCTCTAGGACTGGTTAGTCAGACTCAGTTACCACCAGTATCCGTCTGGAAAAGTTGAAGGTACAGGATGATTTTGCAACAAGGCTTCTTTCTGCTCTTCGTTTTGTTCTTTCTGCACGTTATCCTTCTTCCTGCACTTTTCTTCGTCTTTGAGGACTTCTGTTGCTTCTTTCTGCACTTCTTTTTTTTCTTTCTGTGCAGTTTTTCTTCTTTCTTCACATGTCCTATCTCTGTAGGCATAGTTAGAAATTAGCATTTAAAAAACCTTTGAAATTCACAGAAAAAACCATAGGTTTCAGGCACGTTATAGTTAGGAATTAGCATTTAAAAAACCTCAGAAATTCACTGAAAAAACCATAGGTTTCAGGGGTGTTATAGTTAGCTGGACTTTTCACTTGTACAAAACCATTGAAATTCCCCCGTTATAGTTAGTTCAGCTAACTATAACTCGCGCGCCCGCAATGCACTGCTGATGACGTCACATATTACATCACTCATGACATAGTCAGTGACATCACTCATGACATCACTGATGACATCTCAAATGACATCACTGATGACATCACTGATGACATCATCCTTGTGATAGAGTGGCAGACCTCCTCTCACCCTAATATAACCTTTGATACACACATTCAAAAATAGAGACTAAAATTTTCAAAACAATGGACATACCAATACCAGTTACAACAACCTCTTCAGTAATTCTAAGATCCACATACACATCCACTCATTCACCAACAGTCCTATACAGTCACTCATACATGTACTCACTCATCATATGTACTCATACACCTATACATCCTGTTACACAATGCCACTCATCCATAGAGTTACTAACACACATAGTCACTCATGCTAATAAAGAATCAAACATACATTTACTTGCATATACAGTTATACACACACCACCACACTTACTTCTACGGAAACTTACACATACTTAGTCTTTTAAACATTTACTTATAGAAACACATACTTATTCATACAGGAACTCTTTCAATCTCTCACTCTCACATATACTCACTTATATACACCAATAGTCACATATACTAGTTTAAAACATATGTAGTTACTCATAAAGACACTATTGAGACAATCAATCACTCACTAACACACCCATACACACACTCATCCACCCATACAGTCCTGCACACATGCTGTCTTCAACACATACAAACAGTGAGTCACTCATTCATGCACCTATGCACTACGTAATACCCCCCACCGAACCATGCAGACACTCAGACTGATACTCAAAAAAACAACTAATAACCTATATAGACACCCATGTAGCTACTCACCAACCCATGCAGCCACTTATACACAAAGTGAGAGACTGATACAGATATTTACATATTTAAACATTACTCACTAAGCCATGTATTCACTATGATACACTTAATCAGTCAGTTACACAATCAATTTTTCAAAAACAAATCATCCATCTAGACACTTATATACCCATTTATTCTTCCATCGACCTTGAGATATACATATATAAAACATATTTAATTTTCAGAAAAACACACATTCACTGGATGATGTCATCAGTGATGTCATTTGAGATGTCATCAGTGATGTCATGAGTGATGTCACTGACCATGTCATGAGTGATGTAATATGTGACGTCATCAGCAGTGCATTGCGGGCGCGCGAGTTATAGTTAGCTGAACTAACTATAACGGGAGAATTTCAATGGTTTTGTACAAGTGAAAAGTCCAGCTAACTATAACACCCCTGAAACCTATGGTTTTTTCAGTGAATATATATATATATATACATATATTTGTATTTTTTTATATATTTATAAAATTTAAAAATAAATTAAAATTAATAGTTTATTAATTGATTTAAAGTAATTAAATATATATATTACATTTTATAAATGTATGTTTGCATTTTTTTAATTAAATGTATTTCTTATATTTGTTAAAATGTATAATAAATCCAAATACTTTTTTTAAGTTAAATTTATTATTTAATATATTTAGCATTCTTTTTTATATACAAAAAAATTATATTTTTTTACATCTATATTTTTTACATCGATATTTTTTGGGGATATTTTTATACTTACCATTATAAATATAGGACGTTGATATTTTTTTACATCGATATTTATGACTCAATATTTGTGTATGGGGATATCTTGGGTGTCGTCAGTGAACCTTTCTCCCCATCAAATCCCCGTCCCCTTCTCCCTGCTTGCTCTCTCCCTGTTTGCTCCTTCACTCATTTGCTACTTTTTATGACCCACCACAAATGCTTTATGCTATTCCCTCTCCCCCCAACATGTTCATTGCTTCATCCTCCTTTATTTTAATACATTATTTCACCCCCCCACCTCTCATTGCTGTTTGATCCCCCATCTTAGTGGTTTTGCTCCCACCCACTCCTTAGTTGCATCTCCACCCTTCACAGTAATACCAAAAAATAATTAGCGGTGCCTGCAGATACCATTAACAACTGTTAAAATTTGAAACATTTCCGCTGGTAAAATATATATTTTTTAAATTTGCTGACTAAAGTGGCATGCTCCAGCTAGGATCAGTAGTAAAAAAGAATGGTGCCCACACCGATCGGTAAGCTCATGCATACGTGATGAAGCTTGCACATGCACAAATCATTATGCAAATGCATGCCTATTGAATGATGCAGCGCAAGTACCACCAATCAATCAATCAATCAAACAATTTATATAGCGCGCTACTCACCCGCTAGGGTCTCAAGGCGCTGGGGGGGAGGGGACCGTTACTGCTCGAAAAGCCAGGTCTTGAGCTGCTTCCTGAAGGAGAGATGGTCCTGGGTCAGCCATAGGTGGAAGGGGAGGGAGTTCCATGTCTTGGCCGCCAGGTGGGAGAAGGATCTTCCTCCGGCGGTAGCTCTGCGAATGCGTGGTACGGTGGCCAGGGCGAGGCTGGTCGAACGCAGCTGGCGGGTGGGCGTGTAGAAAGTGAGGCGGTTGTTGAGGTACTTGGGGCCCAGGTCGTGGAGAGCCTTGTGACGTGTGAGCACTATGCACACATTACATCTTGATACATTATTTCTTTTCTTTTTGCTTTAGCTGATGCTACACTGTCTCGCTCAAATGCATTGTCAAAGCCAATCGGTCCCAAAGGGGGATCTATTGGCTTGTTAAGTAATAGTAACACCTACCACCTTTTCATGACACACTCCAGTGGCTCAGAATGGAGCATTATGCATAATTTTTTGGGGTGGCATAGCAAGGCTTCTGTTGAGTCTTGTGCAGCCAAGTAAAATAGCTCTCCCGTCCACTCGTTGGGTAGATAAATGCAGCCACAATTTGGATGCGGGGGCCCTTGCCCCCACGGGCCTTATTTCTACACCACCTGATGTATTACTAAGAGACAGCTTGTGATTTACATTTATTTATCGTGATATCTCCTGCAATATAGTCCATAAAGGAGAGCTGGACTGAGCTGAATGCTTGGGCTTCCACTGTGTAGTATCAGCACACCAATCCCTGTCTGGAATATTAATATACATGCCCCCTGGTCCAGCTGGTAACTTCCTCAAGTCTTTTAGCAAGTCAATTTCACCCCTAGTCCCCAAGTATAAGCACTTTTTCGTACTAGGTGACTTCAATATTCACATGGACAAACCTACAGAGCAGGAGACTATTTCACTGATTGAGTCTCTTGCCATCTTCAATCTGTCCCCATATGTCTGTCACCCCACCCATGATAAGGGTCACACACTCGATCACATCTTTTTCAATGCAGAGCTCCAAATTGATGTGCCTTTTCCTTTAGTATGGTCTGATCATTACCTGATTAGTTTTACGGTGTGTAAGTTGGTAAGATGCCTTCAATCGCATGGGAAGCATCAAACTACTACTTCAAGACCCTTTCATCAAATTACCCCAGCAGCCCTGAGCGAAGCGCTTGCCGATCATCCACTTGCACTCAGTGACAACCCGGAAAAGGATTCTCTCTGCCTGGAGAATTGGCTGCAGCAATGCTCTATGGCGCTCGCACCTCCTTCAACTCGCTCCTCTAAGTTAGCGAGAATATCCACACCTTGGTACAATGAAGCTCTTAGGCAGAGCAAAAGCGCCTGTAAACAGCTGGAAAGAGTCTGGCGCAAAAAATGTAACTCCGAGGACAACATAACCTATAAGCATGCCTTAAGAGTCCACCATAATAAGATCTATGAGGCAAAAAAATCCTTTTCCGCCTCTAAAATCGAGTCATCTGGAAATAAAAGCAAAGACATTTTTAAAATTGTAAAAGATTTTTCCTCTCCAAAGGCGGCAGCCAGACCTTTTACTCCCACTATGGGATGGACTAGCCTACTTGCCTCATTTTTTCACGACAAAATTAAAACCATCCAAGACTCCTTCACGGAGACCCTCTCGGTGGAGGAAAGAAACACAAAATATACAACACCCGGCACTCCCGTTGATGGTCCCTCTTTAACACAGTTCCCCCCTCTTCCAATAGAAACATCCTTGGAGATTATGAAAGGCCTTAAATCAGGCACCCCATGGACCCCTGCCCTGCCAAAGTGTTAGCAACGGTGGCCGAGGTTATTAATCCAGCCGAAAATGTTGTCCTCAACTCCCGGCTGAAGAATGGCCAAGTGCCTAGCAATTGAAAAAAGCTAAAATTTAACCTCTACTAAAAAAGCCCTCGGCCGATCCCTCGGTGGCATCCAACTATAGACCGATCTTGCTCCTCCCATTCTTCCCCAAAGTACTAGAGAAATATGTGAACTCAGTCGTCACGGACAATGTGAAAACACAATCTTTTCCACCAGAGCCAGTCCGGCTTTAGATCTAATTTCAGCACAGAGTCAGTGCTGCTTGAAATTTCTCAATCCATTAAGGAGAAGCTGAATAAAGGAGGGAAAGTGGTGTTGATCTTGCTGGATCTCTCCACGGCTTTTGATACCGTGCCGCACGACCGACTACTGCATAGATTACAGGCAGGCGGCCTGGGTGGCACAATACTTGAGTGGTTTTCCTCCTTTTTGGAGGATAGATTCCAAGAGGTCTGGCCCCCTCCTTTCGCTGCCTCCATCCCTCCTCTGAAGGTGGGTGTCCCCCAGATTTCCATTCTAAGCCCGACACTTTTTAATATTTACATGACCCCCCTTGCTCCTTCGGCTGAAGCTTGTGGCGTGACAATAATATCCTATGTGGATAACACACAGCTTCTATTTTCATGTGTAAAGGGCGAGGACTTTGCAGGGGAGAAGATCAACAAATGCCTGACTGGGGTGTTCACATGGCTCAGAGAGAATCAACTTAAATGCAACCCAGAGAAATCAGAGATAATCTTCTTCGGATCTCCATCCCGGGACGAGTGGAAACAATGGTGGCCATCAGACATGTCACCACCCCTCACCTCGGTTAACATGGTGAAGAACCTGGGTGTTAAGTTGGATGATACCCTGTCCATGAAGGCCCAAATCCAGTCAGTAGCAAAATCCTGTTTTGGCCTCCTGCGAATGCTTAAGAAATTTCTCCCCCTACTGCCTCTTCCCCATAGGAAGACTGTGGTCCAAGCCCTTATTATCTCTAGGCTGGACTATGCCAATGCCTTATACATTGGCCTTCTGGAGTACCTTCTGAACAGACTTAAGGTGGTCCAGAATTCGGCTGTCTGGGCAGTCCTCATGCTTGGACTAAGAGCCTGGATCTCACCCCGCCTGAAGGGGCTTCATTGGCTTCGCATCCGAAAAAGAATAAGGTTTAAGTCCCTGGTTTTAGCCAAAAGGCTTTACAAGGTACAGGTGCACACTATCTTAGAAGGAGAGTTACACATTATGTCCCCTGCAGAACTCTGAGGTCATCCTTCCGGAATCAGGTGGTTGTCCCTAAGTTTTGCCGCACCTGAACTGGAGATTGTTCTTTCCAAGTTCAGGTGGCCCATGTTTGGAACATCTTACCGGTGACTCTTCAATAGGTGTCTGAGGGCCTCACCTTTAAGAAGATGCTGAAACCCTGGCTGTTCCAGCAACAACTGTAAGGTTTCCACTCTCCCCTTTCAGGGTCTGCAACAGTGTTAGCATCGAGGCTCTCAAGCGCCAGGACGCTCTTGTTGAGTTGCTGTGCACTCTACCAATATCATATATCATACCATTATCATATCATACCAGGTCACTTTATCCGAAGGCTCCACTCATCCCCTCAATATATCACTTCTCCTTTCAATCCATTCAACCACTGGATCATTTTGAGCACCACTGCCTGTGCCTCCGTTCTGATCATTCCACCTCCTCTCCAACAGGATTCAAAAGAAGCTTCTTGTTCTGAGACACCTTGCTTCTGAGTTATATTTTGGCACACGGTTAAGGACCAATAGGCATCTTACTTTAAAGAAGACATTATACAAATTATTGTACTCTATTATGCACTCCTTAGGTTATAACTACTAGAAATCAGAGATAGTTAAATCACATCACTGTGTAACAGACACTTCAACGCTGAACATCGAGAAGCTCATTCGAGTTATTTCTTAGAATATGTATTTTGTATTATCCATACACTTACTACATGGACTCATGGGTGGCGGTAAAGAACTATCATGCCATTGAGATGTCCATCTTATCCAGCTATAAAATGCAGCATCAGTTGAAATATGCATACAAGTAAAATGTTCCATTGAGATTCATTCAAAATCCTTTTGTCGATTTAATTAGCATCAAATGAGAGCAAGCCAAAGTCATTGGCTTTGACTTGCACAAATGCACAACTAATGCACAGTGAATGCACAACAAATAACTGATTTCATGCAAATTGTATTGTAAACAATAATCATTGGGTAAAATACAGTTCAAAATACAGGTGGTGCTGCTGAAGATGCAGTGCAAGTGACAACGGTAAACAAATAATACAGTTCACTGACTATACAATAAGTCTTCATCAAAGGGACACACATGAATCATAATCCAGTCATGTATCAGTTCAGGATCATTCAAAGTCTAGGAATAAATGAGTTACTAAAACTATGTAGTTTCAATGTTTCAACCCCGATATGTGATTTAGACAGGATCCTCCTCAGGACAAACAACAGGTGGCAGCCTAAAAGGTATCACGAGAACTGCCAATCTATCAAGTTTTAGAGTAGATGGCCAGAAATTATTGCCTGGAGGGGCAGGGAGGCTCCTTCCTATTCTGGTGAAATGAATCATGCATCCAAGAATTGGTTATAGATACTATCATAACATAACGAAGTGTGAAACATGATGATGAGTTTAGCAAAAAATCAAGATTGTGCAGGAAATATGTGGGCGGAATCTCAATGGTGCTGGCTGACAAGGTGCTCAGTAAAGTGAGGTGAAACGAGGATACAGACATGCTCATACCTCACAAGTGAAGAGCAGGTACACGAGCCTGAATCAGCATACAATAATAGCCAGTGTTAGAGCATGAAAAACGAACTATTATTATTGTGAGAACAAGCAGCACGCTAATCGAGTAGTGATGGTTATGCGGTGCTTGGGCAAAGGTGTCAAATCTTTGTAGATAGCAGTATTGTCACACATACATAATGGACAGGACCAGACCAGGTAGTGTGACGGCAAATAGCGAAAAAAAATCATTATCCTTTGAAGTTTAAAAATCTACAAATTTAAACTTTAATTTCTTTTCAGCCATCCCACGATATAATTTTAGGCCATTCTGTAAATTTCTTCCCCAGTTTCCACACATGTGTAGAACAATGAATTTGAGGAGATTGTAATATGTATATGATTTCTTAGTGTTGCAACAAATAGACTTTCAGAAAAATAACTGTGATATAAACAAATGTAATTAAAAGTGTATTAAGGGTGTCTGCCCCCCATTTGAAAAATCAATAACAAAATCTACTTGACTACTGTATCTAATTGATCCTCTCTTGTTAGGTCGAGCCTAGGCAGCGCATGCACTGTCTCTTCGAGTCATGCTGCATTCACTCTGTGGGCTTACAGCCTGCCCGTCACTTTTTATTCATCACTTCGGTTGTCCAACCAAAAGGCTTGCTTGCTGATGGTTAGTCCTTCTTCGTTGTCCCTCCTCGACGTCATTTGCATTCTCCCATGGAGAAGCATCTGACTACCATATCTTTATGCTTTTGTCTTCATGTGTTGTTTTTGTGGAACTTTTTTTTCTTCCACTTACTGTCGCTAAAAACTCACTTGCAGTCTACAGTTGCACAGGGCTCTAGTTATTATTACATCAACATGCTAGCTGATTCAGGATGGTGCACGCCTTTGTTTTATCAACACGGCGCCCGGTTCAAGGACGTCATGCTTACATTGTGGAGTTTCACCCATAGTAAACCCTTTTGCTTTCAACTGTGTGCCACGCTCATTGATGTTTTTCTCTCAATGATGCCACACTCAGCCTGGGGGCCCGGTGGTGGGACCAGCTCAGTTGAAACTCGATGGGCTATAATGAAGAACTGCCTGCAAGGAATCTCGTGCCTGACCCGCTGCTCTCCATAAGCTGTTACACGAGCAGGTATGTGTGCGTGCTTCAGGCAGCAGCAGAAAGTGGGCACATGCCTCCTCCTCTCCTTAAGCTGTTCCTCGTGCCTCCCCTGCTGCTATCCCTAAACATTGCCTCAAACAGGTACACTCATGGGCTTCAACCAGCAGCATTAAGCGGTCATTAAAGAATAGCCACGTGCATGGCAGGCACCCCAAAGAATAGCCACGTGCATGGCAGTCACCCCACATTTCTTCAGTCACAAAGCACTATGGCCCTATTAGGATGGCAGGCGGAGGTCCCACCGCAGTGCTGGCGGTGGCGGAAAATGCAATTTTCCGCACGCCAGCAGCGGTCCTCACGCCCGCCATATTAGTATGGCCAAACATAACCCATTTCCCGTTCACCACCGTGTGACGCAAACCACCATCAAAATGCGCCCACCACCGCAGCGGTAGAAGCCAATGGAGACACACCGCCGTGCGGAATGACGTCCCATCCACTGTACAAATCAGGATGCCCCAAACAGCCAGTAGCACCGCAGCGGAGAAACCGCCCAACTAGAGACGGCAGAAGCACGACTGCGGAGCATGAAACCAGATTTCCGGTCCCTTCCACCCGGTCCCAACCGCGATGGATCCAGCTCTAACACGTCTTCCCGGTGCTGTACCTGATACACTACCAGCAAGTCATGTACCGTCGCGTTACGCCGCGGCAGGTACGCAATCACACAACTCCGCACACGACCACAACACACAACTCATGGGCTGATACACGGTTCCTGTCCACACCATCCACAAGTGTACCCACCCATGTCCTACCTGTCACCAAATCACCCCTCCGCATCAAGGTCACCCACCAACCGCGATATCAATGCAATGTCCCGGTAACGTCACCGCAGCGGTGAAGACGCGGGAAAACATGCGCACAATGTAGAAGGTAGGGCAGCGCCAGGCATGGGCAGTGCACAATGATCAAAGGGCCACACCTCCACCCTCCACACACTAGCCCCCCCACCAAAAACATTAAGGGACATGCTATGTGCCCCTTCTGTGCTCCCCCATCCACAATAACCAGCCAGGTGAACCCACACCCTGCACCACACGCCAAACAACCAGGGAGACAGTCTCAGCAGGTGGGGCTGCAGAGGAACACACAACACAGAAGCACAGGGCCAGGCAACCCTCACACCACACCTACACTACACTCATGTCAAAAAAACTTAGTCCTAGCACAAAGTGAACACTCATACAGAATCTGAACAATCACTCAACTGGACACACAGCTTGTCAAGTCACAGAGGCATACCCCACACTGACACACAGCCACATACACAGACCAGATGTCAGCAGCAATGGAGGACAACAAATGGGAAAGTTAAAGTGAGGTGGACACAAATGGAAGGCCAACGAGCTAACCACTAAGCATGTGTACATCACATGCAAGAGAAGGAACAAATAACAACACCGTTAGACCAACAAAGCACACATAGCTGGCACAGTGAGTGAAATTAAACCACTGTCACCTGTGCAACAACTCAGGGAGACAGCAAGACAACCCATGTATAAGATGAAAGGAAGGCTCTGAAGTCAAACAGTGAACAGCCACACATCTGTATCCAAAAACACAGGGCCCATTGTCACACTCCACGACTGTCAAATACAAGTTGGATCCTTCACACATACCCCCACCTCACACCTGCAGCAATCAACACCAGTGTCAAACACACAGAAGGGTGCCAATAATGTCCAATCAATACACTGACAAACAATCACACTACCTCGGTGGCATCCACAAACATCACACACACACACACACACTCATGGGTGCCTGAACCAGTGCTGGCACAAAAGCAACAGCTAAACCCAAAACTCACTAACAACATACACAGAAGTACAACAAGCCCAGACCTGTGCAGTAAAACTATGGAAAGGCAATGGGAGCCCAGACAGAACAGGAGTACACAACATCATCACTCAGGAACAATGCACAGACAACATACCCAAACACAGACAAGCAGTGCATCATCTCAAAACAATCATGGACACAAACTGGGAGCAATGGGCCAATAAGAAAACACAGACAGACATACCACACCACCCATCAAGTCAACATGGTGTCATAGTGCTTGCACATGCACAATCCTGACAAGTGACAGGTCAAATATAAGAGGGGAAAACCCCAAGGATGCACTCAAAACACACCCAGGAACAAGAATAGCCCTAAGTGCATGTGACAGACACACAAGTAATGCACACTACACTGGCAACAAACATCTGAATTAATCACAACGCATAAACAAATCACACACACTGACATGCAAATAGAACATCAAACACAGAGCAGCTGTCAGCTGCAAGAGACAACACAGGCCAAACACTGCACTCAAACACACAACAGATGCCCATGCCAATCCATCCCATTGCAAACACAGCTGGGCATCAGGGTATGCACACCAGGCAATTACAAGGCAACATACACTCACAGTACTGCATGCAGGACAAGCAGTGTGTGCACACCAAACATACCAGTTCCATGCAGATATGAGTGCCACACCATGAACCCCCACAACACAAATCACCATAGCACACAGACAACATCACACTATGGAAGGGAAGAAGTACCAGAGCAAACACACATACAGCTCTCCCATCACCTACAGATGCACAAGTCTGGGATACCCAGGTGAAAACAACATGACCAGAGGACTGTGCAGCACAAACAGTTGAACTGCATATGAGCAACCATGACTGCAAAACAGTACAAGAAAATCACATATAACCAATTGGGAAACTGTCCTGAGTGGCACATTGGTCCTGTACACAGATCAGCCTCCAACAGTATAGTGTCACACTATGAAGTGGTGGGGAGGCTCACACACTGGCAGGCCATGGGGTGGAAGACAAGAGATTGAAGTAGTGTGTCCTGCAGTGCTGGACAGGTGAGGAGTGCCCATACACATAGATGGAGTGCACACTCGCAATGGGTAGGCATCAGAAGCACAGATAGGGGATGTTATGACTCCACACCCCACATGCCATACTGGAGCCAAAAAAGCCTCAAGTGACAGCAATGCATGAGAAGACACACCCACAATGTCAGTGTGGCTGTGCAGGTCTGCACAGTGAGCACAAACATTATCAAGACAAAAACACAACACCGTCTTGCCAGTCACACACTCTGCATACTCACAATTGCCACCAACAACAAGTAGGTGTCCTCCAGAAGTGCAAGGACACACCAACACACTGCATAGTGCACAACCTACAACTCCCACATGTGCACACAATCACAAGCACAGGCCTGACTCATCAAAATAACAGGCACTCAACTCCTGGGTGACACGTGTGCAGTTGACATTGCAGGGGCACACACACATCAACACTACTGACGAAGCCAACCCCTTCACACTGCACACTTCCTGACCACCCAAGAGCACACAGTGGAATTTACCCATGTGACTAGGATGACTGGCCATCACAAGATGAGCATACACCAACACTGGTGTTCACACATCAAGACAGATCACACAAACATGATGGCCCTGGCCAGCCTGCCTGCAATCTTGCGGATAGAATCCCACTTTGTGCTGGTAGTACAGACAAACATGACATGTATACAATATAGCTACCCTGACCAAAGAATGATTATGATAACAGTAGTTCATCACAAACCACCATCATTGCACCCCGAAGCCTCGGAGTCAAGAAGAACTGAAGTGCCTGTCACCTCTGCAAAACCCTGAAAAGGTTAAACAAGCCATTGGCAATGTTGAAGTGGCATACAGAGCATGTGTCACATTAAACCATACCCACACAGAAAACCCTTTATTTAGCAAGGACACTGACAAAGCAGACAACAGGAGTAACTGTCTTTATTCACATATTACACAGATAGGCACCAAAAGTAGACAAGAGCAAGCCCAGTGGCCAGTACAAGGTGCAGAGTAGGTACATGAGAAGCTGCACAGGAAATGGGCAAACAGCAGTGAACATCAAGGCCAGTGGCCAGTACAAGGTGCAGTGTAGGTACATGAGAAGCTGCACAGGGAATGGGCAAACAGCAGTGAACATCAAAGCCAGTGGCCAGTCCAAGGTGCAGAGTAGGTACATGAGATCCTGCACAGGGAATGGGCAAACAGCAGTGAACATCAAGGCCAGTGGCCTGTACAAGGTTCAAAGTAGGTACATGAGATCCTGCACAGGAAATGGGCAAACAGCAGTAAACATCAAGGCCAGTGGCCCGTCCAAAGTTCAGAGTAGGTACATGAGATCCTACACAGGAAATGGGCAAACAGCAGTGAACATCAAGGCTAGTGGCCAGTTCAAGGTGCAGAGTAGATACATGAGAAGCTGCACAGGGAATGGGCAAACAGCAGTGAACATCAAGCCCAGTGGTCAGTACAAAGTGCAGAGAAGGTACATGTGTGCATTAGATCCTGCACAGGGAATGGGTGAGACTGTACCCTGCCATGGTCAGCAACACAGTTAGGGGTATAACAATGGGCAGTCCAGGCACCGCTGTGGGAGAGACAGGTGTGTGAGGGGGACTTTCACTCAGACTTGGCTGTCAGTTGGACTGGGAGGTGGCTGAATGTCAGGGACAGTTGGAGGACTGGACCGGGGTGAGAGAAGCCCAGCTGAGGTAGAGGTATCAGTGGCTTTGGAAGCCGGTGGGCTGCTTGAACAGGGTGGTGTGGTGGCACGTGGAGGTGGGGTCATGCTGCCGTGAGATACAGTGTGGGTGGGAGAATGTGGAGGGGTGCCTATCCACTTCTTGGGGAGTCTTAATGGCTTCGCTGTCTTGGTAGGAGTGGGAGGTGGGGCGGACACAACAGGCACACTCTCCACCAAAGCTGCATCAGGTGCAGCCGGTGGCTCTCCCTCTGGGGACATGCTGGATCCAGCGGTACGCTTGGCCTGGCCTTGCCTTTCCCCTCCATCCCCTGTTTACCAGGTGTACCCCTTACAGTCCCCTCCTTTCCCTGCTTCACAGGGGTATGAATGGGAGTTGAGGTTGTTGGTGAATCTGCATTGGAGCTTTTTTTATGTGGACCCTTAGCAGGCACCAGCTTCTCAGTGGGCATGGCAACTGTCTGCTTGTCTTTGCGAGACGCTCTTGGGACAGGAGAGTCCTTGGCTAGGGATGCCTCTGAGGCCTGTGAGCCTGAGGCCTGCTTCTTGGCTTTATGCCCCTGAGTGTCGCCTGAACGGCTTTTGCCTTTGCGCTCTGGGGTGGCTTTAGTTTTGGGGGGGGGGGGTCTGCACTCTGGACCGCTTGGGCTGCTGCTGTTGTGTGCTGTGTGTGCTGTATCTTGACCTTGAGGTCATTGGTGTGTGGTCACTATCATCAGATGTAGCCACTGGCAGGGGGGTGGCCAAAGGGACTTGAGCTGGACTCTGAGACTGTGCCAGTTGAATGGCTGCCGTCACTGCGGAGGACAAAGACTGAACAGTCTGGTGTAGCCCACCCACGTCTGAATGAATGCCCTTCATGAAAGCAACTACCTGTGCCAACTTTTTGTCATGGTCTAGGAAGGCGTTGATGGGAGTTGTCTGGCCCACACACAGCTAGCACAAATGGTCCACAGACTCAACACTGATGGCAGGAGGGGAGACAGGGGCAGGGGCTGCGGTGCCTGGGGTGAAGGACACTCTTCACTTCTTACTGGTGCGAAAACTGGCAGCACTGGTGGAAGTAGGATGGACGGTGGGCACTGGACGCTGTGTTGTGGAAGAGGAGGCAGAGTTCCCACTCCCTGTGCCCGCCAACATAGATGTGTCACCGCTGGTGTCAGATGACGTTGAGGTTGGTGTCTCTGGCTGTGATTCCTGAAGCAGACTCCTGTCCCTCTTCAAGGTGCTGGTCACATCAGTGTCACTGTGCTCGTGTGTAGCAGTCATGCTTGATGCCTCACCACTGGTGTCCGTCCCCTGTCCTTCTGTACCCACGGGAGATGCTGCATGAGACAGAGACGTAGGGTCAGTTCAGTGGCATTAACACAACCATCATATGCAAGAAAAGCACGAAACAAGATGATGATATCCCCATGTTGCACACCACGCTGTGCAGTAATAGGACATCATAGGAATTGATGTCATGTTATCTTTGACCCAGGTGACATCATAGGAAGTTATGACATGTAACCTTTGACCCTGGTGACATCACAAAAAGTCGCATCTGGTAATCTTTGAACCAGTCAGCATTTCAAGAAATGACATCACTAAAGTTAAAAACCTACAATAAGTGATGATGAAAGAGGAAACTAAAGTAGTTTAAAGTGCTTTTTAGATCACATTGAAACACTGACTAGACCACTGTTGTTATATTTCAGTGGTGTACTCACAAAACGCCACGAGCACAGCCATCAAAGGCAAGGAGAAGAGACATAATAGATCAGCTTCAATCAACTTATTCTTAAACAGAACTTCCGATACCCAGGCACTGCCTTGAATGCTTAGACACAGCCATCATTTGGTAACCACAACCATCATGTTCCTAGGGACAACTAGAACATGCTTAGAAAAATACTTGAATGCCCAGGCAGAATGTCTACATGCAAAAGCAAATCCAAGATATGCTCAGATAAAACCTCACATGCCCAATGATGTCTGGTAAGAAAATAATCATTAATCACTAAACAGCCATGCGCTCTATAAATCCCCTTAACGTAACATAACATAACAGAGGGCGTCCCTGGGTGAAACACAAGTGCAGTCCCCCCATCACAGTAAGCATACACACAGACTTCACAGATTCAGTCCCAGGTAAACATGGCTCACTAAAAATGCACATACTCATCTCACATTCCGTTTTCAATTATTTGCCCTTTGTCTGCCACAACTACCTGCCTGCCTGCACAGAAACCCTGGATGCCTATTTTGGGAGGAGCATGTTTAGTTTATTACTGGATTTGTGTGGGCAACATAGGTCCAGAAGTGTTTGATCTCTGCCAGATTTTAAGATAAGAAGTGACTCTCTAAATAGGTTGCATTTAGAATACTTCCATGTAAATATATTTTATGTGACTATCATAAAAATTTGGTATGGATCTGGTATGAGTCTAGCATGCATGGATATTTCATGGACACTACTTTAATTATGTTAGCCACATATGTAGCACTCAGCCATGTCTCACGTGTTATACACCTGCACACCCAACTCTTTCTCACTCTTACTGTGTGCACCTCAACACCCCTCGCTTGTGTGCACCTCACTTACCAGCACCTATGTTCACTAAGCCACATTTCCCTTGTGTACATGTGCTAGCCTTATGTGTGTGCCCGTAGGTCATTCTCTACATCGCACCTGTGTGCACCTAGCTACCTCTCACTTGTGTATACGTTGCCTCTATTAGCTGTGTGCAACTCCTCACACACCCAACATCCAACTAGCACCACTAACCTGTGTGGACATAAAATCCCTCACTTATATGCACCCTACTCTCATAGTGCTTTTTAAAGCTTCAATAACTAGTATGAAAGAGTAATACTAAACATGGCAATCCATGTACATGTTCTTTTATCAAATAAATGTAATCACTGGACTGAACAAATAAAATTAATTTAATGAATTAGCCCATAAAAGTAGTCCAAATGAGTGACACGTGGGCAAAATGAATTCTTTTGTCTAGGAATCTCAACAGTGACAGAGGCGAAATATATTAAATGAGAGAGAGGGAAACACTAAAGGAAAATTGGGGAGAGAAAAAGGAGGGAATGAATGGAAAGAACGGACAATAATGGAGATAGACTGGAGAGAGGGAGAGTGAAATAGATGAGAAAGAGGTCAACAATAAGAGAGACTGAAAGGAGAGGAGAGAGACAAAGGGAAAAGACTGAGATTTTAGGGAAAAGAGGAAAAACAAAGGTTACAGAGAACAAAAGGAGGAACTAGGCTGGCTTAGAAGTTTGAAGCGGAAAAAGGAGGAGGGAGCGAAAAAAAAAAAAGACACAATTTAGAATTTGATGGACAGTGGAGGACATTACCTCTGCCATCCTGATGAACTAACACCCCTTAAATTTAGAAATGACCGCCTCTCATCGTTCGTCTGTGTACATTGTAAGGAACTGCTATCACAGCTGTTCATTTCAATGTACAAAGCGTTTGGTGGATGGCTGCCAGCAGTTTTGATGGGCATCCACCAAACTTTTCAAAAGTTTTTGCTTTTCGAGAGCAGGCGTTTATTTCTGAAAAACCAATATAAACTGCCCTTGTGGTGACGGACAAGAAAAAAAAACATTACACCCTAAATAGAGCGGGCAATGTAATGTCCTTCCTCTGACGGACCCTACACAATTGCCTCAGTGGATTGAAAATTTAAGGTCCACCCGTTTCAGTGTAAATGAGGTGGGCAAGCTAAGGTTTGGGGGACAGGGTACTATGTTGTTTGTGATGGGTGTCTGTCCACCAGACTAAAATCGGGCCTTAAATGTGGAGCACTGTGGGTGAGGGGAGGAGAAAGAAATATAAAAGCAGAATTTAGGGGATGAATTGGGAGGGACAGAAGAGGAGAAATGATAGATAGAAAAAGGCAGAAGAAAGGATTTGGAGAAAGAGGGAGCCCTCACTCTCAATATAGGCTTCGTATTAAATACGAGAAAAGTAGCAGGCTGTGAATGGAGAAAAATTAGCTTCCGTTCCTCCCTGTCTGTCTTTTCGTTTGTTTAAGTCTCCCCCTCTCCAAAATCCTTTGTTACTCCCCTTCGCCTTCACCCACTTCCCTGGCTGCTCCCCACTCCGGCATTGACTGTTCTTAACACATGCACACACACACCCTCTCCTCCATGAGTGCCCAGCCCCTCACCATCGTGTTCATTAAAGGAAAAAATGCCCTGGATCGGTGCATTCTAAACAAAGTTGGTGGTGCCAGTGCTCACACTGCATTGTTTTTAGGTCTCGCCTACGCAGCGCACATGCGCTGCTTAAGAGGACCTTTAGCTCTTTTTTGAAGCACATACTCGTGCTTGTGGCGGCATCCACCTTGCGGGAGCGCACAGGGGCGCGGCACAAGCACGAGTATGTGCTTCCAAAAAGAGCAAACTGGGCGCGCACTGCTCCCGGGCTCACCTCCTGCTCCCCCTCTCTCTCTCTCACACGCTCTCCCAGGACAGTACTGACGCAAACTACAAGCAGAACTTGGATTAGTGTCTCACTCCCGGGCTCTCTCTCGCTCTCTCTCTCTCACTCTCCCTCTCTCTCTCTCCTCTCGCATTCTCTCTCTCTCTCTTTCTCTCTGTTTCTCCTGCTCTCTCTTTCTTTTTCTCACTTTCTCTCTCCCCCTCTCTCGCTTTTTTTCTTGGCCGGTGCATGCCTTAACTCTTTCCACCCAATGTGTTGCCTTTTCTGCGAGATGATGCTGTCCCCCACTCCACCCTTTATCCTTTGTCTTGTTTCTGGTTCGTTCGTTCAAGTCGTACAACTAAAATTAACCTGGACTACAGTTCCCATAATACTTTAGCTTGTGAAAAGAAAAGCATTGGAGTGCCTTGCAGCCTCGTTAGTGAGGAAGCCATGCATCCTTAGTTCCAATAAACCAATTATTGAAGTACGACCCTGGGAAGCGTGATCTATAAATTTAGCCATTGACTGGCATGCCCTCTTCATATGGAGTTACCTCCTGGGTGCTGCTCTGAAAATGGGTTCTCCTATCCCAGCTGAGGAAGGGTGAATGGAAATGCAAAGGGTGTGCTGTGCACCAGCCCCTTGCACTGCTCCTTTCTCCTTGATTTCAGCGGCTTCTGCTTCACGGCTCAAAGACCGGATCCCCGGACCAGATGCTGCTCCTTTCTCCTTGAATTCAGCGTCCGGGCTTCTTAGCACACTCCCGCGGACACACCGCTTCCTTGGCCTAGATTTTAGCCCCGCATGCTCGCCGATGCCACCAATGCACCACACACACACAGCTTCTTTTCCTAATGTTGAGCACCAGTGCTGTCCAGCCAGGGCAGCTGACACACACCTCCTTTCTCCCGGATGTCAGCTACACAGGCTGGGTCTGCGCAGTGCGGCTGGAGTGCTAGACAGTTCTTCCTCCTACCTCTGGAGCGACACTAGGACACCAGATCCCCAAATGCAATCTAGTACGAAGAGATACCATGCAATGCATTATGATAACATGTTTTACTGCAGTAACTTAAGATACTCGTGCTAGCGTAGACGCGAATTATGGAATATTTCTTACACATATTCCAGACCTCTCATGTTTCCCAGGTACAACGTGCATGAGGAAGTCAATCCGGTCTTTTCCTTGCCTTACGTTCTGGGACTTGTAGTCCTGTTTAACAGAACTATAAATACCAAAATGTAAAGCAAAACACCGGAACCTGATGCAAGAAAGTAGTCAGATAAATATATTATGCCCCAATTTGAACTCTATGCCAAAACTAAAGACAGTGAGTGAGTGAGTGACGCAATTTACACCTACATTCTCAGTGGATTTGCTTGTTACCCATCCTTCTCTCTGTCCTTCCTTCCTTCCTTCTCCCAGCCATCCTTCCTTCTCTTCATCCACCCATTACACCTCACCCACCCACCAATCCTATTCATCTGTGCACCTCTTCATCTGTTCTCTCCTCCCACCTCTTCATCTATTCTTCTCTCCTTCCATCCTTACTTCTATGCATCAATCAACCCATCATCATCCTTATTTCGCTCATCTAACCAGCAACCTTACTTCTCTCCTCAATCACTCATCCTTACTTCAGTTCACATTTCTTCCATGATTCTACCCCCCGCCCCCATTATTCAGCCGCCACCCCAAATCCATCCATCCTCTCTTGTTGCATTTGTTCCCTGGCTCCATAATGCCTTTTCCACCAGTGCCTCTAAAAAAAATCAAAGTAAGCACACACTCAATTAAAAAAGGTTTTATGTCGGTCAGACTACCCAGTGGCACCCCTTCCCTACCACCGCCACCGCTCAGGCAGCTGAGGTGCGATGTTAATGACCCCACTGATTGGATGATCTACTAATGAATGGGCCTGGGCAGTTTGCCAGTTTCGGTACTCACAAGGTGTTGTGCAAAGAGGGAGCAAGAACTGGGCTTCAGCTGAACGAGGGCATATACTTGGATGAAGCATTAAATCCGACTCTCCCCAGTTCTTCCTGTTTATCACTGAGCCTTTTGGTGTCTTCTACTGTCACAGGCTGCCAGTTGTTCTAGGGTTCTATTATGAGACGTTTAGATGTCTCTTACTGTCACAGGATGTCAGGTGTTCTAGGGTACTATGACGAGATGTTTAGGTGTCTCTGATTGTTACAGGCTGCCAGGTATTCAAGGGTTCCATAGCGAGACGTTTAGGTGTCTCTTGCTGTCACGCCCTGCCAGGTGTTCTAGAGTCCTATGATGAGACGGTTAGGATTCTCGCACTGCCAAATGCTACCAGGAATTCTAGGGTTATATGATGAGACATTTAGATGTCTCTGACTGTCACTGGTTGCCAGGTGTTCCAGGTTTTTATGACGAGACGTTGACATGTTTCTGACTGTCACAGGCTGCCAGGTGTTCTAGGGTTCTACGAGACATTTAGGTGTCTCTCACTGCCAAATGCTGGCAGGTATTCTGGGGTTCTATTGCAAGAATTATGGTGCCTCTCTCTGCTGAATACTGTCTGGTGTTTTAGGGTTTTATGACGAGACAGTTGGATGCCTTTTATTTATGTGTTGGTTTTTAAACATAAATAAAAGGCATTGTCATTTACAATGCCAATAGCTTAAACTCTCGCAAATGCGAGACCTCTTGCATTGCAAATGCTTGTTATTACATTTTCGGTGTTCTAGTAAAGGTAGTACTCTGTCCGGGCTCTGCTCTGCAACCTGCACTTTGACATGAGCAGCTCAGACTGGAAGACATGCGTTGTGTGGTTTATTCTGCACATATTGCGTTTAGAAATACATTCATCTAATCTATTCATGTTAAGCGGCTATTCATGGTTATTTTAGTTCCTCTTTACCCTTGTTCTGTGCCATAAGTGGTGACTTGAAAAAACGACATCACTTAGACCAGAAGTTGGCAAGCCCCGCCGTCCTGCATCTGCATGTGCTGTAAATCACATGGTTTCACTACACACTGAACGTGCCCTAAGATATACCTTTCTCCAATGCCTTGCCGGATACCAGTGCAACCACATGGGTATCAGTTCCATTATCCAGTTATCATCCTCGGAAACTTGAAAGGCAAAATCAAACAATTGAAAGTGAGTGGAGCCGTCCATGCTGCATGCAGTATGTGTTGCCAGAGGGTCGCTTTCTTGGAGCCAGCATGCATCAGAGGCCCCCAGTATACTGCAGGCGAGAGAGAGGGGCTTCAGCGCTGGAGACTGCGGCTCTTCATGTTGGTCACATCAGCGATAGTGTGCTGCATGGCTAAACACTTAAAAGGTCTCAAAGGCGAGACCAATTAGCTAAGCCAATGCTTGCTATAAAATGATTGCAGAGGCCTCCTATTATAGTAATAAAATTCACCCCAAGTAACAGAAATTGTAACAAAATCTGAAAGCTTTACACGATATTTCCCTGAGCAAGTTTCAAATTACTCTGCATTTTCATAATTGTTTATTGAGTACCCTTATATGTTATGTTTGTGGATCTTCTGTCCACTTTCGATAATGTCCCAAGGCACTTATTATGGAACTCCCTTAGGAGATGGGTATTCCCTTCGATTTTCGAAACATCCTGATTCGTCTCTAGAGGAGCTTGGCTACCTTTAGATGGGGAGCCGCAGGAGAAACCATACATCACTTCTTAGTGAACAAATGTGCCCTTTAAGTTTGCTCCTCAGCTCCCCTTCTTTTTTCTTGGCACTTACATCAGGTAGTCAAGGAGGTTATTTACTGCACTAATGATGCCTAAAGCCTCCGTTGAATAAAGATTGCCATTTTATTATTCACCAGTAGCATCCTTCTGGTCTCCAAGTTCATAAAGGTGTACAGACTCTACCAGAAAATTGTGCAGACTTCTTCAGAAGTGAAAGTTTCTAATTAATGCAGATTAGACAAAATTCATGATGTCCAAACCACATAAAGTTGTGCGAAATATTGTTACCCTGAACAATGATAGCTTGGAGTAGGTTTGTGTGTTCCCCTATCTAGGGATTAGTCCATCATCTCACATTACCTGATAGCCACATATTTCTAGAACGAGGAATGATCTGGCACAGGGATGGGTGCAACAGCCCGCCATACAATAGTAAACAGAGGGCACCGTGTATCACACGATTTAAAAGTATATAAAGCACAGTGCAAGAATGCTTCTTTTTACGGAGCTGAACTCTGGTGTCAATCAAACCTGGCTCATATGTCACCCTGTGAAACAGTGTCCTTAAAATGTTAGGGAGGCTTCCTTCTGGGCACACCAGCATTCCCCCAGAATTTGGATCTGGAAGTTACTGATATCATTGCTCGTGCCAGACTTAGATCATTTTATATTGAATGAGAGTCTGGGGCACACCGTAGCTTAGCAATCTCAAGGATGTATTTGGCGATGTATTAGGTTACTCCAACAGTAGAGCCTCAGGATTGATTAGGTATGTTAGCGACATGTAGGGTCAAATGTGCCTATCACATCTTTGCCCTAATATGATCACAAGTGACACTGCCATAGACCTGAAATCAGCATAAAAACTATGGTCTGAGGAAATCCTGAAATCTCTTTAAGTCCTGAAATCCCATCATGGCAAGATGACCAGGGCATTTTTACTGCATAAATGTACACCTATATTTAAGCCATTTATAGATGATTGTACCCCAGTCATTGGTAAAACTTTGTATATCAAATTCAGGATGAGCATTTTGCTACTGAACCATTTGATTTCTAAATGGGATCATTTGTTCTCTCAAACACCTTACTGTCCAAGCTGTACTAGTCGCAGTGAAGATGAGATAAATTTTTTATTCTTCTGTCCACCGTACACTGCCCAAGGCATAAATGGTTCTTGTCCTTATTTGGAGTTACGGGTGTTTGAAATTTGAAACCAGCCTAGAAGATTTTTACACAAGACGAAATGGTGACTGTTGTATCTTGTTACCGCTTTACTGCATTTCTCATAAGGCGTCGTACTGTTGGATAGTGATATTGATTATTTTTTTTATTTTTTATGTGTATTTTTATAATTACATCTGTTTGATCTTCTTGTGTTTTATGGGTAGAACGCTAAATAAATGGAATTTGGTTAAATTTATGAACTTGTATCCTGGATATTTTGAATTCAGCTCCAACTATGCACTACTTCCCTGTGCCCAATTATTATCCCTAACTGCACCCCTACAGACAGAGTGCAGCCCGCTGAAACATGAACCACGTTCCTGTAAACTTGAAGACAAAGCTATTAGATTTTGTTACCTCTTTGTATCTTTCTGTTAGGTCTTCTCTGCTTATCCGCCTTTGCTCAGGCTTGTGTTGGCAAGGGTGTGAAATAGAGTACCAGATTTCTCTATATGGTATACACGACTCTTGTCCTAGTTCTACCCAGGGTTTGTTTTATGTTCTACAGGGCCCTTCTATGGTTCAATTCAGTGAGGTGCACTCTATGAACTGTGTTCAACACTTTTCGGTCCTTCCTAGGGCCTCTGCATGGCAGCATCCCAGAGCTGGCTCTTAGCATATCTCTACTTGCCTGTACGATGAGTCAGGTAGAATTTCCTGGATGTTTAGTGCAATGGATGCTGAGGGTATGATTCCTCACCATACACCAAATGGCTAACGGGCCTGGTTCTGTTTTGTAGAGGTGGAATGAGACACAATAAGGCTGACAGGGACGAAACGATCATGAAGCAGGCCACATTGAGAACTAGAGACTTCGTGAAGGAACAGTCCTCAGGCTACCCTTCTTGTTTTCTCCAGCAAGTCAGGCTAAGCATTTAAGTTCTCAGTCACTCAGCTAATAGTGGCATACTCAGAGAAGTCATGTGTAAGCCTTGGCTGACAGAAGCAGTGATACTGGCCGCTAGTGCACTCGTCTATCAGCTTCTAATTGCAGCAGACAGTACTCCATCTCAATCTTTCTTGGTTTCTTCTTAGATCCTTATCCAACTGAGAGGCCCATTTGGAGCCTGAGGTGGAAGCCAGGGGAAAGTATATTTACAAGGAAATTTTTATTGGTATTCTGGTTCATTTATAAGAGATCCTTGGATTTCTAGCAGTCTCTATTCCCAGCAAGTATATTCCGTCACTCTGTACTTGTACATTAGATTGGCAGTAGGTGGTAATCTTTAGGGAATATACTGACTGCTACTTGGACCCAGAGTAATGATTCATGCCAAAGATGCAAGGGCTGAATTTCATGAATATGAGTGGCCAAAGACAGGATGCCTGCTTTTCCATAATAAGAAATAGTAATCAATGGCATAAGTGGGTGAAAGGCAGGGTTCACACAACCCTGAAAAAGCACATGTACATAAAGTAATCTAGCTCCTTGTGCCAGAATGTAGGAAGCATCTACAGTACAATCTTTTTTAAAGATCCCTATTCCCACTTCATGGTTTTGCAAGAGGGTGTGGCATGCTCTGCTCTACTCTACTGGAGGTCATGGAACAACATTTTCTGTTCCTCTTTCCCTTTGAAGAATTGCATGCAACGTTACTCAATGCACATTGGCACATAGAACCATAAGGCAGGTGTGGTTAAAAAAAGAAAATCACTTAAGCTTTCCTTTCTTGGCAAAAATCTTTTGAACACATCTCTAGAAAGTCATTAAAAAGCTTTCAAGGTCAAGAAACATGCCTAACTTCAAAGATAATTCATATACTCAAGTAAAAGCCAAGAGAAAGGCAACTTGGCCGAGAAAGTCCTCAGGGTCAATCTTTTTCATGCTCTGCTTCACTCTAAGCTTTCATCAGCATAGAAACAGCTGCACACTTGATTATACCATGGAGGTATCTGGCTCATTCTCACACCTCAGAGGCAAAATTAATTTGTTTTTTAAAATCTAGGATGGATCCATTTTGGGCCAGGTACTGATGGAATTGGTCAGTCAGTCAGTGCCCCCTCACTACATTTTACTGAATAAATCAAAATTCCAGAACATTCATCACTGCTATCCAGGGGAACAGAATCATTATTCTCCTGCTAGTTACATGAGAATAATCCCTTGAAGGTATTGTAGGTAGCTAGTTTATTTTAATCATTCCAGGAGCACACCCCTGGTCAAGATCTTGTGACCCCTATCCCTGCTGTCTGCCAGCTATTCTTAATGGTGGAAGCACTTCTGGCATTTTCAGTTGACCTCTCGCCAGTAGCGGCTCCTCGAGAAAGTGCTGTGGGGCAGTGGGGCGGGGCGGGGGCGGGCCAGGGAGGGGGGGTAGTAAACTTCGGTATACGGCCGAACGGAGATAAGTAAATAAATACATAAAACGAAGTACATTGCGCATGCTGCAACGCCAAATGGCCCACCCTGCCACTCCCCCGCCCCGCCCCGCCCCACCACCCTGCAGCACTCCCTCGTGGAGCCGCCGCTGCCTCTCGCGTGGGGGAGTCACATGCCCAGACGTCCCCAACTAAGAGCATTCTAGGACAGTAGCAACCTTCTGTTGGCAGACGTGTAATATGAAAAGCTACATGAAACATGTTACTAGAATTATTAATATTATTCCCACCTCCTTGCCCTGCCCAGTCTAGGAGAAGCTTTCTATACAATCTAGCAGCAGACCATGTTCAATGTCTTCTCTTGAAAGATGAGAACTGACAGCTATGCCATGAACTAGTTCACCTCCAACCTCAACAACATTTTCCTGTAGTTTAAGATGAATTCCTCAAGAACTGAGCATAGCTTTGCATGCTAGAGCATACCCCAATGCTCCCAAGGATTCATCTTATCGATAGGGATCTTCAGTCTCAACATAGAAACCCTTGAACTTGAACTGTTCCTGATAAACGAGCATCGAGATCCCCCAATGCCTGATGATACCCAACTCTAGTTAAAGGATTTATTAGGTACCAATATCACCAGCTTAAAGGGCTGCCTGTTTGTCACTCAGGCTGCTGTGTCACCTTCATGGCAGTGAACATGAACACTATTACTTGACCAGCATAATCAAGCTCTATGGGGGTCTACACAATACCTGCAACAGCAACATTATTAGATGTGATGCAAGAAAGTGGGAGAAGGAGAATGCAATCTAAAGATCTGGACATCCATCCCAGTGCAGATTTGGTAGATTCTATTGTTCCTTCACTTCTCTCTTTGAAGGAACAACTTATGCTCTTATAGCGCTCTGGTACTTTGTAGCTGCGTTAATCTTTTATAGGTAAATATGCTTACATACAATGTGATGTTGCTGTGTTTTCCTGTGTTAAGTAGAAGTGTGTGTGTGTGTGTGTGTGTAAGCATGAATGTGTTGTTGTGGGTGTGTGGGTGAGGGAATCCACTTATGGTAATATCAGAAGGGACATATCTGCATGTTCAAGGACAGAGTCCAAACCTCTTGTCAGCCTGTGACGTTTTTCCAGGTTGGGTTCCTACTGCAAAGTTCAAAAAGGGGCTCACCATCTTCTCCTCTTCTTTTGCAGAGGAAGAGAACCCCAACTGTAACTCCAACAGCTTATACATCTTCTGTCTCTCTTTGGCTGAGGAGCACTAAGGGGGGTGTGGAGCACTTCCCATGCCTTCCTCTACCCAGCAGCCTATCTCCAGTGATGGGGCACCATTTGGAGAATGATGTAATTGGTGTAGCACATGCTGAGCTGCTGCCGTCAATGCTGGATGGCACATTCAACTCATACCCAGCTTCGGACCTCTTGCATGGCTTCCCAAAGACAGCAGGTGTGCCTTAGTTGATGCAGTGAAAGGCATCTGTCAAGCTCTACTGCACCCTGAGGCTGTGGTTTCTAGGCTATTAGGGAATGGTAGCCTTCTGGTCCTTGCTATGCCACAGGCAACATCAGGCTGAAAGTAACCCTTCCGATTTGAAGCATAGCGTGTGACTCATGCTGCAGGGGTGTTGTGCTGTAAAGACCTATGAGTTCACTCAAAGAGCCCATACTGTAGATTCCCATTAACCCCAAGTGCCCTCTAAGGCTAGGTATAAGCCCCAAATAATCTATGTGTTGCCTGGAAACTGTGCATAACTGGAAGGTAAGGTTTTCTTACCTCCCCGGCTATGGACAGGTGGTGAAGGCCCAAAGAAAGTGGAAGTATTGTATATATGTTACTCAAACAAGTGCCAGAGATGTAAAGGCTCAGGGAAACAGTTCCATGAGTTCCAGTGCCCTGAAAGAATGAAACTGTTTTGTAGAGCGTGGCACCTTTTTTCCTCTTCCTGCACCTCTCTTGCCTCTTTATGCACCTCTCTTGCCTCTTTATGCACATTTATTCCTCTTTATGTTCACTTCTATTGACTCTTTCTGCATATCTCTTGCCTCTTTCTGCACCTCTCCTGCTTCTTTCTGCACCTCTCCTGCTTCTTTCTGCACCTTTCTTCCTACTCCTGGGAGTGTCCCAGTGCTGAGTAATGCAGAGTGAAACAAAGTAAACCTTCCTAGAATGGAGGGGTAGCAGGAAGAGGAATTTCCTAAATACTCGGAGCAGCTCAAAGCAGGAAGCAAAACTGCAGTAACCTGCTTTGGGATGGAAAGTTGGCTATCAAACTTAACTTCAAGAATGTTAGCCTAGTAGGGTTGGGGGAGGTGGGGACAATAGAGAAGTTGGCCACCCTAACTGCCACCATTTGACCTGGTGGCACCCATATAAGAGAATTCTAATGTTATCAACATTGCATTTTTGCTGACTCTTGTGCATTCAATCGAAAACTGCATGTATGCAGGCTTTAAAATGAGTCTCAGCAGATGTTAGGTTACTCTCAAAAGAGAGAAGCAGCTATGTATTGTCAGTATAGGAGATCATTTTGCACCCAAATGATTCAACCAGGGGCTCCAGCAGAGACATATATAAGTGGAATAAAGTAGGGCTCACGGGCAGCAGCCCACCAGTTTCCTCTACTACTTATTGATTCATTAATATCGAGACTAGCTTTGGGGCCAGCTTGAACCAGGGGAGAAGGTCAAAGCTAGGTAGGAGTTAAAGAGATTCACCTTTGTAGTTATTTTCCTAGCATGGGTAGAATTCAGTAATTTGTGCACAAGCATGTGTATAAAAAAAAAAAGACATATAGCCCTAGGCCTTTATTTATTGACATCTGGTGAAGCACCAAGACGCTTTTAAGGAGGGCACTCGTAGCTACCCACTTACATTCATTGATCTCAATTCAAGCCCAATACACTAAAGAGGACGCCAGCCTAGTTGTTCATTCTGTCTGATTAAAACGATAATATGTATATTATTATTTTTTGTATTACTTAAACCAATTATGAGCTGGCACTTTGGGAAAAGGATTCATTGATCGAACTATAAAGTCTTCACTAACTTAAGGAAGCTTTAACACATCCTACTTTATTGCATGTATTAGATTCAAATGAAAGCAGTTAGGTACATTAGAATTCATTTACAAACAAAACTAGCTCATGTGTGAGGCAAGCAACGACCCCATCGTGCAGCATACGCTGCCCCTCCCTTATGCGGCCCTGTATTCAGTTTCATCACCATCAATCACCGACCAGCGTCACCACGCGTCCTCTGCACCAACAGGATCTCAGAATAGCGCGGATATCTGTTCGTCAGCCTCTTTCCCTCTCGCACCCCTGCCCTCTTTGTATTCAGCGGGCACAAGTGCGAAGGATGCCACAGCTTTTTCAAATATTCTCTCGATTTTAGAAGATTTAATGCAGGAGGTTTGGGTGTGTTTTTCTAAGCTCTGGAAATGAAGTGAGACGGATTATACTCCGGGGAGCATGAGAAGGGAATGAGCTGCATGGGGGTGTTTATTGCTGTCATCTACACAGATAAGACAAACCAGCTGAAGCAATTTCCACGCAATCCTGTGATTTTTAGAGCTATCAGTTGCTCTGTGTTAGGCATGCATGAGGAAATAAATCATATCCACTTTAAACGGCAATGTCACCAGCATGGTATTTTGTGCATGCAAGTACATATTAAACAAGCATTGGCAAAGCCAATAGATCTCAGCAATCCAAGAGCTATAGGCGTTGTCAATGTCAATGTTTTAAGCCATGTGTTATGGAGTGGAGTGGATGTATGTGATGTGTAGTGGAATTATGTGGTTGGCCTGAAGTTTTTGCGGTGGCATTGTGTGGCATGGAATTGTGTAGTGTTGAGTGGAGTTATGTGGAGTGGAATTATGTGGCGTGGATTTGTGACAAGGTCTCTGCTGAACATATGCAAGTAAAATCCATATAATACTCACACTTAGCATTTAAAGAGTTTTATTTTTACTTTACTACTGGGTTGGTTTGTGTACATTCCATTCCTCAGACATGGCTTGAGTGTGATAGCAACGCAGGTGAAAAGTAAAATGCCCAAGGATGGCAGAGGTATTATGCAGAACAGGAAATAAAGTCTGATATTTGCTCGGCTCTTGTGTTATTTTTTGAATTATTAAAGTGATTAAAATAAGTAAATGAGGAATTAAGTGGGCTAATTACCGGCTTGGTTAGCATAGTCCACAATACCACATCATCTCAAAGGGATGAATTCCTAACCTTCCAAGAAGAGTATTTTTGCATGCCTATGTAGCAACTTCTCTCTCAATATACCAACCTTATAGTTACTAGATGACTCCATGTCCTCAAGGCTACTAATTTTCTACCCTGAGCTTTCCTTTAACATATTGCACTCTGGGGTTTGTATTACTTGTTTCTACTACAGCTAAACCAAGTGAACTAACACGTGAGATCAATAACCTGAGACGGTGTACCCCGAGCTGAGGATAATAGCCTTGATGACATGGAGTTTCTGGTAACCTTAACCATACGGCATCAATTCCAATGTCTCACACGTCCCTCGAGATCTCCTAGTATTACGTGGGCAGCGTATGTGATAGAGAGTAGTATTTATGGTTTGTCCTGCTTACCCAGGTGGATAATCTCACTGGGGGCTCTGCCTTTGTACGTAGATGCAGTTATAATGAATAAACTGCAGCCTCCAGGAGCGTTGCACCAGTAGACTCCTTAGGACTGTAACAACACAGCCCTCTGGTGAGCTTTATGAAGTTATGCGAGGATAGGCAGCTCTTTTTCTATTAATTAAGTGTGCACTTTAGCTGCAGTAAATGAGCACAAAAAGAAATGCTCCACGCTGCCTACCAAGGGGCTTCTGCGAGGGGCTGTAGGTTGCGCATAAATTCAGAGCCACCACTTTCGCCCACACCGTGGCCTTCGAGTCAGGGTGCAGGTTGCACTAACATCTCTCTCACGGCTCAGGAGCATGCTCACAGAGCACGCAGATCAAGTGAGAAGAAAGCAGCAGCAGTGGACGAAGCCACCGGTCCCAGCACTACGCTCTTCAGCTGCAAGTGTTGCCATCTGACGTCACCTCAGCAACCTGCATGCTCATACCTCTAAGCGATGA
Organism: Triturus cristatus; assembly: GCF_964204655.1. NCBI lineage: Eukaryota > Metazoa > Chordata > Amphibia > Caudata > Salamandridae > Triturus > Triturus cristatus. Next base: position 576,906,264 of record NC_140583.1, on the reverse strand, counting down.
AACTCTTCTTGCCTAGAGAACAGTTTTGGGTCTGTTACATGACCCCCAATTCAGCCCTAAAAACACTGCCTTATTTTGAAGGGAAACATTAACTGACACATCTTCTTCCCTTGACACGGTCCAACTTCTATTCTCATTCACAAGAAGCTTTTGTTTTAACTGTTTTGCATCAAAGAAAGAAAAACTACAATAAACAGCAATGGAAACAAGTAGCGATAAGTGAGGGGGTGGTGGCAACAGGACAGGCGCCCGCTGAAAACATCACATGAAATTTGATCTCAGTCTTTCATTTCTCAGCAAATGTGATAACATAAGAACAAGATTTACAGACTTATTTACAAAAACAGACCGAGCTCGGAGCAAGTGAAAAAAGGACAGATTCTGTGAATTGCTTTTAAACAAAGAAAAAAGTAGGGGCATATCAGCAACAACCGGCGATAATTATCGCTAAGCGTACTTAGCGCTAGGATAATTATCGTCGGCTAGCGTGGATTTATATCGCTGAGATAGCGTGCTATTAGCAACGCTTATCTCAAAAGCGATAAAAATCCTAGCGCTAACTGCTAAACGTGAGATTATCGCTGGAAACCCAGTGAAAATCCCACGAAGTATGGCGATAGCTTGCTGATAGGGCCTCACATACTTAGCCATGATATCCACCTTCCATAGGATATCATGGCTAAGTCAGTTTCAAAGCAGGCGTAAGGAAAGTAGCGATAACAAAGGTTATCGCTACTTTTCTTGTCTCTACTTGCTTTGCGTGAGGCTTGATAATAGGAGAAATGTCGCTTAGCGACATTTCTCCCGTTATCCTGTGGAGGAACGCCCACTTTGCATCTCATTAGCGATGCAAAAATGGGAGTTAAGGGAAATGGAGATAAGGCAAGGTTTCACGCAATAGCGTGACCATGCTGATAAGGAGATAAAATTATCGTCGCTTTTTGTCCGAAAACAGACCCAAATGCGGCGATAATTTTTTATTGCCTGCTTGCTGATATGCCCCCCAGTTCTTAAACAGATGCTAAAATGTGACCCGTGGATCGATATAGTAATTGGTCCCTGCTCTTGGGGAGGGATTAATACAGGAAGAAGCATGACTCATGCATGCCATGGACAAATGGAGAGAAAGAATAGGAGAGCGACAATGGAGCCAGCAAATGGGAAGCCTATGGGCAGCAGAAGACCCCAAATTACATACAAGATGCCTCGAAGAGACAGCGCAAGCGCTGTCTAGCCGAGACCTAAAAGATGGAAGTACATGGTAAGGTATGCAAAAAAGGGTAATGTACAATAGGTGGCTGTTGGAGGGAGGACCACCGGGGAGTCGGGGAGACTATTCCGGGGCACCTTCCTACCGCAAAGTTATAGCCGAGCGCCGCTGAGAAGCCCCCTCGGGGAGGTCTTTCTCCTATGATCGTACTAGGCCCAGTAATACCACCACACAGGACTCGGTATCAGTTGCTTGACTTGGTTCTTTATCAACAGTAGTACGTTCAATATTTACAGTGGGATCGAGGGATCCAGTAAGAGTCTCAATGTCTTTTAGAGGGATAGGGTAGAGGGACAGTCTTAGTACCAACCAGGTACGGGAGGGCTCTGCGCCAGACCTTGAGTGCTGGTCTCAGAGCGGTTCGGACGTGGGGAGCCGCGACGGTGTCTGCAGGGCTCGGGTGGTAGTTCCGCTTGGGTCGAGCCGCGACACAGTCAGCAGGGCTCCGGTGGTAGGTCCGCTTCGGTCGAGCCGCGACGAGGTCAGCTGGGCTCTGATGGTAAGGTTCAACAAGGTTGGGCCGCGACAGCGTCAGCAGGGCCCCAAAGGTTCGTGAAGGTCTTTAAGCACGGTGGAGCCGCGACGTCGTCAGCAGGGCTCAGAGTGTGGGTTCAGGATGAGTCTTCTTCTGTAGGGTCAGCCGCGATCCGATCAGCAGGGCTCTTGACTCCAGGATACAACTGTTGTCCTGTTGTCGGGTCGCCCCAGATATAGGACTGGAGCCCTTTGATGTCCGGACCCTTGCGCCCGGAGGGGGCGGAGAGGCCGGGTAGGGAGCGGCCAGACGCCCAGCAGGAGAGGCGCCAGGCCTCAGAGAGCTGTGGGGCGATCGCACCTAGGTGTGGAAGGACGGTTGGGGGTCCCATCGATACTGCCCTCCGCCGGGAGTGGGAAGGGTTCACGTGGTATCCCCCTGGCCAGGGGTTGGCGCCTCAATGTCGGGCCTCGCCGGGACCGAGGCCGGGTGAAGCGGGGTCACGTAGGTGGTTACGTAGAGTCACGTACAATCCAAAATGGAGGAGCCCCGAGGTGCATGGGACCTCGTGCGGCTCAGCGAGGGGGAACAGGACCACGCCACGAGGCCGGCTCCAACACGCGTCCCCCCCAGCTGAAGGCAGGGAGAGTCACCCATCTCCTTGGGGGTTCTCCTCGCCGAGGCGGAAGAATCTGGACAGGCCGTCAGCATTGGCGTGGTCGTTGCCGGGCCGGTGTTCCACGGTGAAGTCCATCCCTTGCAGCGAGACGGACCATCGCAACAACTTGGGGTTCTCGCCCCGCATTTGCATGAGCCACCGCAAGGGCCGGTGGTCAGTTTGGACCCTGAAGTGGGTGCCGAAAGGTAGGGCCGGAGCTTCTTGAGAGCCCATACCACGGCGAAGGCCTCCCGCTCGATGGTGCTCCACCTCTGTTCTCGTGGCAGCAGTCGGCGGCTGATAAAGGCCACAGGTCGGTCGAGGCCCTCGGCGTCCATCTGGGAGAGGACCGCCCCGACCCCGTACTCCGAGGCATCGGTCTGGACTACAAATTCCTTGCTGTAGTCAGGGGCCTGTAGCACAGTGGCAGCGCACATGGCCGCCTTGAGGGCCTCAAAAGCGGTCTGACAGCGGGGCGTCCAGTGCACCGCCTTGGGCTGTTTCTTGGAAGTGAGCTCCGTGAGGGGGCCCACAATGCTGCCATAATCCTTAATGAATCGTCGGTAGTAACCTGAGAGGCCTAAGAAGGCCCGGACAGCGGTTTGGGTTGCGGGGGGCTCCCACGCCTGGATGGCGTCGACCTTTAACTGAGGGGCGCCACCTGGCCACTCCCCACCTGGTGGCCCAGATAGGTCACAGATCCTTGACCGATCTGGCATTTACTGGCCTTAATTGTGAGCCCGGCTCTTTGGAGAGCGGCCAGGACTTCCCCGAGGTGTCCTAGGTGCGCGGCCCAGTGGTCGCTGAAGACTGCAATGTCGTCAAGGTAGGCCGCGCTGAAGGCTTCTAGTCCGGCCAGGACCTTGTTCACTAGCCTCTGAAAGGTCGCTGGGGCGTTCTTCATACCGAAGGGCATTACCCGAAAGTGGTAGTGCCCATCGGGGGTGGAAAAGGCAGATCGTTCCTGGGCGCCGGGAGTGAGCTTGATCTGCCAGTACCCAGCGGTGAGATCAAAGGTGCTTAGGTAGCGGGCGGCCCCTAAGCGATCGATCAGCTCGTCTGCTCGTGGCTAGGGGTGGGCATCGGTCTTGGTGACTGCGTTCAGGCCCCAGTAATCGACACAAAATCTGAGTTCCGGGGCAGTGCCGGGGGCGGCGGCCTTCGGCACCAAGACTACCGGGCTGGCCCACGGGCTGTCTGATGGCTCGATGACTCCGAGGGCGAGCATCTTGGAGACCTCGGTCTGTATGCAGGCTCGGACTCGGTCAGGTACTCCGTAAGCGCGGTGTCGCACAGGGGGGCTGTCCCCAGTATCCACGTCGTGGACGCACCAGGGGGTCACCCCGGGCGTGAGAGAGAAGAGGGCAGCGAAGGGGTGCAGCAGCTTCTGGCAGTCATGGCGCTGTTCTGGTGTCAGGGTGGCGGAGAGGCGGACGCCCTCCAAGGAGCCGTCTTGGCCCGAGGACCCCAGGAGGTCTGGTAGGGGCTCGGAGTCACTTTCCCCCCCATCGTCGGTAGCCAGCAGCAGGCTTAGTTCAGTTCGGGCAAAGTGGGGCTTGAGCCGGTTGGCGTGCAGGACCCGGAGGGGGTTCCTCGGGGACTCCATGTCGACCAGGTACGTGACGGGGCTCTTCCTCTCAACTATCTTGAAGGGCCCGGTCCACTTGTCCTGCAGGGCACAGGGGTCCACGGGTGACATGACCCATACTTGCTGGCCCGGCTCGAACTCGATGGTTGAGGCATTTTCGTTATACCAGCGTTTCATGTCTTCTTGGCTGGCTTCGAGGTTGGCTTCTGCCAGGGCCCGGAACTTCCGAGTCTGGTTCCGCAGGGTCAGGAGGTACCGGTAGACGTCGGGAGGGGCATCTTGGACTTGCGCCTCCCAGCCCTCCTTGACCAGGCTGAGGGGCCCTCGGACGGGGTGCCCATACAATAGTTCGAAGGGGCTGAAGCCCAGGGATTTCTGTGGTACCTCCCGATAGGCGAACAGGAGGCAGGGCAGCAGGACATCCCATCTCCTCCTCAGGGGCTCTTCCAGGCCCTTGATCATCCCCTTCAGGGTTCTGTTGAACCGCTCGACCAGTCCGTTCCCCTGGGGGTGGTAAGGGGTGGTGAATTTATAGGTGACCCCACATTGTTGCCAGAGGGATCTCATGTACTTTGAAATAAAGTTCGTACCCCTGTCGCTCACCACTTCTCGGGGGAACCCCACCCTGGAGAAGATGCCCATCAGGGCCCGGCCCACCACTGGAGCTGTCACGGTGCGGAGTGGGATGGCCTCGGGGTATCGGGTGGTGTGGTCGACCAGTACCAGGATGAAGCGGTGTCCCAGGGCGGTTCGGGGGTCGAGGGGCCCCACGATGTCGATCCCCACTCGTTCGAACGGGGTGTGGATGGCTGGAAATGGTTGGAGGGGGGCTTTCACTCGACCCCCAGTCTTCCCGCTAGCCTGGCAGGTCGGGCAGGACCGGCAGTGATGGTCCACGTCTCTTCTCATTCGGGGCCAATAGAAATGGGTCACTAGGCGGCTGTAAGTTTTGTCCCGCCCGAGGTGTCCGGCGAGGGGCACGTCATGCGCCAGGTTCAGGAGGAACTCTCGAAATCGGAGGGGGACCACCAACACCCGGCCGGCCCCTAGTTCGGCGACTTTCTGCTCGCTATACAATAAGTCATTGTCCCAATAGACCCAGTGGGTTCCCGTGGGGTCCGCCGCGGCCTGGGCGGCCGCTTGCTGTCGGGCCCCCTCGAGGGACGGGCAGGCCTTCTGCTCTTGCTGGAATTGTTCACGGGTGGGGCCCCCGTCGTGGCGCCACTGAGCCAGCTCGGGGATCTCGCTGAGGGAGGCGGCCTCGTCGGGAGAAAGTTCGGATGGCCCGGCCTCCTCATCAGGTTCCTCCGTGCCGGAGGAGGGTGGTAGTTCGGGGCCCGTCGGCTTGTCAGGGGCCGCGGCAGGTTGGGCGGTCATGGACCGGGTGGTGGCGCAGGCACCACTCGGGCAGCCCTAGCATCCCCAGATGCTCTCGGCGTTCCACCTGGGCCCAGGGGGAGCTCTCTAGGTCATTCCCCAGGAGGCAGTCCACTGGGGCGTCGTCGCGGACAGTTACTTTTAGGGTGCCGGACACTCCTCCCCACTCGAAGGGGATCCTGGCCATCCGGCACATGCTCTCGGTGTTGTCCGCGGTCCGGACAGGGCATAGGACATGTGGCAGGATTTGTTCGGGGGTCACCAGGTGGCAGCGGACAGTGGTCACACTGGCCCCAGTGTCCCGGAGGGCTTCGGCCCGTCGTCCATTGATGGTGACCCACTGCTGGTACTTCTGGGTGTTGCTTGGGATGGCAGCTCGGGGCACCATTTCTCGGGAGCCCAGGCATACAAGCGACATGGCAGCTGGTTTCCACTCGGGGGACCCGCCGTCGTGGTTTTCCTCCTCGTCTTCTCCCTCCCCCAGGGCTGCGGCGGCTATTTGCCGGGGAGGGGGCCCAGCGGTCCCGTTCCGTTGGTTCACGGGGCAGGCCGGGTCGCTCGCATAGTGGCCGGTCTGCTGGCAGCCGAAGCAGGTCACTGTTGGTCGTGGTCCAGGCCGTGCGATAGGGGTCCCCCTTCGGCCCAGGGTCGGGGACGTGTGGTTGGTGGCTTGGCCTCGTGGCGGGCTTCTGGGCGGCCCGGCCGGGAATTCTCGACTGCGGTGGGACCCCCCTCCTCCGCCACGCTGGCGGGGAGGTCCCGTGGTACTCCGTTGGTAGTCCCCCACGGGGTTCCGGGGGACCCGGGTGTTGACCCATCGGTCGGCTTCGGCGGCGAGCTTCCGGGGCTCGGTCAGTTTACTGTCCAGGAGGTGTTGCCTTAGTTCAACAAAGCAGTTGTTGGCGAGGTGCTCCCAGACAATGAGGTCGAACAGTTCATTGTATGAGGTGACCTTGCTCCCTTTTATCCATCCTTCAAAGGCTCGGCTGAAGAAGTCCACGTATTCGACCCACGTGGTACCGGGGAGCTTCTTGCAGTCCCGGAAGCGCTGCCGGTACATCTCGGCTGATAGTCCGTAGCGTGTGAGTAGGGCTTCTTTCATGTGGTCGTATGATGTCATCACCGCGTCGGGGAGTTGCAGCAGGGTATCCCGGCCCTCGCTGAGGAACCTCCCCCATAGGCCGGCACCCCAATTCTTCTGGGGTACCCGATGGGAGGTCATGGCTACTTCATATGCTCGGAACCATTGCTGGATGTCGTCATTTTTATAGTACTCCTTGACGACATCCTTGGGGATATGAACCTTTGGCTCGGTCAGTGGCAGAGCGTCCCGGGCTCCGGGGGTGCTGGTCTCCCCCGTTTTAGATTTTAGTTCAAGTTCCTTGAGGCTCCTCTCGTGCTCGAGGGTTAGCCGTCTCTCCTCTAGTTCCCGATGCCGTTTCTTTTCCTCGATTTCCTCTTGCAGCCGTAGTTGCTCCAAGGCTATTTTCTTCTCCGCCAGTAGGAGCTCACCGTCCAGCCGGAGTCGGGCGAGGTCCATTTCGTGTGTCCGGACCCTCTCCCGTTCTCGCATTTCTTCGTGGGAAAGGCTGGTTTCTGGGACGTTTTGCCCCCCATCTGTCGGGGTTGGGGTCGGCAGGTTTCCGTCCCGGGCCGAGGTCCCTTCGGCTCGGGGTGGAGTGGTCTCGGGTTCTGCCCAGGCTTTCAGGGCTTTCTGCATTTCTTCCTTGGTGCCCAATCCTGTGGTTGGGATCCCTTTGTCCTTGCAGAATTGTTTCAGTTCTTTGTGGGTGTATTCTTCCAACCTTTCCGGCTGGAAGGCTGCGGCCACGGTTGCCTCTTGGCCGTCCATGGTTCCCTTTTCTTTTTCCGTCTGGTTAGGTAGTGGGTGCGTTACTTGCCTGTACGATTGCGTCTGGCTCGGATCCCGTCGCTGGCCACCAAATGTTGGTGGGAGGACAACCGGGGAGTCGGGGAGACTATTCCGGGGCACCTTCCTACCGCAAAGTTATAGCCGAGCGCCGCTGAGAAGCCCCCTCGGGGAGGTCTTTCTCCTATGATCTTACTAGGCCCAGTAATACCACCACACAGGACTCGGTATCAGTTGCTTGACTTGGTTCTTTATCAACAGTAGTACGTTCAATATTTACAGTGGGATCGAGGGATCCAGTAAGAGTCTCAATGTCTTTTAGAGGGATAGGGTAGCGGGACAGTCTTAGTACCAACCAGGTACGGGAGGGCTCTGCGCCAGACCTTGTGTGCTGGTCTCAGAGCGGTTCGGACGTGGGGAGCCGCGACGGTGTCTGCAGGGCTCGGGTGGTAGTTCCGCTTGGGTCGAGCCGCGACACAGTCAGCAGGGTTCCGGTGGTAGGTCCGCTTCGGTCGAGCCGCGACGAGGTCAGCTGGGCTCTGATGGTAAGGTTCAACAAGGTCGGGCCGCGACAGCGTCAGCAGGGCCCCAAAGGTTCGTGAAGGTCTTTAAGCACGGTGGAGCCGCGACGTCGTCAGCAGGGCTCAGAGTGTGGGTTCAGGATGAGTCTTCTTCCGTAGGGTCAGCCGCGATCCGATCAGCAGGGCTCTTGACTCCAGGATACAACTGTTGTCCTGTTGTCGGGTCGCCCCAGATATAGGACTGGAGCCCTTTGATGTCCGGACCCTTGCGCCCGGAGGGGGCGGAGAGGCCGGGTAGGGAGCGTCCAGACGCCCAGCAGGAGAGGCGCCAGGCCCCAGAGAGCTGTGGGGCGATCGCACCTAGGTGTGGAAGGACGGTTGGGGGTCCCATCGATACTGCCCTCCGCCGGGAGTGGGAAGGGTTCACGTGGTATCCCCCTGGCCAGGGGTTGGCGCCTCAATGTCGGGCCTCGCCGGGACCGAGGCCGGGTGAAGCGGGGTCACGTAGGTGGTTACGTAGAGTCACGTACAATCCAAAATGGAGGAGCCCCGAGGTGCATGGGACCTCGTGCGGCTCAGCGAGGGGGAACAGGACCACGCCACGAGGCCGGCTCCAACAGTGGCTAGTGGTGAAGTACATATTGGTACAATATAGTACAAACACGTTGATGTGATGTAGGTAGCAAAAGGCTGAAGTCAGAGAATAAGTAACTTACCCAGTCATGTTTTGGTTTCTTTGCATTCTGGTTCTTCGGGTGTTTTTCAATGCAGCACTACAGTATCGCAATGCAAATCACAACCAGGTAGGCCTTGTGACTAACATTGGAGAACTTTAAAACATTCCAGAAGATAAAAAAAATATATATATATATTTTCCTACTTTATTTGAGTGACATCTTTAGAGAAGCAGTGTGCTACTTACATGTAGACCCCCCCATTAAAAAGAACCTCTTTTACACAGGCCCCAGTGTACTCAAGCAAGCAGACATATAGGCACCCAGGTGCCCAGTCCAACTGACATGCAGATTCCCACGCAAACAGCATCATAGGTACACACAGACAGACTGCACAAAGGCACACATAATGCTCCACACATTACACACACACACACACACACAAAGCAATTTAAATGCATTCACACAAAAATAGACAAATGAAAAGATAGAGAGTCGCATTATGGACGGGCAAATAGATAAGACAACTACATCAGGGACACACTGGCCAACACACCTACAGTGACTATGCATACAACCCAACAGGCAAAACATCATCTATGTAGACTAAAAGACATACAGACATGCATGCAAACTAACCAAAAATCACATGAATACCAGTGCACACAGTCAGACATACAGACGCCAATGCCTACCGACCAACAACAAAACAATCGCCCAGTCACAAAGAAAAATGGTTCAAGGGGCCATACATGACATGCCTGCACCTACACACACACAGACCTCATACAGGTATGACTGCACACAGATCAATGGACAGCTCAGGTACACCGGTCAAATGGTTACTCACGCACAAACAGACAATGCACATGTGAAGACAGAGACTCAGACAAACACATATACTGGCAAACAAATACAAGAGGCACAGCAATACACTCTGGAATGCACATCCAAATAGACTTACAGTCACAGGCACCATATTTGCACACCTGAAAAGTTGGATGGACAAATGAACAGAAGAACTGGGAGACAGATGAATGTACAGACAGATGGAGGAATTGGTTGATGTTTAATTGATATTCGAAGACTCAGGCTTAATATCTGCTTAATATTTAGCTCCTCTTCAGAAAAAATGCATTTGAGATCCTTGTAGAAAAAGCAGTAACAATTCCATTTTAGCCCTTGAACTATCTGCGAACAAATCACGTCTACTGGAATAACTACTTATAAGTAACATTGAAGTGCAATCTGAATTTCCATTCCATACTTGCCATTGTTAATAGAAACTTACATATGTTGTACTGCAATTCAGTATTTACATCATTCCAGTACCACATACATATCTTTTGGGGTTCTCAGATCACTCTTTATGAATAGATTATTATGCACAAATCAAGACTTAGGCTCTCTTATCACAAATCTTCAGCAGATGTGTTAATCAGATCAGGTTGCCAAAAAGTACTACTCTCAAAATTGCACTTAAGGCCCAGGAATCAAAACATGTGGCATAATTTAGAGAAGAGTTGTGATAAACGATTACCTGGAAAAAGTGGTAACGTAATTCCTCTATTAGTCAAATTTGCCTGAAAGCAGTTACAATCGCTATATGTACTCATCGAAAACATATTAGGTGAAATGAAAACATATAGATGACTGATATTTGCCTTCTATGCAATGTAACAACCCCCAGGTGGCTATCTTGTGACCTAATACATGATGTTACAGATGACATCACAAATTACATTTTCTGGGTCATCTTTGATGAAATCACATACAATGAAACCATAACCATTGATATCATCAATGACATCACTCATGCGCCAGAACAGCTCTGCACTCCAAAGCCGTATAGTAGCAGCAAATTGAATTGGGCTGCGCCTAGCAAAGTCTGGATGCATAGCCTAGTCTTCAGCCAGGCCCTGTGATCTGCACGCTGGTGAACACACTCCTCACAGCCTTGAGGTGTGAGGTCATGCTCTAGGTGCACAGTCACACTTAGGCCACTGGGTTTGACCTTTGGCAATGCTCACACTGGTCAAATGAACAATCAATAATGTGTACAAACCATGCTCATGCTTGGATGGCAGTATATAAACAATGGATAATTATGGTTTGTCCATGAACAGTACATCAGGTGGACAATTGTGAGCATTGGGCATTAGCCTTTAACTTAGCACCATTTTCTTAGCCAGCTTAGTGCAAACATTGGCTGTTTTCAGTGAGTTGTGGACAAAGGACCTGGCATTCAGTCAGGCCCCGAGCGTGGTGCCTATCACCTTAAAGCCCACAGGGTACACATTTGGCTTGTGAAGGTCTAAATGTCCTTGAAGATAGATGTGGAAACAAGGCTGTATTTACCTTCCCTGACAACAGATTTGTAAAGAGGAATCATTTGTCACCTCTGTGTAGCCATTGATGATGTAATTGGTGGTGTGATGAGTGATGCAATCACTGATATCATTTATAATGTCCTTTTTAGAGTCCTCAGTAACATCATGTGTGTTGACACGACCAATGCATTAGGTTTGTAGAGCTCAATATTTTTGGGGGGTCATGGAAGCAAGCAGCCCAATTTTAATCCCGGCCCCCTGATATAGCTCAGTGAAAAAATTATTGTACAGAGATTTTCATTTTTGATTTCTGTTTTTGGATCATTAGAGAAGTAATTTAACTTGGGTAGACATTGCTGAGCCGGGCTGAATTTTTATTGACGACATTTTTAAAAATGGCGGATGTGTTGCAGTGCTGATGTAATATTTCAGGGACAATGAAACCTATATACTTCATTTTGGTGTCAAAACATAAGTTTTGGGGGTCAAGTAGACTTATGGAGACAAAAAATAACTCCTCAGAGAAACCCTTCCACTATTTTCCAAAATGGGGCTATAATAGAGGAAGAAAAAATATTTATAGAAATTAAACAAACAATAATGTTTTTAAATCCTTTTATGGAGACACTAAACAATGTTTATTATCTGAATATGAAAAATGAATAATGTTTATCACTCCTGTTTTAGACACATTTTCGTAATTCACTTTATTGATTTGTTTCGGCAATCGCTCGTGGTACATTTGCAGAATGTTGAACATTTGAAAGGAGCATATTGGCATGGACATCTTTTTGTGGGAAAGGTTTTGCAAGTACATTTACGTGTTAGTTCTGTGGCTTGAGGCTTTAGAAAATGTATAGGTTGTAGCGCCCCATCAATATCTTCCCAACCATAGACACACAGATCTTTCTCTACAAGTGCATGATGCAAAATATTTACACATCTTCTGATCAAGTGGAATGCTCTTTTAATGTGTCCATGCACAGAATATGATGTTGGTGGAAGGTCACTTAGCGGGAACTCACTGTACCGAAGATCGTCAAATGTGTGATGGCAAGAACTCATTTTACACACATGCACAAAGGTAATTTCTATGTCTTTAAAGTCACATTTTTTTTCTGTCTCAGCAAATCCATTTAGAAACTTCACCGGTTCAGCAGGTAATGTTCCAAGCTTTGTTCCAATTTTGCTCATAGTTTCATCACCTGTAATAACATGTGCCTTGATAAGAACACTGCACGTCTCTGGGTCAAGTTTTTTGTACAGAATATGAAGCGGGATTACTTGTCATTTCTTCCCTTTTCCAAAAGGTATCCATAACTCTGACAAACCATGACTTATGAACTTTGCAACAAATCTAAGTATCACAATAATAACATCTGTGTCATTTGACAGCACAATGACTAGATTGTTGATGACTAGAATTGATCAAGTCGCACAGGTACAGGTGTCGAATTTATGATGCAGGCAAGGTCAATTGTTCCACTTGTAGACATTAGTCTGAGTCTCACATTCCTTGACAGATAGTTCAAGATAACAGTCAAAGACAATGTGCAGCTCTTGGAAGGTGCACACTGACTTTGATATATGTAGAACAGTCTGACAACCTCTCCAAAGTTTTGCAAGGATGAAATCTTGACCATTTTCAATTGTGGGATATACTCCACAACAAAAGCAGCAGTTTTCAAAGAGGACACCTTCCGAATTGAAATTCTTCAGGTGAAAGGTTTCTTTCGAGCTCTTGTACGAGTTTGTGCTTCACTGGTTTGGTTGCAGCATGTCAATCAAATAATGCATTTGCGACAGAATGTCCTTGCTAAATTCACCCATTTCCTTTGCTACTTCCATCTCTCTATGTGCTTGTGAAAGTTGTTTTTTTGTAACCTGTTTTGTAGTGGCTGGTTGGACGAATGTCTTACTATGGCAATTGAAGTGTGGAAGCTTAGCTTTAGAGATTATGTCAAACAGGCTTTCCTCTTTCAATATAAATCTCTCCTGCTTCAGTTCTGCGTATAATTGCGATCCATGTTCCAGAACAACTAGTAGACGTGTCTTTTTATCGTTATACACATATTGTCACGAAGTTGTTTAGTCGCACAGGCTCAGTCATTTCAAAGGGGTTTCCTTGCTGCTACATAAAATGAAAAAGGTTGTCAACATATTTATTACAGCGTTGCCTTCTCTATCCCACAGGCTTGTGATGCGGAACAGTTTCACAATGGTCCATTAATTTTGAATTTGTCATCTCTCTGAAAACATTGCAAATCGAAAGGACTTTATGGTAAACTAGCCGCTATTGAGCAACATATTCACTTTTACGTGTCTGACCAACAATTCCCTTGGAGCTTTTCTGTGATCTCTGGGTGGTCTTTTCCAGTTTCATATCTGGAGCCAAAGCATTGAACCTTCCCTCTCTGTCTTTCACCACAAAATTTCTTTGGATGAAATTTCTGTAGAAGTAAGGTTTTTCCACCTCTTGCTTCTTTCCAAATACCAGGACCCATATCTCAGGTAGTTTATGCAAACGAATTCATGAAACACAATAATCAGTAACTCCACAGTCTTCCCGTGCAGCTCCCAATGACCTTCCCGATCAGCATGTGCCAATTCTTTTACTAGACCTATGATGTGTAAAACATCTCCCCAGTACTTGCAAAGTTCAGATTTTTCTTCACATTCTTTGACAAACTCTACGAACTTGGTTTTTAGGTTTCTGATTTGAACTGAGTGTATTGAACATTGTCTGGCTTTGCATTATGTCTTTTGAATGAAGTGCACCCTGTGCCTTGTTCACTTCTGAGATAAGATATGCAAACCATAATTTGTCATTCTTGTTCCAGAAAGCATTACAAACGCAATGTTTCTATATCCTCAGATATAATGAGCATATCTTGTAATGAACGTACATAAATGTGTTCTGCTCAGAACTGACTGGACAGTTTTGCTTCCAAAGATTTCAGCCTCAATTAGTGCATAATCTATGCCACATCCACTGAGATAACTTTCTGCACACCGCAACGCAACTTTTGTCATGTAGGAAAACGGGCATCATTGGCTAAAGATCATCAAATTCTACTGGATTGCCCATAAAAATGTTAGCTACAATACGGAAAACAACTTACTCGCAGAAAATTGTCAGGATAGGCTGGTCTTCAAGCTGAGCATGCACATTTTGGAAATGTTTTAGAGCTGTGTATACTGTTGCATAGTTTGTGACTGGAGATGGTATTACTAGTAAACACTCAACCTTCTTTAGTGGGACGGTATTCTGGGAGATCACAGCATGAATTCCAGCCCACAGAGGAACTGGCTTTTCTTCATCCTTCAGTCCATACCGAATAAGCGATATAACAAATTCAGTTAAATCAGCTTTACAGATCGCAGCATCAGGTAGAAGAAAATCCATGTCCTCAGCCACTTTAAAACTATCTGGTAGACTGGGACCTGTTGATGGCTTGTAGTGATTTTGCACACGTTAGCAAAGCAGTTGGGTTGTAAGTTTGCAGCTTCGTTTGTTGATGCCTACAGCTGACACAGCTTGTTGTCCAGCAGCTATTTCATTGGTACATTCTAGAAAAAGCACCATGGCAGTATCACGTGTGCTAGTTGTTCCAGACGAAGAAGAGCTATCTTCAAAATCAAAATGATCAAGAGCAGCAATTGTAAATCCTATCCTGGTAAAGTGACTTGGAAGTGGTGTGCTGACGAATTCACAAGATTTTACAGCATGAACTGCTAACAAGTTACTGCTCCGTACTATGTCATTCTAACTTGTTGATACACCAATCCTATTCATTGAAGTGATTAGCTCTCTACTTTTGCACTTTTCATAGATTGTATGGGCAGTCACCATGTGCATAGGAGTTTTAATTTTGCCGTGATGCACTTCATAATACATGATTTGGAAGAGACAGTACATTTGCACAGCATAAACCTGTCAGTTTATGTGATTGTCTTACACTTCTTCGCTTAGATATTCAAAGCCATCATCAATGTTGTCGGCTTCTGTTACAAACTCAAGAACTTTTTGCTTTGCTGATATTAAACAATGATGTAAAAAAAGTTAAGACAACACCAGTCATTCTTGTTGATTTCCATAATTTGCGTAGCTCTGGTGTATCACAAAATGTGCAATTAAGTCCAAAATCTTAATCTTGTTTCTTAAAATGGTTCTTGCTGATTTTAGTGCATCCTGTGATCTTATTTAGCAGCAAGAACTTCAGGAGTCAAATCAGATAAGAACACCATAAGTAGCTCATTCTCTTTGTTAGACTGACAAAAACTAATTCTGCAATTGTACATTCTCATCAGAAAAATCTTACTTTCATTCTTATGGATCAATACAGTTTCATCAATGAAGATCATTATTTCTCTGATCTCAATGAGTGTGAACCCGTAGCCACCATTAAAGAGTGGTTTTAAAACTTCATTTGCTTTTTCAAAGAGTGCAAACTTAACTGATGGCTGGCAATTACGTTGCTGCTGGGAGCTCATTGTACAGTCATATTTTCGAATGCATGCATGCATGCAGTTCCGGTGGGCTTACAAATCCGCTGCAAATATATTCACTTCGCTGTTTAGATCAGCTACTTGGCTGAAAACTTCATCATGGAAAAAACTAGCTGCAGATAAAAACATGTTTGCCATTTGAGACTCACATACTCTGGTCAATCCCTTTGGCCCTTGTTCTGGCTAAACCACAGATAACATGGTGAAGCTCCTCTGCTTTCTGATCAGTAGTTGGAGGTGGATGAGGGGTAGCCATCGATCTTCTAGGTGGATGGGCATTGGGTTTGGTTGTCATCACTTTCTCAGAAGACTTGGATTCTTGTTGTGATTCACTGGTTTCTGCTATATGACTTGTAGCACTTGTTGTTACAATGATAAAATATTTGATCCTCTGCACCCATCAGTTTCAATCATTTGTGAACTTTGTCTTGCCGTATTTCTGCAGCATCGCAAATTCTCTTCTGTCCAGCCGCAGTTGATGTTAGCTTTTCTCTCGGATTTGTTTGGCATATGACACATTTTTCTTTGTTTAAGGAGTCCTCAGGTTTTGTAGTTAGCAACACCTTGTCAGGTGGTAAAGATCCTCTGCTACCACCTGCTTCGCTCATGTTTACAAATTTGAATCAACAAAAAACCTAAAACAAAAACAATATTAAAGTAAATGACCAATATGATGGCTAAAACACATCCATTTTGGAAAATAGTGGAAGGGCTGCTCTGAGGAGTATTTTTCTGTCTCTATAAGACAACTTGACCGCCAAAACCTATGTTCTGACACCAAAATTAAGTATATGGGTCTCATGGTTCCTGAAATATGACATCATCATTGCCACACATCTGCCATTTTTAAACATGTCGTCCAGAAAAATTCTGCTCTGATTAGCAATGCCTACCCAAGCTAAATTACTTCTCTAATGATACAAAAACACAAATCAAAAATGAAAATCTCCGGACAACAACTTTTTTAGAGAGGTATATCAAGGGGCGAGGACTAGTTTCCATAAATATCGCTTTTCAGCAATTTTCTCTCCATTTTTTCCTGATATACTTTATCCTATCCACTGAGCACAGATTGTGACCATGCTCAGAATGCGCTAAGCATAGGGAGTGGCTTGGCCTTGTAAGAGGGCAGTCACTCCTTGGTGGAGAGATCCTGTGGTGGATGCCAAGTGCTTGACACGCACCACGGCTTGTTGTTAATGGATACCTTGTAGCATGTCTGACGTGTTCCTGCAGGTTGCAGCCTGCTGTTGGGGTCAGGGCAGCGGCCTGCGATTGACATACGGACTAGGAACCGAGTGCAGAAAGTGGACCATGGATACACCTGATGATCGTAGCGATTGGCCCACCTCACATGCTGAGGGGTGATTTGTGGGGAACATTTTAAGTGTCTGGTGGCCAGCGGGGCCTAAGGTAGAGAAGATCTCTGCTGGGGCTGTTGCGAGTTCTGACTGTGCAGATTGCTGGCTGGGCCTGGACCACTGTTGTTGGCAGCAGCTCGACCTACAGGCATGCCAGAGGCAATGGGGGATTGGTCTGCCTGTCAGGGTGCCCGGGCCTGCAGTAGAGATGCTGCACATACATCACATCGTGAACACTACTTTCCACTCATGCGACACTTGAGGGAAGAGACTTGGGTTGCCTGGCAACTCAGGCTGGGAAAGGTGACCTGGTGCGGATAGAGCGGCCCTAACAGCCCAAATATTCCAGCTGTATCAACGTTCATCTTCTATATGGAGTTAAGAGGGATTGCCTAAGGGTCTAATTGGTGTGTGCACGCATATGTGACTCCACATTCACCTCTAGTTGCTCTGCTGCTGTTTGGGTTACCGGAAGGATCTGTCTTCGTCTACACAGAAGGGAGACTGCTCATGCCTCTCCTGCCACTGTCACTGGAGTTTAGAGCCTTAAGGTACAGCTGGTCTCTTTTCTTCCCTCCAATTTTACTATCATGGCCACTGGCAAGTAGCGCCGCTCCTGACACCTAGATTTCAACCGGGAACACCACACAATGAACCTGCCAACCTGCTATAGTGGCAGACTGGGAAACCAAAAGCTGGGAAGTCCCTCTCCCACCTCACACTTCCTGCTGCTACAGACAAATGATCCAGGGGTGACCATCGTATCCACATATGGTCAGCTATGGTGGAACAGGAAACCAGGCTATCGGAGGAAAGACTTGACATGGCTGACACTGGGTAGGCCCTAGAGAGCAAAGTGGACATCGTTGCAATCAAATTGGGACTACCACATGAGGACCAGCATAAGCTCTCGGACAGGGTCCAAAACAATGGAGAAACCCTACAGGACCTACAGCCTCAAACTGGTGGCCTTGCTAGCTAGGTCAAAGAACCCACTGACAGAATCTGTTTCTTAAAGGCCAGAGGGGAAGACTCGGAGAAGCTCTGCTGGTCCAACAATAGCCATATCAGTACCCTACTGAACAGTTCAGTGGGTGAAAATCCAATTGTATTATTTGATAACTGCATCACTTACCATGTGGTACAAGACAGCCTTTCCCCCTTTGTTGCTGTGGTCATCAAGTTCCTGCCAGCCTGCCACCCACTGCCTAAGACCCTCCCTAAACCGGTAGTGGCTAGAATGCTCAGCTTCAGAGAAAGAAATGCAATACTACAAGCTAAACAACAGTCTGACCTTCAAGTTATTTTAAACACACATATTATGATTTTTCCCAACTACACAACTGCAGCACTACCTCATCTAGCCTCATTTGTAGGAGTCAAAAGAAAGCTCAGACACCTTGACATTTAGTATTCTCTATTATTTCCTGCAAAACTGAAAGTCATGGTAAATCAATGCTCACACTTCTTTCTGAGCTCAGTAGATGCCTAGAGCTTTTCAGGATGCCCCACCCTCACTCCAGCCATGCAGCACTCCTTCACCAATGCCATCCGAAAAGGAAAGAATCTCTGCTTTGTGCAGCACATCGCAGCTATGGTACCCGACATAATGCAGCGACTGAGCCAATACTACTTTCTCAGAAAGAGAGCCAAGAGGCTATTAACTGAGCAACATGTTGATCCCTCCATCGATTACTCCTTAAACAGCTGAACACCCTGCAAAATGGTGTCCCTATGTTAATCATGGGCCTTACACACACATAAACTGGGACAGGAGTCCTTCTGGGGCCACTGGTAATTACTCTGCCCAAACTGCCAAGATAGGTCCACTCTGAACTAGAACATAAACAACTCAAGACTGGTGCACCCCAGTTGGGGCTCTTCAGTCGGGTTCAGATTGGTTTCAGTGGCAAAGTGAGCACAGGACCCACATCATGGCATGCCAGTCATACTTAAGGTGTCACAATGAAGTAAACAAAAAAGTGATGAGAAGGATGCTTGAATTGATCTCAGCCACTGGTAATTAGTTGGGCCGCATCCCAGTTGTGTGAACACTATGCCACTAGAGCCAAGCTATATCTGGTTGATGAGCTCTAAATAGAGAGAAAACAGTTCTGAGTTGCTTGTATTCCATTTCAGAGAGGGCCTGTCCTGGCAGTTCAGACTGGAGTGTTACCATTGGAGCATGGTCATGACTGGTTTGCATATGGCTGGTTCTATGAAGTGTCATGGTGTGCACAATAACAACAGACTGGAATGCGGCCCAAGTAATTACCAGTGGCTGCAATTAATTCAAGCATTTCATCCATAACCTAATTTGATGTAAAGTGTGGAACTGGACTTAAGACTGCTTTGTTGGACAGGTAGCTATCCAAATATTCCTTATTAGGCTCCCTGACCTTCTCCCTTTCAGAACTGGCCACCCAGTCTGGGCCGCAATAGCCAAACACAACTCTTTCAAACTTTTCAAACATTTTCAAACTTTACAGTAACCAATGCTTGGTTGTGCTTTGGACTAAAAAGCTGTGATTTTCATTTTCTTTCAAAATCTATATCTTTGGAACCGTCTGCTGGATTTTGCTCATTTTGGTGTCTCAAAATTCGTAACAAAATAATCTATTTTTATAAGTTTGTGACAGATTTCTTTCGTGTTGTGTGACTTTCTTATTCCTTTTCTTAATAGTACACCAGAATCTTCACAACTTGGAATTCCTTGTGGATCTTCTATCCTTGGGTCTATGGTTCTGCTTTGCTCTTTTCCCCTTCCTGATGTCAGGAAGAGTATAGTACCTTGCTGTTAGCAATAACACTATCTAGATTTCCTTCAACAATCTAAAGGTTGCGCAGGAAGGTTTACATGAATCACAAGTTTGCAAAAGGATGTTTTTCCACCAAGCTGTAAACTTCTAAAGGAGACACTTGCCACCTTTTCACGTATATTATTCCAAGGCACTATGGAAACTGGAAGGAGTCACCCTTTCCTCGAGCAGCCTAGAAGGACTCTAGGCCGACCATCGTCAAATCCAGTCTTTGATAATAATGCAAATATGAGGCATAGATTTTTCTACTTAAAACACAGATATCTTAGTTCCACACGACAAAATTGCCAGGGCTGCTTTGGGTTCCCAGTCCGGCCCTGGCCTTGAGTGAGTTATTTATAAACAGCTGTTTATCTGAGGGGCAGGCTGTGCTGAGTGATGGGAACTGCCACAGTAAGTATTTGCAGTGAAGCAACAAACCTAAATCCCTCAGTCACTCAGTGAGTCCAGAACACTGTAGCCTATTGTGTAAAGCACATGTACACTGATCTCAACTTGCTTTCTAACCATTTAAAATTAATAAAGAAGTGCATTGGTCTTAGAGACATTCATTATTTTTTCAAGGTCACTCTCTCAGATTTTACCAGTCGATTTGCCTACTCATGAAATGACTACCGGTTACCCAAACAACATGCAGAATCTTGGCCATCTCCTACCTCGCCGGAGCCCATGGTTGCCACCAGGTGCAGTGCCACTGGCTAGCTCCTCTCATCAGCAGTATGTGATGACAGCAATGCCACACTAGCAACAGCGACAACTTAGCCATAAATGGTCCTTTTTTATAATTCCAATCCCACTCAGTCTTCAGCCAATGGGTGCACAGCCAGGGTGTGTGTGGCTGCTAGTAGCAGCTAGAGGTGTATAAGGGGCATGGTAGATCAGTCTCTTTACCTTGGCCTGCTGTCAAGGTGCTGGTGAGCCAAGCTGGACAGAGCTAGGATGTAATTAAAACCTAAATTACTGATGTCAAGAGTTAGCCTCTCGGTATGGTCATGTTTAAAAGCCTCACAGGAACTGAGTGTTCTCTTCCAAGTCTATAATTCTTCCTCCTTCTTGGCTCTAATGTCACTGGAGGCAGAGGCTGCAGAGGATAAACATGGTCTGGGGCCAGTGAGATGATGCAGCTATTCGAAGGACACAACATGCTGTAACAGTCATCATCCCAAATTAGCCCTGTATATCATCCATGTTAATAGAGTGATGGACATGGTAGCGCGCATGCATTGCCACCTAGGGATTGCAAAAAAGATGCAAAACAATCTGGACCAAACACTTAACATGTTTGGTTGAAATCTCCGCCTCACATTTTGGTCAATACTGAATGTGTTTATTGACAAAAATTCATAGATTGTGAATCACAGAGATTGTCAGGAAGGGGATCTCACCTACAAAAGTATAACACAATACAATAAATATCTTCCTGATACAAAGCAGAACCCTGTCACATCATAGTGCATACAACGAACTAGTATAGGTCACATAACAAATCTCACCAACAGAGCAAGCAGGTGTTCAGCAGAGCTCGTGACAATTACTAGGTGGCCTTCATTAGCAACAAAAATGTAAACAGTTCGGCTGAGCCAGCATGTTTTCTAACTGTTATATTTCCCATGCAAGGAGGCAATGCATCGGATGCTTGGAGACGCAAATATCTGGCAATGCCAAGTTAGCATCAGCAAAAAAACAAAACAGTGACTGGTTACAATTAAACAAACTAATTTAAGTTCCTCTAGACATGCAGCATACGTATTTATACAATGCAGGCCAAAAGTGTGCTAAAATCGCACAATTCCATAAATGTTCATGATCACTGAACTCACATGCGATTACACACAATGGTTGTTGGGCTCCCCTTTGTGAAAGGTCTGAGGTTTATATATGGGTCTCGGTGGTGGGCCCAGAATCTGCAGGATGCTCTGGACACTGATCTTAATTCTACATTGTCAACATGTCTGTCAGGTCAAGAGTGCCCAATCAGTTAATATGTTGCACTGACACGTAGGAACAAACTACATCTGACTCTGTGCAAGCATCATTGTATTGACATGTCCACCAGGCAGCGGCTGAGACTGGTCCCTTTTAGCATTTACCTGCGGTGTCCACTCCAACGCTTTGAATGGGCCGGTACTGTCAGGTACTGTGTATCTGCACTTATTTATTTGTAGAGGGAGAATTCCTGGGCTTCTTAGCAGAGGTGCAATATCTTTAGTTGGAGAACACCGGCACTTCTCAAAAGTAATCAGGTACTCTGATATAGGCTACTGGTACTTCTCAAAAGTAAGTAGGTACTCTGGTATAGGGTACCGGTACTTCTCAAAAGTAATCAGGTACTCTGGTATAGAGTACCGGCACTTCTCCAACGTAAGCAGGTACTCTGGTATAGGGTACCGGTACATCTCAAAAGTATGCTGGTACTCTGGTATAGAGTACCGGTACTTCTCAAAAGTAAGCTGGTACTCTGGTATAGAGTACCAGCACTTCTCAAACGTAAGCAGGTACTCTGGTATAGAGTACCGGTACATCTCAAAGGTACGCTGGTACTATGGTATAGAGTACCGGTACTTCTCAAAAGTAAGCAGATGCTCTGGTATAGGGTAACGGCACGTCTCAAAAGTAAGCTGGAACTCTGATATAGGGTACCGGCACTTCTCAAAAGTAAGCTGGTACTCTGGTATAGAGTACCGGTACTTTTCAAAAGTAAGCAGATACTCTGGTATAGGGTACCGGCACGTCTCAAAAGTAAGCTGGTACTCTGGTAAAGAGTACCTGTACTTCTCAAAAGTACGCTGGTACTCTGGTAAAGAGTACCGGTACTTCTCAAAAGTACACTGGTACTCTGGTATAGAGTACCGGTACTTCTCAAAAGTACGCTGGTACTCTGGTAAAGAGTACCTGTACTTCTCAAAAGTACGCTGGTACTCTGGTAAAGAGTACCGGTACTTCTCAAAAGTACACTTGTACTCTGGTATAGAGTACCGGTACTTCTCAAAAGTAAGCTGGTACTCTGGTAAAGGGTACCGGCACTTCTCAAAAGTACGCTGGTACTCTGGTATAGGGTACCGGTACATCTCAAAAGTATGCTGGTACTCTGGTATAGAGTACCGGTACTTCTCAAAAGTAAGCTGGTACTCTGGTATAGAGTACCAGCACTTCTCAAATGTAAGCAGGTACTCTGGTATAGAGTACCGGTACATCTCAAAGGTACGCTGGTACTATGGTATAGAGTACCGGTACTTCTCAAAAGTAAGCAGATACTCTGGTATAGGGTACCGGCACGTCTCAAAAGTAAGCTGGAACTCTGATATAGGGTACCGGCACTTCTCAAAAGTAAGCTGGTACTCTGGTATAGAGTACCGGTACTTTTCAAAAGTAAGCAGATACTCTGGTATAGGGTACCGGCACGTCTCAAAAGTAAGCTGGAACACTGATATAGGGTACCGGTATTTCTCAAAAGTAAGCTGGTACTCTAGCAAAGAGTACAGGTACTTCTCAAAAGTAAGCTGGTACTCTGGTAAAGGGTACCGGCACTTCTCAAAAGTACGCTGGTACTCTGGTAAAGAGTACCTGTACTTCTCAAAAGTACGCTGGTGGGGGGCGTGGCCAAGATGGCGGGGTGAGCGGACGCTTCCTCCCGTAGCTCCTCCGGCCCGGCCAAGCTAAAGCCTTTTTGTTATGCTTTTCTCCCCCCGCTGAGGCTCAGCGCGGGAGAGGAGCGTGGCGGAACATCAGGGGCACACATCGGTGCTGTTTTGGTCCGGATCGCCCCGGGGGAACCCCCCCAAAAGTTCGTCTGAGATCAGGGGACGACGGCGGTGAGCCCGAGGGGCGGAGCGTATTGGAGAGCTGTCCGGGCGCCTCGGTTGGGCCTGGTGCTGAAAGCTGCGGTCTGGAGGGGATCTGGCCCGCCGCTCGACGGTGACTGAAGGAGCCTGGCGGGAAGGGGCCCGACGGTGTGGAGGGCTTGGGACGGGTGCCCCGGCACTCGGACTGGTGACGGCGACACCTGGCACTGCGGAGACCCTGACCCCTAGCCGAGGTACGGCGGACTCCTTGTTGGGGCCGGATCATCTGGCCCCCTGTGCGTGACTAACGGGGGCCGGTGGTGGAACTTATTTCACGGCGGGGCACCTCGGAGGCCCCGGGGGTGTCGCCGGGCCTAGTCGGTGTGGCTTGCTCCGCCCGGCCGCCATTTTGTCCCCGAAGGAGCAGTGGTGGCGACCTCCGCTGAGCCCTGGATGCTGGCTGCACACGACCTCCCGATATTGCTGTCTTGACTACCGGAGGGATGAGCTGTTGGGACCCCCTCGCTGCGGCCCCCTTGGTTGTCTCACGCTAGCTCTTGCGGCTGACGGTGACCGGGCTCGGCCGCCATTTTGTCACCTGTGACGCAGCGACCTCACTTGTGGGGGATCCCCCGGCCCGAGTGCTTGCCGGCGGCTGAGCATCTCTGGGGCGCCTGGATCGGGGCCCGACTGCGGAGCTGACGATGGCTGGGAAAGGAGGCCCGAAGAAAGGGGACCGTACTCTACCGGACATGCTTGGCAGGGCCCAGCACTTGCGGGACAGGACACAGCCCTCGCCGGGGCCCTCCCGGGCTCCGGCGGATGTGACTGGAGGGGAGCCACCCGTCACGAGGGCCTTCATGGAGGAACTGTTTAGCTCCCTCAGGGAGGACTTCCAGACACTGAAGCGGGAGGTGGCCAGCGAGGTCCGAGAAGTGCGCAGAGAGGTGGAGGGCCTAGGTGAGCGTGTGGAGGCGGTGGAGACGGAGGGCCAACAGCGAGCGGAGGAGATAGTCCACCTCCAGCAGGACGTTCTTCGCCTCCGGGAACAGTGTGTGGAGCTCCAGGCCCACTCTGAGGACCTCGAGAACAGATCTCGGAGGAACAACATCCGAGTGCGTGGCGTGCCGACTGCGGATGAGGGGTCCGATCTGGGGGGCTATCTGCGGGCCCTGTTCCGAGAAATCCTGGGGGAGGCCGCGGACTTTCCCATCAGCATCGACAGGGCGCATAGGGTTGGCCGCCAGCGCCAGCCATCGGCACCCCCACCGGACATTCTGGCCTTCCTGCCCGACTTTCCACTAAAGGAGCGTATCATGGCTGAAGCCCGCAGGAAACAGCCCCTGACCTTTCGGGATCGGCCGGTGGCGCTGTACCAGGACCTCTCTGCCATCACTCTCCAGAAACGCAGGTCCTTTAGGATTGCCACTGACTTTTTGCGCGAGCATGAGACGCCGTACTCTTGGGGTCACCCCTTCCGCTTGATTTTTCGGTGGAACGGGGTATTGCATCAGCTACGCTCCTTGCAAGACATTTGTGGTGTCCTGGGGCTCACGGCAGCGGAGGAAGAGGGAGCTACGCCGTCGTGGAGGTCCTCGGAGGGACGGAATCGGCGGAGGTCATCGAGGCGGCGCTCAGCGACCAGTGCAGGGCGCCCGGACTCCCCTACCATTAGGGCGGACATGGCAGACGCCCTGAGGGCGGCGGCCGGGGACTCGATCGGCTCCTCTAGCGTGGCCTTGACGGCCTAACATACACTCCGGGGGGAGATGTCTTTAGCTTCTTAACATGCTTGGCACGGGGCGGGGGGGTTGGGGGGGAGCGGGCGGAGGTGAGTGGCTGGACGTCCACTTTGCTATTTTCTACGGACTTGCCCGTTTTGGGGCTTGACTGAGACTATGGGGTGTTTGAGTTTGGGGATGGCTAGTTGCCAAGGTTGTGTTTTGGGTGGGGGAGGGGGTTGTTTTGGGGTTGGGAAGGTCCCGTCCGATGTTGTCTTTGCCCGCTTTGTCTTGGCTTGTCCCGCGCTGCGGCCCCGCGCGCCCCACCCGCTGATTCCCTGCCCATTGCATGGCGCTCCCGATCCCTGCGAGGAATGCCGGGCCTAAAGGTAGTGACCCTTAATGTTCAGGGTCTGAATAACCCGGTGAAGCGCAGGGCGATCCTGTCGTTGCTGGAGGGGACGCAGGCGGACATTTGCCTTTTGCAGGAGACACACTTATTGCCCCGAGACTGCCACAGGATGCGCTCTGCTAAGTTCCCCACCCAGTTCTTTTCCTCGGCAGCGAACAAGACGGCAGGGGTAGCCATTCTCCTAGCGAGCTCCTTTCGGGGGGAGGTGTTGCATAAGTGTGCTGAACAGAAGGGGAGGCTCCTTGCGTATCGCATGAGCCTGGGAGGCATAGCATTTACGGTTGGCTCCGTTTATAGCCCAAACGAGCACCAGGAGCGCTTCCTAGACTCCGCGCTGGTGGATGTCACTGCTTCCCCGGACCGACACGTTATCTTGGGCGGAGACCTCAACATTGTCTTTGACTCTGGGATGGACAGATCGGCGCAGCGCTTCCCGCAGACGGGGGAACTGTCCCAGGCTGGGAAGGCCCGAATTGCGGACATGGACTTGCATGATCTCTGGCGCTCCCTGCACCCCACGGATAGGGACTACTCTTTCTTCTCGCACGCACACCGCACTTACTCACGGCTGGACTACCTCCTGGTGAGTGGACCGATGCGTGCCGCTGCCACGGCGGCGGACATCGGGGTCCTGACCCTGTCTGACCACTCTCCAGTTATCGGCGTTTTCCAGTGGCCGGCGGCCTCCCCCTCTCGGGGGGTGTGGCGCCTCCGGGACACACTTCTACACAAAAAATCGGTGGTGCAACGCATCGGGGAGGTCATACAGGACTATCTCACTCACAATAGCAACACTGACACCTCGCATGCGACACAGTGGGCGGCATTGAAGGCCGTCCTACGGGGGGAATTCATCTCTATCTCTGCAGCCGAGAATAAGGAGCGACAACTGAAGAGGGATGAGTTGACGGCTCAAGTTCGGGAGCTTGAGCAGGTCCACCGCCGTACGGGAGCGCCGAGGGTCTGGAGGCAGTTGAAGGCAGCGAGGAAGCTCCTCTCGGCTCTGGATCTTGATAGGGCGGAGTACGCCGCCTTACGTTTGAAACATGCCTACTACACTGGGGGGGACAGATGTGGCAAGCTCCTAGCACACCGGCTCCGGGTCGCGCAACAGCGCAGCGTCGTGAAAGAATTGGTGGGCGCGGACGGGGGGGTTGTCTCCGGGGACGCGGAAGTAGCGGAGTCTTTCCGCGGCTTCTACGAGGCGCTGTATGCTGAGGAGCCCTCCCCGCCACGGGAGACCGATAGCTATTTGGAGTCGGTGACCCTCCCGGTACTGGACCCGGCTCAGGCTGACCACCTGGAGCGGGACATCCATGTGGAGGAAGTGATTTCAGCTATTGCGCGGCTGAAACATGGCAAGGCCCCGGGCCCGGACGGGTTCACGTCGCTATTCTACAAGACTTTTTGCACGGCCGTGGCCCCTGTCCTTACGCGGCTGTTTAACTCTTTCTCCGCACCGGGAGCCATCCCTCCGGATCTCCTGAGGGCGACGGTCGCGGTAATCCCGAAGCCTGGGAAGGACCGGGCCCTTTGCGGCTCATACCGGCCCATCTCTCTCCTAAATGTCGACCTCAAGTTGTACACGGGGATTCTCGCAGCCAGGCTGGGTCCACACCTCCCCGACCTGGTGGAGGCGGACCAGGCTGGTTTTGTGCCCGGTAGACAGACGGTTGACAACACCAAGAGGGTGACACATGTTCTGGAGAAGGCCTCAAGGATCTCGGGGGAGCGGATGTTGTTGTCCGTTGATGCAGAGAAGGCCTTCGACAGAGTTCACTGGCCGTATCTTGAGCGGGTCCTTAAGAAACTGGGAATCGGCGATAAGTTCCGCACCATGGTATTTAATTGCTATAAGCATCCTTCAGCGTCGGTGCGGGTAAACGGGTGTAGCTCTGGTAGCTTTGCCATCGAGCGCGGCACGCGGCAGGGCTGCCCTCTCTCGCCGCTCCTGTTTGCCCTCTACATGGAGCCGTTTGCTCAGAGGATTCGTGACAATCCGGATGCTGTCGGGGTCCGGATGGGCCAGTACGTCCACACCGTCAGTCTCTATGCGGACGATGTCCTGCTGACTTTGGACGACCCTAGGAGGTCGCTGCCTACTTGCCTCCGAGAGTTGGACGCCTTCGCGGGGGTGGCCGGCTTCAAAATGAATATGAGCAAGTCGATGGCACTGGACGTGTCCCTGGCTGCGGAAACCAGGAGGGATCTTCAACGGCTCTTCCCCATGCAGTGGTCCTCGTCCACGGTGCCGTATCTGGGGATTCTGCTGGCGCCTACACTGTCGGAGATGGTTACGGCCAATTATGCCTCCCTCAGCAGGAAGATCAAGGACGAGCTTGGCCGCTGGAACAAGGGCCTGCTGTCCTGGCTGGGGCGAATCGCGGCGGTCAAAATGACGGTGCTGCCCCAGATACTATATCTTTTCCGGGCCCTTCCACTCCAACCCCCGGTGGGCTGGATACGACAAATGCAGGCTGACATCTCCCGCTTTGTCTGGCAGGGCCGCAGGCCACGCATGAAGAGGGTCCTCTCCACGCTTGCTCCGGAAGCGGGGGGTCTCGGCATTCCGGACCTCCGTAAGTACTTTCAGGCGGCACAGCTCCGCTATCTGGTGGAGTGGAGCAGGTGGGAGTCCGACAAACATTGGCTCTTCCAAGACCAGGCAGTGGCGGGCCGCACCTTACAAGAGGTTCCATTCCTGCGCCGCGCGCACCGCCCCGCTAATCTTTACGCTTCCTTTGTTACGCGGGTCCCCCTGCGTGTGTGGGACGCGGTCTGTGAGGCCCGGGGCCTTACCACCTTCCCTTCGCCGCTCACGCCCATTGCGGGCAACCCGGACTTCTCCCCTGGGATGGAGCCGGGGGTTTTCTCCCACTGGGTGCAGGCGGGCTGCAGGGCACTCTTCCAGATCTATGGCCCGGAAGGAGTGGTTCCTTTTCAGCAACTCCGCCAGGAGTTCGGCCTGACAGAGCTGGACAGATTGCGCTACATGCAAGTTCGGCATTGGGCCCTCCAGCCTCAGGTGCGTGCCGCCGCTGCCCGTCCAATTACACCGTATGAGCGGTGGTTGGCTACTCGGACCTCCGACGCTAAACTGATCACTGATCTGTACAAACACCTACAACCCCCGCCGTTTCACTACTACAATCCGGGGAGGGAGCGTTGGCACAGGGAATTGGGTAGGACACTCAGCCACAAGGAATGGGACAAAATTGCGTATCGGGCGCGGCACTCTGCATACCACACGGGCCTTACGGAAACCTTCACTAAAGTGTCCACATACTGGTACTACACCCCGGAGAGACTGTATGAAATGCATAGACACACTGACAAGGGGTGCTGGCGGAGCTGCGGGCAGGAAGGTACCCTTACACACATCCTATGGGATTGCCCAGTGCTGACCGCCTACTGGAAGGAAGTTCTGGACGAGGTGGATGAGCACTTTGGCATAGAGCTGCCGCGCCTCCCGGCGTATGTCCTGCTGGGCCTCCCCAATGACCTAATGTACCCACTGAAGTCCCGCAGGGGTAGGCAGATTGCGATAGCGCTGGGGTCTGCGGTTCAGAACATTCTGATCCACTGGCGCACATCCACCGCCCCCTCCATCACCGGTTGGTTGCACAGACTCTGGCATGTGCTGGGGATGGAGAAGCTGTCGCTTACGGTTGCGGGGGAGATAGACCAATTTGAGGAGCTATGGCAACCCTTTCTAGCGCTGCTGTCCACTGAATTCCGGGAGCTCACCTGCCCGAGGTATCTTAGGCTTCTCAGGCTGCGGCCGCCGGTGACCCCGGCGGACTAGCTTACATGTGAGATGGGGACCCCCGGCGGGGGGGGGGGGGGCTGTGCGGGGCTTCCTGGTTAGGGCTACTTTGCTGCGGGACCATAGGACGGGGGGAGGGGGGAGTGTTGTTGTTTTTGTACTGGGAGGATGGGGGATGGGAGGGGGGGGACTGTGTTCTGTTGAGGGGTTGATTGGGGGGGGTTTTATTGCTCTGCTTTTGGGTGTCGGATACGCGCGTGGGACTCCACAGCTTGTAATTCTAGCGTTCATTTACTGTGTTCTTCCCTCTGAGCCAACGCTTCACCTATTGCCAACCCTCTGGAGATGCATCCCTTCTTCTTTGACTGTATTCCACGTATCCTGCCTCCTGTCCCCCTCCCCCATGGTTTGTTTTGTCTCAATAAAAACGTTTTAAACATAAAAAAAGTACGCTGGTACTCTGGTAAAGAGTACCGGTACTTCTCAAAAGTACACTGGTACTCTGGTATAGAGTACCGGTACTTCTCAAAAGTAAGCTGGTACTCTGGTATAGGGTCCTTGCACCTCTATTTTTCCATTCCAAGCACTGTCTCACACGTTTGTGGCTCTTGCTTTAATGTACCAGCACTCTTGCTTTATATCTTCAGTTCTTATACCAGAAAAGTGTTCTACAAAACCTCAACATTGTATTTTTTTTTTTCTTTTTACTTTGATAGCTTTATTTCGGTCGTTGACCATAAAAGCACAGGTAAAATATGTACATACAAGATAAAACATAAATAATTATTCATACAAGTAAGAAGTTATTAAACAACAGTTATCAAAGATGAAATTTACACATCATTAATTTGATTGATAAGAGCGGACCTCCTCCGCCACATACTATGTAAAAAACGGGAAACAGTGAACACAATTGGGGGTGAGGTGTCATAACGCAATATCCTGCATGCTTGTGCACAGTGTTTTAAGCCTAAGTTTCTACATAGTGGCACAAGCCAAGATCTGCGTATTTCTTTGTAGGCAGGGCAGAAGAATAAGATATGGGCTAAATCTTCTTTAATTGCGTTACAACCCGGACAGAGTCCCTCACTTCTCCCTGCCCATTTGCAGGTCAGGTCCCCGATTGGGAGACAGCCATACCTTAGCTGAATATATAACTTTTTAGCAATCGGGGGCTGAATTTGGTCTAGGAACTCTTCCCTGCTGGGTACCATCTTAACTTGCAGGAAATCTGTGGTCAACCTACCCATGGACTGTGAGCGGTATAACAGAGCTAGTTTATGCTGTCTGAGTAAAGCTATTAACTCCTTCTTCTGTACCACTATACAGCTCACCCCTGGAGACTCCCAGAGTTGCGGCAGGCCTATCTTATGTGTTAAGGCTT
Source organism: Triturus cristatus (assembly GCF_964204655.1). Classification (NCBI taxonomy): domain Eukaryota; kingdom Metazoa; phylum Chordata; class Amphibia; order Caudata; family Salamandridae; genus Triturus; species Triturus cristatus. The sequence continues at coordinate 576,875,747 of NC_140583.1, read as the reverse complement.
TAAGATGGGATAGCCAGGGTAAATTTTTAGCCTTCATGTGGTCCCAGATTGCTAAGAATTCAGCTCTATAATCGTTGAGCTCGGGCGCTGTCCATAACCTTCTCCAATATAGGAGGGGTCGGTTTGATAAGAATTCAGAAATGGGTTCCAGATCTAGGTCTAGCCTCATAGGTATAAGAGGTGTACTCTGGGGGAGCCCTAGCAGATTTCTAGCGAATGTGTGTTCGGCCTTTGAAAGGGGTGATACACGAGTGTGGCCCCAAAGTTCTGCGCCGTATGTGGCGGTAGGTCTGGCTTGAACCCTGTACATTTCGAGGGCTGGGGAAACTGGTTTAAATTGCGTTTTCCTATGGAACTTATTAATGCCACCCGCTATCTGCGTTAACTTTAGGGCAGATTTGGCCACCTGGGGGCCCCAGCCGAAATCTTCGGTCAGGGTGACACCCAGGTAAACAAAAGTTCTGACCCTTTCAAGCGGGATGCCGTTCAGAGATGGGCAGGGGCGGGTGCGCTTTGGTGGGCCGAAAATCATGTACTTTGTCTTATCTAAGTTCATTTCAAGTCCCCTCAGAGCGCAGAATGTTACAAATCCATCCAAAACCCTCTGGATGCCTGTTGATGTCCGTGATAACAGCAGGGTGTCATCCGCGAACATCAGAGCAGGCACCCGCCCAGTTGACAAGCGAGGGGCATCATTGTTTCTGACCGCATCCAGGTCACCAACCAAGCCATTTATGTAAAGGCTGAAGAGTGTGGGCGCCAGGGCGCAACCCTGGCGTACTCCTCTGGTGACGGGGAAAGGGTCGGATAAATCACCGTTCTTCCCACAGCGTACCTGGGCATAGTTCCCTTTATGAAAACGCTTTAAAACTTCTAGTAAGTATGAGGGAGCTTTAGGTCTTCCAATACCCTCCATAGCTTTTCCCTGGGCACAAGGTCAAAAGCGGCCCGTAGGTCTACAAATACCAGGTATAAGCTGCCACCCTCCAATATTACCGTCTTCCAGTACAGAACCTGTAATCTAAAAAGCTGATCTAAGGTCGAAATCCCGGCTCTAAACCCAGCTTGGAGAGTGGTTAGTATTTTATTTTCTTCTGCCCATTCTAGAATTCTATCCAAGATGATCCGACCCATAAGTTTCTGTGAGGTATCCAGGAGGCTTATCGGTCTGTAGTTTGAGGGGGCCAAGGGGGAACCTTTTTTGAATATAGGGACAATTTCAGCCCCGGCCCATGTGTCTGGGATGTTAGTTCCCTGAAGCACTGCATTGAACAGTGCAGCTAAATAGGGTGCCCAGATCCTGGGTTGGGAATGGAAGAGATCACCGGGGACTTTATCCAGGCCGGGTGCTTTATTATGGGGCTGCCTGGCGATGGCGTGCTCTACTTCCTTGATTGATATCCTAACAGTGCTTTCAGAAACTACCCCAGCTCTAGCACCTGCGTGGCCCGTGTGTTCCACAGATGTCATAGACCCTCGTGTTCTGGACTCACACTGGGAGTCCGGATTCGGTATCATACAAGTAGAACCATCCGGTTGGAATGCCCTCTCACCAACTGGGTGCACCAATGTTTCCCCCGAGGGGGAACTATATAGGGTCGCAAAATGGGCTTCCCACACTGCAGGCGAAATATTTGGCAAAAAAGGTTCCGCACTATTTCTCCTGGTATTATTCACTAGAGCCCAGAAAAGTTTGGCGTCCTTCAGCATGAGGGCATTCCTCAATTTTCCCCATGTATCTTCTTCCCAGTCCATCCGGCTCCTATGTAGTTCCTCCGTATATGCCTTCCTAAGGGTTCTAATATCCAACTTATTTTTTAGCTTAATTGCTGTTAGAAGTTCCTTTCGTAATTTCCTACAAACAGTATTATACCAGGGGTGGCTATTTGGTACACGCCTCTTGTTACGAATTACAGGATGGAAAACATCAGCCAGTGCCACAACTAGTTGTTTATGGATATCCAGTATTTGTGCATGCTCTTTTCCTTCGGCCATCTGGGCTATAAAAGGCGTGGCCATTTGGTAAATTTTAGCAAGTTGTAAGGGTGACTCTGCCAGATGTGGCCATTTCACCCGCCTTCTATTATTGGTTAATGCGAGGGGGTGGGTTGCTAAAGTGGGGTTGGTCTCACTATTTTTCAGGCCAAAGGACCCTGGCTTCAGGGTTAGGATCAGTGCATTGTGGTCACTGTCCTGTCTTTTCTCAATTCTAAAGTCCAGCAGCTTGTCCCAATTTTTGGCCTCAATCATTACATAGTCAATGATAGAGACTCTGTTGGATCGGTTAAATGTTCCAGTTGCTGGGCGATCAGAGTCCAGTCTCCCATTGCATGCCCGCAGAGACATTGCAAGGGAGAAGGATTTTATTTGTAATGCCAAGGGTGTCCAGGCTCTTACAGGTACAGTGTCGGGAGCTGGGATATGCCACAGCTCATCTACTTCATCCTGGTCACCCAACTCAGCTTCACCCAACGGTTCGAACTGACAATTGAAGTCCCCTCCGATAACTAAGGCAATAGAGGGATCGAGCCCTAAAATAAATGAGGCCAGGTCACCAAATACGGCTGATTCTTTGCCGCTTTTGGTGGGTCTTGAGTATACATTTATTATTGCTACTGGAGAATTACCTGGGGGTTTTAAAAGGACGCACTGGAAGTCCAGGGATTTTGTTGGTATTTGGGTGGCCTGGACTCCCAAGTGTGTGGCTATCCAGATTGATAGTCCACCAGAAGGCCGACCTTTGCCTGCGAATGACGCCAAGATGTCGTAAGTGGCAAAGGTCGTACTGACGCTATTTTCAAGTGCCCAGGTCTCCTGCATTAGGCAGATGTCAAATTTGGCCATAAATCCTACCCACTCTGGGGTGGGCAGTTTGTTTTTGATACCAGCTATATTCCATGAGACCAATTGTATGCAACATTGATTCGGGCCATCAGAGCCCTTAGTAGCCCCGGTATTAGCATTAGTTACCCTTTCCTTGGATCTCTGTACGGGTGGTAAGGTGGCTGTCAGGTCTTCTTGCAGTATTTTCTGCACCGTAGCCTCTGCCCAGGTAGGAGTCTCGGTAATGGCGTGAGAATTTAGTTTTGCTTCTGGGGTAAGTCAATCCACCTCCTCCAAAACACTGAATCTATTCCAGTGTGGTTGTATCGGGAAAAGAAAAGGGCGGGTGGGCCCGCTTTCCCTGTATGACCCTCTGTTTCCCGGGGTATACGGTAGACGATAATACCCTCTATTTGCTGGCCTAACTCTTTGCCAGGGTGGTTCCAAGCTAGGAGTGGGGTAAAAGTGTGAGAGGTGTAATGCAGATATTTGGGTGTTTTGTGCGTAGGCCTCGGTGCTGCATATGTATTGCACAGCACTGGTGTCCCTAAAATTTAAGATTATCACATCCCCTGCTATGGTCTTTGGATTCCTCCCGATCCATCCCACTCTTCTAGCGAGAAGGATTTCACCTGAGATATTAGTTGGTAGGGGCATGTTGACCGTTAGCCATTGGATGCACTTATTTTTGAGCTCATCCTCCCTTTCTCTTTTTCCCTCAGTTAAGGGTGGTACTCCCACAAGTACTACAACAAAAGGCTGAGCTTCTGGGGGTAAGTTTATTGTTGGCAGCTGATAGGAGCTCGTTCTCGTGATCGTGTCATTTCCCATAGGTGTAATAGTTTTGGGCCCCTGGCTAACTTCCTTCATCTTTGTCGCAGCTTTATCAGCTGCATTTGTCAGGGTTGCTGTGGGTAGGGTGCTATTGCTCTGGTGGCCAGGGATCGGCACATTTTTAGATGGAGCAAAAGTTAAACTTTGAGTATCTGTGCTTAGACCCGTGTCACTACTCTGTGTTAGGAGTTTATTGTTTCCGACATTTGAGTGAGAAGAGGTTTTAGATAATTCAGCTTCCACAGTAATGGGTCCCATACTTTTAGGGGGATTGGCTATCCCTGTTTTACCTCCCCCTTTGGCATTCATTGCAGAAATAAGTTTATCGATTTTTGACACCAATGGCTTTAGTTGTGTTGTTATTATCCTCTCTAGGGATGTTTGTAAATCCGTGACCATACTAGCAACCCAGCAAGGTATCCCTGGCGTAGAATCAGGGAGACTATTAGAAGGGGTCACCAAATCATGGTTTGCGTGGTTGTATTTACTCGACCTGTTAGTATTGCATTTTTTCTTAATTCTAGGGCAGGATTTTCGTGTGTCTAGCTTTTTCCCTGCAACAGCGGGGAGGATTGAGGAAGTGGGTCCGCTGTGAGACTCTTTGTCATTCTCTGCAGGTAGCTGACTGCAAGGCAGGTCTATATATGAAGATGTCATGCATAAGCTGGCTCCCAACACCTCATTCATAGTAATGGAAGTATCCATTTCCTGTACTGGGATACATAGAGATGGAGTAATAGAGAGCCTTCTCTCTGTGTTCTCAATGGCGGAAGCCACAACCCCAATGGTCTGCTGTAACATTTTATCTATAGCAGTCAAAGTTGGTAGGGGCTGAGGTTCCACTGTCAGTAGTCTGGTGTGTGACCGTGTGGCAGGGGATTTAGTATTGGTTTTTTTTCCCCGTTTCATCATTTCGTTAAGTGCTGTGCACTATTAATACAGTGCGAGCTGGTAACAGGTCTAGCACTAACAGAGAATAAGCTGAGTAATACCACAGAGGGGGATGGATAGCCTCTATACTAAACGTGGATGCCAATACAATATGCTAATTGAAGTAGTTCACTGCCTTACACACTATAGAGTAAGTCGTATAGTCCAGCAAGAGAAAATCGGGGACAAAAGTACTGACCAAGAGATGTGGCCCTGCCCGGCCTCGATCGGCCCCGGACGGCCACAGACGGTCCCGCCCTTGTCCCGGGCTTCTCCCGGCGCCGCCCGCGCGCGTCCCGCGACGCGGAGACCGACCTGGAATTTTAAACAGCTCCTGGCTGATGGGGTTTGTAGTTCCTACTGCCGCGCTGGTGGCAAAGTTCGCGCCGGCAGGATGTGACCATCAGCAGCGCTCAGAGCCCAGGGCAACCGCAGGTAATATTGGCGAGATTCCTAGTGCATGACAAACAAAACGCCCGCTCTGCCGAGACCGACCTGGATTTTTAAACAGCTCCTGGCGGGAAGTCGGTGCTGGCGGTGGCGGCTTCCTGCCGCTAGGGCTGATGGGGTTTGTAGTTCCTACTGCCGCGCTGGTGGCAAAGTTCGCGCCGGCAGGATGTGACCCTCAGCAGCGCTCAGAGCCCAGGGCAACCGCAGGTAATATTGGCGAGATTCCTAGTGCATGACAAACAAAACGCCCGCTCTGCCGAGACCGACCTGGATTTTTAAACAGCTCCTGGCGGGAAGTCGGTGCTGGCGGTGGCGGCTTCCTGCCGCTAGGGCTGATGGGGTTTGTAGTTCCTACTGCCGCGCTGGTGGCAAAGTTCGCGCCGGCAGGATGTGACCCTCAGCAGCGCTCAGAGCCCAGGGCAACCGCAGATAATATTGGCGAGATTCCTAGTGCATGACAAACAAAACGCCCGCTCTGCCGAGACCGACCTGGATTTTTAAACAGCTCCTGGCGGGAAGTCGGTGCTGGCGGTGGCGGCTTCCTGCCGCTAGGGCTGATGGGGTTTGTAGTTCCTACTGCCGTGCTGGTGGCAAAGTTCGCGCCGGCAGGATGTGACCCTCAGCAGCGCTCAGAGCCCAGGGCAACCGCAGGTAATATTGGCGAGATTCCTAGTGCATGACAAACAAAACGCCCGCTCTGCCGAGACCGACCTGGATTTTTAAACAGCTCCTGGCGGGAAGTCGGTGCTGGCGGTGGCGGCTTCCTGCCGCTAGGGCTGATGGGGTTTGTAGTTCCTACTGCCGCGCTGGTGGCAAAGTTCGCGCCGGCAGGATGTGACCCTCAGCAGCGCTCAGAGCCCAGGGCAACCGCAGGTAATATTGGCGAGATTCCTAGTGCATGACAAACAAGTAGGTACTCTGGTATAGAGTACCGGTACATCTCAAAGGTACGCTGGTACTATGGTATAGAGTACCGGTACTTCTCAAAAGTAAGCAGATACTCTGGTATAGGGTACCGGCACGTCTCAAAAGTAAGCTGGAACTCTGGTATAGAGTACCGGTACTTCTCAAAAGTAAGCTGGTACTCTGGTAAAGGGTACCGGCACTTCTCAAAAGTACGCTGGTACTCTGGTAAAGAGTACCTGTACGTCTCAAAAGTACGCTGGTACTCTGGTAAAGAGTACCGGTACTTCTCAAAAGTACACTGGTACTCTGGTATAGAGTACCAGTACTTCTCAAAAGTAAGCTGGTACTCTGGTATAGGGTCCTTGCACCTCTATTTTTCCATTCCAAGCACTGTCTCACACGTTTGTGGCTCTTGCTTTAATGTACCAGCACTCTTGCTTTATATCTTCAGTTCTTATACCAGAAAAGTGTTCTACAAAACCTCAACATTGTATTACTTTCAACACACGTTTCAAGAAAACGATATTATGTCGAAATTTAAAAATTGGGGATGACCAGAGTCAGGTTCCACAATGATTTATACGGCCCACGTAAAGCGCCCAATCCAGTCCTCTGGGTCAGATGTAACTGCTGCCCGACCAGCAGGGCATTCAGAGTGATGGTGAAGCTGTAACTGCTGCCTACCTGCAGGGGATTCAGGGTGATCATGAAGGTGTAACTGCTGCCCCATCTGCAAGGGATTCAGAGTGACCATGAAGATGTAACTGCTGCCTACCTGCAGGGGATTCAGGGTGATCATGAAGGTGTAACTGCTGCCTACCTGCAGGGGATTCAGGATGATCATGAAGGTGTAACTGCTGCCTACCTGCAGGGGATTCAGGGTCATCATGAAGGTGTAACTGCTGCCTTCCTGCAGGGGATTCAGGGTCATCATGAAGGTGTAACTGCAGCTCTACCTGCATGGGATTCAGGGTCATCATGAAGGTGTAACTGCTGCCCCACCTGCAAGGGATTCAAAGTGACCATGAAGGAACTGCTGCATACCTGCAGGGGATTCAAGGTCATCATGAAGATGTAACTTCTATCCTACCTGCAGGGGATTCAGTGATCATAAAAATGTAACTGATGCCCACATGCAGGAGATTTTGAATGATCGTGCCGCGAACTGTGGAAGCCGAGCTTAAACGAACCCCTTATGTTGATGGAGCATGGCAGCAGCGGATTGTACGTGTGGACGGTACCATTGTGTCTGGCTTAGCCTGGTTTGAGCCTCGGCCAAATGTTAATGCTGCGAGCGTGGCAGTGCCCATGAAGGTGAACTTTAGGAATTTAGCCCCAAAACTCCTTCCACATGAAGGCAAAGCTGGGCGTCTGTAAAATTGTTCTTTTAGGACTGTCTGTCCAATGAACGTCTAATTCCCATCTCATGGGAAGTGTATAAAATAAAGTAATTTAAATCTGTAATAAATGCGAGTGTCCAACTCCGAAAATGTGTATAGCGAATGTTCTGCAACGTAATTCAAAGAGCTGGAATTAGCACAAAGTGTGAAAACAGAGGCGTGCACTGATTTATATTTTTTACAGTTTTATTTAGGTTGAACTCGACCCGAAGGAATTGGAGCGTTTTACATGCATTACACAACGAAACAATCACTTTTTTTTATTAATAATTTTTTTTTGTAGGCACAGGGAGATTAAGTGATTTGCCCCAAATCACAGCATGTTGAGCCGTCGCCGAGTCGAAAGTTGGCAGCTCTGACCGTTAAGCCACATCCTCTACCCTAATGCTGGCAGATGAGGCCAAGAGCAGCCTGTGCGCAGAGCTGTCTTCGTTTCTGACCTCTGACCCCTAAGGCAGCCCTGCTTTGTAAGATGGAGCACCGATCAGCTCCTGTTTCCAGCAGCCCTCAGAGGCGGTGAACACGAGATCATGATAGGGCTTGTTTGTGGGGGATGGGTGTCTGGTGGAAAATAAGCAAACTAGAGGAACGCGACCCGCTCTCTGGTGGGGGCAGCGGATATATATCGATGGGAAACCGGTAAGCAGACACCGGCCTGTCACTAATGCTCTGGAGTGGATGCTGCCTGCCTGTCCTGAGTGCTCCTGTCATGGCGAGTCAAGGTGACACCGAGTAAACACTTTTGAGACTTCTGCATTTAAGAAAGCAAGATTGCAGAAACACTGTGGTAGTTGTGTGATGTGCTGAGAGCATGAAAACAAGCCAGCAAAACAATTGAACCGGTACAGAAACTCCAACCAGGCCAGATATGCGTTTCATCCTCGTCAGCTGTAGGCATTTCTGATGTCACATTAACTGAAAACCCTTACCAAGACCCACTGGGGTTGTACACTTTCACGGTCAGTTAGATTCGTCCAGTAACGAATGAAATGTGAGGTAATAGGGCTACCACGCATCTTCCCTGTAATTTCCCCCTGTCCAGGTTGCCAAAATTTACAGAAGGAAATGTGTGGTAAATCCCAATACATGTGGAATCTGATGTGGAAAACACCGGTCTTCATGTCATTTTTTATTTTCATGGAGTAATATTTTGAATATCAGATAGTTACCACATCTGTTATATATCGATTCCTGGGATAACGGTATTTCCCAGATACACTGATTAAATCATTCTTAAACATCCCGTCCCCGGCCCCACTGCAACCACCACCTCATAATCAGGGTCGAACAGGCTTGTGGCAGTAATGCATTCTATCACCAAATAGCAGTGAATTATTTCTGTGAGCAACAGGTCAATTGAAAGGAAATACAAATTTCTTGCCATACATTATTACCACCTCCTTGCATTTGGGGTGAGTAAAAGTCATCACCAGTCCACCTCCCATGCTGCCCCATTTTAGAACACCCACTTACACTATATCTCATTTACTCTAGGCTGTCCCCTCTCCTGATAAAGACCCGCTGCGACATATCACTTATGCGCAGTTAGGGTCAAAACGTTGACGCTTAACCGTGGTTCAGCTTTAAAATATCTCTGGTTCCCATTGTTGAGCAATTTAGCCTTGACCAGAGAAGTTTCTCGAATAGTTGTTCTGACCTTTCATGAAATTGTATATTCTTGTATATAGCTTCATACTTGTATATATGCACCTTATCACCAGCACTGAGCACTTATGTCACTTTGAAACACGTGTCACTATTTCTATTGTGTTTTACTTGGACAGCCCGACCATATGATATTGTCTGATGAAATGTTGTAAATTCAATTACAAAATGTTTGGAAGTATTTTTGAGTTTTCCATTCTTGCCAGGGTGTTCTGATACTTGCGTTTGCTTTGTCTTTGTGCGCGCTAATTTAGTTTACTGGACTCTTTTAGTAAATATTAGTCTCCATACTTCTAATGATTCATGCTTACCTACAAAGCGATTGCCGCTCCCCGACAGGGCCACTGTAGTTTACTATACATTATTACTACGTCAGCATTGTCCTCACTCATAGAGAGGTAACCCATCTGTAGAAATAGGACAAACCTGTGCCCCATGCTGCATGCTGTGGTGAGCAGGACGCAGATGTGAATGACTGACTAACCGACCAATGGATGAAGAGAGTTGGCTGAAAGGGCCTGTAACTCTAATATGTATATATCTATAAGAATATTATATATTTATTATTTTGTTGAAATCAAAAGGTTTTGGCTACCACCAAACTTAAAAATGCTTGCGGCGCTGCCTGCCTACCATCGTTGTTGTATTGCATTGTTTGTATTGCTGCATTGTTCTATTACTTTCTCTGTCTTCACCCAGCAGGTACAATATTGGTCATCATACCTGTCATACCTCTCATTGAAACCTCCTCAAGCCACTTTCTATTCCAGCTTGCTGAGTTTGCCACTAAACTACATTGAGTCCTTTCCCCCTTTTAGCTTTAGGTCCCCACCCGATACTACCTTTACTGGTCGCATCCACTGCCATCCTTGTCTTTCTTAGTTCCTCCCCTTTCTACTCCTGGCTACTTAAAATTTTCTCCCATAGAATCCAACTCGGTGGCCAGTTAAAGGGTCAAGCGCGCCTTCCTGTGAAGTCTTTCAGATGTGAACCTGGTATTGCCAGGAAAGGCATACAACCTTAGTTTCTTCTGAGGACCAGAAAAGACATTCGGCCTGACTACCATCACTACTGTCCCCATATCTCCTTCCTTGTTAGCTTTCTCCTCACACTATCATGCTCTTAGTCTAACTAGCTGTTTCTACAGGTTTGGTCAATAGCACACCCTCACCAGACCCTATTCCCAGGGGTTGCTTCCTGCCATTCCAGAGTGAACCCCTCAGAACAGGTACCTGACTGGTTGGATAATGTCCATTCTTAGGGTTTGTTCCCTGCCACAACTGGGTGGACTCGAAAGGGTGGCCATATAATTGCTGCTCCTCTGATATCCCCGACGGACCCCCCATCACAGCTTATACGAATGCTGGTTTTATGATATGCATTCCTATGGGTTTCTCATGACTGCTTATTGAATACTATTTTACATGGGTTGCTCCTTACTGCTCCTGGATATTTTCTCCAAATCATATGGTATGGCTAAATATTAAATGCCCATTCACACTGGCTGGTCCTCTGACAATCATGTGTGGACTCCAGAGATTACACTAAAATCGATAGAATAAATGGAAACTTGCACCACCAATGGAGCCTCATAATTACAGTGGTTTAAACTGTATGATACAGACCACCCTGACATGGTAGGTATCTGTATGGTTGCTTGAGCGCATCGTTTCTCCGTGTTTTCTCCGTGTTTGCTAAACACTTGCTTAAGCACAGCCACATGCTTGCTCTGCATGCACCCACATCAAGAAAACACTTCCCACATACATCATCATTTACTCATAAACATTTTACCCATCTACACAACTGCTATCATCAATGCTTAGTTTGTAAAAAAAAAACTGAGTACCAGGGCTCTCGTCAGGAGGCCACTGTAGCTTGCACAACTCATTGCCCCTTCCAGGGCTGATAATGACAGTGCCAACACAACTACTGACCATTAAGTGTGACAATTCAAACTATTTAAGGCCTCCAAAGCTACAAGAATGGCTTGGGTCGCAGGTATTGGACATTTTTAATGTATAATGAATTAATAAACAGCTGTTGTTGTGTTCATCTCTAAATTAGACCAACAGCACCATTATGTGGCAGACTGTCATAAGTGTTGGTGTTGACATTTAAGTGCTGGTGCGGAGCACCAGGAACCTCAGTTTAAAATTAAGCACTGGCTCTAAATGCCTTTGTGTCTTCTCCCTTGCTGCTTTTCACTTCAGCTTCACACCTAGACAAAGTGACAAACCATGAATAGAGCACAACTCTGGTCCTCAAGCACTACATCAAAGCACTACATATATGGTCACAGGACAGGAACTCACTGTTCCAACTACAGCACTCTCATCGGAAAGCATGCTACCTGTCCCTTGATAGAGCTCAAATACACTTTGCCTTATGTCAGCGTCTGTCTCTATTCGCAGTACTCTTTCCTTGACCTCTTAACTTCTCCACCTGCTCAAGGGGTGATCAGAAAAAAAGAATGCTTTCCTTGCATACTTCTGCATCAGGAGAGTGTGTGAAAAGTCATGTGGCAGTAATGCATTACAAAGCAACACAGAAAGTGACACACTGAAATGTTAGTCTTTATCATACAGGGTCCTCATGACATGAGGGTTTTTCTATTTGGCTGTAGGTCATTGAGTGATCTTCCGTTGTGTTAGGCATGACCGTCCTGATTTCTGAACAGCTTGGATATCTCTCTATATTCTATGGACCTCATTTAAAAGGCCATTGTGCAGGTGGTGCCTTACTTTTCTAGACGCACCAGCATCGCAGTGTGCCTGCCCATATTTACAAAGCCACGTAAAGTATCCCTCCATAATTTTTAATGGTCTTGTAAATATGGGCCCCTTTCACGCATTAGTCTGCATGAAAGGGGCATTCCATGGGTGTTGCTGTGCGTGTTTCTATGTAACATCCATGGACCCTGACACATCCCCAGATTTACAAAGTTTTGTAAAGCTGGGAATGCTTCAGAATGGAGCAACGAGGAGAAATACTTTTATTTCTCCCCCTTTTATACTCTTTTTATGTATGCTGCATTCTAAAAGTAAAACCAAAGGGGACGATGGACGAAGTGTTGAACATTGTAAGCACTCACCCCCAGTCAACTGATCTGGGTTTAATCCATCATCATTCTTTAGCTCACTCCGCCACCCCAGTTCAGACATGGCCATACGCAAATCAGTCTGACCCTGTGCCTCATGGGAACAGTCCAGCCCGAACTGCCAAGCTATGTCTTCCCTGGATCAGAAACAAGCATCCTGGGACCGGTTTCTGGCTAATCAGCCGTCATCAGCCAGGCTAGCTTGAATCCAGTGGCAAAGTGAGAAAGTGACCGCACGTCTGGGCATACCCTGCCAACTTAGGGCAAACAAAGCAAAATCAAAAGGGACGATGAACTGAGTGTTGAACATTGCAAGCACTCACCCCCAGTCAACTGAACTGGGTTTAATCCATCACCATTCTTTAGCTCACTCCGCCACCCCAGTTTAGACATGGCCATATGCAAATCAGTCTGACCCTGTGCCTCATGGGAACAGTCCAGCCCGAACTGCCAAGCTATGTCTTCCCTGGATCAGAAACAAGCATCCTGGGACCGGTTTCTGGCTAATCAGCCGTCATCAGCCAGGCTAGCTTGAATCCAGTGGCAAAGTGAGAAAGTGACCGCACGTCTGGGCATACCCTGCCAACTTAGGGCAAACAAAGCAAAATCAAAAGGGACGATGAACTGAGTGTTGAACATTGCAAGCACTCACCCCCAGTCAACTGAACTGGGTTTAATCCATCACCATTCTTTAGCTCACTCCGCCACGCCAGTTTAGACATGGCCATATGCAAATCAGTCTGACCCTGTGCCTCATGGGAACAGTCCAGCCCGAACTGCCAAGCCATGTCTTCCCTGGATCGGAGACAAGCATCCTTGGACCGGTTTCTGGCTAATCAGCTGTCGTCAGCCAGGCTAGCTTGAATCCAGTGGCAAAGTGAGCAAGGGACCCACGTCTGGGCATACCCTGCCAACTTAGGGCGAACAAAGCAAAACCAAAGGCGACGATGGACGGAGTGTTGAACCTTGCAAGCACTCACCCCCAGTCAACTGATCTGGGTTTAATCCATCATCATTCTTTAGTTCACTCCGCCACCCCAGTTCAGACATGGCCATATGCAAATCAGTCTGACCCTGTGCCTCATGGGAACAGACCTGCCTAAACTGCCAAGCCATGTCTTCCCTGGATCGGAAACAAGCATCCTGGGACCGGTTTCTGGCTAATCAGCTGTCATCAGCCAGGCTAGCTTGAATCCAGTGGCAAAGTGAGCAAGGCACCCACGTCTGGGCATACCCTGACAACTTAGGGCGAACAAAGCAAAACCAAAGGGGACGATGGACGGAGTGTTGAACATTGCAAGCACTCACCTCCAGTCAACTGATCCGGGTTTAATCCATCATCATTCTTTAGCTTACTCCGCCACCCCAGTTGAGACATGGCCAAATGCAAATCAGTCTGACCCTGAGCCTCATGGGAACAGTCCAGCCCGAACTGCCAAGCCATGTCTTCCCAGGATCGCAAACAAGCATCCTGGGACCGGTTTCTGGCTAATCGGCCATCATCAGCCAGGCTAGCTTGATTCCAGTGGCAAAGTGAGCAAGGGACCCACGTCTGGGCATACCCTGCCAACTTAGGGCGAACAAAGCAAAACCAGAGGGGACGATGAACATTGCAAGCATTCACCCCCAGTCAACTGATCTGGGTTTAATCCATCAGTGCTCTCCATGCCACTGGAATCAAGCTATCCTGGCTGAAGAGGGGTGAAACCTCGAAACCGGTCCTAGGATGCTTGTTCCATTCCAGGGAGGACCTGGCTTGGCAGTTCGGGCTGGACTGTTCCCATGAGGCACAGGGTCAAGACTGATTTGCATATGGCTGGGTTCAAACTGGAATGGCAGGGTGAGCAAAACAACGATGGATTTAGGCCCACATCTCTGTGCTGGGGTGAATGTATGACATTGTTCTCCATTCTGTCCATCAACTGTTGTTTTTGCATTCTAAAAGTGGCATTTTCAAACACACAATTTAAAAACCATGGGGCATATTATCAAGCCAGGCGATAAAATTATCGCCGCTTTGGCGGCAGAAAACTGCCGCTAAAACGGCGATAATGGGCTTGATAATATGCTCTATGGAATTCCAATTGAAGCCCATGTTAGACGTCCTTCACATCTAACATGCACTTCAATTGGAATTCCTTAGAGCATATTATCAAGCCCATTATCGCCGTTTTAGCGGCAGTTTTCTGCCGCTAAAGCGGCGATAATTTTATCGCCTGGCTTGATAATATGCCCCCATCTTCTCTAAAAGATGTATTTTCAATTCTGAGTTCAGGGAACCTAAACTCCAAATCTCCAGCTGTTCCCAATTGAGAGTTACACTTGTAAGGTGTTACAAGGCAGCTCCAATGATAACCTATGGAAGAACTAGCCCTTGCTATAGTGAAAAAATCAAAATACACATTATTTCACTATCAATTCATGTTATACCTGGGGGCGTGAATTAACTGGCCGCAATGGCAGACGTGCTCTGTTGAGGTTCCGAGCGGGGGCCCTGACAAACAGCGGGATGTAGTGGGCCACTGGAACAGGTCCAGCTATGTTCCTAGAGGCAGGCGACAGCTGCGAATCACTGGCGACCCGCAGCACACAGCGGAACCAGACCATCTACAATGGTGCCTGGCCCGCGCGCTCCATTAAAAAATGGCGCCCATGCTGTGAGCTCCGACCAGTACTCCCGAGGTGTGGTGGTCCCAACGTAGCCGGGAGCAGATTGCAGCCCCGGCCATACGGCGCCATTTGCAAAGACTGAGGGCCTGTCGGTGAAGTGCCACGGGAGGTGCCTGAAGGGACCGGGCACCACAACTCCTTCAGTGAGACCTCCGCACACAGGAAGACAGGGACCGCGCTGGAGACTGCCCGCAACCACACAGCGACCCCAGGATCGGCATCCACCATCACCCCAACAAGTAAGGAGGAGTGCTGCGGTGCAACCCTACGGGGGAGATATTGCAGCCCCTCCCCCCAAACACGCAGCAAAGTCCCGAGACACCACCAGGCGCAGGGGAGGCCGGTGTGTCAGACGTCTGGCGGCGCCAGGGTGACCCCAATGGGGGGCAGCTCAAAAGACATGAAGGGAGCCACAGAGGAGAAAGAGTCCTCCCCATTATGCTGGGAGGAGGGCCTCGGGGCACCCCGTGGCCACTAATTCTGGAGAAGCCTTCGCTCCTGGTCAAGTGAGGGGAAGCAACGCACCGCATGAGGACAGCACCCCCGCCATTGAGTGTCCCCCCAGATCAGCATCCACGGGTGTGGCTTGAGAAGGAAGAAGAAAAGTAGACCACCTCGTCAAGGGAGGAGGTTAGAGCCTCTCTCCTGGGTGCAGTAAATGGCCTGGGGCCCCACCAGATGCACAGAAGACAGAACAGGGGAGTTGTGGCCCAGGGACATGTCATCGGATCAACAGGTCCACACTCCCCTTCCCACCACGAATAGGCTGGCTTGAGGAACCCAACAATTCATTGGCATACAGACGGCAAGAGGTTGGCAGCTTCCGGCGAGGAATTCCTGGGGGTCGGGCGTAGGAGTCCCAGAGGACCGTGGAACCAGAGTCGACATCCCCCATTCAGACCACTGGAACACACCCGGTCTCCTGTCACCACCTGCAACGGTGATTCTACACTCGACACGAGGCACTCCGTCACTGAGCGTCAAGGAAGGACGGCGTCTACACGCCTGGGGACCCCCCCGAGGGATATATACGCGTGGGAGTGTGCCCCCACCATGCTCGCCGAGCAAAAGCCGGTTTCACGACATCTTCCCTTCACAGAGGCAAGGACCCAGGTTGGGCAACTGGGCCAGTGAGCGCATAACGGAGAGCGGACCAGTTAAGGTTCCGAGAGGCCCGGACCTCTCCCCAAGGAGAGGCCAAGACTCGCAAACCCCTGAGCACAACAAAATTGCGACACGTTCACGCCGTGAAAGTGCAGAGGGTAACACACACAAACGGACACCGGAAGCCCACGGACGGGCGCTGAGGAGGGAGAGGAAACAGCTGTGCCACTTGGGTGCCCTTCACGCAACCTCCATTCATTGGTTGGCCTTAAGACAACAGGGACGTCCCAATCTGTCCACCAACCCAGGTCGAGTTCCCCAGTCCCAGCAGGCTCCAAGACAGACGCAAACTCGAACGCCAATATGCCGGACAAGCTGAACAGATTCCTAGCTGCCATAGAGCACTCGCGAATCACTATGGAAGAGAGCTTCGGAACTCTGGCTACGGACCTCAACCTGCTGCGGCACAACCACCATAAGTTGGAAGACAAGGTGTCAGACGGAGAAAAAGTGCTAGCCGCACTACAGCCTCAAACCAAAACGCACCACGACTCTCTCAAGGACCTGCAGGCCCGCGTTGTTCCCTGGAGGAACGGGCGGATGATCTGGAGGGGCGCTCCAGGAGTAGCAACCTCCGAATACTGAATTTGCTGGAAGTAGTCGAGGGAAGAGACCCGATCGCATACATGGAATCCTGGCTTCAGTCCTTCACGCCTCAAGAAGAACTCCCTCCCTACTTCTCCATCGAACGGGCGCACAGGGTACCGGCGCGCCGCCCTCCTCCGGGCACACTCCCTCGCCCCATGCTTGTTAAGCTGCTTCACTTCCGGAACAGCGACGCTATCTTGCTGGCTGCTAGAGAACACCACCCCATCACGGTAGAAGACAAAAACGTTATGCTCTCCCTGGACTACTCTAGAGCAGTGCAGTGAAAATGGGCGTCATTCCATGAGGCAAAGCAAAGGCTCAGAAACCAGAACATTCAATACTCACTGCTGTTTCCGGCACGACTCAAGATTATCCACAAAGACACCACACAATTCTTCACCGATCCACAAAAAGCCATTCACTAGATGGAACTGCACTTGCACCTAGATCCGTCATCAGGGACTGCAAGAACGCCTGGACGTAATTCACTGAACCTCTGCAGCGCCGCACCCAGAAATCCAAAAAGCCACTCCGACACGCAGTCACTGCCATCTCCAGATCTGGAGCAAATTGTAGCAGAACGCCGGAGGCCGCTTCAAGCGGTAGCAGAGTTGGCAACAAACCTCTCCACCTCGGACCAAGACAGCATCCCACATATCTTCATGCCAGAAGAAGACCCGAACGACTCCAGTGAGGTCACAACACCGCAGACAGAGGACACTCTCATTTGAAGCTCCTGCAAGACGATAGTTATGAAGACTATAGACATTTACCACACTTCCATATGACCACGCATGTATCAGCAACCGGCGCCACACCGGCACACCTGACACTATGCACTAGGGGCCCCCTGCTGGGGATCCTTGGAGACGCGTGCGACCCGGAAGGGCACCCCCCTCCCGTTCATCTAGTTATTCGGTACCTGGTAGTACCAGTTTGGATGTGCTGCTCGTTGCTGCAGATCCCCTATATTGGGTTCCAAACCCCACAGAGTTCTTATTCACCTTCCCCCTGCTCCATGACCTCACACTTTCCCCATCACGAAGGGCGGGGACGCTCACTCATAGGTCCACATCATTCACCAGGTAGCAACTACATGCAACAGAGGGGTGGCTCCGTAATTCCCAAGACCCCTCACCCCAATAGCGCGACCCACCAGCTGCCATGACCCCGACAACAGGTCTTACAATTCTCACGCTCAATGCCAGGGGTATACATTTGGCTAGGAAACGCTATGCTACCTATGCATATGTCAAATGCCAGCAAGCACAGGTCATCTTACTGCAAGAGACACACCTCGCAGAAGGGGAACTGGGCAAACTCCAAAAGAAATAGCCGGGCATTTTTTGCACCACAACATATTCTGCATATGCACGGGGAGCCTTGATCTGGATCCCCCCGGGATTCCCCTTTCTGGAAACCGGTAGGAAGGTAGATCCTGAAGGGAGATACGCATTACTAGATGGGCTACTAGATGGGCAGCCCATACTCATATGCAGCATATACACCCCCTACAGAGACCTGGCAACATTCTGGGAGACCCTGACGAGCAACTTGGCACAATTCACACCTTCCCCGTGGATATTAGGAGGGGATTACAACTGTTCCCTAGATCTCACACTGGACAGGTCTCACCCCCCAACCAAAGACTCCCAAGCCCACACACACATAGGCCGATTCCAAGCTTGGGTCACTCATTGGTTATTAGCAGACGCTTGGCGCCATGCACATCCAACAACTAAGCTCTACTCTTTCCACACTATCCCTCATAATCTACAAGTCTGATTAGACCGCTTCATGTGCACACAGACGATTCTCCACTCCCTCCGACACTCTGACTACTTAGGCAGGGTCATAGCAGATCACGACGCCCATGTCATGGCCCTCCAGTGGTGCCCACCCACACCCCCGATTCCCACGTGGCGACTCCCCAGAGACTGTCTAACGGACCCTGTGTTCCAACACAGGCAATCACACAATCCAGAACACTTGAATGGGACACCTTCAAAGTGGTCCTACGGGGAGTATGTATTTGGCAAATTACAGGGGTGCGGAAAATATTAGAGAGAGCAGTGCAGGCAACAGAGCAGCGAGTAGTGCGTCTGTCTAAGGCAGCTGACCAACACGAGTTTCCCACTGCGCAAATGGCAGAAGCCAAGACTAAATACACGGATGCGTGCGCAGACCTGCAGAGATATAATTTTCGTGCATATGCCACCACAGCACACAACGAAGGAACCGTGCAGGCACCTTACTGGCATCGCTTATAAGACAAGACACACAGACACAACCGATCACCAGCATTAGAAACACCGCCGGTGAGATTCTATACACACAAGAAGACATATTGTAGGACTTTCATGATTACTATGCCACACTATACAGAAAACTGACCCAGGATAGGGGGGAACACATATGCACAATGCTATACACTGAGGCCATAACTCAGCTGACAGACGAAGACAGAGCGTCTCTAGACGAACCACTCACGGCGATGGAGATTAAACGTGCCATCCACCACCTAGCTAAAAACAAAGCCCCGGCCACGACGGCTTCCCCATAGAACTTTATGCCACGTTCTCCCGACACCTAGTGCCACATCTAGACACAGTCTTTCAAGCAGCGTTAGAGGTGAGGTTGCTTCCCAAGTCTATGCAGGAATCCATACTAGTAATGTTTCGTAAACCAGATCGGGACCCCCTGCTCCGGACTTCGTACCGTCCTATCATCTCGTGACTGCGGATTGCAAAATAATCGGGAAGATATTAGCAGACAGAATCACGGAGGTTCTCCCCCGTCTAATACACTCTGACCAATGCAGGTTCGTACCCGGGAGGAGCACCTCCCAAAACATCCGCCGGCTTTTCCAGATCCAGGACAGTGTGCGGGGCAGATTCCCTTGCACGGTGTGCCTTGTGCTGGATCTCGAGAAAGCCTTTGATACTCTTGCATGGCAGTATTTATTCGAGGTTCTGCAGCGGGTGGGACTGGCCCCCCAACTCATTGCGTACATCCGTCTACCGTATACCGGGCTCACCACGCGGGTTAGCATAGACAGGCACATTTCACCCCCCATTTCGGTCATGCGGGGATCACGCCAGGGATGTCCCCTGTCCCCCGTAATATTTGCCATCGCCATGGAACCGCTGGTGATACGACTGAGGGAGGAGGGCGAGCTCTGGGGTATACCGCTGGAGTGCCGTACACAAAGTGTGTCTCTGTATGCGGATGACCTCCTCATCTATGTCTGGGACATCACGGCAGACCTCACCACTCTTTGGATTATGCTCATGGATTTTGAGAAAGTTGCAGGGTTCAAGTTAAACTGGGTCAAATCCTCCATCTACCCCTTGCACCCGGATGCACCTCCCTAGGAGATCAGTACGGGAGACACCACGCTGTCCTGGACGGGCGATGCCCCACAATACTTGGAAATTAGACTTTATCATACACCTCAGGAACTCCTGGAGGGCAACCACTATCGGGCCCTCCGAGGGTTGAAGCCAAGTTAACTTTGGCGAACACTTCCCCTGGCCCCAATTGGAATGGTCGCCTTATCAAAAATGATTATGGTTTCCCGGCTCCTCTACAATTTCGCCAACGTTCCGGTCATCCCCCACGCTCCTTTTTTCAAGAGCTAAACTTGTTACTGATATCACTAATCTGGGGGAGGGCCGCCGTAGAGTAGCCCTAACAACACTACAACTGCCACGAGATGGAGGGGCTGGGAGCCCCGGCCTTCAGGGCCTACTTCCTCACAGCGCAGCTGCAATGGCTATCGAGATCGACAGCGAGCCAAAACCTGGGGGAAACAGGAGCACAAGCAGGAACTCTGTCACTATCGGAACTGACCCGGATGCTCCTCCCGGGGACCAAACCTAACCCGGCATGCTCCTTATTGGTCAAAATAGCCAGATCCTGCATCCTACGAATTCACTGCCTATCCACAGCGACGCCCATGTACTTCTCATTACTGCTGTTAGCAGGCCTCCCCAAAGGGAAATGGTACTACACCACGGGTGAGCTGCAAGCGTGGACAGAACACGCGCTCACTGAAATAGAAGCCCTATTCACTGACGGTCAGCTGACGTCGTTCGCAGGGTTGACTGAAGAGAGTGGGCTCCCGCCTGGCCAGTTCCTATTACACCGGCAACTGGTTGCCGACTGCAGAAAGACATGGGACCTCACAGACGGAGAACCCAAGGAACACCCGGTATTGCATACGCTCCTCCACATGGGGACAGGGAAACACCTCATCACATGGATCTATAAATCTATCATGGAACTTACACGTGCACCTCTAACATGTCTGCATCTCCACTGGGAAGAGGAGTTCGGCAGAGATGTTCACAATAAAGAGTGGCTCACAGCACTTGAACACCACAAAAAAGTGTCCCGCAATCAAAGGTTCAAAAACATCCAATTTACCATACTACACTGCGCATACCTCATGCCGGCGCAGCGTGGGCGCTTCTTCCCAGCGACACAGTTCGACTGCCCCCGCTGCCACACTCCTGAAAACCCATTCATCCCCATGTTCGGGACCTGCCCCACACTACAAGACTTTTGGACAACAGTGCACACTACACTACAGATAGTGGACCAGCGAGGAGCTGCCCCCCCCACTCCCTATCCACCGCCCGCATCTCCCCGAGTTCTATTTCCCCAGTTCCGTTTTAGACATGGATCATTCTCTTGAACCGCCACACATAGGCAGCATAGGTCCAACACTCCTAAAGAAGTGTTATTCCATTAATCCTCCCGACACCCCCTTACAGGCATACATCTAGGCCTGCCTCACACGCGCAGAGTGGCACCCCCTCTCAATAGACGCGCAGTTATTCACTATGGAAATGTAGGAAATTAATATTATACAACGATGAACACTAATAACTGTTGTATAACCTGTACAGTAACTGTAAAATCCAATAAAAAAGTTTACAAAAAAAATCAGTACGTTATACCTTTCACACACACTGCACCCTGCCCATCGGGGCACCTTGGGACTATCTTAGAGGTATCTTACATGTCATAAAAGGGAAGGTTAGTGCCTGGCAAGTGGGTGCACTTGCCAGGTTGATATGGCAGTTAAAAACTGCATTTGCAGACACTGGAGTGGCAGGTCTGAAACACATGTGTGGGTGGAACAATCAGTGCTGCAGACCCACTAGTAGCATTTGATTTACAGG
Organism: Triturus cristatus; assembly: GCF_964204655.1. NCBI lineage: Eukaryota > Metazoa > Chordata > Amphibia > Caudata > Salamandridae > Triturus > Triturus cristatus. The sequence goes on along the minus strand of NC_140583.1, from coordinate 576,854,028 downwards.
CCCTGTGCACACACACAGCACTTTACTAGGAGTTTATCAGTAAATCAAATACGCTAATCATGGATAACCAATCATAATCACAATTTACAAAGAGAGCATATGCACTTTAGCACTGATCAGCAGTGGCAAAGTGCCCAGAGTCCTAAATACAACAAAAACAGGTCAGAAAAAATAGGAGGAAGGAAGCAAAAAGTTTGGGGATAACCTTGCAAAAAGGGCATGGTCGAACACAATGCTTTTAAAATGACGCAGCTCGGAAGAGCTAAATGGCTTGCAACGCCGTGCTGCATCGTTAGTTTGTAAATGAGGCACTATTGTTCCAGAGGTATCACCAGTCAAAGCTGCAGAAGAACCCTTACCCTGAATCCAAGTTTTCTAGTTATGAGTGGGAACCAGGGAGCACAATGGGCACCTTAGGTCCCATGGATGTTTCTGTCACCTGAACATTTTGACCAGCAATTCACAATATAAGGGACAGCATTTGTGACCCTTGGGGAGACTACTTTGAGTGGTCTCTATTTTAAACATCGGGTCCTCCCCCCTTAAATATGGGTGAGTTGGAACTGTATCTGGTCCCTCATGAAAAGCGGCCACTGCTGCTTGTCACCAAACCCTGTGACCACAGTGACTCTATTAACTTCATACTGTTACTTGTTGTCTGGGTTGAGAATCCCAGTTCACCCTTTGGTAGTGGGCTTTGGGGTTTTAAAGGTGTTTGCCAAGTATTCCATCATCTAAGCTCATACACCCTGAGACCTGAGTAGCTACCATCTGATATGCCTTTTATACAGCCAAGCACTGTTCCTGACTACTGAAAGGCATCCTTCGCTCTTTATTAATGAGCAAGAGAAGCTGCGTTCAATGAAATGACTCCTTCCTGCTGCATCCTTCACTTCTGAATGGAGTCATGGTCATGAAAGAACTTTGTGAATTGAGATAATTGGTATATATCTCTTATGATGGGATGAAAAATAAATCCAACTCTGCTAACAAGTAGTTTTATCCCTGGTACCTGCTTGGGAAACGCAATTGTGTAAGCACTACAAATCATCTGGCCACTCATTCAATCTCATACTAGACCAGCTAAGGATGGAAATAGGCCATTTCGACAGACACTCATTTTACCTGCCACTTTTCCTTCATTTAAAACACATAGTAAACAGCCTAACCAGATGTCCATTTGAAGCTGAGATGAGAGGGGCATTTCCATAATTCAGCCTGTCTACTCCCTTTATTGTGCACCGGAACTATAACCGCCAATCTCCATTTAGGCAGAAACTCAGGTTTAACTGCTGAATTAACTGGATTTGTAGTAACTGCTGCCCATAGCTCAGGTTTGGTCTCGTACAAGTCCATCAGACCCCACTGGGTCCCGAGGCTTTGTTTGCCGGACTTTGGGCTATCACCGTCAAGAGTTTCCCATAGTCAAATCCAATGTTAAGAGGAGGGGGTCAATTCTGCTTCTTATAGGAGCTCCCTCTCCATAGTAACACCATATATGGAGCTAAAGTGCTGGACCCATTGGTCGGCTGGCATGCTGGTCTCAAATTAATCTTATTCCTTGACAAAGGGGTCTCCTGAGTTAACTATGTGCGGAAACCTCTCTGCATTCTTCGCTATACAGGCATTAAGAAGACTAACACAAAACTCATTTGAAATGTTCCTCTTTCTATTGTGGCCCTTTTTGTAAACCCACCTACATGTAGTATTTACTGCCCTATCTCTAGGAACTTTATTGAGGGCATGCCTCAATTGTCTCCTGCTCCCCTACAAGATTTTCCAAAAAAACAGGTACCTTGCTGTTAAAATGCCTTCTCATAACCAGAAGGAAGTCCCGATTGTTATTGTTGAGGACCACAAACTAGTCTACCATTAAATGGCTATGTGAGGAGTCTGATAATAACCTTTCGATGAAGAGCGCTATATTTTACTTAATTATTTTTTTGAAAACTGCCTCTATGTTCTTCCACTTAAGCCAAAGCCTTTTATTGACCCTTACCAAATTAGTCACCCCCTTTACTAACACTTTTAGAAAAACGTTCGGGAAATCTAGGATTAAACGAATGGGATTGTGATCAGCATCGCCGTTCTCCAAGGTCCCCCTTCTAATTACTGTTAGATATAGGGACAGTGAAATAAAAATGTAATCTATTGTAGTTCCCCTTCCCCAGCCAATAAAGATCTCTTCTTTCTCTATGATCTCAATGAGATAATAGAGGCCAATCTCTAAAAGAGATTTATACAATTTGACACCTCTACCATCCATAGCAGACTGGCACACTGAGATGTACAAACAACAAAACGGATTGACCATTGTAAGCCCTGAGCTGACCTTTGCGTTAAAATCACCACGTATAATAAAGTTGGATCTATAAAAAAAAACAATAATACCTATCCCTCAAAACACCCATAACTGCAAATAAGATATCTAGATTACATCCGGTGTCCCGGTGGGTGGTAGAATTGTAAAAATGTATGTAAATATAATTTAATTTTTCTAAATGTACTAACTATACAATTTGGATACCAGGATGTTTAAAGGAATTGGAAAAGGCCTAGCCTGATGAGATGGGCATACAAAGATGGCCAGCATGCCACTTAGTCTGCCCGTGACCGAAGGGTTAGCAAAGTTACAAAAGCTATAAATGCCACCCCATACAAATTCTGTTGTGACCCAAGTGTATAAAAATAGGATAACACTGTACCACTCAACAGAATACACCCAACCCGGATTTGTACATTTCATTGTGATCCCTGCTATGTTCCAACTGATAACAGATAACAACAATAGGGACGGACCCTGCGGGGGAATCTGAATTCACTGCATCAAAGGACCAAGGAATAAGGAAAAACCATTAGTTTTTTTTTTATAAAACCCTCACCCACCAACCTAGTTGGTGGCATGCTTCATCATCGTGTTCCCACCTGGGTTGCCGAGTGCCTCCCAGGTGTGCTTCAATGCCTGAGTTACAGCAGAGCAGGTGTGTTTTTTGTGTGTGTGGGGCGTGAGTTTAATGTGATGGTTTTAAAATTGCCTCAAAGATCCTCCTTCATAAATGAAGTGCTTTAATGATGAGGTCCTGGGACAAGGGTAAAAAGAAGCAATGGAGCGGATATTTATAGGACTAAATTGGTCTGGAATATCCTAGTGATGGTATACTTGTTTCAGCCTGTGCTCTAAGATTTACTAGGCTTTCTTCAAGACCAGGAAGTGGTATGAGGACAAATCAAAGGCCTCATGAAATATCAGTGCACACGCTAAGGTGAACTGTGAGTGCAGGGGTGATCCCGTACTTACGGTTTTCACCAACACGCTGTATTTCAGCGCAGCTGTTTATTAGGAGCATGGATCCAGGTGTGGGAGGGACCTGTAGTCACACGTTCGTCAAGGTTGACCACCCACATTGGTACCTAATGTGGTCCTGAGGCGCGGGATCCCAAAGATTTTTTTAAAACCTAATTGTTTTTCCCTATTCCTTGGTCCTTTGATTCGTAAATTCCATCCCTATTGTTGTTTTGTACATTTCTTTGGGGAAAAGGACGCACCGCCTCCTGCTCCTCGCTCTCTCATTGTTTATACCAACTGATAATACAAAAAGTCTGGTCCTGTACTCAGAACTCTTGGCTCGTTGCCTTGGAACAAGTGGGGTTATAGTTCCTCTGAATCATTGTTCTTAGGGGTCACATTTATCATTGTTTGTTAATCAGTGCCCTCTAGCCCAGGTAACATGGCAAACTGGATCCAATTTAAAATACAGTCATGTGACAGAATCCTGGACACTAATGGGCAGTCATAGTGCTTTAAGTCCCCTACGGTAGGTAAATGTCTGTAAAAGTAGCCAAAGGGCAGGGGGCTAATAAATCTACCTCTTGGTCAGCTGGTAGTGTGATGGGACTAAATATTTCATGCTAACACTGGATATCTAAAATTGATTATCACACAGTCCCAAGCAAAAGTATTAGTCGTTGGGCCTAACCATCTTCCTCTCCTTTCACACAGAATGTTTTTCTAATCTGCAGTATTAAAATGTACATTCTGAGAGAGTTAATTAGATACCTTATTGTTTAGCTGCTCGGTGGTTCTGTGGCAGCTAGCGCCAACTGGGGTATGTTTGCCAACACAACCACGTATTGCCATCCTTCTGTTGGCAAGTTAGTAACCACATTGCTCTCTGCTTTAGATGGGCAATCTGGAGAATCCAGGCTAGCAATGCTGGTCTTACCCTTGCCACTTGTACAAACTTAGTCATCTTGTGTCAGCCTGCTCGTAGACCCTTCTGTAGCATTTAATATTATAGCCCTCTGATTGTGTTGTATCAGAGGAGGCAAGACTGTGCAGGAACGTACATTCCAGGGTGAGACCATTGTTGGATTTGAATTATTCCCATGCGTAACATCTCCTGAGGATCCATTCTCAACCAAGTTAGCAATAATTTTTCAAAGGTTCCTCTTCGCTCTTGACCAGGGGACCAATGTTGACAAGGATTGCTGCCTTTAATTTGTCAATCAACCCCTTCTCCCAATCAGACGCAATGCACTGACCCCTCCTTTGAGCATGTGCTTCGATTTGAATGGTGCCTCACCCTAGGAGTTGGAGCTGAGTCACTCTTCTCTAGATGCATGATGATAGGCTCTTTCATCTTTTTAATGCTGTGACCAGAGACAATCAGTTGAGAGTCCTCCACAGTGTTTGGGGTCAAGTCAGAGACCCTTGACAATGAAGGTTCCACAAGCAGGGTGGGTGGAATGTCTCTGAAACTGCTTAGGGCGGGGTTCTTGTCATCTGTAGCAAAGGCTACGGAAATGAGCAGCTGATTATTCTGGTCCAGCAAGAGCCACCTCTCTGCTAAGTCTATTTCTTTAGTGATTATACCAACGGCCCGTGCAAGAAAAGTGTCCACTGTACTGTGATTGTGGTCTGTAGGACTTCTGGAACTAACTACTTTCTCATTCTATCTTGAAAGCCCGAGGCTGGAGAGCGGGCAAAACTAAATCACCAGTACCAGTTAGACTCAATTGCTGAAAGGAATGGCACACCAGAACCAAGAGGCGGGGGGGGGGGGGTCGCCCAACCTAGCCTTGTCCGGCCGCAGATGGGCGTAGAGAGGTTCATCCTTAACCCACTCTTTGCCCGGATGTGTCCCACACTGTAGGAGAGCGTGTCACGCTATATAGCGCCGGACTGCAGGCTCTGCCTCCTTCCCCTCCTGCCTCGAGGAATACTGGGCCTTGAAGTCATGGCCTGAATCAGTAGTGGTGTAGCACAGCAGAGAGGGCCAGTAGATGGTTGGAGGAAAGGTGTAGCATCATTTAGCATGTATTGCTGTTTAGGCAGAGGCTATTTAGGTCCCTCCAAAGTTTAACAAAACGGAGACAGTTGTTTAGTGTTTCCATGTGGAGCTGTTGGTTAGGTATACTAGGATTAGGTGTCATCTGCATATAGGTGATATTTAAGGCATTTTTCATTAATGGGGTGCGCTAGCGGACACATATATAAGTTGAAAAGGAGAAAGGAGAGTGTTGAACCTTCTTGGGATGCCACAAACGTAGGCAAAGGATTCTGAGACATGTTGATCCAGTTTTATTTGCTGGCTTTTGATATTACAGGAAGGTTAATTCCATAGTTTCTAGTTATATAGTAAAACTTTGTGAGGCAGGGTTTTAAAAGTATCTGGGAGCTGAGGTGTGGATTTGGTCTCTTTGTGTCAGTTAAAGGTTTTGCTGATGTCAATGACCATTGTTTCATTATCTTAAAGGCTGGAATCCAGATTGTGCACCAGCAAGCCGATTGTTAGACTTTTTGGAGTATTAGAGTTGGTTGGGTACTGCTTCAATGATCTTCTCCAGAAAAAAGGGTGCAAAGATGGGACAGTAGTTGTTCGGAATGGATTAGATTGTTGAGTAAAGGCAGAGGCATGATATGTTTCACAGGGTCAGGCAAAGCACCTCTTTGTAATTACACTTTAGCAATCCTCTGACACAGCTTGAAACTTCTCTTTTATGGGTATGGTGGGCCATTTGGGCAGTATTGATGCAAATGGTCTCATTTTTACGACTCTTTTGATGATGTGCTTGGAAAAAATTCACTTGGGGGAATTAAGATTGCTATTGAAGTGGTGGGGGAGGAGAGGTAGAATGTTGGTTGGAGTGGTTGAGGGAGCAGGTGGTGATTTTATGATTTTCAGGTGCAAAGGAAGACAGTTTTTCGCACAGTGTGAGTCAGGTTGATCTGTTGAGTGTGTGTTCAGCCTTAAGGGATGATAATTCTTTGTAAATTCTGGTAAGATCTGTTTGGGAATGTTTGGCAGAAAATAAATGGTTTAGAATATGTGCCCGTGATATTGCGATGTTTGGCGTGCGGACGGCATTGTTATTTTTGAGGTGCTACTGCCGGATACTTTTAATACGCTGCCATACGTATGGATTGAGTATAATTTAAGGACATATTGGCTATACATAATCTAATATGTGGAGGAGAAATCTTATCTCCATAGTCAATCCACATATGATCAAGTGGGAACATCCAATATTTTGATATATAGAAGCCCTGACGAAGTTGAAGTCTGATACTTTGAATGAAACACATTGGCTGTGGTTCCCATATATTTTGTTGAACATGAAAAAAGAGCAAAAAATAAAATAAAAAGGAATATTCATCATAAATTCCCTTGCTTACGTATTTGGATAAGGATCTCTCCGGTGCACCATTCCATATCAAGTACAATTTTCTATTCTGCTGAGCAGCTGTACCAAACAACGGCAGGTACAGGAAGTGCTGTGCACGGACATTTTCAATTAAGAAGAAACAAGAAGTGAAGTGCAGTATTTGTAGTCCACCATTGCGGTTTTGAGGTTGTATATTTGAATCTGAAATTTGAGTGTTAAATCATGTGGTATTGGAAAGATCTTTTTACAAATGTCATTATCTTGGCGCCGGAGGGATTGCAGCTATGGTGTTATGCATTACCCATGAGGAGCCATTCCATACTGACAAAGTCTTTTTAGATCTCGCCTGGCGTAGGCTGCGCGCATGCGCAGTCTCGCTGGCGAGATTTAATGAGATGTGGGTATTTTCTGTAAGGGGCATTAAGCCCCGCCCCTCTTTTCCATTGGATGGCGTCACCGTTTAAGCTAAACGGTGGCCAGCCATTGGAAAAGAGGTGTCCGTGACGTATTTGCTTGGCTTTCTGAGCTGTCCCATTCGGACGGCCTCACCTGCTTTGCGTTCGTCGCAAAACGTTTCTTATCTTTATGGGGCCAAACACATGGCCCCAAAAAGACAAGAAACCATTTGGCAGGCGAGGCCGGCAGAAAAAGCTGAGCAAATACGTCATGGCGTAATGGCGTCCGCTTGGCTTCTAGGCGTGGGGTTTACTGGGGGCTGGAGTCCCCTCTGGCAGCGGTAGGCAGCTGGCGGCCGAATGAAGCAAGTTGCGGGCTCCAATAAGTACACAAATCACATAAACAAAGAGCTGTTCCTTGTACTGGGGGCCAGGGATACAATCCCTTTCATGGATTACTTAAGTGAGGCAGGTTTTGAGGGCTGGATTACTGGGGTACAATCTTTATCCTGAGTCTCGCAGAGCACATCTATCCTGATCTCCTGACAGGTATCGTAAGAGCCACTAAACAATCAGATCGTGTCTTGTCCGAGTTTAGACTCCAATATCCATGGTCTCCACAGAATCACTCCCCCGTGTAATCTCAACAATGGTATCACTATTTAAAGCAAGCCCCAAGGCGATGTCACCGGTAGAGGTTTGCCCCTGTGATCTTTTTACTGCAGGAGTATGTGAAACGGCCCCCTCTGCTGTTGTCAGGGAGTAGAGAAAAAAAAGTGTGCCCCCGTAATGTCACAGGTGCCCCGGCCGCCACCAATCTCGGACCAGGTGCGGTTACTACTAGAAAACCCCTTCCTGGTTACTACAAGATGGTAATAGGGCTTCGGGACGCGTCGAAACTCCGCCACCGCCTCTGCTGTTCGTGTCTCTCTCGGGCACCTCCACGCTCTGAGGCTCTCCCCCTTCCCCGCGGGAGCCAACACCACTCCCACCGTCGACGTGAAAAAGGAGGGCCGTTCCGCCCCCCAACCTCCGGCTTCTGCTTCGCAGCTACCAGGGCCTCGGACGCCTCCTTGGTAGTAACAGGACTCCTGGTCCAGGGGAAAACACCGCTTCGCAGTTCCCTCTGGCGGCACTGTGTGGGGGAAGGCGCAGTTCCTCAGGGAAGGGGAGAGCACTCCCGCTGCTGATGTCCTGCTGGGCGAAATTTTAAAGTCGTTTACACCAAGCAGTAAATCAAAGCGGCAAGTCTGTGTTCCCCAGAGTACAGGGGGAGATTAATAGCTGAGATGCGGCGAAACGTCTTTTTAGCAGGAAATATTTTTCGCACTATATTAATCAGACTGACATATGCCTTTTTTTCTCAGCTTCTTATGTGGGGCCCATGTGAATGTCGAGGTTGCCAACACAAAGCACAATACAAAAACGTTAGTTATTGCATTTACGAAATGTAGGTTAACATTGAAAAAAGGTTTAGAGGCAATAAGAGGACTAAAGTAGCATCCGCTCACACCAAGTACCATCCTGGGCTGGTTCTGGGAAAGGGGAAATTTGCTTTTCCTCTCCTAAAAATAAACAAGCATTTGCAATGCTATAGGTCTCACATCTACGCGAGTTTGAACTATTGACATTGGAAATGACACTACCTTTTATTTATCTTTTTAAAAACAAAAATAAAAGGCATTGCCATTTGCAATGTTAATAGCTCAAACTCTTGTAAATGCGAGACCTATTGCATTTTTAATGCTTGTTTACATTACTGCTGGCAACCATGCCTGATACACTGAAGTGATCGCTGCTAGTGATCTCGCATATGGAATCCACTAATGTCATCTTGTCTGATGTGGACACTATTACAACACTAATATTAGTAGTTCTTGATGAGTTTCACTGAACATATGTACCTCCTATTACAGCAAATGGGTGCTTCATGCCCAAGCAAAATTATCAAGATTTTTAAATTAACATGTTCACATGACTAAAGTGTGCTCTGACATTTGTCAAACAAAAATGTACCTAGAGTCAAATCTGCTCCTGTATAAAATTAGCTTTAATCTTTGTCAACCTTAGGATTAAAGTGCATGTACTCCTGTCCAACTAATTTAATTAATTGTTGCAGTGCAAAAAGTGGTGGAAATCCTTATGAATACTCTTCGCATGAGCTGAAGGCTTATCTTCCTCAGCCATTAGTTCACATAATGGTGTTCATTAGTTACATGAATGAGATAATAGCATTGAACCCCATTCTCTGTACTTTGGAGTCCTTGGGTAAATTAACTTCTGCATGATCTGCTTTGGATCTAAGAAGGTTGAGTTCCATGTTTGGCCAGACACCTAGTTTGTCTCCCAGCTCTTCGGGTTTCATATTCTGCCCAGAAAGAATAATCCCTCAGCCTGTTCAGTCAGAACACAATGCTTCTTTCCTCACATGGTATACTTGAATTTATCATTGGTATGTCTTCTCTAAATCGGGGTCCAGGCCTGGTCACTTAGCCCTCCTAGTAAATGAATAAAGTGAACGTTGTAAAGTGCATTGTTACTGGAGATGTCCTGGTTCTGGAATCTAGGCTCGGTAAAGAGAGAAGAGGGTTAAACACTGAAAAAAAATATTTGAGTGTAGATCAAAAGGAAGAGCATTCCTTGTGGTGGCAGCTAAACAAGTAAAAAAAATGACCACCAGGTCAAACTTGTCATCTGAGAGGTTTCTTACGCAAGACATGGGAGGAAGAGCAGAACGTATGAGAAGGTTTACACATAAAGACCTCCCTTTGAAGTTAAATTGGTCATTAGCTTTGATACATTAATATACCAAATGAAGATTTAAAGGAAATCCGTTTAATAATAAGGAGCAAGTAAAGAAAAGAAAGGTGGCTAGAGAACGTGTCTTCCGTGCTTCGTCCTGGTAGAAGATGACCAATGTATTCTGGACTAATTGTAGTCTTTCAGTGAGATATTTGGATAAGCCCTAATAGAGGCTTCACAGTAGTCGAATCGAGAGGATATAATGTCAGCCTTCAAGTAGTACAAAGAAATAAATTTAACCATAGTTTTAGCATGAGAAAGCAATAGGGGGTGAACTTATTTAAAAGAGGAATGAAACTTGGAGTACTGTTAAGCATCACACCCAGTTTCTGCACTTGTAGGTTTGGGACTGGAAGGATGTCCAAGGATGCACACCAAAGGCAATGCTTTACATGGAGGGATCCCAGTAAAGTTTTCTGTGAATTAATCATGAGGGACTGCCGAAGTATCCACTCCACCACCTTTATATGACAAGTGTTAAATATGTCAGAGTACTGCAGATTTCCATCCAGACGGACTATGATCTGAGTGTTGTTGCAGTATGTTTAAAAAGAAAACACAAAAGCATGGATGAGAGTTCAGTTCAGTTCAATGACCAGCATTCTTAATTTTATTTATTATTTTGGAACTCAAATGAGATCCACATAAAAGGATTGTTGGAAAACCACACTCCCACTCTGAAAGGGTGGTGGTGGTCTACCGGACACACTGTGGTAGCTTGGCTCGAGTGGTCAGGTATCAGGCTCCGTGCTAAGCATACGACATACCCAAACAATAACCATGCGTGCATCCGTTCCAAAAACGACTCTACACCGTAAGAATTATGAAAATAACTTTCTTTATCTGCTTTTTCTCTTAGTTGCTGATTGGAGAAAATAAATAACAATCACAATATACAAGCTTTTTAGAAAGTGCAGGACAAATAAATACTGGCTTAATGATTCAATAAATAGGGGTGATCATAAATACTGAAGGCATAAATAAAAGTGCAATACAGACAGGCAATTAAATATTCTGAGGCAATAAATACTGTAACCAATAAATATTGTGCATCAATAAATACTGTGGACCAATAAATACAGTGGAACAATAAATAGGTTAAATACAATAAATACAGTGCCCCTAATAAATACTTAAAAGCTGACAGTGACACTCATGGATTCAGATCACTTTTGAATTCCTAAGGGCTGATTTGGCCCAGGCACAGCTTGTGGGGATGTGGAAGGCTTGGGGGGGGGTCTACTCCCTGGCTTGGTCAAGGCTGAGGCCTAAACTGAGGTAGATAAAGGGGGAAAATACCAGAGACCTGGCTCTCTCTCTCCACACAACTTCTCTAGATTAGTCCCCGTTCACCCCTGGCACAGTCAGGTTGGTTCCAGCACCTCCCTAGCCCCTTAGAGCAGTCTCTCAGGTCTCCACAGGGCCTTAGGCGCCCTCTACTCCACTTACTGCCCTTTTTCTGATGCTCCGACGCCGCTGGGGTCGTATCGATGCCGTGAGGCGGTTCCGGTTCGATGTCGGCGGCCTCGGCACAATGTCAGTTCTTTGACGACGCCGGCAGGCGGATCCGGTCTCGATGTCAGCGGCCTCGGTTCGATCTCGACCTCCGATTTGATGGCGTCGGGCAGTCTTACTCGATGTCGACTTCGGGCGGCTCCGGTCCGATGGCGACCTCGGCTTCGATGACGTCGGCCGGCCTTGCCTCGATGTCGACTTCCGGCGGCTCCGGAGTGCGATCCTCACTCCCGACCTCCGGTGCTCCTCACAGGTTTCCGGCGACTCCGGAGTGCGACCTCCACTCCCGACCTCCGGCACGATTCTCACAGGTTCCGGCGACTCCGGAGTGCGATCCTCACTCCCGACCTCCGTTACCCTTCACCTCGGTCTCCGACGACTCCGGAGGGCGGACTTCACTCCTCCGATGACGCCGCTCACTCGACCTCGGGTGACTTCCTCCTCGACCTCTGGTATTCCTCAGGACCTCTGACGGCGCCCTCTCTCGACCTCTGGCGGCTCCGGGCACGACGTCTGCTCTTCCAGTCAGCGCCGCTTCTCCACCTCGGGCTCCAGGTCTTAGGCTACTCGACGTCGGACTTCAGGGAAACCAGCTTCCAGGTCAGGATCTTGCTGTTCCCTTGTTTCTAAGGCCTGTTCCTGCTGTCCAGGTCCTCAGGATGGTTTTTCTGACTTCTTCCCACACAGGGCTCTAGGCTGGGCTCCGTCAGTAGGGACTAGTATCAAGGGTGGGTTTATGGACCCCACTCCAGGCACAAGTTTCCACCCCTGCTGCTTCACTCCTTCCTCCTTCACGTTTTTGCTGCTCACTCCTCACCAGTCAGGTGCCAACTGCCAGCTCCAACTGCCAACTCTCCCTCTTAGCTTCCCAACATTCTAAACCGCCTCCAACTGTCACAGGGTTCTGGAATGTTCTGGAAGGTGCTAGCAGGTTCCAGGGGATGCTGGTGATGTCACAGGTGGCCACCATTTTGTGCTTCAGGCCTCCAGACAGAAGTTTCAGGGGTAGCTAAAATGGCTCCCTGTATCTGCAGCAACACTAAAAAGTCTGGTGGTTCCCAAAAAGGAAAAATTCAAACAGGGTTTGAGGCAAAAGTGGGACAAAATAAATAATGATGAGGAGGGACCACCCAAAGGGCTGACAGGTCTAACACGCGTCCCCCCCAGCTGAAAGTGGGGAGAGCTACCCAACCCCTTGGGAGTTCTCATCACTAAGGCGGAAATACCTTGAGAGACCGTCTGCATTGGCGTGGTCCACTCCAGGCCGATGTTCCACCTGAAAGTCCATTCCCTGTAGGGAAATAGACCACCTCAACAACTTGGGATTCTCCCCCTTCATTTGCATCAGCCAACGAAGGGGTCTGTGGTCGGTCTGAACTAGGAAGTGCGAGCCAAACAGGTATGGCCGCAACTTCTTCAGAGCCCATACCACTGCAAAGGCTTCACGCTCTATTGCACTCCACTTCTGTTCCCTGGGAAGTAGTCTCCGGGATAGGAAGACCACGGGTTGATCCAGACCCTCTTCGTTGAGTTGCGATAACACTGCCCCAATGCCATGTTCTGATGCATCTGTCTGGACAATGAACTCCTTGGAAAAGTCTGGGGCCCTTAAGACCGGGGCCTCGCACATGGCTTTCTTCAATCTCTCAAAGGCTTGCTGACAAGCCTCCGTCCAAACTACCCGTCGAGGTTGTTTCTTGGACGTGAGCTCCGTGAGGGGGGCTACGATGGTACCGTACCCCTTCACGAAGCGGCGGTAATATCCCGTGAGGCCCAGAAAAGCTCGGACCTCAGTCTGTGTCTTGGGGGGTTCCCAGGCCATGATGGCCTCGATCTTCGCCTGGAGGGGTTGCACCGCTCCCCTACCCACCAAGTGTCCAAGGTACACTACCGACCCCTGCCCGATCTGGCACTTGCTGGCCTTGATCGTCAATCCAGCTTGTCTCAGGGCCTGGAGAACAGCTTGCAGGTGACGCAAGTGATCCTCCCAGCTGTTACTGAAGACGGCTATGTCATCCAGATAAGCAGCAGAGAAACTCTCCATTCCGGTGAGGATCTGGTTTACCAGGCGCTGAAACGTGGCAGGTGCGTTCTTGAGCCCAAAGGGCATCACACAGAACTGGTAGTGGCCATTGGGCGTGGAGAAGGCTGACCTTTCCCTTGCTCCATCAGTCAAAGAGATCTGCCAGTACCCTGAAGTAAGGTCAAAGGTACTTAGATATTGGGCAGCTCCCAGCCGGTCAATCAATTCATCCGCCCTAGGGATCGGATGAGCATCAGTTTTGGTCACTGAATTCAGTCCCCGATAGTCCACACAGAACCTCAGTTCTGGTTGGGCACCCGGTGGTGCAGCTTTTGGTACTAACACCACCGGACTGGACCAGGGGCTGCTAGAAGGTTCGATCACTCCTAGCTCCAGCATCTTAGTGACTTCACTATGAATGCTGGCCTTCACCTTGTCTGACATCCGGTAGATCTTGGACTTCACAGGTGGGCTGTCTCCTGTGTCCACGTCATGGACGCACAGGTGAGTCCTACCCGGGACAAGGGAGAACAACGAAGAGTACTGCCCCAGGACCTGGCGACAGTCCTCCTGCTGTTCAGGAGTTAGAGATGGGGAGAGAATCACTCCCTCCACCGACCCATCCTTCTCTTGAGACGCAAACAGATCAGGGAGAGGCTCGCTTTCCACGTCCTCTCCTCCGTCAGTCACCATCATCAAGATGACTTCGGGCCTCTCGTGGTGGGGTTTGAGGCGGTTGGCATGCAGCACCCGCAGGGGCTGACGAGGGGTCTTCAGGTCCACCAAGTAGGTAGCCTTACCCTTCTTCTCCAACACCTCAAAGGGTCCTGACCAGCGATCCTGGAGGGCACTAAGCTCTCCTGGTTCGATCACCCACACCTTCTGGCCAGGCTCCAACTCCACCGGGTGAGCATTGTGGTCATACCACGCCTTCATCACTGCTTGGCTGGCTTCCAAGTTGTCAGAAGCTTGCTTCCACAACTTAGCCATTTGGCTCCGGAAGGCCAGCATGTAGCTCACCACATCCTGGGGAAGCTTTCTGGGAGTTCTTTCCCATCCGTCTCTCACCAGGTTGAGAGGTCCACGTACAGGGTGCCCATATAGAAGCTCGAAGGGGCTGAAGCCCACTCCCTTCTGTGGCACTTCCCTGTAGGAAAAAAGTAAACAGGGTAGGAGGACGTCCCATTTCCTCCGCAGGCTTTCAGGCAGACTTCTGATCATGCCCTTCAAGGTTTTATTAAACCTCTCCACCAGACCATTGGTCTGGGGGTGGTAAGGAGTTGTGAACCGGTATGTCACTCCACACTCCTTCCACATTGCCCGCATATACGCTGACATGAAGTTGGTCCCCCTGTCGGACACAACTTCCTTGGGAAAACCCACTCGGGTAAAGATTCCCATCAGGGCCCTTGCCACAACAGGTGCTGTTATGGTCCTCAGAGGTATTGCCTCTGGGTACCGTGTGGCATGATCCACCAGAACCAGGATAAACCTGTGACCAGCTGATGTTGGCGGATCTAACGGACCCACAATGTCGATGCCCACCCTTTCAAAGGGGGTGCTAACGACAGGAAGTGGTTCCAGGGGAGCTTTCAGCTTCACCCCTGTTTTCCCACTGGCTTGGCAAGACACACATGTCCGGCAGTAGGTATCGGACGACACTTTCATCTGAGGCCAATAAAAGTGTGGGACAAGACGGGCGAAGGTCTTGTCTTGCCCCAGGTGTCCTGCCAATGGTATCTCGTGAGCCAACTCCAGAAGGAAGGCTCGATAACGTTGAGGAACTACCAAGGCTCGTGACGATCCGTGTAGGGGTGCCTTGGGTTCACTGTAGAGGAGGCCATCCTCCCAGTAAACACTGTAGTTCCCTTCAACGTTCCCTGCTGCCTGGGCTTCGGCCTGTCGCCTCAGCCCCTCAAGGGTAGGGCACTCCCTCTGGCCCTGGCAGAATTCCTCCCTGGACGGGCCTCCCTCCACGTGCCACTCGGCCGGGATGGGTAGGTCCTCCAGTTTGGTAACGTCCCCCACCGCAGACTCCTGGTCCACCACCTCCGGTGGCCTATCCGTCCTACGGGGTGGGGACGCCGAGGCAGGCTCCTCCTGTCCTCGGTTCTTCCCTTGACTGGCAGCTGGCTGGGCCTTTGTTCCAGGCTCCAGCCGAAATGAACTCCCTCTTCGGGTAGTCGCGGACCTTGTGCTAACACAGGCCCAGTCAGGTGTACCCAGCATCTCGGTGTGAGTCCGGTATTCCACCTCCTTCCAAGCGTTGTGCTCCATGTCATTCCCCAGCAGACAATCGACTGGCACGGCAGGGCTTACGGCAACTCGAAGTGAACCTGCAACCCCCCCCCATTCAAAGGGAACCTCGGCCACTGGATAGTGGCCTGTTCTGCCGTCAGCCATCGCGGCTGGGTGGAGTACATCGGGAATTACCTGCTCTGGAGACACCAGTTGGCTACGCACCATAGTCATACTGGCTCCTGTGTCTCTCAGAGCCTCCCCTCTTTGGCCGTTGATGGTGACCCATTGCCCATACTTTGCGGTATTTGCGGGCACCTGGATCTTAGGAACCATCTCCCGTTCTCCCAGGGACACTAAAGTGACACCCGCCCACTCCCTTCCCTTAGTTAAGGGCATCTCCTCCCCGAGCACTACACTAGCTACTCCGGGGGTCTTTCCTCCAGTGGGAGGGGGTGGTCGTTTCAAGCACTTCAGATCTCCTTTATAGTGTCCAACGCCACCGCACTCATAGCAATGGACAACCCTTGGCTGCTGACTCTGGCCAGGATTAGGGTTTCTGGGCGGGTTAGCCTTAGGGGTGAATCCTGTTCCCTTCCCTTGGAAGTTATTTTGGGGGCCTTTGGAGAACTCCTTTTTCTTTTCCCCTCCCTCTTTCTTCTGGGGGGCGCCCTGTCCGGCCTTTTGAGTATCCCCTCCAGTCCCCCTTGTGGACACCCGGGTACTAGCCCAAATGTCCGCCTCCTCAGCAAGCTTCCGGGGACTGGTCAGCTTGCTATCCACCAGGTGTTGCCGCAGTTCAGGGAAACATTTCTCGAGCAGGTGTTCCTTCAGTACTAGGTCAAACAGCCCCTCGTAGTTCCTCACTTCACTGCCCTGAATCCAACCTTCCATTGCCTTCTTTGCATAGTCCAGGAAGTCCACCCAATTCTGCGTGCCCAGTTTGTGACTACCCCTGAACTTCTGTCTGTACTTTTCAGGTGTTAGTCCAAACTTTCTGATGAGCGCCAGTTTCATGGTGGGGTAGTGGGTCTGCTCATCCTCTTCGAGGGCCAATAAAGCATCCCTACCAGCTGGAGGCATGTACTTGTACAATCCCCCTCCCCAGTACTTCTCTGGAACCCCATGGGCCCTCAGTGAGACCTCATAGGCCGCTAGCCACTTGGCGATATCGTCGCCCACACCATAGCTAGCTACTATGTCCTTTGGCAGGTATGGTTTAGATTCCCTGGTGATCTCTTGGGTCTGGCTGCCACCATTAGGAACAGGTTGTGCCCCGATTCTCAGGATCTGAAGATCTATTTCTTTCAGTCGTAATTCATGGGCCATCCTCTGCTCCTCCTTCTCCTTTTCCAGCCTTGCTAAGTCCCATGTGAGCTGTCTTTTCTCCCTCCGGTCTGTTAGCTCCACTTCAGACAAGCCACCGCTAGAGGCACTGCTGCCCTTCCTAGAAATGGTTCTGGGCCCTGCTGACAGGTTCCCCACCTCAGGTTGGTACATCTCAGCCCCCTCGGGGTCAGGCTCTCTATCCCTGTCCTCCTGCTCAGCCTTGCTTTCTCGGCGTGCCTCCCCCCAAGCCCTTAAGCTGGTTTGGAGTGCACCCTTCTTTGCTCCTGGGGGACAGTACACCCCCTCCCGCTGGCAAAACTCCCTGAGTTGGGCCACAGTGTACGTTTCTAGATTTTCTAGTACAAACTCCATCTCGCCCACTCAGGTTAGAGGACAGGTTTTGTGCAGTAACTATGCAGGGGGGTACCTTTAATAATACCTCCTCCCACCACCAGAGTAAATTTGGAAAAAACAAAAACCCACAATTAGGAAGGCCGCTTTTGAGAAAACTCCCGGTGTAGGCCTATGGACTACCCACAGTTATTGCTGAGTATGCGTAGGCACAGCTCTATCCCACCACTGAACACCAATTTATGTTGGAAAACCACACTCCCACTCTGAAAGGGTGGTGGTGGTCTACCGGACACACTGTGGTAGCTTGGCTCGAGTGGTCAGGTATCAGGCTCCGTGCTAAGCAAACGACATACCCAAACAATAACCATGCGTGCATCCGTTCCAAAAACGACTCTACACCGTAAGAATTATGAAAATAACTTTCTTTATCTGCTTTTTCTCTTAGTTGCTGATTGGAGAAAATAAATAACAATCACAATATACAAGCTTTTTAGAAAGTGCAGGACAAATAAATACTGGCTTAATGATTCAATAAATAGGGGTGATCATAAATACTGAAGGCATAAATAAAAGTGCAATACAGACAGGCAATTAAATATTCTGAGGCAATAAATACTGTAACCAATAAATATTGTGCATCAATAAATACTGTGGACCAATAAATACAGTGGAACAATAAATAGGTTAAATACAATAAATACAGTGCCCCTAATAAATACTTAAAAGCTGACAGTGACACTCATGGATTCAGATCACTTTTGAATTCCTAAGGGCTGATTTGGCCCAGGCACAGCTTGTGGGGATGTGGAAGGCTTGGGGGGGGGTCTACTCCCTGGCTTGGTCAAGGCTGAGGCCTAAACTGAGGTAGATAAAGGGGGAAAATACCAGAGACCTGGCTCTCTCTCTCCACACAACTTCTCTAGATTAGTCCCCGTTCACCCCTGGCACAGTCAGGTTGGTTCCAGCACCTCCCTAGCCCCTTAGAGCAGTCTCTCAGGTCTCCACAGGGCCTTAGGCGCCCTCTACTCCACTTACTGCCCTTTTTCTGATGCTCCGACGCCGCTGGGGTCGTATCGATGCCGTGAGGCGGTTCCGGTTCGATGTCGGCGGCCTCGGCACAATGTCAGTTCTTTGACGACGCCGGCAGGCGGATCCGGTCTCGATGTCAGCGGCCTCGGTTCGATCTCGACCTCCGATTCGATGGCGTCGGGCAGTCTTACTCGATGTCGACTTCGGGCGGCTCCGGTCCGATGGCGACCTCGGCTTCGATGACGTCGGCCGGCCTTGCCTCGATGTCGACTTCCGGCGGCTCCGGAGTGCGATCCTCACTCCCGACCTCCGGTGCTCCTCACAGGTTTCCGGCGACTCCGGAGTGCGACCTCCACTCCCGACCTCCGGCACGATTCTCACAGGTTCCGGCGACTCCGGAGTGCGATCCTCACTCCCGACCTCCGTTACCCTTCACCTCGGTCTCCGACGACTCCGGAGGGCGGACTTCACTCCTCCGATGACGCCGCTCACTCGACCTCGGGTGACTTCCTCCTCGACCTCTGGTATTCCTCACGACCTCTGACGGCGCCCTCTCTCGACCTCTGGCGGCTCCGGGCACGACGTCTGCTCTTCCAGTCAGCGCCGCTTCTCCACCTCGGGCTCCAGGTCTTAGGCTACTCGACGTCGGACTTCAGGGAAACCAGCTTCCAGGTCAGGATCTTGCTGTTCCCTTGTTTCTAAGGCCTGTTCCTGCTGTCCAGGTCCTCAGGATGGTTTTTCTGACTTCTTCCCACACAGGGCTCTAGGCTGGGCTCCGTCAGTAGGGACTAGTATCAAGGGTGGGTTTATGGACCCCACTCCAGGCACAAGTTTCCACCCCTGCTGCTTCACTCCTTCCTCCTTCACGTTTTTGCTGCTCACTCCTCACCAGTCAGGTGCCAACTGCCAGCTCCAACTGCCAACTCTCCCTCTTAGCTTCCCAACATTCTAAACCGCCTCCAACTGTCACAGGGTTCTGGAATGTTCTGGAAGGTGCTAGCAGGTTCCAGGGGATGCTGGTGATGTCACAGGTGGCCACCATTTTGTGCTTCAGGCCTCCAGACAGAAGTTTCAGGGGTAGCTAAAATGGCTCCCTGAATCTGCAGCAACACTAAAAAGTCTGGTGGTTCCCAAAAAGGAAAAATTCAAACAGGGTTTGAGGCAAAAGTGGGACAAAATAAATAATGATGAGGAGGGACCACCCAAAGGGCTGACAGGTCTAACAAGGATAACACATGGAAAATACATTTTCATGCATTTAAAATCAAAATAAAAACAACAGAAAAAGAACATTTTGAGAACCTCTAGTATATATCTAGAAAGCGTTTTAAAAAGTTGAAGATTTTATAACAAAACATTTCATTGGGGGGATTATAAATGGCGTCTAAGAATGTGGTGGCAGACAAAATATTTAATTTTAAACAAATTGGTCTCAACCACTTACGCCGATGTAAAAGCAGAGCTGGGCAGACAAAGAGTACATGAGTAATATCCTGAGAAGCATTATTACAAAGATTACACATTGCTGAAGAACCATACCATCTAGACAATAAATTATTTAAAGGAAGACGATCCTGCCTCAATAGAAATAAAAAGCGGCGTACACCATGAGGAAGGTTCCAGGTAACATAGGGTTGTATTTTCCTTATTAGGCAGGAATCAATGGCCGGGGAAACACCTTTCTTTAAGATGAGGGCTTCCCTATCCATCCTAAAACTTAATTTCCATGTAGCTAGTTTCAAGGTGGACTTCAGCTGATATGCAGATAGTGTAAAAAGTGCTGATTCATCCAATTGTAAAAGATCAACTGCAATTCTGAAATTCTTTACAATTAGGGAGTGCTCTATTAGGGATCCCAGTAGTTCTTTTTGAATAAGATATCTTAGAGTACCGGGTTCTCTCTTTACAATATTAAAGACCCATCGCACTAGCCCAGTGAGGCCCTGGACCCACCTGCTACGCAGGCCAAATTCCAACCTAAGAGCGGCCACGGTACAAGCGGTATTAACCGTAGTTAAATACCGCAAGATCTTGCCCTCCGTAACGTTCAAAAAAACCCATTTACCCAATTCAAGTAATTCAATGCCATACAGTAGGGAAGCTGGGATTTTGGCATGGAAGACCTCTAGCAGAAGGGCAAAATGTCTTCTGCCAGTAGATCTATAAAGAGAACTTAAACTTTTACATTGTGCCAATGCCTTCCGGGTATTATTTGCTATATGGGCCTTATCACTTAAATTACCAGATATTGTTTTTCCTAGGAAGACATAAGATTTTACAACTTCCAACTTCTGTCCACCTACAGACCAAGTAAAGCTCCCATATTTCAGCTTTTTTGTTCCCGTCATACACATTACTTTAGTTTTAGACAAATTTATCCTCAGATAGTGTGTCTCTGCGTAATCATGTAGTGCCTGTAGACGATTGTTTAATCCTCTTGGAGTTAGGTCCAATATTAATATATCGTCTGCGTATAACAGACAGACAATCGGCTTGTCCCCTAATACAGGGGCAATACCATCGCTTAAGGACAGGGCATGGGGGAGATCAGATATATATAGGGAAAATAATAAAGGGGCCAATAAACAACCTTGTTTTAGTCCATTAACTGAAGAAATAACTTAAGAGAGACCTCTTTCCCCTCCCAATAAAACTCTACACCAGGTATCAGAGTGAAGAGCCCGAACCAGCTCCAGGATCGTGGTTGGCATGCCCAGGTCCGATAATTTCCTCCACAGCAAAGGACGATCTACTTTGTCAAATGCTGTGGAGAAGTCTATGAAGGCTGCATAGACTTTCCCTCCTCGGACTTTGATGTATTTTTCTGATATAACTTGTCATGCCGTTAAGTTATCTAGGGTACCATGCCTTTGCCTGAACCCAGTCTGCTCAAGGGGTAATAATTCGCCCTTGACCACCCAATCATTAATTAACTTCAAAAGGCATTTTGCGAAGACCTTACCTATAGCGTCCAAGAGGGCAATTTGTCGATAATTTTGTGGAGCATCCCGGTCACCCTTCTTGAAAAGGGGTACTAATATACTCCCCTTCCAAGAAGGGAGAACGGTTTTACTTGAAAAACAAAAGTTAAACACCGGAAAAAGAATTTTGCTCCACCGTTCACTATCCTGTTTTAGGACCGAAATGGGAAGCTCATACGGACCCATAGCCCCAGAGGAACGCAAGCCCTTAATAGCAATTTCAATGTCCTTTTCAGAAGGGGGGCTATTTAAAGAACTGTCCTCAATTGTTCTACTAGCCCCAACCACTGTTCCATTACTTGAATATAGGTTCTCAATATAGTTAACCCAAATTTGCTCTTCGAAGGGAACTGGAAGTGGTCTAGATCTTACTCCACATCCCTCCCCGATGAGCGACCAGAAAAATCTTACTCGACCTTTGGATGCAGCCTCCCGCAATTTAACCCATAAGTTGTCTTCCCTCTCTTTTTTCAATTTGACCTTCACCCTGGACCTCCTTCTCCTTAGTAAAACTATTCTATGATATCTTTCGGGAGAATAACTCAAATACTGTTCCCTTACTAATTTGTTTATTTCAGTATTAAGTAAACGAACAGAACTAGGGACTACTTTGGTTTTTCCTTTTAGATTCGATTTTTTTGCAATGGAGATCACCGCATTCATGAAATCAGCGAAACATATTGTTTCAAGTCCTTTCCAGTTCACCAAGTTTTTTACTGCAACCTCTAGAATGCTTTCCAAGCCCCTAATTGCCCTAATATTCCAATAGCATCTCCCTGATTTATCTCCAAAACTGACAAGTTCGCTGTTTAAAGACCAACGATCCATCAAGGGCGGATTTAAATTTACAGTAACAGTTATTACTTTATGATCACTATATAATGTATAGGAGGCCCTAAGATCCTTCAGAAGGGAAAAAGAGGTGCTTTCTACCATCACGTAATCTAAAATGGATTCACTCTGATTTGATTTGTGGGTGAAATTCGCCGGAGTATCTGAAGGAAGCCTACCATTTACTATGATTCCATCAACTACTGTCAGTTCTTCAAGGAGCAGTTTCCCTCTCTTGTTTGTTTTGATGTTTCCTGGAAAAAGGGCTTGAGGAATCTGCCAGGCTTCCTCTTTGTGCTTATTTCTAAATAGTTCTAGACTGAAGTTAGAGATTTTACAATTAAAATCCCCTAGCAAAATTATATGGGGAAGAGGTTTTTTATCAGATAATTTCTTTATAAAGGAGAAAACCTTCTTTAAAACTACATTGTAACAAGCATCTGGGGGGATATGGGCGTTTATCCAAACGATTGGTTTACAGATTTCAGTATTGGCGAAATTAAACAACGTTACTGCCTGGAAAAGTTTACTAGAATCTATATAGCGAGAAAAATTCCATTTTATCTGGGTAGACAGTAAAGAAGCCACTCCGTCCCTTGCATGTCCTCTCCTAGAGGGCATTGCTTCACCCTCCAACGAAAAATAATCCTTTCCTACGAATAAATTCTCTACTCGCCAAGTCTCTTGGAGACAAATCACATTAGCCTCTAGTGTGTGTAGGAATTGTAATTTTTCAGGGCTATTGTTTAATCCAGCGAGATTCCACGATATTATTTTCAAATCGTTGCTAAAGACGAGTGCAATGACTTTATTCGATTAAAAAAATTTAAATCATACAAGAGTACAAAGACAAAAGAACATTCCACCACAACCGTACGTGGATGAAAACATTAGCATAGCAATACCATTAAAAAAATAGAATCATACAAGTGCACAGGATAAAAACACAGCATAAAATACTTCATAACGAGCATCATTAATATCACCACATCCACAGCAATAGTTTATCTATTTAAAAATCTATTTGGGGAAAAAGATGCAGGTTGGCAGGTTTTAATATCTAGAGTTGAAGACCTTTGATAGGAACCGTGACACATAAAAGCAGATCTTGGGAGTCACTAAAAGCTGTAAACATAATAGAGCAGGTCTGACCTGTCTTATATCCATGGTTAAGAAAGAGGTCTTAAAAACCTATGACAAAGAGTTTTATATTTAGTGAACATGAGTACGATGTGCAAAGTTTCACAAATGGAGACCTGGTCAAAAGTACATGACGGCAGATCCGCCTTCTTGTACCAGGTGCCCTCAGAAAAAAGCCGCTGATGGAATGTGCCATGCCTGAAATAGGTCAATAAACGCCATTGATGGTTGGCCATTTCAAGAAGAAATGATTCTATCCTGGTCACTGTTTTTACCATAACAAATTGATAATATGTTTGTTTGGCCAAGGAGGAGGCTTCCCTCTTGTTTGCCACCCTGACATGAAAGGCCTGCCTTAATCAAGCAACATCTTGTTTCAGAATACTTTCCACGTTAGAAAATAACTCGGGCCTCCCACGGGCTTTAAAATGTTCCCTCAGATAGCACATATTTTACAAATTCAAACAATCCTGAATAACTAGCCTGGTATGGCTCAGATCTTTCTTTTGCAAGACTGCACACCATATTAAGAGCGGTCGCAGGGGAATCAAGTCAGCAATGTAGCTCATACTGAGCTCTTCGTGTAAAATCAAGGAGGCCCCTAAGAAGTTTGTTCTCCACCACCAGAATCGGGGCTATATTAACATATTGGGATACACTTAGCTTTACAGACATCACTCATGATTTTCATTGGTTTGTGACCCAACAGCTCTCTTTAGGCTCCCAGTGTTCTTTTTAAATAAGGGTTGCTAGTTAAGACCTGAGTCTATTAAGATCCCCAGATAGGTAAAATGATCCACCTTACTTCAAACCTGTCCCTGCACCAGAAAACAGGAGCTCTTAGTGATTTTCGCACCCAGGACCATAGCATAAGATTTATTAATATAAGTAAGAGGGTCCAGACTATCCATAAAATCAATAAAAAGGTCTAGCCGCCGCTGAAGCCTTCTGGCAGTGTGAATGATCAGGACTGCACCATCTGCACATAAAAGAGCTGGAAGCAATCTCCCCCCAGCTCTTGAGACACCTAGTCCGCGGACTGAAAGCACCCTCTCTAAACAATTAACATAATAAAAGGAAAGGGTGCCAAAATACAGCCTTGTTTAATATCCCTTTTTAGATCAAAGTGTTTGGTGGATTCCCTGTTGCTTCTATATCTAACAGAGCCTATCAAACCATGATGAAGGTCCTTTAGAAAAACAACCAGGGAATGTTCCATCCCCATGGACCCAGCTCAGCTCAGAGCATGGATGAGAGTTGCTGGAATGGCATCCTACACATTAAAAACCGTTGAGCTCAGGGAACTGGTCTGGTTCAGGTCTGGTAGCTTAGTGGACGAATGCATCCACTGTAATGGCCTGTGTTTTACTTTTATGGTCACATGTTCAAATCCCAGTGGGTCCACTCGGCTTTTTATCCTTTTGAGGTTGATAAAATGAGTACCATTGATTTGGGGAACAATAAACATCTGTTATTTAATGTCAAGATACCTGTTGCGGTGATGGTGTGCTTTTCAAATACACGCTATGTTATGAATATCCCTGAGACACCGACACATGAGAAGCATAATGTTAGAGCAGACACAATCTGAGTTTCTCATTTTGTGGGGGTGTAGATAAAGAGCTTTCTCCATGATAGAAAAAATAAATAAATGTTCATTTGCTCAGTGGGCTCCACTCCCCCTGTGCGGTTTTCCATGCTGGGTAGAATTGTGCACAAAGGTAATAGGACCCCAAGGGAGATGGCACATTGCACTCTGAGCAGTAAGCCTGGCCACTTGAGCCTATCGCAGCTTTTCCAGTGTACTTCTGGGAACGTTTCAGTGTAGTAAAACCTGAAAATGTTCACTCAGATAGAGATGTAAATCAAATCTCCAACTGTACTTTTACAGGTTTTTGTCATGAATAGGCCCAATGGGTTGCCTACTGACATCATCAAACTTGATTTCTCTGCACATTGCTCAATCCCGTGCTACTTTAGCTCTCCTCGCTGTTTGACTATGTTAAAGTCATATCAGTATCACAATTCAAAGACTACACACGTTTGGTGGTTTTCTGGAACTGTCCTACCAACGTTTTAAGTTAACATTCCCCACATTGTATATGAATTGCCAGCATCACAGAATATTTGTTACACTTGGGATTTTTGATGTGCTCTTTCACCTAGGCTTCTTGGCACTTGATTGTATTAGTCAGTGCTCACATTTGCATGTATTAAACTGTCCTAAATCACACAATAAAAAAAAGCTTTCTTTGACAGCTTGGTCTTTGCAGTTTTGCAGGGGCAACAAATGCCGTTATGACCTGTGCGTCACTGGACTGCCCACAAGAATCGGAATTTGCCTAGCATCGTGACGGTAAGTTCCAATTCTATTAAGGACACAGAGGCGAGGATTATGCTTTTTATCTCTCTTCGCTTTATTATTATAAAACTCACAGCAGCCAGAAAGATTTTCAGAGAAATCAATAAACAATGCAAAAACTACAACTCCCTATAACCAGGGAGGAATCCAAGTACGTAGTCTATCAACTGTTTCCATTGCCACCGATACATAGTCCCATGTCTGTCTCCTCCCATCCTCTTTCTTCGCGCAAGTCACGCCACTCCATCACTGATCTTGTTTAGACCCATCATTTCCTGAAAAGAACAAGACAACATAAGGTCTTGGAAAAACCGCAAGACTACATGTGATACACAATGCAGAACATCATACAAGAACTACATCATAAGTAAGTTAAACACTTTAGCATCACCACAAAGGAAGAATAGACTGATTACTTACTACCATACGGGTGGGTTTGCACCATTGTGCCCTGGGAGGGATAATCCTCGCCTCCGTGTCCTTAATAGAATTGGAACTTACCGTCACGATGCTAGGCAAATTCCGATTCTATGTCAGGACCGGAGGCTTCGGATTATGCTAGCTGAAAGCTTACTTACCACTAACTGCGCCACATTCAGTATCGGTTTTAAAAAAAACTTTTGAAAGTAGAGTCCGAAGACCAGTCAACTGCACGCATTAAATCCTCTAGACGCGCACCCAGCGTGAAAGCTTTTGAGGCCATAGTGCCCCTTGCTGAGTGGGCACCAAACTGTTTCGTGTCAATACCAGCTTCTTGCATGACCCAGCGCAACCACCTAGCTATGGTGGGGGAAGAGATAGCTTTGTGTGGCTTCTTGAGAGCTATCAAGAGTTGTTGTTTGCCCGGAGGGCGGGGTTCTTGCGTCAAGTCTTCATACGTCTTCAGACAATCCACCACACATAATTTCGGAGTGTCCCAAAAAGCCGGGTACGAAACCGATCGGGTATGAGATTTAGTACGTCGACCTACCGTAAAAACGACCCCTTCCGGGGAAAAGGTCCATCCCGAGATGTCCAAAGCGCGAACGTCTGAAACTCTCCTGCAGGAGACCAAGCACAGAAGCATGGCGAGTTTGGAGGATAATTCCTTCAAAGAAAGATATTTATTGGGTTGCCAAGAAAGAAACAGGTTCAAGACAAGATTGACGTCCCACAGGGCGGAATAGCGAGGTTCCGGAGGCAACGACAATCGTATACCACACAGACGTCTGCAAACCAAGGGATGCTCTTCAATCGGAGAGCCGTCCAGCATAACGTGACCCGCCGAAATTGTGGATCTGATTGCATTAATGGAACGATACACCAAACCTTCCGACGCTAAACTTGCTAAGAAATTCAGGATGGGAATGACCCCTGCGACCACGGGATCCAGGTTCCCTCGTAGACACCAATGAACCCATCTCGTCCAAGCGGACCGGTAACGTTTTGTGGTGCTATCTGCCCAAGCTTTTGACAAGAGGGCCTCAGCCTGTCCCGAAAGGCCCAGCAACGTCCACCGTCGCCTGAAGGCTGCCACACCATGAGGTGGAGCGTCCTCTTTGTGACTAGATGATGAAGATCTCCGTCCGGGTTCAGAAGCAGATGAGGATACAGGGGGAGTAGGATTGGAAAATCCCAGGAAAGTTCCAGAAGAACTGGAAACCAAACTTGAGACCTCCAAAAGGGCGTTACCAGGGTTACTTCCGTGCCTTGCCGGCGGATCTGCGCTGCCGTCCTCGTTATCATTGAAAAGGGTGGAAACGCATAACCCTGTTCCGCGCTCCAATCCTGAAGGAAGGCATCCATGGCAAGAGCCATTGGATCCGGCCTCCAACTGAAGAACCTCGGGACCTGGTGGTCCAGGCGAGAGGCAAAGAGGTCCGCCGAAAAAGGTCCCCAAAGACTGTTCAACCACTGGAAGATCTGAGGGTCCAGCTTCCAAAGGCTGGAGTCGTAGAGATGTTTAGAGTGCCAGTCCGCCACCTGATTGTTCTGGCCCGGAAGATACTCTGCCGTAACCGAGATATGGTGATCCAGACAGAAACCCCAAAAGTCTTTCGCCAGATTTGCCAACGTCCGGGATCAGGGACCTCCCAACCGATTGACATACCGAACAGCGGAGATGTTGTCCATTTATAAAAGGACGCATGATTGCACTCTGTCCTTGGTCCAACATCACACCGTGAAGGAACCCGCTAGAAGTTCCAAACAATTGATATGAAGGTCCTGTTCGTCCAGAGACCAAACCCCTCCAGTGGAAAAATCTCCGCACCGAGCGCCCCAGCCTGACCTGCTGGCGTCGGATTCGATTACCAAATCCGGAACTGAGCCGAATATCGCGCGTCCATTCACGCCTCCATATGTGACAACCACCATGCAATCTCTTCCCTGGCCTCTGCTGAGAGAGGAACCACATGATTGTACGATAGACCTCTCCTGAGATGATACGCCTTGAGATGCTGGAGGGCCCGGTAATGTAAGGGCCCTGGAAAGATCGCGTGCATCGATGATGACAGAAGACCCACCAGTCTGGCCAAGTGTCGTAAAGAGGTGACAAGCCTGGAAACAGTCTGACGTAATTCGTGGCGAATTTTCGCCATCTTCCGCGACGGGAGACTCAAGGTCGCTTGGACGGAGTCCACCACAAACCCAAGAAACGTCACCGACTGCGAAGGCTTGAGAATCGACTTGGCCTCGTTGATGATAAACCCCAGATCCTGCAAAAGAGTCACCGTCTGCTGGAGATGTCGCGACAGAGTCTGGGGACATTGGGCCATAAGAAGAAGATCGTCTAAATAGACGATCATGCGAATGCCCTGCTCTCGAAGGAGCTCCACTACGGGGTGCAACACCTTGGAGAAGCACCACGGAGCCGAGGAAAGTCCGAATGGAAGGGCAGTGAACTCATACACCAGATCCCTCCAACAAAACTGTAGGAACCGTTGGTGGGGCGGGTGGACGGGAATCACCAGGTAGGCATCTTTCAAGTCCAATCGTGCCATCCAATCGGAAGGCAGAAGGACGTCGCGTAGCAGATGGATTCCCTCCATCTTGAAATGGCAGTATACCAACCAACTGTTGAATTCCTTGAGGTTGATAACCAGCCGACGACCCCCGTCGGCTATGTCCATCACAAAAATATTGCTGAGAAAACCGTGAGGGTGCAAAGTTGATCGACAAATGGCTCCTTTGCAGAGTAATTCGGAGACCTCCTCGTCGATCAACTGTGCTTCCTGGGGATTGAAAGCTAGCAGACGAGGCCGTGTCTCTTGTTGTGGGTTGCCGAAAAATTCTACATGAAAGCCTTAAATGGTCTGAAGAACCCACGCATCGGAAGTTATGGCTGCCCATGCGCTTTGAAAGAACGCTAGTCGCCCCCCTATGCGGACCTGTGCTGCTGGAAGGACACTTACCGCTGGAATTTCCCGCTGCCAGAGTTCGACTTGAAACCTCCACGGCCTCTGAAACGTTGTCCTCGAGTTGGATAGAAGTTTGTGTAATTCGCGGTTGAATTATACTGTCCGCGACCAGAGCCTCGTCCCCTTGAGGAATTTTGTTGGAATCCGCGGCTGGACGAGCGGCCCCTGCCTCGACCGGTCCCGCGGAAAATCCGCTGGGTAAAAACCCTCTTGATATTGGACTGGGCCTTGTCCAGCGAGGTAAACGTAGAGACAAATTTTCCTAATTCCTTAATAAAAGGCTCACCGAACAGGCCCCCCTGAGCCACTACTCCTGCCTCTGAGGAGGCCAGATCACCAAGTTTAGGGTCAAGTTTGATCAACAGCGAGCACCAGCGCTCGGTTGAAAGGGCACAATTAGCGTTGCCCATGAAAATAATGGCCCGCTGGGCCCAGTTTGAAAGGACTTCTGGAGAAATGGGCGAACCTGACACTTTGCCTCCTCCGCCATGTCCAATATCTTCGTCATTGGACCGATAGCATCGAGGAGCTTGTCCTGACAGCACCGTCAGGATCTATCTATACCCTTCCTAGGGTCCTTCACATATTTCGCCAAAAAAGTGGCCATTTTAGGGTCCAACTCCGGCGTGAAAGCAATTTTGTCAGACCGGTAGGGGCTCGGGCACTCTGCCCACAAACAATCCCTGGCCTCCTTCTTGAAAGGCTTGTGGAGCCGACTCGTGACAAACCGGGCCACCTTATCGCCCGTAACCCAAGCTGAAGACCGGGCATGCATGATATTGTCGGGTTAAGTTTATCAGAATCCTCCTCTGGTGCCGCCGAAGTGGGGGTAGTCGTTGGACGGCAGGGACGAGAGGACCCAGCCTCCTCGTCGGTATCCCCTTGGGTGTCATTATTATCCATTGCAGGGGACGGAGGGTCCGTAATATCTTGAGGAGCTTCCGCCGGTGAGAGGCGGGGACGACCGTCGACGCCTTAGCTAGAAACGCCATCTTAAGACGTGCAAAGACATCCACATCCACTCCTTCCGGACGCTGCTTCTTGGTTAGTGGGGGGCCCTCCCCAGGACACACGCCGGGGGGCACCGTAATACCTGCGTGCACCGCGGCCAACCTATTGCACTCCTGCACTATTCTGTCAGAGAGGCGTTGCTCCATAGGGCCAACTATCTGTAAATGGAGGAGTCTACTGCGTCAAAAAAATCATCATCATAAGGTAGGTACTCCTGGACCTCCTCTTCATAGTACTCTGTCTGGTCATTTATACTGCTAAGGTAGGTAATTATTAAGGCAAGTGAAAATCCCCCTTGTCTGAACTTGCAAAGCGTGCAGTGCAGAGGAAACACACAAAGGTAATTAGGGGAAGGCCGGAGGCTGCACAATTTTTGGGTAGCCCAAAGGGCCACACACAGGCTTGCACCAACCCAGAAACACGCAAACACCCTCAGGAAAACCTGACCGGGTTTCTGCCTACCAGCGCATAGGAAAAAACTGTTTATTTGCCCACAAATGCGTGCGCTCGCGCTCACCGCGAGGAAATACCTGATTTCAGAAGGTGCAATATACAGCGCTAATACGCGTGTTCACCGCGGGTAAAAACCCACATTACCGAGCCCCGCCGGGCCATTCAAACTCAAGAAAATGCGGGAATACAATCCGTTTATAAACGGACATCCAGGTGAGGGGACAATGCTCTCTACTCCTTTCTCTCGCGGCGTGGCTCCTCATCTGAGGGACCGCGGCGCGAGAGCAACGAGACGGGCGAGTCCCTCTAGCAGCCGCAGATGGCACCGCACTAGCAGGCGGGCCAGCCGCGTAAGGAGCGGAGAACGTTCCCGCGGCCGGCTTGGGAATCTGAAAAGAAACGCCGACAGCGCACGCAAAGACAGTAACGTGCCCATAGAGAATAAACACACCGCCCCTGCAATTACACAACGGTCAAAGAAGTGCCTGCAATCAAATAACAATTGGCGACCATAAAAGCAAGAAATAAGGAAAACCACTTAACTGGCTGCGAAGCAGCGAAGAAAGAGGAAGGGAGGAGACAGACATGGGACTATGGATCGGTGGCAATGGAAACAGTTGATGGACTACGTACTTGTATTCCTCCCTGGTTGTAGGGAATTGTAGTTTTTGCATTGTTTATTGATTTCTCTGAAAACCTTTCTGGCTGCTGTGAGTTCTGTAATAATAAAGTGAAGAGAGATAAAAAGCATAATCCGAAGCCTCCGGTCCTGACATAGAATCCAGGGATTCTATTCTGCTCATTTAATTTTAATATCAAGGAAAACAATGCAGAGCCATGAGTACTCAGCGAGAGGTCTGGGTTGAATGTATAACGCGTTCCCAGAATGGAAGGCAGAGAGGGTATATCCAGTTCCTATAGATGGATCTGAAGAAATAATCCTCAATATCGGGCAAGATCCACATAAGAGTAGAACTAACTCAAAAACTAGGGACAGGCACTCACTCTAAGCACAGAGTAACACCACACAATGTGACTAAATGTTGTTATTATACATTCTTTCAGCTAGGCTGTCAGAGGTATGAAGTCTTCTTTTTTCAAAGTAAAGATTTTACATAATGTTTCACATAAGGGACAATGGCAGTGGAACGTCTGATTTGGGAATGATATGTTCCATCACTATAACTTGGTCTGTGTTTAATTCATGTCATTGTTTTCAAGGATCCACTTTACACAAATAAAATCTCTCAAAATTGTACTGTGGTACCATGTGCACGCACTCGTTTTGGAACTAGGCTGTGATACCCCCCTTTGCCTGTGCCAAGCGGAGGTTGCTGCTGCTGGTTTTGAAACTAGGCTGTGATACCCCCCTTTGCCTGTGCCAAGTGGAGGTTGCTGCTGCTGGTTTTAGAACTAGGCTGTGATACCCCCTTTGCCTGTGCCAAGCGGAGATTGCTGCTGCTGGTTTTAGAACTAGGCTGTGATACCCCCCTTTGCCTGTGCCAAGCGGAGGTTGCTGCTGGTGCTGAATGAACAATGAGAGAGGCAGCACTGCTTGACTAAGACATCTTCATCATGATAATCATCCTCTCCTCTTATCAGTCCAGGCCCACCTGTCCTCGCAATAGCCATGTTTCTTAGGTGCTGCTCCAATATGATTGGATCAATCAATCAATCAATCAATCAAGTATTTGTAAAGCGCTCTACTTACCCTTGAGGGTCTCAAGGCGCTGAGGGGTGGGGGAATGCTGCTACTGTTCGAAAAGCCAGGTCTTGTGGAGTCTTCTGAAGGTCAGTAGGTCCTGGGTCTGCTGTAGGCAGATGGGGAGGGTGTTCTATGTCTTGGCTGCGAGGTGGGAGAATGATCTGCCGCCGGCGGACACTCTTCGGGTACGGGGGACAGTGGCGAGGCCCTCTATCTTGACCACAGTCCAAGACATTACCAAGTTGATAAACATTCCCTTTCTGCAGAGACCAGTCCTAAAATGTAATATGTAGTCAACAGTAACTTTACTGCTGAAAAAGCCTAAAGCTGATGTTAAAGTTCTGGCAAATTACCTATCCATATTTCGAAGCAAGATCATAGACGGTGAAGTAAGATGCCACCTCCAAGCATGAATTAATTACACATGATCTTCCAGGATCAGTAATTGGGGTTTAGGGGCACAAAGTCCACTTTAATCAGTGTTAGAGAGGCCTGTGTATAATTACTCAATGTAGGATATTCAGAATCCTTCCTTCTCTTTGACCTGTCTGCATCATGAAGCAATGTGGACCATGACCCTCCTTCTTGACTGGCTTGAGAAATATGCTGGAGTATCAGTCAAAGCCCTACATTAGTTTCAGTCTGACTCACCACGCCAGACCCAACGATTCAAAATTGGCAAGTCATCGGTCATATATATATACCTAGATACTCCCCAGGTGAGCATTTTACGTGTAACTCTCCATGGAGATAACCACACAGTATAAACTGCATTTCCAAATGTAAGCAGATGACTTACAAGTCCACATTCAGCTGTGTAGTAACCAAGAACATAGGAGCAAAATCACTAGTATCATACGATAAATAGATTATTCATTGAGGGAAAAGCAGTTGCACCCAAATGGTGGCTAAATGGTGACAAAGATGAGATCATAGTGACTATTGGGACTCTCACTCTATCTCATTGCCCTAACAACTTGGCACAGCGTATTCCACAAAAGTTGAACACTTAAGGGATCTGGCTTTACTAATACCTCTTCTTTGCATAAGACATTACAAGAGATTACATCTCTCACAAAAACACCAATTTTCAGCAAATGATAGTGAGGCTAATGGTATTATTCCCACTGGACCCCAGCAAGTGAACCAAGGACAGAAATAAAGAAATCAAGGAGCCAGATGGATAAAAATTCCCACGTCTTGAAAGAACTGCAATGGCTTCTGCTGGACCAATGGAATAAAAGCCCGAATGTCTCAGCATCATGAAGACAACCTTCGGAGTATCAGGGGAAGAAAACCTGCGCTAATTAGTTCCCAAGTAATGTCTCTAATCTAATTTCAATAGAAAAGATGTAGAGATGAAAGGCAATCAGAGTTTTGGGAAGCTGGGTCATGGACTTAATGGTTCTTTCCTTGATGAACATCGATATCTTTTAGTCCTTTAAATGATCATTGCTGAAACACCCATTCAAGTAGCCATTAGACAACCATCCAATCACCGCAGGACCTCCTTCATCCGTTTAAAGAAGACCTGATGCCACACCACACTGAGCAAGATGTATAGAAACCACAGAAGTCTTATTGGCCGAGTCCACACAACTGAGGAGTTCACTGTGCCACTCCTGTGCTTACTAGAGGTTGATTAAACATTCTGCACATTTCAGAATCATGGGCACTATGACATGCCAAGTAGGTAACATGTGGAATGTAGTGATATACATCTAACAGCAGGGGCGCAACTAGACCCGAACTTCGGGGAGGGCTAAGACTCCCAGCCAGGGCTGGCCCTAGCACTGATCGCCCACGGTCCAACAGTCTTTTTTGGAACCCTTCCCCCATTTCCTCCTTCTCCATGATTTCCCTCATTACCACTCACCAACAATGCACCTCATCTCTCTATAGCATCTTTTCGAACAAAAAATTAATTTTTTTATAGCGCTACTCATAGTTACTCACATTCAGATCTGTGATCTGCATGGTACACGTTCTTTGTAGTAGGCCTGGGCGAAGCACTACGCTACGCTCGCGTAGTTTGCGAAGTTCGCGCTACTTCGCACTACGCGAACTGCACGTAGCACAGTGTGAACACGCGTAGCATAGTGTTGTGTAGTGCTGCGGTCATTTTTTGCTTGCTCGCGGTCCTCAACGTCAAGTTGGCGACCGCGAGCAAGCAAAATGACATCCCGGCGAGACTTTTTCCTTGTTCGCGATCAGCAACATCAAGTTGGCGATCGCGAGCATGGAAAATAAACTTCCCGGCGAGATTCCCAACGCGAGGTTTCTCATTGCGAGGGGTCGCGTATGCTCGCGACCGCTCGCGATGAGAAACTACCAGTTTGCGTTGAGAAAGCTGCCGCTCGAGTAAAAATCTACTTGAGCAGCAGAAAACTACAGCTCGCACTGTGCAAGATGCCATTTTCAATGATTGCACAGTGCCGGTTGCTTGTCCGCACTGTGCAATCATTGAAAACAACATCTTGCACAGTGCGAACATGTTACTACGCAGTTCGCGAAGTGCTACGCGTAGCTCGCGTAGTGCGAACTTCACTTTGCATAGCTTCGCGAAGTGCTGCTTCGCGAACTACGCCCACCCTTACTTTGTAGCAGGCGCATTAACCCTCTGTGCTGTGTGGGTGGCAGGACTGCCCATGTGAGTACACGGTGAGTGATGCAACAGTGTGAGAGCAGGATAAGAGGAGTGACTGCAGAGGGAGTGAGGTGACCATATGATTTTGGGTGCGGATTTAAGTGCAGAGTGGGATGAATGAATTGTTAGTGATGGGCTTGTTTGAGTGAGATTGCAGATTGAGCAGTTACGGGGGCAGGTGAGTGAATTGTCACATGAGTGTAGGGTGAGTAGTGTGCTCATGTGATTGCAGAGTGAGGTACAGGGTAAACAGCACAGGTGCATTGTGAATGCAGAGTGATCACTGTGAGTGCAGGGTGAGAGGGTGAATGGTGTGAGTGCATGGTTATCAGTGTGAGTTCATTGTGATCGCTGTGAGTGCAGGATTAGTGTGAAAGTGAAGGGCGAGAATGAGGAGTGAGTTGTCTGAATGCAGGGTGCATTCCCAGACACTTGAAGTAACTCAGCATGTGTTTGACAGTGGTGTAGGGTTTCAGAGATAAGTTAAACTATTGCTATTATGGCATTAATCAGGGATCGAGGGTGGAAGGAATAAATAATGTGCTGACCCTGCAACAAACTTCCAGTCTTATGATTAGGGTTGCCAGACAGTACAAAAATAAACAATCACCTAAAGTCGTATTTTCAGCACTTATCTGTGCATACTTCGAACAGCAAATATAAATAGAAAGTACTTTTAATTGTGTTCTAGGGCTGCCTGAATGATCCATGATTGATAATTAAAGAGAACAAAGACAGAAAAGTCACATTTCAAATGAATACATACTTTTTTATTAACAACCCTAGTTAGTATCAAGACGAGGTCTTTGCAGGGTCTTTAAACAACACATGTCTGGCATTTTTCTTTTGGCAACCCTACTTTACATTCCTTTTCATGAAATGCATTCTCACAGTACTGCAGTAAACATTTAATGTAAGATACAAATGTAAGGAATAGGCTGAGTGGGGGCCCAGGCGGTACTGGAACCTTAATAAAACTAAGCCTAGGTAACCAGTTTACAAAGGTATGTAAATATGCAAATGGTCTTTAAAGACCTGTGAAAACTGGGGCGTGCCAGAGATAAGACCCCAGAAACTGCCCAGCAGAGCCCACAGCAGCTCGAGCTGCAGCAGCCCGTGCTGAGACACACGATGGAAGAGGTTCCACCCTTTTACCCATATGGGTGTTGCGCGCTGGTCTAACTGCATATTGTGTGCGTGTGTGGTGTTTGTCTACCATACGTCCACCCGTTTACCTTGGTATCATCATCAATAAGTTCAGAAACCTATTTGGCTCCATTTCTTGAACTACACTCAGTACATGCTGATGGTTTACACTGAGTGCATACAGTCAAAATAAGGGAAGATGTTCTGTCCAGAAAGAGAAAAAAAAAAATTATTACTTTTCTATTGGGGACCTTATACTGAAGTACATTTTTGTGCCATGAGCCCTTTTTTTATGTTTCTATTTGGGTGCTGGGTGTCTGGGACTTTGAGCCTGAAAATAAACAGTATGCTCCAACAACTAAATTATATTGTATTTTCAGTGCGACCTATGGCAGTGCATGAGCCCAGATTTCAATTTACTATGAGGCCGTTAAGGAGCAGTTTCCACATAGACACCTAACAACGGCACATTTTTGGTCAATTGCTTTGTTTATTGTTCAGCAGTGGGAGCCTCAGCCGCCCATCCCATTCTGTCTGGGGCCTCTCCGTTTTGTGCCATACTGCTGAGCCACAGCAGCGCTTGGTGCTTCCTGTGAATGCATTGTTGGCGCAGCATCTGGTTACAATGCTGAAAGCAGTGTGCGAGCACCTCCGTTCCCGGATTCACTTTCAAATCCCTCTAATTGTTTTCTGATTTCCCTGTATTCCTGGGGTCTGAGTAAAAGCCGTAAGCCGTGGAAATTCAATTTTTCTGCTGTGCATTATGGGAGGCTGCTCTTTATTTTACTTGCTTTAAAAAGAGGTATATTTTTAATAACAACGGCCATTATGGGACTGGAGAAACAGTGATTGACATGAGAAGCCGAGTGTCTGAGAGGCGCAGCTGCGGTGGAAGTTCAGAGATAATACTCGTGGTGCAAGTCAAACACAGCTGGGACCTTACCAGACGAGCAGAGAAGAGGGGGAGGGGGCTGCTACAGGTCGCGGTAATTGGCCCCCAAGGAGCATCGGACCGCAGCACACACAGGAAGCTCTCCGCCCTCCGCACCTGGACGCGAGCACACACTTAATGAAACCCAGTGAAAGAGCGTGAATGTGGACACGGCCGGGTCTGCAGCCACCTGTTTCCAGGCTCGAGGTCAGGAGGGTCATTCTAAGGTTAAGAGAAGGGGCGGGAAAGAATAAAACTCAGCGAAAATCTTACCATGCACAACATCGGTCCTTCCATTGCAGAAAAAGAGTACCTGTCATATGGCACGCACAGTGTATTTAATTAATTCAGAATTGTAAAGCAATTGATAATTTGGGACCAACTGAAGGAGATTAGCTCTCATGCTTGTGACTCTATTATCGTCCTTGAGCCATGCAGGTGAAGGGCAGTGACGTTGTGAGGGTGCCACGGGCCTCAATCCAAGCAATGCAAAAGGGTCCCTCTCCGTCCGGCTAGGTGGTAAAAGAGAGCTATAGCCAGGGTCTTGTTGGCTCATCCCACCCCAGGACGTCACCTGTGCCACTGCACCTCCTGCATTAATGATTGCTGTGCCCCAGGCTGAGTGATAGGGATAACTAGCCCAGCCTACCGACCCACTTGGGTTATGGCGTGCATTGCTTACTTTACACAGACCTTAACCCCTTCAGTGCCCCGCCCTTTCCCCGCCCTGTGCCGGCCGTTGCATTAGCGAGCGGGGTTCATGACGAGATAGTCTCGTCATGGGCACAGCGCAACCGCGCTCCATTACGAGACTATCTTGTCATGGGCACTGAAGGGGTTAAAGGGTTTTGGATGGAAATTCAAAGTATTGCATATTTCTTAATTAAAGTGGTATTGTAGCTCTGGACAACGCTCATGACGGGCACGACCATCAGAGTATACAGGATTCCACATGTGGGCAGAGGACATTTTCCCCCTGCCTACATGGCACCATCCCTTGCAGCAGTGTTGAGTCAGGTCACGACTTCCACAAGGGAAGTTGCAGTAGTGACAATTTCTGTGAGTCCCTTAAGAATGAGAACTGTGCACAAATCAGCTCTGGCCTCCATATGGCCTGGTACTGCATAAATCCCCTTCTTGGATTAGAGATCCTGGATATACCTTGTTTGGGAAGGTGTTTCCTCCCACATGCAAGTATTTCAAACCACACTACATTTTTTGGATTAAGGGGAGTGACCCCCTGGCCGTATTTATTACATACAAAACAATTTATTAAATTACATTGTTACATTTTACGCAGAAAGTCCAGATACATTGATAGATACATAATTTCATTTGTCTAACCTTAACAAATTCTAATACAAACTCAGTTCCTAACGTAATCTAACAATGCATATATGTTACTTTCTGCGTGTCCCCTCTAGAGCCTACGGCAAGGTCAATGACGGGCCCCCCTAGAGTTTGCTAAGGGTACTACTCTACTGGAGGAGGCTTGCGTAGGGGGTACAGCTGATCGGACGGATACTTTCCCCCGGGCCCCCCCTACGCCCAGTGCCTTAACCTCCCTAACAGGGGCGGCAGTTCTACGCACTTGCGCCCTGATGCGCATGCGCATTGGAGGGTGGCCACAGGCCTACTGGAAAGAGTAACTCTCCTGGCCCCCGCACACCGACAGCCAACAGACCGGCTGTCACTGCCCCTGGATTTACATGAAGCTGGCCGCTCAGGGCCGAATACTAGGCTTACCAATCATGACCTTACCGCCACAGGCCTGCACAGTTGCCCGACTATCTGGCCTCCCCCTGAGCTAGGTAGGAGGTCATGTCCTGAGGTCCGTGGTCTCCAGCCATGAAAAAATGTCTTCCATAAACGCCCCATTCCCCCTGAATGAGAGATGAACCCCGTCTTGCAGAAAAAACTGCTCACCTCCAATATACCCATGTCCTATGGATTTCAATTTGTCCGTCCTGAAAAAGTTTATCAGATTTGTTGTTGACCCGCTTCACTGCGTGGTTCAACGCCTGGACTGATTCCCCCCCCCTCCACTAGAACCTTGGGATCATGTGAGATCAGACTATGATTGCCTCGGGGCACTGCCTTGCCAACCACCCCACTTCACTAAGTAGCTCCTCAATTAGCCTTCGTCACCCTATGCGCGCTAAATCGTTGCCCCCGAGGTGCAGGATCCAGATCGCTGGTGGTCCCTTACTTTGTATTAAAGCGCAGTTCACCAGGTCCCTGAATTGTCCCACGCACAATCCACCCTGCCCACAAAAGCTTACCTTTGCACCCAACTTCCGCTCTCTTGCCTCGTGAACATCTGAACAATAAGTTTGTAAATGACGCACATAGGAGTGGCCAATGAGCCACACCTTCAGTTGTTGCGGGCACCCCAAGTGAACGTGGGCCATGACCTGTGTCAGGATCTGTAGGTAAGGCGCCTGCTGAGACTACGGTTTCCAGAATCCCCGGTGCAGCGGGGGAGGAGCCACGGGCATAAAACGCCCAGAACGATCTCGCGACAGTTGTGCGTAATTAATGAATCCTAAGAACAGACGGGCGGCGTCCCGTACAACTTTTTCCCGCGGGTTTGGACGCGGGGTTTGCTGCACCTTTGGCCGAGAGCGTCGGCCTTCCGAATCGGTGAATCGGAGTCCAGTTTTCTGCATCCTGAGTTTCCCGGCTTTGCGACCGGGAGCTAGGTTGCATTCCCCAGAGCAGCGGCGCAGACCGCTCTACTCGCTGAAGGGTTCCGGAATACACAATACCCCCGGCGGAGACGCTACTGGCAAACAGCAAGTATCAGATGGTGGGGGGGTGTGTCGGTGACAGGCCAGAACAGACATTTGTGCAACGTAAGGCGTTCATGGCCGGCTGGTCATGAGCAGTGTATTCGGGGCTTATAATCATCCCGTATTTGGTCTAAAGGAAGACCTATGTCTAACAATGTTTTGGCAATAAGGCGAGGGCGACAAAGTAGATTAGAAAAGATTTCGGATGCCTAGATAGGTGGGGTGTTATTAGTTCTTCATTTCGGAACTGGCGCTGGAGTGAACATCCAGCACTCTTGGTACTATATCATTTCAGAGACTGAAAGACCTAACTCAACACAGAATCCCCAAAGGAGGGCTCGGCTCTCGCAGTACTGGTTTCTGAGTATAGGCACAGACTCATAGTCCTGTTAGGTTCCTCGGAGTACGTTTATTACATTCCCTCACTCCTTAGCAGAAAAGGATACAGCTAATCCTCTTTTATTGAAATAAGGATACTAAGATGTAACCCAGATTTAATGGGTTTTCTATATGTTTTGTTCGCTGATGAAAGTTGTGTATGGTTACGACAAAAGTGATGGCATGAGTGTTTTGAGGGAATTAAGAAGCTTTCATCATCATCATATATACAAAATAGTGAGATGTACTGAGAGTAGGTATTTGACTTGCATTGTGTTATGTTTTGTTTTGTATGTTAATTTTCTTTACAGGTTCTACTCCCCGCTGTTCCCATCCTTCCCTTCCCTCGCTCGATTGCTCCAGTCTTCCATGCCGTTAGTGCAGGAAGTTGGTGACGTCGAGAGGTGGACCCCATATAGCGTCGCCCGAATCCTGAGGAGTGTTTGGACCTGGGCCTGATTCTTGACAGAATTACGCACCCACGTTTTGAGACTCCTCCCGGTTCGGGGGGTGGTTAGAGACGCATTATGGAAGAGGTTTTAGTTGCTCTGGCAGCGGTACAGCGGGAGTTGGCAGCCTCTAGGGCAGAAACGGCGGATTTACGGGACAAGGTAGAGAGGTTGGCAAGGAATCCTTTTGATGTAGGACCAGGGATGCATCCGATTCAGGTAACGGTACCCCCCCCCTATTCCGTTAGCCAATCCCGAGAGGTATTCCGGAAATCCCCATAAGATACAAGTATTCCTCACTCAAATCTTGATGCACTTCTCTTGTAGGCCTTCCTCCTTTCCTACCAATCATTATAGGGTGGCGTTCGCTATCTCATACTTGGCTGGTGATGCAGCCAATTGGGCGGTTCCATTGGTACGCCATAACGATCCGTTTTTATCGGATTGGGATGATTTCAGAACCGCGTTGGAAGGCGTGTTTGACAGAAGAACTACCACTTTCAGCGCTGATAGGGAGCTTCTGGAATTAAAACAAGGACGAACGGAGTTAGTAACATATTTAACCACGTTTAATCGTTTGGTAGCGGAAGCGGCATGGCCGGAAGAGAAGAGAATGTCTCTGTTCTATCAGGGCCTCTGTAGTGACTTAAAGGATGTCATAGCTCGAATTGACCCCCAGCCCAAAACGTGTGAGGCGCTAATCAGTCTAGCCTTACGTTTGGACGGTCGGATTACTGACCGGGGGGGCGATAGGTTTCGGGGTGAAGGGGTGAGTAAGGAAGTCGTGGGAAATGGGGCGACATCAGAGCCTATGGAAGTAGGAGCGGTACGAGCTCCATTGTCAAAGACTGAACGGGAGTGCAGACGAACTCAAGGCCTGTGTATGTACTGCGGTAAGAAGGGTCATAACGTCCGCGAGTGCCCTGCCCGTCCCAAAAGACCAGGGGGGAGTTATAGGAATAAAAAGGCAATAGCCACCGTGGCAGGAGGGACCGTTCCCCCAAAGGGGGGTGAAGAATCCGACGAGGCAGAGGTACAGAAGTGGGCAATTCCGTCCCTGGCAACCACTCAACAGGGGGAGGTCGAAAAACATTTCGAATTAATCATGTGGCTGGATACCAGCCGACAAACTTTTCAGATCAAGGCCATGTTGGATTCAGGGGCGACAGGTAATTTCATTCATAGTGGACTGGTGGACAGGTTAGCGATAGGAAAGATCGCTAGGAAAATACCAGAAGAAGTGTTAGCGGTGGATGGCAAACCTCTCACCTCAGGTTTACTCCTAGAACAGACCGAACTACTAAGGTTAACTTGTAAAGCAGGTGAGATGTGTCACATCGACTTCTTGGCATTGAATATTATAGATGCTCCTCAGTACGCGATAATATTGGGGATGCCCTGGTTCAGCCTTCACAACCCCACCATCGATTGGCGAGATCGAACAGTTCGATTCTTAGCTGAGGAATGTCAGGAGCACCTGTTGATAGGAGGGAGTTCGGGGGCCACTGCAGTGGCACACAAGTGGGTAGCAGCCACGGCCGCCGAAAAGAACGTTAGTCTACCCAAAGAATACCAGCGGTTTGCAGACGTATTCAGCAAGGAACAGGCAGAGTCCCTTCCTCCACATCGTCCATATGACTGTCAGATCGATTTGGTTGAAGGAGCAGTGATCCCTACGTGTAGGGTCTATGCTCTATCGGAACCGGAAACGAAACATCTACGAGAGTATCTAGATCATTTCTTGGAGATAGGCTTCATTCGCCCATCCCGTTCACCAGCAGCCTCGCCGTTGTTCTTTATTGCGAAGGCAAATGGGGATTTGAGAGCCTGCTGTGACTATCGCATGCTCAACAAAAACACCGTTCGAAACCGGTATCCGCTACCCCTTATCCCGATCCTGTTGGAACAAGTACGGGAAGCAAGGATCTACACTCGGTTGGATCTGCGCGGGGCGTACCATCTGGTACGCATTCGTAGAGGGGACGAGTGGAAACCGCATTTAAAACCCGCTATGGTCTGTTCGAGTATCTGGTAATGCCGTTCGGGTTGTGTAACGCCCCGGCGGCATTCCAGTACTTCTTGAATGACGTCCTTAAAGACTTCGTCGATAGAGCGGTGGTCGTCTATATCGACGACATATTGATTTACTCTGAGTCAGTCACTAAGCACCAGGAACATGTGTCACAGGTCCTACAGGAGTTGAGAAAGCATAGGCTATTTTGTAAACTGAGCAAGTGCAAATTTGGGGTGACGGAAGTGGAATTTTAGGGAGTAATACTCCGTCCGGATGGTATGAGTATGTCAGAGCGAAAGGTTCAGGCGGTACAAGAGTGGCCGGTTCCCCAAAATGTGAGGGATGTACAGTGCTTCCTGGGGTTTTCTAATTATTATCGGAGATTTATACAAGGTTTCTCCCAAAGAGCTATTCCTATTACACGTCTTCTCCGAAAGGGCGTGGCGTTCACCTGGACCACCGAAGCTAACCAAGCCTTTGAATACCTGAAGGAGGCGTTTACCTCTGCACCGGTCTTACGGCACCCACAATTGGATGTACCTTTCATAGTTGAGGCCGATGCGTCCAATGAAGCGATAGGGGCCATCCTGTCACAAAGAGACAAACACACAGGGCAGCTTCACCCGGTGGCCTATCTTTCACAGAAGCTGTTGCCGGCCGAAAGAAATTATAACATTGTGGAAAAAGAACTCCTCTCCATCAAAAAGGCGTTCCAGGAATGGCGCCCATATCTCTGGGGGGCCAGGTTCCCTGTAACTGTATATTCCGATCATCGGAATTTACAGTATTTAAGAACCGCCAGGCGTCTGTCACCAAGACAGATGAGGTGGATGCTTTTCTTTGAGGAGTATAATTTCATCATCACCTTCCGCCCTGGGGTAGACAACAGAAAAGCCGACTCTCTATCCCGAGTCCTGGCAGTTGAAGGCAACGAAGAAGATCTGAAAGAGGCTATTATACCGCCTTCCAAGGTGATATGCGCTTTACGTGCAGAAGAGTATTTGGAAAGCATAAGAACAAACAGGAGTCAGGAGGCTTGGAGATGTTGGGTGGACAAATGCCAGGCACGCAAGATCCAGGGAGGGCTGCCGTTCCAGAACAAGACATTGTTCCTACCCACACACGCCCTCAGAAGAAGAGCCTTTGAGTGGTGTCACGACCCTCCCTTGGCAGGGCATCCGGGCATACTAAAGACCACGCATTTAGTGCAAAGATATTTTTGTTGGAAATCTCTAGTACAGGACGTAAAGAAGTGGGTGTCGAGGTGTGAGGCTTGCGCCAGGGGGAAGACAGACACATCCACCCGCAGAGGCAAACTGGTTCCCTTACCAACCCCCCAGGCCCCATGGCAAAATATCAGCCTGGATTTCATCACCGGCCTCCCGGTGGATCAAGGGCATTCAGCCATTTTGGTGGTTATCGACAGCCTCACCAAGATGGGCCACTTTATTCTGTGCAAGACACTGCCTACAGCGGGACAAACAGCTCAACTGTTGTTACAGAACATCGTAAAGATGCATGGAATTCCGCAAGTTATTGTGTCCGACAGAGGCCCTCAGTTTGTGGCACGTTTCTGGCAAGGGTGGTGTAAGGCCCTGCAGATCGACTCGGCGTTGTCCTCCAGTTTTCACCCCCAGACGGATGGACAAACCGAAAGGTTAAACCAAAGGGTGAAGAAATATCTGAGGTGTTATGCTGAAAG
This sequence comes from Triturus cristatus, assembly GCF_964204655.1. Taxonomy (NCBI): domain Eukaryota; kingdom Metazoa; phylum Chordata; class Amphibia; order Caudata; family Salamandridae; genus Triturus; species Triturus cristatus. Next base: position 576,809,737 of record NC_140583.1, on the reverse strand, counting down.
CGCTCACGAATCCTGGGTGGACCTGTTATGGATGGCCGAACTGGCCTATAACAACGCCTCTCATAGCTCCATAGGGGTCTCGCCCTTCAGGGCCAACTTTGGGTATGACGCTAGGATCTTGCCATTTGTCATGCCGGGCCGGGTTCTGAATCAGCCGTCACTACAAGAACACATGAGACGGGTGCGTCAAGGTCACTCCCGAGTGCAGAAACATTTGGTGGCGGCCAAAATTCGGTATAAAAACTGGGCGGAGGGGCCGCAGTATAAAAAAGGGGAAAAGGTGTGGTTGTCCACGAAGAATTTCCATTTTAAGTTGCGAAGTGTTTTCCACCCACGATACATCGGCCCGTATCGGGTGCTAAAGCAGGTGAATCAGGTGGCTTATAAACTTCGGCTTCCGGGATCATTGCGGATTCACCCTGTGTTCCACTGTAGCCTTCTGAAACCGGCCAAAGGAGGAGTGCGAAACCCCCCCCCTGCGGTTTCCACAGACTTCGGTCAGGAATATGAGGTACAGCGCGTGGTGGATTCGAAATTCAGGGGAGGGAAATTGTGGTATCTGGTCTCCTGGAAGGGGTACTCGGATGAGGAGGATTCGTGGGTGCCCAGTGTCCACGTGCATGCTCCAGCCAAGCTCAAGGCTTTCTATGGCAAGTATCCGGATAAGCCGGGTTCTAGGAGGCGCCTGGCGGGGGACCTACTGTCAGGATCTGTAGGTAAGGTGCCTGCCGAGACTACGGTTCCCAGAATCCCCGGTGCAGCGGGGGAGGAGCCACGGGCATAAAACGCCCAGAACGATCTCGCGACGTTGTGCGTAATTAATGAATCCTAAGACGGGCGGCGTCCCGTACAACTTTTTCCCGCGGGTTTGGACGCGGGGTTTGCTGCACCTTTGGCCGAGAGCGTCGGCCTTCCGAATCGGTGAATCGGAGTCCAGTTTTCTGCATCCTGAGTTTCCCGGCTGTGCGACCGGGAGCTAGGTTGCATTCCCCAGAGCAGCGGCGCAGACCGCTCTACTCGCTGAAGGGTTCCGGAATACACAATACCCCCGGCGGAGACGCTACTGGCAAACAGCAAGTGTCAGATGGTGGGGGGTGTGTCGGTGACAGGCCGGAACAGACATTTGTGCAACGTAAGGCGTTCATGGCCGGCTGGTCATGAGCAGTGTATTCGGGGCTTATAATCATCCTGTATTTGGTCTAAAGGAAGACCTATGTCTAACAATGTTTTTGCAATAACGCGAGGGCGACAAAGTAGATTAGAAAACATTTCGGATGCCTAGATAGGTGGGGTGTCATTAGTTCTCCATTTCGGAACTGGCGCTGGAGTGAACATCCAGCACTCTTGGTACTATATCATTTCAGAGACTGAAAGACCTAACTCAACACAGAATCCCCAAAGGAGGGCTCGGCTCTCGCAGTACTGGTTTCTGAGTATAGGCACAGACTCATAGTCCTGTTAGGTTCCTCGGAGTACGTTTATTACATTCCCTCACTCCTTAGCAGAAAAGGATACAGCTAATCCTCTTTTATTGAAATAATGATACTAAGATGTAACCCAGATTTAATGGGTTTTCTATATGTTTTGTTCGCTGATGAAAGTTGTGTATGGTTACGACAAAAGTGATGGCATGAGTGTTTTGAGGGAATTAAGAAGCTTTCATCATCATATATACAAAATAGTGAGATGTACTGAGAGTAGGTATTTGACTTGCATTGTGTTATGTTTTGTTTTGTATGTTAATTTTCTTTACAGGTTCTACTCCCCGCTGTTCCCATCCTTCCCTTCCCTCGCTCGATTGCTCCAGTCTTCCGTGCCGTTAGTGCAGGAAGTTGGTGACGTCGAGAGGTGGACCCCATATAGCGTCGCCCGAATCCTGAGGAGTGTTTGGACCTGGGCCTGATTCTTGACAACCTGAGCCATTCGTTCCTGCACTGTTGGCTGACGTCTGCCCGAGTAACCCTGCGGCTTCTTCTTGTCATGAGTGCGGATAGACGCAGATTTCTCCCCTGAGTCACAGGATGAAGAAACTGTAGGTGAACACAAAATTTAACAAAAAAATCAGTGCACCTGTTATATTTACTGGCTAACATATCCACAAAATTGTGTTGCCTAACGCAACACTGCATCATTTGTTGCGAGTTTCCCTCTGAGTCACAGAGGGAAAAACACACATGTAACCCGATGCCCAAGAGGAACCAAACCTGATGGTGTAGCTATATTTATAGCATGTGCAGCCGTACGTAGCGTTTATAGCAATTGGAGGACCACCTGCCGATCCTTTTTACTTGTTCCCCCCCTAGACCCAGGGCCACTGCCTGCGTGGCTGCTCCAATCCTAAAGGAATGAGTCCCAAAATTAGCTGGATCTAAGCCAGCGCTTTGCATGGCCATAGCCATGACTCTTTTGAATTGTAATAGTGAGGAGTGACCTGTCCTGATGTATTAGGAGTGGCCCTGAGGCGGCCGTCGGCCGCTGTGCCAGAAAAACCTCTAGGATAGCCACTGGGCAGCAGGTACTATCATTTGCCCTGTGAAGTACTATGCTCTCGCCCCTTCCTCCCTGATCCATCTTAGACCTGGGCAACGTGATCCATATGGAATCCCCACTCAATTTGACATGCTCTAACAGTAGGCCCCCTTGCCAGTCTGCCTTGTTTCTTGATAACAGTTCCCCCACCCGAAAGCCACCTGGAACAGCTGAACCTCTCCAGGGGAAATACACACTTGGTGTAAAGCGACCAGTAACTTAGCTAATGTGCTCAGACCTATTGGCCTCCACCCATCTGGCTGTGTCCCTTGCAGGCGCTGCCACCCCTTCAAAGCCTGGCGCACCAGGAAATTCTTTGTGGGATACTTCATTCCTCTTGCTTTTGCAAAAAAGGATATGGCCGTGATGTGGCGTCTACCTGCTGCTACTGTGCGCCCTTCCTCCCTCAAGAACCCGAGATAAGAGACCACCGCACACGGTTCATGCCATTCCTGCTCCCAGCTATACCCCAAAAAGTGACAAAAAGACCAAAATGCCCCTTCATACGCTCTCCTGGTCCTTTGTGTTAGGCTGGCTGCCACGAGGTCCGATAACTGGGGGCACCAAGCTGCCAAAGTAGTTCGGGGAAAGGTGTTGGATGTCGTGCTGCCTCTGGGAGGTGGGCCCTGAAAGCCTGAATTTTAAAACGAGACAATGCATCCGCTGCATGATTTAATACACCTGGTACGTGTTTAGCTCTAAACAGTATATTCAACTTCATACATTGCAACACGATCTCTTTTAACAGTCTCAGGATCAAGCTGCTCTTGGCTGCTTGGTTGTTAATGCATTCCCCACGGCCATGTTGTCTGACCAAAATATCACAGATTGATCTCTCAATTGCTCAGGCCACACCGCCAAGGCCACAAGTATGGGGAAGAGCTCCAAAAAGCTAATGTTACTTGTGAGTCGTGTATCCCTCCACCACCCGGCCACCTTTGTGCAACCCAGGCAGACCCCAAAATAGCACCGAAACCCTCACTGCCCGCCGCATCTGTCATCAGACCCAGCTCAGGGCTGGTTCTGGGTGGGTTAGGCCGCACCACTCTACCATTGAAATTGCGCAGAAATGCCCTCCAAAAGTGCATGTCCTGCTTGACCTCGCTGGATAGCCTAGTGTGGTGGTGCTTTTCTCTGAGGCTGGACATGGCATGTGCGATGGTGCGGGAAAATGGGTGTGCCATGTGAATTATGCGAAGTGCAAAATTCAATTGACCCACCACTTGTTGTAGCTGATGCAGAGTCACCTTCTCCCTTGCTAAGCACTGCTGTAGTGTTGCCCCGAAAGCCTCAACCTTCTCCTCAGGTAACCTGGACACCCCTTGGACGGAATCCAACTCGATTCCCAGGAATTCTATCTTTGTGCTAGGGCCCACCGTTTTGCCAGGTGCCAATGGCACCCCGAACTCTTGCATGAGAGCGCAGAAACCTGACAATGCATCACCGCACTCCTCTGATTCCGGTGCCCCCAGGAAAAGGAAGTCATCCAGATAATGCAACACCCGTTGGTGACCCGATCCCTGCGTGAAAGCCCATTCCAAAAATGAGCTAAATTTATCAAAATAGGCACAAGATACTGAGCAACCCATTGGCATGCATTTATCCACATAGTACTGTCCTTGAAATTGGAAACCCAGCAGGTGAAAGTCCAACGGGTGCACAGGCAACAAACGGAAAGCGGATTCAATGTCACATTTTGCTAGCAATGCACCCTGTCCTAAACGCCTCAGCATATCTACCGCTTGGTCAAAAGATGCATATTTTACGCTACACAATGCGTCAGAAATTGCTTCATTCACTGAATTCCCCCGTGGTGCTGACAGATTGTGTATTAGGCGGAATTCACCTTGCACTTTCTTGGGCACCACTCCCAGGGGTGAACATACAAAATCAGTCATTGGGATGCTATCAAATGGGCCTGCTACTCTCCCCAGTCTGCTATCTTTCTCAATTTTTTGTGCTGCAATAGTACCATTTTCCCTAACTGATATCTGATTTTTGCAGTACGCCACCCCCTTTGTAACCCTGCGCCGGTATCCTAAAACCGGTCAGGAACCCAGCCCTGATAATTTGTGCAGCTTCTGGGCATTTGTAAATGTTTAACCAAGGTATCATGGCAGCAATGTTTATGGGGGAGCTGGCTAATTCCAGTGAAATACCTTCAATCCTGCTTCCTGGCACCCCTCTCCCTGGACTTTTTGAGACACTTGGACTCTGGGTGGGATGCGTTTCCACAGAAGCCACAATTATGTTTGAGCCTACACGTGCCGGGAGCCCTGTTGCAGGTCTTTTTATTGAAATCAAAACACACCCCTTTTTTGCCAGCATTTCCCGTCCTCCCTGTGGCACCCCCGCATAACCTGAGGGGCCTGCGCGAAAGGGCTGAAACCTACCAGAATTCTCTGGCACTGGCCCCTTGTGGCCCTCTGTCTGGCCTTGCACCAAATGCCTCAAATGGATAAACATGTCTGTCTGGTTCCACCTTAGGGTTGGATCGTGGGCCTTTGCCCTTCTAAATTCTTTATCATATTGCTTCCACCCGTCACCCACCTGGGAGGCCTGCGCTACCGTTATTCTGTTTTGGTAGCACGCCATTTCTGACCCCATTTCCGGGAAACGTTCTAGCATAATTGCCGTGTAAATGGTGAATGCCTGCACCCAATTTCCCAAATTTTCCTCCACTCTGTATTTCATGGCCACACTCGCCCATTCCCGGGGGAGCAACCACTCTTTGCTTTTCCGATCTTCTTCCCTGTCTGCCTCATCTATCAACAAAGAAAATATGTTAAGATACACCCCTTTCCATATTTTTTCCTTAGTCTCTTGAGACAAATGCCGCCCCAACTATTCCCTAGATGAACGCAGTTCTCCCAAACCTAGTGGAGGCAGGGTTTTTATCATACCTGTTGCAGCAGAGTCAACCGGCTTCTGTGTTTCTGCGGCCGGTGGCGCGCCTGCCGCTGCTGAACTTCCACCACCAGTTCCCGGTCTTGCGCCCCCTGGTAATTCTGCTCCTGTTGGAACTGCCGGCGTTGACCCTCCTGCCGCTACTACCGGCTCTGCACTTGGTTTCGCCTTCCCCATTTGAGACATTATCTGTCTTGCCTTCTCCATGGCATCACCCCCGCTGCCCGATGTCCCTGCTGCCGGCAACCAGTTCCCCACTGTCTCCAGCCATGGCAATACTACCGCTAGGTTGGCTAGAATATCCGGCTGGACCGGTGCAGTCCCATCCGTGTCCTCCACTGGGGGAACCCCTGGAGCCTGCGGCTGTGTCCCTACCGGTACCTCAGGGATAGGGGCGTCTCTCCGGTATCCAGCGGATCTGGCGTGGGAACATCGGGTTGGAGTACACTCTCTTTAGGGGCATACCCTGTGCCGCCCCTAGGCCTGCTACTGCCTAACTTGGGCCTACTCCTTTTTTCCACAGGTGGAGAGTACGGCCTAGGAGGTATAATAGGCCGCCTGGGCCTCCCCCCTCCCCCCCCACCGGACCATCCACTTTATCTTTTAAACGTGTCAGGGCCTGCCCCATAACCTGTACTTGCTGCATTAAGGCCTCCAACATAACATCCGTGCGGGATCTCTTTACCATACGTCTCACTTTTGGTGCCATTGTGCCCCCTTTGCCCACTGATCTGGGACACTGCCCAAACCCTTACCTGACAGTAGTTGCGCAGCACCCCCTGCACCCAAAGATACTCTCACCAATTACGCTTAGAAGTTCAGGCTTGCCGTTGTTAGCGCTTACCAAAACTCTGACCCAGCTGTATTCCGTAGTATTCCTGAAACAGATGAGACACAAATGACCAGTACCCCGCCACGCAACTAGATGATGTCCTATTGACCGTCCAAATTGTCCCCCTTCAATGTTACATGCAGCACAGTTCCAGCTTTCATGCACAGCGCAAATTTGTTTAAAAGGGGAAGACCATGCTAGTCAGGGACACGATATGCTGGCAACAACAGATCTGCTTAATCAGGGATAAACGTATTAATGACAGGCTAAAGATTAGGAACCACTGATGCCCCCACAACAAGGCGCACCAATCAGAATCCCCACATAACAGTAGGTGCTGCTGATATCTGATGGCAGCCCTCACAGCCACTTATACCAACCCACAATTCCCAAAAAACCGCAATGCTCCCAATCACTGTTGCTAAAATTACTTTCTAACTGAAATAAATGCCATTGCCTACACTTTAGACTGAGCAAACAAACAGTGACATTGAAAGACCAGGGTAAGAGTCTCAGACCTTAACCATTAGGCCAGAGTGACTCCTGTCCACCGATAGCACACCAGGGCTTTGATCACTTCCCCCTGAATGCGCTAGCCTCTACCGTGTACCTGGTCCCCCCCCGTGTGCCAGCGCGCCTCTCACGCTACACCGCCCCACATGCACAGACGCGACTCACCGGGCTCAATGCTCGTGCTAGCAACAGCTGATCAAGCTTCCGTAATGATGCCAGCAGCAAAAAACGACCGATCCACTCCTCCCTCAGACAGGGGCCGCGTGCCTCCTCCCCCGCACACCGAACACCGAACAGCTGATCCTCGTCGACGCCGCTCTTCGACACCATGAAAAATGCTCGATCCGCTCCTCCTTCGCATATCCGGGCTCCGACAGGGGCCGCGCGCCTCCTCCGCCGCACACCGAACACCGTAACGGAACAGCTGATTCTCGTCCGTAAAAATCTGCAATATAAAGGGAAACAAGTTTAAAAGGGCTGCTGGTGGCCCGGGTACCCCTAGGTGCAGTGGGAGAAGACAAGAGACTACTCTTGGTCCCGCTGCCCCTTTTTAAAGGTTGCTGGGGGCAGGCCGATCTAAACTGGCCTGCCCCCCGACGTTGGCCAGACGCGAGAACCGGAAACACCTGAGGTGCTTCCGGTTCACGCCCCCGTCCAACTTTAAATGCCTCGGGATAGGGTCTTTTGAGGAGGAGGGGCAGGGCCGCGTCATCCAGTGGTGTGCGACCCCGGCCCCTCCCTTCTCGGGGGCCGGCCGGACCGCCATAATGGCGGCACCCCTACGCAGCGTTCGCCTTGCCCACATGTAGCCGTCCTCTCAATACAAAATGTGCAAATGGCATTGATGCATATGTACATAACATTTTACCCACACATTGCATGTTGCACTAATGCCTTTTGTGAATTTGCACAAAATGCTCTTGTGCATTAGGCCCTTCACATCTAAGCCAGTCCATATCATACACTCTGTGTTCTTGTCCAAGCCTGATCTTATTGTCTACATTTGCCTCACTTTCTAAAATGGTATAGTTTAAAGCAGGCAATTTAAACTGCTACCTACTGCAGAAAGGTCCCAGACCGAGGAAAGGTGTTTTGAGAGCGCTGGCGTTAGCCAAGACCTGTTGATTTAAAAATATATATATATTTAAAATACAATTATTTAAATGGGCTTTAAGCCAGGTGTCTTCACCCATTGGTCTGTTGGTGTGTCCTTTACATTTTGATTCCACCCACTACAGCTGACAGAATGGGGTAGAGGGTCAGCCCACTTCAGTCACTGAATAACTTAACTTTGAGTGACTGCATTTTGCTCTTTCCAAAGGAGCATATCCACAAACAAGATTGTTCTCTTTAGTGCCAGTGTTTTTATTTTTACTTTATTACTTTGGTGATGGCTTTGTGTTTAGAGTCTGATGAGATAACAGGACATTTTCTAACAGCTCCCGATGTTTACCACAGGGCACATTCTAGCTTTATAAGTTCCAGTCCCCTGCTGATGGTGGTGTAAACTCCTTTTTGAGTAGTCTTTTTATTATCTGACTTCAGTTAATATTGCACAGCATACCATATTGTGTCCATTTGAAAATTTTCATCATGAAGTTGTCATTTATTTTTTAATATTATGTGCAATAAACTGCATTTCTAACTGCACTCCTGTATGTCATTCTGGTATGTATTTTAAATGAGGACTAGAGTTACAGTTGTAAACCAACTGGGGGCCTGAATCACAAAGGTAAAGTTATTTTGTGTACGTTTATGATTGTTTGCTAATCAGAAAGGGATTTACGAGTGCAGAGTCTATACACATAAAAAGATAGGTCTTTTTATGCGCAGAGACTCCGCACTCGTAAAGATACTACCGTAAATCGCTTTGTGAATAGTAAACAATGGTAAACTTACACGAAAGTATAAGTTTACCTTTGTGAATGAGGCCGTTAGTCTGTATATCATGCTTGCGTGATTTTCTTTATTCCAATTTCTTGATCTATCTATCTATCTATCTATCTATCTATCTGTCTATCTATCTATCTATCTATCTATCTATCTATCTATCTATCTATCTATCTGTCTGTCTGTCTGTCTGTCTGTCTGTCTGTCTCTCTGTCTCTCTGTCTATCTACCTATCTATCTATCTGGCTGGCTACATATTTATGCAACCCTTCTAACTGTTTTTGCAAGCTTTCCCTTTTTCCTGTAAAACATTACAAAACAATGCATTAGCAAAGAGGCTGGAAGCCAACAGCAGATCAATTGGCTTTTTTAGATCTGGTGTTATCCAAGACCTTTTGCTTTTACTAAAATTGTGTAACATAGTCAGTTATAGGGCTTTTTAGGCAGACTTTATCCATTAGTCTGTTGTTGCGTCATTCACATTTTTCTTCCACCCACTCCAGCATGCATAATGGGACAGTGAGTCAATCCCCTTCAGCCATTCACTGACTTCACTGTGATTTACAGCATGCTGCCCTTTCACAAAAAGTACATCCACAGGCAAAGAAGTTGTAATCGGTGCCAGGGACTACTATAGTAATGTGTGCTTTTTGCAGTTCAAAACCATTTTTGTTTTGATTGATGAGGGCCCCCCAGCTTACTCACCCAAAAAGTTTTACAAACACCACAACAGGAAAAGAAAAAGAATTGCCAAAGCCAAAAGGCTGGCATCCAGCGCCAGACCTTTTGGCTTTGCCAATGCTTGTTTCCATTGCTTCCAAACTGCAATGCAGAGGTAGTAAGCTATATAGGGCATGGATGAGTCAATACCTGTATTAAAACTAGTAAATACTATTATTTTCTTTCATTTGCTTTTATTTTGGTGATCTGTTTTTAAAACATACAACATGAAAACAGTGAATATTGGTTCTGAATGCCCATCTATACAGAAACATATATAGCAACCCTCTTGTGAGCAAAGCATATTGATCAAATACAAAATAAGCAAAACATGTTGCTGTCACCAGCTGAATTTACTGCCTGAAGGAGCTTCAGTGCACTCATCCAAAATGAACATGATCTTCGAGATTTTAATTAAAAACATTCATTTTCCTAGTTTCCTCTTTGATACCTTTCGCATTGTCCTTCCAATGCCTGGTTTCAGGGTCAATAAAGCAGGAACAAACAGTATAGAGGCTTCCAATATCCCCGTACATTTTCCATAGATGGCACTTTTTTTCTCTTCACATAAACCTTCAACACTCAATAGGTGGTCTGTAAAAGGTTGTTTTTTAAACTTCTTTATTTATTCAAAGTCCAGTGCACCCAGTAACTACCCTGTTGTGCACATTTGTCATCTCTAAAAGGCTAATGACGAGACGAGGTTGAACCTTTTGATGCCATTGAGGGTCACAGAATGTGTAGTGTCACTTCCACTGCTCCTGGATTCAGTCAATCGGCGTGCATGTGAAAAACATGACCAGTTTCATTCATAAAGTAGTCCTTAGCCAGGGTTAACTGTGTATTCTGTGATTGTATCAACTTCCCAACCTTTCAAGGTGGACATTTGTGAATGTACATGTGAGTGGCCAGAGTGGTGTGATACAAAAGTGGAGGGAATAACTAGTAGCGGCCGGTGCTTGGGCAAAGTGGCTGGGCGGTGGGAGAGTGGGGAACCAGGGACAGACAACCCCATAAAAAAATAATAAAAGAACGTACCTGTTCAACGCTCCGACGTTCCTCTCTGACTCCGTCACCATGCACTGCAGGCACAGGCTCCAAGAATCCCCTGGGCCAATCCTGATGCTGCATGAAAGCAGTGCCTGGATTGGCTAGAACGCTGTGGGTTTGCGCTCCCAGGTGGACTTGGAGCCTGTGCTTGCTCTGTCCAACCCAGTAACACAGCTGGGGCTGGAGAGAACTTCAGTGCGCATGACGGTTTGGCCGGCCTCAGACGGCCAGCCAAACTATCATGCGCACTGACATCCAGTGCACCTACCACTTCCTATCTGCCTGTCATCCCCATGGCCCCGTCCCCTTGACCACGCTATGGAGAAAAATAAAACGATTATAAAAACAGGTTCATTATCGTTTTATTTTTCATTTTTGGGCTGCTGGCAGTGGGGAGGGCGATGCTCCTCCGCCATAGTGGAGGAGCAGCCGCTGGGTAAAATGTACCTTTTGTGGGGATAACTAAAAAATCTGTAGTTACTAGTGTAACAGAGTAAGAAGGATATGTGATATGTTCCGAAAAATCAATGCACAATGAGTGCTACGCCTTGCTTTATATGTTGTGTAAAAGGTATTATGTGGGCACAATATATCTCTTCCATATTTTGGCATGTTTATATTTAGGTGCCTAATAGCATGCCATAGTTTAAATGACTCTGCCAATGTTGGATTATTCAGAGTAGTTTGCCAGGTCGATCCCTTTTCACCTCTTATGTAAGGAAGTAGTAAAGTGTATAAAGTGTGCTATCTCCAGATATGGGTATGATTGTACCAAGCGGAAAACTTCCCATGCTGAAGCTGAGTCTTAAAGGGAAGCTGCAAAAAGGAACCTTATTAGTGTTTTTGCAGAAAACAAGATAGTTATCGATATTCTTTTGGTCTGAGTTACCTAGAGTCTGTAATGTCTTTGTTTTGTTGTTGCTTCGGGGTGACTAGAAACGTACTGGCCTTCCCTGTGTCCCATCAAAGATGCTATTTTCTTCTGCAGGTATTTAGAGTCCTTATTTGGTTTCCCAGTTACACCATACTCATAGGCTTTCCTTTGTCACTTGCAACAATCTAATTTTTTCTAAATAAAAAAAACTCTAAAGAGGGGCTTGTAGCGCACCCATTACTTAATATTGGCTGGCTTCATTGTACTCTTATTTTGCCTCCTTTTTGTTTGTGGACTCTTGGCAGCACATGCCAGCTTTAAACTTGAGCTGCACTTTGTCTCCTTCTGTTTGTTTTCTTCCCTGAAGCACTGACCAAGTACTGATTGAGTTCTAGATTAGTGTTCTTCTGCTCTGCTTACCCTTGGATTGTGGTACTTTTTTTTTTGTAAGGTTTTTGTTTGCTGTTGCTTGTAAGACAACTTGAAACAATCAGAATTGAAGCTCGCACTTCTCTGTATTTAAACAACCAGGCATGTGACCAATGAATGAAACATACATTTTTGCCACCTTTCCCTTTTATTGATGATGAAGCAGTAAACATACTCCCTTCATTTAAGACGGTTGCCACAGAAAATGTGTTTTTCTGAATTAACATTCGTCTCTGTCATATTTAAATATTTGTTGGTTACCTCTTTAATATTTTAGAAGATGTTTTATTCATTATCAAACACGCTGTATTTTCAAAAGGTTAATGTTTCATCCTTACCTCTCTCTACTTCTTCCCACCCTAAACCCAAAAATTACCCTTACTTCCCTTTACATCTACTCACCACTGAACCCTAAAATTACCCTTACCTCCGTTTCCATCTACTCACTCCTGAATCCTAAATTCACCCATAACTCCCTTTACCTCTACACCCACACAAACCCTAAGGTCACTTTTATCTCCCTTTACCTCTACCTACTCCTGAACACTCAAGTCACCCTTACCTCCTTTTACCTCTAGCCACCCCTTAACCCTCAAGTAACCCTAACTTCCCTTCACCTCTACCCACCCATGAGCTCTCAATAAGTCACCCTCACTTCCTTTTGCCTCTCTCCACCCCATAACCTTCAAGTCACCCTCATCTCCTTTTATCTTTGCCCAGCCCTGAACTCCCAAGTCACTATCGCCTCCCTTTAGTTCTCCACGCCCCTAAACCCTAAAATCACCCTCACCTTCCTTCACCTCTACCCACCTCTAAACCCTCAAGTCGCCCTTATCTTTCTTTAGCTCTATCCATCCCTTAACCTCAAAATCACTTTTTTTGTAATAACAGAAAAAGTATGTAATTTGGAAAAAAAAATACTTAACTGCATAGTAAAGTAGAGCATGGTTATGGTATAAATACTTACCTGTGCTGTAAAGACTTTTTCCCATTAGCTAGGACTCATGCTTGTCCATTTCTTAAACTCTCTCCTGCCTTCACCCTAGCACCTCTAAATGTTTTAGGAGCACTGTTGGTTGTTTTTTGCCCTTTTTTTTCCTAAGAGTTTTAAATAGCGCGAACTTGACCCGAATCGGGTATCCGAGTGCTTTACATAACACCAGTTACGTTACATGAAGACACACATTCATATTTGTTAGGCACGGGGAGATTACGTGATTTGCCCAGAATCACAGGATGTTCAGCGTCATTGCCGAGACTCGAACACAGTTCCCCAGATTAGAGGTCGACGCCCTAAGCATTAGGCAACTCCTCTACCCACTCCTCTCCCGCACTTCAGTTTGTTTGGCGGGCACAAAGAAGACAATACACTTCCTGCTCTGCATGACTTTATTGCTGCTGTCTTTATGCGGGGCCAACACGGCGCACTTCAGTTCAGACATAAAATAATTCAACTTTTTTGTGAAGGAGGAGCATAATCCCATACTGAAAAACAGATCATTGCTTCTCTTGGTCTGTGGTGGACGCATCATCCCACTTTTTTTTCTAACTTTCAGCCGTGCTGTGCAGCAGCCGTGATGCTGTCCAACATGGCTAAAAGAAACTACCAAAGCTAATAGCTCTCTCTTAGGCGAGATCTATTGGTTTTGCCAATGCTTGTTACCTTTTGCTAGGCTTGATCCTTAAATGAATGCACGGCTAACCTATTTATGGTAACTTTAATTTGCATTAAGTTGAGGCCATGTTTTTAAGGTATGCATCTAAAGTTTCCCTGACTCTTCCTAGTCGCATATCAAAGATGTCAGGAAATCACTGCTTCCCCAAATAATCTGTCACTTCTCTCACCAACTCAAAATAATCTGTCACTTCTCTCACCAACTGTACTCTAAAATGCAACTATATAACACCCCGTATATCTTTATACCTTATAACTGGTTGTTAACAGACTGTTTTCTCAGGTGGGTCTAGTTATCTTTCCTTTGAGGCTGATAATGTGAGCACAAATATACTACCCGGAACATCGACAGAAAAGTATATATGGAAGTTTAGATTTACTCTTCTTAACACCCACATTGCTAGGCTCGAGGTTAAACTTGAACAACATATCGGTGGGGGGGTGAAAACCGATCGAAGCTCACACTTCCGCCCAGTTTCTCCAGTGGTCCAATTATACACCCATCGGGCCCTGGGCGCTGCTCTCTATGGTGCCGAATTATGGGGGCATAGCGATGTGAATGTATAGCTGTTAACAGCGAATCGATTTTTGCGGCACCTGACAGGACTTCCTCTTAGTACCCTACTGTTCCCCCTTAGGTTGGATTTGGGGCTCAGACAGATCTCCGATGGGATTGGTGTAAGACTAGCCCTGTAATGGAGAAGAATCTGGGCTTCTACTGACCTCTATTCCTACCGGCAGGGGCTTGAGGGGGTGCTTAGTACCCAGGGGTCAAGAGATCTCTCTTGGCTGAAGTATGTTAGAGAGACCCTGAGAAAGACTGGGAATGTGAGACTCTGGGAGGACCCGAAGGTGGCACCATCCATTCCCAAATCAGACCTCAAGTGAAATTATGGACAACACAAATTGCAGTCTCTCCTGACGCAGTCCTCTCTGGGTTCACCGACATATACCTTTCTCCTGATGAAAGTTGAATACAAGTCAGAGCAGTATCTAGATGAAATTGAACCCAGACTATCGAGGAAGCTTGATACCCAATTTAGATTTGGGACCCTGCCACTTCTTTCGCTTACAACCAAGTGAGCCCCTACTACCGGATCACCAGAGTGGGTGTGTGTCTTGTGGAAACACAAAGGAAACGGTGGAACATGCCCTCTTTTTTTGCCCAGTTTACAGGCATGGTGGGAAAAGGTGGGAAGTCCCAGTATGCCGTAATCCAGGTACAAAGCAGTATAGGGAAGCCGTTTGAATTCTGCTAACCGACACAAGACAATACTTCATTTTTGCTGTCTCGTGGTACTTCTTATCGATGTGGAGCACCAGGCAAAAACTGTGGGGCTGATTTACAAAAAACGGACGCATCTCTGCATCATAGTAGAGATGCGTCAGTTTACTTGCATCACGCAAAAAACCCTTGCGCCACCATAGATGCGTCGCATTTACAATGCGGCGCACGATGGCGCAAGGATTGACAGATGCATCACGCATCTGTTGGTGCAAAGGTCACGCATTGCTGGAGTCGTGTCGCAAGCACAACGTAACTCCAGCAATGCTCAGGAAGGCCTACATCTATTGTACTGCAACACTCCTTACGCCTGCTTCAAGCAGGCGTAAGGTTTTGATGCAGTGGCATCGTAGAAGTGGTGTAGTGAAATCTTGCAGATTTTACTGTGTCACTTTTACGAGGCTTTCTTGTATCGGAAAGCCCACCCTGCATACATTATACCTGACGCACGCATAATGTGACGCAGGGCTTTACAACATCACGTATCTCCCTAGATGCGTCACGTTTTAAATGTGTCGCAACGTGGCGCATTGTTTACACCGCCGCTGGGTCACTAAAGTGACTCATCGCGGCACAAAAGTGTCGCAAGGTGCTTGTAAACTGCCCCTAAGTTTACAACTAATTGACTCAGGTGTACCTGAAGTAGTGTAACCCTGCTGCTGATCCCTTTTTAAAGAATTCTGCACTTTACTCTGTTAGGGAGAATAGTCGTATTTCTCATTTTCAAACTGTACCAGCAATCATTGTGGTTGTAAACTGCTATTGAATTCTTCTCTTTTTATGATTAATGCATTTTATTTAATAAAGGGGATCAGTCGTATTGATCACTTCTTTTATGGATGCAACTCCCACCTCGTTTGAGGAGCTGAAATTATGTGTTGCACTTGTTTGATCTGAGTACCATATGTACTCTGATTTGATTCCTTGTAAAAATAATTCTGATTCTTAAATCAGGATCGATTTTTTTCATTTTTATCATATGTTTTCATATGTTTTATGCTTGCAAACAAGGTTTCCCTCCTGTTCTTTTCTGGCAGTTGCCGAAATAAAGATTGACTGACTGACTGACTGATTCTTCTAAACACCCCATCTACATACCAATATGTGTCTTTCACCAATATACATATATGTGGAATCAAGCGTAGTAAAGCTACACTTACAGATCAGTACACATCTTCATAATATTTTATAATAAATTTTCTGAAATACAGCCAGCATCTAAAATTAAGATGTGCTGGCTTAAAGGTTCCACTACACCTGCCACATTCTGACTTCCATTTCACATTTGCTGCATTTATTTTGAAACGTTTACTATTAATTACATTGGTGACCACGCTAATATTCATCAGCACCGGCCGGTTGCCAGCCCTCAAGTAGACAATATCTGCAAAGAAAGGAAGATGTTTCATTTACACACTATTTCCACAATCGTGTTCAGCCAGAAAATGTAAATTCTCCTGAATTTCTGCAACGGTGCTGGGTAGTCTCCCTGATTTCTTGCATCCAATATGTCACGGATTCAGTCACTTCATATGGCATCTTCACCATTCTTTCTGAGACCACAGTTTGTTTTTCATACCTCCTCATGTTTTACAATAGAGGGCACTACTATTTTCATCCCAGTCTGCCTCCTACATATGATGTCGCGGGTTCCTCACCCAGCTTTCATGTTCGTGTTAGTGTGTCATGGCCTGGGCATTTGCAGTAATAATCTATCAGGTCTCATAATGATTGTATCAGGCTGTGTGTTCCAGTGCAATGTAGGGACTTTGATTCGGAGAGTGGCCACACCACAGTACATGGGTCTTCTCCATTGAAGGTTTTTCAAATTAAAGATGGCCGTGGCTGCTCCTGTGCCTGGTTCAGCTGCTGTGACGGTTCTGAATACACTTTTATTTCCACCTGGCACTGTCAGGCAGATCATACTTACCTACCCTCAGATGCTGATCACGCTTGGATATGGGGTGTAACACTACTTCCTGATCTACCTTTTAGAAGAAGCCCCACTACGCCTACTGTGGTACCATCCTCTGTCCATCATGGCCAGGGTGCCTTGCTTCTCGATAAGGATCATGTTGTGAGTCGCCTGATCTTCTTTGCTGTGTTACCCATATCTTTAGATGTCTAACTGTTGCCTCTCCTGCCAGGGTGAGATCCTTCTGCATATGATCATTGTACTGCAATGACTTTGGATACTAGTTCTCGCATTTGCTGTTCAGCAGGAACCACACTGCTCAGAATGCTGCACTCATCCTTCAATGCACTTCCATTTGCCTTTTGGAATCAAAGTATACCAATTTGGTATAAAGGCTATCTGCTTTTTTTAACATTTTATTTGCCATCAGATCATCATGGATTGGAGCTCACCGTCTTAAAATTGCATTTGTTTAGCTAATCAGTCTCTTATTATTTTCTTAATACCCTAGGGCAACCTCATCAGTTTGAATATGTTGGTAGTTTGGATCACTTTCTGGTGCACGGACATATAGACAGGTTTGCCTTATGTAGCGTGAACTGGATGCTAGTGAGTATAACAACAACCTCTCATTTTAGCAGCCATTTAGGTGGGCTGTTAATAATGGAAATCAGTAAATATCATTCTTATTGTGTAATATGTCTTTGGTACATTATTGCAATATAGTTAGGAGTGATACTAACAAAGGCAAAATACTCTCAACCATTCCATCACAAAATGTATACACATATGTGTTTAGTTTGGGGAATATTACAAGATACTCACTCTCCTGCACCACAAAGTCCCACCACATCCATAAGACATTATTTAAACTGCCTACTAATCAATGCCCAATTCATTTCTGAAAACAAGTACCACATCTTCAACTTATTGACAGATACAAAACACGACATTATTCGTTAACTGAATCATGGCTGAGGGAGGACATGGCACCAGTATTGCATAAAGCTGCCCCCGCAAACTATCCCACTGTGATACAAAATTGCATAGGCAAAAGAGTAGGCGGCTTAACTTTCTCCTTCTTTACAGCCCCTTTTGACACAATTTCAAACCTTCATACACCATATTCAAACCTATGCATTCTTGCCAACTTACTTGTACATATGGTTTGACAAACCTAATTTCCCCCACCCCAGAACTATCCTCATTAAACCTAGACACACTCAACCTACACAAGCTCATCACCAAACCCACACATATTCCAGAACTCATCTTAGATGTCATTTTCCCCAACCCAGACCTAGTCACTTTCCAAAGTATTACTCCAGTAACATGGTCAGACCACCACCTAGTAGCCTTTTAACACTAGAAACCACACATCGCTCCAGCTAAACTTACCTTATTAGTGTTAGAGCAAAAATACTGGTTATTCTGATTGAGACAAAACCATTGAAAATGACAATGAAGTTTAAATGTGCACCTTGTACATGTGTAGAAAAACAATATTGAAAATGAGTTAAGTTGAACCAACCAGCTAGTGGCGGCCAGTACGGATCGGGGTGGCGAGGCAAAGGGTAGGCAGGGGGTGAGGATCTCGAAAATAGGAAGAAAAAAAATTAAACAAAAACTTACCTTATCGTAGCATGTCTCCCCCGTCTCTCCTCCTCGTCACTCAGCACTGCCGGAATTGAATAGGAAGCACACCCAGGCTCCCTAAGCCAATCACAAAGCTGCAATGCAGCATTATGATTGCCTCAGGGGAGCGCTTACCCAGGCTCTCTTGAGCCAATGACAACGCTGCAGTGCAGCTTTGTAATTGGTCTGAGCGCCCCCGTTCGGCGCTCAGCCAGGGACTGGGGCCTGGGCATGTTCTCCACCCAGGCTATAATGCAGCCTGGGTCGAGAACATGCTAAGTGCTCATGAATGTTTGGCCGGCCCCAGAGTTTCGGCCGAACATTCATGTGCACTTACAGAGAGCACATCACTCCCCCTGCTCCTGTGTCTGAGCACCCCGCCCCCTCTCTTCAAAGCTGCTGCAGCAGGACAAAATAAAATTATAACAACCTCAAGTTATAATCATATTATTTTTCCTTTATTTCACTGCTGCACAGCAGTGGGGCGACACTCCTCCGCTTTAGCGGAGGAGCCTCTACTGCGCCCAGCACCGTAAAAGTGTGCTTGGTTAGTTAGAGAATGGTAGAATCAGTAAACATGGTGATTTGTTTAGGTGAAGTTTATAACGAATTGCTTATATTTCTAACAAAGATGTTGTGAAAATGAAACATGAAAACAGCATTTCCTGCAGAGTGACTTGACAACATATATTGGTGCGAAACGTTTATGTTACATGTTTGAGCTTTGACATTTAAAGTTTATATGCCTAAAATTATGTAGAGTCTAGATTTATGAAAACGAGGTTTGTCAAATGTTTTTAAAAAATATTTTACGTGTTAATACTTGGAGAATGCAGTAGACCATAATCACAGTTGCAAATGTATGTGTATTAATCACTACCAAACATTACAGAACACATATATAATAATTTATTTGAGCGATTTTATAATGTTTTTTTTAACATAAACTAAATGAAGTATGAGTTTAAAAGATGTTTGAATTAACTTTTCTCTTTAGGCTATGTCTTTCCATGGCCTGATGCAATGCCTGATGCAATGAATTTGACAAGTTTTCAGATGTTGCTTATTTGTTCTGATAGTGCCACATTCCTTAAAGAATAAACCAGACACTTTTCCTCAATTCTCCTTTGTGTGAATTTCATGAGAATCTAACCTTTTGACAATGCCCATGGACAAGCAACAATGTTAACGCTTTGTCGACAAACCGGTGATGGGACATGTAGTGTTCTTCTCATGATTTGTATAGGAAAATATACTGGTCCATCAATTTGTAACTGCTAAACATAACGTGCATTTGTAGAGCGCAAGTTCACCCTTAGGCATCTTGGTGTTGAATAAAAGATGTTTATTGTTACCCAACTCAATGGTACTCATTTAATCGACCTCAGATGGATGAAAGGCTGAGTGGACTGTCTGGGATTTGAACCTGTGACTATGAGGTTGAACACAGGATCCTGCAGTGGATGCATTAGTCCACTAAGCCACCAGACCCGGGACCGGTAAACATAAGAGTGATCACATGGAATCACTCCACTATAGACTGAAAACAACGTCATGATGATAAATATGCACTATAAAAACTATTGAGCTTAGGAGGAGTCAGTCATTATTTTTGAGCCATTATTCTTGGTCCATTTTCTGAGCCATTCTTTGCCCTTAACTGTTTTGACTTCCTGAGGACTCTTTTTTCGATGCTCTTGAGAACTGTGGCCTTTGCCATTGTTCCATCACACAACTCTATCCTGCCTGTCGAACTATCTATTTTTTGCCATTTCCTTCTGCTAATGAACTTATTTGCAGGACTATTTGGAGCTGTCTGGTGAGAATCCAGACCTGAACTTTTAATTAGATGTTATAACCTCCTTTGCCTATTCTTATGGGCTTCCCCATAGCAGACTTTAACATGAATTCTATTGAACCATCCTTTGCTTTGTAATTCATCTTTTGCATTCTTTGATTTGATTGACTAAATGTTTCGATGTTTGCTCCAGGCATTAGTATGCATGACAGAATTGCTAAAGATGTCACTTACTTGTATTAATTTTTTATCTCTAATACAATAATTCATTTATTTCAAATATATATTGTGAGTCATTTGTTTGAGATTTAATGTTCTTTCTTTGAAACTCTTCTTGGGATTTGGCTGCCAATTATTGGTCCTCATTGGGTTGACCAGCAGTGAGTTATCCTAGTTTGATCCCTTTACTGTGACGAAGAGAGGTCCATCAGAGAACCAATGCCTCTGTGGTAAAGTATAGCAAATAGATTGTGAACATTTAGCACTCCTAAGGGCCCAGTGCTAGAAGACCATTTAAAAAGTGCTTTTGCCGTCGCACCAACAAATACATGTTGACCTTAGAACAAACTGAATTTTAAGCACCTAGAGACCCAGTTTACCAACACAGGTCCGGACACAATAAACTTAGTTCAAAAACTCTGGATAACTCCAAGAAGCTTTTTTTTATCTTAATACCGCTTAAAACATCTAAACATGGCAAAAGAAAACAAGCTCCTTGGATAAATGTGGAAGTTAAAACGATAAAGCAAAACATTGCTTAGCTGCAACACAACTGGATCAAAACAAACAACCCTTTAGACAAAATAGGCCTCCACAGATATAACAGAATGTACAAGTCAACAAAAAAAAGCAGAAAAGGCTGCTATTCAAGCAGAATCTAAATGAAAAATGCACTAATAAATAATTGTGTAAAACAGACACAGAATATTGAAAGTCACAGAAGGAACACATCCCATCTCTCAACAATTTTCAGAAAAAATGGCAAATAATTACACAACTAAAGCAGACATGTTGGATTCTTATTTAACACATAAAAAAACAAACAGCAAAAACCCATTTCAAACTATTCCCTCCGGGGTAGTTTAACACAGCCTTTCCACTCCGTCAAAGAATTATCAGCCACTGTATTTTTGGATCTTGTCGAGGTGAGCAATCCAGCCTGTTCCCCTCTGACCCTTCTCCACAAATCTTAAAACAAGTTTTTTTGACAACTTCAGCACTACCCAGTCAGAACACTGATCAACAGCTCCTTAAAAATAGTCATTTTTGGGAAGACTAAAAAAAAATAATATATACACACCTTTGTAAAATAAAAAATAAAAACTTGGCTTTGACCCTCAAGAACTATACAACAACAACTATAGACCTATATCAAAGGGACCATATGGGCAAACTTATAGAAAGAACAGCCATCGTCCAGATGTTAACATTCATTGAAGAAAACTCCCTACTTTTTGACTTCCAAGCAGGATGCCGCTTATAGAGGGGCACTGAATCTGCCCTAATTGCCATCTGGTTGACCTTAAAAATAGACCAGGATGGGGTCGCTGCCCTCCCTGTCTTGGAACTTTCAGATGCCTTCAACACAGTAGATAATGACACACTAATCCAAAGAGTTGAAGAAACTGGCATGGGGGTACCGCTCTTGCTTGGATCACATGCATCCTACAAAATAGAACAAATTCCATCCATTTTTCTCCTTTCACATCCAAACCCTACAACATAAAAGCAGGAGACTCTCAAGGCTCTATCATCTCAGCCCTGCTCTTTAACATCTGCATGAAATTAGTTTTGGAAATTATCAATGATTTTCAGTTCACCTGCTTTTACTACACAGATGGCACACAAAGAGTCTTAAATTGGAAAGCTCCAAGGACGTTAGAAACTCTAAAATCTTCAGTTGCCTGCGGGCTCTTGATTATGGATGGCATAGAGCCACCTCAAAATTAATATGTCTAAAACTGAATTTCTCAATTGTGGTGATGGGAACTCTTATGGACCTCTCTGCACCTGGCCTGACAATATGGGACCACCAACGAAAATATCCAAGAAGGTGAGAAACCTCTGAATTTCTATGGACTCCGAGCTATCAGTGAATGCCCAAGAAGATAAGGTAGCTAGGACAAGTTTTCTTTTCTTCTTTCCCGCATCTAGGATTCCCCCACAAAGTCCAAGCGACTATCTCCCTTGTCAATACTTGATTACAACAATGACCTATATCACGACTCATCTCCAACAACTAGAAGAAAATTACAGAGAATTCAGAACCATGATGACAGACTACTTCTATATTTAAAGCCACAAGCACATATCCCCCGTTTCTTGAGGACACTACATTGGTTACCAGTTACTAGAAGATACACCTTCAAGTTTCTTTGTATCACCCACAAAGCAATACATGACCAAGGACCACTTGTCATGCGGAAGAAATCAGTAAATACATACAACAAAGGAACCTCCGCTCTAGATTAAAATTCCAGCCTACAAGAGAAGAACTTCAGTGGAACATCTTTCTCTGTCAATGCAGCCAAACTATGAGATTCAATACCCTCAAACATAAGATCCACTTACAGCCATCTCAGCTTCAGAAGATTCGTTAAAATTCTTCCTTACATGACCACAATGCTAACCTCAAAAAATATACAGAAATAGCATACACAAGACTTAAACACTATCATTAAAAACATTGTTCAAATATTTATGTCTAAAAAAGTATTAAATGTATTATTAAAATGAAAAATATATATCAATAATTAACAATATATTTTTACATATTAAAAACATAAATAAATAAAACGTGCCTATCTATCACTATGCACAACACACATTGACCATGTAAATATTATTACATATATGTATAGATGGGCATAGATATCTAGCAATCAATTATTTGTACAGAAATATTATTAAGTGTAATGCATATATGTATGTATTTATATATGTATACATATGATTATTTGTTCATATTTAGATGCATGTATATATTAGGATTCTTTTTGTTAAAACATATATAGAGAAAAAAATAAAAAAAATAAAGACAGTAATTATATCTTTCTGCTTAACATATATAGGTAGGTCATATTATGTAGTTAACGTACGTAGATCACTGTGTACTTAGGAATGTATGTTTTTCTATGATAATACATATATACATTTAATTTTAAGCAACTGTTATATATATATATATATATCATTATGAAAATATGATATGATATGATAAATACTTGTAAAGTGCACGCATACCCAGAGGTGCCTTGGTGCGCTGCCACTATTCAAAGAGGTCAGGAATTAGCCCCTTTTGTTTAACAATAGGATAGAAGATTAGTCATGGATTTGATATTTAAGGGTAGCTTGTTCCATACTTTGGCAGTGCAAATGAAAAAGCTTCTCCCACTCCAACAGGAGTGTTTAAACTTGGGGACTATGACATTTTTGGCTCAAGGAGAGCACAGCGTCCTACTAGGACAGTATCATTTAAAGCTGTCTTTCAAATAGTCTGGACTCATGTTGTGAAATGCTTCTTTAGGCGATACGCAGGGATTAAAGGTGATATGCTGTGTGATTGGTAGCCTATGTAGCTTCCGTATGGCTTGAGATGCAGATTGAAATTTAGCAATCCCTAAAAGCATGCATGCTGCAACATTCTACAGTGTGTGGAGCTTATTCATAAATTACAATAGTTTATTTTGTGAATCAAGTGGAATGTATGGGAGAATTGTTTTAATTATCCTTAGTGTTGTAAAGGAAGAGGAGATGACAGCTTTGGCTTGATCACCATAGGTGAACTTGTTGTCAACTATAACTTGCAGGTTCCTTACCTTCCTGATCGGAGTAGGGAGAGTTCCTAACTCTTGAGGCCACCAAGAACGGGACTAGACAGAAACCACAGGAGGACCTCTGTCTTCCCAGAGTTTAATTTTAAGCAACTGTTAGTCATCCAGTCACTCACTGCCCTCATGCAGTTGTGACATCTATTTAGAGCTTTGTTGTCATTACCAGAGAGCAAGACGACAATCTGAGTTTGTTGGTGTATGATGCCAAGGAAAACCCAAATGCTCTAATCAGACTGGCCGGAGAGGTAACATAAACGTTAAATAACATTGGGCTCAGCGAGGACGTCTAGGGCAGGGATATTAAAAGGGTTCCGATACGAACTCCTTTAAAGCCACAGATTGTTCTCACCTGAAGAGGAAAGATCTTAAAAGGCCAATTGATTGTGGAGCTCATCCAATTAGAATAGTCTGAAGTTAATTGGTCTAAGTTCTCTGCCCACTCGGCCTTTTATCCAATTAAAACCGGATAGATTTGATCAATTTGAATTTTATGCCAGGCGCATTATGTTTGAGTAAAATGAAAAGCAAATGATCTATTCAGACTGACCAGAGAGGTTCCAAAATATGACCATAGGGCATGTAATGTACGTCTAAGTTTAACAAATTATTTAGATATATGTTTATTTCTGCACAGCACGATTGAATGTCTTATCATGTAAATATAATGACGTGTATACAGATTGTTTTGATAAAATTGCATTACTGCCATTTGTTTATGTGTGTATGTATGTATAAATATTGCTATATATTCAGACATGTGGGTATGTGGCTATTTATTTATATATTTATTTTTAATTATTTGGGGGGTTAAACGAAATGTATCAAGAGTACTTTAATGTTCAACCTCTGCCCATACCTTCACTTCCTGACTCATCTAAACCCTCTCCGACCACTATGGACTTCCAAACACCCTTTCTAAACTCCCTTTATCCAATTCATCCAGCTGACAGGAACACCTCCACCACTCCCAGCAACAACTCACTTCCTTCCTTTAACTAATTCACTTCAATTAACAAAACAATTTCAGAAAATGCATGAGATATCAATGAGTACTAATTGAACACATTAAGCACAACGAATCCACAAGGAAGATAAAAATGTATTTACTAATCTACTACATCACCTTCTTACCTCTAATCTTGAGTTCTGGAGTAGCAAGCTACTCACCGCAAAGCGGTTTACCACCTCTTCAGGGGTATTAAGCCCAATATAAGTACAATTTACAATTATAATTAATGTTGCTTTGGATTGAGAGACAGGGTACCATATGCTACAAGGATACCATATACTATGCATAATTAGAATATGTTATTTCACCTCAGTGCTACATCACCTTGCAAGTGCACTCATTTTACATGGACTTTAGTGTGGTGACTGAATTATTCTATAGCTAGTAGAATCCTGATTATGTATGGCTGAGGGCTCTAAACACATTAAAAAAAAATATTTTTAATTAGTGTAAACACGTTACTTTAGTTGAATAAGCAGGACCTTTTACTATAGGGCCTATCAATCAAAAACGGTATCACAAAGCATATGTTTCAAACAGTGACTGTCCCTTTATCGGCATTTAGTTCTTGCCTACTGACAGCTGTTGTCTAAAGACCTATTGTGAACTATGCCAGCACTTACAGTGGGATTTGGGCCAGCCGGCCCACTTGGCTTTCTTGTCACTCTCATTTGCTTGTGTTTTATTCAATAATTTTCCTTCCTTTTCATGTGTTTGTCCATCCTCTAAAGCATAGCTTCTTAATCATCCTTTTGGCTGGATGACATGCATCCCTACACTGCTGCAATCAAAGTACTGTTTTTTTTCTTTCAACACTCCATGAAAGTGCATGTGTTTTCTTGCTCACTTCCTCGTGTGCTGCTTCCCTACTTCTATACTCACCCATGCACTTTTTATTTCCCCCAAATCAATATCCCCAGTAACACCTCTGCCCACTCCCCGTTACTTCAATCATGTTGACTTCTCGCCCATGCACATCTCCCACCTACTGATGTATTACTCTCCAACGATCTCATTTTGGTCCTTTAAAAAAAGTTTATTTTTCAATTTTTTCAAGGGCTCAGCAGCTGCTATTTGCTGCTGGGCTGTTCTGTTTCAAAAGGCAATTTCACACATTTGCTTTATTTATTGCTTCAAGTGGTATCCGCCATCTTGGAACAGTAAACACAAAATTTAAGAAAATGGTGGGCATGCACAAATATGCTTGGTGGTGCACACATGCATGCACCTAATTGCACACTTTTTTAATTCTTTTTTTCATTTTTGCACAGCCCCGGCCAAAAAGCATTGCTAGACCTATTGGCTTTGCCAGTGCTTGTTATTATAGTCCTCTGCAGTTAGATTTGTTCCCACTGTTTTGGCAGGAGTTGGCGTACAGAGAACATGCCATCATCGTCATGAGTGATAGTCCTTGTACACAACAAAAGAATCCATGATACTCTGGGACATATTTGGGTAAGAGATCAAATTGTTTTGTCCCTCACTGCTCAGACAAAGGAATAAATTCACAAACGTTCTCTCAGCTGTATTCTTCTCTCCTTAAACCAGCTTTTCCATTTCTTTTCACCAAGATACATGGTGGAGATGACATCCTTTAAGCACTCTCCATGTTATCAATTTATATGACAACTATTGTAAAACCGACCAAGGATCATTACATTTGCAGATATTGTGTCACCTTGAATTACTATAACAAGCTGATCAAATAATGTCAAATATCAAATAATTACCATGAAGCTATTTAACTACAGCCCTAAAACATGTGCATCGGAAGCAAATATTATAGAAGTTTTCTTGTGTACCACAGTGTACCCACACAGACACATGTAGGCAACATAAATGTGTGCCTATTGAAGGCTACATATGCAGTCACATATAGGCGGCACTTCACCTCCTCTTTTACAGCCGTATTAGTGATGAACATGTAATGCGTGTGCATTCCAATGTACACAGGCACTCACGTATAAATGACTTTTGGCAAATTCTGAAAATGAGGGTTCTTCTGTGACACAATTATTGTGGCCTTTCCCCATACACTGATGGAGGGGTCAGCAATGGTCATCATAATTTTTCCTTCAGTGGTCTTGTTGTCATGGCTGCTGTCACTCATCCTCCACTGTTAGTGCACACTGCTCAGTGCTATCACTAAGAAAAAGCTTTGACGAGAGGAGTCACAGATAGAAATGTCGGGTAATGGCCAGCACAGATATTTACAGAAGGTAATGCGAGAAAATTGCACCATTTAAAGTCCGATTCCCGCTCCAGATTTCTGTAATCCATGTCCCTCTTGCTAAGTGAGGAGAGACCAGCAAAGAGCTGGATATTTCATAGCAGCCTGACAGGTAAGAGCAAGGCCCACCTACAGTAGAAATATAAAGAAAAAACAGCGCTGTGCAGTACTTTTGGTTCTCTTCACAATGTGCTTGTGAATCCTTTCCCTCGTCTCTGTAGGTACGTGCCAAGCAATTGCTGAAGGAGGGGTCAGCACCAAGGAGGTAGACCCAAATATCAAGGGGGTCACTATGGGAGGAGAGTTACTACACTTGTCGCCACTGTGGGAGAAGACTGTACTACTCCTGTCCCCACCATTGCCGGCATCCCCCAGCCTGTGCCCACACTTGCTCTGGCAACCCCCCTTGGGCCCCCGTCGCAGTAGCTGGCACGGGTGGTGGTGGCACCGACACCCCCCCCACCATTACCGGGGCCTGCTGGGTCACAGTGCGCCCTGCCGCTTGTGTCACTACCGGCGCTCCCCCTACCTGTGGTAAACCCACACATGCCGCTGTTGGTGAGATCGCCATTATGCTCTGCCCCACCGCACCCACACTCGTGTTAAGTACTGGCCCCCGCGCCACCTGGTCTCAGATGCAAGTGGCCGTGTCCTGAGTAATTGACTCACCCACCACTTTACTCACCCACCACTTGGATGCTGATTCAGCCTGCGCGCTGGGCTTGTCCTGCTGCCCCTGGGACCTTCCTCTGCTGTTTATGTGCCCTGTCGTCTGGCTGTTGCTTGTTGCCCCCATGCCAACTTCTGCAGCACTGCCTCCATGCCATGCTGCTTTGCCCCTTCCAAAGCTTGCTGAGGGCGTGGAAATCCTCCTGAGTCGCCAACTTCCCAGGGTTAGAGCGTGCGCGCTTTGGTGCCATGTTTTCGCAAACCTACTAGCCAGAAACAAAGAAATTACATGATAAACACATGGTATACGAGCGCAGGATCCAACGTTACCTGCGCTCCTTGGCACGACTTATGTGATCGATGCCTGTGTATGCCCCAAATGCAACTCCCAAATATGCCGGCCCCCATGTACGAGAGCAGCCGGGACCGTAATTATTTTGTGGGAATTATGCCACTCCCAAATGGGGCTGCTCCCCATGTACGGGAGCAGCCGGGGCTATAATTATTTTGCGTGCATTATACCACTCCCAAATGTGGGCGCTCCCCCATGTACGGGAGCAGACGGAGGCCGTAATTATTGCGCGTGAATTATGTCACTCCCAAATGCGACTGCTCTCCATGTATGAGAGCAGCCGGGCCGTAATTATTGCATGCGAAATATGCCCCTCCCAAATGCGGCCGCTCCCCATGTACGGGAGCAGGCGGGTTGTAATTATTGCCGCGCTCCCAGGCGCAACCTCTGCAATCAAGGCTTGGGCCCTGCCCCACCCCACAACTGCACCAACACCTCACAGCCACTCCCTAAGCACGGGAGCAGCCGGGGCCATTGCTACTCATACGCTTCTTGATGCAACCTCCCGCTACCCCACCTGGTCTCCCACTACACAATTACCAACCATACACGAATACGGCCGCCCCGTCCATCGGATCCGCCGTGATCCAGCATTTACAAATCCTTGGCACCATAATCCGACGATGATCTGGGGCTGCAGATCGGAGCATATAAATTCTCCCTACTTCCACGGACAGAGTAATTCCACAGTCACACGCACATACACTCACCATACGCTAGGGCCCATCACACAAACATTCATTCAATTACTCTATCCACACTGAACATACGAGAGAACTCCTAAATCAATCTGCATCTAAACTGAGGTCAATGTAACCTAATTGATTTGTCTCGAGTCATGATTTAAACAATAAGAACACATTTGAGATCTCAATAAATTGACAAAGAAATAACCACCCGACACTGTGATTCAAACAAATGGTTATTTTTTATCTAAATTAGTTCAAAATGAAAGTCAATTGATAGCAATATCATTATTCTCATAGTTACCTATTCTAGCTAAATGTCGTATTTAGGTCAGGACAGGTCTCTCAGTAAAGTCTCCCAAGTCGCCGTCCTCTCAATCAGCGTCGATCCTCTCGAGCATAAGTTCGGGAAGAAGTGGCCTTAGACCCTCTCTAGTCTAACAATATTTATACTGAAACTTACACATTAAAAGTTACAAACAAGTTCTAAACGTCCGTTGAGCAGAGCGAGCAGGAAAGGATGTTGGCTCGCAACATTTAGAAAAACCTCCGCTCTCGAATGTCACAAAAATAAAAACTCGGAAGAAGGAAGCACAACTATAACTGCAACATTCATGGATGCTCTTCTCCGGAATCATAGTGAAGCCACCGCAAGTTTATCAAATGTTCATTGTGGCTCTTATTCTCTCCCAAGGATAACTGGCATCGAGCCCGGAGCTGCTGTTCACACGGAAACTTTTAATACAGACAGAGGCCGAGGTCAGGTTTTCAACCATATTCAGCGAGGCCTCTCCTCGTATTTCATCTACTCAAATGCAGGCTGTAAATATCGGCCATCTTTCACTAGGCCAGAATGGACAATCTTAATTAAAAGAAACACAAAACAACATTACCACATCGTAATGATTATACAGTGTTAATTCCCACTAAAACCCTTATGTGTATGTAATTATCTAGCCATTTGCGACATAGAGAAGCATTAAAGCATATTATTTTAAAGCGCAAACACATAACAAATAGCACTTTAGCCACACATATTTAATTAATCTGCTCACCAACTTAGTTCACGTATTAATTTAAGCCATGCAATTGCATTCCCACGTGTAATTCTTTCATTAGTAAGGTTGATTAGTCAGAAAACTCGACAAAATTAATATCTAGTAATTATTCTTTAGTAATTTTAATTATGACATACAAAAAATATAAGCTGATGTTCGGGTTTAAACAGAAAACCCTGCTCCAGCAATCCCCCCTTTGGTGATATATTATCACCACAAAAATCCAACCCAAAAATTTAGTTCCCATTTCTTAGGGGAAATTCAAATGTCTTTTTGCATACATGCTACACACCAGTTTCTCTTTCATCATCTCTTTTCGATTCTAGGTACACACTCTCCCTAAATTCTTCTAATTCTATTTCTTGTGGGTCTCTCTTTGACCTCTTTTGTCTCTTTTCAGTATTTTCTTTTACTATTTTCTTTTTACTCCTCCTATTTCTACAACATAAACACCCTAATCTAAGAATCAATAAAGAAATAATCACACATGTCAATGGAAATAATATCTTACCAAAAATGGTACTACCTATCTTAGCAATAAAATTCTTAAAAGCAATCATCTTGTTAGCCATTTTAGTCCAGATACTTTCAGCTTCCAGTGGTACTAATTCTTCATGCAAATCAGTAATATTTTTGATATAGACCTTTAGATCTCTGCTTTATGTCAGGAATGTAAGTGCAACAATGTTGAACCTTCAGCATTCCACAGACTCCACCCTCTTTGGCCAATAGAATATCAAGGGCAAGTCGATTTTGCATAGACATGGCGCGTAAGGAAACCATCTCCGTATTTACCAATAGAAACCCTCCAGCGGTGCTTGTCGATAAGCGATCCACCACTGTTGACAGTTTCCGAATTCCATATGCATTTAATGAAATTCCCACTGCTGGAATCAAAGCTCCAAAAATATCTCCTACAATTTCTGACCAAGTTTCTCTTTTAAAGCGTGTTAGTAAATTAATTTGTTCTACATCCTCTATCTTATCTATATGAAAAATCTTTGGAAAGACCAGGCCAACGTAACATGTGCCATACCAATGGTCAGGCAACCTGTAATAAGCCTTATTCCCACAAATATAATACACTCCCAGGAAAACTGGATCTTCTCCTCCCTTGAATCCCCATCCTGTTGCAATAAAATATGTATCATGGCACTCACTAGTCCCACCAAAATAGCTATCATATTGGGATTTCCTTCTGGTAATGCATAGTTTACCCTTCTGTGGTGCATCTAAAGCCAAAGTTGGACTGTCCCCTCTCTTCAACTCCTTTCCCATCTCAATATCCCATATTGTTTCACTCATTTTATATCCTCCTGCCTTTTCATGCATGCTCACTCTCCTTTTCTCTACCATGTCTAGGAAAGCTTTTTCTTCTTCTTTCAAACTACAAGTTAAATTGTTTCTGAAAATGTAATCTAATGTTAATTCTTCTGTCTCAATAAAAATCTCACCAAAAATGTTAGCTTCTTTAGCAGGATTCAGTTTCTTACTCATAGACAATTGCCCAAAAATGTTATCTTTATTAGACATCTCATAATCTATTTTCCCTAACAAATAAAAAATACTACTCAACACACTACATGAAATCCCATACGTAGCTGGAAGATGGTGATAAGTAACTCCCTCTGAAACGGATGCAGGCAATTGCATACAGACGTAGCAATCCCTTACCTCCATTGTCTTTACGTATTCATACAATAATTTTGAAAAAACATTACTAGAAAAATCATTAATTGATCTATCCTTATGTATGTATATGTTACTAACTCTAGTTGGCACTACTTTCTGTGAACTCTTCTCTATATTAGTCATATTCCCAGTATGTATTCCATAGGTGTCTATTGTAACTCTAAAAGTAACTAGTAAAGCAAGTA
Source organism: Triturus cristatus (assembly GCF_964204655.1). Classification (NCBI taxonomy): domain Eukaryota; kingdom Metazoa; phylum Chordata; class Amphibia; order Caudata; family Salamandridae; genus Triturus; species Triturus cristatus. The sequence continues at coordinate 576,777,971 of NC_140583.1, read as the reverse complement.
CACTCCATAGTAGTCCTGTACAACAGCAGCACATTCTACACCATCTTTTCAAGAAGGTACATCTACTTTGATTATTTTCTGTGTTAGCCATCTTATTACTTTGGCAGTGTCTTTTGACTTAGCCTCTACTACTCCACTACTGAATTTCTAGAACACTAGATTATTTAAAATTGCTAATTTTAGATTTCTTCTTTTTCACTCTTCTCCATGTGACTCCTTCAATTCACTCAATTTGGATTTTCATCACTTTTCACTTCTTCTTCAACAACATCAAATTGTATCAGATCTTCAATATCCTAAGCGTCTGACTCTTCTCCAATGTCAGTCAAGATAACTTTCAGGATTCCAACAGTTTTCTCCTCCTCAACCACTTCCCGCAAGGTCCCCTCTGGATTTCCTTGACTTTCTGCCTCTTCTTCTTCAGACAGTGCCACATACGTCCATTCCGGTGACCTATACTTCTGGTTGGGTTTTCTGATTCTCTTGATCTCCTCTGGTTCCTTTGATTTCTTTTGTTCTTCACCTTTTGCTTGATTCTGACTCGACACCTCGTTCACCTGTTCAGCTTTCGATGAATTCGCTCGTGTCAGTCGATACCTCAGCCTCTTTATCTTGTTAGGCCAAAGATCTCCCTTTACACTCCTTTTCTGTTTTACTTCTCTGTTGTTTCTTTCTCCGATCCAAGTTCTCTTTCTCAGAACTCGACCCTCTGGTTTCTCATTCTCACTCTCATCCGATTCTGTCTCATTTGCCACTGGTTCATGAACGATTTTCTCTTTTTCCACAGTCTTCTTTTCCACCGTTTGAGATTTCCCTACTACTGTCCCTCCTCGGGTCTCCGACACGCAATCTTCTTGCTGTCTACTTGTCCCTTCACCTAGCTTATCAGGAATGTTCCCTACACCTCCTCGGGGGTCTTCCGCAATCTGTCCCTCTCTATCTTCTTCTGACCCTACTTCTTCAGGAGTAATCTCAGGTGGATTCTCAATTTCTTCATCTGACTCAGGTGTAGTCTCTGTGGAATTGCTCTTTTCCCCTCTTTCTTTTTCACCGCTCGTTGAAACTTCAGGCACCTTTCCAGAATCTGAACTTTCTTCTGAGGTCCTCAATGTTTCTCTTGAAGCCTCTCTTGGTAAGAAAAAAGAATCACCTGACTCTCTTTCTCCTTCCCCCCTTTCAGGATTCTTTTTTCTTCTCACTGTTTCAATGTCTGCATCATCACTGGAATCTGACTCTTCAAAATACTCTTTACCAGTCCCATCCTTGGGATTCGGAACTCTCAGAGTATGACTTGCATGCACCCAGTTCTTCACACCAGCACACTTCACAGCAGTTGTCGTAGTCAGAATGACTTGTCTTGGCCTTCCCCACCTTGGAACCAAGCAATTCCTTCTTCTGTGCACCTTTATCCTCACCCAGTCCCCTGGACTTAGATCATGGGCTTGCTTCTTTTCAAGTGTGGTGGCGTCTTCTCCAACCTGGTGAAACACAGAATGAACTGCGTCAGCCAGGCCTTTACAGTAATCCAAAATCATGTCATCAGTTATTGTCATCAACTTGTTGACAGGCACGAATGCATGTCTCATTGCTCGTCCCATCAATATTTCATGTGGACTCAACCCTGTAGTTCTATCTGGAGTAGACCTAATAGTCATTAGCACTAGAGGCAAGACATCAGGCCATTTCATTCCAGTGGCTAAACACATCTTACCAATTCTGTTCTTGATTGTGCCATTCATCTGTTCAACAACACCAGAAGCCTCTGGCCTGTATGCACAATGTAGCTTCTGCTGTATGCTCAATGCTTCGCAAATTAAACCCATGAGCTCATTGTAGAAGTGTCCCCCTCTGTCTGACTCAATTGTCACTGGGAACCCGTACCTAGGAATCAACTCTCTTAACAGCAACTTGGCCACTGTTATTCCATCATTTCTCCTAGTCGGATAGGCTTCCACCCACCTTGAGAACAAACAAACCACCACTAGAACATACCTCAATCTATTGACCTGTGGCATTTCAATGAAATCTATTTGCATTCTGGTAAAAGGACCTCCTTCTCTGCCTATTGTTCCTAGGCTCACCACTGTCTTTTTTCCAGTATTGAACTGCTGACAAATCAAACATCTCTGACAGATGCTCTCTGCAATCAGCCTGAACTTTGCATTGTACCAGGTTTGTTTAAAGGACCTAATCATAGCGTCCCTCCCCAGGTGCCCCTGGCCATGATACATTCTTGCCATTGTTGACAGCATGGAATTTGGCATGACTGGTCTTCCATCTCTATAGATCCAAACATGATCTTTCTCTTTTGGAGCACAACCTGCCTTGATCCAATCCCTCATTTCCTCATCTCCTGCTTCATCCTGTAACTGCTTCACTTCATCCCATGTTTCCAGGACATTAGTAAACATCACAGAACAAAAAGACATTTCCCTTTCTCTTCCCCGGTTAATCGAATGATTGTTCTTTGCACAATACTGTGCTATGTCATTTGCGAACCGATTACCAAGGGTAACAAAATCATCTCCTTGTCCATGAGCAGCACATTTCACAACCGCCAGTTCTTTAGGCAGCTGTATCGCCTCAAGCAACTTCCCAATCACTTCAGCATTCTTTATAGGAGTCCCACTCGACGTCAAGAAACCTCTCTGTAGCCAAAGTTGGCCAAAATCATGAACCACTCCAAATCCATACTGACTATCAGTCATCACAGTCACTCTCAAATTCTTCGCAATCTTGCAAGCTTTTGTCAATGCCACCAATTCAGCTACTTGAGCAGATGTAACTCCTTTCAAAGACGAAGCTTCCATAACTTCTGAAACTTTACACACCGCATATGCTGCACTCAGCACACCTTCTTCTGTTCTCAAATATGATCCATCCACAAACAGCACATGATCACTCTCGGGTAGTGGCAGATCTCTTATGTCTGGTCTGGGTTTTGTGCAGTAGTCAAGCACATCCAAGCAATCATGATCAACATCATCTCCCACATTCACATTTTCAGCATCTGGCAAAAGAGTTGCTGGATTCACATTCACACATCTCTCAAGAGTCACATTTGATGCTCCCAGAATGATTTTCTCATATTTAGTCAGCCGACTATGTGACATATATTGAGTCCTGCTTCTTGTCAAAAGAATTGCCACATCATGAGGTACGAATACCCTTACAGGATATCCCATTATTATACCCTCACTCTGTTCCAAGCTTCTGCATGTAGCAGCTACTGCTTTCAGGCAACCTGGCAAACCCACAGCTACTGGGTCAAGTGTTGATGAGAAGTACGCAATTGGCCTTCTCAGACGTCCATGTTTCTGAATTAACACTGAAAGTGCACATCCATTTCTCTCACTACAGTACAATTCAAACTCCTTCTCATAGTCTGGCATTCCTAGAGCAGGAGCTTCACACAATCTACTCTTCAATTCCTCAAATGCTGCCATTTGTTCTGCATTCAGTTCCAATGGGTCTTTCACCTCACTTTTAGTCAATTTAATCAGTGGCTTTGCTATCAGGGAGAAATTACTTAACCACTGACGACAATAACCCACCATTCCCAGAAACATTCTCACTTCTCTCTGGGTCATTGGGGCTCTCATTCCTCTGATTATTTTGATCCTGTCATTGGTCACTTTTCTTAGACCTTTCTCAATATTATGTCCAAGATAATGTACTTCCTTCTTGCAGAACTGCAATTTGGCTGGAGATACCTTTAACCCTCCATCCGCCAGATGATTCAGTAAAGCTATGGTATCTACTTCACAAGCTTCACGTGTCTTTGATGCCACAAGTAGGTCATCGATATACTGTACTAGTACTGAGCTTTCAGGCATGATCAAACTCTCCAATGATTTCTTCAGCAACTGATTAAATATTGAAGGACTCTCTGTATACCCCTGTGGGATACGGCACCATGCCAAAATACGCTGTCCAAACCGAAATGCAAAAATCGGCTGGCTGTCATGATGCAATGGAATTGAAAAGAAAGCATGACACAAATCAATTACTGTGTACCATTCAGCATCATGAGGAATCTGATACAAAATCACTGATGGATTTGGCACAATGGGACACCATGATACCACAATTTTGTTAACTTTTCTCAAATCTTGTACAATCCTGAACTTCCCATTAGGTTTCTTCAGCCCCATTATTGGTGAATTACACGGGCTACTCAGTAACTCCCTCAAAACACCCTGTTGAATCATCTTGTCAATTATAGGAGTTATTCCTTCAATTATCTCTGGTGTCAATCTGTATTGTGGGATATTAGGATAAGTGATTCCCTCTTTCACTGTAATCTTTACTGGATCTACATTATTCATCAATCCCACATCTTCTCCAGTAAAATCCCAAACTGCTGCTTTTACTGTGTTTCTCAACTCTTGAGGCAAATCATCTGGATTAAACACAGCATACGTTCCAACAATCTCACTTTCTCTATTATCTAGAGTCATCCTGTACAAAACATCCTCATCTGGTGTCTCAAAAGCTATTCCATCCGGAGTACAAAAAATTGTGCAATTCATTTTACACAATAAGTCCCTACCTAACAAGTTCACTGGACTAGTGTCACAGACCACAAACCTGTGCATATCTGAAAATTTCCCTATTCTTACCCTTACTGGTTCGGTAAGACGAGTCTTAATCTGTGCATTAGCTACACCAACCACTTGGATTGCTTCGTCCGAGAGAGGAAGATTTCTTATATCTGCTGACCTGACAGTTGATCTCGTCGCTCCTGTGTCCACTAAAAAAGTAACACTTTCCCCATTTATTTTCCCATCTACAAATGGTCCTGCCTGGTCTATTTCTAGAGTTGCTCCAAGTATGCACTCTTCCTCCTCTCTTCAGCACCGTCAGTAGTCCCCTTCAGACTCACTCCCTTCATTCTTTAACCAGTACCGGGTTAGTACGTCTCGATTTATTTACCTGCTCATCATTGTAGAATCCTGAGTCCTGGTTATATTTCTGAGACCCTCTATTCTGCGGCAAGGGCGGTTTTGGCTCTTGACTCTGCTGCTTGACAACCTTCTGCTGTTGCTGCTGATGATTACACCCCTCGTTCTGCACCTGTTGATTCAATGATTTATTCTCATTACTCACTAATGGTGAATTTGTACACTCGGATCTCCAATGCCCCAATTGTCCACAGTTGTGACATGGGAACTTCTTTTTGGCCTCCTCTAAATTCCCCTTTCCTTTTCCTGTGCCATATCTAGGCCTATTTCCTGGATTATTTGCTTGTTCAACCAGCTGTGCTTCTTGTCTTTCTGCAACCTTCACCTGTGCCCACATTGCTTTCTCCTTCAGCTTTCTTTGTTTTGCCTCAATTTCATCACTGAAGTACTTCGCATGTCTCAAGATCTCATCAATCTTCTTACTCTGCCAATCAACTGTGTAATCACGAATCATTTCACTGATTTCAGGTCTCAAGCCATATACAAATCTGTATACAAAATGACTCAAATCCTTCTCACCCAGGTGTTCATCTCCACTGAACTGTTTAAAAGCCAGTATCAGCCTTTCATAGAAAGCATGAACTGATTCTTTTGCTTCCTGATGTGTTCGATCTATCTTAACCCAGTCTGTCTCTTTAGGGGGTACCTTATTCTTCAGGAACACAATAACCTGTTCATATTTCCTCATAACCTCCGGGTCTGGAGCTCCTGTCTTTTGATCTCTTGGGTATTCCTTAGCAGGCCAATCTACAACTATTTTACATTCTGCCCACAAGTCTGCTGGAACAATTATATCAAACAGACTATTCAGGTCAATCCACAGCACTTTTGACAATTTCACAAACCTGTCTACCTGCCTATACCACTCGACGGGCTTTTCTCTCAGTCGAGGGAAATCATTCGTAAATGACAATATATCCTGTCTAGTCCATGGGACATGTACATATCCTCCTCCAGGAATCTCTCTCATAGGATAGACATCCACTGTTTTTTCCTTTTCTCTCATGGGAAATGCTGAGTAAGTCTTGTCCACTGAATCTTCTCTTTTCTTGTACCACCTATCCTTCCACTTTTCCACATCACCCCATTTTCGCAATAAGGAAATCATTTCCTTAATCTGCCCTGTTCTGCCAACATCATTTAGATTCTCGATGTCCTTGTCAGAAAAATCCACCCTGTAAGGCTTCTGCAAAGCTTTCACCTTATCCATATCAACTCCCAGTTCACTCGCAATTCCTTTTAACCTGTCATGTGTACTCTTAGCCCTCCAGGTGATACTTTTGCACATGAACAACAACTCTCCATCATGATGATTTTTTAACATTTCTGTAGGAATTGTTCCCGCAATAAGCTCCTCCAATTCTATGCGCAACCTGGCTACATCAATTGCCTGTGAATCTTTATCTTTCTTTTGAAGAACCTTCAACCAATCATTCAAATCCTCAGCCGTTATTTCTGTAGACCTTTTCACTGCACCCACTTGTTCTGCCATCCTCTATGGTTCCAAAATTGATCCTCCTAAACAACCAGTATTCAATCCTGAATTAGGCTGTACATTTAACTCTCCACCACAGATGTCATGTCTCAAGTGTCTCAAATGATTTTCCTCCGTCCTCATCCCTGACTCTCCCGAAGAACCAACCAAACCATTTCCTACATAGGGAACCGTCAAACCACTTTCACTCATTCTTTGAATATCAAAGATAGGCATAACCGGACCTATAGTTACAGGCACTGTAACAGCTTCTAGATTCTTTGTCAGTTCTCTAATTTTCTCAGTCAACTCAGAAGTCGTTCTGGCTAATTCTCTTGTTTTCTCATCCCCGATTGCATTCTCCCTTCCTCGCTCTCTCTCTCTCTCCCTTTCCGTGAAAGAGCTACCACTTTTCAGATCAGGTGTCGCAATTTCTGTTTTAACAATTCGTAAAGTATCTCTTATGGGAGTAGCAACTGGTGTTCTCTCTTCTGGTTCTGGTCTATATGGAGGTGGTCTCTTATAGAGCATGTCATCCAAGACTTCATCCTCATAGTCATTAGCCCCATACCTCCTCAATTCTGCATCAGGCACCTTTTCCGTACCTTTCCTCCCTTCTGTCTCTTCAACAGTTCTCATAGGATATAGTCCCTCTGACATACTAGCATCTCGCCATCTCCTCATTCGATGATGATGAGTTTCACGATCATATTTCCTCCCAAAAATGTACCTATAATTACCTCCACTCCTCTGCTTTTCTCGCTCATGCACCTCATCTTCCCATTCTACCAATGCCTCGAACTGTGTCGGCCTGTGTCTAGGCTCTAAACACATCATTTTTTCCCGTAAATTTCTCAACACGGCCAGATTAAATGAACCATGTTCCGGGAATGCTAAAACACCATCTTCTTTAGTGTACTTAGCCCAATTGCCTAACCAAATACAGGTATGATACCCATATTTCGCAACCATGAAGGATGCAGGGGTTCTTGTCGGAGGTAGCAATTCTCCTTCTCTAGTTATTATGTTCTTATCCTTGTCGAACCACCCTTTAATTTTACCGAACAAGGATTTTTTCTTCTTATCCTCTGTTTGGTAATACATTTTTGCGTTTACCACAACCCTCTAGTCCCTTCCGCAACTGTACGATCTTTTGTCCAATAACAGCGCGACTCACACTAACGCACCAATCCTGGAGCGTCTACGTCACCCTGTACTCCTTCCAATCCCTGCGCGGCTCACTCCAGCGCACCAATCACAGCGTGAGCACTGTTCTAATCCACTGTCCAATCACAGCGCGGTCTTTCTGACGTCAGCAGTCGCTGCAGTCGCTTCTACTCTTGTCTCCTGTCACTCGTCTACCCCTCCTTCACAAAGCCTTCTTGGTAGACTCTGTTTCAGATTCTACAAAATCTATTAGTTACAACATATAAACATCTCCATTGTCTGCTTCGCTAACCACAGAATAGTAAAGAACTTTCTCACAAGAATCCCGCTTTTCTCTAGAACAGCGCTTACCTCTGCTCCACTACGGAATTATTACTTTCGTTGACACAGTAGCACATCCCTTTACTCTGCCCTTCTAACATGCATCTATTAACTGCTTTCTCCAGGAATGCTCCAAAGAGTTCTCACAATTAACTAAATACTCATACATTCACGCAGTTTCACACTAGAAAATGTAGCACATCCACACAGAATCCTGTCTTTCCCGAGAACAGCGAACAGTCTGTCCCACTACAGAATTATAACACACATTAACCAAGCAGCGCTTACCTCTGCCCACAGATAACCTTTGCTACCATACGCACTCCTCTTATACAGAAAATATATCTCTAGTAGTAACACACGGCGATGTCACTGATTCCGAACTCAGACAATGCGACGCGCAACTTCAATTGTCACACGCTTTCCCCTGCATACGTACAGGCCAACAATCCCGTCTTTCCCGAGAGCAGCACTCACTTCCCTCTGCCCTACTACGGAACCTTCACCAGCTCCCTACGTTCCAAAAGCCGTACACACTACATATAACTCAATACGACGACTTCAACATATAATGTTAGAACATATATCAACGTAAATCAATAAATCAATGAATCAAAAAGCCTATGTACAAGCAATCTATCAGATCAAGACAATAATCAAAACCATCATACTGCTACCAGGAAACTGCTGCAGATCGTAGCATATAAATTCTCCCTACATCCACGGACAGAGTAATTCCACAGTCACACGCACATACACTCACCATACGCTAGGGCCCATCACACTAACATTCATTCAATTACTCTATCCACACTGAACATACGAGAGAACTCCTAAATCAATCTGCATCTAAACTGAGGTCAATGTAACCTAATTGATTTGTCTCGAGTCATGATTTAAACAATAAGAACACATTTGAGATCTCAATAAATTGACAAAGAAATAACCACCCGACACTGTGATTCAAACAAATGGTTATTTTTTATCTAAATTAGTTCAAAATGAAAGTCAATTGATAGCAATATCATTATTCTCATAGTTACCTATTCTAGCTAAATGTCGTATTTAGGTCAGGACAGGTCTCTCAGTAAAGTCTCCCAAGTCGCCGTCCTCTCAATCAGCGTCGATCCTCTCGAGCATAAGTTCAGGAAGAAGTGGCCTTAGACCCTCTCTAGTCTAACAATATTTATACTGAAACTTACACATTAAAAGTTACAAACAAGTTCTAAACGTCCGTTGAGCAGAGCGAGCAGGAAAGGAAGTTGGCTCGCAACATTTAGAAAAACCTCCGCTCTCGAATATCACAAAAATAAAAACACGGAAGAAGGAAGCACAACTAAAACTGCAACATTCATGGATGCTCTTCTCCGGAATCATAGTGAAGCCACCGCAAGTTTATCAAATGTTCATTGTGGCTCTTATTCTCTCCCAAGGATAACTGGCGTCGAGCCCGGAGCTGCTGTCCACACGGAAACTTTTAATACAGACAGAGGCCGAGGTCAGGTTTTCAACCATATTCAGCGAGGCCTCTCCTCGTATTTCATCTACTCAAATGCAGGCTGTAAATATCGGCCATCTTTCACTAGGCCAGAATGGACAATCTTAATTAAAAGAAACACAAAACAACATTACCACATCGTAATGATTATACAGTGTTAATTCCCACTAAAACCCTTATGTGTATGTAATTATCTAGCCATTTGCGACATAAAGAAGCATTAAAGCATATTATTTTAAAGTGCAAACACATAACAAATAGCACTTTAGCCACACATATTTAATTAATCTGCTCACCAACTTAGTTCACGTATTAATTTAAGCCATGCAATTGCATTCCCACGTGTAATTCTTTCATTAGTAAGGTTGATTAGTCAGAAAACTCGACAAAATTAATATCTAGTAATTATTCTTTATTAATTTTAATTATGACATACAAAAAATATAAGCTGATGTTCGGGTTTAAACAGAAATCCCTGCTCCAGCACTGGCCCGCCATTACCGCCAAATACAGCTGCCCCGCATACGGGAATGGCCTCATTACCCTCTACGCTCTCCTCGGGTGGTGGCCTAAGGCTATCCCCTCCACTCTGCCTAATTGAGGCCGTCCTCCCCTGTGAGCAGCCGTGTCTACAGCATATTATATATTGCGCTTTGCTGCTCTTCGCTGCACGATGCGGCTACAAAACGGCCAATGCCCACCTTGTGGTCACCCGCCCCCTCCCCCCAAATACTGTATGGGCGACACAGTACGCGCCCACCCCCGCATACGGGAGCGGCCATGTCCCTCATTAACTGCTACACCAGGGCCCCCTCTAACCTACAGTGCAACACGCCACCAGCCGCCTCCGGGAATTCTCGCTCCTCAACGATGCGCCACTGCTGCTTGCCTGAGGTCCAAGGGGACAAAGAGACTGGAAACCCTGGTGCGCAGCCTTAAATGGCAGTCCAGGTTCCTACTACGCCCCCCCATGACGTCACCTGACCTGACCCCTTTGTTCAACCCCCTTTTTTGGCCCCGGAGGAGCTCAGGCCCGTGGCGCGACTAAGGGCCCCTCCCCTAGGCACGGGGGCACCTGTTCAGAACAACAACTAAAAACTAGCTTGCCAGGTGCAGGTACCTTGTGGAGTCATGTGGCGAATCCGTTTCTTTTAAAAAAAGTAACATTTAAAAAGTCTGTCTTAATGCAGGTGAAATTAGACAGTAGTTTGAGAACTATGCACAGGGCTGTGATACATTTAAAAAAAAAAAGAAGACAGCCACCAAGTTTGTCACTAGAAAATGGGTGCAGTCAGATGTTTCCTAGCAGCATCATATCATACGACCCCATTAGCAGAGCATGCAGGGGATAGAGATGATGGTGGATATTAATTGCCAAGGGCACCAACAAACCTTTTACCAGCCCTGACTATGTAATGGTGACAAGAAATGTAGTCTATTTGTGGCCATACCTGAGATCAGAATCATTGTTGTGGCTCTTTGTTCATTGTTGTGATGACCACACAGTCTCATTCATTAATTTACCCATTCTCTTTGATCATTGTTGTGATGACCACATAAGGTCTCATTCATTCATTTACCTTCAAATCTTTATTAATGGGTCAAAATGCACTGCCATATAAAACACACTACATCAATAAAACAGAGTACACCATCATTGAACCATGGTGACTCTCGGCCCTTGCAGATAGGAACCAAAATAAAATAAACCATGACAGGCTCATATTCATTCCTCATAAGGGCTCAGAGTTTGATTTACTCAGATGCCCAAACGTCGCTTTCTTACTCACTTTGCCACTGGATTCAAGCTAGCCTGGCTGTTGAGGGCTGTTAGCCCCGAAACCGGTCCCAGGATGCTTGTTTCCGATCTAGGGAAGACATCTCTTGGCAGTTCAGGCTGGACTGTTCCCATGCGGCACAGGGTCAAGACTGATTTGCATATAGCTGTGTCTGAAGTGGGGTGGCGAAGTGAGCTAAAGAACAATGATGGATTCAACCCAGGCCTGTGACTGGGGGTGAGTGTCCGAAAAGTTTCAACGCTCCGTCCATCATCTCCTTGTGTTTACTTTGTTCACCCCTAGTTGGCAGGGTATGCCCATTACTGGCTTGGCAGTTCGGGCTGACTGTTCTCATGAGGCACAGGGTCAAGACTAATTTGCATATGGCCAGGTCTAAACAGGGGTGGCATGGTGAGCAAAAGAATTATGGATTTAACCTAGATCTCTTGACTGGGGGTGATTGTTTTGATTTGCTCTGCATTCCGTCCATCAATTGTGTGTCTTTTGCCATCAGTAATAGGGCTGAATAACGCCCATGTGCATTTACGCTAAATTTCCACATCATAAGCGCTGTGACTAGTGGCTATGCACCTAACATACCACTGATCATTGTTCTGGCCTCTTTGGGTTCACTAAACAGCAAGGAAGTGAAAAGCTGAGCACAGGTAGGATCATATGCTTGAAAATGAGTCACTGGTACACTTCAATACTTTAGTGGACACAAATGCCGCAATTCCTGCGCAATAGAGCCATAACAGCTGGAATGTGCAAACTATGGGACATCACAGATAGAGAGCCATAGACTCACGATTACTTGAATTCACTATTCACAGTTGGCTGTGGCTGGAGACTCATCACCTGGATATAGAGCACTGCGGGATCCAAGCGGGCCCCTCTACATAAACTAAAGGACTGGTGGGAAAAGGATATTGGTAGACTATATCAAGATACGGAGTGGGATAAAGTCTTAGAATACCCCAAAAACGGTTCCAGGAGCACAGGGCTGCAGTACATTCAATGTGACTAGTTGTATGGGGCCTATATCACCCCAGACACTATCAGTAAACTGTATCCAGGTGGAGTGGCGAACTGCCCTCATTGCCAAGCGCATCGGGCTGGATTCCCCCACATGATGTGGGACTGCCTGTAATAGAGCAGTTCTAGCGAGAGTTGGGGCACACATTGAGAGTGAGAAGGAAGGGGGCATTACAGGAGAGTAGAGGCCTCATAATGGGCCTAGCCCGCCACCCAAGGTGGGAAAGGCCAAGGCGAAATTGGCATATGCTGCCCAGGGAGGCTTTCACCATACACTGGGAGGCTAGTTGAGGCCATCATCAAACACTGGAGCATGCAACGGTGAAATTCGCAGACAGAGGGACTGCAGCATTGCACAGGAAGGAAGCTACAGGTCTGAGGAAATTTTAAATTGCCAAAGAGTGGGATGCGCTTGCATCATCCTTTTTTCGAGGAATCAATAGGGATGAAAAACCCCCCTTAGAGGGACCATTTTCCATTAAACCCACGGCGCAGCACTGGCTATCACATGGGTAGAAAGCATGTGACACCTGAGCATATGTTGAGCTCCTCTACATAACCTAGCCCATGCAGCTCAACCTACTTTATCACCTGTGATCCCCCAGTTCCCATCCCTACCCATGACATGTGCAGGGCTTTTCGCCTCCTTGACCCACCTCTGTCATACAGACAGCGCAGCCCCACCGGCACCGCATGAAGCTCCATTAACTCACAGTTTAGCTCATATCCAGCTCAGTTTTGAGGGGATTTTACATCCCCAGGATTTATGTTTAAAGAGGCGTTTACAAACTACCTTGCAGTGGGATCTTTGGTTCTCCTTGGGTACAAGTGCACCCTAAATACGCTGGGGTTACAAGAAGCGGAGCCCACTATAACTCATTCTCACAGCACAGAGCACACTAGAACTCATTCTCACAGCGCAACTTATCACATGGATCAAAATGAGGCTACAAATGTATAGTTGCCACAAATTGACGAGGTGGAAATGTATCAAGCTGTTATATTTGAAATGTCGATAAAAACATTTAAAACCATGAAATAGATGCGTTCTTAATCTTAGAACTGAAGATTTTCAAGATACCCTTTCCAAGCACTCTTCCCCACAAAGTGTTGAAATTGCTTACTTTGTGGTTAAAAAGGAAAAAGCTGCAGGGGCTGAAGACATGTATTTTTTGCTGCAGAAAGTCCATTAGTCGTTCTTATGACCACGCTCTTCCTGGCATAGACATACAGTTAATGAGGAAGCATAATTGTGAATAGCCTGGTCTCCACATGTGTTTAGTAACTCGTGGACAAAGAACCGCTGTGTTGAAAGTCACCGTCTGTGGGCGCCTAGCTTTCAGGCACATGGGGAGTTGGGGGTGTACTGAGCTAAGTAGAAGAGGGAAGGAGGGAACATGAAAGTTATGGGGGCAGAACTCGTGAATCTGGGATGACTGTGAGAGGAATCCGGGTATGACCCAGAGTTAAATTATGTTGCAATGTTGAAGGGATATTAGTGCAGACAAGTGACAGCCCCTTAGAGACAGGAGACTGTATCATCACCCTTTCTTTCCACCGTGTTTTCAGTCAGATTTTTTTAGCAGCCAATGCGCGCACCGCTGAAGACGGGCCAACAGGATGGTAGAGCTGCGGGATTCTCATTTCCCTCTGTAGTTTAGCTTGTGAAGATATAGATACATCTTTCCTTGAGGATGAAACCTCCAAATGGTGCTGCAGGCTTTGTAATAAATTGCATCTACCTAGCCTAGTTTGATATGGAAGGCCTCACTTTAGCTCGTCTAGAAAGATGCTCTCTGTTGTCCATTCTCTACTCACGATGGCTTGAGGTGACATTCAGGAGGAATGGAGGATGCAGGGAGCAGAAACCTGCTGTTGACTCCAGGACGTAGACTGATTTGCAGGATCTGGAACTCATGACTAGCTGGCTGTCAACACGAGCACAAAAATGGGAGAACTTAGCTCTTTAGAACAACGTGTAGAATACAGTACCTTATTAGCATGGCAATTTTGACAGGTTTGGCAAGTGAGTACACGGGGTTCATAACATACTACACAAATTAATATTTTATCTATGTTTTTCAAGACTGTGAAGCGTGAAAATGTGTTTTTTATCTATGTGCAGTGTCTCTTCTATTGATATGAAGGAACATACTAGTCTACCCTGTTCTAATACACGTACACCATTCATGTCCCAGAGCAGTATATCACGCACAAGGAAGTGCATCTAGTGCCCAAAGTCCACCTGATGTAGGAGAAACCTACAGCACTGCTTTTCTTGAACCAGGTCATCTCCTCGCCAATTCTTACACATCATTATTGGTCAAGTATTTTCCTGGACGTCACCAGTGGTTTGCAACTTACTCCATGGGCCCTACGGATATAAAAGCAGATACAGTGAGTATTCCACAGTGGCTGTGAGACATTGTTAAAGGACATGGGGGTCTGGGAGAGAAGGGGATGGGCAATAGGGTTTCCATTGAAAGGAATGTTTTATTGTTATGATTTTCAATCAACATGGCAGAGTGTGAGGGAAGGGTCCATTTTGACTTCAGACGGTTGTTCTGATATGAGAAGACTAAAAGCATAGATGGAGGAGAAAATCATGTATATTGTACATTGCTTGCAGGAGTACTGAAGGGTGGAAGATTTCAAGGAAACATGGGTGGGGGGTGTTGGACAATGTTAGAAATGGGGGTCTCTAGTTGGCAGTGGTTTGCACTCTGTCCAAGTAGGGACTCTTATTCTAGTCAGTGTAAGGGAGGTACACACCCAAGATAAACCCTGCTCACCCGCCTGGTAGCTTGGCACGAGCAGTCAGGCTTATCTCAGAGGAAATGTGTTTAGCATTTGTACATAAAACACACAGTAACACAGTGAAAACACTACAAATGGACACCACACCAGTTAAGAAAAATAACCAATCTTTATCTAAACCAAACAAGAATAAAATGACAAAAACCCAACATACTTTAGCAGAAATATCACTTTTAAAAGGTTTAACCAAGTTTTAACATAGAATTCTATGGATGTGTTATTTTAGCACAAAGTACCTTTGATGCCTCAAAACCACAAATGAAAAACAACCGCAGAGGAGGAAAGCATCAGAAAACACAAGCGATGCGTCGATTCTTGTGTCCCAGTGGAATGGAGTCATCAGTTCTGCTGCAAGCAGGAGAAGTGTTGCGTCGATTCCTTACTGCGAGGAGAAGCGATGTGTCGAATTCTGAAAGCGGCTCCTTACTACGGGAAGATGCGTTGGGAACTTGGCACCCAGGAGCGATGCATGGAAAATCCTGACACACTGAGGTCGATGGGGCAGTGGCGAAACAGGCGCTGTGGCGAAACAGGTGATGTGTCAATTTTCCAGCCACAAGCAGGTGAAGGAGTGGTGGTCTCAGATGTCAGAGACTTGGTGCTCTGGACTCAGGCTGTGGTGGTTCTTCAGCCGCAAACATACGCTGCGTCGACTTTTCAGCGGTGATGGACTGTTTTTTCAACCACATGGCAAGTTTCCAGTGGGAATAACGCCACTGAAGGGCGATGCATGGATTTTCAGTTCTTGAAGCAGCAAAACCACCTTCAAGGGCCCAGATCTAGAGTTGGCACCACTTGGCAGGTTGGAACTCCCAGCAGAGGTGTTCAGTGGAGCTGCAGATAAAGTCCTTGAGTGCCCTGAGACTTCCAACCGGAGGCAAGCACACATAAGCCCATGGAGAACCTTGGAAAGAAGGATGCCAGAAAGCAAAGTCCAGTTCTTTCACTGCCCACAGACAAAAACAGCAACTGCAGGCCAACCCAGGAAAGCAACGCAGCAAAGGAGTAGCACTCCTCCTTACAGCTCTTTAGCTCTTCTTCTTGGCTGAGTCCTCAATCCAGAAATGTTCTAAAATTGTAGGGTTACAGGTCCAATACTTATTCCCCTTTCCGCGTTTGAGGTAGGAATACATGAAAGTATTGTCTTTGTAGTGCACAAGGCCCTGCCTTGCCCTCACCTGGCTCCACACACGCTACAAGGGGGTGAAGACATCTTTGTGTAAGGACAGACACAGCCCTATTCTGGTGTCAGGGACAACTCCTCCCACCACTGTAGCACAGGAAGACCCATCAGCCTGGTGATGGGTCATCAGGGTATGCAGGGCACACCTCAGCTCCCTTTGTGTGACTGTCTAGAGTGAATACAAACAGCCCAACTCTCAGTCTAAACAAGAAGTGGATTCCATAGGCAGGCAGAGGCACAAGATTGTAAATCAGGAAAATGCCCACTTTCTAAAAGTAAACATGCCAACAATGGATTTACTTATAGGAATTTTTGATAATTCAACAAACTGTACCAGTGAAGCCCTAAAGAATGACTTCAGGCAAATTAATTAGCATACAAATCTCTGATTTTCATTGAAAATGAATATATCAACAGTAACACAAAGCAAACCGGGTGAATACTTTCAGAGTACAATTTATGTAGAAAAATCCATTTAATAAATAATGGCATAAATCACATAGATACAAAAAGTGGCTGAGATAGATTGTTCGGCCATCGAGACCCGATCAAGGACGGTATCCCAAAGCGGCGACACGGTTAAATGAGCAAATCGTTTTTGCCATATACCCTGACACCTCCTGCAGGACTAACAAAGGGGTGTCAGTGGTCTTACTTTTTTTAAGCATATTTGGCTAGTCCAGTTAACTAAGTATTGACTGCAGTATTAAATTCGATTTCGGAGACTATTCACACTCTATCTCAGATTATGTGCTCTTACTCATTGAACTATGGTCTTTATTCTACATATGATTACTTTGTCCTGAAGATGGTCTTACAGATGAAAACATGAAATAAGACCGAAACGTCGACTTTTTTACCCATATTCACGTTTTAAGAAAAGTTTATTGGAAAGATTAATTGTATATTCAATTATGTTCTCCTTACTGTAAATAGTCCGAAATGGGTTGTATCAAAAGTGTTCATGAGAAATCGGTGGTTTCTGAAGAATCTATCTCTGCCACTTTTTGTATCGATGTGATTTGTGCCCTTATTTATTAAATGGATTTTTCTACATAAATTGTACTCTGAAAGTATACTCTTGGTTTGCTTTGTGTTACTGTTGATATATTTATTTTCAATAAAAATCAGAGATTCTTTTGCTAATTCATTTGCCTGAAGTTACTCTTTAGGGTTTCACTGATACAGTTCATTAAATTACCCAAAAATCCTGTGAGTAAATCCCTTGTTGGCATGTTTAGTCTATCTTGATCTAGATTTACCCAAGCCTACAAGGGTTTATTAGGTCGCCCAATTCTTTTGTCAGCACTTTCTAAAAGTGGTATTTTCAAGCACACAAGGACATGCAAAATACACCGGTACATGTCCTACCTTTCACATACACTGCACCCTGCCCATTGGGCTACCTTGGGCTTACCTTTGGGGTGACTTACATATATAAAAGGGAAGGTTTAGGTGCCAGGTCGACATGGCAGTTTAAAACTGCCCTTACACATACTGCAGTTGCAGGTCAGAGACATGGTTGTAGGGCTACTCATGTGAGTGGCACAATCAGTGCTGCAGGCCCACTAGTAGCAATTGATTTACAGGCCAAGGGCACACACAGTGCACTTTACCAGTAAATCAAATATGCCAATCGTGGATAACCAATCACAATCACAACTTACACAGAAAGCATTTGCACTGTAGCACTGATCAGCAGCGGTGAAGTGCCCAGAGTTCTAAAGCCAACAAAACAGGTCAGAAAAAATAGTAGGAAAAAAGTAAAAAGTTTGTGGATAACCCTGCAAAAAGGGCCAGGTCCACCCAATGGAATTTAAGATCACTGGGGCCATATGTACTAAGCATTTTAACAGTCACAAATGCTCCATTTCAGTGTTTGTGACCAGTAAAATGATTTCCTTATGTACTAATCCTTTTTATAGGAGTCGAAAAAGTTTTGCCACCTCCTAAAATGGGATTCCGAATGGATACTGTTGGAAACAGCCCACTCCCACTCCGCAGGGTGGTGGTGGACCTTCCTGACACAATGGGGTAGCTTGGCTCGAGTGGTCAGGAAACAGGCGCAGTGCTAAGCATACAATATACCCATACAAGAACCATGCGTGCATCCGTTCCAAAAACGACTCTACACCGTAAAAATTATGAAAATATTCTTTCTTTATCTTTTTCTCTTAGTTGCTGATTGGGAAAATAAATAACAATCACAATATACAAATTCTTAAATAGAGCAGGTCAAATAAATATTTGCTGTTCGCTGAAATAAATAGGGGTGATCATAAATAACAGGGCATAAATACAAGTGCAATATATACAGACAATTAAATACTTTGAGGTAATAAATACTGTACCAATAAATATTGTACACCAACAAGTCCTGTGGACCTATAAATATAGTGCAGCAATAAATAGATAAAAATTCAATAAATACAGTATCCCCAATAAATAATTACAAGTATACAGCACCCCTCATATAATCAGATGACACTTCACTTCTTAAGGGCTGATTTGGCCCAGGCACAGCTTGTAGGGTTGTGGAAGGCTTGAGGGGGGAGGCTACTCCCTGGCTGGGACAAGGCTGAGGCCTAAACTGAGGTAGATCAAAGGGGGGAATACCAATGCCCTGGCTTTCCTTCTCCACACAACCTCTCTAGGTTAGTCCCAGTTCACCCCAGGCACAGTCAGATGGGTCTCAGCACCTCCCTAGCCCCTTAGAGCAGTCTCTCAGGTCTCCACAGGGCCTTAGGCGCCCTCTACTCCACTTACTGCCCTTTTTCTGATGTTCCGACGCCGCTGGAGTCGTGTCGACGCCGTGAGGCGGTTCCGGTTCGGTCTCGGCGGCCTCGGCACAATGTCAGTTCTTTGACGACGCCGGCAGGCGGTTCCGGTCCAATGTCGGTGGCCTCGGTTCGATCTCGACCTCCGATTCGACGGCGTCAGGCAGTCTCTTCACGATGTCGACTTCGGGCGGCTCCGGTCCGATGGCGCTCTCGGCTCCGATGACGTCGGCCGGCCTGGCCTCGATGTCGACTTCCGGCGACTCCGGGGTGCGATCCTCACCCCCGACCTCCGGTGCTCCTCCTCACAGGCTCCGGGCGACTCCGGAGTGCGATCCTCACTCCCGACCTCCGGTTTACCTCTACCTCGGTCTCCGACGACTCCGGAGGGCGGACTTCACTCCTCCGATGACGCCGCTCGCTCGACCTCGGTTCACTTCCTCCTCGACCTCTGGTATTCCTCTCGACCCCCGTCGGCGCCCTCTCACGACCTCAGGCGGCTCCGGGTACGACGTCTGCTACTTCAGTCAGCGCCGCTTCTCCACCTCGGGCTCCAGGTCTTCAGGCTACTCGACGCCGGACTCCAGGGAAACCAGTTCTCAGGTCAGAATCTTGCTGTTTTCTTGGTTCTAAGGCCTGTTCCTGCTGTCCAGGTCCTTAGGATGGTTTTCTTCTGTCTTCTTCCCACACAGGGCTATAGGCTGGGATCCATCAGTAGGGACAAGTATCAAGGGTGGGTTTATGGACCCCACTCCAGGCACAAGTTTCCACCCCTGCTGCTTCACTCCTTCCTCCTTCACTGTTGTGCTCCTCTCTCTTCACCAGTCAGGTGCCAACTGCCAGCTCCAACTGCCAACTGCCTCTCTTATCCTCCCAACATTCTAAACGGTCTCCAACTGTCACAGAGTTCTGGAATCTCCTGGAATGTTCTGGAAGGTGCTGGTAGGTTCCAGTGGATGCTGGTGATGTCACAGGTGGCCACCATTTTGTGCTCCAGGCCCTCAGACAGAAGTTTCAGGGGTAGCTAAAATGGCTCCCTGAATCTGTAGCAACACGAAAAAGTCTGGTGGTTCCCAAAAAGGAAAAATTCAAACAGGGTTTGAGGCAAAAGTGGGACAAAATAAATAATGATGAGGAGGGACCACCCAAAGGGCTGACAGGTCTAACACGCGTCCCCCCCAGCTGAAAGTGGGGAGAGCTACCCAACCCCTTGGGAGTTCTCATCACTAAGGCGGAAATACCTTGAGAGACCGTCTGCATTGGCGTGGTCCACTCCAGGCCGATGTTCCACCTGAAAGTCCATCCCCTGTAGGGAAATAGACCACCTCAACAACTTGGGATTCTCCCCCTTAATTTGCATCAGCCAGCGAAGGGGTCTGTGGTCGGTCTGAACTAGGAAGTGCGAGCCAAACAGGTATGGCCGCAACTTCTTCAGAGCCCATACCACTGCAAAGGCTTCACGCTCTATTGCACTCCACTTCTGTTCCCTGGGAAGTAGTCTCCTGGATAGGAAGACCACGGGTTGATCCAGACCCTCTTCGTTGAGTTGCGATAACACTGCCCCAATGCCATGTTCTGATGCATCTGTCTGGACAATGAACTCCTTGGAAAAGTCTGGGGCCCTTAAGACCGGGGCCTCGCACATGGCTTTCTTCAATTTCTCAAAGGCTTGCTGACAAGCCTCCGTCCAGACTACCCGTCGAGGTTGTTTCTTGGACGTGAGCTCCGTGAGAGGGGCTACGATGGTACCGTACCCCTTCACGAAGCGGCGATAGTATCCCGTGAGGCCCAAAAATGCTCGGACCTCAGTCTGTGTCTTGGGGGGTTCCCAGGCCATGATGGCCTCGATCTTCGCCTGGAGGGGTTGCACCGTTCCCCTACCCACCAAGTGTCCAAGGTACACTACCGACCCCTGCCCGATCTGGCACTTGCTGGCCTTGATCGTCAATCCAGCTTGTCTCAGGGCCTGGAGAACAGCTTGCAGGTGACGCAAGTGATCCTCCCAGCTGTTACTGAAGACGGCTATGTCATCCAGATAAGCAGCAGAGAAACTCTCCATTCCGGTGAGGATCTGGTTTACCAGGCGCTGAAACGTGGCAGGTGCGTTCTTGAGCCCAAAGGGCATCACACAGAACTGGTAGTGGCCATTGGGCGTGGAGAAGGCTGACCTTTCCCTTGCTCCATCAGTCAACGAGATCTGCCAGTACCCTGAAGTAAGGTCAAAGGTACTTAGATATTGGGCAGCTCCCAGCCGGTCAATCAATTCATCCGCCCTAGGGATCGGATGTGCATCAGTCTTTGTCACTGAATTCAGTCCCCGGTAGTCCACACAGAACCTCAGTTCTGGTTGGGCACCCGGTGGTGCAGCTTTCGGTACTAACACCACCGGACTGGACCAGGGGCTGCTAGAAGGTTCAATCACTCCTAGCTCCAGCATCTTAGTGACTTCACTATGAATGCTGGCCTTCACCTTGTCTGACATCCGGTAGATCTTGGACTTCACAGGTGGGCTGTCCCCTGTGTCCACGTCATGGACGCACAGGTGAGTCCTACCCGGGACAAGGGAGAACAACGAAGAGTACTGCCCCAGGACCTGGCGACAGTCCTCCTGCTGTTCAGGAGTTAGAGATGGGGAGAGAATCACTCCCTCCACCGACCCATCCTTCTCTTGAGACGCAAATAGATCAGGGAGAGGCTCGCTTTCCACGTCCTCTCCTCCGTCAGTCACCATCATCAAGATGACTTCGGGCCTCTCGTGGTGGGGTTTGAGGCGGTTGGCATGCAGCACCCGCAGGGGCTGACGAGGGGTCTTCAGGTCCACCAAGTAGGTAGCCTTACCCTTCTTCTCCAACACCTCAAAGGGTCCTGACCAGCGATCCTGGAGGGCACTAAGCTCTCCGGGTTCGATCACCCACACCTTCTGGCCAGGCTCCAACTCCACCGGGTGAGCGTTGTGGTCATACCACGCCTTCATCACTGCTTGGCTGGCTTCCAGGTTGTCAGAAGCTTGCTTCCACAACTTAGCCATTTGGCTCCGGAAGGCCAGCATGTAGCTCACCACATCCTGGGGGAGCTTTCTGGGAGTTCTTTCCCATCCGTCTCTCACCAGGTTAAGAGGTCCACGTACAGGGTGCCCATACAGAAGCTCGAAGGGGCTGAAGCCCACTCGCTTCTGTGGCACTTCCCTGTAAGAAAAAAGTAAACAGGGTAGGAGGACGTCCCATTTCCTCCGCAGGCTTTCAGGCAGACTTCTGATCATGCCCTTCAAGGTTTTGTTAAACCTCTCCACCAGACCATTGGTCTGGGGGTGGTAAGGAGTTGTGAACCGGTATGTCACTCCACACTCCTTCCACATTGCCCGCATATACGCTGACATGAAGTTGGTCCCCCTGTCGGACACAACTTCCTTGGGAAAACCCACTCGGGTAAAGATTCCCATCAGGGCCCTCGCCACAACAGGTGCTGTTATGGTCCTCAGAGGTATTGCCTCTGGGTACCGTGTGGCATGATCCACCAAAACCAGGATAAACCTGTGACCAGCTGTAGTCGGTGGATCTAATGGACCCACAATGTCGATGCCCACCCTCTCAAAGGGGGTGCTAACGACAGGGAGTGGTTCCAGGGGAGCTTTCAGCTTCACCCCTGTTTTCCCACTGGCTTGGCAAGACACACATGTCCGGCAGTAGGTATCGGACGACACTTTCATCTGAGGCCAATAAAAGTGTGGGACAAGACGGGCGAAGGTCTTGTCTTGCCCCAGGTGTCCTGCCAATGGTATCTCGTGAGCCAACTCTAAAAGGAAGGCTCGATAACGTTGAGGAACTACCAAGGCTCGTGACGATCCATGTAGGGGTGCCTTGGGTTCACTGTAGAGGAGGCCATCCTCCCAGTAAACACTGTAGTTCCCTTCAACGTTCCCTGCTGCCTGGGCTTCGGCCTGTCGCCTCAGCCCCTCAAGGGTAGGGCACTCCCTCTGGCCCTGGCAGAATTCCTCCCTGGACGGGCCTCCCTCCACGTGCCACTCGGCCGGGATGGGTAGGTCCTCCAGGTTGGTAACGTCCCCCTCCGCAGACTCCTGGTCCACCACCTCCGGTGGCCTATCCGTCCTACGGGGTGGAGTCGCCGAGGCAGGCTCCTCCTGTCCTCGGTTCTTCCCTTGACTGGCAGCTGGCTGGGCCTTTGTTCCAGGCTCCAGCCGAAATGAACTCCCTCTTCGGGTAGTCGCGGACCTTGTGCTAACACAGGCCCAGTCAGGTGTACCCAGCATCTCGGTGTGAGTCCGGTATTCCACCTCCTTCCAAGCGTTGTGCTCCATGTCATTGCCCAGCAGACAATCGACTGGCACGGCAGGGCTTACGGCAACTCGAAGTGAACCTGCAACCCCCCCCCATTCAAAGGGAACCTCGGCCACGGGATAGTGACCTGTTCTGCCGTCAGCCATCGCGGCTGGGTGGAGTACATCGGGAATTACCTGCTCTGGAGACACCAGCTGGCTACGCACCATAGTCATACTGGCTCCTGTGTCTCTCAGAGCCTCCCCTCTTTGGCCGTTGATGGTGATCCACTGCCCATACTTTGCGGTATTTGCGGGCACCTGGATCTTAGGAACCATCTCCCGTTCTCCCAGGGACACTAAAGTGACACCCGCCCACTCCCTTCCCTTAGTTAAGGGCATCTCCTCCCCGAGCACTACACTAGCTACTCCGGGGGTCTTTCCTCCAGTGGGAGGGGGTGATCGTTTCTGACACTTCGGATCTCCTTTATAGTGTCCAACGCCACCGCACTCGTAGCAATGGACAACCCTTGGCTGCTGACTCTGGCCAGGATTAGGGTTTCTGGGTGGGTTAGCCTTAGAGGTGAATCCTGTTCCCTTCCCTTGGAAGTTATTTTGGGGGCCTTTGGAGAACTCCTTTTTCTTTTCCCCTCCCTCTTTCTTCTGGGGGGCGCCCTGTCCGGCCTTTTGAGTATCCCCTCCAGTCCCCCTTGTGGACACCCGGGTACTAGCCCAAATGTCCGCCTCCTCAGCAAGCTTCCGGGGGCTGGTCAGCTTGCTATCCACCAGGTGTTGCCGCAGTTCA
The DNA here is from genome assembly GCF_964204655.1 of Triturus cristatus. Taxonomy (NCBI): domain Eukaryota; kingdom Metazoa; phylum Chordata; class Amphibia; order Caudata; family Salamandridae; genus Triturus; species Triturus cristatus. Next base: position 576,753,879 of record NC_140583.1, on the reverse strand, counting down.
GGGAAACATTTCTCGAGTAGGTGTTCCTTCAGTACTAGGTCAAACAGCTCCTCGTAGTTCCTTACTTCACTGCCCTGAATCCAACCTTCCAGTGCCTTCTTTGCATAGTCCAGGAAGTCCACCCAATTCTGTGTGCCCAGTTTGTGACTACCCCTGAACTTCTGTCTGTACTTTTCAGGTGTTAGTCCAAACTTTCTGATGAGCGCCAGTTTCATGGTGGGGTAGTGGGTCTGCTCATCCTCTTCGAGGCCCAATAAAGCATCCCTACCAGCTGGAGGCATGTACCTATACAATCCTCCTCCCCAATACTTCACTGGAACCCCATGGGCCCTCAACGAGACCTCATAGGCTGCTAGCCACTTGGCGATGTCGTCACCCGCCCCATAGCTAGCTACTATGTCCTTTGGCAGGTAAGGTTTGGATTCCCTGGTGACCTCTTGGTTTTGGCTGCCACCATTAGGAACAGTTGGTGCTCCAATTCTTAGGATCTGAAGCTCTATCTCTTTCAGCCTTATCTCATGAGCCATCCTCTCTTTCTCCGTCTCATGAGCCAACCTCTGTTCCTCCTTCTCCTTCTCCAGCTTTGCTAAATCCCATGTGAGCTGTCTTTTCTCTCTCCGATCTGCTAACTCCACGCTGGATAAGCCCCCACTAGAGACAGTGCTGCCCTTCCTATAAAGTGTCCTGGGCCCTGCTGACAGGTTCCCCACCTCAGGTTGGTACATCTCAGCCCCCTCGGGGTTAGGCTCTCCATCCCTGTCTTCCTCCTCAGCCTTGCTTTCTCGGCGTGCCTCCCCCCAAGCCCTTAAGCTGGTTTGGAGTGCACCCTTCTTTGCTCCTGGGGGACAGTACACCCCCTCCCGCTGGCAAAACTCCCTGAGTTGGGCCACAGTGTACGTTTCTAAATCTTCCAGTACAAACTCCATCTTGCCCACTCAGGTTAGAGGTCAGGTTTTGTGCAGTAACAATGCAGGGGGGTACCTTTAGTAATACCTCCTCCCACCACCAGAGTAAATTTGGAAAAAACAAAAACCCACAATTTGGAAGGCCGCTGTGAGAAAACTCCCGGTGTAGGCCTATGGACTACCCACAGTTATTGTTGAGTATATGTAGGCACAGCTCTATCCCACCACTGAACACCAATTTATGTTGGAAACAGCCCACTCCCACTCCGCAGGGTGGTGGTGGACCTTCCTGACACAATGGGGTAGCTTGGCTCGAGTGGTCAGGAAACAGGCGCAGTGCTAAGCATACAATATACCCATACAAGAACCATGCGTGCATCCGTTCCAAAAACGACTCTACACCGTAAAAATTATGAAAATATTCTTTCTTTATCTTTTTCTCTTAGTTGCTGATTGGGAAAATAAATAACAATCACAATATACAAATTCTTAAATAGAGCAGGTCAAATAAATATTTGCTGTTCGCTGAAATAAATAGGGGTGATCATAAATAACAGGGCATAAATACAAGTGCAATATATACAGACAATTAAATACTTTGAGGTAATAAATACTGTACCAATAAATATTGTACACCAACAAGTCCTGTGGACCTATAAATATAGTGCAGCAATAAATAGATAAAAATTCAATAAATACAGTATCCCCAATAAATAATTACAAGTATACAGCACCCCTCATATAATCAGATGACACTTCACTTCTTAAGGGCTGATTTGGCCCAGGCACAGCTTGTAGGGTTGTGGAAGGCTTGAGGGGGGAGGCTACTCCCTGGCTGGGACAAGGCTGAGGCCTAAACTGAGGTAGATCAAAGGGGGGAATACCAATGCCCTGGCTTTCCTTCTCCACACAACCTCTCTAGGTTAGTCCCAGTTCACCCCAGGCACAGTCAGATGGGTCTCAGCACCTCCCTAGCCCCTTAGAGCAGTCTCTCAGGTCTCCACAGGGCCTTAGGCGCCCTCTACTCCACTTACTGCCCTTTTTCTGATGTTCCGACGCCGCTGGAGTCGTGTCGACGCCGTGAGGCGGTTCCGGTTCGGTCTCGGCGGCCTCGGCACAATGTCAGTTCTTTGACGACGCCGGCAGGCGGTTCCGGTCCGATGTCGGTGGCCTCGGTTCGATCTCGACCTCCGATTCGACGGCGTCAGGCAGTCTCTTCACGATGTCGACTTCGGGCGGCTCCGGTCCGATGGCGCTCTCGGCTCCGATGACGTCGGCCGGCCTGGCCTCGATGTCGACTTCCGGCGACTCCGGGGTGCGATCCTCACCCCCGACCTCCGGTGCTCCTCCTCACAGGCTCCGGGCGACTCCGGAGTGCGATCCTCACTCCCGACCTCCGGTTTACCTCTACCTCGGTCTCCGACGACTCCGGAGGGCGGACTTCACTCCTCCGATGACGCCGCTCGCTCGACCTCGGTTCACTTCCTCCTCGACCTCTGGTATTCCTCTCGACCCCCGTCGGCGCCCTCTCACGACCTCAGGCGGCTCCGGGTACGACGTCTGCTACTTCAGTCAGCGCCGCTTCTCCACCTCGGGCTCCAGGTCTTCAGGCTACTCGACGCCGGACTCCAGGGAAACCAGTTCTCAGGTCAGAATCTTGCTGTTTTCTTGGTTCTAAGGCCTGTTCCTGCTGTCCAGGTCCTTAGGATGGTTTTCTTCTGTCTTCTTCCCACACAGGGCTATAGGCTGGGATCCATCAGTAGGGACAAGTATCAAGGGTGGGTTTATGGACCCCACTCCAGGCACAAGTTTCCACCCCTGCTGCTTCACTCCTTCCTCCTTCACTGTTGTGCTCCTCTCTCTTCACCAGTCAGGTGCCAACTGCCAGCTCCAACTGCCAACTGCCTCTCTTATCCTCCCAACATTCTAAACGGTCTCCAACTGTCACAGAGTTCTGGAATCTCCTGGAATGTTCTGGAAGGTGCTGGTAGGTTCCAGTGGATGCTGGTGATGTCACAGGTGGCCACCATTTTGTGCTCCAGGCCCTCAGACAGAAGTTTCAGGGGTAGCTAAAATGGCTCCCTGAATCTGTAGCAACACGAAAAAGTCTGGTGGTTCCCAAAAAGGAAAAATTCAAACAGGGTTTGAGGCAAAAGTGGGACAAAATAAATAATGATGAGGAGGGACCACCCAAAGGGCTGACAGGTCTAACAGATACCGATTCAGTATCTGGAACAGGTGTGTTGTGGACGTTCCTTCCAAATACCAAATTAGTATCTAATGTATCAATGTTCTGCGACCCACTCGTAAACATAAGTTTGTTGAAGAGGAGGCAGTGGTCCAGCCAACTCCTAAAGAGACAAAAAAAGCTTTCTTTTTAAACAGTCACACTTTCTCTAAGGGAAACAGGCTGCTTTAAAAAAAGGTTTGCTTTGTTAAAAAGCAATCAGACAAGGTGGTCTGCTGACTCTAGCTGGCCACCATCCCTGTGATGGCCTCTAATTGTTATGAGTCATCATTTGCGACCTACTTCTTTAATGTGCATGAGGTAGGTCGGATTCTGCCCCACTACAATTCAGAATTTTAAGAACCAACCTATTAATACAAAGGTTGGTTCATACAATTCTTTACTAATCACAAATTATAACTGTTATTTTGCAACTAGTAAATATTACATTTGGTCTTTGGTTCCTTGGGGTGATTTGAGAATCCTTGTTTTCTGGATGCTAGAGAGCACTTATTCTGTGGGATGACGACATCCGCCTCTCTCCAGTCACAAACCCAAACTTTATTCCAAAACCTCCCCTCCATCCCACTTTGTCATCTCTCACACACGAGCATACCCCTCATCATATACAGGCCTCACGCCTGAGCTTGCCCATTGTCTTAACATTGCAACCGCTTAAACACAAGCATACCCCTCACATACAGACCTCTTACTCCTGAGTCTCCCCTCAGTATCACATTGTAACCTCTTACCCGAATGCATACCCCATCATATAAAGAACTTTTACTCCTGAGCCTCCTCTCATCTATTGTAAGCTTTTCCACACATGCATATCCCCTCGTATTGTAACATCTTACTCCTGCTGAGTAGAGTAACTAACACTGAGGCCTCAACCTTAACTGGGTGAGGTCAATTTGTAAGGTATGAGGAAACCTACCTGTGTTAGATAGGAAGCTACTTTGTGTGTGTATGTGCTCCTTATGAAAGGAATGAATGACATCACTCACAGGGAAGTTGACCAGTGGCTAAACCTGGGCCGACCCATTGCTTCATGCTGGTGTGAGCAGAAGGAAAATGTGAATGACACCATAACAGACCAATGAATGAAGAGGGCTGACTGAAAGCCCCTTTATGTAAGTATAGTATACATCCAATTTTAGTAAAATTAAAATGTGAAGCACCATACCTAAAAATATAGATATAGCGGAATATGTTTTCTGCTCAAGGAAAAAATGCATTTTATTAGTTTGCTTGTTTGCGAGTTAAAAATCATGGGGAATGTAACACTTCAATCCAGTAAACATTCTAACATGAGCCCCATGCTACGTCCAATGACAATAAAATCAGCAAGCAGTAGATTTGGAACAATTTGCACAGGCAGTCACTCAGATGGGTTAATTCGTAACGCTTGCTGTCGAAAGGCCTCAATATGAGTGGCCTCTTAATTTAATGACGCTGGAAGCTGGAGTTACTGGCCTTTTGGAATTTGAATTTATGAGTGAAAATCACGTCAGAGTTGTTTTAGGCGAAGAGTTCATCTGCCGCAAGCAGGCACAATAAAAATGAAAAACATGCAGGAATCTGCACAGTACGGTTGATTCCTCTATGTTAACCACAACATTTCAGAATAGGCGTTATTCCCCACCCCACTGGAATTACTGCAACCCCTGGCAATGTGGATTCACGGGTTACACGCTGCATACATCTCTTACCATTTGGGCTGCTAAATAGCAACCAACTGGCTACCAAAGGATAACATTTGCACGCAGTGGTAAAAATTCGATCCCACAAGCCTGGTTGAGGATATGTTAAACTGGTTATAGGTATGTCAGGTCAATGGCTGCTCTGGGTGCAGAGGCACCACGCTGCTCGACAAGCCCAGGCCCCAAAAGGGACCAGCAGCAATATATCCAGTCTGATTACAAGCCAGTAGCACCAGCCCTTTTTACTTCTGCCTAATTCATCACAGACGAGGTGCAGAGATACTCTCCGTGGGCTTCACTAATGAACGTCTGGACACCGCGCCAAACCTGCTAATCGGATTTGTGAATTTAATTGTTTCTTGTGGAAAGACAGCTATCCTTCATTTCACCTCCAGCGAGGCCGGCATGTCAGATGATTGTGGACAGCAATAAAGAGAAGCCAACAAGCACCAGCGGGTGGAGGTAAATGGAGGAAAGGATAAACACTTAGGAATATAAACTACAGCTAAATATAGAAGAGAGTGGGGTAAAAGGATGGAAAGAATTAGGGAGATATTCACAAGGAACTATCGGCGAGTTACGGGCACATTATCACAGCCAAAGTTGCGATAAACTTATCGCCCCAATCACAAGCTGGTGTTAACAGCCCACAGCACCAGTTTACCCGCAATAGCAGCCGCAAAAAACATTGCCACAGATGACCCCCGCAACTATCGCTAATGAGATGCAGAGTAGGCGTTCCCTTGCCAAAAGCCGCGACAACACCACTCCACAACATTCAAAACGACCAGCCATAACAGAAAAACAGGCGATAAGGCATGTTAGCAGCAGGAAAATAACACCTGCTCTGACCTGGTGCAAAGTCGGACCACAGCCTGCACCACAAAAGGGAGCACAGCCCTTCCCCGGCTCCCTCGATCAAAGACATGGCACATCAGCTACACCTAAACATGTACAAAATAATCTGCTTGATGTCGCACAATCACAACTGGTGACATGCATGTGTCGTCACAAAAATGAGCATCACACATTCACTTTCGAAGCAGCAAATAAAACTTTATTAAAATGAACACTGAAATGAAATGAAGACACATGGTGGGACAATCCGTAGGTTGCAGCCTGCAAGACAAAAATCATGATGAGAAGGTGTGTCCTGCGCACATCAAAGGACAGAGAGAGAGCGAAGGGGAGAAAGAAGAAGAGAGGGGGAGAGAGAGAAGAAGAGAGGGGAGAGAGAGGGAGAAGAAGAGAGGGGGAGGGAGAGAGAGAGAGAGAGAGAGTGCCGCACCCAGGCCACACTGCTCTCCTGCTGGCACCGGTGTGTCTCCAACCACTTGCCGGTATGTATAGCAGTCCACCAGGTCACACATCTGAGTAAGAGTCGTCATCTGAAACAGAGTCCAGATACATGATTGGCACAGTACACACAATTGCACAAGACAACATTGCCTGCCTGCCCATGCACACCCAGGTCTCACTGCTCACCTTCCGCCACCAGAAGGTAGACAGGAGGTCTCACCACATGCCGCTGCAAGCCACAAGCCCAGGGCCCGCGGACATGGCACCCTCCACACCATGCAGCCCCGCTCCGGAGCCCACCAGGTCTCACGTTTTGTGCTGGGTCTTGATTACTCCATGGCATAGGACATACCAGTGCACCCGGCATTATCGCAGTCTGCACACCCGCTCAGCGCAATGGGTGCCACTAACTCTGGGATATCGGAAGCGACTCCACGTGACGGTAGGCCCCTTGCTGCCTGCTGGCTCTGGCCTACACTGCGGTCCAGCAGGGCACACAAAACCTGAGCTGTCCGGACCGCCGGGACGGGGCATCATTGCAGGCTGCACATCCGCTCAGCAGCTTAAGGTGCCACTAACTCAGTGCACCCAAATTCACCGTCCCGTGGGTGCCTGTGCCGGCCGCAATACTCTGAGTGCCACTAACCCTGTGCAACCCCAGTCAGCGCCACGTGGTGGTAGGCCCGTGACGGCCGCAAGGCATCAGGTGCCACTAACCCTGTGCGCAACAACTCATGGTCCTTTATGATTGAGAACCGTGGAGCGGCCGTCATCCAGTCACCACCGGCAGATGGTAATGTGAAGTCATCAGCCCCTTATGTTGGCGGAGTCACATGGCCTGTGATGCCTGTGCCGGATGGGTGTGGTGTGCATGCAAACCTGCCCTCAGGGAGTGACTGTGACATGCTGACAACTAGACCATTGACCTGCACACCACCAGCGAGTACGCCTGCGACGGATAGCAATGAGGGCTCTCCCTCGGAGTGTAAGCGGAGTGGTCTGGCCTGCCGTACGCCGGACCAGCGCAGGGCTCGCAACAATGACTCATGGGCTCTGGGCGTGGTTCAGTCCATGTCCGGACATGGAAGTGACTGATGCATGTGTCCCTGTTGTAGTGTCCACAGGACCTGGGACACAATATGCAATGTAGCACCCTCTGACTGGCATCCCACAGGATGAACATCATTGACGCACAGGAAATCACTGTCCCTACATTCATCTACACATTCATACATGAATGATGAAAGACATGACACAGCAGTGCATCACTGGATGTTTATTACACATCCAGTGCAGTTCTGCAGCTGGAGCGGTACAGGGCAATGCCGAGCACACTACAGAATATGGGCCCGTGGAGGGCCAGCCAGAGTCCATCCAGGGATGACATGTACTGCGGAAGAGGAAGGGTACAGTCCGCAGTCTGGTCGTCGTGTCATTGGTCATCAAACAGTATATGGCAGTCCATGTCGCTGTCCAAGGTGAGTGCATTGGAGTGTATCGGGGGTCAGTGGAAGGTCATGAGGCCATGTGCGGCACCAGGTAGAAACAGGCCAGGTGGCGGAAATGAATGCTAGTGCCTCCTGATCACAAATCCATCCACGTCCTTGTCCCCGGATGTGTGCTCTGCCCCACCAGTGGGTGCTGCAGTACCGGCTGAGGCACTGTGTGCCACTGACACAGCAGGTGCCGAAGTGGATATGTCTGCCGCTCTGTGAGGCAATGGCACACCAGGGGGCGGAGATGTGGATGGTGTCGGGGCAGCAGCAGTCATCTGCGCCACGCCTTGTGGCAGCAATGCCACGATGATGATCTGCAGGGCATGGTAGATCTCAGCTACATTTCGCTGATGTACAGCGGTGGCTGCCATCCATTCCGCCTCCATCCGCACCATGTCCTCCATGAGCCTCTGCATGTGTGCCAGCTCACGGCTGGTATCGCTGGTGTCCCTCTGAGCGGACAGGTGTACTTCTCTCCACGTCAGGACTCCAGCGATGTCAGTCAGGGCTCGTTGGAGACCACGGAGTAGGCCTAGACACCCATGGATGGCGTCCAGTTTGGTGGCCATCAGGTCGAACCCCACCCGCACCTGCTCAGCCGTCTCCCTCTGGGACTCCAGCACACGGCATTGGAAGGCCATGTGTTGTTCCTGGCGGTCTTGGTGGGTGGGGTCTCCTCGATGCAGCTGGTCAGCCCTGATCCTGGAGGTGAGTCGCGGATGATGTCAATGATGTCTAGGAGGGCTTGTGCGTCAATGCTGGGGTTGTCCTCCTCATCATCAGTGAAGAGTGGCTGGGACTGCTCTGCAGGAGGTGTTGACGGTGTCCCTGCAATGTGAAGGGGAGATGGTGTATTGCAATGTGTCCACATGTATGTAGCCGCATAGTACATGTTGACATTCAGACAGCATGCATTGTACATTGTGACAGTCTATAGATCTAGGCGATGACGCAGAGTCATTGAGGGTGTGCACTGTGCTCTGCTTGATTGTGTATGTCTGCCATCGTGGCCATCTCCACCTATCCCCCCAGTACCTGGTGGTCACTCACCCTGTTGCGGTTGTGTTGTGTCTAGTCGAGCAGTGTCCGGTCTTCCGACTCCGGCCACAGTATCCACATTGATGTATGTCGACATCAGCTCCTCCATGTCATCCAGCATGTCTGTGGCGCTGGGCCCCCACCTCCAGTCAGCATTGCTGCCTTCTGGATTGCTACGAGTTTCTCCTTGGTCTTCCGCTTGATGTCATCCCATCGCCTCTTGACCTCGTCCATTGTCCTCTTGTGCTCTCCGACAGCATTCACCTTGTCCACGATGTCCCGCCATATTCCAGTTTTGGTGCCCAATGACACGTTGGAGGTGAAGAATAGTTGTTGATGGTGTTCCATCACCTCCGTGACTATGATCCTGTTCGCCTGTGGACTGAACTTCGTCTTCCTCTTCTTCTTGTCCTTCCCTGTCCCCGAAGTCCTGGGCTGGTCGTCCGGTGTGCTTGTGGGGTTGCGCTCGTCCTCTGCGCCTGCTCCGGCTGCCTCCATGGTGCTCAGGTGTTGGTCAGTTTGTGTTTGGGTGTTTTTTCTACTTTTATGGTGATTTTTCCCACCTGCCAGGTGTGTTTTGCAGGCCTGGCACTGCTTATCTCTGATTTCCTCATCGCGCTTTGGCCCATTGCATGTTTTTTTGTGTTGTGGTTTGTGTTTTATCTCTATCGAGGTGGTTGTATCGCGGACATTGTCCACAGTTTCGGCAAACTATTGCATGGTACCGCCTTGTTGTGAATTCCACGTTGACACAGGGTTATTTTCCCGTGATGGGCTGCGATGTTGAGAGTTGCGTTAAGCTACTCTTGCGGTAGTTATCACACGTTCTTGTGAATATGCCCCTTAATGTTTTGGACTACTTCCTCTTCTAAAGCTAATCAGAAAGGTGGATCAGGTAAATGTTGGAAAGAATGAGGGCCTTGGATTATTCACCTACCTACAGGTAAATGTGAGCAGAATCAGATAAATGAATGAAAACACTTTGGAATATAGACTAAATTCCAGGTAAAAGGAGAAGTGAGCAGGGTAAATGGATGGAAAGAATGAATGCTTTGTACTACCTCCTCTTCTAAAGCTAAGCAGAGAGGTGAATCCTATACATAGAGGAAAGAATGAGGGCCTTGAAGTATTCACCTACCTACATGGTAAATGTGAATAGAATCAGATACATGGAGGAAAGAATGAGCGTGTTGAAGTAAGAACATAAGCAGATAAATGTATGAAGAATGAGCTTCTTGGAGTATTCCTCTACCAAGAGTTAAACAAGGAACAGAAGCAGGTAAATGGGTGAAAGGATGAAGGCCTTGAGCTACTTCCTCTTCTGCAGCTAAGTAGAGAGGTGAGTCAGATAAATGGATGAGAGAATAAGGGCCTTGGAGTAAGAACAGAATCAGAAAAATGAAGGAAAGAATGAGCAACCTGTTGTATCTCCATACCTAGACTTAACCTCTTCAGTGCCCATGACGAACTGGTCTCGTCATGGGCCGCGGTTGCGCTGTGCCCATGACGAGACCAGCTCGTCATAAACCCCGCCCGCTAATGAAACGCCCGGCACAGGGCGGGGAAAGGGGCGGGCACTGAAGGGGTTAAACAGAGAACAGAAGCAGGTAATTGAAGGAACGAATGAGAGCCTTGGAGTCTTTCTGTACCTAGAATTAGACAGAGAAAAGAAGCAGTTAAATGTCAGAAAGAATGAGTGCTTTGGAGTATTCCCTAACAGGTAAATGGGGAACAGAAGCAGATAAATGGAGGAAAGAATCGACATCTTGGATTATTCTCTCACCCACAGGTGAAGGGACAAAGGAATGTTAAACTTGAAGTATTCCTTTACCTATAGGTTAGTAGAGAAAAGAATGAGTGCCTTAGACAATACCCCCTACCAACACATAAATAAAAAGAATGACTGAGGGCCTTACTCAGCTGATGTATTTTTCACTTCCACATGTAAATAGCAGTGGCAGCTGATGACATTTAAAAGTGGTGAGACGTAAAGATTAGGTATGACTTTTGTGAAGCAACGAAGCGAGAAAACGTAATCATCAAGCATGGAGACTGGGGGGGAAGTCCTCCTCCCGACAAAAAAAAAGAAAACAAATTGTCGAATGGTGCATTTAAAGCAAATGTATTTGGTGAGAAAGCAAGGTTTATAAAGAAGTGGGAACATATAGTCGGGAAATATTAAATACATTAAAAACTGCTCCAAATCTTACTGCTTTGATATGTTCAACAGTTACTGTAATGTGCAAATAAAACAGCGTGACAACTTCAGGCCCTTTAAAGTGTGTGCCTGCTCAGCATCTTGTACTGCATGCAGCATCGACCTTGGAAGAAGATGCTCTAACCAGGCGTCGGCAAGCACCCACAGCTGCTGACTGCAACCAGGCATATAGAAATATGTGCGGAAAGGTCTTTAAGTGGAATGAAAAAAGTGGAGGTTCTCTAAAAAGGAAACATGTAAAATAAATTCCTATGATTCCCATAGTGTGCCACCCGACCGGTATTTTGGTTTCTCTCTGAGATGTTATTGCATCCAAATATATAGCACAACAACTAACTTACACCTAAAACCTGCAAGTACCATTGGCTTTGTCAATAGTTGTTAGTTGTTTAAGAGAAATGAGTAACACTGATTTTTTATAAATAATTAACATTGGAAATGTTTCAATTCTGAGACTGTGAATTAAATGTTATTGAGGCCTGTGGAAGGAGTATTGGCCTTCAGGTATGTGCGCTTTATGTTAGATATGCATGCCCTTTTTTTCTGCACCTCTCATTCCTCTGTACATCTTCAAACTCATCTCTTTCCTTCTGCAGCACCCTCTTTTCACCCTCCCACAAATGCAGTTCCTTGCATACCCCTCACTTCACCAACGCCAAATATAGACTTCACTCACTCACTTTTAATCACTTTATTTACTTTTGCCTTGAAAATATTTTGACATCTGTGTACTCCCTTCACATACTATTACAGAGAATTTCAATTGCAACTGCAATACATGGTCATTGTTCTGTGTGCTCTGCAGAGGAGCAAACCCACTGACAGGCATTTTGCTTTGTCTTCAATCTCAGAGCCGGAGCTCTCAATCAAAGCCCCTCATGAACACTTGGCATGACTCAAATATGCACTATACAATAGTAATAAGATGCACAAGAAAATACCAAAACACGACATGATGAAATAGCTGACACTCTTGGGGAATGCAAGATTATGGAAACTGTGAAATAAAAGAGGAACCAAATTGCTGACATTTTAACATTCATGGTCTCCAAATCAATCCATGTTTTTGGCTTTAATGTTAAGGGCATGAAGATAAGGCCAATTTTAATGCAAGACAGCATGTAACTATCTTTACTATAAGCACATATTCCTCCCTTTGCTCTTGACTCTAATGTTTGGATTAACTTCACAAAGAAATAAAAACCTTTCTCGTCTTTTGGATCAATTTCACATGGGAACAAATGCAGCAGTTCCACTTCTAAAAGTGTCAGCGACCTACAGCCAGGGCCTGGGGTGTCACAGTGGAGGAGGTTAGCATGACCAGTCTCAGCACAATATACATGACACAAGATTAGTATTATAACACTTACCATTACCAAGGACAAGGCGCCTAATCGCACATGCTTGTATCCAATCCTACTGTGTATTGAATGGGAAAAGGTGGGATCTCTGCTTGTGAATGACAGACGTTTGGCCTCATGCATGTATGAAGACTCCCTTGCCTGAAATTGTGCTGCTGATAGCATTACCAGCCTACACTAGATAGCAACACAGACTAATCGCTGTACCAGAGTCGGTTCGGATTTTCCAGAGAGCCCATGGAGAAACCGCAGACAGAACCGCTGCAGCCTGCAAGCAGAGAAGGGGCTCCTCGCTCTCTGCTCTCTGTCCGCTGCACCGCCTGCTCGCCTCAACGCCACAATGCCCGCCTCAACACCAGAGCCAGTGCCAGAGCCAACATCAACGCCTCAACACCGAGGAAGCAAGTGGCATCCCACAGAGCAAAGACGAAGGTGGAGGCGGAGACAGCGACGGTTGTGTTTGCACTTTATTTACCTTCCACTAGAGCCTCAGAGCCTACAGCCAGTGGTGTTGAAGCTGCAGCAGAGAAGGAGCAGCAAAGTTTTTCCTGTCCTTCCCCTCACCTCAAACTCAACTCACCGGGTGAGCAGGGGGAGCAAGGGGGCCATCACTCTCCTTGCTCCCAGCTCCTTGACGCGATCAAAGAAACTTGTAGGTGCGGATGATTACCGCGAGACGCCGGATGTCGGCGGTTGACAGCCTGCGACTTAAAGTTAAATTACAGAGGTTCACAGCGTTTGAGACACAGCAGAAGCAGAGTGTAGCACACAGAGCGCGGAGACCGCGAAGAGAAGAAAGGAGAGCGGCTGGCCTCGAGGAAGGTCTCCGGGAGACCCCCTCCCTAGCCTCGCCGCAATGTCGATGTCGTGTCTGCACCTGTTCTGATCCAAAGACAGAGCTTGAGTATTTATCCAGTGATCCGGTGGCCATCCGGAATGTTTGAAAGGAGACCGCTATGGAGGTCAGGCAGCGTGGAGGTTACAGCGAGGTAAGGCAGAGATGGAACGTTGGCCCGGGAGTGCATAGGCATCGAGGAGCCTGGAGAGGCGAGGAGATAAGGGGCTACAGAGTTCAAAGCGTTTTTTCACCACCTGGCTAGTCTGCCCGATAAGTTGATAGATTGTTAGGTTATCTCCGAATCTCCGAATCTCTCTGGTCCCCTCTGGTCCCCAAAAACTTTGAAGGATTACAATATTTTGTAATGCCATCCAGGTGCTTGCACTCAAACGCACCGGTAGATTCAGTCACAGGATTGTCAGGGCCACCTACAAATTCAGCAAGTCGCTCCACGGACCATCGTAGTCCCCTAAAACTCCAACAAACTATCAGGCGAAGGAGAAATAGGGAGCACCTTTCACATTTGAAAACGTATCCATCGATGATGTCAATGCTCACGACGGGTGTAGGGAGCTCCAAATGGGGTAAGGTGGCAAAGGAATGGGCAAAGGAGGCCCAGGATGACCTGGAGATGGACACCCATGTAAAACCGGAGAATCAGGAGGGCGTTCAGTTCGCTCTCTCAGAGTTTAAAGCGCCTCCTTATCCCACCTTAATTATTCACTATCAGAACACAGTCGAAAAACTTCAGGCATCCTCATTTACACAACCTCTTGGTGGAAATGCTTTACAAGCAGGAGTGGAGGACAGCGAGATGGAAATGGATCTAGCTGAGGGCAAAGCAGAAGTCTTTCCGGTTGAGAGCTTGGACAGAATGGAATTGTCTTCATTATCACCATTGGCAGGGTTAGTATCCTTGTTTGATAAACCCCAAATCACCCCCAGAAGAATCATTGAGTGTAATTCTGGTCCTTCCCCACCGAACTTGTGTGAGCAGGCGTCTCAGGTGCCACAGCTTATAGATCTTAGCGCTGTACTGGTGAAAATGGAGAACTATACCCTACTGGACATCGCTATACAACTGGAAAAAAAACAAAGAGTTGAAGGCGCATTTGAGAAAATCAAGTACCATGGATCTGGACCCGGAATCGAGACTATCTCCGGTTTTATTAGCTGGTTGCTCCCATATGCACGCCCTGTACAGTAGCACCCCCACTAGTATTTCTCATGTTCATTCACTAAAATTGTCCGATGTGGGGACATCAGACGTATTTCTGAATAAGGGGGCACATGACATTCTGAACTCAGTCGAGAATGTACGGAGGGGGTACCTTAGAGATTTTTTATGCATTGGAGAAAATTCTCTCATCAATTTTATCCTTGTTGGAGAAAACTATGGTAAATTCTGATCATATATTGGAGGTTCTCTCTCCTATTTTAATGGGGATCCAAGAACTTAACTCGGTTAATCAAGTAACAAATAAATTAGCAAAGGTCCCTGATATAGATTGCGGCTCATGCCAGACATGTAACGGGGTGTCCATAGGGGGAATTAAGTTAGAGGAGCAGGAAGTTAAGGAGGTTTCTATATTTGTATAGCCTAGAGGTAGTCCCCTGGTAAGTTGAGCCCCAGTTAAACAACATAGAGAGAGTACCCAGTCCACTAGTCTTGGGGGAAATGTTAATTTAAATGTAACTCCAGTTACGTCCCCATTGCAGGTATACCCTATTTTTAGAAAATGTAACTTAAACATTTCATGCATGGCAGGTCCCTCTTTTAAACTACAGTTTACTGAAGAGACTGCTAATATTTTAGTCACTGCGTCCCTAGGGGAGGTTGCCCCACCGAGAGAAAGTAAAACCTGACAAAGTCGGAGGGGGAAGAAGAAGAACAGGATTCAACGTCCCCTAAACAGACACAGAAAAAACTGCGGTTCCCTAACGTAACTGAGGAGTTAAGTAGTACAAAATCACCATCAAGTAGGAAGGTCCATGGGCCCTTGGGGCAATCTATATTGAATGTTGGTCATAACCCAGGGCTAGTTAATGGTAATCAGCCGACCTGCTTGGACTCGGTGCCGAATAAGCCACGGAGCCAAGAGGGTCAGGAAGAAAGAGGGTCTACCAAAGTCATCATGGGTGACATTGAGATTCAGAGTTTCCCCTGCAACACTATTTTAGCTCATCAAGGAACAAATAGAGACCCTACACCAGGAAATGCACTAACAAATTCATATGTCTCTGTGTTAGAACAGGGTTTAGTTAGCGGAGGTGCCCCTCTTCCTCCTTTTGGACAGGATACTTTTGCAGTATGGTTTGATCCCGGCCAGGGGAGAGTTGGGGAGGGGGACTTAATCACAGTTTGTGGCAGTAAGAAGGTTAGGTTAGAGAGGGGATCAGTCTTGGGGCCAATTGGTAAGAGGGACCTAGGGCACACCGGGCCGGGTATTGGGCAAGCGAACAGGACCTTGCTTTTTGTTTCCCTGTTCGACACTGACTCAATGTTACTAAATAGAAGCGCCCTTTTTCAGTTGTTATCAGAAATAGAGGACTTGCGACATGTAACAAGCAAAGACCTGAGGAGTGACCCTCCAAGCACTAGAGTCACATTCACGTCAGGGGTAGTTTCAATGCTAGTACTGGCCAATGTAGATTCCTTTAGGAAAAGAGAAATAGACATGCTCTCTTGTGTGAATCCTTGGCCTGTCCCGTCTGAATCCTCAGGGAAGACCCATTAGGTGCCAGGTAGCGGGTTCCCTTCTCCCATGGGCATTATAAACCCTATAAATCCTAAAGACATTAAATTAAAATATCAGTCGGGAGAAGCCTAGGAAATAGAGAAATCAACATTATAAGTCCCTAAGTTCAAAGGTCCAGTAGTCTCATTGTGGAGGATGAGATGGCCCAGTGGAGCTGGGTAGGCGGTACCCTGAATGGCTCAAAAGAAACTACAAAACTGCCCTTGTTGCGGAGGTAGCCAACTGGGAAGAATTCTATCCTGGAATCTAGAGGGGATAGGCAAAACTAATTGTAAGCTTAAATCGTTATTAGAATATGACCCTAAAATAATTTGCCTCCAGGAAACCTGGAATGGTGGGGATTTTCACTTCGAGAATTTCTATGTATACTGTTGTGCAGCAAAATCTTTTGTAAAAGGGCATGTTAGTGGTGGTTTAGCTATTTTACTTAGCTGTACCATAAGGTGAGATTATGTGATTTACATTCATCCCTCAGAGTGTTGTATGGGAGTGAAGTTGAGGATTGGTGAAGATAAATCAGGGCAAGCTGTTTTCCTTTTTCTGGTAAACGTGTATATTCCCCCAGGGAGAGCATCCAACTCACTGGTTGATTCCATCTGTACCTATGTGCAAAGGATATGTAGCAGTGAAGAATGCTCGCGGATTATGATTGTGGGTGATTTTAATGCAAACATTTTCAATGGTTCTGTCATGTCTTTTTCAAATCTCGAGTTGGAGGAAGTATGGTCCATTCCAATTTATTTACTGCCCGATCATTTAAGATCAGATAAACGAGGCCTGTTACTTTTACATAATTTGAGAATGTTCGACTTAGTAATGTTAAATGGCAGATTCCCAGAGGATTCCCCAGCTTCCTATACTTACCGGGGCCCATATGGTCATTCATTATTTGATTACATGGTGGTATCTTACCAACTTTTTGGTGTATGTACACTATTTAAGGTACTTTCAACAAGCATGAGTGATCATAGTATTTTGGCTGTTAATGTTGACTTGGAAATTGAGAAGCCTGAACTCTGGAATCATAGGGACGAAAAGGTTTCATATAATCGCAGTAATGGGCGCACTTGTTGGTCAAATAATTTGCTCCGAAGTTTTAAGAGAGTCTTTGAAAACATGGCCTTTATTTCCACTCAAGAAACCCCTATTGACAGGTTTGAGAGAATCCTGGCTGCAATTAGATCATGCGGAAGTAAAAAGCAAGTTGCCAGTTCTGCACCACAAGTTGCTAAATCATGGGAAATCAAAAAATTAAATCGGGAAATGAATGCCTTAATTAGAGAACAATTTAGGCTGTCCACAATACCAAGGCAAAGGGAAATCAATAGACTAAAACAGGTATGGAAAAAGAAAATGGTATCAGAACGTAGAAGGGTCTAAGACTCAAATTGGGTTAAACTTCGAGAGGTCGCGCAAACCGATGACACTAGGAAATATTGGGCGCTCATAGCAAAAGTTTGCGATGGGAGACATGATTTCGGATGCAGAATGGTCTGCGTATATTTCCCAGCTGTATGCTTTAAATTCCACAGTTGGATGGAATCACGATGTTGGCTCTGCCTCTTCCGTGAGGAGCGATTATGGAGCACCTTTGTGCATTGAAATAGAGGGTTATATTAAAGGGGCAAGATACTCTAGTGCGATGGGCCCAGATGATATACCAATAGCCATAATCAAACAGGATGGCGAAGCATGGGCAGAATTTTTAAATCCACTGTTTGTCCACTGTTATACCCATGGCGACATTACACAATCCTGGAAGGGAAGTATAATTGTTCCATTATACAAAAAGGGTCCATAAAATCCCCCTGCCAGTTTTAGACAGATCTCTCTCCTGGATGCAACTGGTAAATTATTTGCGAAGAGCATTCTTACCCATCTGCAAGATTGGGCCTTCGGAAACGGTCTCATCCCCGTGGAGCAAACAGGAATTCGCAAAAACAGTGGTACCCTGGATAAAATCACTGCCTTGCAAACTTTAATTGAAAAATATCCAGCGACCTGGGGAATGCCGTTATATGCGGCTTTTATAGATTTCTCTACGGCTTTTGACCGGGTAGATCGGGGGATGTTGTGGAGAAAATTGGTCACCATGGGGATACCAGTGAATCTATTACGATTGGTCATTGCACTGCACTCCTCTACTTGGACGCAGGTTTTTTGGGGGGGGACACAGGACCTTTCAAGAAAAATAGAAACTAATAATGGGTTGAAGCAAGGGTGTCTTCTGGCCCCTCTTCTTTTTTCTATTTATGTTAATGATATGCCAAGAAGAGTGGAGCTCAGCAAAGGGGATTCCCCTAAACTAGGAAACTTAAAGTTGAGCTGCCTGCTATATGCAGATGATGCCATATTAATGGATTTAACTCCAATTGGACTGCTGAGTTGATTAGGTATACAGAAGAATACTACTTAAAAATAAATATTTTAAAGAGTAAAGTTATGGTTTTTAGCTATCGGGAATGTAGAGTCAGAAAGAACTTGCATTGGTTCTTGGGAAATGAGAAAATGGATGTAGTAAAGTTTTATCCGTATTTAGGGAAAATCTTTACAAACAGGTGTTCCAGTAGCACTCATATGGATCAATGTAAAGGCAAGGCAATTACACAGGCCTTTGCAATTAATCGATTGTATACACACTGTGGGAAAAGACACTTTGCACATATTTTAGCAGTTTATAAAATAAAGATACCACCAGCATTGAGCTATGCCTGTGAAACAGTAGATGCACAAGAGTGGGACAAATTTGAGAAAATAGAGGGACTGATTTGGCGCCAAATATGCAATCTGAATCACGTTGCTCCTATCGCAGAGATTCCGCTAGAATTCGGTTTACTCTCCACTTACGTGCTTTTTATGGCTGCATGCTTAAGATGGAGCAACGCACTAGTAAATAGCTCTGAGAACACCTTACAGGTAGCACTACGTGAGGAAATCTTTGTCAGCATGAAAGAAAGGAGTGCTCTTTTTAGGAATCATCAAAAAGCCATGAAACTGTTCGGCCTAGAGATGAATAGTGTCGTGGTACTCTGTAAACGTGCTTTGAAAATCAGAATTAAAAAAGCAATCTACGGGGTTTCTCGCGAAAGAGATATTATATTGTACGCAGAGAATAGTAATAATGATTGTATTGCGGGGAGTAGTATTTACAAAAAACCCCAACCACATGTTTTATGGATACTTAAACATGGAGAATTAGAGTTATTCTGTTGCTTAGACTGAATGTATTCCCTTTAAGAATTGTAACAGGAGCTTTGGAGGGCATTGCCAGACAGGAAAGACTTTGTCACTTATGTAACTCCTGTATACACGACTTAAACATTTACATTGCATGCCATTACAATGAATTCTTTAAAAATACATTTACAACGCATTCCATTAGATCGCATTATACCTTTACAATGCATACCATTACAACGCATACCGTTACATTGCATGTAAGGTAAGTGTTGGCTAGTGTAGGGGGTAAAAATTACTATTCTAACTCCAGGGGGTACCACAATAGGGTAAGTGTTGGATAGTGTAGGGGTAAACATTTCTATTCTAACTCCAGGGGGTGCAACAGTAGGGTAAGTGTTGGATAGTGTAGGGGTAAAAATTACTATTCTAACTCCAGGGGGTGCAACAGTAGGGTAAGTGTTAGATAGTGTAGGGATACTATGCGTTGTAACGGTATGCGTTGTAATGACATGCGATATAATGCCTGCGTTGTAGTGACATGTGTTGCAGTGTCATGCGTTGTAGTGACATGCAATGTAATGGCTCCGTTGTAGTGACATGCGTTGTAAAGGATGTTGCGATATAATTACTGCGTTGTAAAGGTTTTTTCCCGTTTTCTAAAGTACAATATCACCACAGCAGAAGAGGCCCGTAACTGACTACTGGCACCTCCATCAGAATTAGTTTGTTTTAAAAATTTTTGCTTTTTTAAATAATTTTTAAATATATCTTAGAACTATATTGGTTTATTATGTATGTTTCCGAGCACTTGCACTTTTTTCTAACTTTTTGCTGCAAGTTTGAGTACTGGATGCTGAAATTTTATATCTTTGCCTTACTATGAGCTTTTTAATTTTTATGCATATTATACAACTGCTAGCTATCGCATATTTCCCCTTGAATTATATTACTCTGTTTTTCTGTGAAGTTTTTAAATATTCTTTCACTGTCATTATGCTGCTGGTTATTTCGTACTGTATTGTGAATTGACAAACCCCGCTTTTTACTACATGGTTTTAATTTTAAAAGTTTCTATTGTAGCATTAGATTGTAATCTTCGTAAAAGTCCTCTAAGTATTCAATGATGGTAATCTGATTTGTTATGGATCAATATGCTTGGCACTTGAAAGGTTCCTTGAATGGTTTCTGTGTATATGCTTTTTCTCATAAATCATAATAAATAAACCTGAACTTGACTACAATGGCAATGAAGGGCTTTAGAAAGGATCGTGCATCACACTGCAGAAATTTGATTTAGTTTGATTTAGTTCCTGCCTTCCGTCTCCTGCCTCAGAGCGAGATGGGGCAGACCGCTTGGGACAGACAGCCCAGACTTAAATACATTGATTTGTTTAGCGATACAATCCTATCTCTAAATAAATGGATCTATTTCATATTGTTTGAGGTAAGCATGTAGGAATTTTAGAGGTGGGCATCCCCAGAGCAGAGCCCTAATGAAGAAAAAGCCCCTGGTAAATAGCTTTATTTATGTGAGTACAATAACTATTGAGAGTCACACATTAATTTCACATATGTAATGAAATGTATGCACACAGTGGTTTCAGTGTGAGTAAAGACTCTGAAAGTCCACAAACAACATTGTGCAAAGGTTGCAAAACTGACTTCAGTGCTGCCTTCCTCCGTCCAACTGAGAAAGCTCATGGGGCCAATTCCCAGATGTGTTTTGAGCTTTAAACGGCAGAAATTCACAAAAGGAATCCTAGCAGGTATTAATGGAATTAGTGCTAAGGGTTTACATCGGAACTGTTGAATTTCAAGCAATGGGTGGGGCATCTGCATTACAATGCGTGGTTAGCCTTGTAAGTTTGTGAACACCCACAAATTCATACGATCCTCGAAATGCTCAGAGAATAGTAACCCTCCTTCCAGGACCTTTGGAACCAACCAAATGGACTATAACATAATCTTGAAGAAGGTCTGTGATGCCTTCCACTTAATATGAAGTTAAATATTTAGTTTGCATAAAGTACTAGTTTACCTCAAAAAATGACCATTGCTTAGTCTATAACAGTTGCCCTGTTGCACTCCTTTCCAAACTAGAAAGGTGAAAACCCTTAAAAAGGAGCAATGCCATCTGTAGGGACTTAATACAAAGGAGTGACAGTCTGAAAAGCAAACTCAGAGGAACAATGTGCCTTAAGTATGAAGGCAGAAATTGTGAATCAAAAATTCCTGTGTACTAACATAAAACATTACCGAATACCAAATTTGGTAGTTGCCTCATTTGCAAAGTACTGAATTGTTATTTGCAAATCGTATAGACCTATGAATGTTGCTCTGGCAGTGACTAATGACATAACAACTAAGCAGTATTACATCACAAGTTCAAGGAGAACGCAAAACAGAGGATCAATCATGGCAAATCAAAATCTATCATGGCAAGTGAGGACACCCAAAGGGAGGAAGGTGCAAGAAAAATGAAGCACAAGTTTAGTGAAAACGAGCTCAAAACTCTTGTGACACATTGTCTTGCACACAATGATTAATTATTTGGGGAAACATAATTAAGGGCGGCAGGCAAACAAAAGGCGCAAAGAGATGATAAATGCCATGGGTGTAAACCATCCTACCACTGATGAAATTTGTTACAGGTAGTAGGACCTGCACTCCTGAATCAAAGAAGATTTGGCAAGACAAAGGAGCACGGGTGGAGGCACGTGAGTTGGGTCTTCAACAGAACCAGCAACAACAGCCAACAAGGAATTAACTGAATCCACTTTACAACCTGAGACAATGTCAGAAGTAAGTAGCATTGATACTTCTACACCACCACCAACAGCATAAATAAGTGTTCATCCCTATTAAAACATGGAAATTGTTACGTTATTGATGTTTTTATAGCACACTAATCATCCGTGAGTATTTCGCTGTACTCTGTATCAGGTATGTGAGGCCAGCCCTGGGGACTTACTTGAAAAGCAAGGTTTTCAGCTTCTTGTGAAAGTCGAGAAGAGAGGAGGCTCTGATGTGTTGTAGGAGGTTGCTCCAGGCTTTAGGGGGCAAAGTACAAAAAGGCATAGACCCCTGCTCTATTGCTGTGTATGTGTGGGAGGGGTGCTTGTGAGAGACTGCTAAAGCGGAGGTCCCTGGAAGGTTGGTGGAAGTGAATGCGACTGTTCAGGTAGACAGGGTCAGTGTTGTAGAGAGTTTTGTAGGTGTGGTCAATGAGTTTAAAGTGTGCACGCTTATGTATAGTGAGCCAGTATAGTCCCCAATGGTCTGGGGTGATGTGGGCTTGGCATGGGAGGTTGAGGCCTAGTCTGCCTGCTGCATTTTGGATGGTCTGCAATCATTTTGTGAGCTAGTTGGTAATCCTTGCAGACAGGGTGTTTCCATATTCTAGTCTGCTGGTGATGAGAGCTTAGGTGATCCTTTTCCTTGTGTTGTCTGGTAGCCACATGAAGATTTTCTTCAGTATCCTCAGTGAGTTGAAGCAGACCGAGACCACTGAATTGACTTGGGTGGTCATGTGCATTTTGTTGTCTATTAAGATTCTGAGGTTCTTGCTTGCAAGCAGAGCATGAGGGTTGGTCCAAGGTGCAAGTGGAATCCCATGGCAAGGCATTCTTCACGAACATTACCACCTCAATCTTGTTTGAGTTCAATTTGGGGCAATTCAATTGAATCCAGATGACCATTTCTGTCATGCATGTTTTGAACGTGTTCTTGATGTTGGGTGTTTTGTCAGAGAAGGACAGTATCAGCTGTGTGTGTCGTAATCATAAGTTAGGAGGTTTGTGTCGAGAGATCGTATGACTGCAGCCAGTAAGGTCATGTTGATGTTGAAGAGTGTTTGGCTGAGTGAGGAGCCCTGTGGGACTCTGCAAATAAGATATCGTGCTTCAGAGGCGTAAGAGGGCATGTTGATGGTTTGAGTTCTTCCAGTGAGGAAGAAACAGATCCATTTGAAGGTGAGTACCTGGATGCCTGCTTCGTGGAGTTCTTGGACTGGAATGGGGTGAGAGACGGTGATGAAGACTGCTGATAGGTCCAGAAGGATGAGGCCTGCTCTTTCCCCATGTCAAGTATTATTTGCATGTCATATGTTGCTGCTATAAGGGTAGCTTTCATGCTGTGGTTAAGTCTGAATCTTAAATGTGAGGTGTTAAGAAATTGGTGTTTGGGGAGGTAGTTGAAGAGGCTCTTGTTGATGCTTTTTCCAATACGTCGGCTTGGTTGGGAATGAGGGATATCATTAGGTAATTGGCCAGTTCTGTCGAGTCAGCCGAGGATTTCTTTAGGAATGCGTTGACGGATACATGTTTCCATGGTTACATCAAGGTGGCTGTACTGATGGAGGTATGAGGATGGGGTGAGGGGCTCTGTGATAGGGATTGCTCCATTGTCAAAGGTGTGCTGGGGCCCTGGACAGAATGGTCTTTATGATTGTTGTGGTTTCTTCTGTGCTAATGGTGTTACATATGGTGATTGTGTTGACATCCTTTGTCACTGGGAGACTCTGGAGAGTGCCAGAGGGTCCTGCTGTGGGGGAAAGTTGCTGTATTTGGCTATGATTTTGCTGCAAAGTAGGTAGAGGTAATTGCACAGATCTTGTGAGAGATTGATGTTTCTGGTAAAAGTTGTGTATGTGTGGTGAAGACATGGACGATTGCAAAGATTTATTTGCTGCTGTTGGAGCTGGCATGTATTTGTTCAACTGGGGCCATCCTCTTGGTTTCTCAGATGAGTTGATGGCACCTCCTCTGGGTGGTTTTGAAGGTGTCTCCATCCACTTTCCATTTGCTGGTTCTCAATTTTCATTCCTGTTGTTTGCAGTGTTGCTTGGCCATTTTGAGGTATTCTGTGTGCCAGCTGGCTTGTGTTGTGGTTGTTGCTGTGTTGCTTTGTTTCATGGGGGGCAGAGTGTTGGAGCAGTTGGTTATCAACTTGTTGAAGTTCTTGATGTCACATGCAAGAATGCCTGTACGTTTCACAATTGTTCTTGTGTTGGGCGGTCATCCAGTCCGCCGCTGTTAGGTAGGTCCAGTGTCAGCATTCTGGGTCAGCTGTGGGGCTCTTCTAGGTTGATGAATGTCGATTGCAAAACTAACTATGGCCTGTCCAGGTGACAGGTCTTGTGGTGTTGATTGTAATGTTGCCAAAAGATGTGAAGATGGGGGTCTAGTATGTGTCCAACATGTATGTGGCTCTGTGAGGCATTGGGTTAGTCCCAGTTTTTGAGGTTGCCAAGAAGGGCAGCTGAGTTGGGGTCTGTCTAGGTGACAGGTCTTGTGCTGTTGATTATAATTTTGCCAAAAGATGTGAAGACGGGGGTCTAGGGAGTGTCCAGTGGTGTGTGTGGGCTCTGTGGCACTTTGGGTTAGTCCCAGGTTCCCGAGATTGCAGAGAAGGGCAGCTGAGTTGGGGTCTGTCCAGTCTTCAAGATGGAAACTGAGGTCTCCTAGAAGGATGGAAGTGCTGGTGTTGAGGACAATGTAGTCCATGATGTTATGTGCATAGTTGGCTCATGGGCCTGTGGGCAGTAGACTATGGTCCCATCCAGAAGAAATCTGCTTTTATTTTTAAATTTGAAGTTGAGGTGCTCTATGTAGTTTGTTCTGGCTTTGACGGAAGCAGTGCAGATGTAGGTGTATTTGTAGGCAATAGTGATTCTTCCTTCAGGCCAGTTGTGGCAGATTTGTCTGGATATCTTGTAAGTGGGATGGCAGTAGTGATGTCTGGCATCACAAAAGAGGCACTGTAGAAATGCATTGTGGTACATGGAGATATAATGAAAATGTAGAAATGTATGTAAATCAATGTAAAAATGTATAACTACCTGAAAGAAGGAGATGCAGTGAACATAGGGCCTGCACACGTGTAGGTATGGCCTGGTTTCAACTTGAGGTTCTCCCTAGCTCTGGGTCAAGTTCTTCTATGATGTTAAATATGATCTGCCTGCTTACTGTTTAGTCTTTACTTGCCAAGAAAATCCTCCTCTGTCTACTCAAAATGCATAGTTGAGACTTTAAATATTCTGTCCTACCTCCTCTTTTGCCTTTACTGTGCTGCAAAAACCCGTATTCTCCTCATCATTGCAGATCAAAAAGCTATTTTGGACATTTCTGATACATTCTGGATCCCTTTTGAGGTATCTCCCACAGACAGCTTCAGCTGCCTGTTGTCGGCGAACATTTGTGAACAATGTGATACCTTGAGTGGACTTCGGGCAGTGGCAGCTCCTCCGCTATGGTGGAGGAACGTCGCCCCACTGCTTTCTCGCAGTGCGAGAAGCAAAAACATAAAATGATAATAACTTTCAGTTATTACCATTTAATATTTATGTTGCGGGCAGGTAGGTGGGCGGACCTGCTGTGCTCTCGGAGCTGGGCAGGGGAGGAGTGGTTTGCCCACTCCTAAGGGCGCAATGTCTGTTTGGTCAGCCCTCTTGGCCTGCTCAAACCAGTCAGGCGCACTTTCCCCTTCTCCATGGGGGCTGCATTACAGGCTGCATGGAGAACATACCAACCCCACCAGCCCCTGGCTGAGCACCATGTCACGGCGCTGTGAGACGTTGGCCTGGCATATGCTGTTCCTAGTGATAGGGACACCTTGCACCAGTCCAATTCGACTCCTATTGATGATAGGTTTAAGACAACCTTTAAAGAAAGCTATCCTAGTGGTAGCTGTGGAGAGCAGCCTTCAGGCTAAGTCTTGAAGGAGTGTTAAGCTTATTGTTTTACCATAATAACCTCTTGAATAACCAAATGAAAGAGTAGCCCACACAGGTATATATATATAAAATATATGTATTTATTCTAGACAGAATCCCACTGTCACTTTATGTGGCTAGTGGCAAAGTTACACTTCAAACAAGCATTTCTAAACACAATAAATAGCACAGAAATCAATGGGCCCCAGGGGGGGACCAAACCATATACTAAAATAGTGGTATAAGAACCGCGACAATTCTACAGGCAATGCCTAGGGCATTCAGGATCGCTGGCCCCTTCGGAATCCACCCACAGTTAAGAGGAAGGGGACCCACGGGAGGCGTGTGCAGTGCGAGAAGTTGCTATCGGGATCGCAATGTTAGCCTATGGAGAATGTCGCGGTTGAATAATTAAGGTTTAAGGACACTTCTAACAACAGTACAAAGTTAAGACTTGAGACTTAAGGCTTTGGAGAGCCCACCACCACGGAAGTACCGAAGTACCACTGTTACCTGCCCCAGGGAAGCCGGGTGCATAGGTCGATTCTGGTGTCGGGTCGCGGGCTGATTTTCTATGGAAAAGGAGTCCAAACTGCTGCTAGCTGGAAGTGTCGTTGAAGTCGTGAAGATTAAAGTTGAAGAAAAGACAAAGATGAACCTGAAAGCAGAGGGGACAGAGTCTGGGTCACAGCACAGTGACCAGGGAGCTCACAGGAAGGAGCTCGTGGATGTCGGGTGCTTCAGGTGTGGAAGGTACAGCTGGGCTCTGCAGTCACGGGCTCCGGGAGGCTTCAAGGAAGGCCAGCTTCTGGAGGGCGACTGTCCC
The DNA here is from genome assembly GCF_964204655.1 of Triturus cristatus. Classification (NCBI taxonomy): domain Eukaryota; kingdom Metazoa; phylum Chordata; class Amphibia; order Caudata; family Salamandridae; genus Triturus; species Triturus cristatus. Next base: position 576,727,317 of record NC_140583.1, on the reverse strand, counting down.
ACGTCGGCTGAGGGTCGCTGCGGTGTTAGTGTCCCGATTGGATCCACTAAGCATTGGCAACCGCAACCCACGCAAGATGAACAAAGCAGCTGCTGGTGCAGACCCACGAGGTCTGAGAGTGCTCTCCTTTGCAGGGAGCGTAGAGCAGGCCTGGAGCAACCAGGGGAACTCTTGGAAAAGAAGATTGTCCTCCGTCAGGGCCCACAAGTTGAGGGACAAGGGACCGCGGAAGGCAGCAAAATGGAGTGCGTAAAAGGGCTCCCACGGGCCACCGGAGCGGGCCAGGGAGCTGAGAGTCGGCACAAATGCTGCTTGATGGTTGGCTCAAGAATGGGCCAAAGCACAACTTCCCCACTGGTCGGGGTCGTGTGCTGGACAAGAGGTGGCCGGTGTCTCGGGGTATGCAGGGATCTCGACACCCACGTGGTCCAGGGTGCTCAGACTTGCTGGGCACGCTCACAGGACGCTGGGATGCACTGGAGACCCACCCCGAGGTTGCTGGAAGGCATCGAAGGTCGTGAGAGCAATGAAGTTCCAACCGGGTATCTTGTAGTCTTTTAGGTGCCTGCCAAGCAGGGGGATAACTCCTTTATCCCAAGGGAGATTTCTTCAGTCAGCTGGGCAGCAGCTCATCGAAGGTCAGTTCTGTGAAGTCCTGTACGAATCTCAGGCTCTAGGGCAAAGTTATTCCCATATATCCCCAAGATTAGGGGATGGTCCAAAAGAGAGCCTACCAATCAGAGTAGAGGCGGGAAAGGGTGGCTACACCCACTCCCCTTTGTGTGTTTCCCGCCTGGGCGAGGGGCAGGACGCCCCTGAACCGGTTCCAGGCGGTGTATGCAGAATTGGGGCTCTGCAGCTGCCTACGTGCAACTCTGAAAGGACATTTGGTGCACCCACCCTGTTCCAATCCACATATCCTGTCTGGGGAGGTGCTGGCACCTCCCTGCCACAGGAGCCCTATTGTCCAGATGGCGAGGCTGGGGTTTTCCCCAGCAACAGCCAGCCAGAGTCGTGTAGGTGGCGAACAGTAGCCATTTTGTGGTACATGTGCACTTTTAAATTGGTGTCCAAATTCAACCGCTTTTCCCATATCACCCTCCTAGCAAGGGGGAATCGTGCCCCCATGCCCATGGCTGGACTGGGGGTATGATTCCTTCATGTTTGACACCAAACACGATATGGTTCTGTGTAGCCATTCCTAAGTTACAGCGATGACGCAATAACTTATAATGCGGTTAAGAGTATATGGTATGGCTACACTACAAACAACCCAGTAACGATTTTACGAAGGTTGCAGAGAGGTCCTACTCACGTAGGGGTCCCCCCTCACACATACCTCAGCACCCAGCCCTGTAGGATTACCAGGGCCTGCCATAGGGGTGACCTATGAGAGTATATGTGTTGTATGGTATGGGACATAGGGTACCTACATCCCTGTACGGGGTGCTAGCACCACCTTACCCAGACTACAGTAGTGGCCTGGTGGTGTCAGTTTGGGTGGCTGTCCCAGGGTGGCACAATAAGTGCTGCAGCCCTGGTAGGCCTACTGGGGGACCCATGCCCTGGGTACCTAGGGTACCATCTACAAGGGACTGGTAGGGTATGCCCAGCATCCAATTACGTTTGTACCTAGAGTACTCACAACAGTTTTAGGGAGAAAGCAGATAGGCTGGGGTCCTGGATAGCAGGATCCCAGCCAGACTAGTCAAAAACCACTTAAATACCAGGCAAAAAGTTGGGGGCAACCATTAGTCAGATTCCACTCTCCTACATAACCCCCCCCCAAACGAAAGGAGATAAGGCTAACCTTGTCCAGATAAGCCTTTATTTCCTGAGTGGCCATATAAGGAAGAACCTGTACTAACATGGTTGCTCCCTGTGTCATGGTCCACTTGGGAAATCCTACCCCAAGGGGTTCTAGAGTTTCTCCAAAGTCTAGGGAAATTACCTGTATTGGTTTTTGGGTCAGAGGTGGGCTGGTGGGGTGTCTGAGTCTGGAAGTGAGACCCTACTTGGGTTGGTCTCAACCTCCTCAGATCACTGGCCACTATGGAAGCCTTTCTGCCCATGACGGTGTCATATCTGGCCCTAAGGGTCAACCTCTGGCTGCCTACAGCTGGGGGTTGGATCCCTTTGGCTGGAATAGTGGAGGACACTGGAAGGTTTGGGGCAGCTAGGCCCCAGGTTTCCCTGTGCTCAACAACATCCATTTGAGGGGTGCCTATACCTAGGGGTAAGGGGGATCCCTCAGTTTGTAGAGGAATATTCACCTGGCTGAAACTACTCTGCTGGGTGTCCCTAATCTGTTGATGAGGGGGTTCCTCTGGACAGGGGCCCAGTAAGGGTCCACTGACCTCCCTGACCTCTGCAGCCCTGGGCTGACTGAGGCAGGGTAGAGAGGGGCAGGATACCTGCTCCAGACTGGGTACCACCTTGGAAGGGTCCCCTGCCATCAGAGAGGTGGGCCGGCCAAGCCTGTCCACTTCTGGGGCAGTTACTTCACAAGGGGCAGGATCAGTTCCCTGAGAAACTGGACCTTTACCTGTAGTCTGGTGGGGGGAAGACTGCTCCTCCTCCCCTATGCTCTCTGTTTGGGTAGAGTGATCCATAGTTTCAGGCTTCACTCTTTCTATTTTCTCCTGGGGTGGAGGTGAGGCCCTCAGGGTCTCATCCACTCTCTCAGGGATTCCTACCATTTTCAAATGGGCCTTGTGGTCAACCTCAGCCCAGGCTGAGATTTCTAGATCATTCCCCAGTAGACAATCTACAGGCCAGTTTGGGGACACTGCCACTCTCTTGGGGCCAGTGACCCCTCCCCAGCTGAGATTTATCACTGCCATGGGATGATCTGTCCTGATTCCATCTATGTTGGTCACCTGGTAGCTAAACCCAGGTAAAAGCTGGTCTAGGGGCACTAGCCTCTTGGTCACCATGGTGACACTGGCCCCTGTGTCCTTATAGGCTACAGCCTTCTGACCATTGATTATTGGTTCCTGTCTGTACCTGCCCAGAATACTGGGGCTCATGGTAAAGTTGGCAAACCCCATGCCACCATCACAGACCATAGTTGCTTGAGTAGGGGACCTGGATAGGCCAGAGTCCCCCTGAGTTCCCCAAGAAATCCCAACTAAGTTTCTGGGTGCACTCCCACCACCTGGGGGATTACTACTAGTAGTAACAGGAGGTGTTGGAGCTGGTTTTGGAGGAACATTCTCTTTATTGCCATTCTTTGGACAGCTGGAGTCAGTTTTCCAGTGGCCAGGTTTCTTACACACATGGCAATATGGTTTCTTGTTATTAGAGGAAGTATTTTGGGACCCACCCCCAGCACTGGGTTGTTGGGGCCCTTCAGAGGACTTTTCTTGTTTATCATCCCCACCTTTCTCTTTGGGCTTAGTGGAATCCTTCTTCTGGTCACCAACTTGGTTCTTAGGCCTAATCCTGGTTCTGACCCATTTGTCTGCCTTCTTTCCCAATTCTTGGGGAGAGGTCAGATCAGAGTCCACCAGGTGCTGGTGTAAAAATTGGTTCTGACAATTATTAAGAATCTGCTCCCTCATAATGAGATTATACAATCCTTGATAATCATTAACTTTACTGCCATTTAACCAACCTTCCAGTGCCTTGGTTGCACAATCCACAAAGTCTACCCAATCCTGATTCTGTGCTTTCTGGGTGTCTCTGAACTTAAGTCTGTATTGATCAGTGGTTAAGCCAAACCCATCTATTAAAGCAGCTTTCAAGATATAATAATCATCAGCATCCTCTTCTCTTACAGAGAGGAGCTTGTCTCTACCTTTATCTGAAAAGGAGAGCCACAGGATTGCTGCCCACTGCTCTACAGGGACCCTCTGTACTCTACAGGCCCTTTCAAGAGCAGATATCCATTTGTGGATATCATCCCCATTCTGATAGGGGGGCACAATCTTGTGGAGGTTCCTATTGTCAGGGACTTTCTCTCTAACTCTAGGGGTTTCATCACTGCCACCAGGGATCTCTAGACCCCACTTCTTTGAAGCTTTCTGAAGCTCCAGGGTTTCCCTGTCCAATGCTAACTGTTCTCTTTTAAGCTCAAGCGTAGCCTGCTCAAATTTGATCAGTCTGCATTTCCTCTCATGAGAGGATTCTCTTCTCTGAGAAGAGGCAGAGGACCCTTTGGATCTCCTAGAATGGTTGGATCCCACTGAGGGGGATCTGTTCCTTCTTGGATCCACCACTCCCCTTTTAAGGGTGGAGGGAGTGCCTCTTGAGCCATCACCTCCATGTTGTGAGTGGTCTGTTTCTTCCAGGTCAGGACTTTCATCCTCTTCCTGGTCATCATCAGAGTCCACTCTGGGAGTGTCCTCTTCTGATGGGTGCCCACCCACTCTGTCCGTCCCTCTGGACCCTATGGACTCCATAAAGTCTGCTATGAGCAGGATTTCCCTGAGACGTTTTGTGTTGGCACCTTTGTTTGTCTTCAGTTTTCTAAGGGTGCACATTTCCCTGAGCTCTGCAAAGGTGAAATTATCATACTTATCTACTGGGACCCTCTGGGGTCCTTCCATAGCCTTAGTGCCACCTGAAGACATGTTTAGTGTAGTGATGTATCTACCTACACTAAGTGTGGCCTACTGAACCCTCTCTTGAGTTGTAGTCAAGGTGTGCTAAACCCTCTACACACAACTCTAAGTTCAGTAGAACTTATTGTATTCTAGCTTGAATTTATATGTACCTTTGGTACCAAGTGGCTTTCACTTTAGAAATTCAATTTGTTATCTGGTAAAACAATGGCAAGCTTGAATCCAACCGCTGCACACCAATGTGAGAAGTTGGCCTGGCATATGCTGTTCCTAGTTATAGGGACACCTTGCACCAGTCCAATTCGACTCCTATTGATGATAGGTTTAAGACAACCTTTAAAGAAAGCTATCCTAGTGGTAGCTGTGGAGAGCAGCCTTCAGGCTAAGTCTTGAAGGGGTGTTAAGCTTATTGTTTTACCATAATAACCTCTTGAATAACCAAATGAAAGAGTAGCCCACACAGGTATATATATAAAATATATGTATTTATTCTAGACAGAATCCCACAGTCACTTTATGTGGCTAGTGGCAAAGTTACACTTCAAACAAGCATTTCTAAACACAATAAATAGCACAGAAATCAATGGGCCCCAGGGGGGGACCAAACCATATACTAAAATAGTGGTATAAGAACCACGACAATTCTACAGGCAATGCCTAGGGCATTCAGGATCGCTGGCCCCTTCGGAATCCACCCACAGTTAAGAGGAAGGGGACCCACGGGAGGCGTGTGCAGTGCGAGAAGTTGCTATCGGGATCGCAATGTTAGCCTATGGAGAATGTCGCGATTGAATAATTAAGGTTTAAGGACACTTCTAACAACAGTACAAAGTTAAGACTTGAGACTTAAGGCTTTGGAGAGCCCACCACCACGGAAGTACCGAAGTACCACTGTTACCTGCCCCAGGGAAGCCGGGTGCATAGGTCGATTCTGGTGTCGGGTCGCGGGCTGATTTTCTATGGAAAAGGAGTCCAAACTGCTGCTAGCTGGAAGTGTCGTTGAAGTCGTGAAGATTAAAGTTGAAGAAAAGACAAATATGAACCTGAAAGCAGAGGGGACAGAGTCTGGGTCACAGCACAGTGACCAGGGAGCTCACAGGAAGGAGCTCGTGGATGTCGGGTGCTTCAGGTGTGGAAGGTACAGCTGGGCTCTGCAGTCACGGGCTCCGGGAGGCTTCAAGGAAAGCCAGCTTCTGGAGGGCGACTGTCCCACGTCTGCTAAGGGTCGCTGCGGTGTTAGTGTCCCGATTGGATCCACTAAGCATTGGCAACCGCAACCCACGCAAGATAAACAAAGCAGCTGCTGGTGCAGACCCACGAGGTCTGAGAGTGCTCTCCTTTGCAGGGAGCGTAGAGCAGGCCTGGAGCAACCAGAGGAACTCTTGGAAAAGAAGATTGTCCTCCGTCAGGGCCCACAAGTCGAGGGACAAGGGACCGCGGAAGGCAGCAAAATGGAGTGCGTAAAAGGGCTCCCACGGGCCACCGGAGCGGGCCAGGGAGCTGAGAGTCGGCACAAATGCTGCTTGATGGTTGGCTCAAGAATGGGCCAAAGCACAACTTCCCCACTGGTCGGGGTCGTGTGCTGGACAAGAGGTGGCCGGTGTCTCGGGGTATGCGGGGATCTCGACACCCACGTGGTCCAGGGTGCTCAGACTTGCTGGGCACGCTCACAGGACGCTGGGATGCACTGGAGACCCACCCCGAGGTTGCTGGAAGGCGTCGAAGGTCGTGAGAGCATCGAAGTTCCAACCGGGTATCTTGTAGTCTTTTAGGTGCCTGCCAAGCAGGGGGATAACTCCTTTATCCCAAGGGAGATTTCTTCAGTCAGCTGGGCAGCAGCTCGTCGAAGGTCAGTTCTGTGAAGTCCTGTACGAATCTCAGGCTCTAGGGCAAAGTTATTCCCATATATCCCCAAGATTAGGGGATGGTCCAAAAGAGAGCCTACCAATCAGAGTAGAGGCGGGAAAGGGTGGCTACACCCACTCCCCTTTGTGTGCTTCCCGCCTGGGCGAGGGGCAGGATGCCCCTGAACCGGTTCCAGGCGGTGTATGCAGAATTGGGGCTCTGCAGCTGCCTACGTGCAACTCTGAAAGGACATTTGGTGCACCCACCCTGTTCCAATCCACATATCCTGTCTGGGGAGGTGCTGGCACCTCCCTGCCACAGGAGCCCTATTGTCCAGATGGCGAGGCTGGGGTTTTCCCCAGCAACAGCCAGCCAGAGTCGTGTAGGTGGCGAACAGTAGCCATTTTGTGGTACATGTGCACTTTTAAATTGGTGTCCAAATTCTACCGCTTTTCCCATATCACCCTCCTAGCAAGGGGGAATCGTGCCCCCATGCCCATGGCTGGACTGGGGGTATGATTCCTTCATGTTTGACACCAAACACGATATGGTTCTGTGTAGCCATTCCTAAGTTACAGCGATGACGCAATAACTTATAATGCGGTTAAGAGTATATGGTATGGCTACACTACAAACAACCCAGTAACGATTTTACGAAGGTTGCAGAGAGGTCCTACTCACGTAGGGGTCCCCCCTCACACATACCTCAGCACCCAGCCCTGTAGGATTACCAGGGCCTGCCATAGGGGTGACCTATGAGAGTATATGTGTTGTATGGTATGGGACATAGGGTACCTACATCCCTGTACGGGGTGCTAGCACCACCTTACCCAGACTACAGTAGTGGCCTGGTGGTGTCAGTTTGGGTGGCTGTCCCAGGGTGGCACAATAAGTGCTGCAGCCCTGGTAGGCCTACTGGGGGACCCATGCCCTGGGTACCTAGGGTACCATCTACAAGGGACTGGTAGGGTATGCCCAGCATCCAATTACGTTTGTACCTAGAGTACTCACAACAGTTTTAGGGAGAAAGCAGATAGGCTGGGGTCCTGGATAGCAGGATCCCAGCCAGACTAGTCAAAAACCACTTAAATACCAGGCAAAAAGTTGGGGGCAACCATTAGTCAGATTCCACTCTCCTACAGGCGCTCAGACCAATCACAACGGTCCATCACAGCATTGTGATTGGCCTTGGGGAGGGAGCCTGGATGCCTGGAGTCGGAGACAGGAGAGCAGGAGCAGAGACGTAAGACCCGGCCTAAAGGTAAGTTCTTTATTTTTATTTTTTTTAATTATGCTCCTTTCTGTATGACCCCTCCAAGCCCGCCCCCACCCATGTGCCATGCCGGCCACAACTAACTTTGGTTCAGCCTTTAACTCGGGAACGGAAGGCATGCTCTTTTATCTCACTTGCCTGCTTCTGTGTCCTTCTAGTGCTAACAAACCTTGTATTGCAGAACATCTCAGGGACTATTTTCTCTCTCTGCTTTCACTCATTTCACCTCCCCACCCCACGCTCCTCTTTTATAAAGGTTAGCTCCCTGCCCCCATTGCCTGGTCCTCCCCATAACCCCATCATGCTTTGAGTGCTATCTCTTTCGGGGAACAAGCAGTTGCATAACCAATAGGTTTCAAAGAGTAACCTTTTGGTTTTGTCAATGCATGTATTTTAAGGTTTTTTAGAGATTACTCCAACTGTTAAATCTGAGTTCTGGTGGTCAGGCTCCGAGTAGAGCATGGTATAGCAATACAGCACATAGATAGCGTCATCCATGTTGGACCGGCCTATCGGACAATGACGCAGTGCCTGATGGGCTGGTCTGGCTGATCAGTGTGTGGGCTGGTTTTTTAGTAGTTTGTGGACCAATTCTATAGCCAAGTAGGCTGTTTTTTACTGCTGATTTCCCTATTAGTACTACAAGCATTGCCTGCAGCAATCAAAAATGCATTCAGCTGAACATACCTTGCAAAATTTCCATACAGCGTGCCTGTAAAAGTGCAAAACTGGCCGAATTTGCAACTGAGGAACACTTTTTTAGCTTTCTGCTTTGTTCACTAATGGGTGCAAAAGAATCAATTGATGGACGGAGCTGGACAATGCAAAAATTCACTCCCAGTCACAAAGATCTGGGTTTAATCCATCATTCTTTTGCTCACCACACCACCCCAGTTTGGACCCAGCCATATGCAAATCAGTCTTGACCCTGTTCCTTGTGGGAACAGTCTAGCCCAAACTGCCAAGCCAGGTCCTCCCTGGACCGGAAACAAGCATCCTGGGAACGGTTTCAGGGCATCACCCTTCTTCAGCCCGGCTAGCTTGAATCCAGTGGTGTAGTGAGCACGGGACCCATGTCTGGGCATACTCTTCCCACTTAGGGTGACAAATGCAAAAGAAACAATTGATGGACGGAATGCTGGGTAATGCAAACATTCACCCCCAGTCACAAAGATCTGGGTTTAATCCATCATTCTTTTGCTCACCACACCACCTTGGACCCAGCCATATGCAAATCAGTCTTGACCCTGTTCCTTGTGGGAACAGTCTAGCCCAAACTGCCAAGCCAGGTCCTCCCTGGACCGGAAACAAGCATCCTGGGAACGGTTTCAGGGCATCACCCTTCTTCAGCCAGGCTAGCTTGAATCCAGTTGTGTAGTGAGCACGGGACCTACGTCTGGGCATACCCTTCCCACTTAGAGCGACAAATGCAAAAGAAACAATTGATGGACGGAATGCTGGACAATACTAACATTCATCCCTAGTCACAAAGATCTGGGTTTTCCACGGGTATGCCCAGACGTGGGTCCCGTGCTCTCCATGCCACTAAAGTCAAGCAATCGTAGCTGATGAGGACTGAAAGTCCAAAACTGGTCCTAGGATGCTTGTTTCCAGTCTAGGGAGGAAGTGGCCTAGCAGTTCGGGCTGGACTGTTCCCGTTGGGCGCAGGGTCAAGACTGATTTGCATATTGCTGGGTCCAAACTGGAATGGCATGGTGAGCAAAAAAACTATGGATTTAGGCACAGATCTCTGTACCGGGGTGAATGTATGACATTGTTCTGCATTCTGTCCATCAATTGTTCTTTTTGCATTTGTCACCCCGAGTGGAACGGGTATGCCCAGACGTGGGTCCCGTGCTCTCCATGCCACTGGAGTCAAGCTATCCTTGCTGAGGAGGATTGAAAGTCCGAAACCGGTCCTAGGATGCTTGTTTCCAGTCTAGGAAGGACCTGACCTGGCAGTTCAGGCTGGACTGTTCCCATTGGGCGCAGGGTTAAGACTGATTTGCATATGGCTGGGTCCAAACTGGAATGGCATGGTGAGCAAAAAAACAATAGATTTAGGCTCAGATCTCTGTAATGGGGTGAATGTATGACATTGTTCTGCATTCTGTCCATCAATTGTTCTTTTTGCATTTGTCACCCCGGGTAGAATGGGTATGCCCAGACGTGGGTCCCGTGCTCTTCATGCCACTGGAGTCAAGCTATCCTTGCTGATGAGGACTGAAATTCCGAAACCGGTCCTAGGATGCTTGTTTCCAATCTAGGGAGGACCTGGCGTGGCAGATCGAGCTGGACTGTTCCCATTGGGCGCAGGGTCCAGACTGATTTGCATATGGCTGGGTCCAAACTGGAATGGCATGGTGAGCAAAAAAAAAAATGGAAGTAGGCCCAGATCTCTGTACTGGGGTGAATGTATGACATTGTTCTGCATTCTGTCCATCAATTGTTCTTTTTGCATTTGTCACCCGAGTGGAACGGGTATGCCCAGACGGGGGTCCCGTGCTCTCCATGCCACTGGAGTCAAGCTATCCTTGCTGATGAGGACTTCAAGTCTGAAACCGGTGCTAGGATGCTTGTTTCTAGTCTAGGGAGGACCTGGCCTGGCAGTTCGGGCTGGACTGTTCCCACTGGGCGCAGGGTCAAGACTGATTTGCGTATGGCTGGGTCCAAACTGCAATGGCATGGTGAGCAAAAAAACTATGGATTTAGGCCCAGATCTCTGTACTGGGGTGAATGTATGACATTGTTCTGCATTCTGTCCATCGATTGTTCTTTTTGCATTTGTCACCCCGAGTGGTGCAATTGTTCACTAACGGGAGCCACTTTTATGTTTGTGCCCAGCCTATTATTTGTCTCAGTCCGACCCTGATCGCCATGCTATTTTGCTCTGCCAGTGGTTATATGGACTGGCCATGATTCTCTTCTCTGCCCATGCAGACTGTCTGGCATTCTGTAACTTGATTTTCCTGGGCATGCACAATCGAGAGACGGACAGGACCGAGTGAACACAGGGAGCCCAGCGCGCGCGTATTAGTGAATTCAGTAAGGCTGAAAAAATTGCTGTTTTTTGTTTGGTGAGTTGAGAAATAATGAATAAAGTGTGCTGGTTTTAAAGATTACTCTGTCATTGTCTATAAAAGAAGTGAGCATGCATATCAGGAGTCTGTGTACATTAACGTGCCTTTCCCACAACTCACAGTAAAGCAAATACTGTAACTGAGTACGTTTTATTGCTGTTTCTCCATGAGGTGGTTCTTCCACTGTGTGAAGAAAACATAAAATGTTCACATATCTTTTATTATGGACATAATCGCGCTTTGTATTTCACTCACACCACAAAAAGCCTCCTCAAAGGGTTTTTAGATAGCAGCATCTACATTAAAGATGCAAAGTGAAGGCTTGGCTCTGGAGAAGGTTTTGTATCATAATCAAAGCAACAGAAGAAGAAAGCCACTTTCATGTGAGTTTTGAGGCCAATATCAAGGTTAAAGAAACATTTAACAGTAATACAGAAATCTATTTATTATATAGACTTTAAAATACCGTCTATGGAAGTACAGAAAGGACATCATTCATGTTTGGCCCCTTGAGGTGCATACTTAATTTCAGAACAAAATGTGAAGTGCCCTCGTGAATTTGACGAGGCAAATGAAACTTTTTTTGTGTGCTACAGAATGCAGCATAGAGGTATTTCTCTTTGTTGTTCCACTTTTATGCTATACTGGGAAGGAGTTAGATTCTGACGCAGTCCCAGGTTTACGAAAGCTTGTAAATCTGGGAATGCGCCAGAATCCATGGGTGTTGCGTGCCCAACACCAATGGAACGCAGAGTAATGCGTGAAAAGGGGCCATGTCAAAAAACAGTGATGCTCCGGTGGTGCAAGGGGCTTGTAAGGGGCTTGTAAACATACCTTTTAGTAGTTTGCGGGGGGTTGTTGCACTGGTGGCCAGGGCTGACACCGTGGCGTAACGAAAATTGAAGGTGCCCCCCTGCAAGGTAGACAGAGGGGCCCCGCTCCGGATTTGATCCAAAGCTGTCAGGCCTGAGTAGAGTGCTGAGGGGGCCCCCTGTAGCTCGGGGCCCCCGCATCACGGGGGCCTGTGTTACGCCCCTGGGCTGACAGGCGCTGAGCTCCTCTAGGGAAAGTTGCATAATATCACCAGAAGAGGAGCTTAGTAATGCAAAGACGGCAGTATGGCATGCTGGTCGCAGTGCGGTGCCTTCTTTTATTTAGGAGAAATGCACAAAAATGTCCCTATTCCAAAATATATCTCGAACAATATGCCAAAGGCTTGTCAAACACTGTCTAGATTACTAAGAACACTGTAAGCTATCTGTACAATTAAAGAGGCTTATTACCAAACGTGTCAATTAAAAACTAGTCATTTATTATAAATCATAAAAATGCTTAGCACCACACATTAAAATCATCTCTGTATACCTCCCCTAGTGGGTTACAATCAATAACTCGTCAACCAAGGGAATGGTCCAGTTCATTCTAAACACAAGGTTAAAAGTCGACGCAGCGTTTCGGTGTTAAAAAGAAATTTTCACCTTCTTCAGGACTAAAAATCGTTTTTTCCAAATCTACAATAAAAAGGAAAATTGACGATATGAACCTTGGTGTACAAACAGTGCTAATAAACAGTGTTCTCATTTCTAAAGACAGCCTATGCTCGATTGCAAAACATGGGTGTTGTAGACTGACACCACCATTATGATTAATAATACATATTATTATTCTAACTCACATGATTTATATAGCTACATTTCCAAATCCACAGGTAAAAATCACTTTATTACTGGAAAAACATTAATCAAAACATTAAAGAACTAAAGAGAAACATTGCACTTAAGTAAAATCCTGCGCTTCAGAGCAGACAAGAAATTGCATACCTCGTCTTTTTATAATTGATAAACTTATGAATGGAGGATGACATTTCCAAGTAGAAATGTAATTTTCAACCCACTGGCTCTATTGCCTATAATATAAGCAAAAAAACGTTTTTAAATCAACAATTCAATTGCTCTCAGAGATAAAGTGTAGGACGGAAGTTTAGATAAGCAAACAGGCCTACCTTAATGATAATCAAGTTTGTCTACCTATGTTGCGTGAGAGCCACCGTAATTGTTCTCTGAAGGAGAGTGCGATCCACTTGAAATCATTAGGAATTTGTCTCTCTCTACGGAACAAATATTAAAAGAGGCTCTATTAGTTTAGAAACCTCTATAAAGTAATAGTTACTTATTAAATAATCCTACCACAGCTCACCGTAAGATTAGGTGGATAAAAGTAGTTGGGGTTCTGTTCGATATTCAACTTTTGATAAGAAACGCCGAAGTCTTGTCAACGTTTTCTTCCTTCTAAGATTACTTAGCAACCTGTATAGGGAACATAAGTTTCATATTCTATGTTGTTTCATATTCTATTAGTTTGGTCACATGTCCCAGGGTCCATGTCTATTATCTATCTATTTATTGCCTTATCATCACAGCGAGTCAAACACTCACGTGAAGAATTATTCTTGGGTTTCGAGCAAATTGGAAAGGGGAACGTCTGTACTACTTTAAAAGAGATAAATGCTCGAATACAATATACATAGCGTTGTTGTTACACCCTCATAATGCTAAAAATGATACATCTGGTAATAGTAGGTAACGAAACTACGTCGTGCCCGGGGGTCAGGTAAAGATTCCGTCTACGAGTTTAGTGGGGCTGGTTAGAGCATGGCTCGACAAAACCCTCTCCTTGCTTACCGTTTTATAAAAAATCGGCCTCCCTGCTCTCACGGAACGTCTTGGGCTGGTTCTGAAGCGTACTGAGCAGTACTGCTCTTTTTGAACCCATGATCCCGGAAACGTTAATTACGTCATTTCCTGTTTCTGAAATCGCGATCACCTGGTTGATGTGACTAAAAGTAACTATGGCGGCCATCTTGTAATGTGCAAACCTTCGAGAAACAGTGGTTTAAGTTGGATAAAGTCAGCCATTGGAGTGTGCTAATTTTATATATATATTTATTTCAAAGTTTTTTTATTTATATATCTCTCTAATATAATTAACAGCCAGTTCAACTGTTAAAAAATGCCTTTCTTACTATTCATTAATTTAGAATAGGTTAATCGTGGGGGGTCGCGTAACTAAGGATACAACAACATAAAAATATGTAGACAACAAACGTAAGGCTGTCATCCTATATACATGTGCATCCCGTAGGAAAGACTCTTTATATTAAGTATTTACGGTTTTCTTCCCAATATTCACTATTTTTTATATCCGATTAACATTATGACATAACTTATGATGTAATACTATCAAGACTGGGCCTATGTTCAGCACTATTAAATGAACAAATATGTCCCAAGGGTGGGTTGAACTAATATAATCCCGTGTATAGAATATAGGAAAAGGAAATGCAAAAATGTTTTATACCAAATAGTTAGTCCTCATCTTGTTAAAATTCTTATTTATACCCCAGAGTTGGAAAATAGAGGTGAATGAGCAGTCCCATTATTTAAAATACACTAACTGACCCTTATCACCACACTATTTGTTCCTAATCGTCTTCAAGTTTCTATATCCAGCCATTAAAGGATTATCTATCATATATGTTACAGAGTCAAAGATCAATATCTGCGGGGGTATGGGAGAAACGTTCTGGTGAGAAATTAAAGAAGTCTCTCCCAGTCCTCCCTATTGTTCAATCCATTTTTATAAGTGTTGAACCGTGACATGAAGAATTGTTCTCGTTTCTTTCTTTTTAAGTCGATGTCGCCGCCGCGAGTATCGCACATTATGATTTCAATGCCACACCATTTGAGGTCATCGACTGAATGATTTGCCTCTAGCCAATGATCCACAAGTGGAGCTGTTTTTTTCTTTGTTCTGATGGAGGATTTGTGTTCAGTAATCCTCGTGCGTATTTCACGAGATGTTTCACCTATGTACGCTTTATTGCACGGGCAGATTATCATATATATTATGTTTCGGGTTCTGCAGTTGATCAACCCTCTTGCAGAGTGTTTATATCCATTGTGGGTTATTGAGCTGCCATTTATGATGTTATTACAACTTTTGCATGAGTTACATGGAAAAGTACCAACAGGGAAGGGAGCATTGTCGATAGTACTCTGTTTGGGGACTCTATTCTCTCTATATGTGTGTACTAGTTTATTACGAATGGTAGAATTCCTTCGAAAAGAAAACATGGGTTTTATTAAATTAGTGTCGTTCTTATCCTTGAGAAGCGACCAGTTTCTATTAATGATGTTTTTTACTTTATTGCTAATGTTACTGAAGTTGGTCACAAAAATTAATGGTAAATTATGTGGTTCAGTACCTCTGTTTTCTTTGTCTTTAAAGAGCAGATCTCGGTTGAAATACTTGGCTCTTTTGTAAGCTCTTCGAATAAGGTTCTTTGGGTAACCTCGTTCGGTCAATTTTATTTTGAGAGCATCAGCATGTCTATTGAAGTCCTTGATGTCAGTACAGTTACGGCGTATTCTTAAGAATTGCCCGAAAGGTATATTGTCCCTTTGGCACATAGGGTGGTTACTCTGGTAATGTAACATGGTGTTACGATCTGTGGGTTTAGTAAACAATTCCACTTTAAGTTCACCCTCAACATGCTTTATCTTTATATCTAGGAAGTCACATTGTGATTTGTCGATGTTGGATGTAAACCTAAGATTGACATCTCCTAGGTTTAACCATGTTATAAACTCATTTAGTGATTCAATGGTTCCACTCCAAATAAAAAAGACATCATCTATATAGCGGGACCAACATGAGATATTCTCATAAAATGGTGCCATAGTGTTGAAAATATGCTTCTCCTCAAAGTTAGCCACATAGAGGCAAGCCAGGCTTGGAGCACAGGTAGCCCCCATGCTGGTCCCTTTGACTTGTTTGTATAGCTCTGTTCCGAAGAGGAAGATGTTATTTTTCAGAATGACTTCCACACATTCAATTATGAACGTAGAGTGGATGGATAGATCACCATGTTCATCTACTAATAAACCTTTAAGCATTTCAACTGTGTCATTCTGAGGTATATTAGTATAAAGAGCTTCTATGGCTAGTGTGACTAGCCATTCGTTAGTCACATGGTATGGAAGACCTTCAATTTTTTTAATGATAGATGTTGTATCTTTGATGTAAGCCTTTTGTTCAGCTACTAATGGTTGTAAAAACTTATCAACATATTTGCTGAGTGGTTCTGTTAGAGAATCAATGCTGGATACTATTGGTCTCATGGGAGGATTATTTAGATTTTTATGTACTTTGGGTAACCCATAGAGTGCTGGGAGTTTAGGGTTAAGATTTCTGAGGAAATTAAATTCCTCTGAGCAAATTATATCATCTTCTTTAGCGAAATTTAACAAACTACTAACTTTATTATTTAGTGCATTCCATTCTAATTTATTTGATTTCACATAATGTAGAGGGTTATTCAGAAGATTAAGCATCCTATCATTGTAATCTGTGGTATCCATCACCACAATACTGCCACCTTTGTCTGCAGGTTTAATAGTTAAATCCTGGCGGCGTTCCAGATCAGCTAGAGCAGTGCGTTCATCTTTACTAAGATTGTTTTGCCATCGTAGGTTTTTAGTAAGTAGATCATTGATGTTGCTTTCAACAGTTTTCTCAAAGAGTTCGACTCTTTTATTAACCTGATTTAAGGAAGGCGTCCAATGTGATTTAGGTTTGAGTCCAGATCTATTTTCAACTATTGGTCGATTATCTTCTTTATTTTTGAAAAAATCATTGAGTCTAACCTTCCTAAAGAAATTTTGTAGATCTCTTTCTAAAT
Organism: Triturus cristatus; assembly: GCF_964204655.1. NCBI lineage: Eukaryota > Metazoa > Chordata > Amphibia > Caudata > Salamandridae > Triturus > Triturus cristatus. The sequence goes on along the minus strand of NC_140583.1, from coordinate 576,710,814 downwards.
TGAATTTTTCTACAGGAGTACAGATGGCATAGCCTAGCCCTTTTTCCAATACGGAAATCTCATGATCACTAAGGGTTTTGCTTGAGAGATTAATGATTGGGGCTTTTGAGTGCTTAGTTATTCCCAGTGTGCCTGACTCCTGGTTCTCATGTAAGGTCGTCTCTGTTGGGGATTGTGGTATGAATTCCCTCGTCCCCCACCTCGGCCTCTGATCGGACCGGGGTTGTGTTGACGCTGATCTAAAAAAGACAGAGAGTCTCTACTGGTTCCGGGGGCAGTGTCATTTACTCTCTTGGGGTTATCTTGTTGTTCTCCTTCGGATTCAGAGCTGGTATAAGATGTATCAAAAAAGGTTACTCTTTTCTTTGGGAAATATCTTTTAGGTTGTTGCCAGTTTGGTCTGTTATAAAGTTCTTCTCTTGGTCGATCATAGTAGTCTTTTTGTAGATAGGGATATACATACTCTAAGTTGTATTTTAAGACATCTTTCCTTGATTTATTTGCCTTTTTATTTAATAGATATTCCCTATAGCTGGCTACATCAGTTTGAATTTCCTCTAGCTTCTTTTTTGCTTTTTCTAATGCATTGTCATCTCTCAGTCTGTTTTCCATTTCTTCAATTTCACCTTTTTCAATGATAAGTATTTCATGTGCTGTCTCTATAATTAACAACATCCAATCTCTACTACAACGATTGGCAATAAATGTCCAATTCTCTATGAATTTTGAGTGTTTAATGAAGATTCCAGGTTCATTTTTTACTTGTAGACCTCTTGGTATAATACCTTTTTTGCAATACTCAATGAGAAAGTCTGCATGTAGTTCTGTTCTAATAGTCTTTTTTTTATTGTTCCAGAGGTCCCTCCATCTATCTTCATTGCCATTATTTGCATTTATGGTCGAAAAATTCTTAGAAGTGCCATTGATAATTTTATTAAATTGCTCTTCTGAGAAACCGTAAGTTTTTAAAGCATCCATAGTTAATTAGGAATACTTAACTGTTTGTCACAAATGAATGGTATAAAACCAAACTCCCCAGCTAACTAGCTGTACAGTAATAAGTTCAAAGAAACGAGGGGACTTACCCCAATGTGCACCACACAAAGGGACGGGGGTATATCCAGGAGAAATGCACAAAAATGTCCCTATTCCAAAATATATCTCGAACAATATGCCAAAGGCTTGTCAAACACTGTCTAGATTACTAAGAACACTGTAAGCTATCTGTACAATTAAAGAGGCTTATTACCAAATGTGTCAATTAAAAACTAGTCATTTATTATAAATCATAAAAATGCTTAGCACCACACATTAAAATCATCTCTGTATACCTCCCTTAGTGGGTTACAATCTATAACTTGTCAACCAAGGGAATGGTCCAGTTCATTCTAAACACAAGGTTAAAAGTCGACGCAGCGTTTCGGTGTTAAAAAGAAATTTTCACCTTCTTCAGGACTAAAAATCGTTTTTTCCAAATCTACAATAAAAAGGAAAATTGACGATATGAACCTTGGTGTACAAACAGTGCTAATAAACAGTGTTCTCATTTCTAAAGACAGCCTATGCTCGATTGCAAAACATGGATGTTGTAGACTGACACCACCATTATGATTAATAATGAAGCAGCGCGCAGTCAGTCCTTTCTCTACCTTGCTGGTTCAGTATATAGGTAGGCAACTCTGCTCAGTGCGTCCTTTATCAGCGTGTGGCGCTATTAGGAGAACTGTGTGTGGAGTGCCAGCTCACGTGTTTTTAAGCTCCCGTTTTGTATTTCTTTTCATTGTACTTAGGACATTTATTCCTTGTTTTAAAACTGCCTGGCCCACATACCCCCACCTCTGCCATCTTAGCTTGCACCCTAATTGGTCAACTCACCGCTCTTTGCGGGTCCTTCGCCCTCTCTCGAGGCGGCCATCTTTGTTGAGGGGAAGCAGCGCGCAGTCAGTCCTTTCTCTACCTTGCTGGTTCAGTATATAGGTAGGCAACTCTGTTCAGTGCGTCCTTTATCAGCGTGTGGCGCTATTAGGAGAACTGTGTGTGGAGTGCCAGCTCGCGTGTTTTTAAGCTCCCGTTTTGTATTTCTTTTTATTGTACTTAGGACATTTATTCCTTGTTTTAAAACTGCCTGGCCCACATACCCCCACCTCTGCCATCTTAGCTTGCACCCTAATTGGTCAACTCACCGCTCTTTGCGGGTCCTTCGCCCTCTCTCGAGGCGGCCATCTTTGTTGAGGGGAAGCAGCGCGCAGTCAGTCCTTTCTCTACCTTGCTGGTTCAGTATATAGGTAGCCATGCCAACGCGCCGCGGTCACGCGCTGCGGGGACGCCGAATTGACGCCGGAGTTACGCCAGAGTTGAGCCCGTCTGTGCCCGTCTGTGCCCGGACGGGCCTAGGGCCTGCCACCATGCCCGACTCTGTGGCGCCATTTACTACTAGGTTTCGATATGGGAGGGACGCCCTATTTACTTTGCGTCCGCCCCACCCTATTAGTTGTAGCTTTGCACAGATGGGAACTATTCCGTTTTTACCGTGTAGAGCCTGCCCCTCCGGCCACAATTCAGTGGCTGTGAAATCTGTTCTTTCCATGGCTTTATTAAATTGCCGGTCCTTGCCGAGCCATGCCATTGAAATTAACTCACTTATCCTAGACCACGAGTTCGATGTGTTGTATCTTACTGAGACCTGGCTCTCCCCCAGCTCTGGTCCTGACATGGTCAGAGCACTCCCCCCGGGCTTTCACATGGTCCATCTTGATAGACCCAAAGGGAGGGGAGGAGGAATTGCAGTTCTCTACAGAGACACGCTCGCTTGTAAGATTCAGAATGGAGGGGTGACTGATTGTGAGAGCTTACAGTTCTCCCTTCGGTTGTCACCTACAGTGTCTTTGGTAGGTTTGTTGATTTACCGCCCTCCTGGACCCTTGGGTAGCTTCCCTAACTCTCTCCTTGAAACTACTGCACTCCTTGCCTCTTCAACTGCCAACTTTGTTGTCCTCGGGGATTTTAATATCCATCTTGAGGACCCCACCAATGCCGCGGGAGTCGATTTGCTCGATGATCTTAAATCTTTCGGAATTAATTTGGCCAACTCGGGCATGACCCATGAGAAGGGCCACCTGCTTGATCCCATACTTTCCAACTTGGACCATCTTATTCTATCTCCGGCTCTTGCCCTGCCTTGGACAGACCACTTTTTGGTGTCCGCGACATGGCAATTCGATAGCCCAACTGCAGTGGTCCCACGGGTTCACACCCTGGAGAGAGCCTGGTCGAGGCTCCCAGTTGACACCTGGGTGGCACACCTGGAGGCCACGCAGCCCCCTCTGGGAGCTAACCCAATAGTTGCTGATGCGAATCTTCATACCTGGCTCGTGGATTCTTTGGACACTCTCCTACCCAAAAAGAAACAACTTACGAGGGGGAAGAGAATGGGCTCTGCACCTTGGTATTCGTCAGAACTGAGAACCCTGAGGAAGGGATGCAAGAGGCTAGAGCGGTCCTGGAGGAGAGACTGGAGTGAGGCGAGTCGTAAAGAATATCGTGCGGCCCTGAGCAGGTATAAATCCGCTATTCGGGTGGCAAAATCAGGATTCTTTGAAGAGCGTATAGGCTTGGCAGCCAACTCTTCTAAAGAGTCATTCAGGGTTATTAAGGAGCTACTGAATGCCCCCGATCCTCAGGTTTTCCACGAGGACCCTCGCAAAAAATGTATAGAATTGGCCTCGTTTTTTAAAAGCAAAATTGACAATATATTGGCTTCCCTTCCCCGGCTAGGTGAGGTCTCTTCCTTGGAGGATAATTCCACCTCCCAACTTAAGTTGCAATCGGTGGAGCTGGCCTCCCTTGGTCCGGTTACTAAGGAGGAAGTTTTAGCGGTTTTGAGGCTTATGAAGAGCGGCTCCCCGAAAGACCCAGTACCTATTAAATATCTCAAACAGGTGTCATCTACAATCGGTGGCCCTGTGACGGACCTGATAAACCTGTCTCTCGTCCAGGGGGTAGTCCCCCCCAGTTGGAAAGGGGCGGTGGTTAAGGCCCTTTTGAAAAAACCCAACCTCGATCCCGCCGATCTCGCTAACTTTCGGCCTATCTCCTTGCTGCCGGGTATCAGTAAGGTGGCTGAGAAGCTGGTGAACAGCCGCCTTTCGGACTTCTTGGAAACCAATTCCCTCCTGGGCGACTCCCAAACGGGTTTTCGCCCCGGTCAGGGGACTGACACCGCCCTGCTGGCGGTCGTGGAGAATGCGAGGAGCATGCTGGATTCGGGGGGTTCAGTGGCAGTGATCCTCCTGGATCTCAGCGCTGCTTTTGACACCGTGGACCATCAGGTGCTTCTCCAACGGCTGTCGGGGGTGGGGATCACAGGTCTGGCCCTCAAATGGTTCGCTTCCTTCCTGGAAGGTCGCTCATTTGAGGTATGGGAAGGCCAGGAAAAATCATCTTCATCCCCTCTCCAGTGTGGTGTGCCACAGGGCTCTTCATTGAGCCCTACCTTATTTAACGTTTACATGGCCCCCCTGGAGAGTGTGGTACTGCCGCTGGGTATTAAAATCATCAGTTATGCTGATGATACTCAGCTGGTGGTAGGCCTCTCCCAGTCGGCGCACCATCCCGACCGGCTGCACACGTGTCTTGAAAAGATCTACACGTGGATGTGCAGCTCAGCCCTAAAGCTAAATGGCTCCAAGACGGAATTGATGCTGCTGGGGAACTCTTCTCCATCTCTGTCCCCCAGCAGCTGGCCAGACTGTCTGGGACCGGTACCCCCCCCCAAGCTGGAGATCAAGAGCCTGGGGGTATGGCTGGAGCAGGACCTATCTTTTAAAACCCATGCCAAAAAGACTGCTGGCGTGTGCTTTGGCCTGCTCCACTCAGCCCAGAAGATTCTGCCTCTGCTCCCAGTGGCCACTCGAAGGCTTCTCATCCAGGGACTTATCATCTCGCGGCTGGATTTCAGCAATGCGCTTTTCCTGGGTGCTCCCGAATCTACCCTGAATAAACTGCAGCAAGTGCAGAACGCGGCTGCTAGGCTTCTGACGGGTCTTCCTAGGCGTCAATCTGCTCGCCCGGCGTTGAGGGCATTGCACTGGCTCCCGGTGAGGGACAGGGTGAAATTCAAGTCACTTTGCATCGCCCACAAAGTTCTGCATGGGGTAGGTCCACCTATTATGGAGGAGATGGTCCAGCCTTACAAGGCCCCTCGTTCTCTCCGCTCTGACCATCAACATCTCCTTCAGGTTGGCAGGGTGAAAAAGGCAAGAACCGGTGGCAGAAGGTTTTCAATAAATGTGGCCTCTTTGTGGAATTCATTGCCCCTACAACTGCGCTCGGAAGCTAGTCTTCTTCGGTTTCGTAAACTTTTAAAAACTTTTCTGTTTCTCGTGTAATCCCTGCATTCTTGTAGTAGTGTTATGTACTGGTAAGCGCTGGGATGCCTATTGGTAACCAGGCGCTATATAAAACTCAGAATAATAATAATAATAATAATACATATTATTATTCTAACTCACATGATTTATATAGCTACATTTCCAAATCCACAGGAAAAAATCACTTTATTACTGGAAAAACATTAATCAAAACATTAAAGAACTAAAGAGAAACATTGCACTTAAGTAAAATCCTGCGCTTCAGAGCAGACAAGAAATTGCATACCTCGTCTTTTTATAATTGATAAACTTATGAATAGAGGATGACCTTTCCAAGTAGAAATGTAATTTTCAACCCACTGGCTCTATTGCCTATAATATAAGCAAAAAAACGTTTTTAAATCAACAATTCAATTGCTCTCAGAGATAAAGTGTAGGACGGAAGTTTAGATAAGCAAACAGGCCTACCTTAATGATAATCAAGTTTGTCTACCTATGTTCCGTGAGAGCCACCGTAATTGTTCTCTGAAGGAGAGTGCGATCCACTTTAAATCATTAGGAATTTGTCTCTCTCTACGGAACAAATATTAACAGAGGCTCTATTACTTTAGAAACCTCTATAAAGTAATAGTTACTTATTAAATAATCCTACCACAGCTCACCGTAAGATTAGGTGGATAAAAGTAGTTGGGGTTCTGTTCGATTTTCAACTTTTGATAAGAAACGCCGAAGTCTTGTCAACGTTTTCTTCCTTCTAAGATTACTTAGCAACCTGTATAGGGAACATAAGTTTCATATTCTATGTTGTTTCATATTCTATTAGTTTGGTCACATGTCCCAGGGTCCATGTCTATTATCTATCTATTTATTGCCTTATCATCACAGCGAGTCAAACACTCACGTGAAGAATTATTCTTGGATTTCGAGCAAATTGGAAAGGGGAACGTCTGTACTACTTTAAAAGAGATAAATGCTCGAATACAATATACATAGCGTTGTTGTTACACCCTCATAATGCTAAAAATGATACATCTGGTAATAGTAGGTAACGAAACTACGTCGTGCCCGGGGGCCAGGTAAAGATTCCGTCTACGAGTTTAGTGGGGCTGGTTAGAGCATGGCTCGACAAAACCTTCTCCTTGCTTACCGTTTTATAAAAAATCGGCCTCCCTGCTCTCACGGAACGTCTTGTGCTGGTTCTGAAGCGTACTGAGCAGTACTGCTCTTTTTGAACCCGTGATCCCGGAAACGTTAATTACGTCATTTCCTGTTTCTGAAATCACGATCACCTGGTTGATGTGACTAAAATCAACCAGGTGATCATTAAGGTAGGCCTGTTTGCTTATCTAAACTTCCGTCCTACACTTTATCTCTGAGAGCAATTGAATTGTTGATTTAAAAACGTTGTTTTGCTTATATTATAGGCAATAGAGCCAGTGGGTTGAAAATTACATTTCTACTTGGAAAGGTCATCCTCCATTCATAAGTTTATCAATTATAAAAAGACGAGGTATGCAATTTCTTGTCTGCTCTGAAGCGCAGGATTTTACTTAAGTGCAATGTTTCTCTTTAGTTCTTTAATGTTTTGATTAATGTTTTTCCAGTAATAAAGTGATTTTTACCTGTGGATTTGGAAATGTAGCTATATAAATCATGTGAGTTAGAATAATAATATGTATTATTAATCATAATGGTGGTGTCAGTCTACAACACCCATGTTTTGCAATCGAGCATAGGCTGTCTTTAGAAATGAGAACACTGTTTATTAGCACTGTTTGTATACCAAGGTTCATATCGTCAATTTTCCTTTTTATTGTAGATTTGGAAAAAATGATTTTTAGTCCTGAAGAAGGTGAAAATTTGTTTTTAACACCGAAACGCTGCGTCGACTTTTAACCTTGTGTTTAGAATGAACTGGACCATTCCCTTGGTTGACAAGTTATAGATTGTAACCCACTAAGGGAGGTATACAGAGATGATTTTAATGTGTGGTGCTAAGCATTTTTATGATTTATAATAAATGACTAGTTTTTAATTGACACGTTTGGTAATAAGCCTCTTTAATTGTACAGATAGCTTACAGTGTTCTTAGTAATCTAGACAGTGTTTGACAAGCCTTTGGCATATTGTTCGAGATATATTTTGGAATAGGGACATTTTTGTGCATTTCTCCTGGATATACCCCCGTCCCTTTGTGTGGTGCACATTGGGGTAACTCCCCTCGTTTCTTTGAACTTATTACTGTACAGCTAGTTAGCTGGGGAGTTTGGTTTTACACCATTCATTTGTGACAAACAGTTAAGTATTCCTAATTAACTATGGATGCTTTAAAAACTTACGGTTTCTCAGAAGAGCAATTTAATAAAATTATCAATGGCACTTCTAAGAATTTTTCGACCATAAATGCAAATAATGGCAATGAAGATAGATGGAGGGACCTCTGGAACAATAAAAAAAAGACTATTAGAACAGAACTACATGCAGACTTTCTCATTGAGTATTGCAAAAAAGGTATTATACCAAGAGGTCTACAAGTAAAAAATGAACCTGGAATCTTCATTAAACACTCAAAATTCATAGAGAATTGGACATTTATTGCCAATCGTTGTAGTAGAGATTGGATGTTGTTAATTATAGAGACAGCACATGAAATACTTATCATTGAAAAAGGTGAAATTGAAGAAATGGAAAACAGACTGAGAGATGACAATGCATTAGAAGAAGCAAAAAAAAAGCTAGAGGAAATTCAAACTGATGTAGCCAGCTATAGGGAATATCTATTAAATAAAAAGGCAAATAAATTAAGGAAAGATGTCTTAAAATACAACAAGAGTATGTATATCCCTATCTACAAAAAGACTACTATGATTGACCAAGAGAAGAACTTTATAACAGACCAAACTGGCAACAACCTAAAAGATATTTCCCAAAGAAAAGAGTAACCTTTTTTGATACGTCTTATACCAGCTCTGAATCCGAAGGAGAACAACAAGATAACCCCAAGAGAGTAAATGACACTGCCCCCGGAACCAGTAGAGACTCTCTGTCTTTTTTAGATCAGCGTCAACACAACCCCGGTCCGATCAGAGGCCGAGGTCGGGGACGAGGGAATTCATACCACAATCCCCAACAGAGACGACCTTACATGAGAACCAGGAGTCAGGCACACTGGGAATAACTAAGCACTCAAAAGCCCCAATCATTAATCTCTCAAGCAAAACCCTTAGTGATCATGAGATTTCCGTATAGGAAAAAGGGCTAGGCTATGCCATCTGTACTCCTGTAGACAAATTCAATTTAGAAAGAGATCTACAAAATTTCTTTAGGAAGGTTAGACTCAATGATTTTTTCAAAAATAAAGAAGATAATCGACCAATAGTTGAAAATAGATCTGGACTCAAACCTAAATCACATTGGACCCCTTCCTTAAATCAGGTTAATAAAAGAGTCGAACTCTTTGAGAAAACTGTTGAAAGCAACATCAATGATCTACTTACTAAAAACCTACGGTGGCAAAACAATCTTAGTAAAGATGAACGCACTGCTCTAGCTGATCTGGAACGCCGCCAGGATTTAACTATTAAACCTGCAGACAAAGGTGGCAGTATTGTGGTGATGGATACCACAGATTACAATGATAGGATGCTTAATCTTCTGAATAACCCTCTACATTATGTGAAATCAAATAAATTAGAATGGAATGCACTAAATAATAAAGTTAGTAGTTTGTTAAATTTCGCTAAAGAAGTGCTAGATCAGTGCTAGATCAGGGACAGACGGCGGCGCTAGTATTATTAGATCTGAGTGCCGCCTTCGACACGGTCTCGCACCGTATCCTTTTGCACCGCCTGGAAGAGATTGGCGTTACGGGGCTTGCCCTTCAGTGGTTCCGCTCCTTTCTCGTGGACCGGTCCTTCTGCGTTGCCATACCCCCCCATCAGTCCAAATTCCATCCTCTGGACTTGGGAGTACCGCAAGGCTCCTCACTGAGTCCCACTTTATTCAATCTCTATGTGAGACCGCTGGCTGATGTCGTCAGGCAATGGGGCATGTATATGGTCTCATATGCTGACGACACCCAGCTGGCGGTTACCATCAGTGGGGATACCGATGTGGATGCCCCCAAGTTCCAGAACGGGCTAAGGGCGGTGGCTAGTTGGATGACTGCCAATTGTCTCCAGCTGAACGCCAAGAAGACCGAGGTCATGATCGTCGGGAAGGGTAGGGACCTCTGGGGTGACAGATGGTGGCCGCCGGAACTTGGTGTGGCTCCAACTCCAGTTATGGAGTTGAGAAATCTGGGAGTTTGGCTGGATTCTACTCTCAGCTTTGTGGGGCACACCAAGAAAACCGCGGCGTGCTGCTTTGGTGTCCTTCGGGGCTTAAGGCCTGTCCTTAAGTTTTTTGATCCCTCTACCCGGCAGATGGTAGTGCAGGCAACAGTTTTATCTCGCCTGGACTATGCCAGTTCGCTCCTGTTAGGGAGCAATCAGGCAGAAATTGTGCGGCTTCAACGCGTTCAAAATGCCGCTGCCAGAGCAATTGTCGGCTTGCCTAGGTCTTGCTCGGCCTCCAGCACTCTTCGAGCATTGCATTGGCTGCCGATTAAGTCGCGAATTCATTTTAAAGTTTTATGTTTGGTTTTTAAAATTTTGAAAGGATCTGCTCCCCAGATTCTCTCCAATCTCATTTCCGGTTATGTACCAACCCGGGCATTAAGATCTTCGGAGCAAGCGCTTGCAGTAGTCCCGAGGTTCAGGCTTTGCCGAGCTGGTGGGCGCTCTTTCCGGGCGAAGGCTGCAGCGTTATGGAATTCGCTCCCGCTTCAGCTCCGTACAATTACCGATCTTTTGTTATTCCGGAAATCCTTAAAAACTTTCTTGTTTTAAATCTGTTGCTTTCCTGTGGTCTTGTGTTGGTTGTGTTGTACCTTGTCGCGCGCCAGGACGCCCCTTAGCTGGGGCAGCTGTGCGCGTAATAAATGCTATTAACATAACATAACATATAATTTGCTCAGAGGATTTTAATTTCCTCAGAAATCTTAACCCTAAACTCCCAGCACTCTATGGGTTACCCAAAGTACATAAAAATCTAAATAATCCTCCCATGAGACCAATAGTATCCAGCATTGATTCTCTAACAGAACCACTCAGCAAATATGTTGATAAGTTTTTACAACCATTAGTAGCTGAACAAAAGGCTTACATCAAAGATATAACTTCTATCATTAAAAAAATTGAAGGTCTTCCATACCATGTGACTAACGAATGGCTAGTCACACTAGACATAGAAGCTCTTTATACTAATATACCTCAGAATGACACAGTTGAAATGCTTAAAGGTTTATTAGTAGATGAACATGGTGATCTATCCATCCACTCTACGTTCATAATTGAATGTGTGGAAGTCATTCTGAAAAATAACATCTTCCTCTTCGGAACAGAGCTATACAAACAAGTCAAAGGGACCAGCATGGGGGCTACCTGTGCTCCAAGCCTGGCTTGCCTCTATGTGGCTAACTTTGAGGAGAAGCATATTTTCAACACTATGGCACCATTTTATGAGAATATCTCATGTTGGTCCCGCTATATAGATGATGTCTTTTTTATTTGGAGTGGAACCATTGAATCACTAAATGAGTTTATAACATGGTTAAACCTAGGAGATGTCAATCTTAGGTTTACATCCAACATCGACAAATCACAATGTGACTTCCTAGATATAAAGATAAAACATGTTGAGGGTGAACTTAAAGTGGAATTGTTCACTAAACCCACAGATCGTAACACCATGTTACATTACCAGAGTAACCACCCTATGTGCCAAAGGGACAATATCCCTTTCGGGCAATTCTTAAGAATACGCCGTAACTGTACTGACATCAAGGACTTCAATAGACATGCTGATGCTCTCAAAATAAAATTGACCGAACGAGGTTACCCAAAGAACCTTATTCGAAGAGCTTACAAAAGAGCCAAGTATTTCAACCGAGATCTGCTCTTTAAAGACAAAGAAAACAGAGGTACTGAACCACATAATTTACCATTAATTTTTGTGACCAACTTCAGTAACATTAGCAATAAAGTAAAAAACATCATTAATAGAAACTGGTCGCTTCTCAAGGATAAGAACGACACTAATTTAATAGAACCCATGTTTTCTTTTCGAAGGAATTCTACCATTCGTAATAAACTAGTACACACATATAGAGAGAATAGAGTCCCCAAACAGAGTACTATCGACAATGCTCCCTTCCCTGTTGGTACTTTTCCATGTGACTCATGCAAAAGTTGTAATAACATCATAAATGGCAGCTCAATAACCCACAATGGATATAAACACTCTGCAACCCGAAACATAATATATATGATAATCTGCCCGTGCAATAAAGCGTACATAGGTGAAACATCTCGTGAGATACGCACGAGGATTACTGAACACAAATCCTCCATCAGAACAAAGAAAAAAACAGCTCCACTTGTGGATCATTGGCTAGAGGCAAATCATTCAGTCGATGACCTCAAATGGTGTGGCATTGAAATCATAATGTGCGATACTCGCGGCGGCGACATCGACTTAAAAAGAAAGAAACGAGAACAATTCTTCATGTCACGGTTCAACACTTATAAAAATGGATTGAACAATAGGGAGGACTGGGAGAGACTTCTTTAATTTCTCACCAGAACGTTTCTCCCATACCCCCGCAGATATTGATCTTTGACTCTGTAACATATATGATAGATAATCCTTTAATGGCTGGATATAGAAACTTGAAGACGATTAGGAACAAATAGTGTGGTGATAAGGGTCAGTTAGTGTATTTTTAATAATGGGACTGCTCATTCACCTCTATTTTCCAACTCTGGGGTATAAATAAGAATTTTAACAAGATGAGGACTAACTATTTGGTATAAAAAATTTGTGCATTTCCTTTTCCTATATTCTATACACGGGATTATATTAATTCAACCCACCCTTGGGACATACTCGTTCATTTAATAGTGCTGAACATAGGCCCAGTCTTGATAGTATTACATCATAAGTTATGTCATAATGTTAATCGGATATAAAAAATAGTGAATATTGGGAAGAAAACCGTAAATACTTAATATAAAGAGTCTTTCCTACGGGATGCACATGTATATAGGATGACAGCCTTACGTTTGTTGTCTACATATTTTTATGTTGTTGTATCCTTAGTTACGCGACCCCCCACGATTAACCTATTCTAAATTAATTAATAGTAAGAAAGGCATTTTTTAACAGTTGAACTGGCTGTTAATTATATTAGAGAGATATATAAATAAAAAAACTTTGAAATAAATATATATATAAAATTAGCACACTCCAATGGCTGACTTTATCCAACTTAAACCACTGTTTCTCGAAGGTTTGCACATTACAAGATGGCCGCCATAGTTACTTTTAGTCACATCAACCAGGTGATCGCGATTTCAGAAACAGGAAATGACGTAATTAACGTTTCCGGGATCACGGGTTCAAAAAGAGCAGTACTGCTCAGTACGCTTCAGAACCAGCCCAAGACGTTCCGTGAGAGCAGGGAGGCCGATTTTTTATAAAACGGTAAGCAAGGAGAGGGTTTTGTCGAGCCATGCTCTAACCAGCCCCACTAAACTCGTAGACGGAATCTTTACCTGACCCCCGGGCACGACGTAGTTTCGTTACCTACTATTACCAGATGTATCATTTTTAGCATTATGAGGGTGTAACAACAACGCTATGTATATTGTATTCGAGCATTTATCTCTTTTAAAGTAGTACAGACGTTCCCCTTTCCAATTTGCTCGAAACCCAAGAATAATTCTTCACGTGAGTGTTTGACTCGCTGTGATGATAAGGCAATAAATAGATAGATAATAGACATGGACCCTGGGACATGTGACCAAACTAATAGAATATGAAACAACATAGAATATAAAACTTATGTTCCCTATACAGGTTGCTAAGTAATCTTAGAAGGAAGAAAACGTTGACAAGACTTCGGCGTTTCTTATCAAAAGTTGAAAATCGAACAGAACCCCAACTACTTTTATCCACCTAATCTTACGGTGAGCTGTGGTAGGATTATTTAATAAGTAACTATTACTTTATAGAGGTTTCTAAACTAATAGAGCCTCTGTTAATATTTGTTCCGTAGAGAGAGACAAATTCCTAATGATTTAAAGTGGATCGCACTCTCCTTCAGAGAACAATTACGGTGGCTCTCACGGAACATAGGTAGACAAACTTGATTATCATAAAGGTAGGCCTGTTTGCTTATCTAAACTTCCGTCCTACACTTTATCTCTGAGAGCAATTGAATTGTTGATTTAAAAACGTTTTTTTGCTTATATTATAGGCAATAGAGCCAGTGGGTTGAAATATACATTTCTACTTGGAAAGGTCATCCTCCATTCATAAGTTTATCAATTACAAAAAGACGAGGTATGCAATTTCTTGTCTGCTCTGAAGCGCAGGATTTTACTTAAGTGCAATGTTTCTCTTTAGTTCTTTAATGTTTTGATTAATGTTTTTCCAGTAATAAAGTGATTTTTACCTGTGGATTTGGAAATGTAGCTATATAAATCATGTGAGTTAGAATAATAATATGTATTATTAATCATAATGGTGGTGTCAGTCTACAACACCCATGTTTTGCAATCGAGCATAGGCTGTCTTTAGAAATGAGAACACTGTTTATTAGCACTGTTTGTACACCAAGGTTCATATCGTCAATTTTCCTTTTTATTGTAGATTTGGAAAAAACGATTTTTAGTCCTGAAGAAGGTGAAAATTTCTTTTTAACACCGAAACGCTGCGTTGACTTTTAACCTTGTGTTTAGAATGAACTGGACCATTCCCTTGGTTGACAAGTTATAGATTGTAACCCACTAAGGGAGGTATACAGAGATGATTTTAATGTGTGGTGCTAAGCATTTTTATAATAAATGACTAGTTTTTAATTGACACGTTTGGTAATAAGCCTCTTTAATTGTACAGATAGCTTACAGTGTTCTTAGTAATCTAGACAGTGTTTGACATATTGTTCGAGATATATTTTGGAATAGGGACATTTTTGTGCATTTCTCCTGGATATACCCCCGTCCCTTTGTGTGGTGCACATTGGGGTAACTCCCCTCGTTTCTTTGAACTTCTTTTATTTAGGGCCAGACTCAAGGAATGGGGTCGAGGGTGTGTGTTCACGTGAGCAGTTCTTCGGGAAAGGAACTGCAATTTGCAGAGTTTAACAGAATTTAATAACATCCAAAAATATAAAACGAGGCTAAACAATGGTTCTACTGTCATATATCAAGCAAAATAGGCTAACAGTCTTGTGGGTGAGGTCTCACTCGATAATGAGACCTATGGCCTCTTTTGAGTATTTTGGGAAATAACACCCAAAGTATTGACTTTCCTAGTGCAATGGTTTCCAAGACCAATGTCACTGAGTTATCAGGGTTCTTGTCCGTTCAGTTTCAGGTGGTTTCCAGTGCTATTTCATCTGCTAGGCAGTTCTTCCTCATAGAGGCCTTTGATGGGCCAGGAGGGCGTCGTGACCCCTCCACATTAGCAGCTACAGCAGGGTGGGGTTCTCTATAGCCCTCTTCTGTCTGCAAGTCGGCAGACAAGAGCTCATAAATCACACAAGCAGGAGCAAAGAAGAGAAAGACGGGTAAATAGATAAGGGAAAGAAGGAAGGAATATTAATGGAAGGAAGGGTTAAAGGAAGGAAAGATGGATGGATGAATGAGTAGGAGGATGAATAGGTGGATACATGGGTAAATATAGGAGTGGGTGAAAGGGTGAGTGAATGGATAGGTGGATGGACAGTTGAAAGAAAGGCAGATGGATGGATGGATGGATGATAGCAGAGTGGAAATATGGATGGACCATGCAGTGGATGGATGGTTGCTTCACTTGTCTGGTGCCATCAGAGCTTTAGTTGTGGGGGTGTTTTATTTGTCTAGCTACTTCCTTGGCCAGAAGTGACATAGTTGGTGGTATCTTCCATTCAAAATTTCTTGAATTGTGACATTCCATAGGATAATGGTGTTGCCTCACCATGACTTTTCACTGTTTCATATGGGTTACTTTTACTGGCCAGACATGGAATGGTTTTCTGGATATCTGTATTTTACTTGCACAAAGTCCACCATGCGAAAGTCAGATTGACTGGCACCCAGCAATCTGCCCTTTTTGTCATATTTGGTTTTCTCCTTTCCTCAAATTCGGTAGTACATGAGAATGAGGACCACCAAGAGGTGTGACAAAGTATTTTGTCTGTAACCTGCGGATCCATCAGTGGATAGGCAGATCCTCCTGAATAACTGGAAAAGTTCCTGCTCTAGGTTAATGGACTTTTCTTTCACTAGGCATTGGGGCTTCCAGAGAGGTCCTGATGGTGGGATGTGATGCAAAGGATCTCCAGGTGTCCTTAGGGTGTTATGTCCTGTAAGAGCACTGCCAGTCTTTATTTATTGTGGAATCTGGTTTGATGGCAGCATTCTGAGAATCACTACTTCAGCCGGTGTGGCATTGGCGACCTCTGTCTCCTGATAGCTGTAGAATTTGTCATGCCAAAGAACTGCAGAGCTTCTGGTGTACTGCTGCAATCAGCAGGGGCACACTCCCATAGTTTTGTGACTAGCTCTTTTGACAGAAAGGGCGCACTCAACACATCAAGGTATGAATTCCTCAATGAGCATGTCCACTTCTAGAAACCATATATCTTCTGTAATTTGTGCCTTTGCCTTGTCAATCATTTGCAACCCAACCTGGGCTTGCTGCACTGTCCCTGTAACAAGGGAGTGCAGGTTTCATATGCGCAAGGCCCTCAAAAATTGACCTTCCTCGAAGACTGTGATCTCACAACCCACTTTCAAGCAGGGTTTCTACCAGGTTATATTTTACTATTATCACTGGTAAATGCACAGACAGAACTGCTGCTGATAATGAATAAATACTGACTGTGAGATAACCAATATTTCTATATTTTCTCCCTCCATGTAGAAAACGTTGTTTTGATTCTCTTTTATTTGGGGTCAAACTTACCAAGAAGTAAAGGAAATATTTTTGGAGAATGAAGAGACCCGGGAATGTAAGTATTAAAACCATCTGCCTGGTAGTTGCTGCAAACAAGCAAACGAAAGTGCTGACAGTGGGCAGCCATGCCTCATACCAGTGGTCAACAAAGCAAAACCAAAGGGGATGATGGACGGAGTGTTGAACATTGCAAACACTCACCCCCAATCAACTGATCTGGGTTTAATCCATCATCATTCTTTAGCTCACTCCGCCACCCCAGTTCAGACATGGCCATATGCAAATCAGTCTGACCCTGTGCCTCATGGGAACAGTCCAGCCCGAACTGCCAAGCCATGTCTTCCCTAGACCGGAAACAAGCATCCTGGGACCGGTTTCGGGTTCATAACCCTCATCAGCCAGGCTATCTTGAATCCAGTGGCAAAGTGAGCAAGGGACCCACGTCTGGGCATACCCTGCCAACTTAGGGCGAACAAAGCAAAACCAAAGTGGATGATGGACGGAGTGTTGAACATTGCAAACGCTCACCCCCAGTCAACTGATCTGGGTTTAATCCATCTTCATTCTTTAGCTCACTCCGCCACCCCAGTTCAGACATGGCCATATGGAAATCAGTCTGACCCTGTGCCTCATGGGAACAGTCCAGCTCGAACTGCCAAGCCATGTCTTCCCTGGACCGGAAACAAACATCCTGGGACCAGTTACGGGTTCATAACCCCTCATCAGCCAGGCTATCTTGTATCCAGTGGCAAAGGGTGCAAGGGACCCACGTCTTTGCATACCCTGCCAACTTAGGGCGAACAAAGCAGGACCAAAGGGGATGATGGACGGAGTGTTGAACATTGCAAACACTCACCCCCAGTCAACTGATCTGGGTTTAATCCATCATCATTCTTTAGCTCACTACGCCACCCCAGTTCAGACATGGCCATATGCAAATCAGTCTGACCCTGTGCCTCATGGGAACAATCCAGCCCGAACTGCCAAGCCGTGTCTTCCCTGGACCGGAAACAAGCATTCTGGGACCGGTTTCGGGTTCATAACCCTCATCAGCTAGGCTATCTTGAATCCAGTGGCAAAGTGAGCAAGGGACCCACGTCTGGGCATACCCTGGCAACTTAGGGCGAACAAAGCAAAACCAAAGGGGATGAGGGTCAGAGTGTTGAACATTGCAAACACTCACCCCCAGTCAACTGATCTGGGTTTAATCCATCATCATTCTTTAGTTCACTCCGCCACCCCAGTTCATACATGGCCATATGTAAATCAGTATGACCTTGTGCCTCATGGGAACAGTCTAGCCCGAACTGCCAAGCCATGTCTTCCCTGGACCGGAAACAAACATCCTGGGACCGGTTTCGGGTTCATAACCCTCATCAGCCAGGCTATCTTGAATCCAGTGGCAAAGTGAGCAAGGGACCCACGTCTGGGCATACCCTGCCAACTTAGGGCGAACAAAGCAAAACCAAAGGGGATGATGGACGGAGTGTTGAACATTGCAAACACTCACCCCCAGTCAACTTATCTGGGTTTAATTCATCATCATTCTTTAGCTCACTCCGCCACCCCAGTTCAGACATGGCCATATGCAAATCAGTCTGACCATATACCCCATGGGAACAGTCCAGCCCGAACTGCCAAGCCATGTCTTCCCTGGACCAGAAACAAGCATTCTGTGCACTGGTTTCGGGTTCATAACCCTCATCAGCCAGGCTATCCTGAATCCACTGGCAAAGAGAGCAAGGGACCCACATCTGGGCATACCCTGCAAACTTAGGGCGAACAAAGCAAAACCAAAGGGGATGATGGACGAAGTGTTGAACATTGCAAATACTCACCCCCAGTCAACTGATCTGGGTTTAATCCATCATCATTCTTTAGCTCACTCCGCCACCCCAGTTCAGACATGGCCATATGCAAATCAGTCTGACCCTGTGCCTCATGGGAACAATCCAGCCCGAACTGCCAAGCCATGTCTTCCCTGGAACGGAAACAAGCATCCTGGGACCGGTTTCAGGTTCATAACCCTCATCAGCCAGGCTATCTTGAATCCAGTGGCAAAGTGAGCAAGGGACCCACGTCTGGGCATTCCCTGCCTACTTAGGGCGAACCAAGCAAAACCAAAGGGGATGATGAACGGAGTGTTGAACATTGCAAACACTCACCCCCAGTCAACTGATCTGGGTTTAATCCATCATCATTCTTTATCTCACTCCGCCACCCCAGTTCAGACGTGGCCACATGCAAATCAATCTCACCCTATGCCTCATGGGAACAGTCCAGCCCGAAATGCCAAGCCATGTCTTCCCTGGACCAGAAACAAGCGTCCTGGGACCGGTTTCTGGTTCATAACCCTCATCAGCCAGGCTATCTTGAATACAGTGGCAAAGTGAGCAATGGACCCACGTCTGGGTATACCCTGCCAACTTAGGGCGGACAACGCAAAACCAAAGGGGATGATGGACGGAGTGTTGAACATTGCAAACACTCACCCCCAGTCAACTGATCTGGGCTTAATTCATCATCATACTTTAGCTCACTCTGCCACCCCAGTTCAGACATGGCCATATGCAAATCAGTCTGACCCTGTGCCTCATGGCAACAGTCCAGCCCGAACTGCCAAGCCATGCCTTCCTTGGACAGGAAACAAGCATCCTGGGACCGGTTTCGGGTTTATAATCCTCATCAGCCAGGCTATCTTGAATCTAGTGGCAAAGTGAGCAAGGGACCCACGTCTGGGCCTACCCTGCCAATTTAGGGCGAACAAAGCAAAACCAAAGGGGATGATGGACGGAGTGTTGAACATTGCAAACACTCACCCCCAGTCAACTGATCTGGATTTAATCCATCATCATTCTTTAGCTCACTCCGCCACCCCAGTTCAGACATGGCCATATGCAAATCAGTCTGACCCTGTGCCTCATGGGAACAGTCCTGCCCAAACTGCCAAGCCCAGATCTCTGTACTGGGGTAAATGTATGACATTGTTCTGCATTCTGTCCATCAACTGTTGTTTTTGCATTTGTCACTCCGAGTGGGAAGGGTATGCCCAGACGTGGGTCCCTTGTTCTCCATGCCACTGGAATCAAGCTAGCTTGGTTGTAGAGGGGTGAAACCCCGAAACCGGCCCTAGGATGCTTGTTTCCAGTACAGGGAGGACCTGGCATGGCAGTTCGGGCTGGACTGCTCCCATGAGGCACAGGGTCAAGACTGATTTGCATATGGCTGGGTTCAAACTGGAACAGCATGGTGAGCAAAGAAACGATGGATTGAGACCCAGATCACTGTACTGGGGTGAATGTATGACATTGTTCTGCATTCTGTCCATCAATAATTATTTTTGCATTTGTCACCCTGAGTGGTAAGGGTATGCCCAGACGTGGGTCCCTTGCTCTCCATGCTACTGGAATCAAGCTATCCTGGCTGAAGAGGGGTGAAACCCCGAAACCGGTCCTAGGATGCTTGTTTCCAGTCCAGGGAGGACCTGGCTTGGCAGTTCGGGCTGGACTGTTCCCATGAGGCACAGGGTCAAGGCTGATTTGCATATGGCTGGGTTCAAACTGGAACGGCATGGTGAGCAAAAAAACGATGGATTTAGGCCCAGATCTCTGTACTGGGGTGAATGTATGACATTGTTCTGCATTCTGTCCATCAACTGTTGTTTTTGCATTTGTCACCCCGAGTGGGAAGGGTATGCCCAGACGTGGGTCCCTTGCTCTCCATGCCACTGGAATCAAGCTATCCTGGCTGAAGCGGGGTGAAACCCCGAAACCGGCCCTAGGATGCTTGTTTCCAGTCCAGGGAGGACCTGGCTTGGCAGTTCGGGCTGGACTGTTCCCATGAGGTACAGGGTCAAGACTGATTTGCATATGGCTGGGTTCAAACTGGAACGGCATGGTGGGCAAAAAAACTATGGATTTAGGCCCAGATCTCTGTACTGGGGTGAATGTATGACATTGTTCTGCATTCTGTCCATCAACTGTTGTGTTTGCATTTGTCATACCAGTGGTGGCCGCCACAAACAAAGTGTGGTGGGGCTGGTAGAGTGATCGCAGGCGGACCGTGCCAGGGGGGGTGTTAGTAATAATATATATCTTTTAACAGAACTTACCTGAAGCTGCCATCCATCTCCTGCATTGCGTCACGCTCTTTTCCTCTTCCTGGTCCCAGCAGCCCCTGGGACAGACTCTCATCCAATCGATTGGCCTGAGCAGCCTGGAAAGCCACTCTGCTTAGACCACAGAGTCTATGGGGTTTCTCTAGCCCAGCTGTTCAATACAACCGGGCTGGAGAAACCTAAGTGCATATGTGAGTTTGGCCAGCCTGAGACAGCCAGCAAACACACATATGCGCACTTAGGGAGTGCATATAGCACTCCTCCCCCTCCCATGCCTCCGCCTGCCCCTCCCTAAAGCGAGTTGCTAGAACATCGTTGCTAGAACATTATGCTAGAACATAGTTTTATTTTTCATTTGCTGGTTCTGAGCCAGGCAGCGGGTTGACGCTTATCTGCCATTTCGGAGGAGCCACCGCTGCCTCATACGCCTGTTCAAGCATATGTGCTCTGGTGTGTTTCCATTAATTATATAATTCATGACTTGAGGATGCATAGTGAGGAAAAAACACAACTTTGAAACAGTTCCATTGGAAACAACCGATAACCTGATTAAATGCTTTTTGAGCATCAGGAGTCTTCAGTACCACTGGCATTCTGCTCTGCGTAATTTTATATTGTCATGGGTCTCATGAGCTCTCATTAATCATGACTGATCCCATTTGACAAAGGTGGAATGATAACTATCCATCATTAATACAAGCTCCTAATACACATATTTGCACTTACACTGGTAGGTACAATAGGTCATTGTGTTTGATATGCTTTTTATTTTTAAATGTTCCCTTGTCTATGTATTAGTGTAATGTCTGCCTCTGCCTTCGTAGGAGTAGCACCCTCTACCCCATAAAGGGTTTATATAGGTTACCAAAAGAGCCACTAGCTCCTCTGCAAAGGGTTTCATAAAAATCAGAAGTAAATCCATCAGGACACAGGGATTTAGTAGGTTTAAGGCCCGCATGGCTTCTGAAACATTTGAATCTTCTATCAGGTGATCCGAGTCCTGCTTTGAATCATAGTGATTTTAGAGAGAGAGCATTATGAAAGGTAATCAGCGCCGTCTGCGTGGAAATGGAAGTCTATATGGTACAATAGCTAACAGACATCCCTCAAAGCCTCCATCTTCACCTCATTTGCCACTTTCTTCATTTACCCCCCCGTTCTATTTCTCCTTTACAAGACTTGTTATGCCAAGTACTAAACTGCATGTCTATCAACCTCTTTTATTTATTGACTAATCTTTATTGTCACAGAATTTCTGTTAAAGACTCATTAAGGCTTATTAGCATTTAGGAGGGTCAGTTGACCCCTCAATTTGCTAACTTTCCCAGCCCCCCCCCCCCTACCAATGGCTTCTCCTTGTTATCTTTCTCAAGTTACACTATTTCCTTGAGAATTTTGGCAGTAATCACTCTAGTTTCCCTTTCAGTTCTGGCCTCCAAAACAAGGTGCATACCTCGGAGGTAGGTCTTCAGGGTTACCAAGTTAGTCACCAGTGTTGGTTCCGGCATCTATCTTTTCAAACTCCTGACTTTGGCATAGTATTTCATTTCTGTAGATCATGTCCCTTAGCAAATATCCACTGAGAAGCCACCTGAAAGCTTGGCCTATTGGCACTGTATGGGCACGTTTGCATGGTCTACCACCAATATAATGCCTGTATCTGTCACCACTACCTGAGTTTCAAACGCTAAGCAGCAGTTTTGGCATATGTCTAAAATGTATTGGACCTGCCTATCTCAACAATTCATACTAAATTAGATGAGTATCAAGAAGTAATCCTTGGATTACTTCTTCAGCCAAACAGCTCTCCCATTGCAGAGATGGTATCTATTGGAAATGTGTTTTAATGGCAAATATGGTACATAGATGTTGGTGGACCTTTTAGCCTTAAGGTGGTCCTCCCCAAAACGTTTTGCCTGCTTCACTCCCGTTTGCTGAAATTCATTGTGTTGTCTTTAGGACTCTGTTCCATTTACCATTGCTAACACGTGCTAAACTGCTTGTGTACACTCCTAAAAATATGGTAAAATTTGACTACACCTGACTGGCACATTTAATTTACTTTTAAGTCCCTAGTAAAGTGGTACAACATGTCCCCAGAGCCTGTAAATTAAATTCTACAAGTGGGCCTGCAGCACTTGTTGTAAAGTAACTTTTAAAAACATCTCAGACCTGCCATTGCAGCCTGTGTGCAGTTTTAAACTGCCAAATCGACCTGGCAAAATAAACCTTTTACTACATACGAGTGATAGCATGCACTACGTTTTTCGCTCCTTTTTATTCGCCTTGTTAGGCTGCTGCTCAATTGCAAAGATTTAGCGTGCTGGCTTGACCCGTGCTCTGTCCTAGTAGCACTGACAAAAATGAACAATCCAAACTGGTAGGTAGTCACCACCCAGACTCAAGTCGCTACAGCTATGCAAGCGCTCAATTTCAGGAATACAACATTCAGAAACCACATTTTAAGCCATTTATTCCATTTTAATCTATATTTATTCCAAAAATTCTTTGATGTTATTACAAAGATAGTGTCATTTGACACATTTAATGCTACTGAAATGCAAATCTAGGCCTTATTCTGTAGCACGTCAGAATTCACTTTACATCCTTGGAAACCGTGCATATGTGTACCCAATGCATTTCGGGCTAATAAGCTTCATTTATATTTCAGACCTGTGACGATGCCCTTCAGGACCAGCAGTAAACTGAGTTCATTCTTACTGAATTCAAGGAGATATCATCCATCATCATCATTACAGCAATTCTTTAAGCTTGTGACATTTAGGTGGCGCCCTATGACTTTGATGTTGCATGTGTTTTTAGGTCATGCCGACAGACAGCTTTAGATGTTTGCTGGGGAGCAGTGGCAGCTGGCAGGAGATGGGGGTGGCTTGGCAGGTGAGGGAGGGAGATGGGAGACAAAAAAATATTTAAAAAACACTTACCTTTTGCTGCTGGCCGGCAGAGCCGGCTGGTCTATAGGGGCGCCGGAACAGCGCCCCACTACCATCAACACAAAAAGAAACTGCTCACTGCAGTTCAGTCAATAGGAATGTAAGAAGAGGAATTGACAGCTTTCACAATTTGTCTGTTTACTTTTCCGGGCCTGTGCTCACACTGGCAAAAGTGCGCATGTCAACGCACAGTGCAGAACAGAGCAGGGGTCCATATGGACTGTGCATGTGAGAAAGGGGCGCTCTTCATTTCAGCTCCAACTCTCATTCATAAACCATTAGATATGCTGCACATGCCTAGTGTAGTATAGCATGTCTGAAGATAGCATGCTGCTCAGACGGTGACGTGATTTTAACACAGTCGCCCCATGCCCTGTCAAATGCGACGATACAGCCGAGTAAACAAGGGTCAGCCGCCCCAGACGCATCCAGTTTTCTGATTTGGCAGTCTTAAATCAGCACGTGATCTTGAAAAATGACTTTAGATTGCTCGTACACATTCTATATTTCCTGCATACATTAATGTTTGACTTTTTTAAGCACCCACTGGACTATTTCGGCTGCGATAACATTCGAAATAGCCATCACTTCATTTGAGATGAAGCTGGAAATCACGTGCTGTCACTCCGGGTAAATTTCACAGATGAAAACTTGATCCTGGTTATTTATTTTTTTCTAATGCACGTGTTAAGTGATAGTTCGTTTATGTTTTCAAATTCTTGGCTGGCAACAAAAGTTAATCTGAGACGTTGAAATTATGACTGTGCGAAAATGTAATCAAAGCTTCAGAAATGCTGTCAAGGATAGAGAAGGCTCGAAACATCTGAACAGTGTCAAGTCCTGGCTGGGTAGGCGCTTCATGTCTGAACAGATGACCTTCAAGCTGGGCTGAGCTCCCTGCTTTTCAAAGCTGGAAAGAAAAGAAGTCTGCAGAAAACCAAATCGATAAATCAGGAGGTGGCCCCACACTCACAAACATGGATTTCTTAACACAAATGTGAGGGACTAATGCACACAACAAACGAACCTCACAATTTACTAATCTGTACCTTAATCCGCACACATAAATCACTTCCAGCGAAGCCACTTCAGCCACACAGCACACCAAACAGCATTTTATTTTAAATTGACAACATTTACATGGCTTCAGAAGGCCCGTAGAAGCAGAGGAGAGAATCCATGAAGAAGCTGGCTTGCAATAAATCGACTGGAAAGGTGGCATTCAGGTTGGTTTCGTTTTACTTAATGTTAAGAGTTTTCCTCATTATTGACAGGGTGCATGAAAAGTATAATAAGTCATATTCAAAGTTATTATTCTTTTTTAGGTCTCGCTTTCGAGACCTATTGTCGCCGAGATGCCTCTCAAGGGAGACAGCAGCGATAGCGGTTGGGGTCGGGGTCTGTGGACGCGCTTCTGAGACGCGCTTGCGCAGACGCACACACAGACACACGCGCGCGCACTCACCCCGCCGCTGCCGACCCCCCTCACCGCATCCGCGGCTGCCTAACGCGCACGCACACACCTCGTTTAGGATTTGTGCCCTGCCCGTAATGATTGTCATTGTAATACTGGGAGAGGATGAGGTGGTACGGCCGGAGCTGCCGACTTTCAAACACGGGGGATCAGGTTCGAGCCTTCGCGTGAGCTCAACATGTTGTAATTATGGGCTATTCACATAATATCCTGATTTCTAAAAGCAAACAAGACATTGTGAGGTGTAACCGGTGCTCGTGCAAAGCGCTCCGATGCCAAGAGGTCGAGTTCCCGCTATACAAAACTGTAAACATAAATATACATTTGGTCGAAGGGATGTCACTGGCCAAAGTTGCGGTTCTGGGAACGTCGCCGAGCCACAACCTTGCCGTGGTCCCGTTTCTTATTTTACAAACCCAAACACACAAATAATAAAGCACCGGATTGCGACTGAGGGAATACAACAGGCTGAGGGCACGTCGCTATTCGCAAACTATTTCAGTCCAATGACAACCAGTTTAGATTTCACTTCAGCACTATCCCGTATCACGGTCAACGGTTAAGCCCCTAAGTAGGAATGGCCTGTTCCCCTTCCCCCCCCCCTTTACAGATACAGTGCCCCTCATCACGGCCTCAAAATCCTTGAAGCGGGACCTGCCCCACTCCGCTAGCCAGAGCCGCACCCACAAAGTCGCCAGACGCGCACACCCCTCACCCGAAGCTCAGAGAAGGCCGCCATTTTCAACCCGCAGACATCCTCGCGCTCTGCGGCCGCCGTCGTCACGTGACTTCAGAGCAGGAAGTGGCAGCCCTGAAACAGCTGTGCAGCCCCGCCCCTTGCGCACCGGGGGCCTGTCAGTGGTAGCAGCTGACCCCACCCCTATCCCCAAGGACGTATACATTGTGTCCTACGTGCGACGTAAACAGGTGCAGAAACTGACACTAGTGACTGGGACACTGCTCACATTATGAGTGTCCTGGTCAATACTCATTTACTACACAGGAAAAAAACTGCGCCTTCACACTCCAACGTTTGGTTACAAATATGTAGAGTCTTGTAAATAAAAGAACACTAGAAAGGAGAGAGATATGGCTTACGGCTAGAGCGGCCGATTTTGAAGTGGGGAACCAGGTTCGAGTCTAGTGGGAGGCTCAAGCATCCTGTGATTCTGGGCAAATCGCTTAATCTCCTCCTGCCCCAAAAAAACCAAGCATTGGCATAGCCAATAGGTCTCACATTTGGGATCTTATAAGTTTCTAGCCATGCAACAGTTGATGTTGCTGCACTGCATAACTAAATACTTATAAGGTTTCAAAGGCGAGACCTATTGGCTATGCCAATGCTTGTGTTGTGTTTGCTGTGCGTTCAAAGCCCGGTTAAATGTCAGCCTATGTTGTTTTACCAATTGCTTCTTATTTTATCTTAGAAATGTTAACTTTTCATTCAGTGACTGCAGAGTTAGAGAACTGTCTCACAGTCGTGCTGGCACACGCAACATTTAAATAGCTTATACAGTTCAGTAGTTGTAAAAAAAAAATCTTTATATAACTGAAGTGAGATGAAAGCAAAACAAATCAAAATACTTTACTTGGTGGGGGTGCAGATGAAAAATATTTGCTGAAATTCCTATTTCCACACATTTGTTGTATGCTATATAGTTGTATAAGTAAAACTGAATGTCAGTGGGAAAGTTTGTGGCCAATTCAGTGTAATATAAATGAGCATGTGCTTACACTTTATGATTTAGTAACATATTTATCAAAAGTGAGTTTTTAAATATGAACCAAGATACATTCCTGTACCTGCGTTGATGACAAAACTATCTGTGAACTAAGAGGCAAGTCAGGGACGTGCGTACCCTAATATGTCTGCTGGATTTTTATTATACATGGAGCAAAAGTTTAGTTTATTGAACTATAGAGTTTTTTTCTACAGCAGACATACTGAACTTGATAATTTGAAGGTGCTCACCTGTGTGAGAGTGATGAGAAAAGCTACTCTGTGAAGCAAAATATTTGCCTTGGGTCACACAATTTAAGATGAGTTTATGGGTCAAGTGAATTACAGTTAGGTCGAGAAGTCATTAAACCTGCAGGTCTGGAAAATAAATGCAGGTTTTTCTAGACCTGATGGTTGTGAAGATTAGATGAAATTAAAATTATCTTTCTGCCCACAATACTTTTCCTGCGGCAGTCCCTCACATTCTAATCAGGGGGCTGGGTGGTGAGTGGAAAGAAACTTTAATGTAGTAAGACAGATGACAAAACGGCTGGGGGGGGGGGGGGTCCTAATTTGATCAGTTACTACCTTGTGGCTTACATCAGCTGTTTTCTAGAGTGGAACAGACTAGAATCGGAGACGTACTGGTGCTTCACAGACCAGCGTTGATGGGTATGCATCTATAGAAGGCCACTTGGTCCCAAACAAAAAGTGAGCATAGGCCTTTACTCATCCCCGGTAACATGGGGGACTTTAGCAACCTGATATAAGGTGGCCACCAAAAAGGGGTTTATAAACCAACCGTCACCAATTAATTCCATCATAGGCAACCCTGACTTTATCCCAGAAGCATCGGGTGAATCCTATTTGTTGGCAGGGGGCAGGTTATAAAACAGATGGAGATTTCTGTGACCACATGATATTAAAATCATATGAGCAAATTAAATCTGAATGCAGCCGTACTGAAAAATAAAGAAGGTAATATCTCCAAATTAGACATTGGGCCACTGAAAAGTCTATCCAGCCATTTGCAAGTAAAAGCGAACAGAATTTGAAAGATGAATGTTTATGAAGACTGGCAATAAATGCCACCTCTAAGACATATACAAGTTACAGGTAATCCCTGCCCAAGAAGTCTGCATAACTGTTAGTCTAAGGGATGGGAGCGAGAACTGGGCTGAGCCCTATCAGACGTTTAATGGAAGGATATTTGCTGGCGTACGATTGAGAAAAAGCGCCTGTCAAATCATGTTACATTGATATTGCACTCCTGTCAATACCCAAATGTGCCCGTTCCAAGTCCCAAGAATGATGGAGGAGATGTGGAGACTGTTGCTTCCGCTTACAGCATCTGTGGCACTACTTCAAGCAGAAAAGATTCCAGAAACTGGTCTTCAATTATATCGACACCATGTTTGATACTGAGAGTCATACTCCTGAACAGACAGCCCAACCCTCTACTCTCCCCTAAGAGCAAATTGATATTAACTAGTCCTGCGTGTGTTGCAAAGTAAACTATATTCATATTTTGAGGCTCTGACAAAATACCAGATTACAGGTCCTAGATACATGTTTTATGAACCTGATGCCAATGGAGAAGTTGGCAGCGGCCTTTGAACATGGAGGAAGATTTCGGGCAACCAGTGTTATCCCACCCGTCTTTCGATGCCAAGCAAATTTAAGGAATTGCCTTGTCCTAGTTTCTTCAGCTCACAGGACAGGTGGAAGACCAAAGATAGAAAATCTTAAAGAACAGTAAGATACGTTGGTTCTTTTACGACTTATATACAGTCGGGTCGAGGTCTCTAAGTGGTCTCACTATCTATAGTGTGTGTAACTAGGTGTACTCACAAGCTGTGAGTTGGAGAAAGGGATGATATATTTTTTAAGGTACTGGGTTTCATGGTTAATGCCCCTCGGCCTTCAGAAATAGGCAGTTGTATTTTGAAAACACTCAATAAAATCGATTTAATCCATACTGTGGTGGTTGATAAACATGAAGACTAATGGTCTTTCTCAGCTAATTGTGGTACGAGTTGTTGAAATAAGGAGTTTACCGTCATGGGTGCCTGCTGTTGTGCAGCAGCATTACTGAAGTGTGGGAAGCCCTTAGTCCCTGCCTAGCCAAAAGCCTAAAATTCATACAATTAAGAAGAGGTGACTGGACTCTGGTAGGGCACGTCTCTATATTATTAGCTGGGGAAGACGCACTTTTCTTCTCTTGCTGTTGCCAGCGTGATGGGGCGTGGGAGAAGGGTTTTTATTAGTGATAAGCACCTCTAGCCAGCCGTCAGCCACCCAGGCCTTTTTCTGTACTGTCATGCGAGCTGCTTGGCAAGCTCCAACAAGCATTTGCAATGCAATAGGTCTCGCATTATAAAAGTGTGAGCAGTTGGCATTGCTAATAATAATGCTACACTAGCTATTGGCATTGTAAATGATAATGACATTTATTTATGTTTGTTTTATAAAATAGATAAAAAAGGCATTGTCATGAACAATGCCAATACTTTAAACTTTTGCAAATGCGAGACCTATTGCATTGCAAATGCTTGTTGTAATGTGTTGTACTGTTAGCATTGAGGGTCTGCAGTGACCCCACCTAGCCCTCATATAGAGTTAATCCTATTTAACTTTCTTTCTAAACAGAGATTTAGTTTTCACTGTTTACTAGAAGTTCCAGTCAGGCACAAGCCTGGCTCTGGCTCAGCTAGAGGCCCTGTGTGCCTTCTTAAGCAAATATATTATTTCACCAAAACTCTTTTTACTTCAATATCATGTATGAAAGAAATCACTTTCAAATAAATATGTGTGTTCAGACTACCAGTTGTACAAAATTATCACTTTTAATAGTGCAGTGCTACAATGTGCCCTAATAATGTTAAAGGTTCAATGTGTTAGAGAAAGACAATTATTTTTATTTTTCAAGAGACTTTATCATACTTTACGTCGTTTGTTGTGTGACTTACATAACATATATTTTCACAGCTTGTCTTGTGCATGGGCTCTGAGATCCGAGTCAACTCTCCCTGTTAATTTGTTTTCTTGTCCACCTTTACTATGTATCAATGCAGTGCTAAAAGGGACGTCTTCTGACTCATGTACACCAGCCATTATTACAACACTAGACAGCTGAAGGGCTGAGTTGGTCCTGCTATAACTGACCTAGTGAAGTGAATAATAAAGGGCAAAATGGTAGTGTGATGCACTTACTACAACCAAATGCAGCAGGTAAGTGCTTATAAACTTAGAAAACCCAAGGCATACTGGCACATCACAAGAATACTCGAATATGTCATCAGTGTCCTTTCAAAACCTCTTGATTTCTAGCTAATTAATGTGGCGATTGGGCTCCGAAGTGAACATTTTGTTCTAATGTTTTCGTTGAAGTAGGTTGTGCTCTTTAGGTTTGTGTGCTTGCTTCTTCAAATCTGAAGAAGGTATTTACAGCCACCACTTTCAAAGTTCACCAGCCGCCACTGCTGTCCAGCCGTCTCTCTCCTTCGGTCCCTTTAGCCGCCTTCTACTCTGCTTCCGTAGCGGAAGGAAGCAGGAAGCACACAGGCTTCCTCCACTAAGCCAATCATAACGCTGCAATGCAGCATTGTGATTGGTCTAAGCGCTGTGGTTCTGCGCTCAGACCAGGACTGTGAGGCTTTGTATGTTCCTTATCAGGCGGTGTAAAGCAAGCCTGGTGGGGAAGATGCAAAGTGAGCAGGGCAGTTATGGGCAATTGGAGTGGGCAAACCACTCCTAACCTGTAACCAGAGCCCCACCCCGCCCTAACCTAGCCCATAGCGAAAAATAAAATGATAATAGCCAGTTAATTATTTTATTTTTCCGCTGCACTGCTCATAAAGCAGCGGGGTGGCGCTCCTTCGCTTTAGTGAAGGAGCCGCAACTGCTGGTGAATGGGCTTTGGGGTTGCGCTTTGCTCATGATTCAACAGCTTTCTTTACTGTCTCAGTTTCCTGTCCCTGATTTGATGGTTTTACTCCCTATCCTGGTGTTTGTCCCACCCAAAGGAGTATTTCTTTCACTGTGTTTCGATTAAATGAATTGTATTCTTCTAACACTAACGTCATACTCTTGCAGCGCAAAGCATGAGGGACTATTTTCTCTCTATCTCACTCCATGCTCTCCCTCCTCAACCTCTTACCCACCACCACTCTGTGTACGTGACATCCCACGCTCTCCTAGCACCCACTTACAACGTCCTCCACCCATTACTAATACAGAAACAGCACCAACTCTAAATGGGTTTTAAATGATTCCAAGATGGGCATTTGTATACATGTATGCGCACACAGAGGCCAAGTTAGAATACTTTTTCCTATTCTTTATAAAATACTATTCCATGATATCTGCCACACATGCACTGTGGCCATCTTAGAATGTTTTTTCTCATGCTTTATGAAAAACTGTGCTAAAATGAAAATCATGGTTGCACATACATGGTAGGCATTATGGAATACCATTGGTGGGTACCTCCTCATAATGGTGTTTGCCATGCACCCTTGCAAAACCGAAATAAGTATTTTCAAAGCCAACAGATCTCTACCCACAGTGTCAAGACCCATTGCCTTTGCCAATGCTTGTTATACTTTTCACCTGGTTGCCATCTGCTTTCACTTGATAGTAATTTGCAAGTGCCAAATGCTGTTTTCTGTGGCCTTTTGGAAATTGCATCTGGTTGATACATTCCATTTGCAAGTCGTTATTTGGTTATGTCAAATAAGAAATATTACAAGCTTACCAACCCACTGTTTTGTTGGGTCTCTATACCATTTTTGCCGCTTATAACATTTTAGCTGTTAGTGCAGAGGTCTTAAAACTGGGGTGCTGGCCCCCCTGCTGGATGGGGCTTAAGTGATCCAAGGGGGGGGCGCAAGGCTCTTGCCAAGAAAAGCATCATGCTTAGTCTTAAGTTATAAAGAAAATGTGCGGCATTAATCCACTTTGTAATAGGCCATCACTAGCATCTTTTGTCATTTATATGCTGACTGGGAGTATGTGTAAAAGAGGTAATAGAATTCAACTGCAATGTTTAAATATGTTTAGACACATTTAAACACTGTCAATTTAAGATTATAATTGAGAAAAATTGAAGGAGGGGCTCAATGTTTTTTTTTAACACGGGGGATGCAACATTAAGAAGTTTGAGGACCACTACCTTAGTGCATCACTACATTTTAATTTTCCTGTCGCAATCCACTTTGCAAAAGATTTGTGATTCACAAAACTTTAGAACATAGAGCCTGATATTCTCTAAATATGGAGGGGCCCAACATACAGTAACAGTTGGTGTTGGAGAAAAGTGGTGGGCAGCGCGGGGAGGCCAGTAACAAAAACAAACAAACTCTGGGCACAGGCTGAGACTCCCAGACTCCCCCTATGGCCAATTTAGACGCTGCTCTCATGGTAGTAATATCCATGAGAGCAGCGTTGGGATTGGGCGGTGCGGGCTGGTTCTGCGCTCCATCAGGGACTGGGAGCCTGTGCCTATTTTTATTCCCCACCGAGCAATGCAGCTGGGTTGGAGAGATGTCAGTGTGCATGTCTGTTTGGCCGTCCTAAGATGGTGGGCCAAACCGACATGCGCACTGACAGCAGTGCCCACCACTCCTCCACCATTCCTAGTAAGGTTCCACCCCCCAAGAGTCGGCTACAGACGAAAAATAAAATGATAATAAAACTATTTTCTTTTATTTTTCGTTTTCCTCTGCGGGCAGCGGGCCGATGCTCCTCTGCTGCCTCCATAACCCCAGCTACACCTGAATTTTGAGATCTAGAGGAGAGACTGGGAACAGCCGTTTCCTAGGGGGCACACCATTGAGTAGTGCCAAGCTACTGGGCCGCACTTTTGCAGTGGACTATGATGCGGGTGAAGATATCTGTCCTGGGGCATGCAGCGTTTAATTGTGAGACATTGCCTTACTTCAGATAGAAGAGGAGAAGTGCTGTGGATGAATCTGTGTAAATGTACTTTTTTATTATACAGGCAATGTGGCTTCTACCGGGCATAATCAGTACCAAATTATCTATTTTGATCAGGTTCCAGTGCTATGGATTTTTCCCCTAAGACTTTCCGGTAGTGAATGCCAGTATGCATCTGCGCGCATTCCTCAACCTGTCACTGCATATGGCATCTTACAGAAAGCATTTTCCAGCCAAGAAAAGATTTGGGCAGTGAATGCCACCTGGAATGTTGGCCCATTTATAATTTCCTAGGAGAGGCTGTAACATTACATCCAAACCGGTATCACTTTCCAAGTCACTTAATATGCCAGCCAGCGGCTGCATTCGGTTATTGGGCATGATGCCAGTTTACGTGGATTTTGCCCTTGCTACAAGTTTCCTAAACCTGCTGTATTCTCTTAACACTACATTCACCTCATTACCAGCTTTTGTAACTTTGATATCTGAGGTTTGCACAGTCTGAAATTCTGGGTGTAAGTACACGTCTTCATGAAAAATAACAGACTGTCTCAAGGTGGTGCTAACATATGCAACAAACATGCATATTAGTGTTTGCGGACCTAGGATTGCCTATTTCATTGAATAGAAAATAAGCCAATATGTGTTGTGTAATAGTAATATGTAAGCTACATAATGCGATGCTCCTTCCATCGAGGCTCTGCCATCTCTGCTTGGATCCATGCCTCACCATCCTCTCCCCAGGGGCAGAAATCTGGATTGATGGAGGGAAGTTCAGGTAACTTCTGAAGAGGCTAAAAGTGACTCCCCACCACGCTTATTCTTCATTCAGGTAAAGGAAGCAGGAGTGTAAGCCCAGCCAACTCACTCCCATTACAGAGGAGAGAGGGGCTAACTCCTTGTCACCCTTTTTGATCTACCACCATATCAGTTGTGGTCTGGGCCAGTAGCAACTCCTAGTTGACAAAGGTCAGGTCAAATGATCAACAAGAAGAAAGACAGGACCTCCATTTAAATAATTTATATTTTCATACTTTTTAGGTCTCACCTAGAGCGTATCGCGAATGCGCTGCTCTAGGAGAGGGCTCTTGGAATCAATTCAGACTTCCAAGAGCCTTCTCCATGCGGGTGTGCCTCCTCCCACACATCCCATTGGCCTTTGCGTGTGGCTTTCATGAATTGAAAGCATGCAAATGGCCAAAGACGGATGCATGTCCTGCCTCTCCTCAAAACTTTCACTCCCATGGCCTAGGGGTCTCAGGAGCGCACAGGGTGCCATCTGTTCTGGATCAGGTTTACTCCCAGAGCGTTTTTGCTCTGGGAGCCAGCAGCGGCACGCAGGGATGCTATCTGTTGTGGCTCATGTTACAAATGCTTGTCTAATTAGCGCGGTCGCTTTAACTTTCGCGGCCATGCTGGTCTTCTACTTTGAAGCACACAAAAAAGCAAGGCCTTGGAATCGCGAGGCAAGGATTAATTATGGAATGTGTCTGAAGTCATTCTGGCGGGAGCGAAAGTGAAAATAAATGAGCCGCTCAGGGGTCAGGCACATTGCTTCTGTCTACTCGCGTCAGTCTTGAAGCTGACTCGCCCGGTTTGTTTCTTTCCTCCATCCATTCCGGTCCAGCATCAGCATGCATGACATATAATATAATGTATATTTCCCTTATCGCGTGCTTCCGGTGATTTACGGGTTACCAACACACACATCTCATGAGCAGCACCTCTGGGAGAGTTCCTGGGGTGGGGGTATTTAACCTCAGTGCTTGATTTATTGGCTTTGAAAGGTGGGACCTTGGGGTAAAAAGCGGAATTAACCTGGCATGTTACCCCACCAGGAATAGCACCTACAACTTGCAGGAGACAGAGAGGCACTGCTCGTTTTCTCATATCCCGTCTTTACCTCCTACCCCTTCTCAGCCCCCTCTCGTAAACTGCCTTGTGTGTACTGGAGCCTCTGGTTTCTAGGTGCTAGGCACATCTTTTGAGGTTAAACCCGAGTTTACACTGTTCTCTGCTGATCTTGCTGCCCTGGCACGAGAATATGGCGTGTTTTCATTGTTGGGGTACGAGTGCATGACGCAGATCACTGCTGGGGTGCTTCACAAGCGCCCCCTGAATGCGTCAGTACTGGGATATCAATGTGTGGTACAAGTCAGTCAGTCAGTACATTTTATTGTCTATGATTAAAATCATGTTATGAAATAGTTTCAGTCCAGCAGCTGCGCTTTGGCCTTCGGTTGGCAGGGCAGGCCTTCATCTGGGATAAATGCCCGCACCTAGAGTGTCCTGGTGCTTTACGCTGTCGACTTTGATGTTATTGATTTTCCATGTCTTTGAAATCTTTGAGTTTGAGAAAACTATAAAATTAGTTTTGGTTTGGTTTATTTGTGGGTAACTTTCAGTTTTTTAGTTATTTCAGTTGGTTGGTAAACGCTGTCGGCCAATAGGCGCAGTGGATGGAAGAACTGGGTCACCTGCACAGGTGAGGCTAAAAATGGACTGGAATATTGGAGGCAAGTCTTGGCATAGTGAGGCTCGTGGCATAATACTGGTTCTGGCATGCAAGAGATCATTACTGGCATAAGGGGCACCTGTGGAAACATGTGGGTGCTGGCAGGCATAAGGCAGGCCAAGTGTGGCATAAGGGAGGGGTGCGACTGAGGCCACATGAGGGCACTGAAATGCTAGAGACAATGTCCGACATATGGGTGACCCCTTCCATATGGAGGGCATTAACGGCAAATAGAGGTGGCCTCGAAAACAGACATCTGTCTGCGCTGTGTTTTTATATTTATCATGCAGCTATTAAGGAACTTCAGTGATGTCAGTTGTGTTGTCATTGGGGTTATGGTCATTTGCTATCCCCTCCTAAGAATCTTTGGGGTCAAAAGTCATATGATTTCTCTACCCCTGGCATTTTACTGAATCGACCTCCATGGGGACTGAGGAATAATGACCGACAAGACCCCTTCTTCTGAGAGCTGCTAAGTTCACACTGCACATAAACAGATTCCATTGAAAAAATATCTAACTGCATATGGGGGGAGAGGGGATAGACACCGATATCCCTTGAGGAAACCCACTCCGTAGAGCTCCCACCCGTCCCTTAATTAGAGACCATGAATACCAACTCAAGTTCTTTGGGTTAGAGGTCGTAAACCCCCGGCCATATTTGTTAAAACATATAACGTGAAAAAACACATTTAATTATTTTTATGCACAGTAGCCCACAATTTTACATTTTTCTTACACAGTTACGTTCGAGCCTTAATAGAGTCACTAATACATGGGAGTTACCTAACCATAACTAAGATTGTTCCTGTGCATCCCTCGCAAACAACTTCCGAGTGAGATCATGACTGGTCCCAGGACTCTTCCTCCTAGTACCCCTTGTCCAATACCACATTGGACATGGATGGGTCCCTCCTTTTGAAAGGACCCCACCTACCGACCTCCTATACTGGGAGCAGCTATGCAGGGGGTCTGCCTGCCTGCTAGGATACCTCCCTTAGGCACCCCCATAAACTCAACTTCCTCCACCACGGGCCTGTGCTGTCTTGTACCCACTGCCCATGAAGGTATGGGTGTGAGGTAAGGGTCGCGTGTCAACAACCACCCCCAACCATCCCCGCCACTGCAACCTTCTTTTGACTTGCTGCCAGCACCCCTTTGAGTGTCCTGTGATGCTGCTGTTACTTTGGTCTAAAAGAGGGCCTCACATGAACCCTAACTGACTCACCAATCATGACCTCACCAGCTTATCAACATAAATACGACATATGAACCTGACCTGCAAAAGAAAAGCACAAACGTGAATGCATCATACTACAATGACCTGCATGAGAAAAGTATGTCAGACCTGACACAGGCCGTTACCACAACTTCCAATAAAACGAGATGACTTCACTATGCAAGGTTGCAAACCTCACATTTGTCCCTTCGGCCAAGCCACAAGAACCGAGCACTCCCCTGCGGTGCCCTTTGCTCTGGGGATGGTGGACGGGGAAAAAGAAGCCCTCTAACCTGTGCAGCTCCTGGGGGCCCACTCAATAAAACAAGCATTGGCATAGCCAATAGGTTTCGCCTTTGGGACCGTATAAGTGTTTAGCCATGCAACAGTTGATGTTGTTGCACCAAGGATATTGTGTGGCATAACTAAATACTTATAAGGTCCCAAAAGTGAGACCTATCGGCTACGCCAATGCTTGTTACTTATCCCACCGTCTCCTCGACCGACATCCCTGAGATACTACCCTCTCTGAGCTTACTCCTTACCTTCTCAAAGTATTCCCAGCATCCAGATGCAGGCCTTCTGGGCTGTAATAGAAGCCAATTGGGTAATTACTGTAAGGCACTGTTCCAGGGTCGGTCTGATTGAAAATCAACCCAGACCGTACCTCAACAGAGAGAAAGTAAAGAGAAGGATCTATATGATAGAGGTCTAGGGTGGGGTACTTAGGAAGGGGGGAGACAGCATGGGTGTCTCATGTTGCCCTCACACATCCCGAGGGATGTCATGCTTCATCATCGGGCGGTGCTCCTCGTCGGGCCGGCGGTGCAATGCCCTACGGGTCCCCCGAAGGGTCTCTTTAGCGGAGATCTTTTAAGAGCGCTGCCGTTTGGTGCATGCGGGTATGTGGAGGGGAAGTACCAAGGTCAGTGGTGCTAGTGGTGTGTGCAGGAATAAAAATACCTAAGGGTTACCAGGGAAGCTAGTTTAATAAGAAGGTACCCTTGGTACATTAAAATACGTGGCAAAAGTGTTACTAATTAAAACGTGATGTGTTTAGTAGTAACTAAAGGTACAGGTCAATTGGTCGACATGTTTCGCGCCTAGTGGTGGTCAAAATGATCCGGGGCGCTTCATCAGGACCAGTAGAGGTGAATAGTGTGGGGAGAGGTGCCCAGACTATGTGTAGTGGCGGGGGGTAAAATATCGCCCTCCCACTCGGCAATAAAGGGGGGGGGTTTAGTGTCTCCTACTCGGCAATAAAGGGGGGGGGGTTTAGTGTCTCCTAAACAGGTGGTGTCTGCAGGGAGAGGTATGTTATGCCCCCTTTGAATTAGACCTAGATCAAAGGGAAGATAAAAGAAGGAGAAATGCAGAAGTTAAAAACATATGCGGACTGGCCTTGTCGGTCCGCATAAGTACATAGTGATCCTGAGAGATCACACTTTTACAATGAGACAGTCATAATGTCGTGCACCCTGAAGCCCAGGCTATTCTCAGATTTCTATAGGAGCGAGGAGGCGTGGGTGTGGTCCCATGCCAGTCAAGATGTGGTTGGTCCCGGGCCCCGGTGGCGGTCACAGAACCCAGCTAGAGGTTCGATAGGTAAACTGCTGTACCCCGCGGGGCCCAGACACCTCCAGCCTGGCTGTGCAACGGTCCCCCCCCTCCCTCCTTTTTTGGATACACACTGTAATAGAAGCCGACTCCTCACTGAGGACATAGCATATGATGCAACATGGTGCACTCATTGCCATCTCATTCTACTTCTTGCAGCTTAGTTGTGGGCTGTGCTATGATCAGTTCGTGGAGTGACTGAGAATGCAGCACTTTATTTAAAGTGGAAAATGGAGGAAAACCCAAAATTTTAATTGTAATCATTTTTTACTCCTCCCTTTGGAGTCTGAGCAGTGGTGCCTCATCCGACATCGGTGAGGCTAAACCATCTCTGGTGTCACTCGTTATGTCCCAATCTTCCTCCTCAGAGCCTGTTTATGTGTTTTGCTAGCTGAACTGGCTGAGATTAGGTCACACAACTGAATGTTTGATAGTTGAACGAAAGGCATTAGGCCGAAAGCTCTTGTAACAAATGCGTTACTTCGAAGCTTTTTTTAGCACACCAGTTTTTTTGTAACGAAGTACATGAGCACGACGACACGTAATGTCCAACCTAACATACGAAAGCAACGAATGCCCTGATCTCACCGGTGTATGTCGGTGTTACAGGCAGGTCTGGTTGTGGGGCCGATTCCAGGACAGTCCGTCGTCCGCGCCTCATCCGTCGCCCGAGTCAGGGAAGGTGCTGTCCGCTTATGCCTCATGGGTGCTGATCTTTTTGCCAAAGCATGCTACATACTTGCCCTTAAACACCCTCATATTGTTATCCCATAACCCCTCCACACTCTTAGTCCTAAAAAGAACCCCCACACCCTTCACCCTAAAAACTTCTCCTCACACCCTTATCCCTAAAACTACCCTTTTCCTTAGCCCTAAAGCCACACCTCCCCTTAACCTTAAACCGCCCCTTCCCTTAACCTAAACCACCCCTCCCCTTAACCTTAAACTGCTTCTTCCCTTAGCCTAAACCCACCACTACCCTTAGCTCTAAACCTACTCCTGCCCTTACCCTAAACCCACCCCTTCTCTTAACCTAAAGCCACCCATTCCCTAAACCTAAAGCCGCCAAATTTGTGCTAGTGAACGTTTCGGCATATAGACAGGCGTACTAATGACACCGTTGTGATGCCGCTTTCGGTCTAAAGGCTTTCGTAATAATGCCTTCGTTCAAAAGGTCGTTCCCCGTACAA
Organism: Triturus cristatus; assembly: GCF_964204655.1. Taxonomy (NCBI): domain Eukaryota; kingdom Metazoa; phylum Chordata; class Amphibia; order Caudata; family Salamandridae; genus Triturus; species Triturus cristatus. Next base: position 576,671,660 of record NC_140583.1, on the reverse strand, counting down.
CTAGGGTACAAAAAGTAAATTCCTGAACTTTGCAAATGTTATCCTTTTCAGCTTCAACCCAGGGAGCGAAAGCATGAACACCGCATTGCCGTCCTCATAACAAACATTTGCTATCACTCCTCCCAATCGTACCCTCAACTTCCCATTTTTGTGCTATTGTAGGAGAGGAGCCCTGATTGGCCAAACTCATATTTGATAACTCATGGGGAGAGAAGAGGGGACCATATTTCTATACCAGAACTGGGCCCCTAGGTGGCTGAGGGTGTGTAACATGACCCTCAGGAGTCATGAAACAGAAAACACCTGAATATTGAACATTATTTCTTTGTGGTTTTTTTCCCAGGATGCAGGGAACCTCATTCCTTTATTTCTGGGACTCTCCATCCTACTTCCAGCTGCCTTGTTGCAGACTGGGCCAAGATTGGGCCCTTGACCAGTGAGACAGTTTTGCTTGGCTGGCAGAATAAAAAAGAATAAAGAAACATCCAGATATTTTGAATTTTTGTCCTTTTCAGAATTTACCCAAGGAGAGGGAGTAAAGCATGGCCTAGCATTGACACCTAACCAATAACATTTTACTGATGTGGCTGTCATGTTTATGTCCAGACTGGTAATCCAATTGGGAGAATCACCCAAAGGGTGTTTTTTTTGCATTTGTTTGTTGTTGCGTGAAATCTGTTTATTAAAGTTTTTACACAAACAATACACAACATTTTCTCAAAAAGCACACTCCCCCTTTATTGGCAAAATTGTTTCACAAGCAATAATGTATAATTGGCACAGCCCAGTGAAAAGCAACGTTAGATCTCCTGTGCTGGGAGGTTCCGGGTAGAATGACATGTCTGCAATCAGGAAATAAAGGAGTAAACAATTCTGTAACACTTAAGTCAAAATGGTGAACATGTTTGAATATTTGGCGAGGAGGCATGCCGGGGTGTAATACCACTGGACCATGAGTTTATAGGCTGTCTCTCATTGAGGCATACTTCTACAGGTCTTGGGACTCTCATGCCAGAGAGTTTTCCACTGCTTCTGTGAAATACCCTCAGTGGTGCTAGCTTGCCATTGAGTTTGATAGGGTGTGTGCGGGTGGTTGTATGCCAGATGGCTCCTTGAGTATTGGGGGGTAAAGTGCCCAGTGACGCAGCTGGCAGTAATGTAACCGTATCGACTCCGCGAGGCTGAAGTCGATTTTGCATTGTTCAAAGGGCTTAATATTGCCTCCAATGAAGAGGTTGTGCAGGGTTCTATAGTCCCCTGCTTCACAACTAGGTAATGTATGAGGATCAATGCCCAGGGTGAAGTCCAGATTGTGGGCAATAGGCGATCATGCAGCAGGTGCAGAATAGGGCTTGGCGTGGGTATGTCTGAGTGGGCAAGGCAAGACCACATCCCAGGGAGTGGGCATTCAAGAGGCTGCTGGTCTCCTGAGAATTGTAGCAGCAGAAGGAGGGGGGTTAGACAGGTTGGAGGTAGGTGCAGTGCCTGTGGAGGTACATGTGTGCGGGATTGAGACCACCAGAAAAGTGAGCATAGTTCCCCCAGCGGAACCTTGACCAGAGACAAAGATAGAACAAAGAGGAAAAACAAGTAACAAAGAACCAACAGGCCCAACAATGTAACCCGCATTCCATGGAGATCGGCATATGTGAGCACAAAGCCCACTAGAGGTGTCACCCTCTTAGGGTGAGAATCGAGGTTGTTGATCCACAAGAGATTATTTTTCCCCCGGTAACAGGGAGCCAGTTAGTTGTGGCAGTCGCAGGTTTTACATAGGTGAGTGTTAGGGATCAACATCCGGACCCCCGAAAGTGCAGAAATTAAAGGTTCCATGCGCACCGTGTTCTGTCTGGCAAAAATCTCTCAAATTACTTCCTTTCAATGGAAAATAACCGTCCCCTGGTGTAATCTGTAAAGAAAATGTGGTATCAGATAGTGTGTGTGGGCTCTAATGTGCACGTGAAGGTGTGGAAGTGAAAACAAATGTTTACCCCACTGGTCCTGGAAGGGGACTCAAATCTCAATGAGGCCACAGTAATAATGAAAAAGGTCTTTTAAGTTAGGTGCCAAAAATCACCATACAATTTATTAAAGCACCAGCATCACCTGCAGTCAATTACTGTGGGGGACAAGCGAAAAGTCTAATGGCGAGTATAGACACAAATTGGTCTCAATACTCGAAAAAGCGGCTTAGCGCTTACCTTAGTCCCAATGGCATGGCATGCTTAGTTCCAGCAAGAATGTCTTCGGGGAGCTTGGGAAACCGGCATATTCAAGAGCACATCACGTGGTCACGGGAGGACGTGACGCGTGTCTAATAATATGGGCGAGTCAAGGGAGGAAAAAAGAGGTGGCCATCTTAGGCTAGTCACCCATATTTGGCGCCCATCTGTTTGAAAAACCAAGGAATGAAAATAAAAATGTTAAATTAAAATAAAAGGACAGAAGTGATCTGTTCAGATAGCTTGTGCAGTAGCTATTTAGCACATGAGAAGGGCGAGGCGAGTCAGCCACAACTCTGTTGGTGGTGGAGAATATGAGGAGACACCCATAGAGAGTTGGGTGGTGTGCAATTCCAAAAAGGAATTCCTACGAGGCCAAGTGCTGGAGTTGGAGGGCCACTGAGAGGCCAGATACAGTAGCTATCTTAAAACGGGTGTCCCTGTTAGTGACTCTGTTACTACGGGGTGTGTTGCATGTGTGCAAAGGGCATTGGAAACCCATTGGCTGAACCTGATTCACATGTGGGTAAATAAAGCACAGTTTCATATTTACAACCACCTCTGTCGAGGGCAAACAATTTTAGCATGCAGGATGCACATAAACGGCACAACATTATATCAACTGCAAAACAAAAGAGATCAATTATGTGGTAAAATGTCAATGCAACAAAATCTATGAAGGTTAGACAAAACAAAAGATCAAAACACAAATCCTCCAGCACTGCAGTAGGATTAGGTGCCGAACCCAAGGAGCCCCATTGTTAGAACACTTCATCCAGCAAGATAACCCTGTAGACAGCTTGAGGTGGTGGGTCCTTGAGAGGGTACTATGTAATCCTAGGGGAGGTGACAGATTCTAAACTCAATACAAGAGAATGCAAATGGACTAACATCCTTAATTCAGTTAACCCATGCCTGATCAAAATGAGGCAATAAACAGGATTGTAGTCCCCACCTGTATGTGACCAACATTTTTTGAATTTTGTGACAACACTTTATCAATACTGGACCTGTTACTATATTGTGTGTCCTGATGGTTGTCATCTACACATACATATATTATAGACTGTATAGTTTTCAGATTTCCATGCAGAGAGGTGAGGTGACCACACTTTTCTGAGTTACATTATTGACCCGTTCACTTCAGGTGATAATAATGACTGTGAAACAATATTCAACAAGTGAGGTATTCTGATGCGCTTCAAGACATAGGAAAGACTCTGCTTAAGTGATGGATTAAAACAGTTCCCTGCGTCTAACAGTTCGACAATAAGTTACGTATTCAAACTCATAACTGTCAAGAATAAGTTATGCATTCCTATGCGAATCAGTCATGCTTTCTTTTTGAAGTACTTTCATTACCTGCTCAATCCAGGTTCTAAGCATGACTGTGAAGTAATTCCCAATAAGTTATGTTTTCTGATGCGCATCGATATATGGAAAAGACTGCACTTAAACAATTTCTGAATAAGTTAAGTATTGGAATGTAAATGACCTGCTCGCTCCTGGTTCTAAGCATGACTATGAAGTAATTCCCAATAAGTTATGTTCCCTGATGCACATCGATATATGGAAAAGACTGCACTTAAACAATTTCTGAATTAGTAATGTATTCGGATGTAAATTATTCATACATTTTATTGAGCATCCCAACATCTGCTGTTTGGATTCTTAATAATCCCGTGCTTTACAGAGTGTTCATATTGATATGTTTCAAACAGTTTTTGAATTAGTTATGTCTTTTCCTAGAGTAATATATAATGGTTTGTTTACAATAAGTGGCACACTTGACCCGTGCTATTGTAATCTGGCATGTATTTTATAACAAATGATTACTAGTGTTAACAAATGTGGTTGTAAATATGAAACTGTGCTTTATTAGCCCACAAGTGAATCAGTTCAGCCAATGGTTTTCAATGTTGTTTGCACACACATGCCACACAGCCCCTAGTAACACATTCACTCACAAGGACATCCGTTTTAAGATGGCCGCTGTATCTGGCCTCTCTGTGGCCCTCCAACTCCTGCACTTGGCCTCGTAGGAATTTCTTTTTGGAATTGCACACCACCTGACTCTGTACAGGTGCCTCCTCAAAATCTCCACCACCAACAGAGGTTTGGCTGACTCGCCTCACCCTTCTTATTCACTAAATAGCTACAGCACAAGCTATCTGAACAGATCACTTCTGTCCTTTTATTTTAATTTATAGTTTTTATTTTCATTCCTTGATTGTTCAAACACTTGGGCTCCAAATACGGGTGATTAGCCTTAGATGGTCACCTCTTTCATCCCTTGACTCACTCACATCGTTAGGCGTCACGTCCTCAGGTGACCACGCAATGTGCTCTTAAATGTGCCGGTTTTCCCAGGCTACCCGAAGACATTCGTGCCGGAACTAAACACGCCATGCCGTCGGGATTAAGGTAAGCGCTGAGCTGCTTTTCGAGTATTGAGACCAATTTGTGTCTATACTCGGCCCTTAGACGTTTTGCTTGTCCCCCACAGTAATTGACTGCAGGCGAAGCTGTCTCATTCTTAAATCGGATGGTGATTTTTGGTCCCCAACTTAAAATAACTTTTTCATTATTACAGTGGACTCATCGAGATTTGAGTCCCCTTCCAGGACCAGTGGTGTAAGCATTTTGGTTCACTACCACACCTTCATGTGCACATTAGAGCCCGCACACACTGTCTGATACCACATTTTCTTTACAGATTACACCAGGGAACTGTGTTATTTTCCATTGAAAGGAAGTAATTTGTGAAATTTGTGCCAGACAGGACAGAGTGTGCATGGAACCTTTAATTTCTGCGCTTTCTGATGAGTCTTCTTCAAAGTCCTTACACTGTTTTCACCATGGTCATAATTACATCTCTTTGGATTCACTATGGTATTTTTTCCACTAAAGAATCCAGCACCATTTGATGGTTGTCCAGAGTTGAAATTTCCATAGCCTGGACACTATCTCCACGTACGAAGGAGCAGTTTTGTCTTTTGCTATTTGGATTCCTGGGGTGAGTAGCCCTCCTAGGATTTGTATCTTCTTGACTCCTTTTTTATACACACACCCCATTTATAGTAGTTCCATTTTTAACTCTTTTTGAGGCTGTCATTTAGTCTTTTGTCCTGAGGAAGACCTTACTGGATGTATCTACGCACACATACCCTACAGGGTTGAAACGTCGATGTATGATAGTCTCATGTCCAGGTTCAATATAACCATACAACGGACATTGCAAGTTATAGTTGGAACCTAAAGAAGGACGGAAAAATCTATGTTAGTGTCCCCTTTTTTTGTTTGAATTTGGCATGTTGCTTTCTGTTTTACTACTTGTCACTGTAAACACTTATTTATTTCTGGTTTCTTTTTTTTTGTTTGGCAACCTATTCTAATGTGTTTCTGTGAAAAACCACGTGATATGAATTAAATTGAACATCCATTCATTGTACATTTTCTGGGGAGTGTTACTTATATTTAGAGCAACTACTGAGAACAACTGTTTCTATTAATCACTGTATCTACAAAATGTTTTTTGAGTCAAAAAAGTAATTTCCTTTGGTCCACCCAAAGAAACCACTTGTAGCTTCTTATGTTATACTACGTATGTGCACAGCAGCTACAGTAAAACCCTGTGTAATTCCCCTCTTCCACTTATGATATAGTAATGGTTGATGCAGGATCAGATTCCATTCTAAATAGGTAAGAGAAGGAAAATTAGGTGTTGATAGTAATCATAGTAGAGGACATATAACAGAAGTGAGAAGCATATATGAATCAACCTATAATCGTGGTTACTCAAGAATTCAGTGAAAACATATATCCAGAATAAAAGAGGGGAAAAAAGGAACAAATTCCCCATTGGAATTATTCTTCTAACCACAAAATAAAGAAATTACACACAAATGTGTAGCGCTAGTATTATGGATTAGAGCCTTAACTTCAGGAACAAATGAATCCCTTGTTTTGTATAGCATATCAAAAGGAATGCAATACAGCTGCAACAGGAATACACAGGGAAAATGGGATCTGCAAGCGCTGTGGGATTAACTTTCACATAAGTGAACAATAATGCTGTGATAGCACAGTGTGTTACTGCTTCATCTGTATACGTTGGTACTTTAAATGTCCTTTGATTTGCATCCTCCAGATTTCAGAAGATGCCGATCATGACCGCAAAAATTGCGAAGAACAGGTTCCAGATATGTGAAGAAAGAAGAGGCAGCCCGCCAAAGACACCGACCAAGATGTGCTGATCCTGGAAGCAAAAAGGACAGGGAAGTAAAGGGCCGGGCAGAACACATGCGCGCGTCAACTAGAATGCAAAGCGCTCGTCCGCCCATGCCGGCCCCATTTATGCCAGGTTTGCTTCGCCCTGTCGGCATACATGATCAGGTGCGGAGCAGTCCTGACAATAGGTAGATAAGGTAGCACAGAGGCACAGGATAGGTGGGAGATTAGACCTTGTAGAGCAGTATACATGTATGGAGTAGAGCATTGCTAGGCATCAAAGAGACAAGCCAAGGACAACCAGTAGTACAAGCGGCGATGTAGAAGCGTAATCAAAATAACAGGTGCACATGTATCGCATTTTATAAACATGCCATTAGCTTTTTTGCAGAAAGTATTTCTTTTGATATAATGTTGTGCTTAGGTAAATGTCTCATTGATTATGCAAATATATGACGTAGTTCAACTAAAATGTATAAAAGAAACTGGTTGGCCCATTGTAAGTTGAAGCTCAGATTCCAGTTCCACTGAGCTGTCTGACCTTCCATGCACATTAATAAACTTTGTACAATATTGGCAAAGAACGTGTCATCTTTTTCTTTTGTCCGGCAACATTTTGGCAGAGCCAGCCAGGAGTTCATCTTGACTGTTCCAGACTGCACCAGAGGGAAGAGCTACCTGCCCTCAGTTGAATAGAAACTGCGCAAATATCAGGTAAGCGGATGCGGAGTGTTATACTAAAGTCTACCCATTCAAAAACGGGGCAGGTAAGAGTCCCTGGTTTCTGTCAAAAGGGGGTTTGGGGAGAGATCAAACTTCATTCCTTAAAACTTTCAATCACATGATTCTTCAGCAATTATAGTATAGAAATGCATAAATGAGGTACTTGTTTTTCTTTTGTTGGGATGCACTGAAATTAAATGTGGCGATTCCTGGTACACACACCTGAAGACTAGCTAGTGTGAATTCCCCTTAGAAGTAGAAGGGAAGAGATGCTCCTTCGGGGAGCGATCTAACAGGCAGTAGTGCATTACCTAGGAGACTAGCTCCTGGATAAGATGCACCTTCGGTGAGTGATCTAGAAGTCAGTAGCACATTATCCAGGAGACAGCTCCTTGAAGAGACAGTCATTCAGAGTGATATAGCAGGTAATAGTGCATTACCCTTGTGACAGTTGGAGTATGGGCTGAGCAGCAGGCAGGCTGCTCCTGATGGGGCTGCTTCACAAGAACTCAACAACCATAACAGCTTGTAACTAAGTCTTAATAAATCTACTAAAACTACATCTTGCCTGCTGGACTTAGGGGCACATGCATCAAGGTATGATTTTGCGAGTCCTTAATTGCAATTATTAAGGAATCGCAATTAAGGACTCGCAAAAGCCTATACATGTAGGAATCACTATAAAAATAGCGATTCCTAAACATTCCTTAATTGAGACTCGCAAATTGCGAGCCGCAATTAAGGAATGGCTCCCCATTCATTCCTATGGGCCTACAGGCCCATAGGAATGAATGGGAAATTGAATGCGCAATTTGTGTGTATCAATAGGTACTCGCAAATTGCGCATGCAATTTCAAGGGTGCAAGGGTGTCAAAAGGGTGTCAAATGGATGTGCACCCATTTTGCGCACACACACATGCCCCAAGTGCATGTGTGTGTGCAACATGAAACTTTGAAAAATGCACTTAAGTGCATTTTTCAAAGTTTTTGCAAATTACCGACCAGTTCAATTGCTCGGTAATTTGCGACCCAAGTATCGAAATCGCTATTTAAAAGTGGTTATTGCATGGCATTTAAGGATTCGGAAATTGCGATTCCTTAAATGCAATCGCTATTTTAGAAATCGCAATAAATTGCGATTTCTTAAATTGCGGGTGCCTTACACCTTGATGCATCGCAATAGCCCTTTTTGCAGGCGCAAACGGACTATTTTTGCGAATCGCACCGTTTGCGCTCGCAAAAACGTTGATGCATGTGGCTGGTAATTACTACACAACACTGCATAATCACAAGGGATAAGTCATAGGAAGTGAAAGGGTTCCCTACAGGTTGCTATAAAATCTGGTATAAGGGAGGAAGAAAAGCAGCAAGATCTTTCCGATATTTTTGGTATTTTAAAACAAACACCTAGGGTGTCCTGAAGGTAGGAAAATATTATTTCAGATAAGAACACGTGGAACCAAAATAAAATTGCCGAAGTTAAGCCCAAAGATTAATAATAATTCCCTATGAGTGAAACTGATACTTTACTGTGGCATGTAACAGAAGGCATTGAATTAGAATTTACATTTATATGGGCGCATGGAAAACCCCTGTGTCCATGTAATACCCCTAGAATTCATATAGTAACAGAGTCACCCATCATATTAGAGGCCCTTCTTGATGCATTTCTCACAAACATTTACGATACAGGCTTTGGAATATGAATAAGACATCACATCCTTGAGCACTTCAAATAGTTGTTTATATTCACAATAATATTTTAACATGTATTGGGTCAGGCACCCTCTTAGACCCCCCTCTCTCACATAAATGCACCTGAAGCAGATTTAACTATGAAAAAAGTGTTATACAGACTAGTGATAAATGTGCTTGATGTTCAGCACTTTGGCCTCATGTTGTATTAGTGAAGTCCAGGGATGGCTTTAGCGCTGGTGGCGCCCAGTGCGACAATGTTAGTTGGCGCCCCCAATGACCACCTCCACCATGGATTCTCTCACTAGCACCCTGTAACAGTGACCAAGTCTCCATAACCACTCTCTCTCAGATGTATTGCATATAGCGCTACTCACACCAGTAAAGTATGTCAGAGTACTTTGCCTCACACACACATTACACAGACAATCAATCATACTGTGTAAATCAGTGTATAGGAAATGTTACATAAGCCAAAGGACTAGAAGTGTAGGAGTCACATGTCATCCATACTGGTAGCCAGTATAGTTTAGGAGTGCTTGGTGTGGAGACGCACAAACTCAGAGTCGAAAAAGAAACAGCATTTTTGGGAGTTTTTTTTAATAAGAAGAATCCATTTCTACCCAAATTAATCCTTTTTGCAACATTAATCAATGTTCTATACTTTGCAGAGTGTATGTATTTCTATGATGAAAGTTAATACCTCACTATTCTGTATTAGGACTTAAAGTTATAAATTGAAAGTAACAAAAGGATGGCTCCTTTAAAAGCAGTAACCTGCTGATCTATTTACATTAAATGCACTCTGTAATCTACTTGGTACACGTTCTTTGTAGTAGGCATATTAAGCCTCTGTGCTACCTTCACATAAGTCAAAAACCTCAACTACACAAAACTCTGATCTCTGGCCAGGAAGAACATTAATCACAGGAGTTATCTTGACATTTTTATGAGGCCCTGTAATTGCAGGAGGAAAGGAACGCGGCAGCAGGTGCTTTAAAAGCATAATAAAGTTGCAAACACGGCGCCCCCAGGAAGCCAGCACCCGGTGCGATGGCACCGGTCACACCGCCCTAGTGAAGTCAGATACCATTGTATAATATCAATACGTGTTCACCATTGCTATAGGCTCGCAATATTTATTGAACAAAAAAAATATTAGTGAACAAGACAGGTCCAAAAGGGACATAAGATATTGTGCAAACGAATAAGGGAGCAACAGTGATACGTCTATGATCTGCACACATCCTTGGGGACCATGGAGACCCCTCTAGAACACATGATACAAAATTCCCTTCAGAAGAGAAGAAAATACAAAAGTATTGTAAACAATGGTACAAAGGCACCAAGGGACATGCCTAGTCATGGCCAAAGGAAGGAACATTTGACGAAGACATAATTAAACACACATTGAATTATATGTGTTCAAAGTATAATAGAAAGAAAAGACAGAAAAGGGAACCCACCCTGTCATTATGGCGGGTATTCTGTGACACGAAAGCAAACGTGAAATCAACAGCACCAGAAGAGGCACAGCCCCAAGAAAGCCCCCCACCCATTGTCTTTACCCCACTCTGCCAGCTGAAGGGTACCAATATCCTGTTAGAGTTCCACCTAAAGAAAAGGGAAAAAAATCATTGGGAGATGAAGACACCACTCCTTGGGCTGGTCCAGAATCGGACCGGAGAGGCAGACTCATAAAAGAATTGCAGCACATCGTTAGACAGGCAGAACGCTCTGGAAAGCCAGCTCCCCTTCAAAGGCAATGGACTATGGGATATGTTGTTCTTAGGTTGGGCGACACTTTTGCGGAGACCTTAAGAGAGGCAACTGAGGGATTGATAAGAGAAGAAGAATGATGGGAAAGGGACATAGATATGCCACAATATCATGAACCCCTAAATGAGTTACAAGTAGGGGAGCAGAGGAATATGAGGAGTGGGAAGACAGGCATAACAGGGATACAAATAAACAAACACTAATCGAAGACCATATAATTTCCACCTGCGTCCTCCACTGGGATCATTTATGGCAGTAAGAGACACCGCAGAAACCTGGAAGAAGTAAATCCTAAAAAAGAGCACGCTAGATCTAACACCCATAGAGGTATAGAATACAACGATGGCAGTTATTATTGTCACCCCTTTTCAGATGAATTAGCAAAATGGTCTAAGAAGGAGGAGAAGAAGCATTGGCCTGAGAAGGATCTTTTCAACTCATCGATTTAGCAAATGCCGAAGATTGTGTATGGCAGGGAGAGGGCAACCCAGATTAGAATTATCCCTATATGCAAGAGTGCCTCGTGGTAGGGGAGCAGTATGCAATAGACATACCAACTGAAGTGATTCAAACTAATAGACCAGATCCAAGGTTAGGCACAAGCCCTCGACTAATAAATCAGTTATCCCTCATTTTCAAGGGTGGACAACTGTCCACAAACGTGCCATGGCCACAAATGGATAAAGAGAATTTAAAGAGCACAATATCCCCACTATCTGACGGAGTGGGAAAATGGATAGGAGGCTTTGAGAAACACACCTCTGAGCAAACATCACTTTGGGCGATGCTAAAAGCTTGGTAAGTTCTCTGGTGGGAGACGTAATAAATACAATTTTTACAAGAGCAGGATTCTGTTAAATAACTTTGATAAATGCACAGTTTAACATGTCATCTTTCAACAATATCTGTCAATATGTCTGGGATGAGCTCCAGCAGACATACCCAGACAGGCCACACATTGGAGCCATAAAAGGCAGAGAGTATAAAACCAACTGAAGACATTGCAGAATTCATCACCAGAATGGGTACAGGAAATAGGATGTAACTGGGAAAACACAGGAGGAAATGTAAGGCCCACAGACACACAAGAAAGTTTCGATGGAGTAGTGGGAATAGAGGCTAAACCGCGGCCAGAAATACAAGCCCATATAATACATTATTTCAAGTGAGAAAAAGAAAAGGACAAGGAAAGGACAGAGCAGGCAGAGAGGGCCACAGCTAAGTTGGTGCAACAGAAACGTAAAATCTAAAAGTACAGAAGGGACACTTGTAGCAGCACCACCAATGGCTGTCACAATGCCATTGCAGCTGCAGGCACCAGGAGGGCAGCCAGAAAGTAACATTGGAAAGAGACGAGGAGGTTTTTCAGGAGGCCAAGGGCTAGTGCAGGGAAAAAGACCAGGGGGATATAGGGCAGGACAACTGTGTTGTTATTGTGACCATAGGAGTCATTTTGCAAGGGAATGTAGAGTAAAAAGAATGACAAACAAGCGAAAGGATGGTTCACTCTGCAGAGGCAGATGGGGCCACAATAGATCCAAAGAGCTCTCCAACAACCCCCGCAGGTCCCCCAAGTTCAGTGGACTGCACAACAGGGGCAAATGTCACAGAGTATGCCCCAAGTTGTTAGAAGTACTACAGGAGGACCCACACAGGTCCAGTTGGGAGGAGTAATGACGCACACAGTTGATTCCTTTTCTGCACAACCCCAAATGTCCAGAGGCCTGCTCTGTCCTGATGGGCCCTGCCACAGCTGGCGCTGTGGCCTGTGAATGGGTGGCCACCCCGGCTTGTCCCTCGGAGCTGGCAGGAGAACCCTTCTGCCACGGGCCTCAGTTTAGGCAGGCAGTCCCCCCCCCCCACATCAACTACACTGCCCATTGTGGGGGACTCCGCATCAATGCCCACACTGTTCTTCCCCTCCAATCACAGGGGGATCTGTCACAGGCTCCTGTCGTTAACTGGCGTGCACCCAGTTTATGCAGGTAAATGGGTCCCCTGATATCAGGCAGGTCCAGGCTGCCCAGGCCCCCACACCACATCACTACCCCAGATGGGCTCCGATGATTCGTCACCACCTTGCTTCGAGGCCGGGACACCTCTTATGTCCAGGCCACACCCGCAAGATGCCGGATCAGAGAGTCACTGTCGGGTGCTGGGATCTGACAGCCCCCCTGGCCCACTAGGGATGTCCAGGTAGGTGCTCAGGGATCTACTGTGGAGGCTGGTTGGTCCCACTGTCTCAGTGCTGCATGAACGGCCCATGGGGATCCAGAGCCAAGACGAAATGTGTCTCACTACATTCCTGCCCTGGCCACACCCCTATTTTTTCAATTTTAAATGTACACTCAAAAAACAAAAATAGCCACAGAAACCAATTCAAAAATATTGTACTGCAGTCTAAACTGTTACTAATTAAAAATTAACTAGTTAAAGCAGTCAGAGGCATAATTGGCATATTAAAAATGTATGTAGAGGATTGTACACATAATCCTATTTAAGTTCCAGCTCCTGCCCCATCAAAAACTCAAAAGATGAATAAATTGTTGTATTTGTTCTCTAAAAAATGAATCAACACTAGCATGACATTCACAGCTCTGTCACTTAGACCCAACTGCCTACCCTTCATTCTCCCAGCGATACTTTGTGGATTGTTCAAAGTAGACTTCTGACTGGCTGAGGAATCATTTCATGGCATATTTGGAAAGAAAAGGAAAGCAATAGATTTTCAGAATTGTTATACTTCTTGGTTGTTCTTTGGGTAAAAGAAATTAAGGGGGTTCCCCTTCCCCATAGCCACCCCCATTGCTGAGGTCGCACTCTCTTCCTGATTCCACCTGGATCCCGGTTATGGACTGTGCCAGGAGCAGTACAATGATTGGGTAGGCTGGACTGTTGTAACACAAAGGAAAAGAGGTGGGGAAAAAAATCACAAAAGTGTTACTTTTTGTTTTCCTTTTACATCCAGGATTAGGAGAAGCACAGCCTCGCCCCAACATCAGAGGTCTTACAATCACTGGGATCCTTCCTCAACCTACTATCCTCTTCCCGTCAACCAGGTTGTAGGCCATACCTGAGCCTTACGCCTTAATGCTTGAATTCTGTTCATGTATCCCACATGTAGAATAAAAACAGAAAACCTCAAATGTTTTGGAATTTGTTTCCATTTTGACTTTGCCCAACCATGAGCAACAAAAGTAGACCTTTCGCACCCCCATCACCAAAGTATCGGCCTTCAGTGAGCTCACCCCATCTCTTCATTCTTCCATCAGCCTAATTGTGGCCTGTGCCAGCAGCAAACCCTGTATGGGGTTAAGTGGGATAACCTGTGAGGAGTCAAAAATGAAAAAACCCATGAAAAGGTTTGGCTCATGAGGACATAATTTCCAAAAAGTGGTTGCAAAAAGAAAGGAATTTTGTGAATCGACCTATGTACTAATAGTTCGGTTCACAACATTCCAAATAATACTGGTTTGCAATTCGGCCTACCTCATCAATATTCATGAGGTAGATCATAAATTGCGACTCACTAGAAGTGAATGACATCACAGGGATGGTGGCCTGTTATGGTCAGGAGACCACCATGTCTATGATCACATTTTAAATAAAGTCAGCTTTTTAAAAAATATAGCCTATTTTCCTTAAAGGTCTACATTTAAAAAGAAAATGTTTTTATTTGTTTGTTTTGAGATGGCTGCAGTATGGCAAACATCTGCTTACTCCCCAACAAACGCTTTTTAACATTCACAATGGTGTACCAATTTAAGAATAGGTTAACACCATCTTTGAGGTGTCGGCAAAATCTCAATGTTTAACAACCTAATTTCGGTTGCAAAACATTGATACATCCCTTAATAAATTGCTATTTGAAAGGGTCACCCTAACAACGACCTTTCGAAATAGCCACCCATTATGGGGTTCTAAACCCATTTTGCAATTTGGTAACCTGTTACTAAATTGCTAAATTGGTTTAGTAAATACCAAATAGCCATTTTGCAATTGCACACCCTGACATTTTGTGAATCGCAGGCCTTGCCAACACGAAATACCTTTGTACACCGGGCTCCTAGTTCTTTTCTAATTTTGCGCATACAGCATGTGTCCAGCACGACTTACTCACACCCATTGCCTTAGTTCTACCTCTTGGAATTCTTCAGGCTTTCCCATTCTCCACTGAAGTCCTGTTGTTTGCTGGTCCAGGAGCAGCAGTGACTGATGAGGTCATGTTGCATGGCCAGTGAGGAGAAAAACAAACATTTTCTGATTCTCATGAGGAGTATGAGTGTAAGAAGGCCTTCCTCTCCCCTGTCGCCGACATTCCACTTTTTCTAGGCTCTTCCTAACTCTGATTTTCTTACAAACACTTCAACTGGGGTCTGTGTCAAAAGCAGACTACTGATTGGTCAATGCAAGGTCATTCGAATAGAGGGATGTAACACGTAGGTCCCTAATGGTGTTCAGGACACGAAGGACCATGCACGAGGGAGACTAACAGCAAAAGTATGTGCGCCTTGAGGCCTGAGCATCTGCTCTTTCACAAAGGTCATCCACCATGTACATTGTGCATCTTAAAGCTCTTCAAACGAGTCATTCACCCTGTACCTCCTAATCCAATACTTGCCCTTCCCGTTCCCACACAATGAATTACTTGTAGATGCGAATCAAGCAATAATAATGATGGCAGGTCAGCCCGGATTTCCCATACCCTTTAACTTTTTTCTGTTTCAAAAAAATTACTATCCTCAATGCATTTAGGTATTGGTTACTATAGACGAAGCACCTCCCCCACAACTCCTCATCGGAACAGGAAGACTACACTGAGTTTCAGAAAGGGTGACTATATTTTTAAATCATTGTGAAATTAGGTATCTATCTTCCCTGTAAATAATTTTGTCCTTTCATTTTTAATCCCTTGTCTACTGCATCCACACCCTTGAGAAACCTAAATTCAGCATTAATGTATGCTCCCTCGTAATTACTAATCGGTGAGCGTTAATCAATGTTGTTTAGACAGTGATCTCAAGATAGTTTTGCATTTTATGCTTGGAGGAAGGATTTGCCAAGACTAGTTGTTTTGAAAAACTCCCTCCCAATTACTGTATCCTTCATGGTATGGTTCCATAATATCGTAATCAAAATTTTGTCCGACAGGACTTTTGTGTCCTAAATATCATTTAAAAAATATCACTCAGTTGGAGTTAATAATAGAAAATCTACACCCAATGGAGCGACAATTTTGTAAACGATACTTAGGACATATTATTTCTGTTAGACAGTATTTTTGCTAACGATATTCTGAAATACAACCAGCCTGCTGCTTAGGTAGTGCTTACTATTCATTTCACAGCTTCATAAAAAATTACTTTCTCTAAAGTGCATGTATCTTGAACCCTAAGCCCTACAGTGCTGGGCTTATTTACACTGTTTATGACATTCCGGTGGCACACTGGGCTCAGCCATTTCTACGAGGGCACTGAAAGCCACCCTGCATGGCTTTTCATGGCCTCATAGATATGGTGTGAGGAAACGCAGTGCAAGTCGCTGCTTTGCAACACACTGCATTGGGGAGGCGTGCCATGGGTGTTACAGTGGGTTCCCACGTGACACCCATGGCATTTGACACATTCCAAGATTTACAACATGATGTAAACCTGGGAATGCATCAAAATCCTACACCTCACTAGGGGTGGCATAAGGTTTGTTTTTGTGTGGGAATGTGTCCCTTCCCCCAAAAACAACCTGATTTAAACACAAACACCCTTGCACCATGGTGCATGTTGAAACCTAAAACAGCGATTTGATTAAGCATTCACTAAAGACATGAATTCCCCTTTCTTAGAACAAGTTTCTCTTCTTATGTGGCCTAATGTCCGGACTCCCTTTTGTATTGTCATGTCTCCACGTGCTCTGCACGAGAAGAGTCCTATCTTCGTGTTAGTTGCTCTTGTAATCTGCCTAGTAACAGTCTATAAATAGTTCCTTTGTCCGTCTGGCAGTGCCCAGACTTGACCACATCTGTTATCAGTTAGTCCTTGCTTGACCATGTTTTCGCGGGCTCAGGAAATTACTTACTCCGCCCACATATTGATTCTGTATCGAAAATGTCCATAAAAGGTAATACTCTTTGCCTCATGTTGTATCCACCCACTTATGAGCCCCTCTGTTGTGTATAAAAGGGGACTGTGTATGCAAGTTCTTTGTGCTACTCTATGCAATACTGAAGAGTGTTGTATAGGTTGTAGGACCACCCTTAAGGGTTAATAAACTTTGTCTTTGTATTTGCAGTTTCCGTGCCAACTTCCTTCTAGTTTTCGTTACAGGAGAGCGAACCCTTGTATTCTGCGGGCCTAGCTGGGGCCTGTACACATCAATTGGCGCCCGTCACGTGGGGCTCATCGGCGACTCGGATGCTCGAAGGATTGGTCGTGACGAAGGTGAGGAATTTGGCCAGGGATGTGATCACTGCCAGCGGCGGTTTTAGCCCTGGCATCCCGAGGTTTTCTTCCTTCCCTTCCGAGCTGACCATCTGGGTGGCGCCGGTCCTCGACTGAGACCTCTTCTGTCGGTTAGCCGCGACAGCCGTTTGGGCGGATTTTGGAACTTGGCAGTTGGAATCTGGACACTCTTGATTGGTAAGAACCGTTGTACGGTACTTGCTCCGAGTTTTGAAGCCTGGGTTGGCTATTTGAGTTTGATTTGTGATGACCGGTCATATTTTGAATTTTGATTATTGTGAGAATATATGCGTTGCAACACATATAGGCAGGTAATGTGGAGATATTTCTCCCGAGTTGTGTAAATCTGAACGGCGCAAAGTTTAAGTGCCATTTTTGATAATACTGCATTTTTGCATTATTTTTGAGCATGCCTGCTTTCAGCGCACTCCGTAAGTAGTGCTGCTGTTTTGGAAACCGGTTAAATCTCGAGGAATCTGCTCCAGCCCCCCCAGAGGGGACTCCTAATAGGGACATGTATGTGAAGCATGGTCTTTCCTCTATAATGTACAGCACAGTGTGGAGGAAATAATCAATCAATCAATCAATCAATCAGTGACATTTATAGAGCGCACTACATACCCGTAGGGTCTCAAGGCGCTGGGGGTAGGGGGGTGCCGCTACTGCTCGAACAGCCATGTCTTCAGCTTCTTCCTGAAGGAGAGGTGGTCTTGGGTCAGGCGCAGGTCGGTCGGGAGGGAGTTCCAGGTCTTGGCGGCCAGGTAGGAGAAGGACCTTCCTCCTGTGGTCGCTCTTCGGATGCGCGGGACGGCGGCGAGGGCGAGGTTGGCTGATCGGAGGTGGCGTTTGGGAGCGTAGAAGTTGACTCGGCTGTTGAGGTAGCTCGGGCCTTGGTCGTGTAGCGCTTTGTGTGCGTGGGTGAGGAGGCGGAAGGTGATTCTTTTGTTGACGGGGAGCCAGTGAAGGTCTCTCAGATGTCCGGAGATGTGGCTGGTTCGTGGGATGTCGAGGATGAGTCTGGCTGAGGTGTTCTGGATCCGCTGGAGTCTCTTCTGGAGCTTGGCGGTGGTACCGGCGTAGAGGGCGTTGCCGTAGTCCAGTCGGCTGGTGACGAGGGCCTGGGTGACGGTCCTCCTGGTCTCGGTGGGGATCCACCAGAAGATCTTCCGTAGCATGCGTAGGATGTTGAAGCACGCCGAGGAGACGGCGTTGACTTGCCTGGTCATGGAGAGGGAGGAGTCCAGGATGAAGCCCAGGTTGCGTGCATGGTCTGTCGGTTTGAGTGCGGTGCCCAGGGCGGGAGGCCACCAGGAGTCGTCCCAGGCGGAGGGTGAGGAGCCCAGGATGAGGACCTCCGTCTTGTCCGAGTTCAGCTTCAGGCGGCTGGTCGTCATCCACTCGGCTACGTCCTTCATCCCTTCGTGTAGGTTGGCTCTGGCGGCGGCGGGGTCGTTGGTCAGGGAGAGGATCAGCTGGGTGTCGTCGGCGTAGGAGATTATGTTGAGGTGGTGTTGCCGTGCGATGGCCGCGAGGGGGCTCATGTAGACGTTGAAGAGGGTGGGGCTCAGCGAGGATCCTTGAGGGACGCCGCAGATGACATCGGTGGCCTCTGACTTGTACGGTGGTAGACGGACTTTCTGTGTTCTTCCGTTGAGGAAGGAGATGATCCATTCCAGCGCCTTGTCCTGGATTCCGACGTTGCTGAGGCGCTGTACTAGGGTGCGGTGGCAGACAGTGTCGAATGCTGCGGAGAGGTCTAGGAGGATGAGGGCCGCTGTTTCTCCGTTGTCCATCAGGGCTCGAATGTCATCGGTGGCGGCGATGAGGGCGGTCTCGGTACTGTGATTGGCTCGGAAGCCGGACTGTGAGGGGTCGAGGGATCCATTCGTTTCGAGGAAGGCGGCCATCTGCTTGTTGACGGTCTTCTCGATGACTTTGGCTGGAAACGGGAGGAGCGAGATGGGGCGGTAGTTCTTGAGTTCGGTGGGGTCCGCTGTGGGTTTCTTGAGTAGCGCGCTGAGTTCGGCGTGCTTCCAGCTCTCAGGGAAGGTGGCGGTGTCGAAGGATGTGTTGATGATGTCTCGCAGGTGGGGTGCGATGACAGCGTCAGCCTTGTTGAAGACGTGATGAGGGCAGGGGTCGGTCGGTGATCCGGAGTGGATGGAGTTCATCGTGCGGATGGTGTCTTCGGTGCTGATCGGAGTCCAGGCTTGGAGGGTGGTGGTGAGGGGTGGTTGTTCGGTCTTGGTGTGCGTTGGTTGGTTGCTGAAGCTGTTGTGTATGTCCGCGATCTTGTTGTGGAAGTATGAGGCGAGGGAGTTGCAGAGGTCTTGCGATGGGGTGATGTCGTTGTTTTCTGCGCTGGGGTTGGAGAGCTCTTTCACGATGTTGAAGAGTTCCTTGCAGTTGTGTGCGTTGTTGTCCAGCCGGTCCTTGAAAGCAGTTTTCTTGGCGGCGCGGATCAGCTGGTGGTGTTTCCGGGTGGCCAGCTTGAAGGTGGTCCTGTTGTCCGGTGTGGGATCCCTTCTCCAGACTTTCTCGAGGGCTCGGCAGTTCTTCTTGGAGCTCCTGAGTTACGATGGCCTTTGTATGGATCGTTTGATATGCGAAAGATTGAGTATGTGGAACAGTGTATGTGTAAACGGCGTGCTCGGCAAGACATGTTTGAATGTGTACGGTTATGGGTGAAGGAAGTGCGTGAGCGAGAGAAATGTGAGAAAGCGCTGTTTGATAAAGAGCAACGGAAAAATGATCATGTGAGAGCACAGGAAGCGAAGCGTCGGGAAGAAAGAGAACTGGCGGAGAGACAAGAGAAAGAGCGTAGGTTGCAAGTCTCGGGTCAATATGCTGTCCGCCAGCCACTTTATCCTGTCCTTACTAATCTTGAAGATGATTTTTATTTATTAGATCGTTCTCCGCCCCCTTATATTGGCGCGTCCGCACCGAGATCACAGGATTCTGGATCGGTTTCGGATAAGGTAGACACGCGGTCCATGTTATCAACTGAGCGTATGGGTGAGCTTCGGAAAATTTCTCTTCGTGCGCTTAAGGACAAGCTACCTCTTTCTGAATTATTGGAATCTTTGGAACATTGGCGGGATAAAGAGCGGCTGTATTTTCTTGAAACTTTTTCTCATGACGTGATTGCTGCCTTTCGGAAATATTCAGATGTTTTCGAGCCTGATGCTGTAGTATCAGATGCTAAAGAATTACGTAACGGTGTTTTTTCTCCCTCTAAGGTACCCGATGCGGTCCGATGGCTGTTTGCATTGCGGGACGCGGCGGTTGAACTTAAAGAGAGGGCGCGCCTGCAGGCAGGGGAGAAGGAGCAATTGGATTCACATATCGGCGGCGACCAATCATCTACCTCCCATTCAGATAAGAGTGAACTAGTGCATGCTAAACCGATGCGAGAGGCGGCACCTTTGTATGTTCCTCCTAAAGGAGCGGGTACTAGTTCAGACATGTCTTCCCCCGATGCTAGGGGATATTTTGTGTATAATTGGGTTTATACTCCCTGGCATAGGACTGATGTTATGGCATTGAAGAATGCATTGCCTGACCCCCGCAAGAATCCAGCGGCCTTTTATGAAGAGGTCGAAGGGGCCTTGAATTCTTGTACTATGACTTTAGCGGATATAGATTTGTTCTTTGGGCTCATTTTACCACCGGATATGTGGAGATCTGTGCGGAAGGTGGATGATGTTCCCGCTTTTAAGGCTAAGTGGTCCGAGATTGAGGATGAGGATAGGGAGAGAAAACCCGCGCAAAAACCACCGCAGATTATTTTAGACCTTCCTGCTGCTATCTTGACTAAATTGAAAACAATCATTCCCCCTAAAAAAATTGACTGGAATATGTTAGCCTCATGTAAACAGAAGGTCGATGAATCAGTTTCAGATTTCTTTACACGCTTTGAGGAGACATTCCATGATTTCAGCGGTCAGTCACTTACGGATGATACGGGTCGACATCTTTTTGTTGATAAATATGTGGCGAATTTATTACCGGGAATAGCAGCTCGATTGAAAGCGAGTGAAAGTTCTTGGTCCACCTCGTCTCCGGCATCCCTCCTGACTATGGCTCAGTATTATGAGCGTCAGGAACAAGAAGCGAAGGGGAATGAGGAGAAGAAATCGAAAGATTTGAAAACTAAGGTGATGTTAGCACAAGTATATGGTCCGCCTCGTCGGGGTGTAGAAAGAGGTAGAGGAGGATTTTATGGTACCCCTTCGGGTCGGTCGGATGTTAACAGAAATCAATGTGCGTATTGTAAACAGTCGGGTCATTGGGCTAGAGAGTGTCCGGTGTTATATGCATCTCGTCAGGGACGTGGTCAGGGACCGCCGAGAGGTAGAGGGGGTTTTTCGAATTTTAGAGGGAACTCTAATGATCGTGCTCGATTTGAGACTAACGTACAGCAACGGGATAGACCTAATGTATTTGATCGTCAAAATCAGTATCAGATGTCTGGGAATGACCGTTCTGGGTACCATGACTCACAGCATGCGTAGGATTGCGATGGATGGGGGTTGGAATCAGTTGAAGTGCCGGTTGATCAGAAGGGTCCTTATGTGTCAGCAAATGTTTTGGGTTCTACTGATCGGTTCCTAGTTGATACAGGAGCTACTCGCAGTGCACTGTCCAAACAATTGGTTCCGAGGGCTCCCCCATCTGGCTTAATGGTTACATCGGTAGGGTTTGATGGTACACTCTCTCGAAGCCCTCTTTCCCGACCCCTTGCATTCCATGTTGACCACTTTTCTGCACCCTGTCCGATTTTGCTTGCCCCGAACACGCCTGACAACATTATGGGTCTTGATATGCTCAAGCACTTCAGAGCCACGATCCGCTGCTCCCCTACTAGAGTACGTGTGATATTAAACGATAATCACCCCATGGCAGAACGGATGTGTGTGGTTGCGGAGGAGGCTGCATTAGCGTCCCTCACTCATTCTTTGTGGGCCACTTCGGATACTGATGTGGGTCAGATGGTGATTCCGCCTGTCCACATTAGTGTCCAGGAGGGTGCGGTGTTACCACACCTCCCTCAGTATCGTATTTCCCAGGAGGGGGAGGAGGCACTCATACAGATTGTGCAGGATTTGATTAAGGTGGGAGTAGTGGAGGAAGTTCCCTATAATGTCTGCAATAGTC
The DNA here is from genome assembly GCF_964204655.1 of Triturus cristatus. Lineage (NCBI taxonomy): Eukaryota > Metazoa > Chordata > Amphibia > Caudata > Salamandridae > Triturus > Triturus cristatus. Next base: position 576,649,399 of record NC_140583.1, on the reverse strand, counting down.
CTATTTTACCCATTTTGAAGAAAGATACCGATACCAGGGTTTATCGTTTTATCATTGACCTAAGGGAAGTGAATAAGATAGTGATACCTCAGTACCCAGTGGTTTCTGATATCACGACATTACTCACTTTGGTCCCGCCAACGGCGACCACGTTTTCAGTTATTGATTTGAAAAATGCCTTCTTTTCGATTCCTATTCACCCTGATAGCCGATACCTTTTCGGTTTTACTTTGAATAATAGGTCTTATAGATTTTGTAGGGTCCCTCAGGGTTATACAGAAAGTCCTAGTATTTACAGTCAAGCATTGAAAAGGCAATTGGATTCCTTTGTTCTGCCTGAGGGTGTCGCCCTTATACAATATGTCGATGACATCTTGTTGGCGGCCGACACTCCTGAGCTGTGTGAGAAGTGTACGTTATCTTTGCTTTCCTTTTTGGCATCTCATAATCACAAAGTGTCAAGGAAGAAATTGCAATTTTGTAGACCAAAGGTGACTTATTTGGGTCACCTTTTGTCTAAGGAGGGGCGTGCACTCACACCAGATCGTATTCAAGCAATTTTGGACACGCCAATACCTTCCACACAGAAGGATGTGCGTGCATTTTTGGGTCTTGCTTCTTTCTGTAGGCAATGGATATTGGGGTTTTCACACATAGCTAAACCATTGTTAGCCCTTTTGACAAAAGACACACCAATTCCTCTTCCCTGGTCAAATGAGTGTGAAATTGCTTTTCAGCAATTACGACAAGCCCTTTGTTCAGCACCAGTGTTAGGTACCCCTGATTATACGAAGCCTTTTTCACTGTATGTGCATGAGAAAGATGGATGTGCATTATCAGTTTTAGTGCAGATGCACGGCGACAAGCAGCGCCCTTGTGCATATTTTTCGGCTGTACTTGATCCTGTTGCCCGAGCATTGCCTGGTTGTTTTCGCTCGGTTGCGGCGACAGCTGTGTCAATACGCCAAAGTGAGGGAATCGTGTTATCTCACAAACTGTTGGTATTAGTCCCCCATGCTGTTGATGCCCTGCTTAATCAGACAAAGACGCAGCATTTGACCAGTGCTCGTTTAACGGGATATGAGTTGACGCTTTTGGCTCCTCATATTACGTTAAAGAGATGTGCAACGTTAAACCCGGCCACATTGTTGCCGTTCCCGGAAACTCAGTCTGAAGCACGGAAAGCACATGATTGTATTCTTGTGACTGAGGAACAGACAAAGGGTCGTATTGATCTCCAGGATACGCCCTTTACAGATGTAGATGGAGAACTGTGGGTGGACGGATCATGCCTGAAGCTACCAGATGGTACGACTTCAGCAGCGTATGCAATTACCACATTACAAACAATAGTGGAGACAGCACGCATACAGCAGAAATCAGCTCAAGCAGCGGAACTGATAGCATTAACACGAGCATGTGAGCTCAGTACAGGATTGTGTGTGAATGTTTATACAGATAGCCGCTATGCCTTCGGAGTAGCGCACGATTTCGGCCTACTCTGGAGGGAGAGAGGGTTTCTAACGTCACATGGAGCACAGATAATGTATGGAGAGTTAGTTCACAACCTTTTGACTGCATTAACATATCCCAAGAAGATTGCTATAGTTAAATGTAGTGCCCATAAGAAAGTGGTTGATAAAGTTGGAGAAGGGAATGCTTTGGCAGACCGGGTGGCACGAGAGACTGCGATGCAGCCTGACTCTACTGCAATGTATGTTGTGAAGTCACAGGCAGAAAGCTGGCACGATGCTAGGAGAGAAGTGCTGGAAATACAGAGGACCGCTTCCGATAAGGAACGGGAGCAATGGTCCAATGATGGAGAATTAGATGATGAAGGGTGTTGGAGAAGTAAGCAGATGGATAAATGGAAGTTACCCACAGCCTTCGTACAACCTATGGTTCAGATGGCACATGGACTAGCGCATGTCGGAGCTTCCGCAATTGTCAAATTACTCACACGAGTTTGGAGCATCCGGAGATCGCTAGTACGGCAAAGAGGGTAGTGCAGACCTGCATGATTTGCCTGAGGTACAACCCAGGAAAGGGTACACGAACTCCAGCAGGAGGATTTGCAACACCTACTGCACCCTTTGAGGTTTTGCAGATGGATTACATTCAGCTTGAGCGCTGTAACAATCTGAAGTATGTTCTAGTAGTGGTTTGTGCCTTCAGTAAGTGGGTTGAGGCATACCCTACGAAAGACAATACTGCAATGACTACAGCCAAGATGCTATTGAAGGAGTTTTTCCCTCGATATGGTGTTTGTAGACTGTTGTGGAGTGATAACGGACCTCATTTTATAGCGGACGTTATCAAGTATGTCCTGAAAGGCCTGGGAATTACCCAAAAATGTCATGCAGTGTTTCACCCTCAGTCTGCGGGATTGGTTGAGAAATATAACGGTACTTTGAAGCTTAAGATCGCTAAGATCCAAGCTTCGACTTCTTTGACTTGGCCAGACGCTTTACCGCTGGCATTATTGTCAATTAGATCGATACCGCATTCTCGGACCGGTCTCACACCCTACGAGATCGTGTTTGGACGCCCAATGAATATTTGGGGTCCACCAAAACCGAAATCGCTGTATGATGTACCTTGTGTAATGATGAATGATTATCTGGCACAGTTAACGGATAATTTGGTTTCTATTCATCAACAGGTTCGAGAGGCGCTCCCTGATCGGTGAAGGCCATAATCTCCGACCTGGGGATCAGGTTATGATAAAGGTGTTCGAAAGGACGAACAGTCTGGAGCCGAGATGGGTTGGTCCTGACCAAGTCCTGCTCGCAACGAGGACAGCTGTGCGGGTTTCCAATCGGAAGAACTGGATCCACTCCTTGCACTGTCGTAAAGTGCCGCCTGGATTGGTGGAGCCTGCTGTGTTGACCGACCATCGAGAGATCCTGACCGCGGAGAGAGGCCGTGCTGTGGAACCGAATGACACTGAGGAGCTCTTCCCGGACCAAGCGATTCCTGGAGGAAGAAGATATCACCTCAGACCAAGGAAGTGATTGTTGTAACTGAAGTTGTCAGAACGGCCCTTAGGTTAGTGAAACGGAGATCCAATGAGGCAAGGGGGGGGATCAGCCCTGCATTAGTGTAGTGACACCCGTCTTGGGCCGCTGGTGAAGAAATCAACGGCTGCCTAAGGGGAAGAGTTCTGACAACCTTTTAGTTTCAGGAAGATATTGACTTCTTATTACAGGATGGAGAAGAAGAAGATTCTTTGTGCGACAAGCTTTATTATCATTGTGGCTATTGTGGGTATAACCACATGGTTTGTTGAGGACGTGACTCCTGCCCGTGAGTTGCTTGTTTTGACCACTCCAGTGCCTGAGGAGCACTACTTTTATACCCTTCCGTATCAAGAATTGAAGCATCATCAGTCTTATTTGAATAACACTTTCATCCAGATGTTGCATCATACCCACGTTGCTACAAATGCTACGAACTGTTGGATATGTGGTATGATGCCAGCTCATCAGAAGAAAGGAGGAACGCCGTTCATACCTCTTCCTTTTTCTCATAATGGCTCTTGTAGAGCATGGTATACTTTGCTTTTTGCCACACGGAAACCCACAGTGGGACAATTACTTTTCAGACTTAATAGGGAATGTCATCAAGATAAAGATGGCTATCCACAAGCGAATGGGACAATATGGGAATGGGAAGAATATCGACCAGACAATGAATCGATCCCCTACATTTTCACGAACACCAGAAACACTGTAGGGAAGGAACAATTTGTGATTCAAGTGGCACAAGCTCAAGCGGACCTGTGTGTCCAGAGTGTGGGTTATATTCCTGTTGGTGTTAGTGATTGTATTATTGTTCTGAATATCGACGGACTAAATAATAGTACTTTCTTAGCCTCCCATAATACATACTTTGTATGTGGGAATAAGGGCTATTATCGTTTACCAGCGGCTGGTCCGGAGTATGTTATGTAGCGTTCTTATTACCCCCTGTATTTTTAGCACCTGCATCTTATCATAAAGATTTGAAGTTGTTGAGTAATGTGACTGTAAATAGGTATAAACGTACTCTATCCATTGATGATGTTGATCAAACCGATACTAGCTTACAGCAATATGTTGATTTTAACTTAGGATTGTTTTTCTTTGTTGGAGCTGCCCTAAATAGTAGGAAGGTTCGAAGATTAACAAGAGTTGTAGAGGCTGTGACGAATCAAACCGCTGCTGCTCTTGGGAATCTTACGGCAGAATTACAAATTACTAGAATTGTTGCATTACAGAATCGTATGGTATTAGATGTTATGTTAGCTGACCGAGGTGGAGCATGTAAAATTATCGGAAGTAGTTGTTGTGTGTTTATTCCTGACCATACGCCATCAGTTTATAACGCTATTAATAAATTGCATAAAATCGCAGCTGAGATTCACACAGAAAATGGCACTTGGACATTTTCTGGATGGTTTTGGGCATTGATCACTGCATGGGGATGGAAGGTTTTAACTGGTCTCTGCATTGTTGTAGCAGTTTTGTTTTCCTGTTGCATCTGTGTCCAGTGTGGTCCTTTACTCTGTTCTCTATGTGTGTCATTCTGTATTCCTGATAAGAAAGCTATTGCCAATGTCACCTATCAGAAACATTTAACCAAAGAAGTGGAAGAGATGATGAAACTTGACATATATGATGATTATCCTACTAAGCCGAATGTCTTCAGTAAATGCTGAAAGGGTCGTCTGTTGAAACCTAAAACAGCGATCTGATTAAGCATTCACTAAAGACATGAATTCCCCTTTCTTAGAACAAGTTTCTCTTCTTATGTTGCCTAATGTCCGGACTCCATTTTGTATTGTCATGTCTCCACGTGCTCTGCACGAGAAGAGTCCTATCTTCGTGTTAGTTGCTCTTGTAATCTGCCTAGTAACAGTCTATAAATAGTTCCTTTGTCCGTCTGGCAGTGCCCAGACTTGACCACATCTGTTATCAGTTAGTCCTTGCTTGACCATGTTTTCGCGGGCTCAGGAAATTACTTACTCCGCCCACATATTGATTCTGTATCGAAAATGTCCATAAAAGGTAATACTCTTTGCCTCATGTTGTATCCACCCACTTATGAGCCCCTCTGTTGTGTATAAAAGGGGACTGTGTACGCAAGTTCTTTGTGCTACTCTATGCAATACTGAAGAGTGTTGCATAGGTTGTAGGACCACCCTTAAGGGTTAATAAACTTTGTCTTTGTATTTGCAGTTTCCGTGCCAACTTCCTTCTAGTTTTCGTTACAGGAGAGCGAACCCTTGTATTCTGCGGGCCTAGCTGGGGCCTGTACACATCAGTGCAAGGGTGCCTGCATTGGTGCATAGCAGCCATTTGTGTGCCAGCGAAGTGGAAGAGGACAGGAATGCGTTGTATCTCATAGATACAGCACATTCCTGCCCTTTTCTATTGACGTAGGGCAGTGCAGCAGAAAGTCATGCGGCGCTGCCGTATGCCAAGATATTCTAAATGAGGGCCTGTGGTTTTCTATTTTTGTTTGCAGACGTAGTTACTGAGTAAACTGTTTTCACCAATTGTTTCCCATTGTTTTTGAGTGATTTACACCCAGCCCCACGCCCACGATGAAGGAACTGGAACAAGGTTACCGACGAGCAACTTAACTCCACCCTCACCTGAGACAACCACACCTTGGCACCCAACGCAAACGACGCAGCCAGAGAACTCCACACCTGGATCTCCAACTGGGCGGATGAGTTCGCCCCGCTACGCAACCCCGACAGACAACGCCCCTGGAAAGACGCCTGGTTCACCAGCTCTCTCCAAGGGCCAAATGCACCTGCAAACGCCAGGAGAAGAACACCAATACAACCTAAAACCACACCACCTACAAGGACGCCCTGACAGACTACCACAACCAGATCAGAGCCAACAAGAGGAACTTCATCCACAACAAAATCCTGGCCAACTCCACCAACTCCAAGGAACTTTTCAGTGTCATTCAAGAATTCACCAATCCACGCAGCAAAGCCACAGACATCACCCCATCCCCGAACCTATTTCCACCTCAAGATCAAAAACCTCTAAGACAACTTCATCGACAATCCACCAGGTGCCACAGACATCCTCCCGTCCCCCAGAAACACCCACCAGCTCACAATCTCCAACTGGACACCGATCACGGCTGAAGACACCACCTCAACCATGAAAAGCATCCACTCGGGGTCCCCCACCGACCCCTGCCCCCTCACATCTACCACAGAGCCGCAGACGTCATCGCATCCAAACTACAATGCACCATCAACACCACCTTCAAAACAGGCACCTTCCCAGATGACTGGAAGCGCACAGAAGTCAGACCCCTGCTCAAGAAGCCCACAGCTGACCCCAATGACCTCAAGAACTATGGCCCCATCTCGCTCCTCCCCTTCGCAGCCAAAGTTGCAGAGAGAACAGTCAACAGGAAACTGACACGATTCATTGAAGAGAACGCTGTCCTCGACCCGTCCCAAAACGGATTCTGAAGCAACTACAGCACAGATACCGCCCTACTGACCGCTACAGACAACATCCGCACCCTCCTGGACCTAGGCCACTCCGCAGCCCTCATCCTACTCGACCTATCAGCGGCCTTCGACACCATCTCCCACCGTACAGTAGTCACCAGACTACACGACACAGGCATACAAGGAGCAGCCCTGGAATGGATCCGATCATTCCTCACCGGAAGAAGCCAAAGGATCAGACTCCCACCCTTCCTCTTCGACTCCACGAAAATCACCTGCGGAGTCCCACAGGGTTCATCCCTGAGCCCCACCCTCTTCAACATCTAGATGGCCCCCCTCGCAGCCATTATCCGACAACACGGCCTCAACATCTTATTCTACGCCGACAACACCCAGCTCATCCTCTTCCTCACCAAAGACCCCACCACTGCCAAACTCAACTTCCAGAAAGGAATGCAAGACGTCGCAGTCTGGATGACCAACAGCTGCCTGAAGCTCAATGCCAAAAAGACAGAAGTCCTCGTCCTCAGTACCACCCCTTCTGCATGGGACAGCACCTGGTGGCCGACCACCCTCGGAAGCCCACCTACCCCCTCAGATCATGTCAAGAACCTCGGCATCGTACTCGAATCATCACTCACCATAAACCAACAGGTCAACACCGTCACCTCCAGCTGCTTCAACACTCTCCGCATCCTCCGCAAGACCTTCAAGTGGATCCTCCCTGAGTCAAGGATGACTGTCACCCACGCACTCATCCCCAGCAGACTGTACTAAGGAAACGCACTCTACACCGGCATCAACACGTCCCTACTCCGCAAAGTCAACGGATGACACGGAGACGGACGGACACAGACGCCACCACGTCTCGGACCGTCAGTTAAATAAGCAGAGCATAAAGCCTGAAAACTGCAATTGAAAAATCGATACTGATTAACAGAGCGGTCGGGCTCCATTCAATACAGAGAAAATAAAGACAATAGTATTTTGGAAAGGAAACATATAGAACAAAGGATAAGAAATTGACTGGAAGGAACAGAGGAATTTTATCTTCAGTTACAAGATCAGAAGGACAACCTGGGATTATTGTATTAAAAACCGAGGTGGCCACAAGATAGGATTTGCGGGTGCTCCACATCAAAAATATTGGAGAGATATACATTGGAATGATCGGGACCCATATAATTGAAGAGATCACAGTTAATGAAGGGAAGCTCCCTCACCCCGAAGTTTTAAAGAATGGAAGTTGAAAACATTTATGGTCTTGAAAAAGAAGGCATGATTTAACTAGTCCTTCGAAACGCGTCGACGCTCAACAGCCACAAATTTATTTGTATATGCATGAAGGGTAGACATTGATGATTTATTCTGACACATAATAAAGGGGGTCTAACCTTCAATTTTGATTGTGGCGAGTAATGACAGATTCTATTGTCTATTATTAGTCTATTTTTATGCAAAACTTTCGTTCATAGATCAGTAAAAGGGGTTTGATATATTGTTTTTAATCCTGAGTTGTGATATAAATGTTTTTAATGTGATCTTTTTGGAGGAAAAGGTCTTTTATTGAATTATATTTGATGAAATATACTGTATAAAGGTAAACCTTTTTTGATAATAAACTGATGTCAGAAATTGACTTATGATTAGTTCTTGTGCCAACACACAAACGAGTAAGAGTGGTCCTAGAGTGAGTGGTGGAAATATGATGAATGAAAGTTGAAGTAATATTTGTAAATCTCCCCAGAGGACAATTTCTTGTATAATCCTACTCCGCAAAGTCCAGACAATACAGAACACAGCCGCCAGACTCGTCCTCGGCATCCCCCGACACTAACACATCAGCCAACACCTACGAAGTCTCCACTGGCTCCCCATGGAGAAAAGAGTCACTTTCAAAATCCTCACTCACGCCTACAAATGCCTACATAACAACGGACCCAAATACCTCAAAGACAGAATCAACTTCCACGTACCCAAAAGAAACCTCCGATCTTCCAAAATCACATTGGCAGAAACCCCACGCATCCACAGAGCCAGAGAAGGCGGAATTTCCTTCTCTCACATTGCAGCCAAGACCTGGAATGAACTACCAGCAGACATCAGATGTGCCCCCTCCCTCAACACCTTCAGGAAGACCCTCAAGACCCGGCTCTTCGGCTCAACAGATCTGCGGACTCCCCCACCCCTCTCAGCACCTTGAGACCCTCACGGGTGAGTAGCGCATTTGATTGATTGTCATAGACGATTTTCCAGGCACAGCTGGCGTGAGCATATTAGTAATTTGGAATCCACTGGAATGGCCAAGACCATTAAGGCAACTACACATGAACCCCGTCACATCTTAAAGCTTCAATGGACTCCATTTAAATATCCTCTGTCACTGCGGATAAATCAATTTTTTTGGCTGGAGTATTCTGAGCTGTACATGAACCTTCTGGCTGTGTTAGCTACTCCTCGGGCTGTGCCATGTATCCAACCTTCACCGGACTGTCACAAAATTACAATTTATTCCCTTTTAGAGAAATTCAGTTCTTTTCCAGTAGCCTTGGATGAGCTTGATAGCGCTGAAGGCTTTGCATTGCTTGTTAAATGGACCACTAAGGGTCTAGATTCATTCTCCAAAATTGCGTTGAGAAGGACTAGATACAGCACACGGCTGCTCTTTCGTTCACTAATCACCTTACTGTACTAAAAATTGTAAGTATAATGCAGAAAGAATATGGTGCCACTGTTTTGACTCTCTCTGTAAGCTTTTAAGTATTATAAATCCAAACGTAGGAACTACATGACTCAGAGGATTGTACTGCCTCCATATATGTAAATTCAAGGAAAAATCTGAAGGTTAAAGTGACGTTATAGTTAGTGTTAAAATGAGATAAGAACCAATATTTAATAACCAAAAAACACTGAAATTTGCCAGTTAAAGTTTAGTTAACTAACTATACCTTGCAAACGTCCTGCACAGATTAAAAAAGTACTTTGCCACTAATCCTCTGATTAAATCAAAAGAGTTAAGCAATATGATTGTGGGTGATCAATCTATTCACGATATTAGTAACACTGTTCTTCTTACAATAACGGAAAATGAACATAATTCCACTACTTTGCATCAAGTGTTAGAAGATCTAAAATACCGTACTGATGCGAGTGTTGATAGTGGTTTAAACCCTATATCCAAATGGATACCGGCACTCTCCAGAGGTATCAACATTGAGGTATTTCAGAGGATTGTGAGCAGTGATCTTGACAAATATGAGGATACAATGGGAAATAAAGATAAAAGAATGTGGCCAAGTATGCACAATCTCACAGCAGGTGAACAAACTGCCCTCAGACTTTTAAGTACGAATGATGATGTCATTATTAGAGAAGCCGATAAAGGCGGCAACATTGTTGTCATGGAAAGATCAATCAATGTATGAGACTGAAATATTGAGTCAGTGAACAAATGAGCAATGTTATCAGAAACTTTCACGTAATCCAATCTTTGATATAACTCATTCTGTTAATGTTGAGCTCAAATAATGGAACACCAGGGGCTTACTGAATGATGATGCATATGCATATTTGAAGATTGACAAACCACGTTTTCCATGTTAATATGCACTCCCGAAGATCCACAAAGATGCCTCTAAACCACCAGAGAGACCTATAGTATGTGTTAAACTTGGCCTCCTATGTCAGGGACACGAAACATATACTTAATGTGCTTGTGGATATAAATTGGGATACTTCAATGACCTTAGTGACACTAGACGTGGTATCATTGTATACTAATATTCAACACGAACAGGGGCTACTTGCACTTGAAAATTTGTATATAAAAGACCAGCAGAATTTTTTGAGTATTCAGACATGTTAATACCTATGTCTCATATGATTTTAGAACATAATGTATTTTTGTTTAAACTAGACTGATAAAAACATTCTGTGTGGGACTGCGATGGGTTCCAGATTTGCACCGTCCTTTGCCTGTCTTTTCATGGGGAGGGTTGAGGCGATGCATGTCTGGGGCCCATCGGGTGCCAAGTGGCAGGAATACATAGTGTACTATGGCAGGTATATTGATGATTGTTTTATCATCTGGACAGGAAGTAATGAAGACTTACTGGAATTCTATGACTATATGAATAATAATGAATGTAATATGTCATTTACTATGTCATGTAGCAAAGACACAATTGTATTCCTTGATACTGAATTATTTGTGGCTCATGGAAAAATTAACAGCAAACTATATAGGAAAAGTACTTCTTGCAATTCAACTTTGCATGCGATGAGTGCCCACCCAAAAGTACAAGTGATTGCCATTCCTTATAGTGAATTATACAGTGCCCATAGGAACTGTAGCAATGATGTGAATTTTAACAACTGTGCTAGGGATATGGAAACACGATTTTTGGCAGGAGACTATGATATAAATATCATACAAAAGGCAAAACAAAGAGCCTCAAGACAAAAGAGAGACGATACTTTAAAATCTAAAGCTAGGAGAAATACTGGGAGTAGCCAGCAATTGAGAATGGTGACCAACTACCATCCACGGTCACATAAGATCTACAATATACTTAAAAAACATTAGCGACTTACTGACTTCAGACCAGACAATAAGTATGTACAGTCATAAATACCCAAGTATTTCATATCGTAAGGGAACTACACTGCGTAGCCTGGTGAGCCCCAGCTATTGAAGAATGATGACAGGTGAACGAACTTGGCTACACAAACTTAATATAGGATCATATAGATGTGGACACTGTAGTATGTGTAAGTTTGCAGAGCACGGTAAACTTGACTTTCAATATAGTGGCTCTATCAAGTATAATATAGGGCAACACATTGACTGTTCAACTAAATATGTTGTCTATGTCATCCAGTGAAAATGCACAAAAGTGTACATAGGTAGCACAATTAGATGCTTAAAAGGAACGTATCTCAGAGCATTTTAGTGCGCTTAAGAAATTTGATTTAAGATATCCTTTAGTCACTCATGCGCTCGAATGTCCCAGTCAGAGTGGTAATCTATCATTCACCTTTCATGGCATTGAAACAATATTGAGCAATAGTTGAGGTGGCAATAGAGAACTCAAGGTCTGTCAATGCGAAGCTCGATGGATCCTAAAATTGCGTGCCGTAGAGCAGGGCACCAATATTGATTCTGAGTTACAGTACTTTTTGGGATGCTGACTATATAGAATTTCCTGTAATCACTGCATAGTTCTATTTGTCATGGCCCCCATATGATCAACATATTATCATAACCATGTATAGGCTATTTGGGTATAATCTGTAACTGTATGACGATGATTTTGTCGTTTTGTATGTGATTGAAATTGGATTTAGGATGTATTTATTATGTACACCTTCTTCCTCTTTTTCTTGCTTTTTTCTCTCTCCCTTAAACTTCTACTTTTTCCAATGCCTTCATTTAAAGGGGATAGGTGAGGCTTCACCTGTAAACTATCACTGATCAATTGTTATTGGCAGTGCCCAAAATGTGGTCATGTTGCCCTTTTATTAGGGGTATACTTATATGAACTCTGTCTACAACTATTTACTTATGTCATGATCCATGCAATATCTTGAGATTGAGGACCCTCTCACTACGTGGCGCCGATAGCTTTGAGGGTTGAACGCTATGCCTGCCTAATTGTGGGTCATGAGTTCGAGTCTTACGTAGGAACTGTTTATTTTTTGATTTTTGATTTTTAGAAAATTGAAATTCTTTTGTGAATTATGAGGTGTGGGATTTAAATTGAAATGAAAAAAACCTTGTTGGCATATTACAAAGTATTGTTGTGGTATTGTTGCGATTGACTTTAATATCAAACGTTTTGAGGGAATATGAGGAGGTGATTACCATGATATCAGTTATATATATTGTAAGTTTCATTCAGACATCGTTTATGTGGCAAAAAAATCTCTTTCCAAGATATAGGGATACCGGTCACAATGGTGTATAGGTGCTTATTTCTCCATGATAGACGGATAATGGTATATTCCCTTAAAGGATATGCAACGGTCCAATTCGGCGTCTGTATTGGGGTTTACTATTCAGCCACGTGTAGTGGATGCCGTTTTCTGTGTTTATTGTAGGACGGTGATATAAATATCCTTTCAGAGATGGTGTCGGCATTACTCAGCACAACCTTTCGGATGCTCACTTAGAGGTAAGAACTTACCTTTGATCTTGTTTGTAGAATTAAGGTCTTCAACCCCTACTTATTTTATGATAACATACTTCTCTGACATACCCACTTTATGTGGTTTCTAAAGTGCTGATTTGAGATTGGGTGCCTCCACATCATCGTTTCTGTGCTTACTAATGCTTTTTTGTATGGGCAGCATGCCATATATTCTTTAAACTCGACTCTCTTGGCATGCTAATAATCAGCACGTACGGTTTGGTTAACACAAGAATATAAGGACATTGACCGTGAATCTGGATTTTGGTTATAATAACAATAGACATCTGTGTTATGTGTGTTTATATTTACCGAGAGATATTTTAAAAGTCGACAATTGACTCACTCTAGTACTGAACCGATGAATCGCTTAGATCTTTTAGCTTTATGATTTGGTCTTTTTAGGATACTATTTAAAATGATTAAACTCGCAACCGACTGATGATCACTTCTCTATCATTGGCTGACAAAACCGGATTTGGTAAGTGAGCCTTTGACATTATAGCCTCTAAATGAAATATAGATTCCTTTTAGCTGCGCAAGTGCATATAATAAGATTCAAATACCACGTGGGTCAATTCTATCTGCTGTTTTTGTTTACATGTTGCCTTAGGACTCACACTGTCTACCCTATCATCGGAAGGTTGTCTACGATAGAGGCAGATTATACCTATTGTACTAATATAACAGTCCAGGGTGAGTCTCTTATGCTAAGTGGTGCAAATATTATGGTTGGTGTATAAGGTTTTAGCTTGTTGACTTTAGATTTCTGAGTTTTAGCTTGTCTGATTGTCACTTTCAGGTGAAGCTGTGAGGATCTATAATGATAATTTTGTGACTATTTTTTGCTCTCTTTCTTGGAGTTTTTTTTCTCGTTGGGATTTTCTTTTTCTATGGGTCTTTTCAACAATTGGTGCCTTTTCATTATACACGATTCTGGAATGTTGTTGTTTTTAACTCCATTGGACATCACCGCCTTTTGAGTTTGGTTTCTGGTTGCGTGTGGCGCACTGGGTGTCTCACATTCTCTCCTTTTCTTCTTCTTCTTCGGTGGAGGTTAGGTTTGACACAGAATTAGGTTTGTGCTTTATAATGTAACTTAGCCTTACATTTGTCTGTTCTAGCCCTGATAAAGTCTTTGGCTATTACCAATAGACGAAACACGTGTTAGCAGGAACTGTGGCTGTTGGTTGTAACATCGAAGAACTGAAGTGTGTTTTATGTTCAAACAAGTCTTCTCAAGATACAAGTGACAGAATAAAGACCAAGGATGAACACTTGAAAAAACTATTGCATGGACTCATGATTTGAAATTCTATATTTTGCTCAAGAAATTTAATATGTATTTAACTTATTAGTATGTACAATTCTGCACATATTATTTAACAACGTGGGGTGGTCGTTGTTTCAGTTTCCTTTGACGCAGTGTTTGTATAAAATGTAATCTTTTAAACACTAAAGTCACAGAACCGTGCGCAAAGTATACCTCACTGCCTGTCAGTAAAGCTCAACTTGCTCAACTTGTTGGATGTTACCCCCTTTTTAGCGGTATTCACCCACCTGAACAATGGAATACCTACACAGACTTTAATGGGGTCACCTACTTTTTTAAATACAAGCACCCTCCTATAAAGAGTTTGTTCTCTTGTCTCCTTAATGGCACCGCCCCAATTTTAAGTCAAGAGGCTGTCATGTATGAATTGGCCACCCCTACATTCTACATTATTTAACAATCAACAATGCCCTAAAATGTTCAGCAAAGATCCAAAACTAAACATCCACATCTTCTAAATGTCCTTGGTGCATAGAATTCTACGTTATTTAACAAACAGCAATGCCTTAAAATCTTCAGCAAAGATCAAGGAAATAAACATCCACACCTTCTATATTTCCTTGGTGCATAGAATTCTACATTATTTAACAATTGGCAATGCCTTAACATCTTCAGCAAAGATCTTGAAATAAACATCTACACCTTCTAAATGTCCTTGTTACATAGAATGTGTCTCTAGCACTGTGTTACATCTATTTATCATAGGCAAATGCCCAGGCATCCAATGGTGAATCATCTATTATCAACAGAAGCTTCGGCTTTTCTAATAGATTTTTGTAACAGGCTTTGGCTTTAAGCCATAACCTACTTTGAAACCTGCCTCTGCAACCAACATAAGGTGTGTTCAACCTTTACCTTTTTAAAATAGAAAATTACTTGCACCCCAACCTTCACTGGTTTCTAAATGGTGCACCATATAACTTTCAATATGCACAATTACACTTGCCTCCAGGTCTTACTCTGTTTCAATTCTATGTACCCGGAAGTTTACACTGAGTAACTTTATGCTGTATATGATTATTGGCCCTTTTCATACATTCTTTTTTTTTAATGATGTATGGGCTTAAGGAGTAATTAAATAGCAGTATCAAGGATGATGCAGTTTGAGTTGTAATCAGTAATCAATGATGTCATCTGACATGTCATGAGTGATATATTGTGTAAGGTATAAGCAGTTCATGACGGAGGTGCAAGTTATAGTTAGCTCACTAAACTAAATGTGGTGAATTTCCATGGTTTTTAATGCATTTCAACACCTAGGGGCCGATTCCGATCCTGTATGTTTTTTTTCCCGTATGACTCGTATCCGTATTTTTTTACGTACGAATCGTACAAGTACCGTACAAACGGTGAAGTACGATTCCTACGGGAAAAATACATACGATTCGCCTCGGGAAAAGTCTACGCGACGTCCCCGGACAGTTTTACGTACGAGTCGTAAAACTGAAGTCTGAGCGCACAAGTCCAATTCGTACCGGCGTTCCGAATGCACAAGCGTATGAAAACGTCCCGTACGGAGCGAACTGTGTACGACCCCTACACCGGGTACACTTGTGCCCAGGGTACGAGTCGCACGGCCCCCCCCACCCCAGCCCCGTATGGACGCACCGTACCCCCAGCCCCGTATGCACGCGCCGTACCCCCAGCCCTGTATGTACACGCCATATCCCCACCCCCGTATGTACGCGCCGTACCCCCACCCCAGCACCGTATGTAGGTGCCGTACCCCCAGCCCCGTATGTACGCACCGTACCCCCAGCCCCGTATGTACGCGCCGTACCCCCACCCCAGCCCTGTATGTACGCGCCATACCCCCGGCGCTGGGGTGGGGGTACGGTGCGTACATACAGGCTGGGGGTACGGCGCGTACATACGGGGCTGGGGTGGGGCTGGGGTGGGGGTACGGCGCGTACATATGGGGGTGGGGGTATAGCACGTACATACGGGGCTGGGGGTACGGCGCATACATACGGGGCTGGGGTGGGGGTACGGCAAGTACATACGGGGGTGGGGGTACGGCACGTACATATGGGGCTGGGGGTACGGCGCGTACATACGGGGCTGGGGGTACGGCACGTACATACGGGACTGGGGGTACGGCGCGTATATACGGGGCTGGGGTGGGGGTACGGCGCGTAAATACGGGGGTGGGGGTACGGCACGTACATATGGGGCTGGGGGTATGGCGCGTACATACGGGGCTGGGGGTACGGCACGTACATACGGAGCTGGGGGTACGGCGCGTACATACGGGGGTGGGGGGTATGGTCCGTACATATGCCATGTTGGGGTACGCACCGTACATGATGACACGTACGATGTGGGTGATGGTGTGTACGTCGCATAGCGGGCCCCCTTTTCCTTGTGCATCGCGGCGTACTTAGCTTTTCCGGCACTTTTTGGCTCCCGTAAAAATATAGCCGTACGGAGTGCTGCGGGTACGAATCGTACTTGCTGGTCCGTAAAACGCTGCCTCACTCCGTGCGGACGTCGCGTATGCGCTGTATAGGATCGGAATTGTGTGTAATTTTTTAGCCGTACGGTGTTTTTACGATCCGTACGGAAATGGTATTTCTGTACGAATCGTACTTGCTGGTTTGTACGGTGGAACTCCCGGGTACGAGTCGTACGGAGAAAACGCTCCGTACGGCCATATGTATCCGGGTTTTACAGGATCGGAATCGGCACCCTAGTGTTTTTTGAGTGCAAATATATATATATATATATGTTTTACCACCAAATCAATCCAACCATAGCGTGCACTGTTTCACAGCTGGTGCCTGCTCCGGGGATGGATAAAACCACGAACAGCAATCGACCATCAAGACTTGAAGGAATGTCCCACTCCATAAACATTTTCACAGTTCAGTTTATTCTTGAGTACAAATACCACCACATACACCATCACAAGTATTTATACTTGAGACGAAACTGAACTGTAAAACCTTTCTGGAGTACTGCATTCCTTCAAATATTGATGGTCGATATATATATATATATTCAATGAAAAAACCAAAGGTTTCACACACGTTATAGTTAGCTGGACATTTTACTCGTAAAAAACCATTGAAATTCCCCCGTTATAGTTAGTTAAGCTAACTATAACTCGCGCGCCCGCAATGCACTGCTGATGACGTCACATATTACATCACTCATGACATGGTCAGTGACATCACTCATGACATCACTGATGACATCTCAAATGACATCACTGATTACATCACTAATGACATCATCCCGTGAATGTGTGTTTTTCTGAAAATTAAATATGTTTTATATATGTATATCTCAAGGTCGATGGAAGAATAAATGGGTATATAAGTGTCTAAATGGATGATTTGTTTTTGAAAAATTGATTGTGTAACTGACTGATTAGGTGTATCATAGTGAATACATGGCTTAGTGAGTAATGTTTAAATATGTATATATCTGTATCAGTCTTTCACTTTGCGTATAAGTGGCTGCATGGGTTGGTGAGCAGCTACATGAGTGTTTATATAGGTTATTAGTTGGTTTTTTGGGTATCAGTATAAGTGTCTGATGTCTGTATGGTTCGATGGGGGTATTACGTAGTGCATAGGTGCATGAATGAGTGACTCACTGTTTGTATGTGTTGAAGATAGTATGTGTGCAGGACTGCATGGGTGAATGAGTGTGTGTATGGGTGTGTTAGTGAGTGAATGACTGTCTCTACAGTGTTTTTATAAGTAACTACATATGTTTTAAACTAGTATATGTGACTATTGGTGTATATAAGTGAGTATATGTGAGAGTGAGAGATTGAAAGAGTTCCTGTATGAATAAGTATGTGTTTCTATAAGTGATTGTTTAAAAGACTAAGTATGTGTAAGTTTTTGTAGAAGTAAGTGTGGTGGTGTGTGTATAACTGTATATGCAAGTAAATGGATGTTTGATTCTTTATTAGCATGAGTGACTATGTGAGTGAGTAACTCTACGGATGAGTGGCATTGTGTAACAGGACGTATAGGTGTATGAGTACATATGATGAGTGAGTACATGTATGAGTGACTGTATAGGACTGTTGGTGAATGAGTGGATGTGTATGTGGATCTTAGAATTACTGAAGAGGTTGTTGTAACTGGTATTGGTATGTCCATTGTTTTGAAAAGTTTAGTCTCTATTTATGAATGTGTGTATCAAAGGTTATATTAGGGTGAGAGGAGGTCTGCCACTCTATCACAAGGATGATGTCATTAGTGATGTCATCAGTGATGTCATTTGAGATGTCATCAGTGATGTCATGAGTGATGTCACTGACCATGTCATGAGTGATGTAATATGACGTCATCAGCAGTGCATTGCGGGCGCGCGAGTTATAGTTAGCTTAACTAACTATAACGGGGGAATTTCAATGGTTTTTTACGAGTAAAATGTCCAGCTAACTATAACGTGTGTGAAACCTTTGGTTTTTTCATTGAATTTCTAAGGTTTTTTAAATGCTAATTCCTAACTATAACGTGTGTGAAACCTATGGTTTTTTCATTGAATTAGCAAGGTTTTTTAAATGCAAATTCCTAACTATAACGTGTGTGAAACCTATGGTTTTTTCAGTGAATTTGCAAGGTTTTTTAAATGCTAATTTTTTTATTTTTTTCTATTTTTTTTACATATTTTTTTTTAAAAATTTCTATCCTTTTTTTAAGACTGTGGTTAAATTTTTAAAATTCTATAATATGTTCTTTTAAAAATATTTTATAAAATAAACAGGTAAAATTTATTAGCAATACATTTTTTCCTTTTTTTTTTATTTTTGTTTTTTTAGTACGCGTACCGTAAGCTTACGGTAAGCGTACGAATTACGCAACGCCCGTAATTTATCTACGCTGTTTGCGTATAGTTACGCAATTTGCGTAGCCGCGCGTACTCCGCGTGGGACGCGTACGCGTGTACGCTACACGCGCACGTTACGCGGAAGTGTCGGGTAGTGACTGTTATGCGCATGCGCGCAAGCGCGTGTCTTTTTTACGCGCATGCGCACTTTTGCCGTAAGCGTACCGTAAGCGTACCGTAAGCGTACGGTAGGTCATGTGATCATGAAACACAACTTTTGATTGGTTGAAACTACTTTCAGTTCTAGAACTCTCCTACACCACACCCATTCCCCTCATTTCTGCTTGTGATCCCTTAGGAGAAGGAGCTGGGTTGTCTTTGTGATACGATGGCAGACCAGCAGAGCTCTTCTGAGAGTGAGGCTAGCACTAGCAGCACTACCTTGAGGCAGAGAGCGAGGAAACAAAAGACCTCTTATGTATGGGATTATTTTACTTTTCCTGAAGGCCAGCAAAAGGTAAATGCACCCTTAGTAACTTGTAAGCTGTGTAAGCGTGTACTTTCAAGAGGTAATCCTGACAGGAAGTATTCCTTTGGGAATCATACCATGATGAGGCACCTCAGGGATGTACACAGAAGGACACATGCTCGACTTTTTGGAGGTAACCCTTCAGAAAGTCAACCAAGCACATCCACAGCAGCTCAGCCTGGACCATCATCTGCAGGGCTGACTCCTTCTTCTGCAGGTCAGGTGAGCCCTTCATCTGTGGGGGGAGCATCTCCTTTTGCTGGCCCTCTGGAAATTAACCCTCGATTTCTGAGGGTTGATATTCGATGTGCCTCTTGTCATGATCTAATTTGTCATAGGGAGACCAGTGTTTCCCTAGTGGACCTCAAAATAGATCAGCACACTTGTCACAGAGACTAATTTTCCCATTCTTTCTTTCCTCTCTCCCTGCATGAACACAACGGCTCTTTTAAGAGCCAACCTTATCTTTCATCTTTTTTTTATAGATGTTTTTTAAAACTTTTTTTTTTTTTTTTTACCGTACGCGTACGGTGCGCGTAATTTTATTTTTTTTTTAAAAACACTAAAAATCAATAATCACATTACAAGGACTTTGAAACACTACAATTATTATTATTGACTTACCATACCCACTCAAAAAAATATTTATTCATTTGTTTTTTTTAAAAAAAATTGCTTTAAAAATGGTTCTAGTTTTCGAAAATTTTCTATATCAATCTGAAAAAAAAGAAAAAAGGATTAATATTTTTTAAACATTTTAAAATACAGTACTCGTATTTACATATTTATAAAAAAATATTTTTGCCTTATTTTTGCTGTTTTCAGAATATATTGCATTTCACTTTAAATTGTGAAAGCAATTGCATTCATCATTTAACAGCGGGCAAAAAAAAAATAACAATCTCAAAAATTGTATTAAAAAAGCCCAGAATCTCTTCTCACTTAAACTTAACATTACAGAAATGCATAATATTCTAAAAAAATATCATCAAAAAACAATACTTATTTCTTTAAAATACCGTCTGATATTTTTGTTTCAGAAGTATAATCACAATATTATATCTCAAATAACTCCACAATACATCTGATTCCATTTCCTTTAGGCCAAATAGTAATTTAAACATTTTTTGGGGATTAAATTTCCAACGGTAATCCAATAAAATTCTAAAGTTTAATTTGTCCAGATCTCACCGATTCTCTGTAACATTTTGGTTCAAGAAAATTTTTTTAATAATTTAATAAGTCCACAATAGAATTGGTTACTTTTCCGCATGGCCAAATAGTAATTTTTAAAATCATTTTTGAAAAAATTTTCAATGGCACTCCAATAACATTCCAAAATTTAAATTGTGCAGATGTTACCGATTATCTCTAAATTATTGGTTTTTGAAAGTTTCATTAAAAATTAAAAAAGTCAACATTACAATTGGTTATCTTTCCATTAGGCCAAATGATAATTTAAAAAATCTTTTTTTTAGAAATTTCCAATGGTAATCCAGTAAAATGGTAAAATTATTTTGTCCAGATCTTCCCAAGTTTCTCTAAAATTTAGGTTTCAGGAAGATTAGATAGGAATTTGCTAAATCAAAAGGCAAACGTTGTTTGAAAATCAATTGGGAATCATTACACAGTGTCCAGCCTTTTTCACATTTAAGATAAACTGTGTAATGTCCAGAAGTAACAGTAGGTCCATCATGGAAAATTATTGCAACAGTTACAAAAGTTTTTCCTGAAATTGATAATTGCTGTCCTGTAAACTTCTTTATTAAAGTATCCAATTTTGAACCATCAGCTCTACATCGTTGCATCATTAAAATTACATACTGTCCGTATTCGTTTAAAATTAATGTTGAAAACATGTCAGATTTACACTCACCGCATTTCATGCTATGATTAGCATCTTTAACTAATTTTGCAAAAGTGACTGTTTTACTCTCTGGCAATGTCAAATAAATAAACCTTTCATTATCAACATTAGAGCCACATATATTATAACAGTTTTCACAACTATGTTCCCATTTATAAGAGAGACCAAATACATTTTCAATGGGAACCCCTTCTTCTTCCAGTACCTGAAGAAAATACATCAAGAATTCCTGTGCATCTTGCTGTACATTTTGAGAAAACTGTGTTCGTCCTGAAAATATATCTAAAAGTTTTCTAATTTCAGTAGCACTTTCTATTTGAGTTTTATCTTTACTCAGCTTTTGAAAAAGGAGACTCAGCTCAGAACAGAATCTTTTTCCCTGATTTACTATTATCTGCTCTTGCAAACTTTCCAGATAAAATGCAACATTCAGCACTACATTTGCGTAGCAGTTGACACCAGAGCTATTTTCAAAATGACATCCTACAACCTGTTCTTCATTTTCCTTTTTCTTTTTGCTTGCAATTACATCACTCCTCTTTTTTTTCCTCTTCTCTACATCTTCATTACAGATATTCTCATTTTTTCTTTTACGAGAAACTACACGTTTCTCCAACACAGGATACTGACCTAAATGAGGAGCATAGCTTCTTCTTAATCTATTATACTCCTTTACACAATTTGTATCAGCACTAACTTTTGAATCATCAAAGTCTATCATGAATAAACCTGATAATGTTTTCACTCGTGACAAAGCAACATATGCCATACCTTCTTTGAACACAGTTGAACCAATGTTCACAAATGCACAATCTACAGTCAATCCTTGAGACTTGTGAATAGTTACAGCATATGCTAGAGAAAACGGAAACTGATTCCTACGTACATATAAGTCTTTCACAAGCATGAAACGAACTGTACAACGACAAATATCTTTAACTTCTTCTATCTGATCAAATTTTATTTTTAAACATTCAATTCCATCTTTTTTCTGATAATTAATAAAACCCACAACTCTTCCCATAGCTCCATTAACTAAACCTTTTTCAACATCCAAATTTCTTCTTAAAAATACTCTACAGTTCATGCAAACATATAGATTTTTTTCTAATCCAGCTGTTTTGGAGATGTTCTTCTCTAGTGAGTCCAATTTATTTTTCAGTTTGCCTGTTACTGTGACAGTAATTCTGCCATCCTCAATTTTGTCCACTGCTTCCAATTTCCTGATCTCTTCCTTTTCCAATTTCAAAAGCTCCTCATTAAATATTGAGTATTCACGTAGAGTTGGCATTAAGCAGATGACACTTTTGTTTTCTGCAATGTTCTTGTATATTTTCTCTGCAACTATTTCTTCCTTTGGAAATAAATTATGTAGCAGCCGACTCTGTAATGCTTTTTTGCCAACTTCTGTGAGTAGTCCAATTCTGATATCTTTCAGAATACTTCCATATTCTTCATCGCTTGCTTGCCTCATATTAGTAGTAAGTTCCTTGTACTCAAAGAAGGACCAAATATTTGTATTTCCGATGCTTCCCAATGACTTCTTTGTGTCTTTATGTGTGACAGTACTAAACACTGGTTGTCCTTTAACTGGAGTAAGTTGCAAAAGATCTCCAAAAACTATGACGTGTTTTCCACCAAATAACATGTCATAGTCTGTCTTCAAAATTTGCTGCATTCTTAAATGCACAAAGGCAAGCATTAAGTTTGATACCATGCTCACCTCATCAATAATGAGAACTTGCATCTTCTTCAATACTCTTGAAACTTCCAAGGATGCTTCTCCAGTTAGCTTGTTGTATTGTATTTTGTTCTCATGCTCCACTGGTAACATTAGCAAACGATGTAAAGTGATTCCTTTTATGTTATATGCTGCTAACCCAGTTGGAGCAGTAACCACACAAGACAAAGTAGAATCTGTTTTTTGCTGTAGGTAGCTTCTGATGACTTTTATAAGGAAACTTTTTCCAGTTCCAGCTTGTCCGCTTACATACATCCTGATTGGATGAAATGATGTGCATGAGCACTCTTTTTTTTCATGTAGAAATCCGTGTTCAATTTTGTTTCTGATCTCTTCATAAATTTGTTGCTGCTCTTGATTCAGTTGTCTTTCCAAATTTTCTAAGTCTATAAATTCTTCTTGAGCTTGATTCATAGCCGTTTCCACTTCATTCATGGCTATTGATGCTTCATTTTCAACGATTGGTTGTCCTAGGGGATCTTGACTGAGTGTTCCTGAACTTTGGCTGTCTTGAGAACTGTCTCTAGCTATTTCTGCTGCAATTGTAGTTTCCTGTTCAATTTCTTCATTTAACATTTGCAGATAACTTGAGAATGTACTGCATTGTATGCTGTCTTTGCAAGCATTAAAAGAATCTTCATAGCTTTGAAATTCTCCCAGTAGTTCATCCTCTGTACGCCATGGTTTAAACAACTGTAAAAGAGCCAAGTAGTAAAATTCCTTCTTGTCAGTAGTGTCGCAACTCAGCTTCCTGTGATTTATCAAACTTCCTTTTGTTTGCTTCACCAAACATCCTTCCTCACCAACGACTTTATATTTTCCATTGTTGATGTCTTCTGCGGCTTTCCGTGAATAAATGTAGTTCTGCAGCACTTCATAGAGACACATGTTCTCCAGATGTTGACTTCTCTTGGGATAATATGTGTCCAACATGTTTGATTTCAAAATATCTGTACTTTCTGGGTCATTCTCGGCCAAATATTCAATTTCTCCAACAGATTTCAGTACCCGATTTCTCATTGCTGCAAGGCCTAAACTTGCCCAAATTATTCTTCTTGACTTCGAGTAGAGACTTGCAGAAGATAACCTATCTGAACATTCGTAGGATCCAATTTCTCGATGCGATAACATCTTCAAACTGAAACTGTACAGCTTCTTACTGACAGTCTTCTCGTGAGAAATCTCTTCCCACATTTCCTTCAATTCTGTTTTTTCTGATTTCGTAATGTAAGACGTTACATATCGAGCAACAGCAATGGAATTGTCAGCTACATACTGTATATCCATGTTAGCGTTCCACATGGATAAAATGACTGGGTTGTAGTCATTTATATTTTTGGATTCTTCTTTTCTTTTTAGGTTGTAGGTATTCGTAGGTGATTTCCTTGTGATAGTATGTCTCACAGCTGACATAAAACTGTTGACTCTTCCATTTGAAAGAACAGGTCTAGGAAATCCAAATCGACATTTAGTGTAGTATTTATCTTTGCTCTTGTATTTCCGTCGACAGTATTTTCCACACCGATGACTTTGGAAACGTAAAACTTGCTCCTTTAACTTTTTCTCTTCTGTGCTTTTTGGTATAGCACATGTTGCATATTCTTCAATGAAAGATAACACTGCTTCATCAGTATCTGTTCCAAACTTTGGGGCATCCTTGATCCACAACAGCATATGAATATGAGGAGCACCTCTTGCCTGGTACTCTTTTCTCCAAAAGAAATCTACTACTTCTCCAAGAGGTGGATTTTTTTTATTGCAGATGAAGGACATCATAGCCTCAAATCTATGATTGAAATATCTGCAAACATTAACCGGATCCAATGAGCACAGTTCTCCTGCTGTCTTGTATTCAATGTTTTTAATGTTTGAATTTGCCTCTCGTAGAAAATCCAGTAAATCATCCCAAGCGTACTCCGCACAGCTTAGGGTAACGAACCATGTTGGTGTTCCTAAATTCCGTAACATGCATTTTAGTTCACCATGGCGTCGGTACCAATATTCATTTGTCCCACGCTGACAAGCCATCAGATTGATCAGTTGTGTTTCCAAATGATCATCTCGGTGCTGCACTTTCTCCATAAAATCCTTAGCAGACACATTTTGTAAATGTACTCCACTTTTTAAAATGTGATTTACTGCATAAGACAGTGCAGACAAGTCGCTTTCAAATAAAAGATGGAACAAATAAGGAATACTTTGTCGAAATCTGGGATCTTCAGCATATAGTCTTGTAGTCCGATACTCAGAAGCTGGAATCTGTTCTGGACGTTCATCGTATCGTCCTCCTTTTCCTTTAGGAAACAGCTGGGGAAAACATCGAGCTTCCAAGCTCTCCTCCCATACACTCACGGGAGTTCCTTTTGCTTTCTTCATCTGAAAGAGATCAATATTATCTCCCATAACTTCTTTTGAATGAAGAGGATGTATGCTAAAATGTTCCTAAATTTCTTCTTCCTTTGACTTGTCCACTTTTTCAATTTGTCCAGTTGGTGTTTCTGTGTCTTCTTGTAAATCTTCTTCTTCTTCTTCTTCTATATAAATTGATTCATACCATTTGTTATTCCTTTTCAAATACAAATTTGCTCTTTGTACTTTCCGCACATCTACCAGCTCCTTCCAAATCTTCTTATTCTTTGTAGGTACACCATTAACCAGAATAATTAATGGTTCAGTTTCCAAAGTATCCGCATCAATAGTTTCCATATTTTTTTTCAAATCCAAGGGCAAATACACCACTCTTCCTTTTAAACCTCTCAGTAAATCAGAAGGAGGTAATTTACCAGTTTTGGGCTCCATACGTACTATGGTCTGGAACGGATGAACACATTGAATGAGTATAGACTCATATGTATTTAATTCAGAAAGTTCAGCAGAAATAGCATCCAATTCTAAATTATTATGTACAGCTCTGGTCGGCATTCTATTTTCCTCTAACTTGTTGTAACAGTATTTACAAATACGCTGATCTTCACCCAAATCAAAACAATTTTCTAGAAATATATATGTGGCAAAATCCTTCCACTTATAATTATCTTCATTTTCACTCTTTCTGTAGAGATCAACATTCCTAGTTTGTTTTCTATAATGAGTTCTGCGGCAACAAATACAAGTAAAATTTGGTCTTTCATTAGAGACTATTGCAAATTTTGTTATATGATCATTAAATGTGTTACTTACAGAGGGTTCTACATTCTCTTCCACTTCTTCCTCATTTACTGTGTCCTTCTCTGCACTGTTTTGTTCAGGACCAAAGTAACAAAACTGAATTTCATCAACAACCTTCTCTACATCTGATACCGTTCCTCGGAACAGAGCCCTATTCAATTCATTTAACTTTATTGCTGGACTTTTGGCAAAATACAACCGTCTCACAAACTTTCTCATTTCAGTATGATGAACAGCCAGCATCCTAAAATGATGGAAAACACTATTGCACACTTTTCTAGATAGACAAGCCAGAGAATGACCCTGCAAACCAGTATTCTCTCTCACTCTGCATGGATCCAGACTTTGAAGCACCTTAATCTTCTGTTTTATACTTTTTTTACTATATTCTCTTAGAAACTCTCGAAATTTGTCAATAGATTCCTGACGCACAGTGCAAATACTACTACAATTCCAAGTGTACACTGGGGCTTTAGGACGTCTCCCCATAGCCTCATCTGCCATCACTTGTACCTCATCTCTTGGAACCATTATCTCCTTCTCCATTATGCAACCATTTTTTACTTCGTAAGAACGACCTCTGGTGTCAACTGCATGCAGCAAACTATTACTTTGAAAATAGCTCTCTTCATTAAAAAAAGGTTCACTACTTGAACTATGCATCCACTTTCCTAAAAACACTTTACAAAAGTTTGTTCTGTTCACTACTCTTTTCCTTTTGCTATGTGATTTCAGTACATTAACCATTTTGTCTAATGTACGCATCCTATTCAAAATTAAAATGAATAGTTTCCTTTTTAATTCTAATGCCTTTGCTGCAATGGCTTCTATTTCTTTTTTTCTTTTATAAAACTTTGTCTTTTTCTTATATTTCTTCACATCCTTCATCAAATTGGACATAACTCTTCTCTGAAACATTTTTCTACGTATCTCTTTAAACGCTGTTTTTCTATTTATATAAATCTTTTCAGTTGCTGAAGGTATATTTGCATTAACTAAATTGTCAATTTTTTCCTCTCCTTTTTTGTTCAAAACATCCTTTCGAGTACAGACATTTTGTACATTTTTCATTCTTTTGAATATATTTTTTAGAAATTGTTTTTTCTGCTTACCAGAAGATTTTTTCTTTTTCCCAACATGAGCATCTTCTACTAACTTTGGTCCTCTAGTTGTCTTCAAATATAGGTTTTTTTTGTGCGTTTTTTGAACTCTGGATTTTGTAGGCATCTTAAATTTTGTCCACTGCTCTTCAGCAATACCTGAAAAAAACTACAAAAAAAAATCCTTTATTTTATTTAAATATATTACTACATTTCTTTTCACAATAGTCACAAAACGTAATTTCTTTGCCAATTTGAATGCACACTTACTGCTCTTTTTTTTTGGCAAGTTAAAATCACTTTTACAGAATGACACATTATGAAACCACTTTTCAGTTTTTTAAAAAAGCCCATGTCCAGACTGCTTTTTCAGACCACCACCATGTGTATCCTCGGTGACTACCTACACTCCAGCAAGGGCAACCAGCCTTAGTGATGCTGAATGTATTTGCATTACAGACTGAAACCTGAAAACCCCACTCGCTTCTAAATACTGTGCATGATTATACATGGAAAGGAGCTGGGTGTGTGCTAAGAGTCTGCTTCTTCCCCCAAAAAATCGCTCCCCCTTTTTCCTACTAATGCAACTGTGAAATCACCAGAGCAAAACGCAATAAATCTCTGCCTGTAATTCCTATTTCCACACAGAGTCATGTTTTCACATTAGTCCCAAAACGAAATTTCTTTGCCAATTTGAAAGCACACTTACTGCTGTTTTTTTTTGGCAAGTGAAAATCACTTTTACAGACTGACACATTATGAAACCACTTTTTAGATTTTTTTAAAAAAGCCCATGTCCAGACTGCTTTTTCAGACCACCACCATGTGTATCCTCGGTGACTGCCTACACTCCAGCAAGGGCAACCAGCCTTAGTGATGCTGAATGTATTTGCATTACAGACTGAAACCTGAAAACCCCACTCGCTTCTAAATACTGTGCATGATTATACATGGAAAGGAGCTGGGTGTGTGCTAAGAGTCTGCTTCTTCCCCCCAAAAATCGCTCCCCCTTTTTCCTACTAATGCAACTGTGAAATCACCAGAGCAAAACGCAATAAATCTCTGCCTGTAATTTCTATTTGCACACAGAGACATGTTTTCACATTAGTCCCAAAACGAAATTTCTTTGCCAATTTGAAAGCACACTTACTGCTCTTTTTTTTTGGCAAGTGAAAATCACTTTTACAGACTGACACATTATGAAACCACTTTTCAGATTTTTTTTAAAAAGCCCATGTCCAGACTGCTTTTTCAGACCACCACCATGTGTATCCTCGGTGACTGCCTACACTCCAGCAAGGGCAACCAGCCTTAGTGATGCTGAATGTATTTGCATTACAGACTGAAACCTGAAAACCCCACTCGCTTCTAAATACTGTGCATGATTATACATGGAAAGGAGCTGGGTGTGTGCTAAGAGTCTGCTTCTTCCCCCAAAAAATCGCTCCCCCTTTTTCCTACTAATGCAACTGTGAAATCACCAGAGCAAAACGCAATAAATCTCTGCCTGTAATTCCTATTTCCACACAGAGTCATGTTTTCACATTAGTCCCAAAACGAAATTTCTTTGCCAATTTGAATGCACACTTACTGCTCTTTTTTTTTGGCAAGTGAAAATCACTTTTACAGACTGACACATTATGAATCCACTTTTTAGATTTTTTTAAAAAAGCCCATGTCCAGACTGCTTTTTCAGACCACCACCATGTGTATCCTCGGTGACTGCCTACACTCCAGCAAGGGCAACCAGCCTTAGTGATGCTGAATGTATTTGCATTACAGACTGAAACCTGAAAACCCCACTCGCTTGTAAATACTGTGCATGATTATACATGGAAAGGAGCTGGGTGTCTGCTAAGAGTCTGCTTCTTCCCCCCAAAAATCGCTCCCCCTTTTTCCTACTAATGCAACTGTGAAATCACCAGAGCAAAACGCAATAAATCTCTGCCTGTAATTCCTATTTGCACACAGAGTCATGTTTTCACATTAGTCCCAAAACGAAATTTCTTTGCCAATTTGAATGCACACTTACTGCTCTTTTTTTTTGGCAAGTGAAAATCACTTTTACAGACTGACACATTATGAAACCACTTTTCAGATTTTTTTAAAAAAGCCCATGTCCAGACTGCTTTTTCAGACCACCACCATGTGTATCCTCGGTGACTGCCTACACTCCAGCAAGGGCAACCAGCCTTAGTGATGCCCGAATGTATTTGCATTACAGACTGAAACCTGAAAACCCCACTCGCTTCTAAATACTGTGCATGATTATACATGGAAAGGAGCTGGGTGTGTGCTAAGAGTCTGCTTCTTCCCCCAAAAAATCGCTCCCCCTTTTTCCTACTAATGCAACTGTGAAATCACCAGAGCAAAACGCAATAAATCTCTGCCTGTAATTCCTATTTCCACACAGAGTCATGTTTTCACATTAGTCCCAAAACGAAATTTCTTTGCCAATTTGAATGCACACTTACTGCTCTTTTTTTTTGGCAAGTGAAAATCACTTTTACAGACTGACACATTATGAAACCACTTTTCAGATTTTTTTAAAAAAGCCCATGTCCAGACTGCTTTTTCAGACCACCACCATGTGTATCCTCGGTGACTGCCTACACTCCAGCAAGGGCAACCAGCCTTAGTGATGCTGAATGTATTTGCATTACAGACTGAAACCTGAAAACCCCACTCGCTTCTAAATACTGTGCATGATTATACATGGAAAGGAGCTGGGTGTGTGCTAAGAGTCTGCTTCTTCCCCCAAAAAATCGCTCCCCCTTTTTCCTACTAATGCAACTGTGAAATCACCAGAGCAAAACGCAATAAATCTCTGCCTGTAATTCCTATTTCCACACAGAGTCATGTTTTCACATTAGTCCCAAAACGAAATTTCTTTGCCAATTTGAAAGCACACTTACTGCTCTTTTTTTTTGGCAAGTGAAAATCACTTTTACAGACTGACACATTATGAATCCACTTTTTAGATTTTTTTAAAAGGCCATGTCCAGACTGCTTTTTCAGACCACCACCATGTGTATCCTCGGTGACTGCCTACACTCCAGCAAGGGCAACCAGCCTTAGTGATGCTGAATGTATTTGCATTACAGACTGAAACCTCAAAACCCCACTCGCTTGTAAATACTGTGCATGATTATACATGGAAAGGAGCTGGGTGTGTGCTAAGAGTCTGCTTCTTCCCCCAAAAAATCGCTCCCCCTTTTTCCTACTAATGCAACTGTGAAATCACCAGAACAAAACGCAATAAATCTCTGCCTGTAAATCCTATTTCCACACAGAGTCATGTTTTCACATTAGTCCCAAAACGAAATTTCTTTGCCAATTTGAATGCACACTTACTGCTCTTTTTTTTTGGCAAGTGAAAATCACTTTTACAGACTGACACATTATGAAACCACTTTTCAGATTTTTTTAAAAAAGCCCATGTCCAGACTGCTTTTTCAGACCACCACCATGTGTATCCTCGGTGACTGCCTACACTCCAGCAAGGGCAACCAGCCTTAGTGATGCTGAATGTATTTGCATTACAGACTGAAACCTCAAAACCCCACTCGCTTCTAAATACTGTGCATGATTCCACATGGTAAGCAGCTGGGTGTGTGCTAAGAGTCTGCTTCTTCCCCCAAAAAATCGCTCCCCCTTTTTCCTACTAATGCAACTGTGAAATCACCAGAGCAAAACGCAATAAATCTCTGCCTGTAATTCCTATTTGCACACAGAGTCATGTTTTCACATTAGTCCCAAAACGAAATTTCTTTGCCAATTTGAATGCACACTTACTGCTCTTTTTTTTGGCAAGTGAAAATCACTTTTACAGACTGACACATTATGAAACCACTTTTCAGATTTTTTTAAAAGGCCATGTCCAGACTGCTTTTTCAGACCACCACCATGTGTATCCTCGGTGACTGCCTACACTCCAGCAAGGGCAACCAGCCTTAGTGATGCTGAATGTATTTGCATTACAGACTGAAACCTCAAAACCCCACTCGCTTGTAAATACTGTGCATGATTATACATGGAAAGGAGCTGGGTGTGTGCTAAGAGTCTGCTTCTTCCCCCAAAAAATCGCTCCCCCTTTTTTCTACTAATGCAACTGTGAAATCACCAGAGCAAAACGCAATAAATCTCTGCCTGTAATTCCTATTTGCACACAGAGTCATGTTTTCACATTAGTCACAAAACGAAATTTCTTTGCCAATTTAAATGCACACTTACTGCTCTTTTTTTTTGGCAAGTGAAAATCACTTTTACAGACTGACACATTATGAATCCACTTTTTAGATTTTTTAAATTGCACATGTCCAGACTGCTTTTTCAGACCACTACCATGTGTATCCTCGGTGACTGCCTACACTCCAGCAAGGGCAACCAGCCTTAGTGATGCTGAATGTATTTGCATTACAGACTGAAACCTGAAAACCCCACTCGCTTCTAAATACTGTGCATGATTATACATGGAAAGGAGCTGGGTGTGTGCTAAGAGTCTGCTTCTTCCCCCAAAAAATCGCTCCCCCTTTTTCCTACTAATGCAACTGTGAAATCACCAGAGCAAAACACAATAAATCTCTGCCTGTAATTCCTATTTGCACACAGAGTCATGTTTTCACATTAGTCACAAAACGAAATTTCTTTGCCAATTTAAATGCACACTTACTGCTCTTTTTTTTTGGCAAGTGAAAATCACTTTTACAGACTGACACATTATGAATCCACTTTTTAGATTTTTTTAAAAAGCCCATGTCCAAACTGCTTTTTCAGACCACCACCATGTGTATCCTCGGTGACTGCCTACACTCCAGCAAGGGCAACCAGCCTTAGTGATGCTGAATGTATTTGCATTACTGACTGCAACCTCAAACCCTTAAAGTATTCCTTATTTTTACCAGTACACCTTAATTTATCATGAAAAAATTGTCCATATTATTTTACATGTTCCTCACATTTAAATTTCTCCCAAAACAGAAAATAATAAACACAACTTCTACAAAAGGAATTCCAATTCTATTATTCATTTCTTAATTTACCATATACATCCCCTCTCAAACTCTAAACTCACCTTTAAAATTAGTTAGTTGTGAAAGAAATGTGGCACTCAAACAGCAGATTATCAGAGCCAGGATCTCTGTTCTCTACACCTCTCTCCTCTCAGCAGAACCAGATAATGGCAAACTTTCCCTCTATTTTTCCACACATATACATGTAAGTTTCAAATCTCAGTGCTTCCCCCTTTTTTTCAAATGTAATCACACATTTCTATTGGTTGAAAACCAACCCTTTTCCAAAAGTACCCTGCCCCCAACTTGACTTCTGCCTAGTACCCTTCCCCCAACTTGACTTCTGCCTGCTACCATAGCAACAGCTCATGGAACACTGCTGTGTGGAGTTAGGTCAGAAGTTCGCCACACAATGTTTCAATTCCACAGAGCAAGAGTGCTTGACTTTTCAAACCTAACAGCAAATCCATAGTACTGTTCTTTGGTAACACATTTTTTTGTACCAATACAAAACATGCTTCTATTAATTTACACATACAGCCTAGTTTTTATTCTAGAATGGTATGAAACAGCCAATCAGTTCTTTTTGTTTTGAAAAAAATATGTATGCCTCCATTTCCAAACTGTCTTTCTTTTCATATTGCCATTCTACTGAAAGACACCTCCTGAGTGCATCCAGTTCTCCTTTGAAGATGTTCACAGTGTGGATTGTAGGGCACAGCTATGTCTTCTGGAGTGAAAAGTTTGCAGAGAAAACAGGTATGGTGAGAGACCTTGCTTTGCCAAATGTAGACATTAAATGGATTGGTCAGAGAGGGTTAAAGTGGCACCAATTGATGCCATTGGTGAAATCCTTCATGCAAATCCAACACCCTGACCTCATAATAGTGCACTGTGGTGGCAATGACCTAGGCACTTTGACTGGGGTAGGTCTGGAAATGCTTATGAAGGACACCTTTGCACAACTGTTTTCACTTTTCCCTAAAACTGCCTTTGTGTTTTCCAACATATGCCAAAGGCAAAAATGGAACTGGTCCAATCATTTCTGTCCGCAAATTGACAAAGCAAGAAAGCACGTCAACAAATCTGTTTCTGCTTTCCTCCGTGACTATGGTATGGGTGCCATTTACCACAACAACTTGCGTTATGACATGCAAGACATTTATAGAGGAGATGGTGTGCACTTCAATGATGAAGGGAACAGAGTCTTCCTCTTGAACCTTAGACTCTGCATCGGTACTTACTTGTAGGTACCACTTAAAAAATCACTTCATAAACACAACGGCTCTTTTTAGAGCCCCCTAATATCTAAACTCTTAAATCTGCATTTCATTTCTTTTTTAATTTTTTTTTTCTTCCGTACGCTTACCGTAAGCTTACCGTACGCGTACCCCGTGATTTTTTTTAAAATCAATAAATGTTTTCTTTGTACTTTTCTGTCCTTCTTTGACCCCCTCACAAATGTAAGGGGGTCTGTAACTCTCCTCCTTGCCCCCTTTTCTTGTTTTCACTCTTTTTTTTCTGAGTGAAACACACAAAATGGCGGCCGCCGCTTCCTGGTTTCGGCCGATTCGAATGTTTACTAAGATCTAACAGCCAATCAGAATCGCGCTCGCGCACGCCACCGTACGCGTACGGTAAGCTTACGGTGAGCGTACCGTAAGCTGGCTCAGATATATATATTGATTTAAATGCTATTTTCTCAGGACCTACTGAACAGATTTACACCAAACCTACAAAAGGCACTTCCTTGACCTAGGGACTACCTCTCTGCCAAATTTCTAGTAATTCTGTTCAGCCGTTCGGGCTGTAGCCCTGTCTAAAGGTCCTATGGAAAAATGCATGGGAAAAACGCGTTTTGGGACCCCCCTTTTATCTCAGCCCCCGCTTGACGAATCCCCCCGAGACTTTCAGGGTAGGAGCGGAGCATAGCGCCCCACCTATTTTGAGAAATTCGCGAGGATTCGTCGACCGGCGCCAAAGTTATTCAAAATAGAATGTTGTGGATTTCCTATGGAAAAGGGGTCCTAACTATAACTACCTACTGGCGACCGCCAGTAGGTAATATATATAGATCTATATATATATATATAGATCTATATATATATATATATATATATATATATATATATATATTCACTTAAAAAACCATAGGTTTTATATATATATATTCACTTAAAAAACCATAGGTTTCACACATGTTCTAGTTAGCTGGACATTTCACTCGTAAAAACCAATGAAATTCCCCCGTTATAGCTAGTGCAGGCAACTATAACTCACGCGACCGCAATCCTCTGCTGATGACGTCAGATATTACATCACTGTATTTAGACACTTATTTACCCATGTCTTCTTCCATTAATCTTTAGCTATACATATATTACAAATATTTATTTTTCATAAAGACACATATGTCATCAGTGATGTACTATCTGACGTCATCAGCAGAGGATTGCGGTCGCGTGAGTTATAGTTGCCTGCACTAACTATAAAGGGGGAATTTCATTGGTTTTTCACGAGTGAAATGCCCAGCTAACTATAAAATGTGTGAAACTTATGGTTTTTTAAGTGAATTTGCAAGGTTTTTTAAATGCTAATGCCTAACTATAATGTGTGTGAAACCTATGGTTTTTCCAGTGAATTTGTACGGTTTTTTAAATGCTAAGTTATGTATTTATTTATTTATTTATTTATTTAAGGTTTTTCACCGTGCGCACGCTGTGGGCGCTCGGTGCGCTTTGCACACCAAGCACCCACGTTGCATAGTTCGCAGAATTTTTCCGTTTCTACCGTGCGCGTACGCTACGCGCACTGCGCGATTTTTCATAAAAAATTTAAAATACATTTTTGCCCTTGGGGGTCCTTCTGGGACCCCCTGACCAAGGCTAGGGGGTCAGGAACTGTCCAGCCTGGCCCCTTTACACGTTATCCACCTTTGTTTTTCACCACCTCAGACTGCGAGAGACAAAATGGCGGCCGACACTTCCTGGTTTCGACCGATTCGAATGTTTACTAAGATCTAACAACCAATCAGAATCGCGCTCGCGCACGGCGGTGTGCGCGTATGGTAAGCTTACGGTACGCGCTCGGAGCGCGCCTATAGATATATATATATTGATTTAAATGCTATTTTCTCAGGAAATACTGAACAGATTTACACGAGACCTTCAAAAGGCACATCCCTGACCTGAGGGCTACCTCTCTGCCAAATTTCAAGTAATTCTGTTCAGCAGTTCGGGCTGTAGCTCGGACTAAAGGTCCTATGGAAAAATGCATGGGGAAAACGCGTTTTGGGACCCCCCCTTTTTCTCAGCCCCCGCTTGACGAATCCCCCCGAGACTTTCAGGGAAGGAGCGGAAAAATTAAAAATAAATACATAACTTAGCATTTAAAAAACCGTACAAATTCACTGAAAAAACCATAGGTTTCACACACGTTATAGTTAGGAATTAGCATTTAAAAAACCTTGCAAATTCACTTAAAAAACCATAGGTTTCACACAAGTTATAGTTAGCTGTACATTTCACTCGTAAAAAACCAATGAAATTCCACGTTATAGTTAGATCAGGTAACTATAACTTGCGCGACCGCCACTCTATCAAAAGGATGATGTCATCAGTGATCTCATGAGTGATGCCACTGACCATGTCATGAGTGATGTAATATGTGACGTCATGAGCAGTGGATTGCGGGCGCGCGAGTTATAGTTACCTGATCTAACTATAACGTGGAATTTCATTGGTTTTACGAGTGAAATGTACAGCTAACTATAACTTGTGTGAAACCTATGGTTTTTTAAGTGAATATATATATATATAATCACTGAAAAAACCATGGGTTTCACACACGTTATAGTTAGGAATTAGCATTTAAAAAACCTTAGAAATTCAATGAAAAAACCAAAGGTTTCACACATGTTATAGTTAGCTGGACATTTCACTCGTAAAAAACCATTGAAATTCCCCCGTTATAGTTAGTTCAGCTAACTATAACTCGCGCGCCCGCAATGCACTACTGATGACGTCACATATTACATCACTCATGACATGGTCAGTGACATCACTCATGACATCACTGATGACATCTCAAATGACATCACTGATGACATCATCCAGTGAATGTGTGTTTTTCTGAAAATTAAATATGTTTAATATATGTATATCTCAAGGTGGATGGAAGAATAAATGAGTATATAAGTGTCTAAATTGATGATTTGTTTTTGAAAAATTGATTGTATTACTGACTGATTAAGTGTATCTTTTTGAATACATGGCTAAGTGAGTAATGTTTAAATGTGTAAATACCTGTATCAGTCTCTCACTTTGTATATAAGTGGCTGCATGGGTTGGTGAGTAGCTACATGAGGGTCTATATAGGTTATTAGTTGGTTTTTTG
Source organism: Triturus cristatus (assembly GCF_964204655.1). Lineage (NCBI taxonomy): Eukaryota > Metazoa > Chordata > Amphibia > Caudata > Salamandridae > Triturus > Triturus cristatus. Next base: position 576,612,806 of record NC_140583.1, on the reverse strand, counting down.
AGTATCAGTATGAGTGTCTGAGTGTCTTCATGGTGCGGTGGGGGGTATTACGTAGTGCATAGATGCATGAATGAGTGACTCACTGTTTGTATGTGTTGAAGACAGCATGTGTGCAGGACTGTATGGGTGGATGAGTGTGTGCATGGGTGTGTTAGTGAGTGAATGACTGTCTCAATAGTGTCTTCATAAGTAACTACATATGTTTTAAACTAGTATATGTGACTATTGGTGTTTATAAGTGAGTATATGTGAGAGTGAGAGATTGGTAGACTTCCTGTATGAATAAGTATGTGTTTCTATAAGTGATTGTTTAAAAGACTAAGTATGTGTAAGTTTCTGTAAAAGTAAGTGTGGTGGTGTGTGTATAACTGTATATGCAAGTAAATGGATGTTTGATTCTTTATTAGCATGAGTGACTATGTGTGTGAGTAACTCTATGGATGAGTGGCATTGTGTTACAGGATGTTTAGGTGTATGAGTACATATGATGTGTGAGTACATGTATGAGTGACTGTATAGGATTGTTGGTGGATGAGTGGATGTGTATGTGGATCTTAGAATTACTGAATAGGTTGTTGTAACTGTTATTGGTATGTCCATTTTTTTGAAAATTTCAGTCTCTATTTTTGAATGTTTGTATCAAAGGTTATATTAGGGTGAGAGGAGGTCTACCACTCTGTCACAAGGATAATGTCATCAGTGATGTCATTTGAGATGTCATCAGTGATGTCATGAGTGATGTCACTGACCATGTCATGAGTGATGTAATATGTGACGTCATCAGTAGTTGAACTAACTATAACGGGGGAATTTCAATGGTTTTTTACGAGTGAAATGTCCAGCTAACTATAACATGTGTGAAACCTTTGGTTTTTTCATTGAATTTCTAAGGTTTTTTAAATGCTAATTCCTAACTATAACGTGTGTGAAACCCATGGTTTTTTCAGTGAATTTGCAAGGTTTTTTAAATGCTAATTCCTTACTATAACGTGAGTGAAACCCATGGTTTTTTCAGTGAATTTCCAAGGTTTTTTAAATGCTCATTTTTTTTTTTTCTTCTTTTTTTTTACATATTTTTATTTTAATTGTCTATCCTTTTTTAAAGACTATGGTTAAATTTTAAAAATTCTACAATATGTTTTTATTTTACAATTTTTTTAAAATAAACAGGTAAAATTTATTAGCAATACATTTTTTTTTTTTTTTTTACCGTGCGCGTACGGTAAGCGCATGTCTTGCTGTAATTACGTTAGATTTCTACGCTGTTTGCGTTCATTTACGCAATTTGCGTAGACGCACGTCACGCGCGCATAGCGCGTAACGCGTACGCTGCACGCGCACGTTGCGCGGAAGTGAAGGGGCGTGCCTGTTTTGCGCATGCGCGCGTGCGTGTGTCTTTTTTACGCGCATGCGTACTTTTGCCGTAAGCGCACCGTAAGCGTACCGTAAGCGTACGGTAGGTCATGTGATCATGAAACAAAACTTTTGATTGGTTGAAACTACTTTCAGTTCTAGAACTCTCCTACACCACACCCATTCCCCTCATTTCTGCTTGTGATCCCTTAGGAGAAGGAGCTGGGTTGTCTTTGTGATACGATGGCAGAACAGCAGAGCCCTTCTGAGAGTGAGGCTAGCAGCACTACCTTGAGGCAGAGAGCGAGGAAACAAAAGACCTCTTACATATGGGAGTATTTTTCTTTTCCAGAAGGCCAGCAAAAGGTAAATGCACCCTTAGTGACTTGTAAGCTGTGTGGCCGTGTACTTTCAAGAGGGAATCCCGACAGGAAGTATTCCTTTGGGAATCACACCATGATGAGACACCTTAAGGATGTACACAGAAGGACACATGCTCGACTTACTGAAGGTAACCCTTCAGTAAATCAACCAAGCACATCCACAGCAGCTCAGCCTGGACCATCATCTGCAGTGCCGAGTCTTTCTTCTGCAGGTCAGGTGAGCCCTTCATCTGTGGGGGGAGCATCTCCTTTTACTGGTCCTCTGGAAACTAACCCTCGGTTTCTGAGGGTTGAAATACGGTGCGCCACTTGTCATGATCTAATTTGTTATAGGGAGACCAGTATTTCCCTAGTGAACAATAAAATAGATCAGCACACTTGTCGTACCGTCTAATATTCCCATTCTTTCTTTCCTCTGTCCCTGCATGAACACAACGGCTCTTTTAAGAGCCAACCTTACCTTTCATCTATTTTTTATATATGTTTTTAAAAACTTTTTTTAATTTTTTTTTTACCGTGCGCGTACGGTACGCGTAATTTTTTTTTTTTTTTAAAAAAAACACTAAAAATCAATTATCACATTACAAGGTCCTTGAGAGACTACAATGAAAAACTGAAAATGTGATTGTAGAGAAGTGGAAAAAAGGGACCATGATATTATTGACTTACCATACCCACTCAAAAAAATATTTATTCATTTAAATTTTTTTTAAATTGCTTTAAAAATGGTTCTAGTTTTCGAAAATTTTCTATCTCAATCTGAAAAAAAAGAAAAAAGTATTAATATTTAATAAAACATTTTAAAATACAGTACACATATTTACATATTTTTCAAAAAATATTTTTGCCTTTTTTTTGCTGTTTTCAGAATATATTGCATTTCACTATAAATTGTGAAAGCAATTGCATACATCATTTAACAGCGGGCAAAAATAAAATTAACAATCTCAAAGATTGTTTTAAAAAAGCCCACAATCTCTTTTTGCATAAACATAACTTTATAAAAAAGCATAATATTCTTAAAAAATATCATCTAATATCAATACTTATTTCTTTAAAATACCGTCTGATATTTTTGTTTCAGAAGTATAATCACAATAATATATCTCAAATAACTCCACAATACATCTGGTTCCATTTCCTTTAGGCCAAATAGTAATTTTAAAATTCTATTTTGATTAAATTTCCAATGGTAATCCAATAAAAAACTAAAGTTTAAATTGTACAGATCTCACCGATTCTCTGTAACATTTTGGTTTCCGAAAGATTTATTAATAATTAAATAAGTCCACAATAGAATTGTTTACCTTTCCGCATGGCCAAATAGTAATTTTAAAAATCTTTTTTGAAAAAATTTCCAATGGCAATCCAATAACATTCCAAAATTTAAATTGTGCAGATGTTACCGATTTTTTCTAAATTTTTGGTTTTCCAAAGTTTCATTAAAAAATGGAAAAATTCCACATTACAATTGGTTACCTTTCCATTAGGCCAAATGATAATTTGTTAAATCTTTTTATTTGTAAATTCCAATGGTAATCCAATAAAATGGTAAAATTGTTTTGTCCAGATGTTGCCAAATCTCTCTAAAATTTAGGTTTCAGGAAGATTAGATAGGAATTTGCTAAATCAAAAGGCAAACGTTGCTTAAAAATCAATTGGGAATCATTACACAGTGTCCAGCCTTTTTCACATTTAAGATAAACTGTGTAATGACCATAAGTTACAGTAGGTCCATCATGGAAAATTATTGCAACTGTTACAAAAGTTTTTCCTGAAATTGATAATTGCTGTCCTGTAAACTTCTTTATTAAAGTATCCAATTTTGAACCATCAGCTCTACATCGTTGCATCACTAAAATTACATACTGTCCGTATTCCTTTAAAATTAACGTTGAAAACATGTCAGATTTACACTCACCGCATTGCATGCTATGATTAGCATCTTTAACTAATTTAGCAAAAGTGACTGTTTTACTCTCTGGCAATGTTAAATAAATAAACCTTTCATTATCAACATTAGAGCCACATATATTATAACAGTTTTCACAACTATGTTCCCATTTATAAGAGAGACCAAATAAATTTTCAATGGGAACCCCTTCTTCTTCCAGTACCTGAAGAAAATACATCAAGAATTCCTGTGCGTCTTGCTGTACATTTTGAGAAAACTGTGTTCGTTCTGAACATACATCTAAAAGTTTTCTAATTTCAGTAGCACTTTCTATTTGAGTTTTATCATTACTCAGCTTTTCAAAAAGGAGACTCAGCACAGAACAGAATCTTTTTCCCTGATTTACTATTATCTGCTCTTGCAAACTTTCCAGATAAAATGCAACATTCAGCACTACATTTGCGTAGCAGTTGACACCAGAGCTATTTTCAAAATGACATCCTACAACCTGTTCTTCATTTTCCTTATTCTTTTTGCTTGCAATTACATCACTCCTCTTTTTTTTCCTCCTCTCTACATCTTCATTACAGATATTCTCATTTCTCCTTTTACGAGAAACTACACGTTTCTCCAACACATGATACTGACCTAAATGAGGAGCATAGCTTCTTCTTAATCTATTATACTCCTTTACACAATTTGTATCAGCACTAACTTTTGAATCATCAAAGTCTATCATGAATAAACCTGATAATGTTTTCACTCGTGACAAAGCAACATATGCCATACCTTCTTTGAACACAGTTGAACCAATGTTCACAAATGCACAATCTACAGTCAATCCTTGAGACTTGTGAATAGTTACAGCATATGCTAGAGAAAACGGAAACTGCTTCCTACGTACATATAAATCTTTCACAAGCATGAAACGAACTGAACAATGACAAATGTCTTTAACTTCTTCTATCTGATCAAATTTTATTTTTAAACATTCAATTCCATCTTTTTTCTGATAATTAATAAAACCCACAACTCTTCCCATAGCTCCATTAACTAAACCTTTTTCAACATCCAAATTTCTCCTTAAAAATACTCTACAGTTCATGCAAACATATAGATTTTTTTCTAATCCAGCTGTTTTGGAAATGTTCTTCTCTAGTGAATCCAATTTATTTTTCAGTGTGCCTGTTAATGTGACAGTAAGTCTTCCATCCTCAATTTTGTCCACTGCTTCCAATTTCCTGATATCTTCCTTTTCCAATTTCAAAAGCTCCTCATTGAATATTGAGCATTCACGTAGAGTTGGCATTAAGCAGATGACACTTTTGTTTTCTGCAATGTTCTTGTATATCTTCTCTGCAACTATTTCTTCCTTTGGAAATAAATTATGTAGCAGCCGACTGTGTAATGCTTTTTTGCCAGCTTCAGTGAGTAGTCCAATTCTGATATCTTTCAGAATACTTCCATATTCTTCATCGTTTGCTTGCCTCATATTAGTAGTAAGTTCCTTGTACTCAAAGAAGGACCAAATATTTGTATTACCAATGCTTCCCAATGACTTCTTCGTGTCTTCATGTGTCACAGTATTAAACACTGGTTGTCCTTTAACTGGAGTAAGTTGCAAAAGATCTCCAAAAACTATGACGTGTTTTCCTCCAAACAACACGTCATAGTCTGTCTTCAGAATTTGCTGCATTCTTAAATGCACAAAGGCAAGCATTAAGTTTGATACCATGCTCACCTCATCAATAATGAGAACTTGCATCTTCTTCAATACTCTTGAAACTTCCAAGCATGCTTCTCCAGTTAGCTTGTTGTATTGTATTTTGTTCTCATGCTCCACTGGTAACATTAGCAAACGATGTAAAGTGATTCCTTTTATGTTATATGCTGCTAACCCAGTTGGAGCAGTAACCACACAAGACAAAGTAGAATCCGTTTTTTGCTGTAGGTAGCTTCTGATGACTTTTAAAAGGGAAACTTTTTCCAGTTCCAGCTTGTCCGCTTACATACATCCTGATTGGATGAAATGATGTGCATGAGCACTCTTTTTTTTCATGTAGAAATCCGTGATCAATTTTGTTTCTGATCTCTTCATAAATTTGTTGCTGCTCTTCGTTCAGTTGTCTTTCCAAATTTTGTAAGTCTATAAATTCTTCTTGAGCTTGATTCATAGCCGTTTCCACTTCATTCATGGCTATTGATGCTTCATTTTCAACGATTGGTTGTCCTAGGGGATCTTGACTGAGTGTTCCTGAACTTTGGCTGTCCTGAGAACTGTCTCTAGCTATTTCTGCTGCAATTGTAGTTTCCTGTTCAATTTCTGCATTTAACATTTGCAGATAAGTTGAGAATGTACTGCATTGTATGCTGTCTTTGCAAGCATTAAAAGAATCTTCATAGCTTTGAAATTCTCCCAGTAGTTCATCCTCTGTACGCCATGGTTTAAACAGCTGTAAAAGAGCCAAGTAGTAAAATTCCTTTTTGTCAGTAGTGTCGCAACTCAGCTTCCTGTGATTTATCAAACTTCCTTTTGTTTGCTTCACCAAACATCCTTCCTCACCAATGACTTTATATTTTCCATTGTTGATGTCTTCTGTGGCTTTCCGTGAATAAATGTAGTTCTGCAGCACTTCATGTTCTCCAGATGATGACTTCTCTTGGGATAATATGTGTCCAACATGTTTGATTTCAAAATATCTGTACTTTCTGGGTCATTTTCGGCCAAATATTCAATTTCTCCAACAGATTTCAGTACCCGATTTCTCATTGCTGCAAGGCCTAAACTTGCCCAAATTATTCTTCTTGATTTCGAGTAGAGACTTGCAGAAGATAACCTATCTGAACATTCGTAGGATCCAATTTCTCGATGCGATAACATCTTCAAACTGAAACTGTACAGCTTCTTACTGACAGTTTTCTCGTGAGAAATCTCTTCCCACATTTCCTTCAATTCTGTTTTTTCTGATTTCGTAATGTAAGACGTTACATATCGAGCAACAGCAATGGAATTGTCAGCTACATACTGTATATCCATGTTAGCGTTCCACATGGATAAAATGACTGGGTTGTAGTCATTTATATTTTTTGATTCTTCTTTTCTTTTAAGGTTGTAGGTATTCTTAGGTGATTTTCTTGTGATAGTATGTCTCACAGATGACATAAAACTGTTTACTCTTCCATTTGAAAGAACAGGTCTAGGAAATCCAAATCGACATTTAGTGTAGTATTTATCTTTGCTCTTGTATTTCCGTCGACAGTATTTTCCACGCCGATGACTGTGGAAACGTAAAACTTGCTCCTTTAACTTTTTCTCTTCTGTGCTTTTTGGTATAGCACATGTTGCATATTCTTCAATGAAAGATAACACTGCTTCATCAGCATCTGTTCCAAACTTTGGGGCATCCTTGATCCACAACAGCATATGAATATGAGGAGCACCTCTTGCCTGGTACTCTTTTCTCCAAAAGAAATCCACTACTTCTCCTAGAGGTGGATTTTTTTTATTGCAGATGAACGACATCATAGCCTCAAATCTATGATTGAAATATCTGCAAACATTAACCGGATCCAATGAGCACAGTTCTCCTGCTGTCTTGTATTCGATGTTTTTAATGTTTGAATTTGCCTCTCGTAGAAAATCCAGTAAATCATCCCAAGCGTACTCCGCACAGCTTAGGGTAACGAACCATGTTGGTGTTCCTAAATTCCGTAACATGCATTTTAATTCACCATGGCGTCGGTACCAATATTCATTTGTCCCACGCTGACAAGCCATCAGATTGATCAGTTGTGTTTCCAAATGATCATCTCGGTGCTGCACTTTCTCCATAAAATCCTTAGCAGACACATTTTGTAAATGTACTCCACTTTTTAAAATGTGATTTACTGCATAAGACAATGCAGACAAGTCGCTTTCAAATAAAAGATGGAACAAATAAGGAATACTTTGTCGAAATCTGGGATCTTCAGCATATAGTCTTGTAGTCCGATACTCAGAAGCTGGAATCTGTTCCGGACGTTCATCGTATCGTCCTCCTTTTCCTTTAGGAAACAGCTGGGGAAAACATCGAGCTTCCAAGCTCTCCTCCCATACACTCACGGGAGTTCCTTTTGCTTTCTTCATCTGAAATAGATCAATATTGTCTCCCATAACTTCTTTTGAATGAAGAGGATGTATGCTAAAATGTTCCTAAATTTCTTCTTCCTTTGACTTGTCCACTTTTTCAATTTGTCCAGTTGGTGTTTCTGTGTCTTCTTGTAAATCTTCTTCTTCTTCTTCTTCTATATAAATTGATTCATACCATTTGTTATTCCTTTTCAAATACAAATTTGCTCTTTGTACTTTCCGTACATCTACCAGCTCCTGCCAAATCTTCTTATTCTTTGTAGGTACACCATTAACCAGAATAATTAATGGTTCAGTTTCCAAAGTATCCGCATCAATAGTTTCCATATTTTTTTTCAAATCCAAGGGCAAATACACCACTCTACCTTTTAAACCTCTCATCTGAAGGAGGTAATTTACCAGTTTTGGGCTCCATACGTACTATGGTCTGGAACGGATGAACACATTGAATGAGTATAGACTCATATGTATTTAATTCAGAAAGTTCAGCAGGAATAGCATCCAATTCTAAATTATTATGTACAGCTCTGGTCGGCATTCTATTTTCCTCTAACTTGTTGTAACAGTATTTACAAATACGCTGATCTTCACCCAATTCAAAACAATTTTCAAGAAATATATATGTGGCAAAATCCTTCCACTTATAATTATCTTCATTTTCACTTTTTCTGTAGAGATCAACATTCCTAGTTTGTTTTCTATAATGAGTTCTGCGGCAACAAATACAAGTAATATTTGGTCTTTCATTAGAGATTATTGCAAATTTTGTTATGTGATCATTAAATGTCTTACTTACAGAGGGTTCTACATTCTCTTCCACTTCTTCCTCATTTACTGTGTCCTTTTCTGCACTGTTTTGTTCAGGACCAAAGTAACAAAACTGAATTTCATCAACAACCTTCTCTACATCTGATACCGTTCCACGGAACAGAGCCCTATTCAATTCATCTAACTTTATTGCTGGACTTTTAGCAAAATACAACCGTCTCACAAACTTTCTCATTTCAGTATGATGAACAGCCAGCATCCTAAAATGATGGAAAACACTATTACACACTTTTCTAGATAGACAAGCCAGAGAATGACCCTGCAAACCAGTATTCTCTCTCACTCTGCATGGATCCAGACTTTGAAGCACCTTAATCTTCTGTTTACACTTTTTTTACTATATTCTCTTAGAAACTCACGAAATGTATCAATAGATTCCTGACGCACAGTGCAAATACTACTACAATTCCAAGTGTACACTGGGGCTTTAGGACGTCTCCCCATAGCCTCATCCGCCATCACTTGTACCTCATCTCTTGGAACCATTATCTCCTTCTCCATTATGCAACCATTTTTCACTTCGTAAGCACGACCTCTGGTGTCAACTGCATGCAGCAAACTATTACTTTGATAATAGCTCTCTTCATTAAAAAAAGGTTCACTACTTGAACTATGCATCCATTTTCCTAAAAACACTTTACAAAAGTTTGTTCTGTTCACTACTCTTTTCCTTTTGCTTTGTGATTTCAGTACATTAACCATTTTATCTAATGTACGCATCCTATTCAAAATTAAAATGAATAGTTTCCTTTTTAATTCTAATGCCTTTGCTGCAATGGCTTCAATTTCTTTTTTTCTCTTATAAAACTTAGCCTTTTGCTTATATTTCTTCACATCCTTTATCAAATTGGACATAACTCTTCTCTGAAACATTTTTCTACGTATCTCTTTAAACGCTGTTTTTCTGTTTAAGTTTATCTTTTTAGTTGAAGAAGGTATATTTGCATTAACTAAATGCTCAATTTTTTCCTCTCCTTTTCTATTGAAAACATTTTTTCCAGTACAGACATTTTGTACATTTTTCCTTTTTTTGAATATGTTCTTTAAAAAATCTTTTGTTTGCTTACCAGAAGATTTTTTCTTTTTCCCAACATGAGCATCTCCAACTAACTTAGGTCCTCCAGTTGTCTTCAAATATAGGTTTTTTTTGTGGTCTTTCTTTACTCTGGATTTTGTAGGCATCTTAAATTTTGTTCACTGCTCTTCAGCAATACCTGAAAAAAACTAAACAAAAATTCCTTTATTTTATTTAAATATATTACTACATTTTTTATGTTCTTTAGAAATCTTAAAATACTATAAACCCCTTTCCTATAAATGAAAATCACAATAACACCTTCACAAATTACATTTCTAAAAATAATTCCTGTGTGCACACAAAGTCATGCTTTGAAATTAGGCAGAAAACTGCTTTTTCAGACCAGCACCATGTGTAACCTGGGTGACTGCCTACACTCCAGCAAGGGCAACCAGCCTTAGTGATGCTGTATGTATTTGCATTACTGACTGAAACCTCAAACCCCACTCGCTTGTGAATACTGTGCATGATTCCACAGGGTAAGCAGCTGGGTGCGTGCTAAGAGTCTGCTTCTGCACCAAAAAATGGCTCCCCCTTTCCATCTAATGCAACTGTGAAATCACCAGAGCAATACGCAATAAATCTCTGCCTGTAATTCATATATGCACACAGAGTCATGTTTTCACATTAGTCACAAAACGAAATTTCTTTGCCATTTTGAAAGCACACTTACTACTCTTTTTTTTGGCAAGTGATAAACACTTTTACAGACTGACACATTATGAATCCACTTTTCAGATTCTTAAAAAAGCACATGTCCAAACTGCTTTTTCAGACCAGCACCATTTGTAACCTGGGTGACTGCCTACACTCCAGCAAGGGCAACCAGCCTTAGTGATGCTGTATGTATTTGCATTACTGACTGAAACCTCAAACCCCACTCGCTTGTGAATACTGTGCATGATTCCACATGGTAAGCAGCTGGGTGTGTGCTAAGAGTCTGCTTCTGCACCAAAAAATGGCTCCCCCTTTCCATCTAATGCAATTGTGAAATCACCAGAGCAATACGCAATAAATCTCTGCCTGTAAGTCCTATTTGCACACAGAGTCATGTTTTCACATTAGTCACAAAACGAAATTTCTTTGCCAATTTGAAAGCACACTTACTACTCTTTTTTTTGGCAAGTGATAATCACTTTTACAGACTGACACATTATGAATCCACTTTTCAGATTTTTTAAAAAGCACATGTCCAAACTGCTTTTTCAGACCAGCACCATTTGTAACCTGAGTGACTGCCTACACTCCAGCAAGGGCAACCAGCCTTAGTGATGCTGAATGTATTTGCATTACTGACTGAAACCTCAAACCCCACTCGCTTGTGAATACTGTGCATGATTCCACATGGTAAGCAGCTGGGTGTGTGCTAAGAGTCTGCTTCTGCACCAAAAAATGGCTCCCCCTTTCCATCTAATGCAACTGTGAAATCACCAGAGCAATACGCAATAAATCTCTGCCTGTAATTCCTATTTGCACACAGAGTCATGTTTTCACATTAGTCACAAAACGAAATTTCTTTGCCAATTTGAAAGCACACTTACTACTCTTTTTTTTGGCAAGTGATAATCACTTTTACAGACTGACACATTATGAATCCACTTTTCAGATTTTTTAAAAAGCACATGTCCAAACTGCTTTTTCAGACCAGCACCATTTGTAACCTGGGTGACTGCCTACACTCCAGCAAGGGCAACCAGCATTAGTGATGCTGAATGTATTTGCATTACTGACTGAAACCTCAAAACCCACTCGCTTGTGAATACTGTGCATGATTCCACATGGTAAGCAGCTGGGTGTGTGCTAAGAGTCTGCTTCTGCACCAAAAAATGGCTCCCCCTTTCCATCTAATGCAACTGTGAAATCACCAGAGCAATACGCAATAAATCTCTGCCTGTAATTCCTATTTGCACACAGAGTCATGTTTTCACATTAGTCACAAAACGAAATTTCTTTGCCAATTTGAAAGCACACTTACTACTCTTTTTTTTGGCAAGTGATAATCACTTTTACAGACTGACACATTATGAATCCACTTTTCAGATTTTTTAAAAAGCACATGTCCAAACTGCTTTTTCAGACCAGCACCATTTGTAACCTGGGTGACTGCCTACACTCCAGCAAGGGCAACCAGCCTTAGTGATGCTGAATGTATTTGCATTACTGACTGAAACCTCAAACCCCACTCGCTTCTGAATACTGTGCATGATTCCACATGGTAAGCAGCTGGGTGTGTGCTAAGAGTCTGCTTCTGCACCAAAAAATGGCTCCCCCTTTCCATCTAATGCAACTGTGAAATCACCAGAGCAATACACAATAAATCTCTGCCTGTAATTCCTATTTGCACACAGAGTCATGTTTTCACATTAGTCACAAAACGAAATTTCTTTGCCAATTTGAAAGCACACTTACTACTCTTTTTTTTGGCAAGTGATAAACACTTTTACAGACTGACACATTATGAATCCACTTTTCAGATTCTTAAAAAAGCACATGTCCAAAGTGGTTTTTCAGACCAGCACCATTTGTAACCTGGGTGACTGCCTACACTCCAGCAAGGGCAACCAGCCTTAGTGATGCTGAATTTATGTGCATTACTGACTGAAACCTCAAACCCCACTCGCTTGTGAATACTGTGCATGATTCCACATGGTAAGCAGCTGGGTGTGTGCTAAGAGTCTGCTTCTGCACCAAAAAATAGCTCCCCCTTTCCATCTAATGCAACTGTGAAATCACCAGAGCAATACGCAATAAATATCTGCCTGTAATTCCTATTTGCACACAGAGTCGTGTTTTCACATTAGTCACAAAACGAAATTTCTTTGCCAATTTGAAAGCACACTTACTACTCTTTTTTTTGGCAAGTGATAATCACTTTTACAGACTGACACATTATGAATCCACTTTTCAGATTCTTAAAAAAGCACATGTCCAAACTGCTTTTTCAGACCAGCACCATTTGTAACCTGGGTGACTGCCTACACTCCAGCAAGGGCAACCAGCCTTAGTGATGCTGAATGTATTTGCATTACTGACTGAAACCTCAAACCCCACTCGCTTGTGAATATTGTGCATGATTCCACATGGTAAGCAGCTGGGTGTGTGCTAAGAGTCTGCTTCTGCACCAAAAAATGGCTCCCCCTTTCCATCTAATGCAACTGTGAAATCACCAGAGCAATACGCAATAAATCTCTGCCTGTAATTCCTATTTGCACACAGAGTCATGTTTTCACATTAGTCACAAAACGAAATTTCTTTGCCAATTTGAAAGCACACTTACTACTCTTTTTTTTGGCAAGTGATAATCACTTTTACAGACTGACACATTATGAATCCACTTTTCAAATTTTTTAAAAAGCACATGTCCAAACTGCTTTTTCAGACCAGCACCATTTGTAACCTGGGTGACTGCCTACACTCCAGCAAGGGCAACCAGCCTTAGTGATGCTGAATGTATTTGCATTACTGACTGAAACCTCAAACCCCACTTGCTTCTGAATACTGTGCATGATTCCACATGGTAAGCAGCTGGGTGTGTGCTAAGAGTCTGCTTCTGCACCAAAAAATGGCTCCCCCTTTCCATCTAATGCAACTGTGAAATCACCAGAGCAATGCACAATAAATCTCTGCCTGTAATTCCTATTTGCACACAGAGTCATGTTTTCACATTAGTCACAAAACGAAAGTTCTTTGCCAATTTGAAAGCACACTTACTACTCTTTTTTTTGGCAAGTGATAAACACTTTTACAGACTGACACATTATGAATCCACTTTTCAGATTCTTAAAAAAGCACATGTCCAAACTGCTTTTTCAGACCAGCACCATTTGTAACCTGGGTGACTGCCTACACTCCAGCAAGGGCAACCAGCCTTAGTGATGCTGTATGTATTTGCATTACTGACTGAAACCTCAAACCCCACTCGCTTGTGAATACTGTGCATGATTCCACATGGTAAGCAGCTGGGTGTGTGCTAAGAGTCTGCTTCTGCACCAAAAAATGGCTCCCCCTTTCCATCTAATGCAACTGTGAAATCACCAGAGCAATACGCAATAAATCTCTGCCTGTAATTCCTATTTGCACACAGAGTCATGTTTTCACATTAGTCACAAAACGAAATTTCTTTGCCAATTTGAAAGCACACTTACTACTCTTTTTTTTGGCAAGTGATAATCACTTTTACAGACTGACACATTATGAATCCACTTTTCAGATTCTTAAAAAAGCACATGTCCAAACTGCTTTTTCAGACCAGCACCATTTGTAACCTGGGTGACTGCCTACACTCCAGCAAGGGCAACCAGCCTTAGTGATGCTGAATGTATTTGCATTACTGACTGAAACCTCAAACCCCACTCGCTTGTGAATACTGTACATGTTTCCACATGGTAAGCAGCTGGGTGTGTGCTAAGAGTCTGCTTCTGCACCAAAAAATGGCTCCCCCTTTCCATCTTATGCAACTGTGAAATCACCAGAGCAATACGCAATAAATCTCTGCCTGTAATTCCTATTTGCACACAGAGTCATGTTTTCACATTAGTCACAAAACGAAATTTCTTTGCCAATTTGAAAGCACACTTACTACTCTTTTTTTGGCAAGTGATAATCACTTTTACAGACTGACACATTATGAATCCACTTTTCAGATTCTTAAAAAAGCACATGTCCAAACTGCTTTTTCAGACCAGCACCATTTGTAACCTGGGTGACTGCCTACACTCCAGCAAGGGCAACCAGCCTTAGTGATGCTGTATGTATTTGCATTACTGAGTCCAACCTCAAACCCTTAAACTATTCTTTTTTTATACCAGTACACCTTAATTTATGGTGAAAACATAGTCCATATTATTTTACATCTTCCTCACATTTAAATTTCTCCCAAAACAGAAAATAATAAACACAACTTCAACAAAAGGAATCCCATTTCTATTATTCATTTCTTAATTTACCATATACATCCCCTCTCAAACTCTAAACTCACCTTTAAAATTAGTTAGTTGTGAAAGAAATGTGGCACTCAAACAGCAGATTATCAGAGCCAGGATCTCTGTTCTTTACATCTCTCTTCTCTCAGCAGAACCAGATAATGGCAAACTTTCCCTCTCTTTTTCCACACATATACATGTTAGTTTCAAATCTCAGTGCTTCCCCCTTTTTTTCAAATGTAATCACACATTTCTATTGGTTGAAAACCAACCCTTTTCCAAAAGTACCCTTCCCCCAACTTGACTTCTGCCTAGTACCCTTCCCCCAACTTGACTTCTGCCTGCTACCATAGCAACAGCTCATGGAACACTGCTGTGTGGAGTTAGGTCAGAAGTTCACCAAACAATGTTTCAATTCCACAGAGCAAGAGTGCTTAACTTTTCAAACCTAACAGCAAATCCATAGTACTGTTCTTTGGTAACACATTTTTCTGTACCAATACAAAACATGCTTCTATTAATTTACACATACAGCCTAGTTTTTATTCTAGAATGGTATGAAACAGCCAAACAGTTCTTTTTTTTATGAAAAAAATATGTATGCCTCCATTTCCAAACTGTCTTTCTTTTCATATTGCCATTCTACTGAAAGACACCTCCTGAGTGCATCCAGTTCTCCTTTGAAGATGTTCACAGTGTGGATTGTAGGGCACAGCTATGTCTTCTGGAGTGAAAAGTATGCAGAGAAAACAGATATGGTGAGAGACCTTGCTTTGCCAAATGTAGACATTAAATGGATTGGTCAGAGAGGGTTAAAGTGGCACCAATTGATGCCATTGGTGAAATCCTTCATGCACATCCAACACCCTGACCTCATAATAGTGCACTGTGGTGGCAATGACCTAGGCACTTTGACTGGGGTAGGTCTGGAAATGCTTATGAAGGACACCTTTGCACAACTGTTTTCACTTTTCCCTAAAACTGCCTTTGTGTTTTCTAACATATGCCAAAGGCAAAAATGGAACTGGTCCAATCATTTCTGTCCGCAGATTGACAAAGCAAGAAAGCACGTCAACAAATCTGTTTCTGCTTTCCTCCGTGACTATGGTATGGGTTCCATTTACCACAACAACTTGCGTTACGACATGCAAGACATTTATAGAGGAGATGGTGTGCACTTCAACGATGAAGGGAACAGAGTCTTCCTCTTGAACCTTAGACTCTGCATCGGTACTTACTTGTAGGTACCACTAAAAAATCACTTCATAAACACAACGGCTCTTTTTAGAGCCCCCTAATATCTAAACACTTAAATCTGCATTTCATTTCTTTTTTTATTTTTTTATTTTACCGTACGCGTACCCCGCGATTTTTTTTAAAATCAATAAATGTTTTCTTTGTACTTTTCTGTCCTTCTTTGACCCCCTTACAAATGTTAGGGGGTCTGTAACTCTCCTCCTTGCCCCCTTTTCTTGTTATCACTCTTTTTTTTCTGAGTGAAACACACGAAATGGCGGCCGCCGCTTCCTGGTTTCGACCAATTCGAATGTTTACTAAGATCTAAGAGCCAATCAGAATCGCGCTCGCGCACGCCACCGTACGCGTACGGTAAGCGTACCGTAAGCTGGCTCAGATATATATATTGATTTAAAGGCTATTTTCTCAGAATCTACTGAACAGATTTACACCAAACCTACAAAAGGCACTTCCTTGACCTGAGGACTACCTCTCTGCCAAATTTCTAGTAATTCTGTTCAGCCGTTCGGGCTGTAGCCCTGTCTAAAGGTCCTATGAAAAAATGCATGGGAAAAACGCGTTTTGGGACCCCCCTTTTATCTCAGCCCCCGCTTGACGAATCCCCCCGAGACTTTCAGGGAAGGAGCGGAGCGTAGCGCCCCTCCTATTTTGAAAAATTCGCGAGGATTCGTCGACCGGCGCCAAAGTTATTCAAAATAGAATGTTGCAGATTTCCTATGGAAACGTGGTCCTAACTATAACTACCTACTGGCGACCGCCAGTAGGTAATATATATATATATATATATATATATATATATATATATATATATATAATGTGTGAGTGTGTGTGTTATAAATGGGGGTCTCTAGTTGGCAGACTTAATCATGTCAGGGTAAGGGGATTACACAGTTAAGGTAACCCCTGCTCACCCCCTTTGAAGCTTAGCACGGGCAGTAAGGCTTATCTCAGAGGCAATGTGTGAGCATTTGGACATAAAAATATAATAACACAGTGAAAACACTACAAATGGACACCACACCAGTTTAGAAAAATAACCAATCTTTATCTCAATTAAACAAGACCAAAACAACAATTATCCAACATAAGCAAGGAAAGATATCACTTTTAAAAGGTTCAAATAGTTCAGTCAATAGAAAACTATGGATGTGTCACCTTTTAGTGCAAGATAACTGGGATGCATCAAAACCAAAAGATGAAAACAGGCGCTGGGGAGATAAGGGGCCCGATTCACAGAACTAACTTAAGAAAAAATCCTAAACTTACTACCATTTTCGTATTCACAGAAGGCACTTACTCATTTTGGTATTCACAGAAGGCACTTACTCAGTTCGGTATTAACAGAAGTTAGGAGTCCTAACTTTAGGACTCCTAAATGCCTTCTGTGAATACCGTGTCTTAAAATTAGGATTTTGCTGAAGTTTAGGAGTCCTAAAGTTAGGAGTCCTAACTTTACTACTACTAAATTGAGAAAAATCCTAATTTTAAGACTTTCGGTATTCACAAAAGGCATTTAGGAGTTCTAAAGTTAGGAGTCCTAACTATACTACTACTAAACTGAGAAAAATCCTAATTTTAAGGCTTTCGGTATTCACAGAAGGCATTTAGGAGTCCTAAAGTTAGGAGTCCTAACTTTACTACTACCAAATTGAGAAAAATCCTAATTTTAAGACTTTCGGTATTTACAGAAGGCATTTAGGAGTCCTAAAGTTAGGAGTCCTAACTATACTACTACTAAACTGAGAAAAATCCTAATTTTAAGACTTTCGTTATTCACAGAAGGCATTTAGGAGTCCTAAAGTTAGGACTCCTAACTTCTGTGAATACCGAAATGAGTAAGTGCCTTCTGTGAATACCAAAATGAGTAAGTGCCTTCTGTGAATACCAAAATGGTAGTAAGTTTAGGATTTTGTCTTAAGTTAGTTCTGTGAATCGGGCCCAAGGTGCCGAAAACAAAGTGATGAGTCAATTCCTTACTCTCAGGGGAGGTGATGTGTTGATTCCTTACTGCTAGAGGACGTGATGCGTTGATTCCTTGCAGAGGAGTTGATGCGTCAATTTCTTGCTGTCAATGGAGGTGATGCGTTAATTCCCTTCTGTGTGGGGAGGTGCTGCCTCGGTTCCTTACTGCTGGGCAACGTCGATGAAGACTTGGCGCACAGATAAGATGCGTGGAAAATCCAGGCTCGCTGCAGTTGATGCAGCAGTGGCGAAACAGGCCCTACGTCGA
Organism: Triturus cristatus; assembly: GCF_964204655.1. Classification (NCBI taxonomy): domain Eukaryota; kingdom Metazoa; phylum Chordata; class Amphibia; order Caudata; family Salamandridae; genus Triturus; species Triturus cristatus. The sequence goes on along the minus strand of NC_140583.1, from coordinate 576,594,732 downwards.
TTCTCCTAGTCGTGAGCAGGTGATGCATCGAATCTTCAGCCACACAGCAGGGCCTGCGTCAGAGTCGGAGCAGGCGCCTCAGACATCGGAGACATGGTGCTCGGGACCTGGCGATCTTGTAGCCGCATGACAGGCGCTGCATTGATTCTTTGACAGCACCGATGCGTTGGTTTTTCAACTGCACGGCATGCTTGGGGCAGGAAACACAGGCACTGAAGACGGGTGCATGGATTTTCTTTTTTTCTTGCAGCAGACGCCACCTCCAAGGGACCAGAACAGAAATTAGCACCATTTGGCAGGTCACAACTCCCAGCAGAGGAGTTCAAGGGCCATAGATGATGTCTTTTATGACCCTTAGACTACTTAACAGGAGGCAAGCACACACAAACCCTTGAAGAACATTGGCAAGCAGGATGATGAAAACAAAGTCCAGTTCTTTCACTCTAAAAGAAGAAATAGCGATCAGTGGGCCAGCACAACACAGTAACAAGCAGAGTGGCAGTTCCCCTACTACAGCTTCTCTAGCTCTTCTTCCTGGCAGAATCTCCTCCTAGTTCAGAAGTGTTCGGAGGTTAGGATGTCACAGCTCCAGTACTTATACCAGTTTCTGCCTTTGAAGTAGGTAATTTCCAAAGGAAAGTTCTTGTAGTGCACAAGACCCTGCCTTTCCCTGACCTGGCTCTAGACAGGGTGGAGACTGCTTTGTATGAGAACAGGCACCGCCCTATTCAGGTCTCATTGAAACTTCTCCCACCCCTCTAGCTCAGGAAGACCCATCAGCCTGGTGATGGGCCATCGGGATATGCAGGGCACACCTCAACTCCCTTTGTGAATTGTCTAGAGTGAATGCACAAACAGCCCTACTGTCAGTCTAAATTAGATATGGAATGCATAGGCAGGCAGAGGCACAGAATTGTAAGGCAAGAAAATTCCGACTTTCTAAAAGTGGCATTTTCAAACACTCAATTTAAAAACCAACTTCACTAAAAGATACATTTTTAAATTGTGAGTTCAGGGACCCCAAACTCCAAATCTCTATGTCTTGTCAATTGAAAGTTACACTTGTAAGAGGTTACAAGGCAGCTACAATTATAACCTGTAGGAGAGATACTTCTTGCAAAAGTGAAAAACAAGATTAGCACTATTGCACTATCAGGACATGTCAAACACGCCAGTACTTGTCCTACCTTTCACATACACTGCACCCTGCCCATGGGGCTACCTTGCGCGTAGCTTAGGGATGCCTTACATGTAGAAAAAGTGAAGGTTTGGGCCTGGTAAGTGGGTGCACTTGCCAGGTCGACATGGCAGTTTAAATCTACCCACACAGACAGTGCAGTTGCAGGTCTGAGACATGGCGACAGGGCTACTCATGCGGGTGGCACAATCAGTGCTGCAGGCCCACTAGTAGCATTTGATTTACAGGCCCTGGGCATTCACAGTGCACTTTAATTGGCCCTTATTAGTAAATCAAATATGCCAATCATGGATAAACCAATCAAACATACAATTTAGGTAGAAACCTAAAGCCAACAAAAACAGGTCAGAAAAAATAGGCGGATAAAAGCAAACACTGACAAAACTCTGTGTTACTCTCTTTCGTACGTGTGCTTCTGCCAATGCTTGCTTGTTAGTGCCAACAGACCATGTGAGTCATTGCAAGCCTTATAAAAAGGTTTTAACATAAAATAACAAGCCACTGAATAGGTAACTAGCTGCTCTCATCCAAGATAGGCAGCATTGACTGAGCAAGGGACAGTTGACTGCACAAGACTGAATCACAAAGACAATGTAACATTTGACCCTTCTCCCAATACTAAAGTGCGTGAGTCGGAATGTCAAGGAAGTAGATTTCTTATTAGAGGTTCTCTGCATTACACTAGACTTGCCTTTGTGCAAGTGTCGTTGTGGGTTGTTAATGCTGACGTGTGTGCCTTTATGTGGTCTACAGATGCACACGTAAGCGTGTGACATTAAAGGCAACACTTCTGATGTCACAATGCTTTCTATTTAGAGGTGTTATGATCCCTTGAGTGCTTCCTTGTTTGCAATTGCAGCAGTGACTGTGAATCGAATGACATAGAAGTATGTGTGATTCATGAAAGTAGTTTGATAGATTGCACATAAGTAAACCGATGGTTTGAGAGTAAGTAATACTTTGGTGCCAATTCCGATCCGGTAAAAAAATTCCCCGTCCGACTCGTATCCGGATTTTTTTCCGTCCGAATCGTCAAAGTAGCGTACAAACTGCCAAGTACGATTCGAACGGAAAAAAGTCCATACGAATCGCATTGGGAAGATTTCCCCACACGTCCTCGGGTCGGGAAAAGTCACCGACACGTCCCCGGGCGAGAAACCCACCGTGCGGAAAAATAAAGTCCGACTGCGCAAGTACGATCCCTCCCGTCCTCCCCATTTCACAACCGTACGCAAAAAACACCGTCCGAACCGAACTCCCATAGCAACCATGGAGACATGTGCCCGCATACGCGCCGAACACCCCACCACCCCCCGCCCGCGTATGTACGCCCCGAACCCCCACCCGTGTATGTACGCACCAAACACCCACCCGTGTATGTACGCCCCCGAACCCCCCCCAGCCGTGTATGTACGCACCGAACCACCAGCCGTGTATGTACGCCCCCGAACCCCCCCCAGCCGTGTATGTACGCACCGAACCACCAGCCGTGTATGTACGCACCAAACCCCCCCCCCAGCCCTGTATGTACGCACCGAACCACCAGCCGTGTATGTACGCCCCCGAACCCCCCCCAGCCGTGTATGTACGGACCGAACCACCAGCCGTGTATGTACGCACCAAACACCCACCCGTGTATGTACGCCCCCGAACCCCCCCCAGCCGTGTATGTACGCACCGACCCACCAGCCGTGTATGTACGCACCAAACACCCACCCGTGTATGTACGCCCCCGAACCCCCCCCCAGCCGTGTATGTACGCACCGAACCACCAGCCGTGTATGTACGCCCCCGAACCCCCCCCCAGCCGTGTATGTACGCACCGAACCACCAGCCGTGTATGTACGCACCAAACACCCACCCGTGTATGTACGCCCCCGAATCCCCCCCCCAGCCGTGTATGTACGCACCGAACCACCAGCCGTGTATGTACGCACCAAACACCCACCCGTGTATGTACGCCCCCGAACCCCCCCCAGCCGTGTATGTACGCACCGAACCACCAGCCGTGTATGTACGCCCCCGAACCCCCCCCAGCCGTGTATGTACGCACCGAACCACCAGCCGTGTATGTACGCACCAAACCCCCCCCCAGCCCTGTATGTACGCACCGAACCACCAGCCGTGTATGTACGCCCCCGAACCCCCCCCAGCCGTGTATGTACGCACCGAACCACCAGCCGTGTATGTACGCACCGAACCACCAGCCGTGTATGTACGCACCAAACCCCCCCCCCAGCCCTGTATGTACGCACCGAACCACCAGCCGTGTATGTACGCACCAAACACCCACCCGTGTATGTACGCCCCCGAATCCCCCCCCCAGCCGTGTATGTACGCACCGAACCACCAGCCGTGTATGTACGCACCAAACCCCCCCCCCAGCCCTGTATGTACGCACCGAACCACCAGCCGTGTATGTACGCACCAAACACCCACCCGTGTATGTACGCCCCCGAATCCCCCCCCCAGCCGTGTATGTACGCACCGAACCACCAGCCGTGTATGTACGCACCAAACACCCACCCGTGTATGTACGCCCCCGAACCCCCCCCAGCCGTGTATGTACGCACCGAACCACCAGCCGTGTATGTACGCCCCCGAACCCCCCCCAGCCGTGTATGTACGCACCGAACCACCAGCCGTGTATGTACGCACCAAACCCCCCCCCCAGCCCTGTATGTACGCACCGAACCACCAGCCGTGTATGTACGCCCCCGAACCCCCCCCAGCCGTGTATGTACGGACCGAACCACCAGCCGTGTATGTACGCACCAAACACCCACCCGTGTATGTACGCCCCCGAACCCCCCCCAGCCGTGTATGTACGCACCGAACCACCAGCCGTGTATGTACGCACCAAACACCCACCCGTGTATGTACGCCCCCGAACCCCCCCCAGCCGTGTATGTACGCACCGAACCACCAGCCGTGTATGTACGCCCCCGAACCCCCCCCAGCCGTGTATGTACGCACCGAACCACCAGCCGTGTATGTACGCACCAAACCCCCCCCCCAGCCCTGTATGTACGCACCGAACCACCAGCCGTGTATGTACGCCCCCGAACCCCCCCCAGCCGTGTATGTACGCACCGAACCACCAGCCGTGTATGTACGCACCAAACCCCCACCCCAGCCGTGTATGTACGCACCGACCCACCAGCCGTGTATGTACGCACCAAACACCCACCCGTGTATGTACGCCCCCGAACCCCCCCCCAGCCGTGTATGTACGCACCGAACCACCAGCCGTGTATGTACGCCCCCGAACCCCCCCCCAGCCGTGTATGTACGCACCGAACCACCAGCCGTGTATGTACGCACCAAACACCCACCCGTGTATGTACGCCCCCGAATCCCCCCCCCAGCCGTGTATGTACGCACCGAACCACCAGCCGTGTATGTACGCACCAAACACCCACCCGTGTATGTACGCCCCCGAACCCCCCCCAGCCGTGTATGTACGCACCGAACCACCAGCCGTGTATGTACGCCCCCGAACCCCCCCCAGCCGTGTATGTACGCACCGAACCACCAGCCGTGTATGTACGCACCAAACCCCCACCCCAGCCGTGTATGTACGCACCTAACCACCACCCCACCAGGGAATGTACGGACCGCACCCCCACCAGTGCATGTACGGACCGTACTGACGCCAAAAAAACACGTACTGAACCCGGACAAACCATATTTACACAAGGAGAGTCAAGTAGAGTTTCCCCACACCACCAAACAGGCCCAACAACCCCACAAACATCACATACACTCACCTGCAACTGCCAAACTGCCAAACAGAGGCCCAAAACTCAATCACTCCTCATAACACACCCACACAAATTTCAAACACAGCCACACCCACAAATGGACCAATAAAAATGGACCACACACACAAACCATGAGCCTTTGCAACAGACCCACTGCTGCCAGAGCCCACAGACGACCCACACCACCATACTTGAACCTCACACTTGCATACCTTCACACAACCACCTACACAAACACCCCCTCATCACATTCACACACACACCTCCACTACCACACCCACACACCCACAGCCATCCACACCCACACCCCCACAACCACACCCCACGCCATGTCCACCACCAAGAATCCAAAGTTCACAAAGGAGGAGCTGGAGATCCTTGTCGACGAAATCCTCAGAGTCGAGCCACAGCTCTTTGGGACATTGGTCAGACAGACCAGCATATCCGAAAAAACCGCCATGTGGCAGAGGATCGTCGATTCTGTGAATGCTGTTGGGACAACCAGAAGGACCAGGCACGAGTGCCAATCCAGGTGGTACGATCTGCGGAGGACGGTCAAGAGGAAGATGACTGACAATCACAACCAGGGGAACATCACTGGAGGAGGGCCGCCCCCCAGACCGGTACAATACCATCCCTGGGAGGAGAAGGTGATGTCCACGCTGGCGGTGGAGGGACTACACGGACTGCCAGGACTCCCAGACCCTGGTGAGTACACAAACAACTCACCTCACATGGGGGGGATGCCATACACAATCAATCATGCATGCCACCCCCCCCAAGCCACCACCGGACACAACAACACTCCACAAACACACACATGCCACTGGCACCTCCATGCCCCATGCATCAATCAGGGCCATGCCAAGTCACAGGCCACACAAAACACCAACACAACACAGGATGTGGTCGATGCTGGGAGTGGGGGCAGCAAAACTAACATTGAGCAACTCACAAGCACACAACAATGCCCTCAGCCCATATGGCCCAGGGCACAGCCATACAAACTGTGTGTACCCACACAGTACTGTCTTGCCTGCAAATGATGGCTGCCATGCAGGATGCCATGGGTCTGAAGGCACAATTTGCACATAACAGCAGACAATGAAGATGCATCGCTCTGATAGAGTCTCAGCACACACCGCCACAGCAGCAGCCTACACTCAGACACACTGCCCAATGGGTGCCCGGAGAACAGGGACTAACTCACATGAACAAGCCAATGGCCATTCAAAGACCGGCTAACTGTGTGTGCCCAGGAAGCTGGCCTGAGGTGACAGAGAGTGACAAAGAGAGGGAGGGAGAGGGGGAATGAGAGGGAAGGAGACAGAGGGGGGACACAGGGAGACAGACAGAGGGAGGGAGTAGGGTGACAGAGGGAGACCGACAGAGGGAGGGAGGAGGGTGACAGAGGGAGGGAGGAAGGGAGACACAGGGAGACTAAATCACCCTTGGGTGGTGTGGCCATGTCCACTCGTCAGCCGGTGGACTGTGTGCATGCAGACCAGGTCTGGCAGTGCCTCAACCCCCCCTTCCGTAGATGAAGACCGGTCCATGTGTCAATCTGTGCACGAGTCCATCCGTGCTGCAGGCACCGACCTAACCACACACCCAGTATACCCACCCACCGTGTCGGTAAGAACCCTGTCACAAATGCTTCAGTCCCCTACCTGCAACATCAAATTGCCTTGCCAAAACACCATTTGGCCACGTACAGTGCAACACGTAAGGCGCCTCTGCATGGCTCGCTACGCCCGCACACCACACTGCTGACTGTGTACCCAAATAGATGCATCAACTAAGATTGTGTCTCACACATGCGTAAAGCCCTGACAGCTGTGGCCAAGGGACATAGCCATGCACAAGTGCACTGTGAGAGGAATGCAGGACAGATCCAACTACCCAGAGGAAGAGTGCCAAATCAGAAATGCATGCAACATGGATGCCACATGTGACACTGTTAACATTGTCTCTCTCACACACAGGTCAACGTCGACGAACACCCCCCAACACTGGGGGGGAAGTCACACAGGACCAGGCTCCGCGGGATGATGACCCCACCGCCAGCGATGACTCTCACCACTCCGTGGATGACCCAGACCAACCTGGCCCCTCTGGTGTCCAACCACCTGCAGCACCTGCGTCAGGTACAACTGTGCCAACCACCACCCCCATTCCTGCCACATCCCAGGAGACGTCCAGGAGCCCTGCCCGCACACGACCACCCAGCCAGTCTGCCCAGGAGGGACACGGTCCTCCGGGCACCCAGGAGGAGGCAGGCGGCAACGCAGATGCCATCCCTCAGGGGTCCCGGAGACCCGATGCACCCACAACGGCAGGCCAGGTGCACGTGGGCAGGGGTGGCGGGAGTGGAGGACGGCGGAGGCGCGAACCTGACCAGGCAGCTCAGGACCCGGTAGTGTCCCAGGTCAGCAACATCCTGGATACATACCGGCGTGACACCAGGGGCATGGACCAGATTGCGTCCACCCTCAATGACATCAAGGGGACCCTCCAGGAGATGAAGACCCTGCAGTCCCAGCAACATGCCTGTCAACTGCAACACCAAGGAAGGATGGAGGATAGACAGGCTGAGCTCGTGGCGGTGCAAACCCAAATGACCGGTGTACTCCGTCGGATTGCCGACAACATGGGCAACCCTCCCTGTGGCACCAGGCGAAGGCCATTACCAGACACAGGGAGGGATCAGGAGGAGGAGGATTCATCCGACGGAGCGTCACAGACATCGTCACGGACTGCTTCCGAGGGTCCCCGCAGGAAGGTGGGTCGTCCACGAAAAAGACTGTGAGAGTCAGCAGAACATCACCATCTCCCAGGTCACCTGGCCTGGCACCTGGCCCTCTGGCCCAATAGCAGCACATGACATTCTCTGCCACATGGACTTGCTGGTCACTGTCTGACCTATGTTGACGAAGACTGTGGCATGGACTCTGACATTTTGCTACGACAAGGATACCAACTCCCCCAGTGAACTTTGGATTCTACACTCCCGCTGTGCACCTCTTGTCATCCCCACAAACCCGTACCCCACCACAAATAAATTAATCACACTTACAAGATGATGCCGTGATTCTACATTATTACAATACATGTGTGTGTCGTACAGTCAAAGCATGCCTGATCTCAGAATTAACTCCAACCATCCAAACCGTGGGGTCGCAGTCTTGCCCAGGACACACATGGGTCCCAATGTCTCATCTGATACAGACATGGAGTACCAAACTCACCTGTGCTGGGCCCAACCAGCTGAGTGGTTCCCGCACAACTGTGGCTACAGACACATTCAGGGGAGCAACAGTCATGCGCAGAGGTCAGGGATCATGTGGAGTGACCTGGCTTGCCGCTCCCAGGTATGTCTAGACATGTGTCCCTACAATGTGCAGCATGCTTGCGTCAGGCGGATGTTGAGAATGGTGGCTAGGCCAAGGTTGGATGCATGGAGATGCCAGAATGCAGTTTAGGATCACTGTGCCACATGGTTGTGTTGGGGTTGTGGGCTGCATCATGAGTGTGGGCGTGGATCTAGAAGGTCATCCTGCAGCTGGCTGTGAAACATTCCCCCCATCCCGTTAGGACGTTGATGTGGCCTGGTTGCCCGACGCAGTAGCAGAGCTGTGCAGATGCACTCCGGATATGGACAAGTACCATGGGAGTCGTGAGGCACATGTCCGTAGACTGCAGGGTAGGATTCTACACAGATGTTGTAGTTTCCCTGGGGGATGGTCTCTCTTGCCTTGAGGTGGATGGAACTGTGCATCTTGTGCATAATACAGTTCCCACTCCCTGACAAACCCCTAGCATCTTGTCACTCTACACATAGACACATATGCACCACCTATGAAAACTATGCCAGACCTGCGGCACGCACAGTGGCAACAGGGCACCATTGACAGGGAAGAGGCACCTTGGAGACAGAGGGACAAATTTATTAGTCATGTGTGTTGGAATGACAATGATACTCTGTCAACACATACACAGGTCATGTGGATGTACATGTGGGAGCAACACTGGCACCCCCCATTGCAACACAGATGCTGGCATCCCATTGACCTGGCACACAAGTGACGGATAACAGCTAAACACCCCCTGCTGCCACGGAGAGGCCGCTATACACCATTGAGGCCCTGATGGGGCAATCACACACCATGTCAACCCGGTGCAACCTGTATGTTTCCGAGGCCAGTGTTACACACAATGATGGCCTCATCACAATCCCCAATCCCCTGCCACATGACAGTCACCAAGTCTGAGCATGGCTCCAGGTGAAGCCTGCCCCATGTCATGTTCCCCATGTAGGATCACCATGTATGCAAATGGAACACACATGAACCGGAGAAGTGCACACAGACTACAAACAATTCACACACCCAAAACGACGTGAGGCATCCCTTACCCTGAGGAGATTTCAACACTTGCCCGTGCATGTGACGCTGAATCAGCACATGTCGCTGTGTTCATGAGGAGTAGCAGGAGCACAACAATGCCACCAGCAGACAGCATGCACATGGACCTGTGGAAGAGAGACACACAAGGATTCAGCACAAAGGAGCACATCCGCAAGCATGTACTTAACACGTATCATGTTGTTAACATGACAGGTGACAATGATGACCCTCAGACAACATCCTTCCATTGCGCCATCACTTGAGTGACACTTCAATACACACCACTGACTCACTTGGCAGACATGCAGATGGACACACACATTGCAACACATGCCACACACGGCCCAATGCGTGCACACTCAGACACTGGAACTCACCACTAAGCAAAGAAGTTGCGTATGAGCCGACTCCGCATGTCCTCCACAGCCTCCTCCTCCTCCACATCACTTGCCCCGTCACCAAGCCCTTCATCCTCCACGGGTGGATGGTCCTGGTCATCTTGATCCAGTATGAGTGGAACAGCTTCCTCCACTGCCATGTTGTGCAGCATGCAGCAGACGATGATGATCTTGCACACCTTCACCGGGGCATATGGGAGTGCTCCGCCGGTCTTGTGGAGGCACCGGAATCGGCTCTTCAGAAGTCCAAACGTCCTCTCAATGACTCTCCTGGTCCGCCCATGTGCGTTGTTGTAGAGGTGCTCGGCAGCCGTGCTGGGGTTGCGGACAGGCGTCATCAGCCATGGCATGTTGGGATAGCCAGCGTCCCCTACAAGGAAACATCATGGACAGAAGTGTGTCAGCACAGGCAGTGAGATTGGAAGATGACGCCAAACACTGAACTGCCAGAGTCTACCCACCAACAATACATGCTCGCTCGTTCCGCAGCTGCAGCATCATTTCTGGCACCCTGCTACGCCTCATGATGAAGGCATCGTGTGCTGATCCTGGAAAGCGAACACAGACATGTGAAATCACCATGTTGGACAGACACACCACAAGGGCATTAATGGAGTGATAATGTTTGCGATTCCTATACACCACCTCCTGTGCCTGTGGTGGTACCAACGCAACATGTGTCCCATCTATGGACCCAATGACATGGGGCATCCCTCCCAGGGCATAGAACTCACGCTTGACATCTGTCAACTGCTCACGATTTGGGAATTTAATGTACTCATCCAGGTGAACCAACATGGCCTCTAAGAAATCATGCAGAACACGGCTGAACATCGTCTGGGACATGCCCCCGACATCAGCAATGGTATGTTGGAACGTACCCGTGGCAAGGAAATGTAGGGCTGCCATCACCTTCAACTTGGGTGTCAGTGCACTTGGATACCTGTGGCGCGGGAGGAGTTGTGCTTCCAGCCGGCCAGTCAACTCATCAATCAACCGTTGGCTGAATCTGTAGCGGCGTATACAGTCCCGTTCATGCAGGGCAGCAATGTCTGGCATACGTCGAGGGAGAGGCGGAGCCCTGCAGTGAAATGGAAGGAACACCTAAGAGTGAGCACTGTACAACAACATCGTCAATGCACTGAGCACATGTTACACAGCCAATACACATATGCCACGTTGTGAGTCAGGTCTGTGCCACAGTTCCTGGACACGAACGCCAGTCAGGTTACACTCCTACCAAGGGACAGCCACTAACGGAGGGGGGCAAGATCACGATGACATGGCATGAGACTAGCTGTGGGCCAGTGTAAGTGAACATGCACACGCATCACAGGATTCACAGACATCCACACATGTGCAGAAGTAGTATGCGTATGGTACAGACAGGTAGTTGGATGCGATATGCACTGGTCACATGTCATAGGAATAGGACAGGCCACACACATTGCCTTTGAGGAGTACATGTCGAGACAGAACATACATAGGGAGCATGTGGATATGTACTTGTGTTGATACTCCGTGTAGTTGGATACATACACACCTCATGGCAAATCACATATGTGGGCTGGTGTGCGGAACAGTGTGCCATGCCCATCGACACACAGACACATGTTGGCAGCAGCAACTGCTGACACATTGAATCACACACCTACAGCAAAATCATGGAAAGACATGCCACACACATGACATGGTTGCAGCATGCAACGCAGCCATACACGTGTCATATGTAATATTCCGTGTACCTGGCATCAGGGGACAGGTGCGGGTGTCCGTGACTGGGACATGCAAGTGACTCATGGCTCCACTAGTGTGTACGACATGCACACATGTCAAAGGAGTGCAGGGGATGTGTGGTACAATGCGCACCATCACACACGACATGTGTACACAGCTCATCGTACATGTGCTTTGCCCACACCTCAGGGGTAAAGTGCCACATCACATCCTGACACACCTGTGTCACACACAGGTGGTATTGCACAGACAATGCATTGGTGTCCACCCTTGGCAATACCTGTCCGCTCCATTCCTGTCTGTGTGCCGCCTGTCACCACTGACAGTTGTTATACGCACCGTACATACGCTCGGAGCGCGTGTATAGGGTCCCTGGGCCAATATTGCCGCTGGCGTATGCGTACGCCACAGTAGTACGGACTGTACACGCGCTTGTGCGGTCCGGATCACAATATGGGCGCTGGCGTATGCGTACGCCACAGTAGTACGGACTGTACACGCGCTTGTACGGTCCGGATCACAATATGGGCGCTGGCGTATGCGTACGCCACAGTAGTACGGACTGTACACGCGCTTGTACGGTCCGGATCACAATATGGGCGCTGGCGTATGCGTACGCCACAGTAGTACGGACTGTACACGCGCTTGTACGGTCCGGATCACAATATGGGCGCTGGCGTATGCGTACGCCACAGTAGTACGGACTGTACACGCGCTTGTACGGTCCGGATCACAATATGGGCGCTGGCGTATGCGTACGCCACAGTAGTACGGACTGTACACGCGCTTGTACGGTCCGGATCACAATATGGGCGCTGGCGTATGCGTACGCCACAGTAGTACGGACTGTACACGCGCTTGTACGGTCCGGATCACAATATGGGCGCTGGCGTATGCGTACGCCACAGTAGTACGGACTGTACACGCGCTTGTACGGTCCGGATCACAATATGGGCGCTGGCGTATGCGTACGCCACAGTAGTACGGACTGTACACGCGCTTGTACGGTCCGTACTACTGTGGCGTACGCATACGCCAGCGCCCTTATTGTGATCCGGACCGTACAAGCGCGTGTACAGTCCGTACTACTGTGGCGTACGCATACGCCAGCGCCCATATTGTGATCCGGACCGTACAAGCGCGTGTACAGTCCGTACTACTGTGGCGTACGCATACGCCAGCGCCCATATTGTGATCCGGACCGTACAAGCGCGTGTACAGTCCGTACTACTGTGGCGTACGCATACGCCAGCGCCCATATTGTGATCCGGACCGTACAAGCGCGTGTACAGTCCGTACTACTGTGGCGTACGCATACGCCAGCGGCAATATTGTGATCCGGACCGTACAAGCGCATGTACGGTCGGTATCACTGCTTGTGGGGTGCCCTAGGGCGTGGAACGCACCGTACCTGTGTGTAAATGTATGAAAACACATAGGGGACACATGAGGGACAAGTATAAGGGCCGAAATGCCTGATGGTTGCCATGGAGACTGAGTTAAATTTTTGAATTTGAGCACCAGGTGCACAGCAGAAGTCAGTTTGAAAGAATCTACATTGTTGCAATGTGGATGTTGACTTGACATCATTATCAAAACTGAAACCATGCAAAGCCACACACTGGGGTAGGTTTGAAGGGATTGGATGAAACGTAGGATGCTAATGTGACTGACCAATCAATCTGTACTCCTATACATGAACAGGCCAGCCAGGCATATATAAGGCAGCCAGGTCCCATGAGAGAGCACTTGCCTGCACATCCATTCATCCATGACCACTGCTGCTGATAGTGATTCCTCTGGCACCATGTCCAGGACTGTGGAGAGGTCACAGCCATTCACCCAGGAGGAGAACCTTGCCCTGATAGATGTGATCCTCCCACAGTTCCAGAGCCTGTATGGTCGACCAGGGGTTCAGGTGAGTGCAGACTCCACTAGCTTAGACTGTGCCCCTTTTGTGTGACAGTGACTTCTGGCATTGTGTCCATGTGTGACAGACATGCACTGTTGTTTGGAGTGGGTCCCAGGGTGTGGAAGGCCTCATGTCACCCATGCAGAGCATGCTGTGTTTCCTGTGTGCACTCCTCACTTGCATAGTGCCTACTGTGACAATGAATGCAAGGTGCATGGCACATTCTGCCTGCATACTCCTCCTGGGGATGTTGTTTCCACAGTCCTGATGTGATCCTGTGTTCCCCCCAGTGTGACAGGTGTCAGTACCCATGGATGTGTGTTTGTTCAGTGTACCTGTGCTGTGAGTGTCCAAAGGCCGTGTTCGTCCCCTGCACATTGGTGTGTGTGTTAGTCCCCTGTCATGTGGGTGAGTGCATATGGGGAGTGTTGCACACAAGCAGCATGAGGGATGGATATGGCCTGGCCATCGGATGTGAGCAGGGAGCAGTGCTGTGTGCATGCCGTGCTGAGCCAGCCCCACACCTGTGACACCCCCGTCTACTGGCACATGGGCAGAGTGAGGTGTGTACCCGCAGTTGGCAATGCCATGTGATTGTCCTGTACCTGTGTGTGTCTGTGTACTCTGCTGAGGTAGCATCAGTGTGCTGGGGCAGGTGACTGCTGTGAGGTGCTGTACATAATCCTGGTGTAGCCTGTGAGGCACAGTGTGATCCCTGGTCAGTGAGTGTGTGGTACCCCTCATGCCACCCGTGTGCTTCCACTGGCACGTAGTGCATTTGGCCTTCCACAGTGGATAATGTCCCTATGACAAAGGTGCAATTAGTTGCATGCATACCATGGCCTGTTCATAATGAGGATTGTTCTATATGTGTGTCTCTGTGTCTTTGCTCATGTGGATTAATGTATTCTCTCTTTTGCATCCTCACAGGTAGGCGCCATTGCCAAGGGGGAGATCTGGAGGGAAGCCGTCAGTGCCGTGAGGGGTACAGAGGGTCGGAGGCGGAGCCTGTCTCAGGTGAGGAAACGCTGGCAGGACATCCGGTGCTGGACGAGGAGGATTGCACGGCTCCTGCTGGGGGACTCACCTGAGAGCCGTAAGAACCGTGGCCGCCGTCGTCTGACCCACATCCAGAAGCGTGTGCTGGCGGTGGTCTTCCCCGATATGGACAGGCGCCTACAGGAGAGGCAGCAGCAGGAAGGGGGTAGGTACATGTGTGTCAGTTGTGTGTCCCCAGCCAATGTAAGTGTGCAGTTGCATGGATACACTGCCAGGGTTTGATTGTGCAGTGCGTCAACTTCTCCACAAAGTAGCACAGTGCTGTTCTCACTCCCTCCCTTCCCCTCCTTGCAATGTGTTCCCTGGTCTGTCGCCACTCTTGCACAAGGTTATTTATGCAGGCAGTTCATGCAGGTGCCCTATGCTATCAGCATCATGTGTGGGGGTGATGTGCCACAGGTATGGGGACCTTGCGTGTGCCATGGCCAATTTCAGTCATTGTGGTGTCCATGTCACTTGGCACTGATTGTGAATCACGACATAGGGGTGTGTCTCCAAAATGTACAGCCTTCCAGCATGCATGTCCAATTGTGTGCCCTCTGACATGATGTGCCTGAGTGGGAGGCCTGCTAAGTGCAGGGACGGTTGCTTAATTTGCAGTCATGTCCATCCTGGACCATGGAGGAGTGTGGGCACTACTGTGCCCTGGGGCACCTCTTCCTAGGTATCATGTGCGTCATCCAACAATATGGCCATTCACTGTGTCTTTGCCATGGGTTGCGTAGGGTGGCATTGTACCCTGGGCTCAACTGTTAGGACCTACAGGTTGCTACATGTGTCCACTGTACAGGGGGACCCATTTTGCTTGTGCATACTCACAGTGGGCATTACCTGTGTGTGTTGTTGAGACAATCTGATGATGTTTGCCTGTCAATGATGTGTGGACATGGCCACCAGGGGCTGTGTGTTTACAGTCATGAATTAGTGGAGGCCATGTGTTTCCATCCCAGAGTAAGAGGTGTACATACTTTCTCCGTCTCAATGAGATTGTCTCAGGTGTGGGTGGTTTGTGCGTACAAGGCCTACATGTCAGAAGCTTCATCCTCCTTGCTGGGTTTAGCCTGTGTGTGATGTTTGACTGGACATACGCTCAAGGTGCAGTGACCCTGTCATGTGTGGCCTGGTTTCATGTATTGCCTTTGCAGCATGCGGCAAGAGTAAATGGATATGATTCATGCTCATCCCTTTTTGACGACGCAGTGTGGTGCAGGTGCTGTGCACATTTGTCCCCAGAGGCTGACTCCTCTCTAAAATTTCAGGTGCAGTGATTTGCTGTTGTGTCATGATCTCCATTGTGTCTCAGTGGCATGGTGGGTAGAAAAACTGTGTGTTCCATGGCCTACATGTGTACATTGTTTTGTAGGTGTTACTCCTGTTGCTTTTCAGGCTATGCAATGTGACCTATGTATATTTGACTCATGTGACATAAGTGTACAGGTGTCTGATTTTCTCCTGTCTCTTCACCTTGCCCACAGCATCGCCGGGGGACACGGAAGGAGACACTAGCACGGACCGGGAGGAGAGATTGAGCACCAGTACCAGCAGTGCTGTCCTGTCTGGCACATGGAGTGGCACGGAGGCCGAAGGGAGTGAGGCGGAGGACCTGTTGACTGCCAACACAGACTATGACGCAGACGGGTCCGAGGCTGAGCTCCCAGAGGTGGCGGAGTCTGCCCCCCCAGCTGATGGCAGCCCTCCACATCCCCCCGCCACCTCAGGTTCCATCACCGGCCTCCCACATGCTCGTGGCCCTTCCCTCCGTGCTCGGTCCCCACATGTCTCCTTCCTGCCAGGCACCGCACCCCCTGCCCCTGTCACCACTGCTGCGGTGAGTGCGGAGTCTGTGGACATCCTGAGGCAGTTGCAGGTTGGTCAGACTGCGATGCTAAATGTCCTCCATGCCCACACCCAGGTGCTGACCCAGATGGAGGCATACATGGAGGGCATGTCGGCTGCGCAGTCTGACCAACGGCAGTTGCTGAGGTCCATAGACTCCACACTGACTGCAGCACTGGATCTCCTGCAGCGCTGCGTAACACCCCCTACCCCTGCCCCATCCACAATTCCCACTCCCGTGCCTGTCCCACGCACATCCAGACGTCAGCGTGCACGCACCCCAACAGACACAGGCACCACACCACCAGGGAAGTCGAAGCGCACACCTCCTGTCACGCACACACAGGGTGAGGAAGGCACACCCACTGGGTCGGGGGGGAAACGTAGAACACGCAGCCACAGTGGGAGTCCGCATTCCACACAACCCACTCCCTCCAAATCCACTCCCCTTAGCTCTCCTGGCCAACAGTCAGTGACAGCATCATCCACTGCGAGTGTGCCCCCCAGCCCCAGGATGACACCACCCCGCAAGCGGTGGAGGCGGGACCCGGCCAGGGGAGTTGAGTCCCCCACCCTGTCCACACCCTCCCCCAGTGGCGCTGCGACCCATCCCTTTGCCCCCCCCCCCTCCTTGGGGCCTGTGGTTGGATTGGGTACGGGGGAGTCGCTGGGGGAACTTGCCGACGTGTGCAGCGCCATTCTGTCCTCCACCTTTGGCGCTGGCACCCCCCCTGTGGCAGATTCATCCCTCCCTGCACCCACAACACCTACCCTTTCCCCTCCTGTCCCTGCGGTGCCTGTTTCCACCCTCCCCCCTGATGCCCCCTCTTCTGTGGATGAAATGGACTTGTGAACTGTGCAGGCAAGCTAGGGGACACACGTCCCGATGTGTACCCCCCCCCCGGACATTGCTGCTGGGCTGGCCCATGGCCCTTGTACATAGTGGACATTTTCTCTGATATATTTTCCTGCTGAATAAAGCCTTTTCTTTTTGTTTTGCACACTGATGCTTTCCTGGACTTGCTGTTGGTGCTGGTGCTCCCTGCGTTGGGGTGGTGATAATGTGTTAGGGGTCTGTGAAATGTTGGAGTGTGCTGCTCATGGGGTGTACCCTGCCATCTGCGTGCCATCACAAAGGTCTCTGCAAATGGTATTTGGTCATGTTTGCTCTCACTGTATGGTGACATTGTCCCAAGGTGTGTTCCGTCCTCTGTGGCCCAGGCCATTTTTCCTGCAGGGTGTCTCCCAAATGCTGTGCTGTGCTGTGTCTACATTTCCTGGATGTGTGAGGGTTGCCTTTCAATATAGCCATGCTGGCTCAGCGATGGCTCCGCCTGCATCTGGGGTATCACCCTTGTAGGTCACTGAACTTGTTGATGGGGTATATTGTCCGATGTCTGGGCACTGCTGGGAGTGATAGGTACACACCCCTCCTGTGTCTGGGCACTGCTGGGAGTGATAGGCACACACCCCTCCTGTGTCTGGGCACTGCTGGGAGGACCCTGCACCCACCCCTCCTGTGTCTGGGCACTGCTGGGGGTGTTTTGCACACCCCATTCTTATAGCAGGTTCGGTGCGTACATGCACGGGTGGGGGTTTGGTGCGTACATACACGGGTGGGGGTTCGGTCCGTACATACACGGGTGGGGGTTCGGGGCGTACATACTCTGCTGGGGTGGGGGTTCGGTGCGTACATACACGGGTGGTGGTTCGGTGCGTACATACACGGCTGGGGTGGGGGTTTGGTGCGTACATACACGGGTGGGGGTTCGGGGGCGTACATACACGGGTGGTGGTTTGGTGCGTACATACACGGCTGGGGTGGGGGTTCGGTCCGTACATACACGGGTGGGGGTTCGGGGCGTACATACACGGCTGGGGTGGGGGTTCGGTCCGTACATACACGGGTGGGGGTTCGGGGCGTACATACTCTGCTGGGGTGGGGGTTCGGGGGCGTACATACACGGGTGGTGGTTCGGTGCGTACATACACGGGTGGTGGTTCGGTGCGTACATACACGGCTGGGGTGGGGGTTTGGTGCGTACATACACGGCTGGTGTGGTGGTTTGGTGCGTACATACACGGGTGGGGGTTTGGTGCGTACATACACGGCTGGGGGTTCGGGGCGTACATACCAGGGTGGGGTGGGGGTTCGGGGCGTACATGCACGGGTGGCGCTTGGGTGCGTACATACACGGGTGGGGGTTCGGGGCGTACATACCAGGGTGGGGTGGGGGTTCGGGGCGTACATACACGGGTGGCGCTTGGGTGCGTACATACACGGGTGGCGGTTCGGGGCGTACATACACGGGTGGGGGTTCGGGGCGTACATACACGAGTGGGGGTTCGGGGCGTACATGCACGGGTGGGGGTACGGGCCGTACTTCCACGGGTGGGGGTACGGTCCGTACATACCCCTGCCCACGCTCTGCGTGCCTGGGTACGGGCCGTACCCATGCCTTTGGTGTGTGGGTACGGTGCGTCCCACCATTGTTGCGGGCCGTGGGGTCCGCACCGTACACAGGCCTTGGGGGCGTGGCTACGGGTCGTACCACGCGTACCCCTACATGACCCCAGCAATGCTGGTACGAGCTGTACCAAGGCCTTTCTGACGTGGGTACGGGCCGTACCGCTATTGTTGGAGTGACGTAGGGGGACGCGTGGTACGTTCCGTACCCACGCTCTTGCGGCCTGGGTAGGGTACGTACCGGTTCGCGTGACCATCCACTTCCGTTGTGGCGGACGCTTGCGTTGCTGGCCTTGCCCCCACCCCCTGGAAGTGACCAGGCCCTGATGGTCAGGTATGTCCAGGCCATGTGTGATTTGGTACCATGTGTTGGTGTTGTGTGTCCTGCCCCTGCCCCCCCTTTGCCCCTGGTTGTTGTGCTGACCTTCTGCGGCGTCTGCGTCGGTTCCTGTACGCCAGGTGGACTGCTAGGAGGGCAGGGATGGCACGTACGTTCGGGTCCATGTCTGTTCGTCGCGTCCAGCTGCTCCTTGCGTGTGTCGTCCTGATTTCCCGGCAGTTTTTGGCAGCCGGTAAATATTTTCCGTGCGGGATGACGTCGGTTCGAATCGTACTTCCTGGTTCGTGAAACGTAGGCTGGATGCGTACCGACGTCACGTCGGCTCCTTTCAGGATCGGAATTGTGTTTAGTTTCTGTTCGGTCGGTGTTTTGTTCGAATCGTACGGAAATGGTGTTTCCGTATGAATCGTACTTGCATTTTCGGATGGATTTCGCACCGGGTACGAGTCGGACGGAGAAAAGGCTCCGTCCGACGGTTCGTACCCGGTTTTTACCGGATCGGAATTGGCACCTTTATGTTTATCTCTAGCTGCAATAACAGAAAAACAACAAAGGAATGAGACCTCTGCATTTGTTCAAAACAAAAAGCATCTGCTTTGCGATGCCCGGGGTTCATTGGGTGATTTAAGCATGGCGGAAGCTTGAGAATATGCAGGGAATGGTGTGAATATTGATTTTATAACATATAGATGCAAACCAACATCATGGAATGCCCAAAGGGATATAAGGCATTAGCAGATATGCTGTTAAGCTTCTTGACATTTTTATATGAAGGTTATATTATTTTTTTACTGGTAAGGAACATAAATTAATGGTTACCATAAAGTTTGAATACCCTGTTAAATTTCAGCAGGTCAAACCTGTCGAAATTTAACAAGGCCAAAATGGCCAGTAATTTAAGGGACACGTGGATTTTGGTGCACGAACATCTTCTTGGCATTTCCAGTTATTGGGGAAAAACTCATTATAAGTAGTATTCATTGCACTAGATAAACTCCGACCCCTACGTTGTTGTATTTCATAGGGTTTCTACAAATATCGCACCAAACACCAGCCCACTTGTAATGGGTGCCAGGGCATGGTGCTACAGATCACAATCCATAATGGTTATCTTACTGAGGTGTAAAGGCATATTGGAAAGTACATTTTTTGACAACTCTTCCAAGAAGGCACCGACCGGGCCCAGCAGAAAGCACCCTCATTCTGGGCCCGATTCACAGAACTAACTTAAGACAAAATCCTAAACTTACTACCATTGTGGTATTCACAGAAGGCACTTACTCATTTTGGTATTCACAGAAGACCCTTACTCACTTCGGTATTCACAGAAGTTAGGAGTCCTAACTTTAGGACTCCTAAATGCCTTCTGTGAATACCGAAAGTCTTAAAATTAAGATTTTTCTCAGTTTAGGAGTCCTAAAGTTAGGACTCCTAACTTTACTACTACTAAACTGAGAAAAATCCTAATTTTAAGGCTTTCGGTATTCACAGAAGGCATTTAGGAGTCCTAAAGTTAGGAATCCTAACTTTACTACTACTAAATTGAGAAAAATCCTAATTTTAAGGCTTTCGGTATTTACAGAAGGCATTTAGGAGTCCGAAAGTTAGGAGTCCTAACTATACTACTACTAAATTGAGAAAAATCCTAATTTTAAGACTTTCGGTATTCACAGAAGGCATTTAGGAGTCCTGAAGTTAGGAGTTCTAACTATACTACTACTAAACTGAGATAAATCCTAATTTTAAGACTTTCGGTATTCACAGAAGGCATTTAGGAGTCCTAAAGTTAGGACTCCTAACTTCTGTGAATACCGAAATGAGTAAGTGCCTTCTGTGAATACCAAAATGGTAGTAAGTTTAGGATTTTGTCTTAAGTTAGTTTTGTGAATCGGGTCCGACGTGTTTAGAAGTAATGAACTTCACTATTGTCTGATCAATCAAAAGTTACTGACGAAATAAAAAATAATAGTATATTTTAGTTGCTTTAAATAATATTTCTATCCTTATATTAGGGCTGTTTTTCATTTACAGTTCTCATAGGTAAACGATGCAATGTTACCTAATATATATCCAATTGTAATTTAAAGTTTGATAATACTATGTATTCATATAGATACTCACCGGAACCATGATATAGATTAATAAAGAGTTCAAACTAACAAAAGTAACTAGCAAACATTTACTAGAATTCCTTAAGGACTGTTAAGCTAGAGGAACGGTGGCACCAGTTGCAAGAACGTTCTCAATGAAGTGAGTGTGGCTCATAAAGAGCTGATCTGTCTTGAGCGGAAGCTCTGTGTTAGAACACATTTAGTACATTTTACTGAAAGTAATTTGGGTCTCTCGTAGAAATAAGGTTTTCACAAGGCAGGAGCCAGCAAATGTTGTAGGAAGACATAGACAATGGCACCCACACTTCAAGAGGTCACTTTAGAAACCTTACTAGCAGACTATCATGGTATCCTGCAGCCGAGTGTCATGTTATGATAAAGATGACAAAGAGCATCACTGCATCCTCCATAGAGGTATGCTACTCTACTAATTGTAAAGCCCCTCATATATTGAGCTTAATTGAAATCAAGCCATTCAGAAATCTTTAAATATAACTTAGTACTTGACAAGCAACAGGTTCCCTGTGCCATGGATGAAAAGGTAGTATGTTGCATCCAGTTGGATGAAAAAAAAACTTCTTATGTAGGGAACCTGTTAACAAGACTTTGCATCTGACAGAATTATCACCGGTTTCACCCTAAAACGACAAACCCATTAAGGGCCTTACTACGAGTTTAGCAGTCCCATGGACTGACACTGGCGGTCCGGGCACAGTGAGATCGGCGGTCTAACTGCTATAGTACGAGTTGTGCGGTTCGGCATTGCGAAGACTGCCGTTGGACTGCTGAGACTGCCAACAGACTGCAGGGTTTGCAGTCAAGGAAAGGCGGCTGTCATAGGGCGGTACAGGAGAGCTGCACCACCGTCCGTATTACAAGTTGCCTGTTCAACGAGCAGACAGCGGCGGTCCAACCACCTGCTTCAAGGTGGCATGACGAAGAACTTCAGGCAGATTCAAATGTGAATCCCTTTCTCCAGGTCTACCCATCACAGCAGGATCTTTGCAACGAGGATTACTACCCTGTTTGTCGTGATCTACAGGTGAGTCCTTTTCGAACCATATACACATTGCCAGGACCGCCACCATATGGGCTGGCTCCGGAAATGGGTATATGGTATATTCCCACATATATCATGCATATGTTTGGATCGACAAATCTGCAGTCAAAATGCACACACAGGCATCAATATATTTGAAAACAGTACTCACCACAGCTGCAAGATCCCCACCTCCACACTGCCGGCCCGGAGGTCAACTCGTAATACGGCGGTCTTTGGACCGCCAGCGCTGTGGTCTGCTGGCAGTGGCGGGAGCGGTCCTACTGCAGTCGGACCACCAAACTCGTAATAAGGCCCTTAGTAAGGTGTAAAGTGAGGAAAACCGCTGCCATGTTAATATTAAAGAGAATCCCATCATTTTTTCTATGAACTGATTTTGAGTTTTAATGATTTTAAAAATGTAGAAACAATTTTGCTAAAATGTTTTTTAAGAATAAATTACATGTATGAATGTTGAAAAATGTGTGGCAGTAGACCATAGCTAACACTAATCAATTTCATGTAATATTGCTGTATATTGGTGAAACATTCATTGTTCCTATTTTTTATGAAATAATGATTTGATGCATTATATCTGATTCCAATTTAGTTTAATTCATTTACAGCTGATGTATGCATTTAAAGCTTTGAACATGTTCTTTCTAGAGCTGTAATTTTCCCTTAGCAAACTTAATAGTTCATTAACGTTTCTGCAAATGTTGCATTATTTGTTCTGTGCTTGTTTCCTTTGAAATACAAAGGAAATTCTTTCGAAGTTCACCGTGAAATGGTTCGGTGGGAAAATCAACTCTAACCTAGTTCCATAGACAGATACATTGTATATGTCTTACTGTTGCCAAACTTGTGAGGCCTGGAAAACAAATTGATTCTAATGAGGAATCTGGGAAAAAATGCAGGAGTAACTAAATGGTATTTGGTCACTACATGCGTAAACTAATCATACAATAAACTGACTAGTGGTGTGACACCACGTCATTAAAGTGTCATAGGGACTATAAAAAAAGAAACCCCACAGGAAGGGCATTACCAATATTTTTGTTCTTTCTGGTGCAACGTGACGCTTTCATATTTTTCGTATCTTGAATTGCCGTTTTGCTGATGCTACTGCCTTTATGCAGTTGACTTGGAATCCTCCTTTGCCAAACTACTTGATATTGCTTTATTTCCTTTTGTCCATGCTCATGGTCTCGCCCTTAGAGGAGTTTAAGCAATTTTCCTTTATTACTTTTACTCTGAATCTTTAATGCAGTTAGAGAACTGAACTCTCCTTCTGTCTTTAATGATGGCAGGAATCTGCAACCTTGTAATTGATGTTTGATTTGAACCATCCTCTTCAATATTGAACTTTGCCTAAATGCGTAATCTAGCATCACATGCCTTAATATTCTTGACTGAGATTCTTAAGAAACTGCATGACTGTATGGGTTTTAAAACATTATTACAATAACAAATTACCTAATTTTCCTGAGTCTATTATTGTGTATTGATGTTCTTTATTTGAAACTATATTGATTTACTCTCTTAATCTAAATGTGTTGTAAGAAAAATCAGCAAATCTTTTCAGAATATCAAGTTCTGCTTCTTGCACCGAGAGGTCGCTTGCTGCTTAGTGGGTTAATTCCTGACAAGGGCAAAGCGCTGGGACTCTGCTGGGTTTCTGGTACCCGCTCTGAGAGGACGCTGTGATTGACATTCGAGGGACCCACCATCGAGGCTGACTACACGGGACTGCGAGGCCCAGGGTGCATTCTGCCAATTACTCTTGCACACCTGGTACCTCTTCCCGGCCCCGCCTCCATCGATTGTCTCCCCGTGCGTTACAAAGTGCTGGGACATTGTGGAGCTCGTTGCTTCTTGCACCGAGAGGTCGCTTGCTGCTTAGTGGGTTAATTCCTGACAAGGGCAAAGCGCTGGGACGCTGCTGGGTTTCTGGTACCCGCTCTGAGAGGACGCTGTGATTGACATTCGAGGGACCCACCATTGAGGCTGACTACACGGGACTGCGAGGCCCAGGGTGCATTCTGCCAATTACTCTTGCACACCTGGTACCTCTTCCCGGCCCCGCCTCCATCGATTGTCTCCCCGTGCGTTACAAAGTGCTGGGACATTGTGGAGCTCGTTGCTTCTTGCACCGAGAGGTCGCTTGCTGCTTAGTGGGTTAATTCCTGACAAGGGCAAAGCGCTGGGACGCTGCTGGGTTTCTGGTACCCGCTCTGAGAGGTCGCTGTGATTGACATTCGAGGGACCCACCATCGAGGCTGACTACACGGGACTGCGAGGCCCAGGGTGCATTCTGCCAATTACTCTTGCACACCTGGTACCTCTTCCCGGCCCCGCCTCCATCGATTGTCTCCCCGTGCGTTACAAAGTGCTGGGACATTGTGGAGCTCGTTGCTTCTTGCCGAGAGGTCGCTTGCTGCTTACTCCGACTCCTCGCGGCCCCCGCTTCGCGGGAGCCGCTCGAAAGTGGGTTAATTCCTGACAAGGGCAAAGCGCTGGGACGCTGCTGGGTTTCTGGTACCCGCTCTGAGAGGACGCTGTGATTGACATTCGAGGGACCCACCATCGAGGCTGACTACACGGGACTGCGAGGCCCAGGGTGCATTCTGCCAATTACTCTTGCACACCTGGTACCTCTTCCCGGCCCCGCCTCCATCGATTGTCTCCCCGTGCGTTACAAAGTGCTGGGACATTGTGGAGCTCGTTGCTTCTTGCACCGAGAGGTCGCTTGCTGCTTAGTGGGTTAATTCCTGACAAGGGCAAAGCGCTGGGACGCTGCTGGGTTTCTGGTACCCGCTCTGAGAGGACGCTGTGATTGATATTCGAGGGACCCACCATCGAGGCTGACTACACGGGACTGCGAGGCCCAGGGTGCATTCTGCCAATTACTCTTGCACACCTGGTACCTCTTCCCGGCCCCGCCTCCATCGATTGTCTCCCCGTGCGTTACAAAGTGCTGGGACATTGTGGAGCTCGTTGCTTCTTGCACCGAGAGGTCGCTTGCTGCTTAGTGGGTTAATTCCTGACAAGGGCAAAGCGCTGGGACGCTGCTGGGTTTCTGGTACCCGCTCTGAGAGGACGCTGTGATTGACATTCGAGGGACCCACCATCGAGGCTGACTACACGGGACTGCGAGGCCCAGGGTGCATTCTGCCAATTACTCTTGCACACCTGGTACCTCTTCCCGGCCCCGCCTCCATCGATTGTCTCCCCGTGCGTTACAAAGTGCTGGGACATTGTGGAGCTCGTTGCTTCTTGCCGAGAGGTCGCTTGCTGCTTACTCCGACTCCTCGCGGCCCCCGCTTCGCGGGAGCCGCTCGAAAGTGGGTTAATTCCTGACAAGGGCAAAGCGCTGGGACGCTGCTGGGTTTCTGGTACCCGCTCTGAGAGGACGCTGTGATTGACATTCGAGGGACCCACCATCGAGGCTGACTACACGGGACTGCGAGGCCCAGGGTGCATTCTGCCAATTACTCTTGCACACCTGGTACCTCTTCCCGGCCCCGCCTCCATCGATTGTCTCCCCGTGCGTTACAAAGTGCTGGGACATTGTGGAGCTCGTTGCTTCTTGCACCGAGAGGTCGCTTGCTGCTTAGTGGGTTAATTCCTGACAAGGGCAAAGCGCTGGGACGCTGCTGGGTTTCTGGTACCCGCTCTGAGAGGACGCTGTGATTGACATTCGAGGGACCCACCATCGAGGCTGACTACACGGGACTGCGAGGCCCAGGGTGCATTCTGCCAATTACTCTTGCACACCTGGTACCTCTTCCCGGCCCCGCCTCCATCGATTGTCTCCCCGTGCGTTACAAAGTGCTGGGACATTGTGGAGCTCGTTGCTTCTTGCCGAGAGGTCGCTTGCTGCTTACTCCGACTCCTCGCGGCCCCCGCTTCGCGGGAGCCGCTCGAAAGTGGGTTAATTCCTGACAAGGGCAAAGCGCTGGGACGCTGCTGGGTTTCTGGTACCCGCTCTGAGAGGACGCTGTGATTGACATTCGAGGGACCCACCATCGAGGCTGACTACACGGGACTGCGAGGCCCAGGGTGCATTCTGCCAATTACTCTTGCACACCTGGTACCTCTACCCGGCCCCGCCTCCTTTACCTCCTCCCCCTCATAAATATTTTGCTGGTCTCTTCGCGCCAGCGGAACGCGTGCGGGACGCAGACCGGGGCGAAGACCGGGCAAAGAGCGGGCCCTCTGAGGCCCTCAGAGTCACGAGGAGACCGGGCCGGGGGAATCCCCTTTACCTCTCAGTAAACGTGAGTTTTGTTTGCGCTAATTGTATCAATCATCATGGCCGAGACTGTCCCTATTAACGCACCCACAACCACTGGTGGTATAAACAAAGGTACATTGGTTGATTACTTTATGAAGGTTGCTGCGGCCACGGACAAGGAGACCACGCTCGCTGAACGAAGGGCTGAGCGACGTCGGTCCATAGAGTGTATTAAAAATAGGACACCATTGGATAATTTGTCTCCTCCGACTCCCATCAAGCTAAGTTCTCCAACTCTTACGCAGGAGGCATTAGCTATTGATAATGTTCCTGTGCTGCTCAGAGTCATTGATTCCCCATCTGACAAACCTAACTTCACTGATCTGCCCCCTTCTAGTACTTTTATCAAGGAAACTGACATTATTACCATTCCTTTTCAACCTAAGGCCAAGGCCCCCAATAAGAAGGTGGGGAGGGTTGTGGTGCCCAAAGCTTCAAGGCCCCTCCCTCTAAAAGAAGAAAGAGGCTAGGTGATCTGCCAAAGGATAAGATTTATCACTCTGACTTTGGCAAAGGACCCATTCAAACTCCAGTAATTACATCTCTGCCAAAGGCATCATCCACTTTGCCAATAACACACACTATGGCCATAAGATCTCCTACTTCTTTGGCACCCCCCTCTTCTGATCTGATTTGCCCCCCGCTGCCTCTACCCAATGTAGGTCCGACGCCACCCTATCTTGAGGGCATCGAGCAATTGATAAGGTCATTTATCCTACCCATTATCGAAAGATTAAAAAACATAGAGCAACGCCTAGGGGACCTAGAATCAGCAATTATAAAATACCCAGGGGCACGCAAAGATCCCGTACAACCAGTTCTGCCACCCCCTGTGGTACCAGTCTTAGCTCCCATCTATACTAGGAAAAACGACATGGCTAGTCTTAATTGCCAGCCTATGGCCAAGTCTTCTTCTAATATAGTCCACCAATGCTACGGACAAAGCGATGTGGGTGAATTGATAAAGGAAGTATCAGACCCTATCATAGAAACGATACCAAATGAGAGGGGCGGGAATCAGCCTTCAGCTAGGGTAAAAGACCGACCTAGGCATCAAGTCGATCTACCCCCAGAGGCGGTTCCATATGTGGTAGTGCTCACAAGAGTCCCGCCTCTGGAAAAGGGTAAAAACGAAGGTTTCTACGAGCTCAAAAATAAAACCATGCACTGGCTCATGTCAAACAGACCCCTCCCTTTTAACATCAATGGGGAGATATTACATGTCCGGAGACTTCCTTGGTTAGGGCGTAGAAGCAAGGACATCGAAGGGGATATAATTATCATTAACTTTAGAGACCCTAGAGCAGTTACCCACATTTTAGACTACCCCTTGGGTAATACCTGTGGGTCCATAAATCCCCGTGAATTGTCATACTTCTATCCAAGACCTTTAGTCTCTTATAATGTATATCCCAGGGCCCCAGTACAAATGTCGACACACCCCCGCGTATTTTCTGCATTCCCTGTTCCCCCTGTCAAACACTGTAATATCTATGCACCCACCTCTGCGGCTCATGAAAATGTATCAGAATGGGTTACGGTGCCCTCTGGGAGTCACAAATATGGCCCAAGGAGGGTGAACTACAGGCTACCATTTACTCCCCTTGAAGTCGCAAATAGATTCGGCGCCCTATCAGGAGTCGATGACTGCGATTGACATAGGAGTCCTTTCGACCATGGGCCTAGTACCTTGGTGTACCAGGCTGTGGACATTGATCTGATCCTTCCATCGCAGATTTCTTGCCCGCAATATTCCACCACTCCTGGGCTACCTCTGCCTCCACCTGACACTCACACAGCGCCCCATGAACACGCTTCTGTGGTTCCAGAAGAATTAGTTATAAATCCCTACCGTCCCGTATCCACGGCGGAGAGGAAAAAGGCGCAGGGTGGTCGTTTGCCAAGACAGATTAATCCGACACAGGTTTCACCAACCAAGGAACGCTATGATACAGGGGTTTGTGCCCTTTTGGGGCCAGTACAAAGCACTTCGGATGAGATTGCTATGACCACAGATAGGGCTCTGAGGTCATTGGAAATCCTATCGTGGAACGTTGCTGGGTTGCCTAACAAGCTGGATAGTAGTGAATGGGAAACTTTTATTAAGGAATATGATATATGCATGTTCCAAGAGACGTGGGCCAGAGAAAACCATTGTTACCCAGGGTTTGCAACTTTTAACGTCTCAGGCAGATGGGGAGGGAAGGGACGCCCATCTGGCGGTTTATCAATATGGATCGCTTCCCATCTAGGCTGTATGGCCGAGATGGTAGAAACAAACTCATCTGACATCCTGTGTGTGGTCTTACGTTGGCCCACTGGGATGGGCCTGACCTTGGTAAATACATATTCCAGACCGGTCGGAGTTGCGGCCACCTCAGGGACAATGGAGGACTTAGTGATATTCCTTGATTCCCTCTCTGGTTCAGAAACACTCCTGGTGGGAGGTGACTTCAACATCCAGTTTGAACCATTCCCGATGCACCTAGATGGGCTTAGTAGCGAGGAGGATGATCTCTGGGATATCCCAAGTATTGCGGGTCCGCCAGTTAGGTCATCATCACCACTCCTACTCCAAGTTATAACAATGACCCTGGCAAACTCACTTAGAGCTTGCAATGGCAGGTTCCAAGGGGACATACCGCCGCAACCAACTTTTAACAGACAAGGCCAGGAGTCCCGGATAGATTATATGATGATCAAACTTCAGGACTGGAAACTGGTCCTAGATTTTAAAATAGCCCCCAGGTTAGACAGCGACCACAATGCCCTAATCCTTTCACTAGCCGCTGATGGATTTTTTAATGCTGCTGTTCCAGGAAATAGAGTATCTGCCCCAAGTCTTACCTTATCCAGCAACAGGCGAAGAATAAGGTGGGACAAACTGCTAGAGAAACCGAATTGCATAAGGACCATCTATGAGCTAGTGGCATCAGCCCTTGAAAAAGTGGAAAGACTTCTCCCTCAACTGCCCTCGCCAGATGGGTGCCTCTTCCTCGGGGACATTCACCAGACCCTTTGCGATAACCTCGCTAAGGTATTGAACCCTGTGGTCCGGGACAGGAAAGTGAGGAGAGAAAGAGCCTCATGGTTCAATGCCAGCTGCAGGGAAGCTAAGAAAGACCTTCTTCGGGCATTTAAAAACAAGGAGGCCCCCTCGGTAATTAGGGAAAAGAGGGTCGCTTACAAGCTCCTCCTTGAAAATGCCAAAATCGACTGGGACTGGGAGAACTGGGCAGAAATGACAACTGCACTTAAAACCAGAGACCCAAGGAAATTCTGGCAAATAGTCAAACATGGCTCAGCCGAGCCTGTTATGGCTATAGAGGGAAATATTGCGCCTGAAGTATGGGAGGAACATTTTTCATCGCTTTATAGTAGGGCTGGGCTGGACCAAAAAGGAATCCAGGCTGGGACCCTAGTTGCCCTAACCACTGATAATCCTTCTGAGATGGAAGATTTCAACTTGGAGGAACTGGAAATGGCAATCACTCGCCTTTCCACAGGAAAAGCGCCAGGTCTTGACAAGCTCCCAGGTGATCTCTTAAAGCATGAGGTTGGAATTTGGGCACCCTACCTCTTGGTATTGTTCAATGCCATCACCCATGGAATGGCGGTCCCTCCAACTTGGCTCGGGGCGGAGATTGTGCCTATCTTTAAAAGGGGCTCACCTTTGCTCCCTGCTAACTACAGACCGATCAGTCTGATAGACGTCCCTCAGAAGCTCTTCGCGAGGCTTCTGTTGGATCGTCTCTTGGACTGGATCAAAGAGAGGGACATCTTGAGCCCCCTTCAGGCAGGGTTTCGGCAGAAGACCTCCACCATAGACCAGGTCTTTAGGCTGTCCCTTTTACACTGGAAAACAATACAGCTGGAGGGTGGCAGTCTCTATACTGTATTTGTGGACTTAAGGGCAGCCTTTGACCTGGTTCCACGCGGTAAGCTCTGGGAAGTGCTGGCGAATGCTGGGGTGCCAGCTGATCTTCTGACAATGATCATCCGCCTCCACACCAACACCTATGCTCGTGTGAGGTGTGGTAGGCAGGGTGCTCTATCAAATAAGTTTCCCGTTGACAGAGGGGTAAGACAGGGGTGCGTACTCGCACCAACCCTGTTCTGCCTCTTTGTCAACGGTGTTATTGATCACCTCAACGGGGTCCCCAATTCGGATGTCCCAAAGCTGGCGGGAAGGAGGGTTCCGGCAATCATGTTTGCGGATGATACCCTCCTTCTCTCCAAGTCGCCGATGGGAATCCAGCGTGTGTTGGATGGTTTCGGGGACTTTTGTAGAGAGCATGGATTAGAGATAAACACTCTAAAGACAAAATTCATGGCCTTCAATCCGCCACCCAGGTTTCACCGCATCCCATGCATAGGGAATAACATACTTGAACGAGTCAACACCTTTGAATACCTTGGTGTTACCCTTAATGAGGAATTGGGGTGGGGTCCGCACCAGGAGAAAGTAAAGATGAAACTAGTGCAACATGTGGGTGGGATACTAAGGATGGTAGGGAAGAATAGGTTGACCCTCAAACCCATAGGCCCACCCCTCCACATTTACAGGGTGCAAGCCAGAGGAGCTGTCACATATGGTAGTGAATTATGGGGTCACAAAGTCTTGGATAGCCTGACAAAAGAGGAGAATAGGTTCCTTAGGTGTCTAGTAGCTCTTCCTCCTAGTACACCCTTAGTGCCTCTAAGACTCGACCTAGGCATTAGACCCCTGGAAGAAGAATTGGCACTTCGCCCTGTGATCTATTGGCGTAGATTGTGGGCGGTGCTCGAATTGATTCATTATAGACAGGGCTTGCAGGAAGTTCTTAGCTTTCCAAACTCGGGGAACATTGCCTGGCTTAAATTCGTAAGGATCAGTCTGGTGGGCCTAGGTCTAGAAGCACTTTGGAATGACCCTCAGGATGCCTGTCCCAGGCTTCCTAAAAAAGTTTTAACCAAATTGTATTATAATTCCAAGTCTCCCGCACTTCAACCTTCAAAATCTCTAGGGTCTTTAACGCACCAATTCCTCTACATGAAGAATACCTACAGCTTTGAATCAATCCTTGACAATGTTTACCCTGTAATAATTAGGAAGCTGTATTTGCAATGGAGGCACGGGTCTTTGCCAATTCGTGCACTTACTAGCCTTTGGTCTGTGTCGACACCCAGTATTTGCCCGGCATGCAGAGTAAGCGATGAAACTGAGCTGCATATTATATTTTTTTGTCCGGGCTATACTGAGGCGCGCAGGAAATGGATCATTCCTGTCTGTAGGAATCTGGGTTTCACCAGGTGCCACGAAGCCTTTAGAATTCTCAAGAGTGAAATGGCTGTTCACATTGTGTTTGCTGTGGCCAAATTTCTGGGGGCTTTATGGCACAAGCGAAAACGATATTTGAAAATGTCAACATGATTCATCTTGCACTGTGTTAAATGGCACATGATTTTATGTAACTAGCAGATATTTAGCTGTGCGGCTGCACTAATGTTGCAATTTTTTTTCCTTTTACTACTAATTTTAATTACCTAATGTATGGTTTTTAATGCTTTTATATTCATTTTATGTACCTTTTATGGAGATTCTCCGAAATAAAGTTTTCTTGCTTGCTTCTTCTAGTCTGTGTCACAGTAGCAGAGCTTCTTGTTTGTATTATTCTGTTTAAACTTAATATCTTTAAAAGATTAGGTCTCCCTACTGTGATACTTTACTTTCACAGTATGGTCCTGAGAGTAGTGTATCTGAACCTTATTTCAAATTTGGGTGTTAGTTGCCAATTATTTGTTCTCATTGGGTGACTACCTTTTGTGATTTAGACATCCTAATTTCCACCCCTCTTATCGGTGGAGAAAGATCTATCAGAGGACCCTTTGGCTCTGTGGTGAAGGTGATGTAGATATCCCTCTAACTGAAGGGGGACCAGTGCACTTAGAGGGATAGATTAGAAAGTAGTGAAGTGAAAGTTAAAATTTTAAATACTTATATGGCTTACACTGGATCACGGTTTTTGATTGACTGTAGAAAGTTAGTTTTTCTTCAAGGTGTGTGCAGCATGAAAATTATTTATTATATTGTATTTGGATTTATCTTAATTCGTTATCAATAAAATTAAGTAATTAAATACCAATTAACACCTTAACTAAAAATACACCATATTAGATATGTCAGGTGTTTTTGAGAGTGTCCACGTGTATCTGTTCTTCTTCACGAAATTGATTCATTAATATTAATGTTTACTCTAACTAGTAATTTGCCATTAGAATAATGTTTACAATTATGCATAGCTTGGAATTTACTGAATAAGATGATTTGTAGGAAGATTTGTATGTGATTCCGCAGCAAGACAATCTGCATTTTTAACTTGTATAAGTAAGTTTTTTCTTATAGTGAACTGTAAGTAACGGTCTTAATTGTGTTTTGCCAGAATATGCAGTGAAATAAATCAGTATGGATTGCATAATCACATTGCTTTTACATTAGCCTACAAAAGCCATGCAGAAACTAAATATTAAATAAACACTCTACAAACCTCATACCACTAAACAAGAGACACAATTCATTAATGGCAGTCTCAGTTCGACACGAAAGGACACCCAGATAGAGGATGTGCGATAATGTCATAAAAATGGAAGCAAGCCCTATACAAATGTTAGTAATGTAACAGAGCAGGTTTATATATTTGATGATGCCACTGCACCGAAGATCTCGTTTCTTTCTTTAGCAAGAAGCCATTTAGCATTGGCGTAGTACACTTTTAGGTTGAAGAACTCTGTCCGTGATCAAAAATCTGCATCGTGAAGCAGCTTAAATATAGTGGGCTCGATTACGATGTTGGTAGGAGTTGCCTCCGACTCACACCTTCACGGTCTCGGGACCGACCTACCTCCGGTCAGTGGTCCCGGCACCGCAATCACAATGCAACTCCACATGGTGCAGTCACATACTCCCATTTTTCAATGGGAGCTTGGGCTGCAGCTGTTAACCAGCCGTAGCACAAGCTCCCACTGAGAAATGGGAGATTCTGTTAACCCCTGCACCGCATGGCAGGTGCCTGCCACACTGTGCAGGAATTAACAGGTGGCACCATAGGCCCCCAATCAGAAGCCGCAAACTCGCTTTACGACAGGCTTGTCATCGTAATCCCAACAGCGGAAACACCGTCCATTGGGATTAAGTGCCGGTTTCATTTCCAACCACCTGCATTGTAATGAAACCGCGATAAGGTTCGGAAAGCCTCTGACCCGTGGTCGGAGGCTTTCCGAGCCTCATCATAATAAGGCCCAGTATATTCCGTGATACTAATTACTGGCTTGTTAGCCTCCACGTAGAGGCAGACTCTGTTTTATTCTTACACAGACTGCATGCTTTGTTTTCAGAGCGATGTAATGCAGAGTTTAAGGAAATTATTCAGTGTCATGCACAAAAGGCAGACGGTGGGATACTCTTCACAGATCAAGTCGATGAAGTAAAAACATGAGTTTGCTTATGGGTGGAAGATGAGATATATTCACATGCTTGAGTACGTTCTGTGATATTAGGCGGATACTCTTCTGCAAGAATAGCTGCGTGCATATTAATACATGAGTATAGTCAATGTCAATTTATACAAAATGGCTTCAATTAATAATCTTATTCCTCTGATGTATAAGGATCAAAGCTATCCAACAATACAAGAGGTTGGGCATACTCCCTGGTGAAGACATGGGTGACCACTGATTACAGTGGTCACATTTGAGTAACCTTTTCAGTAGTCACATAATTTGAATACAGGATCTACACATCAGACTCAGTAAAAGATGTTGCAATGGAATTAAGTGTTCGAAGGAGACTTTCTAGTGACAGCTCCCTGTCCTAGGCATGTTCTCAGGTTTTCTTCTCATTAGAATTCTGTGTTGGGAGTGTGGCAGTCTTCAGTACATTTTTAAACGCCTCCCCCTTGGCTCCACCGATTAAGGTGGTACCCCATCTATGTCAACCATGTTGGGTTGCACCTCGCATAGAAAGTTGACAGAAAGAGTGCAGTTGAAGGGGCCTCTACTACTTGCACTATGGAGCAGGTTGTGGGAACACTAATGGCTCTATCAGCGGGGGATTGTGAATTATTGAACTACAGATTAAATATAACTTGTGGAAAAAGAAAATGAATCTTGGTGGACCACACAAATCCATGAGAGGGTTCTACTGATCTCCGTTTTGTAACACCCAAAACCCCACATGCAAGGGAGTAGCCAGAAGAATTAAATACTCCCCACAGAACAATATAGCACTATGTTCTTTCTGTCTTTCCATTATTCTTTCCTTTGTTCTTTCGTGCTATTGTTTCATTTGCCTCTCACTTTTTCCTTTGCATTTTTTATCCTTTCTCTTTATCTTCCAATGCTTGGTTCCACTGTCACCTGGTAAGCCTATATCTGTGTCATGGTATATTGTATTCTTGCAGTGTAATGTGTTAGCTACTGCGTCTGTCTTGTGGACCTGCGAGTCTCAGATCAAAGTAATGAAGGCTCATGAAATAACTGCTTAATTTGTCCAGTGATACTCCCGCTAAAGCTGGTATAGCAGGTGTCGTGCTGCACCCTTTCCCACATATTGTAGTTTAAACGTCATGTCTAACACACACAACTCATTCATTAAATGCAAATTCCAAAAGACCACCTGAAAGACACCTGTTGATGGTATGGATGACAAGGAGTCACAAGTAAAATCGGCTGCTTCTTTTTCTCTTTCCTTACATGCTCTCTTTCAATTGACTCCTTGTAATGTTCCCTTCAAGATTTCTAGTTAACTTAAAGGGAAACCCAGGCCTTATTACTAAATTACAGGCCCATAAATTCTAACTATGGTTGCCTACTACAATTTTTTGCATTAAACATTTCTCATTTTTAAACGTAAATTCTGCACATTATGTTCATCAAAAAAAGCATTTTGAAAATTATCAAAGTTCGCTCTAGCAACAGCTAAAGTTTAGGGGATTATGCTTGTCACAGGTTCAGCTCAAAGTCAGACTTAATTTGATAAGTTTTACATTTCTTGTTAAGTGAGGAGGACTACTTTTTGTGTTGGTAGCTGATTTTAAGGCGCAAGAGGAAGATGAAGTGTGTGCCAATTGAACAGAACAGAACAGAAGTCACTACATTGTACGTATCTTATCAGGCTTTACTACATCACAGCAGGTATTTCACAGTAGTTTAGTATATGTAAGGATTGTGTTATGTTTTACTTGTGGCCTGTGGGAAGCTTGCCTCTGGCTGCGTGGCTCGTTGCATGTGACATAGTTTAGTTCCATGATCCGTGCACAATGTTCGGTAGAACGGCAGTTGGAAGCAGGCGGTTTCCCTGGCTGAGCTGGTCGGGTGTCCGTGCTGTCTCTAAAGATTAAACTTCATTATTTTCATCTAAGAAGAGTCCGTCTTTCATTGATGAAATTTTTGGCGACGATTTGATTCAAGGAACAGTCCCAGATCACGAAGTGAGGCAACAAAGCGGACTTCTCTGCCAAACCACAAACCTATGCAGTGCCACGACACACCGCGTCGACCACTCTGAACATTACAGAAGTGCTCGAGCAGCACTGTTACTTGTTGTAACTTAAAAATGTGTCTGGGCAATATTGGGATTAATGTTAGCAAAGCGAAACATAGCTAAACACTGGGGCGTAGCAGCCACACCCACACACGGAATGTTGCAATGATATGGACATGGACATGATGGCGGAGAAGACGGCATATGTACGTAGGGGGTGCCCAAAAAAATGGATAAAATTGTGGGGAGGCTGGAATTCATACAGGGGCAAAATATGTGAACTGCCGACAATACCACGTGATCCAGAACTGTAATATGGTGCGACAAACTTTTCCCATGAATAGATATCGATCGGTGATGCATACTGCACGCAATGTCAAAGATAATAGCTGTAATAGAAAACTGCCAAGGACGTGTGAACTATATAACATTCAAGGTGTAACTGCATACTTACGTAATGCCAAATATTGATTAATAAAAAAATTTTTAAAACAAAACTTGTCTAGGACAAGGTAAGTTATACACTTTTGTTCACTTTGAGAAATGTACTCACTCACCTGAAATAACGCTCTTGCTGTGCGTCAGCTCCCACTCAGATATCTGCCTGAAGAGGTGTGGGCACTCCAACCTTTCCTCAAGCCGAGCAGCGCACTCATTGGAGGCTGTTAAAAAGGGTGTTGACATTCACTTCGGCTTTTGGTTAAATATAAGCGGCAGGGCTTGATACTGGGTCTGCGGCGGTGACACGCATGCTATACCTTACATCCCCACTCAACAACTCAGATCTAGTGACCAATTGTTACTATGCCCTAAAAGGATAAATAGAACCAGATTGGGTGGTCGCTCTTTTTTCTACCTGGCCCCCATCATTGGAACAAACTGCCGTTTTACATTCGCTCCTGCTCTAATTTCACTCAGTTCAGAAAACTCCTCAAAACAGGCTATTCAATCTCTAACTAGACATGGTTCTGCTTCTGTTGCCTGATACTGTGGCGCCGAGAGATCCCCCTGGGGATGATTTGTTGCGCTTAAGAAATAATAATAAAAATAATATTAATGCTTATGGCAACAGTGTGCTACTGGAATTGACACACACCCACCCCACCCCCTGTATAATTAACAGCGGCAGTGACTAGCAGCGGCACTGTCTACACAACTATATCTGCAGCGGTGACAGACACACCATATTCTTTATTTGCAGACAGCGTGTCAGGCAATGTAGTTGGAGGGCACATGGTAAA
The DNA here is from genome assembly GCF_964204655.1 of Triturus cristatus. Taxonomy (NCBI): domain Eukaryota; kingdom Metazoa; phylum Chordata; class Amphibia; order Caudata; family Salamandridae; genus Triturus; species Triturus cristatus. The sequence continues at coordinate 576,557,407 of NC_140583.1, read as the reverse complement.
TTTTCTGCAGCAGTGACATGCACACCAGAGTTTATAATTATTAACAGAGTGTTACAAGCTCACACTCTAATTGAAGTGTGCATGTTGTGCTTTTTGCAGAGGTGATATGCACACCATTTCTAATTCAGCAAACATCTGCTAGCGTGTACTGAACTCAAAGTCACGGTGACATGCACACCCTTTGCCAGTAGTGTTCTTGCTTAAATCTCTGTTGCACATTAGTAAGTAGTCTGACAGTGTGTTCTGTTAAAAGGGTTATAAGTGGTCACTGCTCATTCTGTCTTCACCATGCAAACTCTATTACTGCACCACCACCGTTTCTTATGTCTGCCGGGGAGCCATCCATGGAATTGGAGGATTGGTGTGATTATTTTGAGAACTACTTGGTGGTGCTAGATGATACTAAATTTTCAGCTAAACATAAAAAAGCATTATTGCTAGGTGCAATAGGGAAAGAGGGTCAACATATCTTTAAATACCTCCGAGCTTTAGGAGATGTGGTTGATGATGTTTATAAGGATGCTATTGTTAGGTTACGCACTAGATTTGCAAAGCATGAGAATGTTGTTATGCACAGACACAAATTTTATACACAACCACAAAAGGTTAATGAAATTATTGATGAGTTTGTATCAAGGATGAGGGAGTTATCCACCAAGTGTCAATTTGGTCCTATGCAGGGTGACATGATTAAAGATCAATTAATTGTTCAATGCTACAACAAGAAAGCTCAGGAGAGGTTGTGGGCGGCTAGTAATGCCACTTTTAAAGAAGCTATTACAATTGTTAAAGTTGTAGAAGAGTCAGAAAATGTATGAGAGAAATGAAAACCATTCAACAAGATAAAGGATTGGAGGTAGCCACTCTACACAGTGGTTTTGAGGAGGTGAATGAGGTGCATAGCAAGTTCATTAAGGGGAGTGTTGCCAGTGGTAAACCAAACATCGGTAAAAGTTCTACGTCTTTGTGGCAAAAAGGTTCTATTCGTGCATGTCATAGGTACGGTGACACTTTCCACTTGGCTGACTCAAAGAATTACTTTGCTGTAGGTAAGGAGTGTCTTAAGTGTGGAAAAAAGGGGCATTATGCCCGCATGTGCAAAGATACAGGGAAGAAAGTAGCGCTGGTGGAGGAGGAGGAGGACAATGAGGTCAGGGTCATGGTTGTCAAGGGAGAGGAGAACACTTCGACCGATTTGAGAACAGGATTTGTCCCAAGGCCAATTTCACGATCAATGGGGAGATGGTGTCCGTAATGGTGGATACTGGATCACTTTATACCATTATTCCAAAATCCTTCTGTGATTCAGTCTGGAAAGGTGTTAAATTGATACCATTGTATGTGATCTTGAAGGGGTATCAGGGAACCAACATTGTTGTTCTGGGCTATATGGCACATCTCGCATTTGATGACAGGTCATCAGATGGAAAGGTTTACGTTGCCCCGGAAGGTCCCGCCATTTTAGGGTGACCAGTACGATCTTAACATCAGAGTAGATGTAAATGTAAATGTCAAGGTACTTATAGAGCGCACTGTCACCAGACGGCCACCTTGCGGTGTTGCCTTCTGTGGTTTCCTGGCGCTGATACTCATACCGCTGTGGAACCCCTCCTGGCTTTCCCTGTGAAGTGTCCACTCCTGGGCACCTCCAGGCATCCTTAGCGCTGTTGGGGCCGGTGTGAAGGTTAAGCAAGCTATTGCCCAGAGTTGCAGCGTGGGGCCCGTGATTAGAATAGGCACCGAGGCGAGAATAGACAGGTTCGAGGAAATTAAGCCCGAGCCCCGCCGAGGCGGGAATCGAACCCTGGTCCCTAGCCAGAACTCTGCTTCAGGGTCTGCCGCTCTAACCATTGAGCCACACTCCTCCACGAGGATCCAAGGGCAGATCAACAAGTAATGTGTATGAATGATGACAGTGTGCAAAGTATATTACAACTACATGCAAAAGTTTTCAATACTGTTTTGGGGGAGGCGGTTAGGTTCCAACACAAAATAAGGCTGAGAAAAGAGGCTTTACCGATCAAACATGTTGCCAGGAGAGGTCCCATGGTTGCCAGGGCCCAAGTTGAAGACATTATTAAACAGATGCTGGATGAAAACATTATTGAAACTGTGGAGGCTGCTAAATGGTTGTTTCCAGTGGTAATCACTCAAAAACAGGATGGCTCACTCCGTTTTTCTGTGGACTTGAGGAGCCTAAACTGGGGTGTCATCATGGATTGGTTTTCCCCTTCTAAACATTAATGAGATCGTTTTGAGTTTGGCTGGTAGTAGAGCGTTTTCTAAACTGGATTTACGCAGTGTGTATCACCAAATCAAACTCCATCTGGATTCAAGGAAGTATACATCTTTTATTACAACTTAGGGAACCTACCAATTTAACAGACTTCCATTTGGTCCATGCTCAACAGCTAGTGCTTTCCAACGTATTATCACAGAAATCTTGAAGGGGATTGATCGTGTGGTATTTTTCCAAGATGCCAGTTTAATATATGGGCAAAATCATAACACCATCCTGGATCAGGTAGTATATCGGTTGACCAGTGCTGGATTGACATTGCGAAAAGACAAATGTGTTTTTACTGTTGATAAAGTTGACTATTTGGGGTATCACATCACGAAAGAAGGCATCCAGCCCATGCATGATTTGGTTAGTGCCATAGTGAACGGAATGGTACCTGATGATAGAGACAAGTTGAGGTCATTCATGGGTCTGTAAGTAAGTAATAGATTATTGTTTGGTTAATAACAACCTTTACAATTTCCATATAAAAAGCGACGTAGCAGCAGAGTTCATGTTCTAAAACAGATTTTTTTTAAATATCGCAATACTTTCATAGATTATGTTAACTTAAGTAGAGCAATTGTCAGTAATTGTTAGCACGGACCGTGGGTTAAAAGGCGAAGCTCGGTTCTCGGTGAGAGAGAGTCTGTACAGTGAACGGTTGATTTGTAAACAACGACGATGGTAAGTTGCTGCTGGCTATCCTTCTTGAGCATGTATCATCCTGGTGAGGGGGGACCTGAAAATTTGATTTTCGCTGTAATGTGACACTTTAACAGGCATTTGGATTCGGTGATAAAGCAATCCTGTCGGTTGGCGACCAACCTTTTGCCCCTACCGCTTCCATGAATTGAACAAAGCGACACGCTAGCTAAACATCTCCACCTCCGAGGCATGCCTTCACAGCTTGTCTACAGAATCTTATTCCCTTACTTCCAAAGAGTGGCTTCAGTAACTTTCGCCGTTCAGCCTGTAGATCTCTGCAGATACACAATAGGTGTAATAGACTTTCGTTGGCATCTTCACATATTTTCTAACCCGGTGGTCGATTCCAAGGGTGAAGATGTGGTAATGATGGTAAAATGTCCAATCGGAAATGAAGGTATTTTTCTTTCTTCCTTCGATTAAATCCCAAGCTTAGGTATGGTTGTGGAGAGGACTTATCATAGCTGTGGACAACAAACCATCCGTGGGCTCTTTCTGTGAGTGACACCTTATCTTCTACTAGAGATAGTCTTTTCACTGTCTTTTTTACAGTTTGTTTAAAACAATGGTAGGTCCCTGAGGGCGCCCAGAGTTCCTCAAGTCCCAGTCGATCTACTGATGCTGTGAAGTAGCTCCTTGCTGGGCACTCTCTCTTTAGGTGTATTTCATTTCATAAATGGGAGTTCAGTGTACCTGCTTCAGCTTTTTTTATCCTGTACCAGCTCTTGGCGTAGGCTCCTTTGCGGGCTATTGCTTGGCTTTGCAGGCCGAATTATAGCCTTATTTGGGCTGGCAAGATGTACTTCATTCATGGGTATGGTGGAATACTATACTAAATTTGTTCAAGACTTTGCACACAAGGTGGAACCTCTAAGGGAGTTGTTGAGAAAAGGCGAGAAATTTTCTTGGGGTGCTGAACAACATAAAGCTTTTAATGGGGTCAAAGAGAACATTGCTAACGCTAATATCTTAGCTCCTTTTGCCCCGGGTTTACCCACCATCTTGACAGTGGATGCCAGTTCCGTGGGTATTGGTGCAGTTTTAGCACAAAAACATGCAGGACAGGAAGCTTTTGCTTCACGTTCTTTGACTGAAACTGAGAGAAATTACCCAGTTATTGAACGTGAGGCTGTAGCCTCTGCTTGGGCCACCAGACATATTAGGGTCTTTTTTGTGGGGTGTTGTTTGATGGCACGAAAAACTGTTCTGGGAGACTTGCACATCTCTCTGTTAGATTACAAGTTTCCATGTGTAAAGTGGAACATGTACCTGGCTGGCGTAACAGTGTGACTGATTGCTTATCCAGGCTACCTGATACTAAAGCCTCATCTTCGGATTTAATCACAGATGAGGTTGTAGCTAGTTTTGACGATCTCATGGAGGATTTGGGCAAGGCCATTACCAGAGAGAATTGGGTGGTACGGATGCGCAAAGACAAAATTCTTGCTGGTGTGATGAGAATGGTCAAAGAAGGAGTTTCAATGGAAAGCACTGTGTCACCAGGCTTCAGACCCTTTGTTCAGTTACAGGATCAAATTTCCATGCAGGGCGATTTTGTCGTGTTGAGGGGTGAGAGGTTCATACCACCTGAGTCTGTGAGAAGTAGAGTGATTGATTTAACCCATGAGTGACATCCAGGTCAAATCTTAACTGGAAGATGTTTAAAAGAAAGATTTTGGTGGCCTGGGATGGACAGTCAGGTGAAGGAGTGGGTGGAGAATTGCGGCAGTTGTAAGGAATCTGAAAAGAGGTTGCGAGTAGGTGTGGATAAACCGGTTCCATCGTAACATGTCATTGGGGCAGGTGTTTAGCAAAAAGTGTGCATGGATTTTATTGGTCCCTTCAATGAGTTTCACGACAGTTAAAAGTTTGCAGTGGTGTTGGTGGATTCAGCTTCAAGGTGGGTGGAGGTGGATTTTATGAGAAATATCACTACAGAGTCCACCATCAGGTACTAAGTGAGATGTTCTGAAGGGAAGGTATTTCAGCCATGCTTCTTACTGATAATGGCACGCAACTTACGTCAAAAGAGATGGTGGAATATTTTGATAGGATTGGTTTGAAGCACATGTGTACATCTTTGTACAATCCACGAGGCTATGACCTATGTGAGAGGGTGAACAGACTGGTGAAAGGCACTATGCAGTTGCCATTAACTTCTAACGTGCCTTTACAATGAGAAATCAAAGAAATGTGGTGGGCATACCACACCACGGTACATCAAGGAATGGATAAATCCCAGTTTGAATTAATGAGGAGTAGGCAAGCTGGCACCAAAATGGTTCCCACCTGGTTGCTCAAAAATGAGGTCGATTTTTCATTGTGTCCATCCAATGACGACAATTTGTGGGGCACTAGGAATATTCAACCTGGCGACTTGGTGAAGGTCAAACCTGGTGGTGTCAATAAAGGTTTCAACAAATTCACGGGTCCTTTTCAGGTTAAGTCGGTAGGGGGAAGTTGGGTTAAGATACACAATGGACAGACATGGAACTTTAGGAGGGTGGCTTTGTACCAAAAACAAGCTAAGTCATTGCAGAATCCCATGCCCATGGATGTGGGGCAAGGGTCTAAAGTCAAAAGCAGGCTTGGTAAGCTCTCTACAAAGGATGGTGTTGGCAAGGGAAGAGCGGTTCAGGAACACAGGTTGCCTGATTATTTGAAACACTATATTTGTGGGAAAGGAGTGGGGTTGAGTATTAGACGCTGTACCTTTTCAACTTTGTTGTTGAACCAACCTCATTGTGTACTGTATGTAATTGCAATTTTGTTGTTGAACCAATCTCATTATGTACTGCATGTTATTGCATTTTGCTTTTTATGCGGCATTTCACTCCATTTTTATTTTCATTTATAGTTTATTGTTTTTGCTTATTTTGTTTTTATAATGTTTAAATTCCATGTTAAACCTGTCTCTGGAAGGAAAGGAGATGTGTTATGTTTTATTTATGGCCTGTGGGCAGCTTGCCTTTGGCTGCCGGGCTCGTGGTATGTGACATGGTTTAGGTCCATGCTCCGTGCCCAATGTTCGGTAAAACAGCAGTTGGAAGCGAGCGGTTTCCCTGGCTGAGCTGTTCGGGTGTCCGTGCTGTCTCTAAAGATTAAACTTTGTTATCTTCATCTAAGAAGAGTCCGTCTTTCATTTACGACAGATTAATAAAGATATATGTTGCTTTTAATGTCTTTGAATCTTTTTCCTAAATTTAATTTCTCTATTTGCCTATATATTCTTCCACAAATAGAATATCGGTCTGTTTCCTAGCAATAGCAGGAGGCTTGTGCAGTTCCTAGAGTGTCACTCTTGCATTCAAGAACTGAACGATGGCTGACACAGCTGATAAGAAGCTCTGTGTGCCTAATGTACTCCTAGGAAAAGGAAGAAGTAATTTGCATTTGAGAGACTATGAAGAAAAACATTGAAGCACTCTATAATATGGAAGGTTTTCACACATCTTCCTGGAAAAATAGAACGAAATGTAAGAAGGGTAAGAGACAAACTCTGTTACCAGAACTTTGATGATCACAATAAACCTCAAGTCCAGTATGAACAAGAGAAGAAAAAAAACAGCAAACACCAACTAGACATAATGCCCGAACAAGACTACCTTTTCCTTGGCAAGTGCTACAGGAAGTTGAACAGGAGATCAATCCCCACCTATACATCTTTAAGTATTTCTCAGAGTGAAAAGAAAATGTGCAGCGGGGAGAAAACAAATCCCAGGATTGGAAACAAGAAAACTTTATTTCAAGTTTATAACTTGTCATTTGCCAAGTTGAAAATTTAACATAAAAGTTTTTTTTAAACCCAAATTCTCCCCCCAAAAAAACATTTCAATGTTTTTTATTAAATCAATATTTTATGTTCGCTGTTTGGATGTATGAAGGTGGGTTTGTTGCCCTATTATTGTGGGTGAGTGGGCATATTAGACATGTGTGATGGTCATTGTATGGAGATTTATGGTGAATGTGATGATGTGGGGTGGTTAGTGTGTGAATATACTGAGGGAGGCACATGGTTGTTTATGACGGATGGTCTGTCTCGCATATTGGATCTGGATGAAACTTAACATCCCAGACGAGGTTTAAGTTGCTGGCTGTCAAACTTCATGCAGATTCAACAATCAGCATCAATGTCATTTCAAAATTAAATTTCTCGCTCTTAAATTCTGTCCCGACAATGGACCTAGCACAGTGTGTGTACAGATCAGTGAGAGGCATCAGGAACATTAGCAAATGAATACCCTTTTGATTGCCTTTAAACTGGGCCCTCCTTCAGAACTGCATGGATTGCAAAGTACCAAGAGCAGGCTAAACATGCTGCAAATGTTTGTGCTCATTTGTCAGAAGGTACCATGAATATTAAAACATTTATGCCTTTTTGATTCCCCTTTTAACTATGTTCCCTTGACAGATCTGCATTGAACGCAACATACCAACAGCAAACTAAACATGCTATCTGCCAAATTACATGCTGATCACCCAAACGCGCCAATTATTAGAATGTCAAAGACCTTTTCACCCCACTGCCCTTTAACTTTTCACCCTGTCCCTCATTGGCATCTCATCTGCATGAAATCTGGTATTCTTTCGCTGTGTCCCAGATATTATGCAGATTGGTCAAACATTACTAAAGTTATTAGTGGATAAAATGAAACTATCATTGCTCGCCAAGGACCTGCTCAATGCCTGGAATGTGAGCAGAAAACTAAACCTGCTAAACTTCTCCCAAATTTTGTACAGATTGACCAACACTGCCACATTTATTGCCTCACATGAAACCTTTAAACCTTCCTCCCTTGACGGACCTGCAAGAAATGTAAAATACCACTAGTAAGCTAAGTATGAAATCAAATATACAAACTTTGCTGCAGATTCCTTTCCTAGTGCTAAATTTATTTGCAAATCACAACATCGCATACTTGTGACCCACTTTCCCCATTAATGGAAATTCACGAAACCTGAAATCCATTTACGAGGTGTAATTTGCTAACTGTCTGTCACTGTTTATGAAGGTATGTCATGAAGCATCAAATTAATTAGCAATAGAAACTTGTCAACTCTGTCAACGTTGCCCATGACAGATTGCCACAAAACTTGATATACTAATAGAAACTAATTCATCAAAACTTCTGCCAAATCTTGTGTAGATCTGTCACACACTAGTTAATAAATGAACACTTTTTTTGTTTCCCCCTCCTTCCTTTTTTATCGGACCCCTTTTAATAGATTTGCCTGAATGTGCAAATACCAAGAGTGAAAATACTAAGGGGCCGATTCCGATCCGGGTCGGAAGGGCACCGACCGCGATCCGGCCGGAAAACTACGAGCCGTACGCATGTTTTCCGGCCGACTCGTACAGCTGTACGAGCGAGCAAGTACGATGCGAGCTACGTGAGATTCACCGACCGAGTCGTTTCTGGGTCCGAACCGCTCCGTACGTCTCGGTCAGACGCTAACCGTGGCATGCAATAGATGCGATTTACAACAGAGTCAGTATGATGCACGCATCGGACAGCCTGTGCGAGCCCGAGTGTCTGGCCCGCAAAAGCTCCCGGAGTCGGACTTCGGGGGTCCGCATCGGACCCCCTAACACCCGCAGCTCTACAACTCGGACACAGGGGGAGACCTATGGGTCTCCCCAACACAGGCATGTACGGTGCGGATGGCACCGACGCGTACCCACTGTAGGGGCCGCACTTGTTCGAGACGTACCCATTCAGTCAATGGGAGCGCATGTACGCGTCGTACAACTGGCTCCCATTGACTTCTATGGGAGTCCGACCGAACCGAGTCCGACAGCATACGTGCGCATCGTACTCGCTCGGTCGGACTGTAGGGGTCCGGCTCGGTCGGAAAACACTCCAGATCCGACTCGGTCGGAGTGCTTTCCGACCCGGATCGGAATCGGCCCCTAAGAGTGAAGATACCAAGACTAAGCTAAAAAATACAAATATCTGCCACATTGTATGCACATGTGCCAAAGGTAAGTCCATTCAGCAATTTATGTCATAGTGTAGAGCACATTTTCCAATGGGACTTTACTATCAAGTGCTTTTTTGTGACACAGCTTAACGTTGTTTTCACCTTGAACAGATGAGATTACATCCCATTACCCTTAACACAATGACAGAGACTATAAATGTGGTATTATTTATTGGTTTGAGCATGCTTTGTTATTTAATTCAATTGTGCGTTCAGGCTTTGGTATTTATTTGTTAAAATATTACAAGGTCATAAGCCTTGCATTTGATTTGTTAGCTTGTGCGGCTATTGTATGGCTTATGAACTGTGATCCTAACCGTGAAGTTCATTTTTTTGGTTTTAATTTTTAAACATAAATGGTCCTAACCAAAGCTAACTATGGACTTTGTGTTTTTTTTTTATCATACAATACGGTATTCAAACAGAATATCGAGTTGGAAATGTCGACTTACACAAATATCAGGTTGGAAATATAGTGACACAGAAACATCGACAGCAAGAATATCGTGGTCAAGAATATCGAATTTAAGGTAAGAAATATTGTTTTAAAAAAATATAGAAAATCATTAATATCGTCTGCAAAAATATAGTTGTTTAAAATATCGATTTGTTAATTAGTGTTATGTATTTTAGTATAAATTTTAAATTTATGTGATGTATGTTGTTTTGTATAAGTATTGTTTATGTTTTTTAATATATGTGTTACATTTTTAGTAGTTATCAATTTTATTTTAATTACAGTTTGAGTTTTTTGTTTCGTAGTAGGTTGTGGGTTTATAGGGGACTAGGGTGGGAAGTAATTTAATTATAATAAATGAATGATTATTTGTATTTATTAATATTTTGTGGGAACTAATTTATTTGTAATTAATTATTAATTGGTTGTTAATTATATTAATTAATTGAACATTAATTATGGTAATTGTGTAATTTCTTGTAGGTGTGGGTTGTGGGGTTTATAGGGGTAACGGGTGGGAAGTAATTTATTTTTAATCAATTAATAATTAGTTTTAATTTATATTAATTAATTGATTGTAAATTAATTATGAAAATTGTGTAATTAATTTTAGGTGCAGTTTGTGGGGTTGATAGGGGTATATGATGGGAAGTAATTTATATTTAATTAATTAATAATTAGTTGTTAATTAATATTAATTAATTAATTGAAAATTAAATATGGAAATGGTGTCATTAATTTTAGGGGTGGGTTGTGGTGTTTAAAGGGGTAAAGGGTGGGAAGTAATTCATGTTTAAATATTTAATAATTAGTTGATCAATAATTAATTGATATTTAATTAGGGTAATTGTTTAGATTTTTTGTGTATGAGATTCACTTTTATAGGGGGTAAAGGGTGGGGAGTATAATAATTTTACTTACTTTATAATTAGTTGTTAAATACTATTAGTTCTTTAATTGAAAATAAATTCTAATTGTGTGATACATTTTTTACAGTTTCATTTTAGCTGTGGGTGGTGGGGATTATAGGGGTAAAGTTTGGGAAGTTTATTAATTTTTATGAGTTTTAATTCGTTTTTTAATTAATAATATGTTTTTGTTAATTAATTATATTAATTATCGAAGTATTTGTTTTTTTAAGGTAGATGTTGGTTGTGAATTGTGTGGTGTTATAGGATAGGAAATATAAAAACTGAATGTATGTAATAATTAATGTTTTTGTTTCTAAATAATTTCTCAATAAAAGTATTTGCTTCAAATATTTTTTTCTTTTATGTAATATAATATTTGTAGGTAATTGTGATATGTATTTAACAGTATTTTTTTTTAATTTTTGGTGTAAATATATTTGTATTTTAATTTTTAACATTTATATATTTATTTTGTTTTTTAAATATTTTTGTTGTTAATATTTTGTTTGTTTTTAATTTTGAACTGAGTGGAGTGAGAATATTAATTTTCACTCCTCCGCAATCCAACAGTTGCCCTACTGTTGCACTGATTAGGGTGAGAATAGTAAGTTTTATCCTGCCACTATCCCACACTTTCCCTACTGTTGCACTCATTGGAGTGGGAATAGTAATTTTTACCCCTCCGCTCTCCAACACTTTCCCTACTGTTACAATTATTGGAGTGGGAATAGTAAATTTTATCCCTCCGCAATCCAACAATTTCCCTACTATAGCACTCACTGGATTGGAAATAGTGATTTTTTCCCCTTCACTATCCAACACTTTCCCTATTGTTGCACTCCCTGGAGTGGGAATAGTAATTTTTACCCCTCCGCTATCTAGCACTTTCCCTACTATTGCACTAATTGGAGTGGGAAAAGTAATTTTTACCCGTCTGCTATCCAACATTTTCCCTACTGTTGCACTCACTGGAGCAGTAATAGTAATTTTTACCCCTCCACTAGCCAACACTTTTCCTACTGTTGCACTGACTGGAGTGGTAAATTCAAGTTTAAAGTTTTTAAATATTTTAATGTTTTAATTTATGATAGAATGTTTTATTTTAAATTGAGTTTATGTTATTAATGTATATATGTACATTTTTATATATTTTTTTAATTATAAAAGAAATTAAAATTAATAGTTTAATTGTTTTAAAATACATATATATATATATTAATTATAATCCCCTTGGAGTGCAGTGTGGTTACTGTAGAGCTGTTCGTAACACTATGCTGAATATATTAATTATTATGTAAGTGTGTTTAACTTTTTTAAATTAAATTGATATTTTGTACAGCTATATTTTTAACATCGATATTTTTGTTGTTGTTATTGTTGTACTTACCTGTTTAAGTATAGGGAGTCGATATTTTTGTATTCTAAATTTTTTCAGCGATATTTTTTACATCTATATTTTTTACATCAATATTCTGTCAGTGACCCAAACAATACATCCAACACTTTTTGCAATGGTTGATCAACCTTTTCAATCAACTGCACCTCAACCAAAGATGACCATAACTTTACTTTAAATGTATGTTTTTGGAGTTTTTTTGTCATTTACCACATTCAATACTTTGCTGCACCCAACCTGCTGTAGGCGTCCAACCCATATTGTGCATTGCCCTTGACCGTATACAGCAGTTGATGGCCACAGGCCTAGCTCTAGGTAATTCCTTGCACCTAACCTGTCATAGGCAGTCAACTCACTTTGGCTGTGCATAGTGGGAGTTAGCCACTGGACGATTTTTGCTGCAGTGTTTAAAGGTTTATGCCCCCCGCTATAAGGTTTGCATATCTTTGGTGGGTTGTGGATCCATGTTTTTACCTTCCGTTGAGTCAGCAGACCTGGCTCTGGAACCATGAACCCTGCAAAAGGTCCAGGGTTTAGCAGGCTCTTGGCAAAGAATTGCAGATCTCGGATGTCCCGCTGTGGACCCAAAATCTAGCCCTGGAGTCTTTGAACCCATTGCATAATCAGGGTATTTTCTATTTAAATCAAAATGAGGGATTTTCCCCCTCCACCCCCAGTTGAGTCAAATTGTCAGGGATCCTACACCAGCCCCATAGTGGTAGAGGGGGTGGGAATGGTGGGAAGAGGTGTGGTGCAGCGGCCAGGGTGGCTGACTCCAGAACACAGGGGCTCACGGATCGATCCCTGGCAATGGCGGCAGGTTAGCCCAGCACCTTCTGACTTCTGCCCCCAGCGCCGGGAAACCTCGCCTGAGATAGCTGCGTGCTTTACAAATGCTGGTATTTATTTATTTATATTTATTTAATAAATTCTTTTTTTGCAGGACATGAGGCCCGAGTTCCTGTGTCTTGTAATGGTGGCCACAAATTCTTTTCTGAAGTTGAGGCCAGCCAAACACAGAGCTTCGGCTCCACAAACCCAGCACTGGGGTTCCAGACCCAATATGCCTGATGGGAGAAAAAGCTTTCTTGTACAATCAGTTAGAATATTTTTCACATTTTGGATCCATTGAAGGTCCTTGAACCTGTTGCTCACCTCCATGAATGAATGCTCCAGATATCACTAAAATGTATTGTTTTCAAGCACACCAAAACTAATTTAAATGCTAATTTCTTAGAAACTACTTAAAGGATTTACACCAAACCAAGCAAAGAGAATTCCATTTCACTGCTAAGTATGATGTAATTCTGGATCGAGAGCAAATAATACAGGGGGAATTAAAATAAGAAATATTACTTTTATTACGCCCTGTTTTTTAGTCGTCATTTCACAGATATACACAAAACTTGCCACACCAAACCCAAATCGGATGAACATCTTTATTAGAAGGGTTTGTGAAGATTTGTTGAACAGTACAAAGTTGTTCAGAAAAGAAAAAATGCCTTTTTAATAGACAGTCTGACCTAAGCATAATTAAACACAGGCTATCAACGATATGTTTACATGCATAGCTGACAAATCTGACAAATCATATTTTATACAAATTTGTCTAACTGCACTAACATTATAGGCAAATAAAAAAATACAAATTGTCAAGATATCACTTTAAGCATATATATATAGCAACAATACATTACATCTTGCACCTTCGCCATGCACTGCTTTATACCCTTATACAATTTATAGCATTTAAAATTATAGCATTTACAACACTTATGACATGCTAAATCACATCACTTGTGAGAACAAATGCATGATAGAGTGGCAAGTTATAATTAATGTATTGTGGCTGCCGAGTTGAATACACTGTGGTGCCGATCACGATCCGGTAAAATCCGGGTACGAACCGTCGGACGGAGCATATTCTCCGTCCGACGCGTACCCGGTCGTCAAAATTTACAAACAAGGAATTACGATTCGCACGGAACACCATTTCCGTACGATTCGTAAAAAAAGCCGACCGAACAAAATAAACCTACCAATGCGATCCGGGAAAGGGCCGACCTGACGTCGGGACGCGCGCAGCCTGCCATTCACGAACCAGGAATCACGATTCGCACCGACGTCATCCCGCACGGTGAATATTTTCCGGCTGCCAAAAACTGCCGGGAAATCAGGACGACGCGAACAAGGACCACCAGTACGCGACGGACACACAGGACGACGCGAACAAGGAGGACCCGTACGCGACGGACAGACATGGACCCGAACCTACGGGTCATCCCGGCCCTCATAGCAGTCCACCTCCTCTACAGGTTACGACGCAGACGCCGCAGAAGGTCAGAACAACTAAGGGAGGGGGGAAAGGGGGGGGTGGGGGTGGCAGGACCAGGGCAGGCCACAAAACCCCCACCAAAGTCACACACCACACATGCCCAGGACATACCTGACACCCATGCCCTGGTCACTACGAGGGGGTGGGGGCGTGTCCAGCTAAGCCAGCGACCGCCACAACGGAAGTCCGTCACCACGCGAACCGGCAACACAACCAGACCGGTACGTCCCGTACCCACGCCTCAAGAGCGTGGGTACGAGACGTACCACGGCCACACCCACGTCACCCCAACAATGGCGGGACGGATCGTACCCACGTGGCAAAGGCCTGGGTACGGCCCGCACAAGCATCACATAGCGTGGGGATAGAGATGTACGGACCCTACCCCCACCCCCCCTATGCATGGAACGTACCCCAACAGTGTAAGTACGACCCGTACCCTCACCCGCGTATGCATGGAGCGTACCCCTACCCCAACCGCGTATGTACGTACCGTACCCCCACCCCAACAGTGTAAGTACGACCCGTACCCTCACCCGCGTATGCATGGAGCATACCCCCACCCCAACCGCGTATGTACGTACCGTACCCCCACCCCAACAGTGTAAGTATGACCCGTACCCTCACCCTCGTATGCATGGAGCGGACCCCCACCCCAACAGTGTAAGTACGACCCGTACCCTCACCCGCGTATGCATGGAGCGTACCCCCACCCCACCCGCGTATGTACGTACCGTACCCCCACCCCAACAGTGTAAGTACGACCCATACCCTCACCCGCGTATGCATGGAGCGTACCCCCACCCCAACAGTGTAAGTACGACCCGTACCCTCACCCGCGTATGCATGGAGCGTACCCCTACCCCAACCGCGTATGTACGTACCGTACCCCCACCCCAACAGTGTAAGTACGACCCGTACCCTCACCCTCGTATGCATGGAGCGGACCCCCACCCCAACAGTGTAAGTACGACCCGTACCCTCACCCGCGTATGCATGGAGCGTACCCCCACCCCAACAGTGTAAGTACGACCCGTACCCTCACCCGCGTATGCATGGAGCGTACCCCTACCCCAACCGCGTATGTACGTACCGTACCCCCACCCCAACAGTGTAAGTACGACCCGTACCCTCACCCGCGTATGCATGGAGCGTACCCCCAACCGCGTATGTACGTACCGTACACCCACCCCAACAGTGTAAGTACGACCCGTACCATCTCCCTCGAATGCATGGCGCGTACCCCCACCGTGTATGTTCCAAGCGTACATATCCAGAAATAGGAGGTGTGTGTGCAGAGTCCTCCCAGCAGTGCCCTGAGACAGGAGGGGTGGGTGCAGAGTCCTCCCAGCAGTGCCCAGACACAGGAGGGGTGGGTGCAGAGTCCTCCCAGCAGTGCCCTGAGACAGGAGGGGTGGGTGCCTAACACTCCCAGCAGTGCCCAGACACAGGAGGGGTGGGTGCAGAGTCCTCCCAGCAGTGCCCTGAGACAGGAGGGGTGGGTGCAGAGTCCTCCCAGCAGTGCCCTGAGACAGGAGGGGTGGGTGCCTAACACTCCCAGCAGTGCCCAGACACAGGAGGGGTGGGTGCAGAGTCCTCCCAGCAGTGCCCTGAGACAGGAGGGGTGGGTGCCTAACACTCCCAGCAGTGCCCAGACACAGGAGGGGTGGGTGCAGAGTCCTCCCAGCAGTGCCCTGAGACAGGAGGGGTGGGTGCCTAACACTCCCAGCAGTGCCCAGACACAGGAGGGGTGGGTGCAGAGTCCTCCCAGCAGTGCCCAGACACAGGAGGGGTGGGTGCAGAGTCCTCCCAGCAGTGCCCAGACACAGGAGGGGTGGGTGCAGAGTCCTCCCAGCAGTGCCCAGACACAGGAGGGGTGGGTGCAGAGTCCTCCCAGCAGTGCCCTGAGACAGGAGGGGTGGGTGCCTAACACTCCCAGCAGTGCCCAGACACAGGAGGGGTGGGTGCAGAGTCCTCCCAGCAGTGCCCTGAGACAGGAGGGGTGGGTACCTAACACTCCCAGCAGTGCCCAGACACAGGAGGGGTGGGTGCAGAGTCCTCCCAGCAGTGCCCTGAGACAGGAGGGGTGGGTGCCTAACACTCCCAGCAGTGCCCAGACACAGGAGGGGTGGGTGCAGAGTCCTCCCAGCAGTGCCCTGAGACAGGAGGGGTGGGTGCAGAGTCCTCACAGTAGTGCCCTGAGACAGGAGGGGTGGGTGTGGAGTCCTCACAGCAGTGCCCTGAGACAGGAGGGGTGTGTGCCTATCACTACCAGCAGTGCCCTGAGACAGGAGGGGTGTGTGCCTATCACTACCAGCAGTGCCCTGAGACAGGAGGGGTGGGTGCAGAGTCCTCCCAGCAGTGCCCTGAGACAGGAGGGGTG
Organism: Triturus cristatus; assembly: GCF_964204655.1. Classification (NCBI taxonomy): domain Eukaryota; kingdom Metazoa; phylum Chordata; class Amphibia; order Caudata; family Salamandridae; genus Triturus; species Triturus cristatus. Next base: position 576,540,954 of record NC_140583.1, on the reverse strand, counting down.
GGTGTGGAGTCCTCCCAGCAGTGCCCTGAGACAGGAGGGGTGGGTGCAGAGTCCTCACAGCAGTGCCCTGAGACAGGAGGGGTGGGTGCAGAGTCCTCCCAGCAGTGCCCTGAGACAGGAGGGGTGGGTGTGGAGTCCTCCCAGCAGTGCTCTGAGACAGGAGGGGTGGGTGCAGAGTCCTCACAGCAGTGCCCTGAGACAGGAGGGGTGTAACACATGTGTGTGAGGCTGGAAGTACACACATGCATACTGCCTACAAGGGAACATGTCCCCATGAACTCATGTGAACAGACTCCATACACAAGTACAGTGATCACCAAGGATGCCACGAATGTTGCAGGTGGAGACATGGCCCTGCATGCATGGCCAAAGTAGAAGGGCTCCGTCACACACACAGCTCATGTAGACACAGCTCTGCGCTAAATATTGGGAACACCCTGCAGGGAAGATATCAGGGTACACAGAGGAAGGAATACACCCTGGGACAATTGCACCATGCAGTAACTGCTTACATGAACAAAGAAAGTGAGCTAACACCTTGTGATGGCACACAGATCCCCGGGTCCCCCCAATGAGCAGCACACTACTACATTTCCCACACACCCAACACATAAACACCACCCAAAACCATGTAGCAGCCCCACCAACACCAATACCAGCATAGCAGTAGTGTAATAATGAAAAAAAAATGAAGCTTTATTCAGCATGAGCACAATGTCCATGGATCGCAGGCAGTTCAATAGTCACAAAGCCCATAGGGCAGTCAATGAGTCTCAGCTGGATGGGGGACACAGTGCGATGCGTGTCCCCTACCTTGCCTGCACAGTTACATGCCTTCGTCTTCCACAGGGGTGAGGGCATCATGGGGGGGGAAGCACCAGGCACCGCAGGGACATCAGGGCAAAGGGGAGGCGTTGTGGGTGCAGGGATGGAGGACTCCACCACAGGGGGTGGGGCAGGGCCAAAGGCGGAGGCCATGATGGCACTACACACCTTTGCAAGGTCCTCCAGGGAGTCCCCTGCACCCGAAGGATCCACAGGCCCCAAGGAGTGGGGGGTCAGAGGGATGGGTCGCAGCGCCACCGGGGGAGGGTGGAGACAGGGGGGGAGAATCAACCACCGTGACCGAGGACTTCCTTGACCGCTTGCGTGGTGGTGTCACTGTGGGGCTCAGGGACAGAGCGGCCATGAAGGAGTCCTTGGGGGAGATGTGGCCAGGAGAGCTGAGGGGAGGGGATTTGGAGGGAGTGGACTGGGTGGAATGCGGACTCCCACTATGGCTGCGTGTCACACGTTTGCCCCCCGACCCAGTGGGTGTGCCTACCTCACCCTGTGTGTGCGTGTCAGGAGGAGTGCGGTGGACCTTCCCTGCTGGTGTGGTGCCTGTGTCTGTTGATGTGGGTGCATGCCGACGTCTGGGTGTACGTGGGACAGGCATGGGAGTGGGAAGTGTGGATGGGGCAGGGGTAGGTGGGGGGAGGTCGCGCTGCAGGAGACCCACTGCTGCAGTCAGTGTGGAGTCTATGGACCTCAGCAAGTTGCGTTGGTCAGCCTGCGATGAATGAATGCCCTCCAAGTATGCCTCGATGTTGGTGAGGGTTTGCCCGTGGGCATGGAGGACATTAAGGATCGCAGCCTGACCAACCTGCAGCTGCCGCTGGATGTCCACAGACTCGGCATTGGCGGCAGCAGTGGAGACAGGGGCAGGGGGTGCGGTGCCTGGCATGAAGGAGACATGCGGTGACCGGGCACGCTGGGAAGGGACACGAGCAAGTGGGAGGCGGCTGATGGGAACTGAGGGGGCGGTGCGAGGTGTTGTTCCGCTGTCAGCTGCTGGTGCAGCCTCCGCCCACTCGGAGACATCCTCCTCGGACCTGTCAGCTTCGTATTCTGATGTGCCAGTCGACAGGTCCTCGGCCACACTCTCCTCCGCCTCTGTCCCACTCGATGTGCCAGCCCCGATGTCACGGCTGGCACTGGTGCTCGGTCCCTCCGCCTGGTCTGTGTCCATGTCTCCCTCTGTGTCCCCCGACGATGCTGTGGGCAGGGTGGAGAGACAGAAATTAATCAGACACCTGTACACATCTGTCACATGAGTCCAATCTACATAGGTAACATTGCATAGCCTGAAAAGGAAGATCCCTAACATCTACGAAACAAGGTACCGATGTAGGGCATGAAACACACAGTTGGTTGAGCCACCATGCCACTGAAATACCATGGAGAGCATGAGACAATAGCTAAAGACAGGAAACGGAGTCTGACATAGCACCCATGTCCTGGGGACAATCCAGCACTGCATCTGCACCACACAGCGTTGGCGAAAATACCGATGACCAGGGCCCATATCCATGAACTTGAGACACATGCTGCATAGGTAATGCAGAAAACATGCACAACATGACTTGGTCACTGCACCTTGCGTGTGTGTCCAGACAAACATCACACACTGCCCAGACCCAGCAAGTAGAAATCTGGATTTGACATATAGGCTTTGCCCGCCCCAACCACCCCCACACGAGGCAAATAGTTGAGACACAGGTGGCACCAACATCTCATAGTCTGGGTGATAAACACAGGGGCAGGCAAAATGCAAGATTGGATGCCAAACAGCGAAGGTGCGCCTGTACAAATAATGAGGCACCAGTGCCCATCCTCAGATGAGTATAACAAGACACACAGGCACTAGCAACTGTGAGTATGAAGAAGGACATTCAGGTCAGGATGCACAGTGGACACCTGTACAATATAGCACATCTATATACATGGTGCCAGGGGACAATGGCACAGAGCACAACCTATGCTGTAGACACTGAGAGTGTCCACGTTTATGATGACACATACAACACCGATGAAAAGGTGCCCCAGGGGACAGTAGTGGCCACGCAACTCCATGCTCCTGAATGGTAATGACTGCAACCCACGCCACCATCCCTGCAGTATGCGTATCGCACACTCATGCACATCATGTCACAGGCCACTACATAGGACATGCGCACTGTAAGGCATGACACATGAGAGACCAACTCCCTTGTCTGGAGTCAGCATCAGTGCCAACTGACATTGAAGCCACATGCAGTGAACTTGACAGGGCACAGCCAAGGTCCCAAAACCTGTTACCCACCACCCCCACACATGATGCTACAGGCATAGTTCTCGTGGACAAAGCGCCAGCCTACATTACCTTGTGAAGGAGTGGCTACACACAGACCAGGGAACACATTGCAAGGAGGGGAAGGGTGGCAGGGGCGCAGCGCTATACTGGGGCAAAATGGATCTGCACAGCACCTTTAAACCCTGGCAGTGAATTCATGCTACTGTGCCCTTACAAATGCCGGTGACACACAACACACACATGTACCTACCCCCTTCCGGCTGCTGCTTCGCCTGTAAGCGCCGATCCAAGTCTGGAAAGACCACCGGCAGCACACGCCTGTGGAGGTGGCTCAGACGGCGGCGCCCGCGGTTCTTGTGGCTCTCAGGTGAGTCCTCCAGCAGGACCCGTGCAATCCTCCGCGTCCAGCACCGGATATCCTGCCAGCGTTTCCTCACCTGGGACAGGCTCCGCCTCCGACCATCCACACCCCTCACGGCACTGACGGTGGTCAGCCAGATCGGCTCCTTGGCAGTGGCGCCTACCTGTGAGGAAGAACAAGTGACACCACATCAATACACCAGCCACATGTCACAGAGAGACATTTGATAACAAATTAGCTGGTAACAACAAGGCATGTCATGCAGCCAACGCATTGCACCTTTGTCATAGGGACATGATCCTCTGGTGAGGGAAAAAGCAGTACGTGCCATAGTGGGTACACAGGTGGAATGATGGCAATGTCACAATCAATGATCAAGAATCACACTGTGCTTCACACCCACCCCTCCTGTCTCAGGGCACTGCTGTTAGTGAAAGGCACACACCCCTCCTGTCTCAGGGCACTGCTGGGAGCACTCTGTACCCACCCCTCCTGTCTCAGGGCATTGCTGTTAGTGATAGGCACACCCCCCTCCTGTCTCAGGGCACTGCTGGGAGCACTCTGTACCCACCCCTCCTGTCTCAGGGCACTGCTGGGAGACATCAGGCATCCCCCCCCCCTGGGACCCCCCCAACAGTACATGGCATGTGTGTCACACCAGGACACAATGGCAGAAGTCACAGTCACAACATAGGGACAGTCTGTGCCAGTGGCCTATGCACTCACCTGATACCCTGGTCGCCCATACAGCATTGGGTACTGTGGGAGGATCACATCCAGCAATGCCATGTTCTCCTCCAGGGTGAATGGCTGTGACCTCTCCACAGCCCTTGACATGGTTCCAGGGAATCAGTAGCAGCAGCTGGGTCGACGAATTCAAAGATGTGCAGGCAAGTACTACCTCATGGGACCTGGCTGCCTTATATGTGCCTTTCTGCCCTGTCTCATGCACAGGAGTACAGAGTGATTGGTCACTCACATTTGCATCCTATGTTTCCACCAATCCCTTCAAACCTAGCAGTCTGTGTGTACTCTATCGGTTTCATTCTCCTGCATGATGTCAGCTCCACAAACACATTGCAACAAAGTATTTTTATTCCAACTGACTTCTGCTGTTCACCTTCCAGAAGAAATTCGAATTTAGAACTTGGTCTCCATGACAACCAGCATGCATGTAGGCCTTAATACTTGTCCCTCATGTGTCCCCTATGTGATTCTGAGCTCCACACACAGGTACGGTGCGTTCCGGGGCCCTAGGGCACCCCAAATGCATTGCAACGGCCCGTACACGCGTGACTACGTTCACTATCAGTATGTGTGGCCTCACGTATGCGTACTCGTAGTGGTACGGGCCGTACACACGCCTGTACGCTCCCTATCACTACGAGTACGCATACGCGAGGCCACACATACTGGTAGGGAGCGTACACACGCCTGTATGCTCCCTATCACTACGAGTACGCATACGCGAGGCCACACATACTGATAGGGAGCATACAGGCGTGTGTACGCTCCCTATCAGTATGTGTGGCCTCGCGTATGCGTACTCGTAGTGGTACGGGCCGTACACACGCCTGTACGCTCCCTATCAGTATGGGTGGCCTCGCGTATGCGTACTCGTAGTGATAGGGAGCGTACATGCGTGTGTACGGCCCGTACCACTACGAGTACGCATACGCGAGGCCACACATACTGATAGGGAGCGTACAGGCGTGTGTACGCTCCCTATCAGTATGTGTGGCCTCGCGTATGCGTACTCGTAGTGGTACGGGCCGTACACACGCCTGTACGCTCCCTATCAGTATGGGTGGCCTCGCGTATGCGTACTCGTAGTGATAGGGAGCGTACATGCGTGTGTACGGCCCGTACCACTACGAGTACGCATACGCGAACCACACATACTGATAGGGAGCGTACACACGCCTGTACGCTCCCTATCAGTATGTGTGGCCTCGCGTATGCGTACTCGTAGTGGTACGGGCCGTACACATGCCTGTACGCTCACCATCACGATGGGTACACATACGGCTGCACTCCCATAGTGATATGGGAACGTACACAGGCCCTCTTTGCAGCAGTACAGCGGGATTCACACATCACAGTGGTGACAGGCGGCACACAGGTAGGGATAGGGCGGACATACTTGTCCATGGATGGACATACTTGTCCATTAATTGACATTGAGGCATCGTCTGTGCATCACTACATGTGTGGGGCAGAGGTGTGAAAGGCCTGTGATGTGGAACATTACTCCTGAGTCGAGAAAGCACCAGATGTATGATGAGATGTGTACAGATGTACTGTGTGATGGTGCGATGTGTGCCAGGCATGCCCTTGACTCCTTTGACATGTGTGCATGTCGTACTGCGCACTTGGGGTGAGCGTCACTGGCATGGCACGGACACCAACACACGGAAGTGTCCCCTGATGCCCGGTACAGGGGTTATGACACCTGACTTGTCACTACCCACGGTGCACAATGTGACTATGTCATGTATGTGTGGGGGCTTCACATCAGGTTGATGTTGGAGCACCCTCAAAAGCTGCAGCCGTTGCAGCAACCAACATGTGTCTGTGTGTAGATTGTCATTGCACACTGTTCCGCACACCATGCCACATGTGGTATCGGATGTGAGGTGCACATGTATGCATGGGACACGGAGTAGCGTGACAAGGACATGTCAGCATCCTCACAAGGTATGTGTGGTGAGTCATGACATGTGCACCTTCATGGCAAGGTGTGTGGGCTGGCCTAGTGTAATGTCATGTGACCTGTGGCTCCAGTGTTCCGCTACCAATCTCTGCAATCGGCATCCTACTGCTGCTGATGTGTGGGCGTATGTCACTCCTGTGTTGCGTCTGGCTGTTCACTTGCACTGGGACACAGCTATTCCCATGGCGTGGCATGTGGAGGTTCGCAATCTCCGTGTGTAGCTGGGTCTTTGAAGGAGTGTCACCTTGCATCCATACGTGTCCTGGCCATGTAGCACATACCTGACTCCCTATGTAGCATGTGTGTATTGCCAGATTAACATGTGCTCAGTACACATGAGTTGTTGTCGTAGTGCACTCACTCTTCCTTGTCACTTCAAAATTACTGCAGAGCGCCGCCTCTTGCCCGAAAAATTCCAGACTTGGCTGCCATGCAGGATAATGACAGCATCCGGCTCTACCGCTTCACCCAACCGTTGATTCTGGAGTTGACGGCGAGACTGGCACCACACCTGCAACCGCAGCACAGGTATCCCACGGCACTGACACCCCAGCTGAAGGTAATGGCTGCCCTACATTTTCTTGCCACGGGTACCTTTCAAAATACCATAGCTCATGTTGGTGGCATGTCCCAGAGCACGTTCAGTGGTGTGCTGCATGATTTCTTAGAGGCCATGTTGATTCACCTGGATGACTTCATCAAGTTCCCAACCCCTGAACAGATGACTGAGGTCAAGCGTGGATTCTATGCCCTGGGAGGGATGCCCCATGTCATTGGGTCCATAGATGGGACACATGTAGCTTTGGTACCACCACACGCACGGGAGGTGGCGTACCGCAATCGGAAGCACTACCACTCCATCAATGCCCTTGTGGTGTGTCTGTCCAACATGGTGATTTCACATGTCTGTGCTCGTTTTCCAGGATCAGCTCACGATGCCTACATCATGAGGCGTAGCGGGATGCCTGACATGATGATGCAGCTGCGCAACGAACGGGCATGTGTTGTTGGTGGGTACAGTCTGTCTGTCCTGTATTCAGTATAGCCTACCAGCACGACCGCTTCACCACTTCTAACAATGACCATGTGCTTTCCATGTAGGGGACGCTGGCTATCCCAACATGCCTTGGCTGCTCACACCTCTCCGCAACCCCATCACGCCGGCCCAGGTCCGATACAACACCGCCCATGGCCGGACAAGGCGAGTGATAGAGAGGACGTTTGGCATGCTGAAGAGCCGATTCAGGTGCCTCCACAAGACCGGCGGCGCACTCCCATATGCCCCGGCGAAGGTCTGCAAGATCTTCATGGTCTGCTGCATGCTGCACAACATGGCAGTTGAAAGAGCAGTGCCACTCATCCTGAATCAACATGACGAGGACCATCCACCCGTGGAGGACGAAGGGCTTGGCAATGGGGCTAGTGATGTGGAGGATATGGAGCCGCAAGAGGACATCCTGACTCGGCTCATACGCGACTTCTTTGCATAGTGGTGAGTACCAGTGTCTGAGTGTGCACGCATTGGTCCCCGTGTGGCATGCGTTGTGATGTGTGTCTCCACCTGCATGTATGGCACGTGAGTCAGAGGTGTGTGTGGGTGTGTCACTGGAGTGATGGTGCCAGTGATGGTTGTACTTCCGCAGTCATAATTGTGACCTAGCATGTTGTCATCCATACATGTGTCGAGTAAATGCACATGCAAGTGGCTGTGCTTTTTGTGGCTGACTTCTTGTGTGTTTCTCTTCCCCAGGTACCTGCGCATGCCGTCTGCTGGTTGCATTGTTGTGGCACTGCTATTCCTCATGGACATGACATCGTGGGCTGACTCAGCGTTACAGGCACGGACACGTTTGGAAGTCTCCATGGGGTAAGGGATGCATCTGGGGTGTATTGGGTGTGGCAGTTGTTCACGATGTGTGCACACTGCCCCTGTCGGTGTTTGGTTCCTCTGCAGCCATGTCGCATCCCCATGGGACACGACATGCAGCTGTGTACACCTGAATAGATGGTCTGCCTGGTTGACAGTCATCAGTGATGGGATAGGGGATTGTGATGATGGCATCAATGTGTGTGACACTGCCCTCGGACACATTCGGTTAGCATTGGCTTGACATGGTGTGGGACTTCGACATCCGCGGATCTATGGTGTATGGCAGGCTCTCCGTGTGCAGCTGTGGGTATTTAGCTGTTAGCCGACGCTTGTGTGCCAGTTCCATGGCGAACACGCATGTGTGCTGCTGAAGGGGGGTGCCAGTGTTGGACCCACATGTTACTCCACATGATGTGTTCATGTGTACTTCGAGTTGCCTCTGCAATCCCGAAAACATGACTAATAAAGGTGTCCCTATGCCTCCAAGGTGCCTCTTCTCAGTCAATGCTGGTGTGTTGCCATGGTGCATCCTGCTTGTCTGGCATGGTATTCCCTGATTGTGGCTATGTGTCAATGTGTCGAGTGGCAAGATGCAAGCTGTGTGTGTGGGCTGAGACTGTGTATTGGGCATGATGTCCATGACTGTGTGGGTATTGTGACATGTGCCATCCCCATGCATCCAACGTTGGCCAGGCCCCCATTCTCTGCATCCACCGGACTCAAGCTTGCAGGACATGTTTCTGCCACCTGTCTACACATACCTGGGTGCCCCCCAGGACACTGGACTGGATCCCTGACCTCTGCGCATGACTGTTGCTGTACTCAATGTGTCTGTCAGCACGGTTGTTCGGTAACCCCCTCAGCTGGTTGGGCCCATCACGGGTGTGTATGGTGCTCCATGTCTGTCTTGCCTAATACACTGTGACCCATGTGTCCTGTGCCAGACTCAGGCCCCAGGGTGTGGGTGGTTGAAGACAAAAGATGACTCAGGCATGTTTTGACTTTACAAGACACATGTTAGGTAATAATGCTACCAGCAGGCATCTACTCTTCATAGTGTGATTTATTATTGGGGGGGGTGGTGGGGGGGGGAACAAAGTGAGTGTCTTTCCGGGAAGTTTGAATCCAAAGTCCAGTAGGGGAGTTGGTGTCCTTGCCATTGGATGTCCTCAGAGTCCATGCCACAGTCTTTGTCAACATTGGTCAGCCAGTGACCAGCAGGGCCATGTGGCAGAGAATGTCTCTTGATGCTGTGATGCTGTTGCTCCAGTGGGCCAGGTGCCAGGCCAGGTGTCCTGGGAGATGGTGATGTAGCGCCGACCCTCACGGTCCTTTCCGTGGATGACCCGGCCTCCTGCGGGGAACCTCACCAGCAGGCCGTAACGACATCTGGGATGCTCCGTCGGATGTTTCCTCCTCCTCCTCCTGATCCCTCCCTGTGGGTGGTGATGTTCTCCGCCTTCTGGCACAGGGAGGGTTGGCCATGTTGTCGGCCATCCGACGGAGTGTAGCGTGAATCCCCTGGAATGCCGTCACTTGCTCAGCCTGTCTGTCCTCCATCCTCCGTTGGTGTACCAGTAGACAGGCATGTAGCTCCGCATGTTGCTGGGCCTGCTGGGCCTTGATCCCCTCGAGGACGGACACACCCTGGGCCATGCCCGTGGTGTCCTGCCGGTATGAGTCCAGGATGTTACGGACATGGGAAAATACCGGATCCCCAGCCAACTGGTCAGGCTCGTGCCTCCGCCGTCCTCCACTCCCACCACCCCTGCCCACTTGCGCCTGGCCTGCCCTTGCGGGCACATCGGGTCTCCGGGACCCCTGAGGGGTGGCATTGGCGTTGTCGCCTGCCTCCTCCTGGGTGCCCGGGACACCGTGTCCCTCCTGGCCAGCCTGGCTGCATTGTGGTGTTGGGGCAGGGATCCTGGGTGTCTCCTGGGATGTGGCAGGAGTGGGGGTGGTGGTTGGCACAGTTGTACCTGACGCAGGTGCTGCAGGCGGTTGGACACCAGAGGGGCCAGGTCGGTCGGGGTCGTCCACAGAGTGGTGAGAGTGGGCGCTGCCGGTGGGATCGGGCTCCTGCAGATCCGGGTCCTGTGAGTGTTCCCCCCCAGTGTTGGGGGGTGCACCACGACGTTGACCTGTGTGTGAGAGAGACAATGTTAATTTTGGTCCATGCAACATCCATGTTTAATCATTTCATAAGTTGGCACATTTCCTCTTGGAATTAGGATCTGTCTTGCATTCCACTCACAGTGCACTTGTGCATGGGTGTGTCCCTTGGGCACCACTTTGGCACCTTTAACTATGTGTGGCACAGTCTTACTTGCTGCTGTTTTTGCTGCCAGGCTGGTATTTCTGACCAATGTTCCAAAGATCTGTGGCTCGACTCTGAGGATTTGATCAACAAGGACCTCCAACTCTCGGTTACTGAACTTTGGATTCTTGGTAGTGGGCATGGTGAGGGGTGTGGGTGGGGATGGGGGGGGTGTGGATGTTGGGGGGGGGGGGTGGATGGTTGTGTGTGTGTGTGTGTGTGAATGTGATGAGGGGGTGTTTGTGAGGGTGGTTGTGTGAAGGTGTGCAAGTGTAAGGTGTGGTGTAGCTTGTTGTATGGTTCTGTGGTGTCTGGCAGCAGTGAGTCTGTTGCAAAGGCTCATGGTTTGTGTGTGTGGGCCCTTTTTATTGGTCCATGGGTGGGTGTGGCAGTGTTTGAATTTTGGGTGGGTGTGTTATAAGTAGTGGTGGTGTTTTGGCCCTCTGTTTGTCTTTGGCAGTTGCAGGTCAGTGAAGGTGTATTTGTAGTGTTTGTTGGCCATGTTTAGTGGCTTTGTGCCATTCGAATAGTGTCTTCTTGTGTTGTTTTGTTTTGTCCTGGTTGTGTACGTGCGTTTTGAGCGTGTGTACGGTGTGTAGATGGGCCATTTGGTTGTACGGTGCTGTCCTTGTGTGTGGGTTGGTACGACTCGTACATGCGGATGTGATGTTGGGGCCTGGGGTGCGCACCGTACTTAGGAGGTTGTGTTGGGGGTACGACTGGAACGTACTGGGGTGTAGGTACACGGGGGTATGACACGTACTGGGGTGGGGGTGGGGCTCGAACGTACTGAGGTGTACATAGAGGGTGGTACGACACGTACTGGGGTGGGGGTACGACTGGAACGTACTGGGGTGTAGGTACACGGGGGGTATGACACGTACTGGGGTGGGGGTGGGGCTCGAACGTACTGGGGTGTAGGTACACGGTGGTACGACACGTACTGGGGTGGGGGTACGACTGAACGTACTGGGGTGTAGGTACACGGGGGGTATGACACGTACTGGGGTGGGGGTGGGGCTCGAACATACTGGGGTGTAGGTACACGGTGGTACGACACGTACTGGGGTGGGGGTACGACTGGAACGTACTGGGATGTAGGTACACGGGGGGTATGACACGTACTGGGGTGGGGGTGGGGCTCGAACGTACTGGGGTGTAGGTACACGGTGGTACGACACGTACTGGGGTGGGGGTACGACTGGAACGTACTGGGGTGTAGGTACACGGGGGGTATGACACGTACTGGGGTGGGGGTGGGGCTCGAACGTACTGGGGTGTAGGTACACGGTGGTACGACACGTACTGGGGTGGGGGTACGACTGGAACGTACTGGGGTGTAGGTACACGGGGGTATGACACGTACTGGGGTGGGGGTGGGGCTCGAACGTACTGGGGTGTAGGTACACGGTGGTACGACACGTACTGGGGTGGGGGTACGACTGGAACGTACTGGGGTGTAGGTACACGGGGGGTATGACACGTACTGGGGTGGGGGTGGGGCTCGAACGTACTGGGGTGTACATAGAGGGTGGTACGACACGTACTGGGGTGGGGGTACGACTGGAACGTACTGGGATGTAGGTACACGGGGGTATGACACGTACTGGGGTGGGGGTGGGGCTCGAACGTACTGGGGTGTAGGTACACGGTGGTACGACACGTACTGGGGTGGGGGTACGACTGGAACGTACTGGGGTGTAGGTACACGGGGGTATGACACGTACTGGGGTGGGGGTGGGGCTCGAACGTACTGGGGTGTAGGTACATGGTGGTACGACACGTACTGGGGTGGGGGTACGACTGGAACGTACTGGGGTGTAGGTACACGGGGGGTATGACACGTACTGGGGTGGGGGTGGGGCTCGAACGTACTGGGGTGTAGGTACACGGTGGTACGACACGTACTGGGGTGGGGGTACGACTGGAACGTACTGGGGTGTAGGTACACGGGGGGTATGACACGTACTGGGGTGGGGGTGGGGCTCGAACGTACTGGGGTGTAGGTACACGGTGGTACGACACGTACTGGGGTGGGGGTACGACTGGAACGTACTGGGGTGTAGGTACACGGGGGGTATGACACGTACTGGGGTGGGGGTGGGGCTCGAACGTACTGGGGTGTAGGTACACGGTGGTACGACACGTACTGGGGTGGGGGTACGACTGGAACGTACTGGGGTGTAGGTACACGGGGGTATGACACGTACTGGGGTGGGGCTCGAACATACTGGGGTGTAGGTACACGGTGGTACGACACGTACTGGGGTGGGGGTACGACTGGAACGTACTGGGGTGTAGGTACACGGGGGGTATGACACGTACTGGGGTGGGGGTGGGGCTCGAACGTACTGGGGTGTACATAGAGGGTGGTACGACACGTACTGGGGTGGGGGTACGACTGGAACGTACTGGGGTGTACGTACACGGGGGGTATGACACGTACTGGGGTGGGGTGGGGCTCGAACGTACTGGGGTGTAGGTACACGGTGGTACGACACGTACTGGGGTGGGGGTACGACTGGAACGTACTGGGATGTAGGTACACGGGGGGTATGACACGTACTGGGGTGGGGGTGGGGCTCGAACGTACTGGGGTGTAGGTACACGGTGGTACGACACGTACTGGGGTGGGGGTACGACTGGAACGTACTGGGGTGTAGGTACACGGGGGGTATGACACGTACTGGGGTGGGGGTGGGGCTCGGACGTACTGGGGTGTAGGTACACGGTGGTACGACACGTACTGGGGTGGGGGTACGACTGGAACGTACTGGGGTGTAGGTACACAGGGGGTATGACACGTACTGGGGTGGGGGTGGGGCTCGAACGTACTGGGGTGTAGGTACACGGTGGTACGACACGTACTGGGGTGGGGGTACGACTGGAACATACTGGGGTGTAGGTACACGGGGGGTATGACACGTACTGGGGTGGGGGTGGGGCTCAAACGTACTGGGGTGTAGGTACACGGTGGTACGACACGTACTGGGGTGGGGGTACGACTGGAACGTACTGGGATGTAGGTACACGTGGGTATGACACGTACTGGGGTGGGGGTGGGGCTCGAACGTACTGGGGTGTAGGTACACGGTGGTACGACACGTACTGGGGTGGGGGTACGACTTGAACGTACTGGGGTGTACCTAGACGGGTGAGGTATACATACACGGGGGTACGTGTCGGACGTACGGGGGCTGGGGGGAGTGTTGGGCGCGTATGCGGGCACATGTCTCCATGGTTGCTATAGGAGTTCGGTGCGGACGGTGTTTTTTCCATACTGTTGTACGCTCGGACGCACGGGATGGATCGTGATTCCTCGGTCGGACTTGGCTTTTCACGTTTGTAAGGTAAATCGTCCGAGGACGTGTCGGACACATTTTCCGACCCGAGGACATGTGGGGAATGATTCCCAGTGCGGTTCGTATGGACTTTTTACCATGCGAATCGTGATTGCCAGTTCGTACGGCACTTGTACGATTCGTACGGTAAAAAGACCCGATACGAGTCGTACGGGGACATTTTTTACCGGATCGTGATCGGCACCTGTGTATGGATGTGCAGGAGTTATAATAATAATAAAATGCTGAGTAAATTATAATTAGAGGTATAAGTATAACTTTAGAATTTCTACGTTTTGTGTAGGCTACAGTTTGTTTGTATAGAAAGAATAAATAAAGTTATAGTAATGTAAAGGTTGTGCTTAAATTATATATTCAAAGTGTAACTAAAACTTTAGCATTTCTAATATTTGTGTAGTTTAAGTTTCATTTGTGTAGAAATAATATATAAAGTTTTCCTAACTATAACAAAGGTTTCAACTTTAGTTTTGTCCAATGAATTTTAATGTTTTTTTCAATGAAAATGTGTTTCAAATCGTAGACTACATTGTCGTTGAGTGGAGTGTCTTTAAGGGGAGTGTCGTACAGTAGAGTGGAGGATAGTGTTGTATACTATAGTATCATAGAGTGTAGGGTCGTAGAGTAGAGTAGATGGAAGTGGATCAGAGTGGATTGGTGTGACGTAGCGTACAGAGGACTGTGACAGTGTCATGGAGTTCAGGGGTGTGTTGTCTAGTTCAGTGGTATGTTGTCTTGTACAGTGGTATGGAGTGCACTAGAGTGGACAGCAGTAGTGTAGAGTCGAGTAAACTATTATAAATTCGAGTGGCATCTTGCACAGTACAGTGGTGTTTCATAGAGTTTTGGATAGTGCAGTAGAATGGAGGAGAATGTTGTACACTGGAGTGTAGGAGCAAAGAGTGGAGCAAAGGGTGTACAGTGTAGTGTAGGGGCATAGAGTGGAGTACAGTGTGGTATAATAGCCCAGAGTGTAGTAGAGTCTTGTAGAGTGTAGTTGCATAGAGTGCAGTAGAGTGTGGTAGAGTGGTGTGTTGTACAGTGACAAAGAGTGGGGTAAAGTGTTGTGCAGTGGAGAAGAGTGTCCTGGAGTCCAGTGGAGTGGCATATTGTAGAGTGGAGTAGAATGTTGTAGAGTAGAGTGGTGTGGAGTGGAGTAGAGTGGACTGGCGTAGCATACAGTGGAGTAAAGTGCTAAAGAGTAGAGTTGTGTGTAGTACAGTGGGGTGGACAGGCGTGTTGTACAGTGTTGGTAAGTGTCTTTGAGTGGAGAAGAGTAGTGTGCCACAGAGTGGATTACAGTGTTGTACAGTGGAGTGGAGTGGAGTTGCATGGAGTAGAGTGTGGTACAGTATGGTACAGTAGAGTGGCATACACTCTCTTAGAGTTGAGTGGCTTACAGTTGAATAGCATAGAGTGCAGTAGTGGAGTACAATGGAGTACAGTGAAGTAGTGTCTCAGAGTAGAATATAGTAAAGTAGGGTGGAGTGGCATAGAGGGAGTTGCGTAGAGTGTCGTGGAGTAGAGTGCAGTGGTACAGAGTGAAGTAAAGTGCTGTAGACTGACATTGACAGGAGTATATAGTTGTAGAGTGGAGTGCTAATGAATCGAGTATAGTCCCATAGAGTGGAGTAGCATACAGTGGAGTGGCTTAGAGTGGAGTGGAATGACATACAGTGGAGTAGCATACAGAGAAATAGTGTACAGTGGAGTGGCGTACAGTGGAGTGATAAAAAGTGGAGTGGGGTAGAGTGTAAGAGCGTAGATTAGAGTGGCATACAGGGGAGTGAGGTAGAGTGTAGTGGCATATAGTGGAATAGCGTAGAGTGGAGCGTCAAAGAGTGGAATAGCGTATAATGGAATGGTGTACAGGGGAGCAGCGTAGAGTGGAGGAGCATTGTGTGGAGTTGCGTACAGTGGAGTGGCATAGACTGGAGAGGTATAGACTGGAATAGCATAGAGTGGAGTGGCGTAGAGCAGTCAAGTGTGGTAGTAGTGTAGGGTGAGGTGGCGTAGAGTGGAGTGGCGTACAGCTGAATAGCATAGAGTGGAGTGGCATAGAATGTAGTGGCAGATAGTGGAGTGGCATAGGCTGGAGTGGCGTAGAGTGGAGTGGTGTACAGTGGAATAACGTACACTGTAGTGGGTTAGAGTGTTGTGGACTGGAGTGGCACAGACTGGTGTGATTTAGAGTGGAAAACCGTAGAGTGGAGTGTGGTAGAAGCAAGCTTGATAGAGTGTTGTGGGGTAGACTGTAGCAGCATATAGTGTATTAGCATACAGTGGAGTGGCGTAGCATAGATTGTAGTGGCGTAGAGTGGAATAGCAGAGAGTGTAGTGCTGTAGAGTGGCGTGGCATACAGTGGAGTAGCGTACAGTGTAGTTGTGTTCAGTGTACAGTGTAGTGGGGTAGCTTAGAGTGTGGTAGAGTGGAGTTGTGTACAGTGGAATAGCTTACAGTGGAGTGGCAAAGGGTGGAATAGCATACAGTAGAGTGGCGTGGGGTGGAGTGGTGTAGAGTAGAGTTGCCTAGAATGTAGTGGAGCACAATGTAGTGGCATATAGTGGAATAGCGTAGAGTGGAGTGGCGAAGAGTGGAGTGGGGTACACTGGAAAAGTGAACACTGTTGTGGCGATCTGTCAGCAGCACAAAACCAGTAACGCTACTAACCTTTGAAACCACCAGCAGGAACGAAGGAACATAGAGAAGCCCCCCTACTGCCCTGAGCGTAACCCCACACAGAGTAATGACACACCACTATGCAGGGGAACACCCTGGGGAAAAGGGAAGAGGATAAAACAAAAACTACAGCTGCTAGGATAGTATCTTCTTTGTACCCAAGTCTGGTCTAGGAGTTTGGTACGTCGTCAGAAGTCACCCAAAGGTGAGTGCTGGATACGAGAGAAAAGAGAGAAGTGTGAGAGAGAGAACAGGGAGTTGCACTCATACATAAATAACAGAACGCTCAAAGCTTCGCTATACTCACAAACACGTATGCAGCATCAATCTGATAATGGAACATGAAACAATAATCCTGTTTTGGGAGACCATCAACATTAGGCAGAAGATAGTATGCAAAAAGGCACAGCGAAGACCAAAGCAAAATGTCCAGTACAATAGGTGATGTTTTAGCAGCTAGAAACCTGAGCCACAGCAATGCTCCAATGCTCATCTAGGCCAAAAACCAGTATAACCTATGCACAGCCCGCTAATAGAACAGCAGTAAATTGCACCCGTCCGCTGTTGCACACACAGCGTTGATAATGCCTTTCCACTGCCCTCACACTCCCACTGGTTACGGAATTGCAGTTGAAATTAAACAAACAAATGTTACTGAGTGTGAATGCGGGAGGAGCGCTCCTGTGCTTCACTCCCGACTTTATATTAACGATACTTGGTGATGGCCGTAGACAGAGCGGCTAACACCAAGGAACTCTGGGCGGCTAGGAATCACTGTCGGGAGCAGGGGAGACCGAAGGAATCCTTGAAGTCTCCACATCCAGGGGAACACTCTCTCGGGAAAAGACTCCAGCGGGAATAAACTCCGTCTGCGTTGTACAGGATCCAGCGGGGAACACACTTCCGCTTTCAGGAGCTCTGGAAGCTACGGGAAACCAAACGTTTTCATGAACAGGAACCCCGGCAAGGTGATTAGCAAGGTTGTTGGCGAGATTGTCAAACTCCAACCCCAGGAAGGGGAGGGGCTATATAGCACCGGACTTCCAGGTAATTCCTGATCCTCATACCGGCCATGCGTCCCAAGGCATTCTGGAACTCGGAGTTTCTCTGGAACCAACTGCCTGCTGGCGGCGCTAGCTTCCCATCAGACACACCCACATGCACACAGGGGAGGGAAACCCTATGCGTAGAGGCCACCGACCCCTGCTGAGTGAATATGACAACTGTAGTGTGTAGAATGGAGTGGCATAGACTGGAATGGTGTGAAGAGTAATCGTGTACCACTGAAGAGTGTAGATTGGAGTGGCATAAAGTGGAGTGGTGTAGAGTAGAGTGGCAAAGAGTGAAATAGCATACATGGCACAGAGTGGAGTGGCGTAGAGTGGAGTGGCGTAGAGTAGAATAGGATAGAGTGGAGTGGCGCAGAGAGGAGTGAGGTAGAGTAGAGTGGCATAGAGTGAGGCGGCTTAGAGTAGAGTGGCATACACAGTACTTAAACAGCGTAGAGTTGCGTGGCTTAGAGTGTAGTGGCACACTGTGGAATGGCATACGCTGGAGTGGCATACAGTGGAGTGGCATACAGTGGAACTGCATACAGTGGAGTGGTGTACAGTGCAGTGGTATAATGTGGAGTGTGGTAGAGGTTAGTGAAGTACACTGGTATAGCGTGAAGTGGAGTGGCGTAGAGTGAAGTGGTGTAGAGGGGAGTGCACAGAGTGGAATAGCGTATAGTAGAGTGGCGTAGTGTGGAGCGGTGTAGAGTGGAGATGCATTGAGTGGAAAGAGGTACATTGCAATACTGTATAGTCGAAAAGCGTAGAGTGGAAGACCATACAGTGGAGTGCTGTATAGTGGAATAACGTACACTGAAGTGGGGCAAAAAGGAGGGGCGAAGAGTGAAGTGGCACAAAGTGGAGTAAGATACAGTGTAGTCGCATACAGTGGAAATCGTACACTAGAGTGGCGTAGAGTGGGTGGTGTACAGTGGAATAACGTACACTGTAGTGGGTTAGAGTGTTGTGGACTGGAGTGGCACAGACTGGTGTGATTTAGAGTGGAAAACCGTAGAGTGGAGTGTGGTAGAAGCAAGCTTTATAGAGTGTTGTGGGGTAGACTGAAGCAGCATACAGTGTATTAGCATACAGTGGAGTGGCGTAGCATAGATTGTAGTGGTGTAGAGTGGAATAGCAGAGTGTAGTGCTGTAGAGTGGCGTGGCATAGAGTGGAGTAGTGTACAGTGTAGTTGTGTTCAGTGGAATAACGTTGACTGTAGTGGCATACAGTGGGGTGACATAGAGTGGACTGCCATATAGTGGAAAAGCATAGAGTTCAGTCGCGTAAAGTGAAGTGTCGTACAGTGGAATAGCGTGGAGTGGCATATAATGGAGTGGAGTGGCATGCATTGGAATAGCGTACAGTGGAGTGGTGTACACTGAAATGGCATAGAGTGGAATAGTGTAGAGTGTAATGCCATAGACTGGAGTAGTGTACCGTGCAATAGTGTAGAGTGGAGTAGTGTAGAGTGAAGGGGTGTACAGTGGAAGGGCATAGACTCAAGTGTCATACAATGGAGTGGGGTAGAGCGTAATAGCGTGCAGTGTAGTGGTGTAGAATGGACCGGCATAGAGTGGACTGGAGTAGAGTGGAGTGGCGTATACTGGAGTGAAGGAGTGCGGTGTGTGGAGTGGAGTGGCATAGAGTGGAGTGTGGTACTTGAAACTGACATATCGTGAATGTGGGTGAACGGATATTAACATAATGTTTAAGGAATATAGATTATGAGGTGTGTAGAAATCGATTAAATACTGTATTTTGGTTTGTAAAACCATAAAAGCAATAGAGTGATAAAAACAATTCATATTAATACAATTCCTACCATGATAAAAACAAAGTGCATATTATCAAACAGCAGCTATGAGTAATTATGGCACATCACAATATAAAATTTAAGGTAAGTCAGTTGTGCAACAATCCGACCCCTAGGATAGTTTTTACAAATTCTGGGTCACTATAAAAACAGTTGCTAGTACATTTCATTCAAAGACATCTTAATATGTGCATATTATCAATTAGCAGCAAGTGAGGTGCAGTACATACTTGTGGAATGTCACCCACAGCACGCATGTTAAACCACAATTTAGCCACTACAATTGTTCTTCACAATTCATTAGCCACTTTGTATTTTCTGATTGATTCTCCAAGCCCAGCAAAGATACATAGAGACTGTGAACACAATCTGTTCCCTTATGTCACATCTGCACAGTCTATGCTTCCCAATAATGAGCCATGCCCATGAGTTTACACATTGTGACCAACCTACTTCTTCAAGCAGGGGCATAGCTTCGGGGGGGGGAGGGGTGTTTGTGGTGTTACACCCTCCCCCTAATAAATTTAATAGTTAATAAATAGTTGGGTACAGGAGCTTTCAATCAGGTACAGGGGCAGCTGGTGACATTTGAAAGTGGTAAGGCGTAAATGTTCAGGATCAGTGACCTGTAGTGAGCAAGCTTGACTGTCATAATGGGGGTCTGAGGGGATTATTCTCCTGCAAACAAATGAAAAAAGCTTGGGCAAATGGTGCTTTTTAAAGCATATTTGAGCAAGCAAGAAGGTTAATAAGGAAATTGTGAAAGTGTAGTTCTGACATCAATAAAGAGATTTCATATGATGACGTACAAAGCTGCTTTTTCAGTATAGCCCGTGCCTACTATTGAACCCAATCCAATCCTGCAGTGACCAGTTATAGAAAAGTGTGTGTGGAAGAATTGGGAATGCTTTTTTTGTGCAATGCACACTGTCTGTTATGTTTGTGGGACGGTGGATCTCCTTCATATAAGGTTGCTGTGTGACCGACCCAATTCTAGCGCCTTAAACCCAGTGGAGTGTTATGAAAATCATGCTTTAACTGATAGTGTTCTCAACCCGGTTTAATCACCTCGTTAGCAAAACATAGTAGGGGCCTATGTTATTCTCTAAACCCCAAGGGGTCGTTTTTCCCGTACGAATCGTACAAGTCCCGTCCCACCCGTGAAGTACAATTCGTACGGGAAAAATACATACGGATCGGCCCGATCCGTACAAATTCGATTCGGAAAAGTTGTACGAGATGGACCCGGACACTTTTCCGTACGAAGCCTAAAAATACAGTCCGATCGTACAAGTACGATCCAGACCGGCTTTCCGATTTAGGATTCGTACTGAAAACGTCCCGTCCACGGGGAATGACTTCACCCGCTACAAAGCAAACATTGTACGACTCGTATCCCGGGAAAAGTAGTTCCCGGGGTGCGAGTCGTACAGGGGTACGAGTCATACAGGCCCCCCCATGCATATGTATGCACCTCACAACAACATCATCGCGTATGTACGGTACGTACCCCAACATCACGTATGTACGCACCCCACAACAACATCATCGCGTATGTACGGTGCGTACCCCAACATCGCGTATGTACGCACCTTACAACAACAACATCGCGTATGTACGATGCGTACCCCAACATCGCATATGTACGCACCTCACAACAACATCGTGTACGTACACACCTTACAACAACATCATCGCGTATGTACGCACCTCACTACAACATCATCGCGTATGTTCGGTGCGTACCCCAACATCACGTATGTACGCACCCCACAACAACATCATCGCGTATGTACGGTGCGTACCCCAACATCGCGTATGTAGGCACCTCACAACAACATCATCGCGTATGTACACACCTTACAACAACATCATCGCGTATGTACGGTGCGTACCCCAACATCGCGTATGTACGCACCTCACAACAACATCATCGCATATGTACGGTGCGTACCCCAACATCGCGTATGTACGCACCTCACAACAACATCATCGCGTATGTACACACCTAAAAACAACATCATCGCGTATGTACGGTGTGTACCCCAACATCGCGTATGTACGCACCTCACTACAACATCATCGCATATGTACGGTGCGTACCCCAACATCACGTATGTACGCATCCCACAACAACATCATCGCGTATGTACGGTGCGTACCCCAACATCGCGTATGTAGGCACCTCACAACAACATCATCGCGTATGTACACACCTTACAACAACATCATCGCGTATGTACGGTGCGTACCCCAACATCGCGTATGTACGCACCTCACAACAACATCATCGCATATGTATGGTGCGCACCCCAACATCGCGTATGTACGCACCTCACAACAACATCATCGCGTATGTACACACCTAAAAACAACATCATCGCGTATGTACGGTGTGTACCCCAACATCGCGTATGTACGCACCTCACAACAACATCGCGTATGTACGCACTGTACAATTGCAATGTAAAACAGCACAAGGAGGGTCTATTCGACTCGCACAACACCACAAAACACGTCTACAGTGCACAAAACATGGAAATTACTGACCTGGCCACATCCAAACAGGCAAACAGCGGGCCAAACTCACAACCACCCCTTATAACACACCCACCAAAAATTCAAACTGAGGCCCACCTACAAATGGACCAACAAAAAGGGCCCACACACACAAACCATGAGCCTTTGCAACAGACTCACTGCAGCTAGAGAGCACACACCAACAACTGCACCCATCCACCTTAACATATACACCTTCACACAACCTCCTTCACACATACCTCCCTCTCCACATTCAGACACACAACTTCACATTCAGACCCACACACCCACAACCTTCCACACCCTCACCCCACACCATGCCCACAGACAAGAATCCAAAGTTCACAAGGGAGGCGCTGGAGATCCTTGTCAATGAAGTCATCAGAGTCGAGCCACAGCTGTTTGGAACATTGGTCACACAGACCAGCATAGCCGAAAAATCACACCTGTGGCAGAGGATCGTCGATAGGGTGAATGCTGTTGCACCCATCAGAAGGACCAGGACTGAATTCCAAGCCAGGTGGTACGATCTGCGGAGGGCAGTCAAGCGAAAAATGAATGACGACTACGCCCAGAGCAACATCACTGGAGGTGTTGGGCCCCGCAGACCAGTACATTTCCATCCCTGGGAGGAGAAGGTGATGGCCCTGCTTCCGCCGGTGGGAGTACATGGACTTCAAGGAGTTCCAGAGCCTGGTGAGTACACAAACAACGTATGTAACATGGGGGTAATGGCATCCACACCCCAACTACACAAAATGCACGCAACTACCTCCAAACACTCACTGGCCAGAACCATAGTCAAAAACAAGGACAATGCCACTAACATGTGTATGCCCCATTGAGAAAGCAAGGCCATGCTATGTCCCATGCTACACGAAGCACTAACCCAAGAATGGATGTCCGGTACGCTGGGAGGGTGGGTGTCACAAAATACATTGTTGAACTCCAAATCAGACACAATTGCCCTCATCCCATATGGCCCAGGTACATACCCATGCACCATGCTCAATGCACAGGGACTGTGAAAGTACTGACAAGATAGCTGATACTCGGCCCTGGTGGGGCAGCACAAGGCCCTCCTGTGACCAGTGCAAACACAAACACCAAGACAACAAGGTCAGATATCTAGGACAGGAACTCACACTCACTGTCATGGCAGCATGCTCCATGGGGGGACAGCTACATCACCTGGGAGCCCCAGTGCAAAATCACACTACACCCACCAGCAGGCCCTGTCACACACACCCCTTACACAAGCAGACACCCCCAGAGCAGGCAATGGATTTACCCACTGTCACAATGGACATGTAACACAACAAGATCAATACATAACCGAAGAAGCATCCAAGCCAAAAATCAACAAGTCAAAGACTCAGGAACACATATCAATCTGTCCCCCGCAACAAACCCATCCACAAGTGAACATTGAGGAGAATGCTAGGCACATACAACTACCTGGAGGAACAGTGCCAACTAGAATGTGTATGAAACATGGATGTTGCATGAAACAGCATTAACATTGACTGTCTCTCACACACAGGGCAACGTGAGGAATCTCCCCCAAACAATGGGGGTGAAGAATCACAGTCCCAGGCTTGGGAGGAACCTGATCCCACCGGCAGCGACGCCTCTCAACACTCCACGGATGACCCCGACCAACCTGGACCCTCTGCTGTCCAAGCCCCTGCAGCACCTGGTTCAGGAACATCTGTGCCAACCACCACCCCCATTCCTGCCACATCCCATGAGACACCGAGGAGCCCTGCCCGCAGTGAACAACTGAGCCAGTCTGACCAGGAGGGACAAGGTTCGCCAGGCACCCAGGAGGAGGCAGACAACACCACCACTGCCATACCTCAGGGGTCCCGTAATCCCAATGTGCCCACAACGGCAGGCCAGGCTCGTGTGGGCAGGGGTAGTGGGAGTGGAGGCAGGCGGAGGCGAGAACCTGACCAGCCAGCTGAAGAGACCGGTATGTCACACACACACAACATCATGGAGGCATACCGGCGTGACACCAGGGAGATCAGCCAGGTAGTTGGGACACTCACAGAGATAAAGGGGACCATCACAGAGATGAAGAACCAGCAGGCCGAGCAACATGCCAGTCAACAAGAAAACCAAGGACGGATGGAGGCAAGACTGGCTGAGCTCCTGGCGGTGCAAATGGACATAAGCCATTCACTCTGTCGGGTCGCAGACAACATGGGCAACCCTCCCTGTGCCACCAGGCGAAAGACCACCACCAGCAACAGCGAGGGAGGAGGAGGAGGATTTGTCCGACGTAGCGTCCCAAGCATCGTCAAGGCCTACATCTGAGGGTCCCCTGAGGAAGGTGGGTCATCCACGGAAAAGACAGTGAGAGGCAGTGGGCCATCCACATCTCCTAGGTCACCTGGCCTGGCACCTGGCCTTCATGTGCAACAGCATCACCTCATTGACTGACATTCTCTGCCACATGGACTTGCTGGTCACAGTCTGGCCAATGATGCCAAACACTGTGGTCTGGACTCTGCTGCTTTCAAATGCCAAGGATCCCACCTCCCCCTGGGAACTATGGATTCTATGGTCCCTGTATTGCACCTTTTTCTTGCACAAATCACGCCCCAGACCTACAATTAAAAAAAAAAAAAATTTGATGTTGCAGTCATTTCGCATGAGTCCACAACATAGGTGTGGGGATATGTCAAAGTATGCCTGAGTGTGGAACTAACTCCAGCCATCCATACACTGGGATCTGAGTCCGGTCGAGGACACACCTGGGTCACAATGTATCATCAAATACAGACATGGAGCCCAATACTCACCCGTGATGGCCTCAAGCTGCTGAGGGGGGGCTTGCACTACTGCTCGGACAGACCAATTTGGAAGAGTATCATGAAGGCGTAGAGGTCATGGGTCATGTGGAGGTGCCCGGGGAGGGAGTCCCAGGTCTGTTTGGCGAGGTGGGAGAACTATCTCCTGCATGCAATTGTTTTGTGGATGTGATGAATGGTGGCCAGGGCAAGGTTGTCTGCACGGAGTTGGGCCAACGGGGTGTTGGATGACAGACGTCCAAGGTCGGTTTTGGGTCTGGGGTTGTGGACTGCCTCCTGAGTGTGGGTGAGGAGTCTGAAGGTGATCCTGCAGCAGACAGTGAGCCATTGTAGCTATCTCAGGTGGACGGTGATGTGGCTGGGGCGGGGGATGTTGAAGATGAGGTGTGTGGATGCACCCTGGATGTGGACAAGTTCTCCTGCAGTTTTGCTGTTGTCCCTCCGTAAAGGGCGTTGCTGTAGTTGACCCGGCTGGTGTCATGGACCTGGGGGACGGTCTGTCTTGCCTTGGAGTGGATCTATCTGTGGATCATTTGCAGCATGCGGAGGGTGTTGCAGCATGAGGATGGTGTTGAGTTGCATGGTAATTGTGAACGATGAGTGCATGATGAACACCAGCTTGCGTGCGTGGCCAATGGGTGCTGGTGCGGTGCCCAGGCCGGTGGGACACAAGGAATTGACCCAGCCGTAAGGAGACAATCCTCAGATGATGACCTCAGTCCTGTCCAAGTCCAGCCTCAGGTGGCTGATGTTCAGCCATTCGTCAACGGATCTCATGCCTTCTTGAAGGTTGGATCTGGCAATGGCTGGGTCTTTGGTGAGGGTGAGGAGCAGCTGGGTGTAATTGGCATACGAGATGATGATGAGGACGTGTGCGCATGTGATGGTGGAGAGGGGGGTCATGGAGACATTGAAGATCGTCACGCTGAGAGATGAGCCCTGGGGCATGGGCCAGATGACCCCAGTGTACCACATGCGGAAGGGTGGAGGCCGACTCCCTGGGCCTTGCTGGTGAGCTACTTCTTGATTTAATCCTGGGCCCTCCTCTCGATACCAGTGTTGGAGATGTGTGAGCTGACAGTGTGGTAGCACATGGTGTACAATGCTGTTGAAAGGTCAAGGGGGATGGTCTCACCATTGTTGAGCAGGGCAAAGTTGTCGCTGGTGGTGGCAATTATGACGGTTGCAGTGGTGTGGTTACTGTGGAAGATGGTCTGGTGCCGGTTGCCTGGAGCTGTTTGCGTGGAGGAAGTTTGTCAGTTGCTCGTTGAGTGTCTTCCTGATGACATTTGCTGGGTAGGGAAGCAGGATGATGTTCCAGGAGTTCCTGCGGTACTGCCGTCCGTTGTTTAAGAATGGCCTGGGTCCCTGCATGCCTCCAGCTCCCATGGAATGCTGCAAACTCAAAGGAGACATTCATGACGTGCTGGACGTGGGCTTTAAGGATGGGGAATGATGTGGTTGAGAAGTTGTGTGGGAAGGGGCCTGATGGAGAACCAGAGTGGATGGTGCACTTGAGCCAGGTGGTGTATTTGCTGCTGACGGGAGTCCAGAACCTGAGGGGGGTTTGTCCCGCGGATAATAGTGGTGTCTGCCTCTGTGTGCCAAGGCTGTCATGTATGTCAATGAGCTTGCAGTGGTAGAAATTTGCAAGGGATTTGATCTGCCTTGCAAGGGTGGGGTGTCTTTTGGATGGAGAGCTGCTGTCAGTCCACTCACAATGTTGATGAGCTCCTTTATGTCATGTGTTGTGGTGCCTCGGCCCTATCTGAAGGATCTCCACTTGTCCTTGCTGATGAGATGGTGATGGCTGTGTGTGGCGTTTTCCAGGGCTGTAAGGTAACTGATGGTTCTTTGTGTTGCAAGGTTTGCACAAGAGTCCGGCTAGATCTGTATGAGTCCAGTAGGTCTGCCTTGTCCCAGGTGGCTTAACTGTTGTTGTGCTTCACAGGAAAGTCTGTCAATGTGGCAAGATTGTTGGATCAGTTGCCGATCCAGTGTGTGAGGTTGCAGGGTGTGGCAGGGGTGTTGGTTCGAGTGTCCCACACAGTTTGTCTGTGGTGACTTACATCAAGCATCTTTGGGGGATCGGTAGCGGGGTGTGGGGCAGTGTGTTGCTTGTTGGAGACGTGGATGCAAATGTTGATGGACCAATGATGGATGGTGGTGTGGTTCTCCTCCAGCAAGAAGTTACTGGCCCCCAGCCACATGTAGCCTGTGGAGGTGAGGGCGTGCGTGCAGATGTATGTGTTGATGGATTTGGGGATTTGTGGATGTAGGTCTGGAGATCTGTAGATGAGAGTTACTCTGAGGGTTGCAAGGGGGTTGGTGCAAAACCGGATTTGTGACTCTGAGGGTGTACTTGTGAATAAATTGCAAGTCATCCGCCGGGATTGTTGGTGCCGTCCCTGTGGGTGATCTTGTATCCATCAGAGATGGCAATGAAGAAGTTGTGTGCTGAGGATGCTTTTATCCAGGTTACTGTCATGAAGGTGATGTGTGGGGCTGTTGTGTTGAGGAGGTAACAGAGTCCAATGGCGTGCCGGTGGACGGAGCGGGTGTGGAGTAGGAGGCACATGACCTGGTTGTCCTGACAGGGTCTGGTAGGCGGGGCAGGGCTGTGTAGGCAGTTGGAGTTGCACACTCAGCATGCAAAGGTATTGTGTGTGCGCTTAGGGGTTGCCTGATAGCAGGCGGTTGCTTGTCTGGTGGACATTGCTTGGAGGGATGGCTGCAGCATGAGCCTGTTGTGTGACGTGGGTCATGCAAGGACCAGAGGGTCGTGCACTGTGCACGTTGCAGTTGCAGGCGGTCCTGCCTTTGGCACGGCGTTGGCGCAACAGTGGCACAGACAAGCTGCTGGCTGCATTATGAATGGGTGGAGGGGGGAAGGGAGGAGCATTTTGGAGGCGTGTGGGTTGCAGAATCAGGGCACTTGGTGGGGCGGTGCCGCAGGTGAGGCAGCAGCAGGCGGAAGGGGTGAGAAACTAGGCAAAAAGTAGCACACAAAGACAAGGAGGTCAGAAAGGCACAGTGCAACAGGTGTATGTAAAGGAAGGAGTGTCAGGTTACTCATGGGTCACTCCGAGAAAATGTATGAAGAATCAACAAAAATGACGGCCACAGGATCAGGCAACAAAATGTGGAGCTGGGCACAGGAGACACACCGTCAGCAGGCTTTGACGTCCCGTTGTGGGGAGCAACCTGCACAAATACATACACAATCAGGTACTTCATGCACAATAGAGATTATTAGCCATGAAGAACTGCATGCATGTTGCTGAAGTACACATACACTCATATGCTCAATCTTTGACAATTATGCCATAGATGACGCATGCAACCTGGCAAGAGATCTGCAGTGACAGAGATGAGGCACTTTGGATTGTGCTGAACACCTTTATTGCACAAACTCACACATAGGGAAATGCATCCATACAAACAGACTCACAGGTCAGTTGACAAAACATGTGGGACATACGCTGGACCCCCCCTTCACAACACGGATGTTATGAATCCCATTGAACTGGCACACAAGTTAAGGGGATGAGCCAAACACATCCTGCTGCACACGGAGAGGCTGCAAATCACCATAGAGCCTGTTGTTGTGATGTCCCACACTATGTCCACCCGTAGCATCAGCAATGTTTCAGAGGCAAGGTTTACGCACATTGATGCCTTCATCAGATTCCACACTCCACTACAGATGACTGTCAAGAAGGGTGACTATCATGTCATGGGAGTGATGCTACATGCTATATGCTCCATGGTGAGAAGACATGTATGTATGGTACCACAACATGCACAGAAGCAGTCCCCGCACATTCCCAACCCGTACCACCACCAAAAAGCCTTGCTGCAATCCTTACCCAAACTCACATTTCCACATGTCCGTGCATGGAACGCTGATTCAGCACACGTTGCAATCCTCATGAGGAATAGCAGGAGGACAAAGATTACACGAGCAGACAACAGGCGCAAAAACCTGGGAATGACAGACACACAAGAAGTCACCTAAAACAAATCTCGCTGCACATATGGTCAGTTACGAAACATGAACAATGTTGGACACATGCAAATTTCAAAGAAAGTCTCTCCGCAAAACTGTGTGGCATGACATCATCACTCGAGTGACACATCAGTACACACATCAAAGTCACTTTGCATTCAGTCAGCTGGACACACACATTGCAACACATGCCACTCAATGCTACAAGCTTGCACACTCATACCCAGTGACTCACCATTATGAGAAGAAGTTGCGTATGAGCTGACTCCAGATATCATCCTCCTCCTCCTCATCACTTGCCTCGTGACCAAGCCCTGGATCCTCCACGGGTGGGTGTTGCTGCTCATCAGGATCAAGGATGAGTGGCACTGCCTTCTCAACGGCCATGTTGTGCAGCATGCAGCACGCAATGAAGATTTTGCACACCTTCTCCTTTGCATATGGGAGGGACCCGCCTGTCTTGTCAAGGCACCGGAATCGGCCCTTCAGGAGGCCAAACGTCCTCTCAATCACTCGCCTGGTCTGCACGTGTGCATTGTTGTACCTGTGCAGCTGTTCTTGGGTTGCGGAGAGGTGTCTTTAGCCATGGCATGTTGGGATATCCAGAGTCTCCTACATGGAAACATCATGTAAATAAGTGGGTCAGGAGATGCCGTAAGAGCCAAAGGTACCGCAACACACAGGACCAACAGAATATACCCACCAACAAGACATGCTCGTTCGTTGTGCAGCCGCAGCATCATTTGTGGCACCCTGCTACGCCTCATGATGTAGGCATCATGTGCTGATCCTGGAAAACGTGCACAGACATGGGAAATCAGCATGTTAGCAAGACACCCCACAAGGGCATTTATTGAGTGGTAATGTTTACGGTTGCGATAGGCTTGCTCCTGTGCCTGTGGTGGTACCAAAGCCACATGTGTCCCATCAATGGACCCAATGACATGGGGCATCTCTCCCAGGGCATAGAAATCACCCTTCACATCTGTCAACTCCTCAGGAGTAGGAAATTTGATGAATTCATCAAGGTGCTCCTACATGGCTGCCAAAACATCACGCAGTACACGGCTGAACATTGTCTGTGACATCCCACCAACATCAGCTATGGTCAATTGAAACGTACCTGTGGCAAAAAAATGTAGGGCTGCCATCACCTTCATCTTTGGGGTCAGCGCAGTAGGATACCTGTGTCGCGGTTGGAGGTGTGGTGCCAGCTTGTCGGTCAAGTCCTCAATCAACTGTTGAGTGAATCTGTAACGTCGGATGCAGGCACGTTCCCTCATGGCAGCCAAGTCTGGCATTGTTCTTGGGACAGGCGATGCCCTGCAAGACATTGTTAGGAATTATGAAGATTGAGAGTCTGCCAACATCAATGTCAATGAACATAGCACATGCTAAACTGCTACTAAACATCAGGTGACTATGGAGTTTGGTGTGTGCAATACATCCAGGACACAAATGCCAGCTTGCTGGCACTCCTACGAAAAGCCAGATACACCTGTTGATTGTCAAGTCTACATGACATGCCCTGAAATGAGCCGAGGGCAAATCTGAGTGAACAGCCAGTGATATCACCGGAGTGACACACATCCACATAGCAGCATTGGAAGGCTGTCATCTCATCCAGACAGTTGACTGCAAGACACACGCACAGGTCACATGGAATGTCAAATGTACATATGAAACACATTGCGATGAAGGGGTACATGTGACAACAAATAAACACAGCCATTGAGACGACGCAGACATGTATGCCTGGGAAAATATGATGTCCAATGCACACAGACCCTACAGCCATGGGAATCCACATGTGGCATGGTGTGCGTAGATGTGTGCCATGCCCATCTCCACACAGACCCATGTTGGATGCACCAACAGCAGATGCAGTTGACGGAACACTAACAGCAAGCTCAAGGGAACACATGACACACACCTGACATAGTCACATAGGGGCATGCTGATCGTGACATGTCAGTTGATAGAGTGTCTCTGTCCCTGGCATCAGGAGACAGGTGTGGGTGGTGATGACTGTGCTATCCCACTGCTGCTGTGCATGACACAGTTGGACTACAGACACACATGTGGCAAGTGTCAAGGTGATGTGTGCCACATAGTGCCCCATCACACATGACATGTGTCCACAGGTCATCACACATCAATTGTGCAACTAGATGAGTGGACCTGTGCAATATCACTGGCTGACACACCTAGGGCCTGCACATGAAAGTATGCAATGACAAGTACTGGATGGACATCCTTGTGCGACTCGTAACCCTCCATTCCTGCCGTGTGTATGCCTCGTATCACTATTGTAGTGGTGTGAACTTGTGAAACGCACCGTACCCACGCATTCATTGCGTATGTACGGTCCGTATCACTATTGTACTGGTGATGTACGGGTACGTGTGAAACGCACCGTACACCCGCATTCATTGCGTGTGTACGGTCCGTATCACTATTCTACTGGTGTCGTAGGGGTACGTGTGAAACGCACCATACACCAGCATTCATTGTGTGTGTATGGTCTGAATCACTATTGTACTGGTGCCGTACGGGTACATGTGAACGCACCGTACACCCGCATTCATTGCGTGTGTACGGTCCGTATCACTGTTCTACTGGTGCCGTACGGGTATGTGTGAAACGCACCGTACATGTGTGTGGATTTCAAAATTACATAGGGGACAAGTATTAGGCCCAAAATGCATGCTGGTTGTCATGGATACAGAGTTTTCATTTGCAATGTGTCCATCAGGTGTCCTGGAACAGCCAGTTGGCCAAATAATACAATGTTGCAAAGTGGTTGTTGACTTGACATGATGCTCAAAATTTGAACGATGGGAATGCGTGTCATTGGTGTATGTTTAAAGTGATTGGAGTAAACGTATGATGCGAATGAGTCTGACCAATCACTCTGTACTCCTCTAAATGAATGCCCCTCAGCAAGACAGATATAAGGCAGCCAGAACCCATGAGAGGGCACTTGCCTGCACAACTTTCCAGTCGACCACACTGCTGCTGTCTCTGCTTCCTCTGGACCATGTCGCGTACTGTGGAGAGGGCCCAGCCATTCACCCTAGAGGAGAATGAGGCGTTGCTGGACGTCCTCCTCCCACAGTACCCCAAGCTGTATGGGAGACCATGGGAGCAGGTGAGTGCTGACTCCACTACCTTTCCCTATGCACCTGTTGTGTGACTGTCACTTCTGTCATTGTGTTCAGGTGTGACAGGCATGCACAGTTGTTTAGAGTGGGTCCCAGGGGGGGACATGCTTATGTCTCTCATGCAGAGCATGAGGTAGTTCCTGTGTGAACTCCTCACTTGCATTGTGCTTACTGTGACATTCACTGCATAGTGCATGACACATTCAGCCTGGCAGATCCTTGGTGGTTTTTTTTCCTATTGTCCTGAGGTGATTCAGTGGTCCCCCCCGGTGTGACAGATGACTGTACCAACAGATGTGTATGAGTTGAGTGGACCTGTGGTGAGAGTGTCCAAATGATGTGTACGACCTCATGGACATTGATGTGTGTGAATGTTCCTTGTCATGTGGGTGAGTGTCATTGTGAAGTGTTGCACCACAGCTGCATGGAGGAGGAAACAGCTCTACCCATCTGATGTGACAAGTAAGCCGTGCTGTGTGTCTGACTTGCAGAGCTAGCACGACACCTGTGACACCCCACAGGCAAGTGGCACATGTGCAGAGTGAGGGTTGTATCCACTGTTGTGACTGACAGGCGAGTGATCTGTGCCTGGGTGTGTCTGTCTAGTCTGCTGAGGGTGCGTCAGTGGAGTGGGACATGTGACTGCTTGGCACGTGCTGTCCATCTGCCTGCTGTTGCATGTGCTGCACAGTGTGTGCCATGATCAGTGAGTGTGTCGCACCCCTTATGCCACCTGTTGACTTTCAATGCCATGTAGTGCATTGGGGCTTGCACACAGGCCAATTTCTCATAGAGAATGATGCCATTCCTGTCAGCATCCTATGCCCTGTTCAACATATCAAAAATGTTCAAATGTGTGTCTCTGGGACATGGAGCTGGTGTAGTGATGTTGTCTCACTTTGTCATCCTGACAGGTAACTGCCTACGAGAAGATGGTGATCTGGCAGGACATCGTCAGGGCTGTGAGATTGGCGGGGGATCACAGTCGGTGCCTACCACAGGTCCGACAACGGTGGCAGGACATCCGGTGCTGGATCCGGCGGATTGCCCGGGTCCAGCTGGGGCTCGTTACTCCTCGCCCCCACGGCGGGCGCCGACGCCTTACCTCCCACATGACCCGTGTCCTGGCGGTGGTCTTCCCTGATCTCGATAGGCAGTTACAGGAGAGACTGCAGCAACGAGGGGGTGGGTACATGGCTGTTTGTTGTGTTATGTGTCACCAGCTTTTGGAAGTGCTCTGTAGCCTGGATACACTCCCAGAGTTTATATGTGCAGTGCATTTTCTGTTCCCCAATGTCACCTGGTGCTCTTTTTCATCGCTTCCCCTCCTTGACATGTGTCCCCTGGTCTGTGTGTAATCACATTTGACATGGTCATCTAGGGTGCCAGAAAATCAAAGTGCACATTGCTTTCCGCATCATGTGGGAGGGTGGTCTGTGACATGTGTTGGTACCTTGCCTGTGCCATGACCTGTTCACTATGTTGGGGGTCCATATTTGTTGGCACTGATGATGAGTCTCAACATAGGAGTGTGAGGTTTCAACTGAACACTCTTGCAGCATGCATGACCAATGTTGTGGCCTCAGACATGATGTGCATGAGTGGGAGATATGCATAGTGCCATGACGGTTGCTCATGGTACAGTCAGCTAATTCCAGGAACACGGAGCAGTGTGCCCACTACAATCCCCTGAGACACCCTGGCCTCCTAATCATGTGTGTCATCCAACACTGTGCACATTCTCTGTGGGTTCAGCATAGGTCTGCCTCTGTGGCATTGTTCCATGGCCTAGTTTGTATATTTCCAATGTGTGCTACATGTGTCCACTGGACAGGGATACACCATTTGGCTTGTGCATACTCACACTGGGCGGTGCCTGTGTGGCTATTCACAACAATCTGTTGATGGTTGTTTGTCACAAATATGTGTTGGCAGCCCCACGAGGTGATGTTGTGTCAACATCGCCTTGTGGGGCTGCCAATCAGTCCTGGGATGTGCGTGACAGTGTGTGTTCCCTTTGGCTATCTTAGTTTTGTAGGCAGTTACATGACTATTCAGTCTTGTGGCATGATATCAGGGTGTGTATTGTGCTGCATCCGCCATGGGTGGGTATGCATGTGTTACTTGTCCTCACACCCACATGTGGTGTGTCATGCAGTGGGTGAAAGACAGCCATCCTCCTGGGAGTAGGACACTGCTGTCAGTGATGTGTTGTTATGGCACTGTCATCATAGTCCAAAGTTAGGGATGCGTACATACCACCATGTAGGTGTGGTCATCTGATAATGATGTACACCCCCTATATCTATGTCCACTGCTGGGAGTCCTCTGCACCTACCCCTATGTCTCTGTCCACTGCTTGGAGTAGTCTGCACCCACCCCTCATATTGCATGCCACTGCCGGTTGTCATATGCACCCACCCCCATGTCTCTGTCCACTACTGAGAGTCCTCTGCACCCACCCCCATGTCCCTGTCCACTGCTGGGAGTCCTCTGCACCCACCCCTCATATTGCATACCACTGCTGGTAGTCATATGCACCCACCCCCATGTCTCTGTCCACTGGTGGGAGTCCTCTGCATCCACCCCATGTCTCTGTCCACTGCTGGGAGTCCTCAGCACCCCCCCCCCATATGTCTGGACACTGCTGGTATTCATCTACACACACCCCTCATATTGCAGGCCACTGCTGGTTGTCATATGCATCCACCCCCATGCCTCTGTCCACTGCTGGGAGTCCTCTGCACCCACCCCATGTCCCTGTCCACTGCTTGGAGTCCTCTGCACCCACCACTCATATTGCATGCCACTGCTGGTAGTCATATGCACCCACCCCCATGTCTCTGTCCACTGCTGGCAGTCATATGCACCCACCCCCATGTCTCTGTCCACTGCTGGGAGTCCTCTGCAGCCACCCCCATGTCTCTGTCCACTGCTGGGAGTCCTCTGCACCCACCCCCATATGTCTGGACACTGCTGGTATTCATCTGCACACACCCCTCATATTGCAGGACACTGCTGGTTGTCATATGCACCCCCCCCCCCCATGTCTCTGTCCACTGCTGGGAGTCCTCTGCACCCACCCCCATGTCCCTGTCCACTGCTGGGAGCCCTCTGCACCCACCCCTCATATTGCATGCCACTGCTGGTAGTCATATGCACCCACCCCTATGTCTCTGTCCACTGCTGAATCGTCTGTGCCATCCATGCTAGTCACTGTACTTGTGTTTTGAGTATGTGGAAATGCCTTCAGGGACAAATTCACCCTTTTCAGCACTATGCATGTGTGTAATCACAGCCTACCACACAAATGGTACTTGTTATGCAGGGTATTTGGGCACGCGACTCACAATTGTGGGCATTGTATCTAGGGGACTTCCACCCTATTCCTTCCATGAGAGACAACATCTTGGTGGCTGGACCAGCACCTGGACATTCCTATCATGTAGGTGTGGTCATCTGATAATGATGTACACCCCCTGTATCTATGTCCACTGCTGGGAGTCCTCTGCACCTACCCCTATGTCTCTGTTCACTGCTGGGAGTAGTCTGCACCCACCCCTCATATTGCATGCCACTGCTGGTTGTCATATGCACCCACCCCCATGTCTCTGTCCACTACTGGGAGTCCTCTGCACCCACCCCCATGTCCCTGTCCACTGCGGGGAGTCCTCTGCACCCACCCCTCATATTGCATACCACTGCTGGTAGTCATATGCACCCACCCCTATGTCTCTGTCCACTGCTGAATCGTCTGTGCCATCCATGCTAGTCACTGTACTTGTGTTTTGAGTATGTGGAAATGCCTTCAGGGACAAATTCACCCTTTTCAGCACTATGCATGTGTGTAATCACAGCCTACCACACAAATGGTACTTGTTATGCAGGGTATTTGGGCACGCGACTCACAATTGTGGGCATTGTATCTAGGGGACTTCCACCCTATTCCTTCCATGAGAGACAACATCTTGGTGGCTGGACCAGCACCTGGACATTCCTATCATGTAGGTGTGGTCATCTGATAATGATGTACACCCCCTGTATCTATGTCCACTGCTGGGAGTCCTCTGCACCAACCCCTATGTCTCTGTTCACTGCTGGGAGTAGTCTGCACCCACCCCTCATATTGCATGCCACTGCTGGTTGTCATATGCACCCACCCCCATGTCTCTGTCCACTACTGGGAGTCCTCTGCACCCACCCCCATGTCCCTGTCCACTGCTGGGAGTCCTCTGCACCCACCCCTCATATTGCATGCCACTGCTGGTAGTCATATGCACCCACCCCCATGTCTCTGTCCACTGCTGGGAGTCCTCTGCACCCACCCCCATATGTCTGGACACTGCTGGTATTCATCTGCACACACCCCTCATATTGCAGGACACTGCTGGTTGTCATATGCACCCACCCCCATGTCTCTGTCCACTGCTAGGAGTCCTCTGCAACCACCCCCATGTCCCTGTCCACTGCTGGGAGCCCTCTGCACCCACCCCTCATATTGCATGCCACTGCTGGTAGTCATATGCACCCACCCCTATGTCTCTGTCCACTGCTGAATCGTCTGTGCCATCCATGCTAGTCACTGTACTTGTGTTTTGAGTATGTGGAAATGCCTTCAGGGACAAATTCACCCTTTTCAGCACTATGCATGTGTGTAATCACAGCCTACCACACAAATGGTACTTGTTATGCAGGGTATTTGGGCACGCGACTCACAATTGTGGGCATTGTATCTAGGGGACTTCCACCCTATTTCTTCCATGAGAGACAACATCTTGGTGGCTGGACCAGCACCTGGACATTCCTATCATGTAGGTGTGGTCATCTGATAATGATGTACACCCCCTGTATCTATGTCCACTGCTGGGAGTCCTCTGCACCTACCCCTATGTCTCTGTTCACTGCTGGGAGTAGGCTGCACCCACCCCTCATATTGCATGCCACTGCTGGTTGTCATATGCACCCACCCCCATGTCTCTGTCCACTACTGGGAGTCCTCTGCACCCACCCCCATGTCCCTGTCCACTGCGGGGAGTCCTCTGCACCCACCCCTCATATTGCATACCACTGCTGGTAGTCATATGCACCCACCCCATGTCTCTGTCCACTGGTGGGAGTCCTCTGCATCCACCCCATGTCTCTGTCCACTGCTGGGAGTCCTCTGCACCCACCCCCATATGTCTGAACACTGCTGGTATTCATCTACACACACCCCTCATATTGCAGGCCACTGCTGGTTGTCATATGCATCCACCCCCATGCCTCTGTCCACTGCTGGGAGTCCTCTGCACCCAACCCATGTCCCTGTCCACTGCTGGGAGTCCTCTGCACCCACCACTCATATTGCATGCCACTGCTGGTAGTCATATGCACCCACCCCCATGTCTCTGTCCACTGCTGGGAGTCCTCTGCACCCACCCCCATATGTCTGGACACTGCTGGTATTCATCTGCACACACCCCTCATATTGCAGGACACTGCTGGTTGTCATATGCACCCACCCCCATGTCTCTGTCCACTGCTGGGAGTCCTCTGCACCCACCCCCATGTCCCTGTCCACTGCTGGGAGCCCTCTGCACCCACCCCTCATATTGCATGCCACTGCTGGTAGTCATATGCACCCACCCCTATGTCTCTGTCCACTGCTGAATCGTCTGTGCCATCCATGCTAGTCACTGTACTTGTGTTTTGAGTATGTGGAAATGCCTTCAGGGACAAATTCACCCTTTTCAGCACTATGCATGTGTGTAATCACAGCCTACCACACAAATGGTACTTGTTATGCAGGGTATTTGGGCACGCGACTCACAATTGTGGGCATTGTATCTAGGGGACTTCCACCCTATTCCTTCCATGAGAGACAACATCTTGGTGGCTGGACCAGCACCTGGACATTCCTATCATGTAGGTGTGGTCATCTGATAATGATGTACACCCCCTGTATCTATGTCCACTGCTGGGAGTCCTCTGCACCAACCCCTATGTCTCTGTTCACTGCTGGGAGTAGTCTGCACCCACCCCTCATATTGCATGCCACTGCTGGTTGTCATATGCACCCACCCCCATGTCTCTGTCCACTACTGGGAGTCCTCTGCACCCACCCCCATGTCCCTGTCCACTGCTGGGAGTCCTCTGCACCCACCCCTCATATTGCATACCACTGCTGGTAGTCATATGCACCCACCCCATGTCTCTGTCCACTGGTGGGAGTCCTCTGCATCCACCCCATGTCTCTGTCCACTGCTGGGAGTCCTCTGCACCCACCCCCATATGTCTGGACACTGCTGGTATTCATCTACACACACCCCTCATATTGCAGGCTGTCATATGCATCCACCCCCATGCCTCTGTCCACTGCTGGGAGTCCTCTGCACCCAACCCATGTCCCTGTCCACTGCTGGGAGTCCTCTGCACCCACCACTCATATTGCATGCCACTGCTGGTAGTCATATGCACCCACCCCCATGTCTCTGTCCACTGCTGGGAGTCCTCTGCACCCACCCCCATGTCTCTGTCCACTGCTGGCAGTCATATGCACCCACCCCCATGTCTCTGTCCACTGCTGGGAGTCCTCTGCACCCACCCCCATGTCTCTGTCCACTGCTGGGAGTCCTCTGCACCCACCCCCATATGTCTGGACACTGCTGGTATTCATCTGCACACACCCCTCATATTGCAGGACACTGCTGGTTGTCATATGCACCCACCCCCATGTCTTTGTCCACTGCTGGGAGTCCTATGCACCCACCCCCATGTCCCTGTCCACTGCTGGGAGTCCTCTGCACCCACCCCTCATATTGCATGCCACTGCTGGTAGTCATATGCACCCACCCCTATGTCTCTGTCCACTGCTGGGAGTCCTCTGCACCCACCCCCATGTCTCTGTCCACTGCTGGGAGTCCTCTGCACCCACCCCCATATGTCTGGACACTGCTGGTATTTATCTGCACACACCCCTCATATTGCAGGCCACTGCTGGTTGTCATATGCACCCACCCTAATGTCTCTGTCCACTGCTGGGAGTCTTCTGCACCCACCCCCATGTCCCTGTCCACTGCTGGGAGTCCTCTGCATCCACCCCTCATATTGCATGCCACTGCTGGTAGTCATATGCACCCACCCCCATGTCTCTGTCCACTGCTGGGAGTCCTCTGCACCCACCCCCATGTTTCTGTCCACTGCTGGTTGTCAATGCACCCACCCCCATGTCTCTTTCCACTGCTGGGAGTCCTCTGCACCCACCCCCATGTCTCTGTCCACTGCTGGGAGTCCTCTGCACCCACCTCCATATGTCTGGACACTGCTGGTATTCATCTGCACACACCCCTCATATTGCAGGCCACTGCTGGTTGGCATATGCACCCACCCCCATGTCTCTGTCCACTGCTGGGTGTCCTATGCACCCACCCCCATGTCCCTGTCCACTGCTGGGAGTCCTCTGCACCCACCCTTCATATTGCATGCCACTGCTGGTAGTCATATGCACCCACCCCATGTCTCTGTCCACTGCTGGTAGTCCTCTGCACCCACCCCCATGTCTCTGTCCACTGCTGGGTGTCCTCTGCACCCACCCCCATATGTCTGGACACTGCTGGTATTCATCTGCACACACCCCTCATATTGCAGGCCACTGCTGGTTGTCATATGCACCCACCCCCATGTCTCTGTCCACTGCTGGGAGTCCTCTGCACCCACCCCCATGTCTCTGTCCACTGCTGGGAGTCCTCTGCACCCACCCCCATGTCTCTGTCCACTGCTGGGAGTCCTCTGCACCCACCCCTCATATTGCAGGCCACTGCTGGTAGCCATATGCACCCACCCTATGTCTCTGTCCACTGCTGGGTGTGCTCTGCACCCACCCCCATGTCTCTGTCCACTGCTGGGAGTCCTCTGCACCCACCCCCCATGTCTCTGTCCACTGCTGGGAGTCCTCTGCACCCACCCCCATGTCTCTGTCCACTGCTGGGAGTCCTCTGCACCCACCCCTCATATTGCAGGCCACTGCTGGTAGCCATATGCACCCACCCCCATGTCTCTGTCCACTGCTGGGAGTCCTCTGCACCCACCCCCATATGTCTGGACACTGCTGGTATTCATCTGCACCCACCCCTATATGTTTGTCCACTGCTGGTATTCATCTACAGCCACCCCCATATGGCTGGACACTGCAGGTATTCATCTACAGCCACCCCTATTTGGCTGACCACTGCTGGGAGTCCTCTACAGCCACCCCTACATGTCTGGACACTGCTGGTATTGATCTGCAGCCACCCCCATATGGCTGACCACTACTGGGTATCCTCTGCACCCACACCCCCACCCCCTTGGAGCAGTACACTGTTGGCCTGGACCTACACACACACCAATATGAAGGTAACATGCAGGGCCAGACCGTAACCCCACATTCGTGGCATGTGTACGCCTCGTATCCCAAATGTACTGGTGCCGTAGGGGTACGGGTGGAACGCACCGTACCCCCACATTCATTGCGTGTGTACGTATCGTATCACTATTGTACTGGTGCCGTAGGGGTACGTGTGAAACGCACCGTACACACGCTTTCATTGCGTGTGTACGGTCCGTATCACTGTTCTACTGGTGCCGTAGGGGTACGTGTGAAATGCACCATACCCACGCATTCATTGCGTGTGTACGGTCCGTATCACTATTGTACTGGTGCCGTAGGGGTATGTGTGAAACGCACCGTACCCACGCATTCATTGCGTGTGTACGGTCCGTATCACTATTGTACTGGTGCCGTAGGGGTACGTGTGAAACGCACCGTACCCACGCATTCATTGCGTGTGTACGGTCCGTATCACTATTGTACTGGTGCAGTAGGGATACGTGTGAAGTGCACCGTACCCACGCATTCATTGCGTGTGTACGGTCCGTATCACTATTGTACTGGTACACAGGGGTTGCTGGCCACGCCCCCCAAGTGACCAGACCCTGGTGGTAATGTATGGGCTCCATATTATAGGTTTGGCTTTGGGTATGGGGTATGTTTCCTGCCCCTCACCCCCACCCTGGCCCCTGGGTGTTGTTCTCACCTTCTGCGGCGTGTGCGTCGGGTCCGGTGCACCAGGTCGTAGGCTAGGAGGACTGGGATAACACGTACGATGGGGTTCATGGCGTGTACGTCGTGTACCGGGGCTCCGTTGCGTAGCGGTTCGCGTAGGACTCTGCTTTTCCGGCTGTGTTTGGCTCCCGTAAAAAAAGAGCCGTACGGAGTGACGTAGGGACGAATCATACTTGCTGGGCCGGAAACCGCTGCCTGAATACGTCCGGACGTTGCGTACAAGCTGTTCTGGATCAGAATCGTAGGTTTTTTGACCCGTACGGGCTTTTGTACAAAACGTACGGAAATAGGCTTTCTGTACGAATCGTACTTCCTAGGTTGTACGGAAAGTTTACCGGGTACGAGTCGTACGGAGAAAACGCTCCGTACAACGATTCGTACAACCTTTTTCCAGGATTGGAATCGGCCCCCAAGTGGTGAAAGTGCCTTTCAGTTACACTGCAGATCTCCATCTGCACACATGCTTGGCTGCTTCAACACACATCATTGTGGAACAGCAATCCTTCAGGACAGCTTCTGAACAATGTGCTAACAGACTAGTGCCAATCCTATTTAACAAGGCACAGCCTCTCTCTGACTGCCTCTCTTGCCCTCTACACTCTCTATCCGCCCCATCTCTTTCCTCTCTCCTTCTCGTGCCCTCTACAATTTCTCTCGCTCTCTTTCTCTCTGTCTCTATCCCCAACTCTCCTAGTCTGTCTACCTCTGTCGTGCCCTGTACTCTCTCTCTCTTCTGTATCTCTTTCTCTCAATGTCTCTCTCTGGCTCCCTCACTTCTGCCCTCTAGTCTCTCCCTCATCACTCTCTCTTGGTATTTACCCTCAGACTTGAGATCTTTCTCTATACCGACTCCCCCTTCACTAGCTCTTTCTCTCAATCATCATTCACCCTCCTCACTCTGCCGCCTCACACACACAAGCATACAAGCCTGCTCTCCTACTTTCCCTTCCATTTTATCGCAGTCCATCCCCACATTCACGGCTTCTAGCTGG
The DNA here is from genome assembly GCF_964204655.1 of Triturus cristatus. Classification (NCBI taxonomy): domain Eukaryota; kingdom Metazoa; phylum Chordata; class Amphibia; order Caudata; family Salamandridae; genus Triturus; species Triturus cristatus. The sequence goes on along the minus strand of NC_140583.1, from coordinate 576,499,066 downwards.
TGAGACCCTCCCTTCCTGTCCTATGGGATAGGCCTCTCTGTATACAAATTCCCGCTGCTGGGTTGCAGCAGCGGGGTGCGCACACAGTCATTCACGCACACATCTTGTGCACCACTGAACCCTCGTGTTGCTGTGGCTTGAGACGGGCCCACGTTTCCTGATGGTGTTCAGATTCCAAAGGCCCTGGGTGCACTTAGAACCCATATAAAGTGTACACCCACACACGGCGCACCGCCCAGTTACAGGTCACACATCAGATGGCTCACACGTTTATACGAAGTAGGAAATCTGGAAAAAACCGCATTTACAATACTCCTCGTTCCCTACCCATTACTTCTGACAGCTACGCCCACCTAGACAAAATCTGTAATTGAACTAGACGATTGTCATGGTTCTTGCGATCTGTTTTCACTGTGTCTTGAATTAAGTTGGCACGTTTCAACACACTGTTGTGTGACATGCTGCTTAAGAGGAATATCAAAACAGCACTGGCCTCTGTTGAGATGTATTAGTTGGATTATATGACAATGATGCTTGGCAAAGGGAAAATAGTGATTGCCAAACTGCACCTGGTGGTAATGTCACTACGGTTAAACCAACCATTGCTGGCGACACTACCCCTGCCCCTTTAATCACAATTTCTCTTTTAATTGGTTACATGTTTTAGAACTCCAAGCCCCCATTGCATTTATTCACATTGAAGCTTTTCACACTCACAGGAACATGAACATGATTCAATTAACTTTCATTTAGTCAAGCTATGCGCACACTCCTTTATTTGCAAACAATATTTAGCATAAGAAATTGAATAAACGTAACTGTATTAAAACCTACCTTTAATTTGCAGGATGACGTGGAGGGGTCGGCTAGAGGTGCGTTTTAGCTGCACTGCCTCCTCTTGTTGAATTCAGAAGGTCTCTAATCTCTGGTAGCTCCTGTGGCAGAGCAGCTCAGGCCGGCACTTCAGTTCGAAGCTGGCAAGACAGAGAGCTTGGAAGGCCCGGGCAGCAAAATGCCCAGTTCAGGGTGAGACAACTAGCGTGCTGTTCTGGGCCATAAGTAAAATCCGGCTGCTTGGTTCTTTTCTTCGATTTCAAACCCACAACAGTAAAAGCACAATTCACGCTGCTGCAACGTGGTTGTTCCTTCAGTAGGCCCCAGCCTGCCAATCAAAATGAGCAACAGCATTTTCAGAGGCCAGTGACACGCCCATCCTTTCGTTATCTCCATAGACCTACCCCGCCCCTGCCCATTTACTTTAATGGCACTGCTCCAGACACGCCCTGGGCCACTGCTAAGAACGCCCAAATGGGTTTCTGCATCTCACAATGAACAATAACCACTCCCATCACTATTCACATCACATTTCAAGCTTATGCTTGCAGGTCGAGCAAGACCTCGCCCCGACAAAGTGCAGGATAGTCCGGTCACATGCCATTCGTTTGGACCCTCACCCACCCTCAGAAAAACAATGAATCAAATAAAATGCAAACTTACATTTTATTTTAAGCTGCCCAGTGTTATTTATTTTTCATCCTCTTCTTCTTTCTCCTACAAGGTGGGAGGGCAGCGCCCATTTCGACCATTAATACCAGCCACCCCATGTCAGGTATAATAGGATGTCTGTTTGATTTCACCTGGGATATTTAAATACTTACTCAGACAATATCACATATACGTTCTTGTCTCTGTTTTGAAGGTCTTAAAACATTGGTCATTTATGAGATACTGTGTTTTAAGCTCCCCTCACGGTCCGCACTCCATTCCCTATCCCCTGGCCCTTAAAACCCCCCTTTTGCGTTGCTTCCTATAAAATGATTAACATGAGATGTTAGCGTGATTGTCAGAAACTCTGAAGCACACCCCCCAGTCTTACTGACAAATCTACATCCCTGGAGACCGTAAGCAGGGCAGAAAAGCGAAATGTGTTCTTCCGTCTCTGGAAAAAGTGGGAAAAATGAATACTGAGTCAGCAATGATCTTGCTTTATCCCATTTGCTTGTGAACGACTGTAGCAGCAAACAGCCAATCCCGAATTTCTAGTGCAAAGTTTTAGCTTGCAGAGGTCTGATCATATCCATAAGTGGCTCAAAGTAAGGAGTGCATTTATGGAGGAAGAATTTTTCAGTAAGGATCCCCTTTTTCTGGTCGTTCCATGTCTCACACAACATGGAGCCCCAGAATATTCTTTTCAATTGATTAGCAATTGCTCTATTCATTGTATTTGGGTAGAGCCACAATTCCTCCATTTTGATTATAAGGTTTAAATGTTAATTTTTGGTAGTAGGTGTAAATGGTGTAAGTAGTGGTAAAGTATAAGTGTTGAAATACTTTGTTATATATTGTGCCACAGTATACCCTGGTAACTTTGCGATATACTGTGGTACATGCCTTTGAGAAGGCAGTATGTGATTGGCTAATAGCTTTCTTTACAAAACGTAATAGGCAGCCATGTAGTTATCTGCACATGTTCGCTGTGTTCTGGGTTAGGGCCTTAGATGTAGGTAAGCAGTATGTTTTATTGTTGTTCCCTACCTCTTACTATTTTGTTAAAGTGGTAATAGGTTTAGAAATGTATTTTTTTATTTTTATATGTTTTTACAGAACTTTACGGAGAGCAGCGCTTTTTAAAACAAAATTTAAATAGAGCTGCAATTTGTAGTTATAAACACAGTACTCAGTAGAACTTTTTGTATTAAACATGTGAAAAATTGAAAATACATTGTAGTACACTATATTTGTAAAATGTAGTGTAGTAGTGTATTTTCAATTTTTTTACATATTTATTTTATTTATTCATTTATTTTAATTACTGTGGTACTTCCTAGGAAGTACTGAGGTACTCCGTACATTTCTTTTAAATATATAGAAACTTATAAATAATTGTACCTACCTATTACCACTTTACTTTAGTAAAGTGGTAATAGGTAAGGAAAAATATAAAACCTATTACTTACATATATTTAAGGGCGTAACGCAAAACACAGCCAAAGTGTACTTAAAACAAAATGGCTGATTTAAACTTTTGGAAAGGCTGTCTTGTCATCACTATTTACTGTGGTACTTTCACGGAATACTGCAACATTACCATGGCCAAAGATATCACTAAGTGAAAATGCCTTATAACTTACAAAATACTCTCCCTACTTACCTGGAGTACCAAAAAAGATCATCTGCACACCATAATCTATAATCCTGCCAAATTTAACGGGAATGCGTTCAGCCATTTTCAAGTTATGTTCGACACAAAAGTCTATGGAAAATGCACTGGTGGACACATATATTTTGGGACCAGTCTTTTTTCTTTGCGCCCTCTTGATTAATCACCACAAACCTTTGCATCCTTCGCTAAAGTAGAAAAAGCTATAGTTCTGGAAAGTTTAGTGGAAATTCGTCAAACAGGTGCAAAGTTATTAGTAAGCAAAAAACTGAGGAATTCCTATACCTGGGAATCCTAACTATAACTATGCCACTGTGTAGTTGCAGCTAGGTCTGAGCTCCATAGGAACAACATTTTCTTGTCGCTAATAACTCTGGTGCAGTTTGACGAGTCTTCACATAACTTTCCATTCCCATAGGAATATTTGTGGCAACACAGAAAAAATGGCTGAACAGAGTCACACCAAATTTTGCAAAAAGGACTTCACTCAGAAAGTGTGCTTTCTGTGATATGGTGTAAATCTGTATAACTGTTTTAGAGAAATTTGTCTTTAAAAAGGTTCTTAGGATGGGCTTGAAATGGTTTACCATAAATTAAAAAAAATAAGGGGTTCCGATAGGTTGCGAGAGCTTTTCCTTCGGGCAGCCTTTTTGGTCCCATCGGGCCTACCAAACGATCTGGTTGGCTGGCCGCACATGAAGATAAATGTTGAGGCCGCATATATATGACACCAGGCTTCGGTACCCATTACCAGAACTAGTTAAAAATAAAAACGTATACGGTTGCAGTGCTGGCACACCCAAACCCCTAGGCATTCATGAAGGGTACCCTGAGGGAACCCCCAGGGGCCAGAACGTTTCTTAAAATGTGTACCATTGGTACTGATATACTCCCACGGAACCCAGCATGGCCCTACCATGAGGAACAATGGTACCCGCACAGGAGTTATTCTGTGCAAGCTCCTCTGGGTGAAGCTTGCATGGTTCCGTGGTACTAAGGATGCGACCCCTGATATCGGTACCACTGGAGTACTGCGCTACCACAAAAAACTTTTTAATAAAATAATAAATACACTTGCAGAGTGGAGGTCTATGGGAGAAATGGCACCTACAATGGCTGGGCACAGGGCCTGACCAGAGGCCAGGTCCTGTGGCCAGTCTCATGCTGCACACAGTCAAATGCCATGCGAGGTGAGGGGTAGGACACCCACAGAGTATTTGGACAGGGCACAGCCTCCTGCTATGCACAGCGAGGGGTAAGGTGTCTGCGGGTTGGGGGCTGGAGGCCTATGGGTGCTAGGTGCAAGAGGAAGGCCAAAGGCCAAGCCCTGCAGGCGACTCACAGCTGTTCACAACCAAAATCTATGCTCAGAAGGGAGTTGGGTGAATATGAGCTAATAACCCAGAAATTCTCAGATTAAAAACAAAGGTTAAAGTGACTTTATGGTTAGGTATAATATTACATTTTGCTCACGATTAAAAAAAAACTAGTAATTCACTGAAAAAAACAAAGATTAAAAAAGATTGAGTGATTTTATAGTGCGGTGTTGAATTAATCTTTAAAAAAGCAAAATAAAACACTAAAATTCTTTTATAGTTCAGTGAGATAACGATAACTTGAGCTCGCACTGCTTATGACCTCACATATTATCACTCATTTCATGTTAAATGTCATTATTGATGACATCACTAATGACATCTTAAATGACATGATTGATGGCATCACTGATGACCTACAATCATTGTGACACCATTCTTTTAGGTTTGTCAACTTCAAGTGATTCAAAATGCAACACCTGTGGACACTTTTCTATTCAACTTAATTGGATTAAAGACTTAGGGGCCGATTCCGATGTCGGACGGACTCAGGTCCATCCGACATCGGTCAGGAGCCGTAATCGGCCGACCTGCTGTCGTCGGTTACAGCCCTGCAAGTACGATGCAACCGAACAGGGTTCGGTCGCACTTGTATACTTCACAATGCAAGCATGCATTCCGAGCGGAATGAATGCTTGCATTGTGAAAAGCAGGGGTGCAGTTCATCCCTGCACTCTGGCTGGCACCCCAAGGTGCCTGCCACCGGGTGCAGGGATCCACAGAGGGCACCATAGGTGCCCCCAGGCCGCCATTCGGCAGCCTCGCACTCATGGGGGCCCTACTGGGGTCCCAAAAGACAGTTTCCGATTGCCTTTTCGTGCCGGAAAGACCGGCACGAAAAGGCAGTGAAAAACTGCCATCATACTCCCTCGGTCGTAAAGAGGCGGCCGGGGGAGTACTGAGGTATTTCCAGACGGCGGACCGGCTCTACGAGCCTGTCGTCAGCCATCCGGAAATCCGAGTCGGATTACTTTCCAACCGAGCCCATCGGAATGGCTCGTTCGGAAATGAATCCGTCCGACACGTTCCGATTCGGTCGGAAGGGCTCCAACCATCATTTGGAACCCTTCCGGCCAAAATCGGAATCGGCCCCCAAAAGTCTTCACATGACCTACAATTTTAAGTCAAGAGCTTGAAAGGTATACAGTTGGCACTGAAAATATACCTTCTGTGAGGCATTGTGGACAACCCTCAATAGTTTAGTAAAATACACTACACATGTTTCTGAGATGGTAGAGTGGCATACAAACATAGAGCCATGCTTACAACACTAGTGAGATACACAAGTTCTAAGTGGGGCACCCCTACACAGTATATTATTCTACAATCTGCAATGCCTCAGAACCTTCAGCAAAGATATAGAAATAAACATCCACACCTTATAAATGTCCTAGTTGCACTGAATTTCTGTATCCCACTGCATTGCAAATATTTAACATGGGCATGTGTCCAAATATCAGCAGGTGGATAATTTATTGTCAACGGCAGCTGTAGCCTTTCGCACAAATTTTTTATTAAGCTTTGTCTTTAAGCAACAACCTACTTTCCAATTCAAATATACCATTAGCTGCACCAACTACATGGACACCCCCACATGGAACACTTCAAGTTAAAGATACGCATCCAGCCAACTTCTCCCTGAGTAAACCCCTCATATACAGACCATCAGTACCCCCACCAATTTTGTCAGCAACATCACAAATTTTGTTGCACCCCTCATCATTAAAGCTAGCACTTTCATCCTCCTCAGCGAATTCAACTTTCACTTAGAACAACGCACCGACCCAAATACGACAGCACTGCTAGAAAACTTCAGAAAATGTGACCTCACACAGTACTTTACCGAACCCATCCACACCACCAGATACCTATGGGTCGGATTTTCTCCTCAATCAGCAAATTCAGAGTTGACAAACCAACAATTATGACCCTGACAGACCATGCCCTCATCGGTTTCAGCATACCCATTCGGCACCACCACAGACCTACCACAATTGAAACCAGCCACAACCCCAGGAAAAGCATCATAGAAGGGTGGGCTTCTGCCATCTTCGTGCACCAGGCTCCTACACACCAAAAACTTACTGAAAGAACCTCAACATCCAGATCACTGCATGCCCCAACACCCTGGCTCCCCTCAAGCGCAACCCAATTGCAAGAGCCTCACCACAGGCCAATTGCAACATCGAGGAACTCAGGCTGACAAAATGATACAGTAAGCAACTGTAGTGCAAATAGAGAACAAGTCAAGACACCACAGATAAAGACATCATCAAATCAGTGATAAGGGCTACGACCAGCAGATAAGGAACATCAAGTGCACAACTCTTGCAAATCACATTGATGCTAGCACTAACAGCAGCAAGGAAATCTTCACCATCATCAAAGATTGCACTGTGCATTCTGGGAATTCAAGCAACATCACCCCCTCACAAGACGTTTGTAACATGCTCTCGGAATTCTTCTGTAACAAAATCAACTTAAGATACAGCAACTTCGACCCTCAACCGGACCCCGTCAACGCCGCAACTCAACTTCAAATCACAGCCGAAGAGCGACCCTTGACTTTGTGTCCGACATTTCCACCCTAAAAATTGCTGCTACCATGAAGACCATCCCTCAGGCCTCATGTGACCCTTGCCCCCACCACGCCCTCACAAAAGGACTCCTACCAATCATTGAAGGACTGACCCTCATCCTCAATGCCTCAATCTACTCATCCACATTCCCGTACACCTGGAAACATGCCACAGTCATGTTCCTGCTTAAAAAAACATCCACTGACACAACCACACTTTCCAACTACAGACCCATATCACGCCTACAAACCTGGCATGGTTTTAGGGAAATTAATCAATTGACGCCTCACCGACCACTTCAACAACCTCCTCACCGCCATGCAGTCTGGATTCAGACCCAACCACAGAACAGAAACAGCACTCACTGCTGCCACCCACGCGATCCTTAACAGAGGAGACACAACAGCCCTCATTCTTCTGGACCTCTCTGCAGCATCTGACATGGTCTCAAAACCAATTCTAATCAGGTGCCTCCACAAGATTGGCATCCAAGGACCCACTCTCCACTGGATCTGCTCCTATTTAATGAATAGAACACAAGCGGTCAGCCTGGTAACTTACTCTTCGGAAGCCTGCAAACTCCTCTGTGGGGTGCCTCGAGGTTTATTGCTTAGCCCCACCCTATTCCACGCATACATGATCCCTCTGGCCAACGTCATCCGCAAACACATCAACATGCTTTCCTACCATGGCTACATGCAACTCAGACTCTCCCCCACCACAAGAAACATGTTCGCGGCCTACATGACTGAAGTCTCTAACAGGAAGAAAGCCCACTGTCTCAAGATCAACACTGACAAGAAAGAAATAGTGATCTTTGGCAAAAACACCTCACCAAGGGACTCCAATTGGTGGCTGGTCACACTTGGACTGATGGCCAGTACCCATGCCAGGGACCTCAGAATAATTATCCACAGCAAACTGTGCATGACCACACAAGTCAACCCCATCACTGCATCCTGCTTCCACACCCTGATGATGCTGAGGAAGATCTTCAAATGACTCCCAAGCAAAACTAGAAAAACTATCATTCACAACCTAGTCAATAGCAAGTTTGGCTACTGGAATGCACTCTACATCGGAATCACCATATATGCATAACATAACATATCATCGGGTGAGTTCACAATTTACCTTGTTAAACTTAGAGCACTAATTCCACCGTAAACTTTAGTGATTTGTAAATGGTGCACCATAAACTTTCAACATGCACAATTACAATTCACTCATGGGCTTACACTATATCCATGCTATGAATCCACATATGAACACTCAGTAACTCTATGATGTAAATCCCTATTGTGGTATTGGTTACGTAATCAGTGATGTCATCAATGATGTCCCTTGAGATGTCATCAGTGATGTCATCAATGATGTCAATTAACATGTCATGAGTGATATAATATGTGAGGATAGGCAGTGCATGGCAGGGCTACAAGTTACATTTAGCTCAGTGAACTATAACTGGTGGATATCAGTGTTTTATTACATTTTTAAATGTTATTTCAACACCTAACTATACTTTGATGAATAAATATATATAGATATCACTGGGTAGTTATAGTTAGGATCGTGTTTCCTTATAAAATGCCTTTTTGTGTTGATGATAACTGTGGCGCCATTTGATGAATCTTTACAAAACTTTCCAAAAAATGTGCTATTTTTTGGCTAGTTTGTGCGTGAAAAGTTTCAGGGTGATGAATCACCACGGACTGAGAAAAAGAGGGGTCCCAAAACGTGTTTTCCCCATTCATTCTTCCATAGGATATTTAGACACAGCCACAGCCCAAACAGCTGAATGGATTTACACCAGATTTAGCAGAAAGCTAGATCTTGGTCCAGAAAGAGTGCTTTGTGTGATTTGGTGTAAATCCGTTCAGTACTTTTTGAGCAATCAAGGCTAAAGATAAATATAAGGCAGCAGGATAGGGATACCCTGACAGCGTAGGCCTGGTGGTGTGGCCCTAGAAGCCTGGGGCCAAAACCTTTTTTTTTTTTATTTGCTTCTTATTCTTAAACAATCCGCATCTCCATGGCAATTTATTTTAAAAGTGCGGACTCACACGCTGTTAAGAAACCTACTCCCCTCCAACCGCAAGTGCGAAGGGGCGCCACAAAATCACAATATGCTGGTTTTTGGGGAGGGATGATGCATGGTCCCCCTCCCCCAAACCTTGAGGAATCCCTGAGGACCCCATGCCCCAATGCCATTCTGTAAATAATGGAAGGAGGCACACGGCCCCCCTCCTCGGGCCGTAATGGACCCCAGGGACCCGTTCCCATGGTACCAAATGTTTCTCAAAAGGGGAGGGGGCCATGCAGCCACCTTCCTTAAGCCTAAACAGACCCTCAGATCCCATCCCCTAGGGCTGAATGTTTTACAAAAGGGGCCTTTGGGCTCCCCACAGCCCTTAATGTAGTGGTTTGCAGGTGCCCCAGGTAAACACCAAGGCACCCACCTGAGGCCCTAGGGAATGGGGTCCAGAGGCGCAAGGAGGCTCGGAGAGGGGGCTAGCACACCCCTCTCCCCTTATTTAAAGAGAAGGTTCCTAGGAATGAGGTCCACGGGGCTCAAGGAGGCTCAGGGAGGGGTAAATGCACCCCACTCCGCTTATTTAATGAGAAAGCACCCGGGGTAGGGTCCCTGGACCCAAAGGAGGCTTGGGAGGGGGGCTGTTCACCCTCTCCCTTTATTTAAAGAGAAAGACCAAGGGGAATGGGGTCCCTGGGGCTCAAAGAGGCTCATGGATGGGGGTTGCACCCCTCCCTTTATTTAAAGAGAAAGACTATGAAGGATGAGATCCCCGGGGCTTCAGGAGGCTTAGGGAGGGGGGATGTGCAGCCCCTTCCCCTTATTTGAAGAGCAAGGTCAAGGGAAATGGGGACCCCGGAGCCCAAGGAGGCTCAGGAGGAATTTTCCTTAGGATAACCCCAAGGCATTTTTAGTTAATCTGGATCCCAGGTATTACCCAGTCTTTTTTATTTATTAAGAGCTTCCTCTTAGTGAGGTTGAGTCCACCCTAGTAATACCATCTTGCCAGGGTGGGATGAGGTTGTCAAAGTTGAAGCCTGCTGCAAAATGTGGGTGAGGATTCCCCATCCAAGTAAGGATTGTTTCCGAAACTTTCCCTGATTGCAAAGCCTTTGCTGAGACTTATTCGTAACAATTTAGAAAATCCAGTGCATTTTATGAAGTCCTTCCTAGAGCTCAGAAAGAATCTTTGAAGCTCACCCACTCTAGGAATGCCCAATTACAATGAATCGTAATTAAGCTTTACTGCCACAAACATTGGTGCACTTTTTCAGCAATAGTTCAAAAGCATGGTGAGGTAAAGTGGCCTGTCGCTTACTTCTCCTCTACATTAGATCCAGTAGTCCAACTCTTCTTGGTTGTTTGAAGTCTTTAGCAGCTGTTTGCCTAGCAATTGAACAAAACAAAGAATTTGTTATGGGTTATACACTCATTGGGCCAGATGCAATAAGCATTTTTCTCCTCGCAAATGGGCCGAATTGCAGATTCAGCCCGTTTGCGATGCTAAAAAATGCTTTTCCGATGCAGCAAACAAAATTTTGCAATTCAGTAATCTGTTACCGAATCGCAAAATGGGTTTGCGAATCACTGTTTGGAAGGGGCGTGTTTAGGGCGTCCCTTCCAAATAGCGAATCCTAACGGTATGCATAAATGTTTTATGACCGTGAATGCGGTCGCAAAACATTCACATTTTACCACCTACTTCAAGTAGGTGGTAACCCATTCACAAATGGGAAGGAGTCCCGAATGGACCCCTTCCCCTTTGTGAATGTTTGTAAAATAATTTTTTAAGAGCAAGCATTGGTCCCACGGACCACTGCCTGCTCTTAAAAAATTAAAAGAAATATTTTCATTTTTGTTTTTGAAACGCATCCTGTTTTCCTTTAAGGAATACGGTCGGCATTTTTTAATAAAATTGCTTTATTTAACACCAATCACAGACATGGTGGTCTGCTGAGCCCAGCAGGCCACCATCCCTGTGATTTTTGCGATTCCTAAGGGGTCGCAAATTGCGACCAACCTCGTTTATATTCATGAGGTAGGTCATTTGCAAACCCCTAGGAATCTCTAAAAGTGTTCCACACACTTTCATGCATTCCGTTTTGCGATTTCCTAATTACGAATTGCAAAGATTCACAATTAGGGAATCGCAAAACGGTTTCTTTATGCATATGGCCCATTGTGTTAGTCCCTTATTCAGATGAGATTTCACTGACTCATACTCGTACTCAGCACCTGACAAACAGCCACCATACAAAGTATGAACAAACATTACTGGCAGATTGGAATAGTTCAATCAGATGGCGATTGACTTAAATCCTGCAATGCTGCTACCAATTCCAAACAATGATGAAGATCGCGATCATTATTGCAACAATGTAACGGAGATGTGTACCAAACCAAGACCAGACATTAAAGATGACCCCTAGATATGGCTGATCTGACATTATTAGTGGATGGTTCTTGTTGGTTTATAACAGGCTCAGATACATTCTTGTGTTTTCTAAATGGGTTGAGGCCTATAGGACCAGGTGATATGGCAGTTTGACTACAGCAGAACTCTTGTTGAGTGAGTTAGTACTGAGGTTAGGCATGTCTACTTCTATTGTGGCAGATCATGGAGCTAATTTTTAAAAGCAAGGTCCTAATATTAATGTGTACAGCCTTACAAACTGAGCAAATGTTCCACTGCAGTTACAGACCATAAATCTAGCTGATGTTGTTAAATCTGTCTCTCACCAGGTGAATTTGGCAACAAAATTAACATAATATGTTCAGTGTCAAGCACTGCAACCAGGAGACTGGGTACTGGTGAAAAAGCACATCTGCAAGAATTTCCTGGAACCTAGATGGAAAGAGCCACATCAAGTCATACTTGTGAAACACTGCTGTGAATTGTGTTAGAATTCCACATTGGATTCATGCAGCTCACACGAACAGAGTGAAGACTGCAGATAAAGAAGTGGTGACAACAACCACTGATTCACAGTGTCGATTTCGAGTAGCTGCATGGATTCAGAAGTGGGGGAGAAGATCCTGGTAAAAATACTAGCCACCAGATTGAAAATTAGCAAATTTAATATCAGGAACCATGGTTGCAAAGTCATCAGCAACAAGACGAAATAGAGACTTAAATAGCAGTTAAGCTGGAAATTTGAGTCTCAAGAACCCCATGGAGTAGTGATTCACAGTGAGTCAAGTAGCTTATGAACAAATGCACAAGTCCACCTTGGACAAGATTGGAAAAGATTGGAGAAGACAAGATTGGAAAAGATTCAGCAGTAGCCACAACTGAAAAAAGAAATGTTGAGATTACACACCGAGGAGACAAGTGGCCTGTACCCAAGAGGAGCAGTAAGAGATTGCTCTGGCAGACTTAGAGACCAGAATGTATGAGCGAAGAACCAGAGTCAGTTCTGAAAATAGTGAGAGTACTGCACATTTGAGACTTAGGGCCCGATTTAGATCTTGGCAGACGGGTTTCTCTGTCACAACTGTGACAGATATCCCATCCTTAGAAATATAAATCTCATTATACCCTATGAGATTTATATTTCAGCAGAAGGGTTATTCATCACCATTGTGACGGAGCAACCCATCCACCAAGATCGAAATCAGGCCCTTAATCTATTTATCTGACTTCTGCTCACATTGCATTTTTTCTGAGCCTTTATTGGAATTAATTCCAGTGCACTTTACTGACTCAATGAGATTGCTGCTGCATTTGCAATTTTCTATTTTGTGTATTATACTTTTAAATTGTAATAAACCTTTATGGTTTTTCCTACATTTTTTACCGCAAACTCCCTTTTGCATAAATCCTTTCTTATTGACTGTATTTTGAAATGCTGTTTTGAATCTTGTCTCTGGGACATATTACCTCATAGACTTTGAGGTTCACACCGTCCCGAGTCCTGCAAAAAGTTGGGTGTGCCACTGTCATGCAGGTTATCTAAGGGAAAGCTCCTATGTCCCTTATCTGAAAGATACATTTTATACTCTAAAACTAACCTTCTAGAGGAAGCCTGGACGGTTCAGCTTTGCTAGTCTGTGCAAGTCATAGCCTTAAAGGGAAGTACTAAGCAGGTCCAGGTCAATTAGCTTGCATTAGTGTCTGGCTTCAATAGTTCCGGGGACAATCACAATACTTGCTGCAAGGATTTCTTAGTTAGCTTTGAGTTCTCCAAACCCTGGAAAAATTGCCTGACAAGCACACATACAATTATTCCATAATATAACTACATAACACACAGGCCGTATTCAGTGGTCGAAGTGCATAAAGAAAGGTTTAGGAGCTCTGATCCAGAGTACAATGAGGGTGGGGTCAGTGAGCATAGGGGCGGTGTCAGAGGCATGGCTAAAAAGAACAAAATGATTTATAATAATTTTGCTGGCCTTTCATTTACATTTTAAAGAAACAGTGGTCCCATTCACATATGGGTGCCGATTACGATCCGGTAAAAAATTTCCCCGTGCGACTCGTATCCGGTCTTTTTACCGTACGAATCGTACAAGTGCCGTACGAACTGGCAATCACGATTCGCATGGTAAAAAGTCCATACGAACCGCATTGGGAATCATTCCCCACACGTCCTCGGGTCGGAAAATGTGTCCGACACGTCCTCGTACGATATACCGTACAAATGTGTAAGGTGAAGTCCGACCGAGGAATCACGATCCATCCCGTGCGTCCGAGGTTACAACCGGATGGAAAAAACACCGTCCGCACCGAACTCCCATAGCAACCATGGAGACGTGCCCGCATACGCGCCGACCCCCCCCAGCCCCCGTACGTACGCGCCGACCCCCCCCAGCCCCCGTACGTACGCGCCGACCCCCCCAGCCCCCGTACGTACGCGCCGACCCCCCCCAGCCCCCGTACGTACGCGCCGAAACCCCCTGTATGTACACCTGTGTACGTGTGGAACCCCCCCGTGTACGTTCGAGTCGAACCCCCCCGTGTACGTTCGAGTCGAACCCCCACCCGTGTATGTACGGTGCGTACCCCCAGCGCGTAGCGCTGGGGGTACGCACCGTACATACACGGGTGGGGGTACGACTCGAACGTACACGGGGGGGTACGACTCGAACGTACATGGGGGGGTTCGACTCGAACGTACACGGGGGGTTCGACTCGAACGTACACGGGGGGGTTCGACTCGAACGTACACGGGGGGGTTCGACTCGAACGTACACGGGGGGGTTCGACTCGAACGTACACGGGTGGGGGTACGACTCGAACGTACACGGGGGGGTTCGACTCGAACGTACACGGGGGGTTCGACTCGGACGTACACGGGGGGGTTCGACACGTACACGGGTGTACATACAGGGGGGTTCGGCGCGTACGTACGGGGGCTGGGGGGGTCGGCGCGTACGTACGGGGGCTGGGGGGTCGGCGCGTACGTACGGGGGCTGGGGGGGGGTCGGCGCGTACGTACGGGGGCTGGGGGGGGGGTACGGTGCGTACCGGGCCACCTACTCTGGTCGATTCGCGCCGTACTTCGCTTTTCCGGCACTTTTTGGGTGCCGTGAAAATATTGCCGTCCGGACTGCTGTCGGTTCGAATCGCAATTCCTGGGTCGTGAAACGCTGCCTGGAAGCGTACCGACGTCACGTCGCAGCATTCCCGGATCACATTCGTATGTATATTTTCGTCGGTCGGTGTTTTTTACGATTCGTACGGAAATGGTGTTTCCGTGCGAATCGTAATTCCATGTTTGTAAAGTTTTACGACCGGGTACGAGTCGGACGGGGAAAACGCTCCGACCGACGGTTCGTACCCGGTTTTTACCGGATCGTAATCGGCACCAGAGTAGGTAAAATATCGCAATTAATACAATGAGAAATTGGAATTATACAAGTAGTCAATACAAAAGATAAATGCAATTTTAACTGTGATTCGGAAGCAATTAATAAGCAGAACGGTGAGTGGGCTTACCGTGACAAGGTAAAAGGGAAATCAGCCGATTTCCTTAACCCAGGCAGGTGACTTTAAAAGGTGACTTTTTGGTGCGTGAGAGATTGCAAATACAGAAAAGTCAGATCAGCATCTCATACTCAATCAATCGGATATCGAATACAGTATAAGGTTTAGAAACGTAAGTCGACGATGTTTCGATCCCCATGAGAATAGTGGGATCTCTTCAGGACAAAACGATGACAAGAATGCCTGGGAAGTTAGCCTGGGTAGGTATAGGTAAAGAGGTAAGAGAGGGTAGGGGGAGAAAAAGGGGGGAGAGGAAGAGTGGAATAAAATTAGTTTAGGGTCAAAACCAGTTAACGAGATTTAGGTATATATAAGGTGATGTACACGAAAGGAATGAAGATTTAGGAGGCATCAGGTGAGCGGTAAAGATATACCGAAAATGGAAGGGAAAGTGATAAAAGTGCTATGTGGAAGAGCACTGGGATAGGAAGTGAATCAAAAAAGGAATTGAATAAGAACTATGAATGAGGGGGGAGAGAAAAATGATACAGTGCGAGGTGTACCAATAGAAATTGACCCAAGTGGTCAATGTAAAGTTCGATAGGTGAGGGCAGTATAGTCTACAAGAGATTGTGAGAGTGGAACCCCATGAGTAAAAAGAAGAGAAAATAAAAAACAACGAGGTGAAGGTGGGAAAAATAAAGAAACCACAGCGGTGAGTGGCGGAGTAAGGGAAGCGACTTACGTAGTAGAGATACGGGGGTGACCTGCGGCCATGAGCGGTGAAGGCGTGTAGGCGCGAGGACCATAATAGGTCGTAATGAAGAAGTCCGGTTACCAGGTCGCCAAGTTCACGATGCGGGGGAGACGTGAGGCAATTGCATCAGGCAGTACGCGGAGGGTGACTCCAAAGGGATAATGAGGACGGGTCCCAGCCGGGACCAGAGTTCACGTGGGGAAGGCGCTAGGTACCTAAAAAGGGGGGAGAGAGTAGGGATTAGAGATCGGGGAGGGGGGGGCGGGTCGGAAAAGGAATTCAAGGTGACAAGAGGGCTGGGCAGAAGGTAGCAGCGCTTACCTGTAGAAGGAATCTTGAGGGAATTAAAAAGCGTGGCCGCAAACTCGAATGAGCAGGATAGGTTGCAGGTCACCTGGCGGAGGATCAGAGAGTACGAGCGAATCGGAGGAGAAGGGGGAGGCGGGCTCAATAAGTATCGCCCAGAGAATGGAAAATGGTAGAAGAACTCATGTGCATTGTCATAGGGGCGGCCATGATGGAAAGGGTAGGGAGACAGTAAGGGGATTGGTGATTGCAGAAGCAAAACTACCCATAAGGTGGGCAAGTGCCTGAAAGTAGAAGGCCAGTGAGAACAATAACAAGCATATGCAATGCAATAGGTCTCGCAATACTAAAAGTTTGAGTTATTGGTGTTGCATAATTATTTACAAAGCCAATAGCTCAAACTTTCAGTAATGCAAGACTTATTGCATTACAAATGCTTTACCTTTGGTATAATCGCGGCACCCACGCTTTACTTTTAATGTTATAAGTAAAGCGCGGGTGCCGCGATTATACCAAAAGTAAAGAAATAGATGTTTTTTTCTATTCCTTTACTTTTGGTATAATCGCGGCACCCGCGCTTTACTTATAACATTGAAAGTAAAGCGCGGGTGCCGCGATTATACCAAAAGTAAAGGAATACAAAAAAAAATCTATTTCTTTACCCTTGGTATAATCGCGGCACCCGCGCTTTACTTTTAAAGTTATAAGTAAAGCACGGGTGCCGCGATTATACCAAAAGTAAAGAAATCGATGTTTTTTTCTATTCCTTTACTTTTGGTATAATCGCGGCATCCGCGCTTTACTTATAACATTAAAAGTAAATCACGGGTGCCGCGCTTATACCAAAAGTAAAGAAAAACAAGTGGCGCGCGCGTCACGCCTGTGTCTGGGCACGATCATAGCTTCTCCCATGGCGTATTGGTGTCTATTACGCGCTTGGTGGGAGGAGCTATGCGCGCGCCTCGGGCCAATTGCGTGCAGTCTTTTAGAATAAGACGCACACAAAGGCCAATGGGGGAGCTGAAAAGGAAACGCACACGCACGAGCGTGTGTGATTCCAGGGTCCATTTCTGAACCCCGGAAAAAAGGACTCTCGCCTGCGCGAGCACTGCTGCGCAGTGCAACGCAGGTCGCGAGACCTAAAAAGGAGGTATAGGAATAAAAGGAAAATACGGATAGAGGTAGAGGTGAACAGTAAAAGGAATAATATATATATTACAGTGAGCCAGCATGGGGGAATAGGAAGGAAGGAAGGAAGCGAGTGGTAGAGAATCAAAGGGTCTAATTAGTAGGTGTCAAGGGAGAGGAAAGAGTGGGTTATAGAGAGGATAAAGGGAGAAGTTTGAATAATATAAAAATAAAAATCAGCAGGGAATAAAGATGAGAGAGGGGTAATTAAGGGAAAGGAGGCATGGAGGAGTGATTAGGAAAACAGTAGAAAGGGAATTGAGGCACATAATTAAGCATACAAGGGTTTAGAAAGCCAGTTCAAAATTACAGACATTAATAATCTGGTTAAAGCAAGTTAGACCAGTCCTCCAAACGGTTCAGCCCTGTATGGAGGCTGTCAGTACGGATTATCCATTTAAGTTCTTCCTTATCCAGAATAGCAGCAATGTTTGTATTTCTTGAAGGCTGTAGAATCACACTAATGACTTGCCACCTTATGTCATCTTCAGTGTGTCCGTTGTGAGACTGCAAACACTACACCCAGCGCATTTGAAGTGGCCTACTCAAGGCGGTAGATTCCATAAGGTTCTAAGGGAGGAATCCCTTTTAGTGTCAGGGAGGGTTGCCCTGACCAAATGGTCTTTGATGCTTTTGCTCTTCTTGAAGGCAAAGAGTGGACGTTCTAACTTCAAGTTGCCAGCATTAAATGTAGGCCAGTGTTTAAGAATGCATTTTCTCACTATGTTGGAGATAGGCGAGAATGCGGTGACACATACTATTTTGTCGTGATTTTGTCTTACTTTGGGACTAAGTAGGGTCTCCCTGGGGCAGTACCATGCTCTTTTCAGGGCTATTTTCACTAATTTGCGGGGATAGCCTCTGCTGGTCAGTTTTTTAGACAAAATATTGGCTTCCAAAAAATAGTCTTTCTTAAAAAAGCAATTGCGCCATATGCGGAGAAACTGTGAGTATGGGAGTGAGTCGCGGAGGGCTCTGGGATGGTGGCTGCTGTATGATAGTTAGGTATTTTTTTCAGCGGGTTTGAGGTACAGTGTGGTATAGAGGCCCCCATTGTGGGCTATGATGCATAGGTGAAGTAAGGCAATCTGCTGTTTGCTGCTGTTAACAGTGAAGTTAAGACCATGACTGTGTGTATTCAGCCAGTGCTGAAATTGTGAGAGGTTGTCTTCAGTGCTGTTCCAGATGAGGAAATTATCATCTATATAGCGCTTCCATTCAAGGATGTGAGTTCTGAATGGATTGTGAGGGGATAGTATTCTGTTTGTCTCAAGCCAGTCCATGTAGAGTATAGCAAAATTAGGAGCGAAAACTAGGCCCATGCTGGTACCTTTAACTTGCTGATAGAAATTGCCATTGTTAGAAGGTGGTTCTGACACTATGGGCTGCCCGGATTTTTCGCTTTTTGAGCACCTAATTGTTGAGCTTTTACTGTGGGGGAGCCTCATAAGTTGGGACTCACCCACAGTGAGCTCAGGATGTAAGAGATTGCATGGGGATTTTACTGGTGTTCCCCTGGTTTGACCAGGCCACTGTTGAGCAGCTGGAGTAAGGGACACCGGGCTGGTTACATGCAGACACCTGTGTACATGCGTGTGCACACGTGTACGGCCTGCGCAGGGGAGATTCCTAGCGTGCGCAGCCCAGGAGCAGCTACAAAGTGAATGGTATGGCAGGACGTATGCAGTATTGGGTGGTGACATGGAATAGGCTTTATACACTGGAAAGAAACATGCCAGGGAAAGTCAGTGTGTCTTACTGTTTTTTCACTTCATTATTCCCCTATGGGAATGTGGAGCCAGGGGCTAGATTAACTTCCATTAGGCCTACAGATTCCAGACACGCACTTAAGTCCAATGTAGCAAATGTGAAAAGAAGTATTCTGCAGAGTCCAAAGTCATATTTGTACTGCTTTTGGGTCATCCAGAACTGTCATATTTCTCTGAGCCAGCCATGACCAGACCCAGGCTGAGGGCTGACCTCAGCTGGATGGATTGATAACCTTTCTTCCACAAGCTAGGGCCTCCTCTCCACGAAGAGAAGATGGGTGGGGCTGCAGGCCAATCCATCAACTGCTGTCGCTGGGTGCCAGGCACCAGGCTGCACCAAGGAGGGAAGGCAGCGTGGCCGGAAGGGGCTTCAGACACGTGGCCAGAGACACTGGACGACGCCATTTTGAACAAACCCAGAGGCTGGAGAAGGAGGAGGGAGCAGGGGCAGGGACGTGATGTGTCGCTGTTTGATAGGACCAACAGAGACTTCCTGCCAGCCCCCTTATCAACTTTTAAAAAGTGCTTGCACAGGAAGAGAAGCTCTCTCTGGGGTGTGGTCTGCTGAGGCTGAAGGTGCTGGAGCCTGGCGCAATGGGCAGTTGAAAGGAGAGACCCCCTGGCTGCCCCCGGGACCCTATCAACACCAGAAGAAGAGCCAAGGACTGGTGCACAGAAGCAGGGGCCTATGCGCAGGGAGAAGAGAGGCCCAGAAGGAGAGTCAGGCGAAAGGCTGGCGCAGGGAGCCAGTGAAGACAGCACACTGCTGAATCTACCCTCTCAGAGACCCAGAGGGCAGAGGAGAGTGTTCCCAGTGGCTGGGGCTGGTAAAGAGGAGCATGAAGCGCCCCATAATGCCTCGCCAGGCATTTGGAAACCTGCCGTTCTGGTGCTTTGTGGCCCCCAGAGGAGGGGGGTCACCCTCACTTGTGAAACGGTGCTGGGGGGAGCTGCTGGAGAAGCGGTCTTCCCCCCCCCCAGCACGAAGAAATCTGCCATTTTGGTGCTTTGTGGCCCCCAGAGGAGGGGGGTCGCCCTCACTTGTGAAAAGGTGCTGGGGGAGCCGCTGGAGAAGCGCAGTCTTCCCCCCCCCCCCAGCACGAAGAAAAGTCCCACCCTCAGTGTCATGGGGACCTAAAGGAAACTACCCCTCAAGGGCTCAGCTAGCATTTAAACACATTCTAGGCTGGAACTTTTGTTCTACAGCTGAGGGTGTGTGGAAAAGTGCATCATGAAGTGAAGGGCTGAGTTGGGGATGTGTGAAGAAGTGCATCCCCTGGAGGTGAAGTGGTGTAAGTGCACCAAAATGCATTTACTATTGGTTATTTCTTTTTAGGTGGACTGAAAGTCACATGTGTAAAGTGAAGTACCTGTGTAAGGTGATGTTAAGCTAAATGGAGTTATGTTGCTGGACCTTCCTGCTAGGGGGTCTGGCTGTATTTACGTAATCCCATGCTTTTACCTCTGATTCCTTTTAAAGTGAAGAAGTGCACTGCAGGAGAAGTGTAGTTGCCAGGAGTACTTCTGTTGAAGGGACTGTAAGTCACATGTGTAAGGAGATGTCATAAGCCAAGTGGGGTTATGTTGCCAGACAGTCCCGCTAGGGTGTCTTGCTGTATATGCACAATCATGTGATTTCATCTGTGATGCCTTTAGGGGCTGTAATTGCAATGCATTCAAATGATCAACCAAGGTGATGAGTACTGTCATTCTAAAGTGTGGGTAAACATGGATTCTTGCTGCTGCGCTTAGGTGAAGACCCCAGACTGCTAGCCCTTAAGATATAGAGGTGCATACTTTATGGTCAGTAGGAGATGCTCAGTCAGGGTCATGTGTCACCAACGCAGGTTTACCCCTTTTTAATGCTTGTTGAGGTAATGGGGTGGGTCGCCACTGGGTTGGTGCCAGTGCGCAGGGCCCTCGCTCCAGGTTATGTTCAACTAACTGCATTGGGGGCAGGTTGATGTGCATACATGGGAGTGGTGGTACTAGACCCCACCCCCCCTGCGGGAGGGGTGGAGATGTTATGCGATGTCACAAAGTAATTCCAACAGCTTATGTATATTTGTAAGTCGGTGCATAGTATTGAGTAGTGTGTGTGTTTAATAAATGTACTCTTACATTTATAAAGCAAAGTACAGACTGGACAATCAATTATTGAGTGTTATTTTTGTTCACCTGCAACTGGCGATTACTAGCCCACACCACTTCCCTTGAGTAAGCCTCAGACTGCTCTGCAACGCTACCCTCTGAGAGTCAGGCGCTACAATTGGGTGTTTGGTTCCCAGTGAAGGACAAATGTAATCATGTTATTTGTGCAGGCCTCACAGATGCTGCCTCGGTTTCCAACAGCCATCAAAAAGGAAAAAGTTCCTCGTAAGACAGATCTTGAGGAGGTGAAGAATAAAGGATGTAGGGACGGCGTGGGGTTGCGGTCTAAAGTTGAGGACCATACGTATTACATAAATTCCTTCGTCTTGGGGAATGTTAGTGTATAGTGCCTCTACGTCAAGTGTGCAAAGAAGGCTGTTTTGGGGGTCAAAAGGGAGTTCCTCTACAAGGTTAACCATGGCCATGGTGTCCTTGATGTAGCATTGTGTAGCAGGTACAAAATCCTTAATAAAGTGATCAATATACCTTCCCAGAGGTTCAAGAATT
Source organism: Triturus cristatus (assembly GCF_964204655.1). Taxonomy (NCBI): domain Eukaryota; kingdom Metazoa; phylum Chordata; class Amphibia; order Caudata; family Salamandridae; genus Triturus; species Triturus cristatus. The sequence continues at coordinate 576,477,312 of NC_140583.1, read as the reverse complement.
GATCCACAGGCCAGAGACAATAGGGCGTCCTGGTGGTGTAGTGGCGTTTTCGTGTATCTTAGGTAAAGTGTAAATCACTGGTATGCGTGGTGATTTGGTGTTGAGGTACTGGAATTAGTTCTTACTAAGGTAACCCTGTGCAACCCCTTCTTCTGTGATGTCTAGAATACGCTTTTGAATCTCCTTAGTTTGGTCAGTTGGAAGTCTTAAGTAGTGGGCTGGTCTGGATAGTTGTCTAAGAATTTCTTGTTTATGAGTGTCAGTATTTCATTTATAGGTAACTACAAATAAAATATTACCCACACACCTTAAAAGAAATATAAATGCAACTTAAATGTGGTTAATGTGATTACTTCAGATGTATGTGGGTGTAACCGGATGGTCACTGATTTGAATCTTCGTTTGTACACTGGGGAAATAGTGATGTGTATTTACAGTGCTAAAATTACCAACCCTGGAACAGAAAGCACTCTGAATATGCAAGTCATTTGTTTAAAAAATGTATTACACACATATTGCTCACAATATAAATAGGCTATCAACAAAAGTGCAAAATGATTGTATTTAGATGTTTACAGTGCTTTCACGAGTCATGTTTTAGTAATGTACTGATTGTACCTTCTGAAAACCTTTGTCATAGCTTACCATCAGTGCTTAATTTTAGACGGTGGTTTCTGGAGCTTGGCATCAGCACTTAATTGTCATCACTGGGACTTATGCAGCCGCGGTCCATGCAGGTGACTGCGGTGGAGCCGCTTGGGGGGATTTCGAGGGATGATGCTGAGGGAAAATTAAATAAATAATTAATTTTCCCTCAGCATCTTCCCTCGAAATCCCCCCCAACGCGGCCTCACTGCCCTACCGCTGTTACCTGCTGGACAATAGTTGTTTATTCGTTCAATATACAGTAAAAATTACTAATACCTGCCACCCAAGCCATTCTGATCGCTTTGGGGACATGAAATAGTCTGATTTGTAACACTTGTAGTAGTGTGATGATTAGTAGTTATGCTGGTACTGTCATTAGCAGCGCTGGCAGTGGCAATAGGTGTCGCAAGCTGCAGCTGCCTCCTGAGGAATGCCCTGGCACATGTTTTTTTTTTAATATAAATTAAGCACTGGTTACCAATAGAAGGACAAATTCTATCAATTGAAGCTTACACTGGACCCCAAGGAAACTTTCGCTTTACTGATTAGCCAACTCCACAGACTAACATTTCTTTCAAGTAACAGAACCAGGCACCCTGGAGAGAAGGCTTTTTTTTAGCTGCCTCTCTCTACTCTTACTTCAGAGTAGAACAGATCCTTCATCGTCTCCACATCTCCTTCCACCCTGGAGCACCTCAACCATTCAGTTACTGTTGTGTTTTTAAGAAAAATGATGGGAACTGTTTGGAAAAGTGCATACCTTAAGGACGCGTGTAATTGGGACCCCGGGAGCATGGTCCCGCCTCTGTGGCTGTCCCCGACTTCTTGGCCAGAGAGGAGGAGTTTCCGGACTCCTTCCGGGGCATGGGTGTTGTCGCTTACGCTCCTGCCGGATGTTGAAGGGAGGGGGGAAGGGTCGAGGGCCTATTTAGGGTGCCCTGGCCTGGGCCTGGGCCATCGTCCTCTTTGCATCTACACCGGGACGGGAGAAGAAGCGACACAGACCCACTCATCTCATTGAGCAAGTATATTAAGGGGTGTACAGTGGGGTGTGTTCACAGTAAGGAGAGCACATAGATTGCGGTACAACGTCAAGGGGAGTCCACCTGCATACTCTCTAGGCCAGCACTGAGGGGGCAGATGGTAAGTTGGCCTCAGGGAGAATAGGGACACCGGATGGGGGCAAGGGCGCTCGGTTAGGCAAGCTAGGGCATGGGGCTGCTGCCTTTGGTTATACCCTAGGAGCCCCGTGGGCAGCCGGGTGTTGGAGGGGTGGGCCCCTATGGTTGCGGACAAGGAGCAGATGGCAGGGGATCACCTCTCAAGGATGCAGGTGGGTAACACCTGCGTGGTTCTCCCTGGGGGGCACGGGTGCTGAATAGGATAGGTGATCTTCGAGAAGCACATGGAATAGCCTGCTGAATACTGACTAAAAATTATTCTGATATTTGCCTGTATTGTTCTTATGCTGAGATGATTATGCGTTTAAAGTTGATTCATGTTTTTGATTTTGTATGATTTTAGATTTGGAATATATTGTCATGTTTGATTGTTGATGACTTGAATAAACATGGCCACTTACACCCACAAAGCTTTCTTGTCAGTCACTGATTCGTGGGGTTGTCAGGGGTGGGGTCAGGAGCAACCTGGGGATCCGGGTTCTATGATCAAATAATAAAGCTTGAGAAGGTTGTCCCCCTGTTCCCCTACCCACTTGGACCAGTGGCGGAATTCCGTAAAAAACAACAAATCAATCATACCTGCATGAGTTGAAGGAAAGTTGGGAGACCTTATTAGTTATAGAGACATCTGCTGGGGTTTAACCAACAACCTGCAGACAATAGATAAGGAGCTCACAGATGATGAGGGAGAGAATCCATGGTATATTACACAGATAATGGAAATATGAATACCCAGAATCAACTAATTACTCCACATAGCGGCAGTGAATTACCTGGCGCTGAGGAGGCCCTCACACTGGATTGGTAAAGAGTGCAAAATTAACTCCAAAAAGAGCACCGTCCATTGGGATAACCTACAATCAACCACACAACCGGAAATACCCAAAAGTGTCAAGAGGGCAATGAAATAGCATATGCTGTACTGTGTAATGTAACATAACAAACAGCGTCCAGATCGGAACAGAGGAAAACAGACCTAGAACAGGACTATTTCCAGGACAATGCACGAACTGAATTAGAATAAAACAGAGTCAAAACAGAAACAGGAAGAAGACACTGTCATGACTAGAATAGAACAAAATGCTACACCAGCTTAAACTATACCTGAACAGGGCCAGAAACCCGACCAGAACCAAAATGAAATAAGACAGAACAGCACCGGAACTGTAAACAAACAAAATTAGGGTTCGATCAGTACTGAATAGTGCCAGGGTTCGATCAGTACTGAATAGTGCCAGAACTAGGACAATATAGATCAATGTCAGACATACAACAGCACCAGACTAATGATGACAAGAATTGAACAGAACTGAACTGTGCCCTGAGTAGAACAGAACACTCCAAAGCTAGATTTGCAATAGCGCCACGAACTGAACCACATTAATACCGGAACAAAAGAGAGCAATGCAAAACATGGGATGAAAATAGGCAGAAACCGAACTTAGTTGTGCAGCGCCAGCACTATAAGAAGCCTGAACAGGCACTGAGTTGGAATAAGAGTGAATGGTGCCAGAGCAAATCAGAATAGTTCCATAGTTGAAATATATAAAACCAGTTTCAAAATTAGAGCAGATGTGGACTATGAGAAAATCAAACACAAACTAAATCGCCTACATTCAAAACAGTGTCAAAATAGAACTGATTCAGTACCAGAACTAATCAGTGCCATAATGAAACCCAATAATGCTAGAATCTGAAAAGAACATAACAGAATGAAGCAGTGCAAGAAAAGAGCCAAACTGTGCAATTGTTGGGAAAAAAAACTAAGAGCATGTAAACTGGAACAGAACTGAAAATCCGAAGAACCGAAATAGAATCAGACAATCGTAGGACTGGGACATGTATAACAAGCATTGGCACAGCCAATAGGTCTCGTCTTTGGGACCTTATAAGTGTTTAGCCATGCAACAGTTGATGTTGTTGCACCAAGGATATTGTGCAGCATAACTAAATACTTATGAGGTCCCAAAGGCGAGACCTATTGGCTATGCCAATGCTTGTTTGTATTATGGTCTCAGCATTTTCATAGTGCATATGTGCCAATGGTATGACATTGTAGAGTCGTTGGCCTTACGACATGTGCATTTTCACAAGGTTCAAGCTTTCTTTGCTCTCTGGAGCCACCAATTGTTTCGGGTATTGTACTCTGGTCCACAGATAACGAATATTCAACTTGTATCAAGTTATCTATTCGCGCCGTCAACAGTTACCAGGCGGTCCGATTTCCCTTATTGCTGACGAGATACCGATAGCGGGATCTAATGGTTCCCGTTTATTATTACATGAGTGAAACTACTGCTCCTGTATTGGCGATTCATTTTGTATCTCATTCTCTCTTAATTAAGGGATCACTTCAGGTTTCATACATACCTGCTTTTGACTATTAGGAGCCATTACTTGATACAAGTTGAATATTCGTTATCTGTGGTTTACGTTTCAGAATTACATGGACTGACTGAATTGAAGTATCCGTAGTAGTGTCTGAATACACCTCAAGCACTGAACTTGAATCTTTATGTTCTTTCAGAAATTGTTTTGATATTCCTAGTAAGCCCTGACGAAGTTCCCATGGCACTGGGGAACGAAACGCGTTGGCTGTGTGCCGTTTTTAGCAAAACAACTGTGAATAAAAGAAGAATGTATTTGGACCACAAGTGTGTTTCCTGTTCAACTCCTATTAGAGTGCACCTTCCATTTTTTTTGGACTGGCTTATTGATTTGGCATCTTTCAACAGCGGATGCGGGGAGTTGTTGCACTTGACTTTTGATATATGCAACTATTGGAATTGAGGTGCTTGACCTTGGTCAGCTGTTGTGTATCTTATTGTTACATCTAAATATACCGTTAGGAAAGTAATTTGTTCATCTTCAATGTAAAGTCATATGTTTGAGTCATAATGCTTTCAAGTAGGATCCAGTCATTTTCGAAAATAATTTTCATAGAAAATCCTTTAGGTTTGAGTAAACAGACATCTCATTAAGCAACCCGCAGCATTAAGTAGCACTTCTTAGGTGTTCACATATGAATGTTCCTTGACAGCTACAAGTTGGACTTCTGTGGATGCCTAGAGTCAATGTTTACCATCTGCACCCAAGTGCCATTGTACACAGCAACGATCATTCCATCAGCATCATCATTCGTAGTCTTGCAGGAATTATGTGCGGCTGCATAACGTAGAGTAAGTGTTTTTTTTCAGTTGCGCAGAATCCTAATCCTCCACACAAAAAAATGCAGGATAGTGGTTTTAGAAAAAAATGGCAACATCTGTTGTATTATCCATACAAAAAAGTAGCTAAACACGCAAATGTCCAATCTGCTACCCTCCCAACAGAAATTAAGGATGTTATGCCTACTTTCAGGAAGGAACCGATTAGAAAACATGCCAGGGCTTAGTACAATGTTCTTAAGTATCCCCAAATACAGCAGTAAACACGCATTGGCCGCGCGGCCGTACAAGTAACGGCCGCGCGGCCGTGAAAACCCAAGTGATCGTGATAGCGAGGACGCGCTCTGCGCGCGCAGCAGTGATCGCGCTGGGAGGCAGATGGCCGCGAAAGTGAAAGTGATTGCGTTGGCTATCAAGCATGGCAAGCGATGCGCTTAATGAGCATGAGGAGGAAAGCCTCTTCTCGTAAGCGCGCGCCCGCGCACATGCACTGTAGTTCTAGGCCGGCGGTAGCATTTTTTTAAGCCCTCACAAAAAGTCTCGCCAGACCAGCGCATGCGTTGGGTCAGGCGAGACCTAAAAAGCGGCACAAGTGAAACAGAAACAAAGAGCAGATTTTGACTGCTGTAAATCGGATAAGAACGAAAAAATAACAGTGGCAATAATAAATGTAATCAAACAAGTACCATATGCAAACCTAAACTTCGCAGTACAGCAACCAGAATTTAAAAACTATTAGGGAACACAAACTGAAGTTTGTACTAGACTTTCCCAGTACAAGAATAGTACTGCGCATTTGTGTTACGACTTCCACGGCTGGAAATGGAAATTGTGTATTCTGTGAATCCACAACTTATTGGGGAACAGACACAGAGAAGGGAAAAGAGACAAAGATAAAACAGAGCCTGGAAGGACAGTGTCATGATGGATTGGGTCAGAGACAGTCAACCCATGGTCTGTTGCATGTATACATTATTTTTACAAACCCTGCCTTCCAGGGAAAATGACAATGATAAGTGTTGTTCTGAAGCTGCTCTGGATTCCTGTATTGGTCACATACAGACCACATTGTCATATAGCTCAGGATATTAATGCATCTTCTGCAGAGAGCTAGAGGTATTCAGATATACAACACTGAAATGTTCAGGGTGCAATTGTGGAAAGAAAGGTCATGTGGTTAATGCCTTACTGGGGAGATATGTGTTGAATCTACTGGCTACAGGTTTGACTTGCCAGAAAATAGCCTAGGGAGTAGATTTACCTCATGTAACCAGTAGAACACAGATAGGCAAACAAGCACAAAAGCTTAGTTGGTAAATGTTTTTTCTACAGATATCCTTGTGTTATCTTTATCTGAAACATTCCAACCCAGTCAATTAGCACAGTGGGTGATAGGCCTGCTCCAAACATCTGCATGTAACCTTCAATGCATGGGTTTGAATCCTTCCAGGATTTAACTGCATCTTTCATTCTTCTAAGGTTGATAAGGTTTGTTTCACTAAGCTCTGTAGCATTAAACGACAATTGTTAAGTGACAAAATCCATTACTGTTTGTATTAGCAATATTGTCGTTACTTGTGCCATTTAACTCAAAGGCCTCATACTTTAAACACACATAGAGCATAGAAAGACTTGAATCTCTTGCCTACAACGAAGAGTGAGAAAAGAAAACACTTTCTTTCATCGGTTTATCTTTTTGCTACCTTGTGTGTGAAATGACATGTTGAGATTAACTTTGCTTCCAGTGGTGGGCTCCTGAATTTGGGAAAAGGTGTAGGAACATCCTTCTCTGCTAGCTTTACCTTCACCCTGATTGTCCAGAAGGAATACACACAGTGAGTCCTTTGGAGCCAGGTGCCCTGCCGACAGAGAAAAAGTGACCAATGTCCCCAGCTCACTACAAACTGCACAGCATACAACCTGAAAGCACGCACCACTGTGGTGACTGCTGCTATGTCTACTGCTGTGGACACACTACGCCGGGACACTAAGGAGATGGTTCAGCATTGCTGGAACCTCAATCCAGCCGGTCCCACCCTCATCCTTGCACTGACAGAACACAACGTGCATTGTGTGTATTCGAATTATCAAAAAGCACAGTTTCCCCAAATATTCGAGGATAGAAGCCACAATCGTATTCTATTCCCTCCTGTTTGTTAGAGGTGTATTATTAAAGTAGCCCTGCTAAAAGAGAAGTGCATAAAAAGTACTGCATGCAACAGAATTTCTATAGCCATTCTTCTTTACTACGAGGCATGGACAGAAGGAAAGTTCAAAGAATAACAGCACTGGAACAGGGCTGAAGACTGCGAGGAAGGCAAGAGTACCAGAAAAAAAGCACACCGAACAAGGATAAAGCTGGGGAGAGGCACACTGCACAAAAACTACCTTCTGCCCGAAAGCGTAGGTACATCAGCCACAGGTCACGACGGACCTGTGACAAAAATGAAGCCGACCCAAAAAAGCTCGTGACCATGAATGATCTCACACTGCCAGGACCGTCTCAGATGCAAACAGTGGCAGCACCAAAACACTACCCCGTGGTAGAGGCAATATTTGATTCAACAGTACCTGTATCAGTGCTGGAGCGGAACTACGGAGTAACAAAGGTAAAACAGAAACACGATTAATGTAACAAGAAGACAGCAGTGCCAGACCTAAAGCAGAAATAGAATTGCTTTAAATAGCTTGGCAGGCCAATTGCTCGTTGCAGATATTTCTGTGTAACTGCAACTACAAATGCTGGTATCATGGATCAAAGTGTCATCATTCTAGTGACGGTAAAATTAACGAGTGGCTATCCCGTTAATGACGTCACAACACCATTCAAACCCTCAGCTGACATCATACAACAAGGCAACATTTTGGAATGTTTATGGTTGCTGACTGTTATAAATGTAAGACTGGGTAAATAGATCTGGTTTCCCTACACCGGATGGCCCCAGTAACACCCACTTTTCAAGCGCCTAAAGATCCCTCCGTTCGTTACATGCGCTATATAAAGGAGCAGTGTTTTGGAAGTAACATGTAAGAGTCTGCTTTGCTTGTGTGCTGCCTGTATTCTGGTAGCGGCTCGGCTCTGACTTCCTACTTTGACACAGAACAGTTGGCACAGGGCACATAACTGTGCCCCTCTCCTGGCCTGAAGCCCTTAAAACATTCCCAAAATGAAGACCAGGCCATTATCTTCAGATTATATGATTAAACAAAGCTCAATTTTCAATCCACTGTGCCTTAAAGTGTTCGCGTGTCATTTCCGCGGTTGTTGTGTCTTGCACTGCGGCACACCTCGTGTGAAATACACCAACAACCTGTCCGCTGTTCAGTTCCTCCACCTCGTCTATCAGCATTCAGTGTGAAGAAGCTCTGAAAAAAGGGAGGGCGAGGCAAGTATCCCGGTGTTTCTGCTCCCCCCTCCCCCCGTTCCTCCGGATCCCTCAGCTGCTGTATTTACCCCGTGCTCTCCCTCCCGCGCGCGTTAACTAACCTTTTCACACCAGCGCGCGGGGCAGAGGGGGGTGGCGGGGAGGGGAGCGCTGTCTGTCTCCTCAGCTATCTGTCTGCTGGAGCAGAGCCTGGCAAATCACTCTCCTTTCACACCCTGCCTCGCGCCACAGCCAGCGCGTCTGCGGTAGACATGCAGGGGAGTCGGCGGCGCAGTCCCCGCGTGCCCCGCGTCTGACGTGCGGCGCACACCCAGACAGACGCTCGGCGGATATCTATGGCAGGGGGGTGCAGCCATCCCCGGACGGAACTCTGAGCCCCAGTCCTCGGCGCTGAGGTCATCCCTCCCCCACCCCAGAGGGCCGCAGAGGCTGATGCAGCCGCCAAGGTAAGCAGGTGGAAGGGGGTGGTTGTCGGTGCTGCGATCACTCTCCGAGCAGGGTGGAAGGGACGTGGGACTCAGGTGGACAGTCTCCACGTGCACACCTCTTCCTGAAGCGGGGGGCTGTGTGCATGTGGGTGCACACGTCTCTGTGTGGTGCGATCTCCCTGCCCGAGCCAAGCAATGTTGCAACGTTCAGTATCTGAAAAATGATACAGGGAAGGAAGGCGAATTCAACAGATGCGCTGTTGGGAATCTGAGACGCTGTTTCCCTGCTTCATTTGTGTTTTTTAAGCGGCTTGAGGAGTCTCAGGTCAGGTGTGCCAGTCTCTGCTTCAGCCACTGACATGCAGAGTCATTTTCGCCGACGCTGAATTTGGTGGGGTCTGGCTGGCACGAGAAGGTCAATTTCAAGGGTGCACTGGCGAGAGCTCGGCGAGTTTTCCGGAAATGAACATGCTTATGATGGGACTGGCTCGCACCCAGGGAGGCAAACAGACATCCAGCCCCTCGATACTCAAGTCCCACAGTTCTGAACTTCAGTGGCTACTTTCTAGGGCAACTTGACGCCCAGTATGTGAGTTTGTTAGGGCCCGAGTGCAGACATTGCATGCAGGGGCCAGTGACCCAGAATGCAGTGTCTGAAAGCGCCAGTTTCCCGTTTTCTAGTCTGGGTCTTGGACCCTAGGAGCGGCAGGTCTAATGCAGCGTTCCGTTTCTTGTTACACTAAATGCAGACCAAGGTGGCTTGGGTCAAGTTTCCGGACTTGGTATCTTTAGGACCTGGCCTCACGAGGGGTCATGTTCATAGCGGCTGGATTTGGAAAACGGCAATGGATAGGACCACCTGCCACGTACTGTACAGATGGACATTTTTCGCAATTTAAGCAATGGTCTCTAACATTGCAGTGGGTCTAGTTTCAAAGGTGTGTTGCGAGCATAAGTATGTGTGTGCGGTTTTCACACACATGTGCTGATTTATTTCATACAAGGACATGCCCAACTCACACTACGCGCAGCCACCTGGTATGTGTAAATCACTCCAATACAGTCCATGGTATCATATGGTCATATGTACAACTGTTTTGATCCAGAAGTTGCATGCCAGTGCCAATGCTACACCTCTAAGGAAATTAATAACACGTTGGTGTATTATTATTATTCGCCCCCTCCCAAGTCAGTGCCCCTGATTTAATATTTTGTAATAGACACCGCGAGCCATATTTGCAGATAATTTTCGTATTCTGGTTTCGCGTGTCAGTTTCATCAAATTCCAGGCTTGGGAGCTGCCGCGCGTGGAGCAGAAAGGCGATTTTTGCAGTGGAATGCTGCGTCGGAGCCTTTAAACTTGTGGGAGAATCGCGTGCCTCTTCACATGAGCCCGTTCCAATGGGATGTGCATGGTCGCCTTGTTATTTTTACGGCGTGGTTCCGAGGAGCTGTACCTGCACCCGGCACCCACAGTCGCCACCAGATTCGGTAACACTGAAACACCTTCAGGATTTATCCAACCTCAGCGCCGACTCGCATTTCGGTTACAGTTGCTTTCCTTTATTGGCAGTCATGTACATAGCGCTGCATGCCCCGCTGTCGGCTTCTAGTAGTATATATATTAGCTGATTTGTTATGGCCTAATTAAAGTGGTGAGGATGAAAGGCATAGAGTCAGTCTCTGTTTCCCCTCTCTTTTTTCTGTAGGCACAATTCAATTCATGCACAGGTATTTTCAGGGACATATTTCTGAGTAGATACTGCGGCACGTGTGAAACATATATGCTTTCACTTTGAAGGTTATTCTGTTTGGTTGTTATCACCTCTGTTGCAAACATAAGCAAATAAAGGGTCTTAGGAATGTTAAAATCACTTACATACAACGTGTGACTTGTTTTTTATCACAATGTAATTAGTGCATAAAATGTGCCGCATTTTCCTGCGAACATGGCAATACCTAAAGACATGCTCTCCAGAGTATGTTTGAGTACGATGGCAATGAACTCTCTATCGGCGTTCCGGCGGAGCACAAAGAGTGGTCCAAAGAGCGCAGGGTGGGTCCTTTTGGTAGGGGCGAATATCGGATGCTAAAAATGGCGCAGTGCATCAGCTTCCGAAGCCTCAAATAGATGGAATCCAAGAGCCCTTTCCCCATCGTCCCGCCTCCAGGTGTGTTTAGTGGGGGCTCAGTTGCTAAATATTTCAATATTTTCCCAGAAGTCTAAATGGACACGGTTTCCGACAAAGATCAGAAGTAAAGCATATCTGTCATTTCCTCTTATCGTTGAGTCTACACAATTTTTGATTGATTTTCCTCAAAATATTATTTTTTATGGGGTATGCTTAAAAGCAAAATACGATGCACGTGGCTGCGACATTAGGAGTCGTCTCCGGCGTCTGCTCCAGCTATCACCGTGCGGTTCATGAAGTGCTGCAGCACCAGACCTGCTTGCACAAGGTCACACCTGTTACAGTCATCAGGGGAAAGACAGACAAAACCACACAGACAACGCAAAGAACATGTGTGAATGGAATCCTGCCTTACTTCCCATTCAAATGTGTGACATGCACCAGACGGGCGCTACACCCACAAGCCAAATATTACATAAAATGCCAATTTTACCATCCCCTGCCTTGACAATTGAATTGACAGCATTGAGCATGATTTGTGCCTAGAGATGGTGTATAAGAAAAGGGATGCGAGCCTTGCTAGGTTTTCCTAAGTATCTGCCACGCAAATCAAATATCACTCATTGCCCACGCAGGTGTGAGCCCCACGCCCTGGTTCACGTCTCACTCTGGCCTCGGCCCTTGATAGCTGCTTTCTTTTGAAACACTAACTTTTAGTGCAATATGCCGGCATGTGATCACGTTGGGCTCCTGGTCTTGAGCTGTCTGTGGATGTGGTGTTTGATGCTTGCCAATTATGGTTACAATCAAATGACATAGGTGTGCTGATTAGCAGAAGAAATCAACTGCTGGACACGTGTTTCAGGTTGACTGAACGATATAGCTGTACAGGGGTGGAAAAAGGAATACCTGGTGGGTTTGGTAATCCAGGTCATTTTACCATGTGTTCTTCCCTAGCCTTTTGCCCTTCATTTGTCAAAAAATGAGTAGCCATGAGTTATACAATACTCATAGTTTGGCATGTGATTCCACGTCTCCCAGGACACCTCCTTTCCAGACCTGGGCCTTGTAAAAGTCAGTGCAACCTAATGCACAAGGCCAATGGATATGACGACTACAACTCCCAGCATGCATTCGGCCGAGACGAGACATCAGGCGTCTCGAGTGACATGGAATGATCAAGTAGCCGAAAGATACCTGTTATTTTGAGCGCTACGAAGCCGAGACCGTGGCCGGTCGTGTGTTATAATCAGTTGTTAGTACACTGAGGGCTCGGACGGGTTGGTGTCACACACAGGTTCTACACGCGAGGTTGGAGAGGCAGAGAGGAATTTTGTGATTTCGACCTCGAGTGCCCTGGTGGGCTGGTGTCACGCACAGCCTCGGCACACGAGTATGGAGAGGCACAAAAGAGATTTCTGATTGCTGCACTGAGGGCCCCGTGGGCTGGTGTCACGCAGAGCATCGGCACACGAGTTTGGAGAGGCACAGATGAGATTTCTGATTAATGAATTGAGGGCCCCGGTGGGCTGGTGTCACGCACAGCGTCGGCACACGAGTTTACGGAGGCAGAGAAGAGATTTCTGATTGCTGCACTGAGGGCCCCGGTGGGCTGGTGTCACGCACAGCCTCGGCACACGAGTTTACGGAGGCAGAGAAGAGATTTCTGATTGCTGCACTGAGGGCCCCGGTGGGCTGGTGTCACGCACAGCCTCGGCACACGAGTTTACGGAGGCAGAGAAGAGATTTCTGATTGCTGCACTGAGGGCCCCGGTGGGCTGGTGTCACGCACAGCCTCGGCACACGAGTTTGGAGAGGCACAGATGAAATTTCTGATTGCTGCCCGCTGCAGTAATCGCATCGCAATTGCTCGGACGGAGAATCAATTTTCCCAAATTGAGATTTTAATGGGGGTTGTACGGCAGCTAAATCCGACGCCCCCGAGGCGGTTTTCGGTTGCAGTTGATGTATACTGGAGAATGCGCAAGAAGATTAGGTAAACCACAGCGCCACCTGCAGGGCTTGAGCTTCGGCTGTGCCAAAGCCGTCTTTTCATTTCCTTACAGCTTCGAAGAACCGGTCAAAACAGTACAACAAAAATAGACGCGTTTAAGTATGTTTTCCCCTCGTGTAGGTTTGAGCAAGATGGACAATGTAGCCCCCAGCACTATCCTTGACAACAGCTGAGAGCTCAGCACCGGGGCTTAGGGGTCTCGGCAGATATAAACTCAAGCCAGAAAAATCCCATCTGTCGAAATGGACAAAATTGGGCCGCACTGATAGGAAAGCCCTACACGAAAGGAAAGCCGAGAGGTAGCTCAAGAACTGGGCGCCAGCTGCAGAGATCTGTGCAAACTGCATATCATAATGTTTAGTTATCAAAAAGGAGAACAATCATTTAGAATTGTGGCTGACTCAGCATTTCCTCCTAACACTTATTCTACAGCAGTGAGAAGATTTCGTGTTACATAAGATGCTGTTAATGTAACTGGACATCTAACCACATTCAGTTCCCGCTTTACCTCCTATAAAGGTGCTGCTGACTGGGGGTGGGGCGAGCTTCGCCATCGCCCTAAATCATGAACCACAAGACGTGCGAGGATGCTCGTCAGCCTGGCCCATCCCCCTCAGCGTGTCCTCACCTTCCTGGACACTTGTTTGTTGCAGGATGTCACAAGTTGCTGGTTAATATCGAAATAACTTGACAGTGCTGAGTTCCAGCCCAGTCTGTGCCACAATCCATTTATTTTCCAAAGTTACTCTGAGTTTCCTGAAGGCCATCTATGCCAGTGCTTGATTTAGGACAGCTGCATCTTGGAGGCAGTGCAGGCGGTCACCTGGCCTTGTTTCATCTTGTGTACGCGCAACAACTAACAGATGGGCGGATTTGTATTCCACTAACGTTGCAAAACTGGAAACGACTTCACATGGACAGAATTCTGGGAGTGGCATGGGGCTGGCCCCGCAGGGGAGTTTAAGTGTTTAGTCTTGATTAACTTTGAACCTGCCTGTAGTCCCTGAAACCCCTTGTTTATCAGGTGCTGGGTAGGGTCCTCTGTATGGGAAACATCGTTTACATCGCATGTGATACATCGCATGCTATTACAACGCGGTCGTTACAACGCCGCGTTGTTACATCGAGAACAATTACATCGCAAGTCGTTACAACGACTTGCTGTAGGGGGCAGAAGGTGTAACCAACACCTTACCTGCTGTTGCACAAACTGGAGTAGGAATAGTAAATTATACTGTTCCTAAGTCCAGCGCGCCCCCTACAGCAAGTCACTGTAACGACTTGTGATGTAATGGTTCGCTATGTAACAACCTGTCGTAACAACCGCATTGTAATGGCATGCGATGTATCGCGTGCGTAATAAAGACATATATTCGCGAAAAACAGTAGTCTGGCAAAACAGCTAATGCTGCTTCAGAGGCCAGACCTAAATAAGTAAGGGGGCTCAAAAAATGTACCTAGTTCAGGCTCGAGTTACATTTAAGCAGCCCTGGACAACACCAGGATTGAAATAAAGTGTACCAGGGCAATTGGGCGGTGAGGGCAGATCGAATGAAGGGAGTGCTTCTAATGTGTGCTTCTTACGTCAATTGTAATATTGTCAAACAGACAGGTGGTGGTAAAGGTTTCAATGTGTCACTGGTGCAAGTTAGTTGGATGACTCTGAGGGGAAGAAAGTGGTATTTCTCTAGTTGTTCTTCTCTCCAGACACACTGGAGGTATTGTACACTTTCTATCACTCTGTTCACCTTTGGGACCAGGGAACGCGTGGGACCGTGTCTCATGCATTGTCTGGATTTGTATAAAAAGCACCTTCAAGGTGAGCTGTGCTGTGACAACACGTTTGTAGGAAGATACAGATTCTGTTACTCCTCACTGCACTAGGTATAACAACTTCAGAGAACAAATACTCTAGGCCCTTCACCCAGTCTTCGGATATCACTGGCCGTTTTTAACAGCTACCCTGTACCAGTGCTTAATTTGACCTGGTGGTTTCCTGTGCTCGGCACTGGCACTTAATTTTCAGTATCAGATCTAGTGACAGTCCATCATGTGGTGGCGCTGTCTGTCAAATTTTGATATCAGCACAACAACAGTGTTTCATAAGTCAATATACTTCAAAAATGAATATAACATATGTTGCTTATGCCATTATTATAGCTGTGGGTGGCCTGGGGCAGTTTAAATTGTCACACCTGTAGCATTGCGATGGTTAGTACTTGTGTTGGTTCTGTAATTGGCAGCGCTGGCACGGGTAGTGAGTGGTGCCGGCTGCAGTGTCCTCCCGAGAAGGGCTCTGGCACTTATGTTTTCTTACAGATAAAGCACTGACTTGTACAGTTTAACTGTGGCACAAACTACAGATACCCGGAGCGGGCACTGAGGGTCCGAATTGTATAGAATGCCACAAACTGGAAAGGAGGCTTACTGAGCTAAATGCTCACTGCTGGCATCTGCGGCAATGCTGAGGATGAATTCCAGCAAAGCGGCCTCAGCCTTTCAAGGTCCTACATTGAGGATGATTAAACTGGGTAACGGCCACACCAGGTGTGTACAGAACTTCGACATAGGCCAGTGCTTCTAATGGGCAGATACTTACTGTCCGGTGCTGAGTGCCCACACTTCTTTCATTTATTAGGGGGGGTGCCTATACTTTTCAGCAGTGCTGCAATACATTTAATGGGAGAGAACCAGTTCTTCTTGAGAGGAAACAGGCACTTGGAATAGTGAGTTCCAGAACTTCTCTGGTTCCATTTAAAGCACTGAAAAGAGCAGAAGTTCAGCATGAAGGGCACATAAAGTAAGTTATTATTAATATTATATGTTGGTGCCACTACTTCTGGAAATTCAAGCGTAAGCCCCTCCTAGTAACTGAAAAATCTTTGCGAATCAGGCTCCGTGTTCTAGTAAGTCTCACCCTAAGCTTGCCGCCCCGTCTTCATCAGGGCTGTCCTTTTCCATCCCATATAGTCCAACAGCATTTTAAATTTGGCTGTCAGCACCTCCACCCTTGTTCAAAATAACCTTGAAAACGTGAGTGAAAGGGGAAAGTCTGTCCTCGGCTGTTGTTTGCAGTGCCCTATCCACCTGGCAGTGCACGCCAAAGCTTGAAGACCTCTTTTGGTAATTGTTTCACCCTCCTCGCCTGCAACTATACAATCTCCTGACAATCTCTATCTTTTGATTGCTGCCAGTGTCAATAAAAAGGCCAAGCATTCAATAAGACCGTTGTTTCCAACAAATCTGTGCACATGCAGGTAATGTGGGTGTGTAGACGCATTGTAGACTTTTAATGGCCTGAATAATATTGAAGTTATTGAGAATCCCCCAAATTAGGCGCCTTGAAAATATCCACGGAAGTCCACCTGCCCCTGCTGAGATCTGTGCCCGGCAACACACAGTCCGGTTTGTGATGCGAGACATAACACTGTCAGCATTAGAAATATGTACCATACATTTGCCACTGATATTCATAAGGTTATCCTACCATGGAACATTTATGGCGTATATCAGGATACCGGCAATGTCTAGCCCATCGAGCAGACTTCCTTGAGACGGGGAGGTTTGGTGTGCCTCGTCTGGTTTTAAGAAGGTAAGAGTAAAATAATGGCAAGGAGGAATGTGCCTTGTCCGTCCATTTCAGCCCTTTGTGTTAAAGGCCAGGGCGGAGTGCTGTTTGCCCACTGCTTTTAAAAGCTCTGTCTTCCTCCAGGGCCAACCATCCAGCATCTGGTATGCACCCGAGAGACCTCGAAGGATGGGCCAAAGTGTGTATACACCACGTGACGCGACTGTAAATCCCAATTGCATATAATTTAGGAGCAGTAAAGGACTCATGGGTGTGGGATCAGCTGTTAGAAAGAAAGCCGGCACCAATACATTCTGGTTCAATAAACCGCAAGGCGCTAAACGCTGGCTTATGAGTAACAGAAGGCCCATAAACTCTGCACTTCACTGAGGCTGATAAGACATCAACATGTAAAAGATGCCCAGTGGATATAAAGCCAACATGCATTAAGGCAGGACATTGTTAAGGGGCATTATAATACCCATCTGTGAGCAGCATGATTCTGTATGGGGCCATGGGACTAAGGAGAGTAAAGTGTAAACCATAATACTGTAGGGCGGGTTGTGGGGTTCTAAAGGGTAACACAGTGGTGACTAAATAGGTGAGTGTGTCTGTCCTTGTGGGTAGTGCGGAAGTTACAGTAGGTGTTACCCTATTCTGACACTTACAGCATGTTTACATCAGTGTTGTAACACAAAATGGTGGGGCGCTGGTTGAAAACACAAAACCTTTTACTTATCCTGACTGCTTCACAGACAGACAGACAGACAGACAGGCAGACAGACAGACAGACAGACAGACAGACAGACAGACAGACAGAAACACAGACAGACAGACAGACAGACAGACAGACAGACAGACAGACAGACAGACAGACTGACTGACTGACTGACTTAGGCCTTTATCAGTCTGAACCCACGTGCACTGCAGGTGCACGAGCCATGGATTCGCAGGAGTACAGTGGACAGCTCAAGCTAGTTAAGGAATTCTTATTGGAGATTCTACGCCCAGAGAAGACAACCATGTACATGACATTGTGTGATTTTGGTAACAAAATCAGAGCCTCATACTCCCTCAAAAGCAGTCCGTCCATGCAGTTAATGCACCGCTATGACAGTCTGGCGCTGCTCTTGGTCTTCTGGCAGCTTGTCAGTAAGAGGTGACGCGTAGATGCGTTTTAGGTGGGAAAGCGTCTGTGAAAAAGATCATACTCTTGTGAAAACGGAGAACATATTTGAAGATCCCATAATGTTCGCCATCGAACTGGGTCCTCCTATTTCCCCCCAAAAACTGAATAGAAGATAATTCTCCCGCCACCTGCTTACAGGGGCTTGAAGACGTTCTTCGAGCTCCTCCTTTCAGCCGAGGCGAGCCTGCGCGCGCAGAGTACTTCAGGACGGAGTTGTTTCCCTGTGATGTTCTGCACCAAGTATATTCAAAGATGAGCTTGTTCTCGGTTCATTTATACGGTCTTTTTGGATTCGGCAGGCTGCTCGCTAAGGTGAAGTTGAAAAGAGTAGGAGAAAGGTTAAATGTTTACATTTCCAGCTCTTGGATGGTTTCCTTACAGTGGATCCTTAATAAGAGGGTCCTGGTTTTCTCTGTAATAAACAAAGCTCTGCTTCCGTCATAGAAATGTGAATATGACAACAGGTAGTGCTGTCAGGTCGAGCGTGATGGCTTCTTGTGGTAGTGTTTTCATACAGAGGAATATATGTCTTTATTACGCATGCGATACATCGCATGCCATTACAATGTGGTTGTTACGATCGGTTGTTACATAGTGAACCATTACATCACAAGTCGTTAGAATGACTTGCTGTAGGGGGCGCGCTGGATTTAGGAATAGTATAATTTATTATTCCTACTCCAGTTGTGCAACAGCAGGGATTGTAAATCCAACACCTTCTGCCCCCTAGAGCAAGTCATTGTAACGACTTGCGATGTAATTGTTAACGATGCAACAACGTAGTCCTTTTAATGACCGCATTGTAATGGCATGCGATGTATGTTTCCCGTTTTTCGCTATTTATTTTAAAATCAAACATAATACACGTACATTTTGCCTCCACCCATCAGAACACACAGCATGGGCGAATGCATCCGCTCATTTTTACCACTGGCTCCCTTCACTTTGAGTGATTGCACAAAGACTGTGTACATCGTGCACATCCGCCTAGAAATAGTTCCTTTATCTTCGGTGATTTATCTTCTGCCTCCTTTTTGAAGACATTATTATAAAGTTTTTAAGTGATATTGTAATGTAGAAGCTGCCTGTAGTTTGAGTGTTTGGTTAGGTGGTGGTTTACTGTTGTCTAGTTCACAAATAATAAAGTGCAATCAAAATGCTTGTTATTTAAAAACATCAGTGGTAAACAGCCACATCAGTGAATTATATTTCGGTTTAATATTTTTATTGCAAGCATACGCAACCACGCTTAGGTGGCGTCATGTTTTTTTTTCTTTTTGCGGCACATGGTTGCAATTAAAACAACAAGCAGTTGCACAACCTTGCCAAGCCAAGAATGATAGTTCTTCCCAATGCTTGTTTTTCATGCAAGCTGCCATAGAGCAAAGCAGGACTGCACATTGGGGTGTATTATGTTCCAGCACTAACCCACTGGCACTCTGTCCATTCATTTCAGTCATAGATTCTGTTGCCCCATTCTGCGTTTGCTTAAAGCAGAGCGAGAGGCCGCTTCGTGTCACTACTCCTGAATCCTAGTGCAGTGGGCTGCCCAACGCTCTCCCAGTTCTCCCATAGTTATAGGTAGATTTACTATTTCTTCTGAAATAACAATTACCGTCGCAATTAAAACGGTACTTACTTAATTTTGGTTACTGAATAAAATGTACTTGCCCATTGGAGAGTTAAGAAGAGAATGTTAAAGTGGCCTCTTTCGACTCCACTGTCCTTCACTTGGTTATTTTGGATGTCTTTGTTATAAAGTAGGACATTTCTGGACTATAAGCAGCTGCAGATTTGTACAAGTCATGTGTCGACTTGTCCTACAAGCATTCTTCTCTCTCACTGCGTAGTTGCCAATGAAACAAAGGCAAATTAACAAATGTAAAAATACACATATGGGTGCAGTGCCATACCTTTGGCTGGGATCTTGCTGGGAAGTCCTTTCAGGGTTCAGAATGGGCTTTTTTGTAATAAGAAAGGCAACAGTGTGTGTATGTATGTCTTTATGTGACCGTTTGCAGCTCCTGTCTCCTTTTCGTTAGGCTGTGAGGTTCCAAAATAACGCAAAGTCTGGCTGACACTGAGGGGCTCATTTACTATATTTTGATGCACTGCAGAGCAGCAAGCCTTTCTGCGGCGCGGCCATGCGCCAAAATAAAAGGGCAGTAATGCGCCATACTTATAAGAGACGCACCGTGACACAAGCCTTCATCACCACCCAACTGGACTACGGCAATGCCCCCTACATTGAAATCACCTCACACCTTCTACAGAGACTTCAGACCATACCAAACGCTGCAGCCAGACTCATCCTCAGCCTTCCCAGATGAACCCACAACACACCCCACCCCAGGAAACTCCACTGCCTTCCTGTACAGAAGAGATGCCAATTCAAGCTGCTGATCTACGCACACAAGGATCTACACAAGCCAGGACCAGCCTACATTAACCACCGCCCGGAACGGATGTATGTCATTACATCGCATACTAATACCACGCGTGCCATTACAACGCGGGTATTACTACGCGATGTAAATGACATCGCATGCCATTACATCACATACTTTTACCACGAGTATGCCTTTACCACGCATGCCATTACAACGCAAGGCATGCGTGGTAAAGCTATACTCGTGGTAAAAGTATGCAAGGTAAGTGACAACCCCACACAACACACTACTCCCACACCTACACTGCCCCTAACCCTAAAACACTACCACACTACACTACCCACACTACTCCCACCCCTACACTACCCTAAACCCTAAAACAATACAACACTACCCACACTACTCCCACCCCTAAACTACCCTAAACCCTAAAACAATACAACACTACCCACACTACTCCCACCCCTACAATACCCTAAAACACTACAACACTACTCCCACCCCTACACTGCCCCTAACCCTAAAACACTATTACACTACAACACTACCCACACTCCCCCACCCCTACACTACCCTAAACCCTAAAACACTATTACACTACAACACTACCCACACTACTCCCACCCCTGCACTACCCTAAACCCTAAAACACTACTACACTACCCACACTACTCCCACCCCTACACTACCCTAAACCCTACTACACTAGCCAACCTACAACCACCCCTACACTACCCTAAAACACTACACTACAACATTACCCACACTACTCCCACCCCTACACTACCCTAAACCCTAAAATACTACACTACAACACTACTCCCACCCCTACACTACCCTAAAACACTACTACACTACCCATACTACTCCCACCACGACACTACCCTACCCTAACCATTACCCCCACCCCAAGCACAATCAGCCTTACCTCTTTCCTCGTGGTTCCAGCGTCGCCGTCTCTGCTCCCGGTTCCTGCGTCGTCAGAGGTCCATGTCGTTTTGAGGAAACAGCCTCAGTTTCCTCACAACAACGTGGATAGCCATTACATCGCATGCGTTGGAAAAGCACATGCGATGTAATGGTATGCGTGGTTTTTACCACACGTTGTAACATCGCATGCATTGTAACGCATGCAATGTAATTGCAACGCGTGGTAAAAACAGCGTTGAAATGGCTGTTCCCCGCCCGGAACTACCACCAACCATCATTTTGTAACCTCCCATGTCGACACCCCATGTTACGTATGTTGTTATTCGGTAGGCTTTAATTACAGCCTCTGAGGAATAGTTTCTCAAATAGCTTTGTGGACACTCTCTCTCCTAATGCTTTAAAAAAAAAATTATAGCACAGGTGCCAAACGCATTAGCCATGCAATAGGTCTCGCATTTGCGAGAATTGAAGATAGTGGCATTGTAAATGACAATGCCTTTTATTTATCTGTTTTAAAAACAACACATAAATAAATGGCACTGTCGCTTACAATGCCAATAGCACAAACTCTCGTAAATGCGAGACCTATTGCATTGCAAATGCTTGTTTTAATACTGTAGGCTTAACATTGGAACTTGCTTGTTTCTAAGTGCTTCCAGGCGGGAAGGGATGCACTGAGCAGTAATATGTCAACTCACTTACAATTTAGTCAAAACGAGCACGAAACAGAAGTCACTACTTACTTAAGAAGACTGCTACTGAGAACCTCATTCAAAAAGAGCCCACGGTACTATCCTAGAAAAGGGTTGACACATTTCTTTGTCAAACACATCCTTGCTGCCGATACATCATATTACATGCCTTGTTGAAGATAACAAAACTAGCAGGGCTAGCTCTCCCTTTGTACATGTCTCGTTTATCAGCAAGATCTTCATTATGTGCATCGGTGTATCATTTACAACCAAACACAGGTTGCAAGCAGAAACGCAGGTAGAGTGTACAATGCACTGTTTCCATCACAAGCCTGGTGCAAGCAGGCTTTAAACAATGCACTGTTAGTATCATGGGGCGGGTGCAGTCAGACACTGATGGAATGTAAACAACGCACTATTAGTATCATGTGCCTGCCTGGTGCAGTAAGACACAGATAGAATGTAAACAACGCACTACTAGCAGGGGCGGCTTTAGCGATGGTGGCGCCCCACCAGTGACCACCTCTGCCATGGATTCCCTCGCTAGCACCCTTTAACAGTGCCTCTCAAGTCTCCATAACCTCTGTCTCTCAGATTCATTTAGTTTTATAGCACCACTCATACCAGTGTAAGGTGTCAGAGCACTTTACAACACACACACATTGCACAGAAACAATCATATGAGTGTAAATCAGTGTATAGAAAATGTTACCTCAGACAGTACTCCAAGGTGTAGTGTAGGAGTGACATGTCATCGATACTGGTAGGCAATATAGTTAAAGTTCTTATTCAGGAAAGGCACACATTCAGAATTTAAAACGTAACATCATTGGTAGGGGTTCTCTTTCATAATAAGAATTATTTTCTACCCAAATGAACCCTTGTCACAAAATTAGGATAATTACAGACTGGGCAAAAAAACATATAGCTCTAACATATACCTTGCAGTTTGCAGCAGCTCTAGGGTGATGGTTAATGGCTCAATGTTCTATATTAGCATTTTGACTTGTAAACGATAAGTAACAAAAGGAGCTCTCTTACAGAAGCAGCAACCCACTGACCTATTTACATTATATGTACTTCAGTTATCTTCATGTTACAGGTTCTTAGCAGCAGGCATTTTAACCCTCTGCGCTACCTTAGGATGAGTCAAAACTTTCACTAGACAAACCTCCAGTCTCTTTCCAGGAAGGTGATTAATCACTGGACTCCTCAATCTCTTGACATTTTAATTGATGTCTGAAAGATGTTGGAGGCCAGGAACGAGGTAGCAGGTGCTTTTAAAATGTTAATACACATTTTCAAAAATGACACCCCCACCCAAGTCAACGCCTGGTGCAGCTGCACCGATCGCACCACCCCAGAGCCGGCCCTGACTACTAGCAGCATGATCCCACAGCGCCTCGAGACCCTCACTGGTGAAGCAGCCGCGCTCTACAAATCCTGATTGAATGATGTGCCTGGTGCAGTTAGACACAGATAGAATGTAAACAACGCACTATTTGTATCATATGCCTGGTGCAGTCAGACACAGATAGAATGTAAACAACGCACTATTTGTATTATATGCCTGGTGCAGTCAGACCCAGATAGAATGTAAACAACAACTATTTGAATCATATGCCTGGTGCAGTCAGACACAGATAGAATGTAAACTACGCACAGTTAGTATTGTGCCTGGTGCAGTCAGACACAGATAGAATGTAAACAACGCACTATTTGTATCATATGCCTGGTGCAGTCAGACACAGATAGAATGTAAACTACGCACAGTTAGTATTGTGCCTGGTGCAGTCAGACACTGATAGAATGTAAACTATGCACAGTTAGTATTGTGCCTGGTGCAGTCAGACACAGAATGTAAACAACACACTACTAGCAGGGCCACTGGATTTATGTGTCAGGAAAGGATGAAATTATGCTTCAGGGTTTGACCAAAGCATATAGCGAGAAATGGCAAATTATGCGGCGTAATGCAGCACATTTTGTGATAGTATCAGTTGATTATTTTGACATTTATACGCTTGTTAATATTGTCTGAGCATAGGTTTCACTTTATTAATATTGGTATAGCACCCATATATATAGCAATAAGCAATAGAAAGGTAGCCAGTTAACCTTTGAGAAAGGCCTTCCACTGTGTGGCAAGATGTGTTGACACATTTTTAGTAACTTTTCATCCATTTGAGCTAGAAACTATTTTTGTTGTGAAATCTGATGTTGCTGGAGCCTGATTATGTGGGAAATGCGGCCTTTCCATCAATATGAGGGAAACACAGCAGCCACAAAATCGCATAATTCCAGTGGTCCTGGCTATTAGCAGCATGTGCCTGGTGCAGTCACACAAGGAGATAGACTGTAAACAATTCACTATTAGCATCATGTGCCTAGTGCAGCGAGACCCGCCTGTATATTAAAGCAATGTATTATTTAAATCATGTGTCTAGCACAGGCTGGGTGACAGACTTTTAACCATGCACTATTTATTTATGTGCCTACAGCAGGCAGACCGGTACAAAAGGGGGTGGTGATGGATGGAGCATCAGAACCAATCAAACACTCACACCCAGTCAACAGATCTGGGTTTGATCCATCACCATTCTTTAGCCCACTCTACCACCCCAGTTAAGACATGGCCATATGCAAATCAGTCTGACCCTGTGCCTCATGGGAAGAGTCCAGCCCGAACTGCCATGCCATGCCTTCCCTGGACCGGAAACAAGCTTCCTAGGACCGGTTTCTGGCATTTCAGCCGTCTTCAGCCGGGCTTGCTTGAATCCAGTGGCAAAGTGAGCAAGGGACTCACGTCTGAGCATACCCTGCCAACTTATGGCAAACAAAGCGGTACAAAAGGGGGTGGTGATGGATGGAGCATCAGAACCAATCAAACACTCACACCCAGTCAACAGATCTGGGTTTGATCCATCACCATTCTTTAGCCCACTCTACCACCCCAGTTAAGACATGGCCATATGCAAATCAGTCTGACCCTGTGCCTCATGGGAAGAGTCCAGCCCGAACTGCCATGCCATGCCTTCCCTGGACCGGAAACAAGCTTCCTAGGACCGGTTTCTGGCATTTCAGCCGTCTTCAGCCGGGCTTGCTTGAATCCAGTGGCAAAGTGAGCAAGGGACTCACGTCTGAGCATACCCTGCCAACTTATGGCAAACAAAGCGGTACAAAAGGGGGTGGTGATGGATGGAGCATCAGAACCAATCAAACACTCACACCCAGTCAACAGATCTGGGTTTGATCCATCACCATTCTTTAGCCCACTCTACCACCCCAGGCAGACAACGCTGTAAATAATGCAGTAGTTGCATCACATGCACAATGCAAGCAACCACTCAGACACAGGCTGTAAACCATGCACCATTTATTTAATGTGCATATAGCAGGCAGACTCTACATAATCCACTCATTGCACCGTGTGGTTGGTGCAGACAGACACACAGGCAGTAAGACTGGACAATTTACATTACATGTCTAGTCTAGGTAGAGAGCAAGATAGACTGTAATAGAGGGCCATTTACATAATGTGTCACGTGTAGTCAGACAGACTGTGAATAATGCGCTACTAACATGTGCTCAGTTCGGCCAGATACACAGATAGAATGCAATAGGTGCACTCATTATATCATATACCTACTCCAGGCAGCTACTCAGATAGAATGCAATAGGCGCACTCATTATATCATATACCTACTCCAGGCAGATCACAGATAGAATGCAATAGGTGCACTCGTTATGTCATATACCTACTCCAGGCAGATCACAGATAGAATGCAATAGGTGCACTCATTATATCATATACCTACTCCAGGCAGCTACTCAGATAGAATGCAATAGGCGCACTCATTATATCATATACCTACTCCAGGCAGATCACAGATAGAATGCAATAGGTGCACTCGTTATATCATATACCTACTCCAGGCAGATACTCAGATGGAATGCGATAGGTGCACCCAGTATATAATATACCTACTCCAGGCAGATCACAGACAGAATGCAGTAGGTGCACTCGTTATGTCATATACCTACTCCAGGCAGATACTCAGATAGAATGCAATAGGTGCACTCATTATATCATATACCTACTCCAGGCAGATACTCAGATGTAATGCGATAGGTGCACTCATTATATCATATACCTACTCCAGGCAGCTACTCAGATGGAATGCGATAGGTGCACTCATTATATCATATACCTACTCCAGGCAGATACTCAGATGGAATGCGATAGGTGCACTCATTATATCATATACCTACTCCAGGCAGATACTCAGATGGAATGGGATAGGTGCACTCATTATATCATATACCTACTCTAGGCATATACACAGATGAAATGCGATAGGTGCACTCATTATATCAAATACCTACTCCAGGCAGATACTCAGATGGCCAGTGCACAATTCACTATTTATATCATGCTCTTCGTGCTGGCACACACACTACTTCATGTGCCTTGCGCGGGCAAATGCATAGAAGAGTGCGAACAACAATCTATTTACAACATTAATCTGGTGAAGCGAGGCAGCCTGTAAAAAAGGTACTGTTAACTTTACAGGACTATATGAGGACACTATTTACATCGGGAGCCTGGTGCAGGGAGACAGATAGACTATAAACAATGCACTATTAGCCTACTGCAGCCAGTCACACAGTAGACTCTAAACAATGCACTGTTAACATCATCTACCTCATGCAGCTAGAGACACATTTAAAACAATGCACTAAATGTAATCAGAAGCATGATGCAGGAAGACACACAAACAAACTGTAAACAGTGCAGTATGTACATCTCATGAGCCTAGCCCAAGCAAACAGACGTACTGTAAACAATGAGCTACTAACATAATGTGCCTAGTGCAGCCAGACCCACAGATCAGCTGTAAACAATGCACCATCAAAACAATATGTGCCGAGTATAGTCACTTATTCAGATAAACTGTAAATAATGCACTATATACATCATGTGTGCAGTACAAATGTGGCACTCAGAATGTAAGGAATACAATATTTACATAATGTGCCTAGTACAGACAGGCTGTAAAGAATGCACTATCTGCATCATGTGCCCACAACAAGCAGACACCCAGAGTTAACAATGCAGCATTTGCATCATGTGCATAATGCATATGGTCTGGTACTGCCTAAACCCCCCTCCTCTTTACCAAGAATCCTTGGGGTGGGAACCCTCCCGGCTCCCATGAGGCTCACCGCCCCTTTTTCCCCCAAGGCAAACAATTCAAACACCACATTGTTTGGATTAGGAGTTGCAAACCCCGGCCGTATTTTATTACATAAGATAAGCAAACATTAAAATTAATATTATTTACATTATGTACACAATACGCAGAAAGTCCAATACATTGATAGGTACAAGATGTCAATTGGCTAACCTTAAGATGCTTCTAATACATACCCATTCCTATCGAAAGCTAAGCAATTGAGATATTCTCTTTCTACGTATCCCTGTTAAAGCCTACTGCAAGGTCAATGACTGGCGGCCCCAGATCCAGATCAAGCTAGGTCCCAACCCCTACCGGACTGACCTTGCGCAGGGCGTCCAGCTTACCGGATGGATACCTCCGCCGCTGCCCCCCTACACCCTCAACATTAAACTCCATAAAGGGGCCGCTGCATCCTTGCGCCCTTGAGCGCATGCGCATACGGGGATTGGCCAACCAGCCTACTGGAAGCAAGACTTCCTTTCTCCCCGCACCCTTCCAGCCTACCAGCTGTAACAACCCCTGGAGTTCCATGAGAGACCCTCTGTCTCCCCCTCGGGCGTCCCCATTTGACAATGGTGATGCCCACTAAGGACCGAAAACTATGCTCACCAATCATGCTTACCGCCACAGGCCAGTATAGTTGACCGACTATCTGGCCTCCCCCCTCTGCCTCCGAGAAAGGTCATGTCCTGCTCCGTACCATCACTGGCCATGCAAGTAAGTTGTCCATGAACAGCTCATTACCCTGTTTCGAGAGGTGCACCCCATCCTGTAGGAAAAAAGCGTCTCCCCCCGGATGCACCCATGTATTATTACCTGCAATTTCGGGGATCTGAGTAATTGATCAAACCGGTTATTGATCCTTTTCTCTGAGTGGTTCAAGGCCCACACGGACACGCCCCCGCGCCACTGAGACCTGGGAATCATGTGTGACTCTACCAGTAAACCCTCAGGACGTCTCTTTGCCAGCCTCCCAACTTCTGTGAACAGGGTCCCAACTACGCCTTTCCTACCCAGGTGCATCAGGTCATTCCCTCCTAGATGCAAGATACACGCTGCAGGAGGTTCTTGATTCTGGCCCAGCAAGCCTACCCACATATCCCTGAGTTGGCCAAAGCCCAACCCACCCTGCCCGTGGAAAGAAAATTTAAAACAGAGCTGCCGTGCTCTAAGCTCCTAATTGCCTGTAAGAAAATTTAAGGCAACCTTTTTAATGTATGAGTGGCCAATAACCTGCACGTCCTTTTCTCCGTACTCTCAGGTGGGCACCTGGTCCACAATAGATGCTGACGGATGACGAACCCTGCAAGCTTCCCCCTTGCGGGACAGGATGTAGGAACTGCAAGTCAAACCAGGGAGAAAAAAGAACCGTAAGTTAGGAAATCACCACAACCTCTAGAGAATATGCAGCCATACATAGCGCTTGTAGCAGCCTGGGGACCACCTATCAATCCTCTGCACCTCACTCCTAGCAAAACCTCTGACTGCTGCTTCAGTGGCGGCCCCTATACTAAAAGAGAGGGTCCCAAAAACTGACAATTTCGACTCCACTCTTCCAGGCAAACTCCCTGCCTATGCAAAGAACATTGTGACCAGCCCGCCGGGCTCTCCGCATACCTGGCTGAAAAACCATAATTACACCCTGTGCACAAATGTATGACAAGCCATTCATCTTCCCAGTTCACCTGGCCCCTAAAGCGGGGACCCAGGCTGGGTGGGGTACCGTCGGCCAGCTCACAATGCCGAGCCTCAGTTCTGCTGTACCGGACCTGAAGCCGAAACCTTGCTGGAGAGCGCTTCCATGTTTTATTGCACCCCTCTTTATTCAAATGACGCCAGACAGCTGCTCCGTTCACTGTATTCCTGAGCGACTCATATATCCTTGCGAGCTGTTGTATGCTGGCATCCGTCTGCAATTAATAACATAAAATGTGAGAGAAATCCCCCGTTTTGCCCAGCACCCGAATACTCCCACCGCTCACCTGGGTGACTGGGTGACTTCTGTGAGCACCACAGAGCTGTGAAGAGCACCCCAAGCCTTACGCTCCCTTGCCCTCCTTGCACCATTACCGCTTTGCGACGAACATGGCAAAATTATCCCCAATGAGCTGTCCTCCCCTCATAGTGGAAAACATTCCCAAAGCTAACTCCTTGGAATAAAAAAGGTGGCCAGTCCCACCTGGGTCACAGTCTCGCACTGTGCATGTGAGTGGTCGCTACTCTCCTACCCTCGCTCTTTAGTTTAAGGAGGTAGGACCAGAAACAGTCTGTTGCACTACATTTTCTTATATGATCAACAACTATGCAGTTGCGCAATTTTGTAAGGAAAGTGGAACATCTAAAGCTACAAAAGGGGTATTCCACAATGTCCAACTAAGAATATTTTTATATTCTCCTTCAATTATCTTCCAGATTTGGGGATACATCTCAGTCAGTCCCCAAAACATCCTTTTAGTCACTCATGAAAGCAAGGCTGAAAATTATAGACTAACGAATCTTGGTCTCCAACTATGCAAGACAAGCTCTCCTTCAATCCCTGTGTACATGTAAACTAATTACATGAATGAAAATAGTGGGGATAAAAGACACCACCAGCAGCACTAAGGAAAAAAAAAAAAAGCTTGAAATTGTAATCTCATGAGTTTGCACCATTGGCCGTCTGGCAATGTTCGCTTAGACAGGCGATTGTAATTCAAAGGTTCAGTGCTGCATAATTGCACAGTACAGAGAAAACATTCCAGTATGATGATAATACGCTTCCCTCCGCACGATGGATTTATGAAACCGACAGGAAAGTCCCCGTATAGATATTGATCCAAGTCGCAACCGGCTGATGCCAACAGACTGCCTGCCTTTGAACACTTAACTGAACACCTGTTATTTAGTTGTGGACGGTGTTCTCCGTTACACTGCAGAGCTAGTTTCTCCTGCTGAAGCCTATCACCAACATAGAGTTTGTCAGGACACTAGTTCACCAACATACAAAACAACCTAAGCAAAACTTGAAAAGCATGACAGCACAGGTTGCCCTTTGAAAGGCCCTTTGCCGACGTTGGCTGGTACCCTTCTGTTGCTACGGTGTATTTAGGTGCTAAACTGTCAATGCTCTAAATGGAATCAAGATTGCATGCTGCAGACGTGACCACACCCTCTGTCAGATTCCAAGTTCTTGCTGATCAGTTTAAAAATGAAATAGACATCCCTATCCACAAGTGACCTAAATTCATGCAGTCTTCGACAACCTGCGTATCAGCTTCTCACCACTGCCATTCCTACTCCTCACACTTTACCCCAACCAGCATCACCACAAAAGTAGAAGAGATTTAGCCAGTGTGGTGTTCCACAAAACTCTCACTTATGCCCAAGATCTGATACCCTCTGCAGGGCCGGACTGGGAACCAAAATCGGCCCTGGCAAAGTGCTCGGTCGGCCCCCCGGGGTCGGGGGAGCCGCTGAGCTCTTTGCCAGGGTCGGGTTACGGCCGATTTTGTTACAGGGCCGATTTTGCAGCTATGCTGCAAAAACGGCCCTGTAACAAAAACGGCCCCCAGAGGACCAAAACCAGCCCCCATCCGTGCGGCGCACCGGGGGATTGCCCGGTGCCACTACGGCCAGTCTGGCCCTGACCCTCTGGCTTCCACTTCACTGAATCGTCAGCCCCAATCTTCTTTTTCACTCTTAGTGTATCCACATCTATCCAAAAGTTCAAAATCAGATGCACGAAGAAAACAATACCACGATTGTTCCATTGACTTGTGTGCCTCTGAAAATTCCTGCTTGCCATTCTCCCTGTGGCTGTCTCCTTGTAGAAGGTGTGCTCCTATCACAATCTGGTTTAAAGACATTCATAGGCATCTCATGACAGCTTCGTGCTCCACATTAATCTCACTTCCATTGGCCTTAAAAAACATAGCTCTGACTTCCGAGTCCTAAACGTTCATAGTGTATGTTTCAGTTGTGGCTCCTCTCTTTAATTTATTCAGCACATCTAAATAAATGGTTTCTTTTATAAAATGCTCTTGTATCACAATCTTAGTATACAGACTTGTTGTAACCCCTTCATTTTGTGGGATCAGAAAAATGAGTGGTAGGAGAGAGAAGGGAAAAAGGTTTGGTTGAGGTTCAAAAAGGTCACCTATTAATACATAAGACTAGTTGTGTCGAAACGTGTTGCTATATATATCTACATTCTGTGGCACTAAACACAGATAAATAATATTTTGAACTGCACCTAATCCCACCATGTACCATGTGCACCTAAATATGCTAGGGCTGGATTTAGAATAGTTAGAATAGCAAATTAAACTAGTCCTAGAATATGTGGGAATTTAGTTTGACTTTGACTGGGGTGTTATTTACAGGTCGATGGGTTCGTAGGAGGGGGTTTTGCCACATCGAATCTGCCTTTTGTAGCCTCACTTTGTCCTCTAGCAGAGGGAAGAAGGCAGAAAGAGAGAGAGAGAAAGAGAGAGTGTATGTGTCAGAGACTGAAAGAAACAGATATTTTACGCAATGGAAGAATTATTCATTCCGGTTTAGTTGCCCAAGGCCCGCCTCTGTACTCATGCCAGGACCAGTAGAGGTGGGCTAAGGACAACCGTGCTGTAATTAAACAATTTTGTCTAACAAACTCCCGCCCATTTATTCAAGGTGAAGCTACATGAATAATAGATTTTCAGAAATAAGCTAATTCGTCTAGAACAAAAATTCTTAGCTTCAAAAAGCCAAGATGTTCAAAATTAGACTCCAGAAAAAAAATCTTTACATTTTTGCTATAAGTAATGCGTAAGGCCATACTTTCAGAACAAAAACTCTTAGGCTAAAAAAACACGACGTTTAAAACAAACTGCAGAAAAAAATCTTTACATTTTTGCTATCAGTTATTTTATTCAGTGAATAGAAAAGGTGCTTTATCATAAAAATGAACATCTAGTTCCAATATAGGAAGGAAAAAAGAACAAACAGAGTCATCTAGTCAAGCATTCTTTTAACAAGGTTATTTCACTTTAGTGAATGGGGACATTGTTAACTACAAATAATGGCTATATTAACATTGTTTAACAGATAACATTTGACACACATTAATTATTAGGGTATGTAAAAGAAGAAGTTATTTTGGCCCCTTGCACCTCAGAGGTTGCCCAAGTGCAGGGCTTTCCAGCATTGGTCCAGAGGGCCTGATCCATGCTGAATATTTGACCTGATCCATGCCAGATCTTTAGGATGACCAAATGAAAAAAAGATATGCACAACTGATTCTACATTGTACTAGTAAAACATAGTCAAAGGGCATTCTGATAATCTGAAGTGGATACCTGCATTGGAGATGCTTATCCCAGTGGCGTCCAAGACCTCGATAGGACGGCGGATTATTAACTTGCAGCTGGACATGCACAGTGCTCATCTACCAACCTTCACTTGGGTTTAGCACATGGGTCACTTTGAAGGAATCTTGTTGGAGAAATTGTAGACATTACAAACACTTTATTCAGCTTATGTTACCACACCCTACTCCTATTTCCTCCAGTCCTATTAGGTTTCAGGACTGAACGAGTGTTATGCTATAGAAAGAAGCATATGAGTTGGTCATGTGTTCACTTGGAAGGGACTAAAAGTCGAGAAAAGAACTGAATGGCTCATTCAATAATTTTTAATACTGTGGATTTTCATTAACATTTTCAAATTAAAACTGTAGTTAAACATGAACATGGCCACAAGCCAAGAATTTGCACGTTGTTCAAAAATGTTTGGCATTTATCTTTGTGGCAACCGCTAAAAGGAGTGGCTCCACCCACAGACCGGGTGTGGGTTTCTTAAGACGTTGAAAAGGAAGTTTATATTTGATTTTAGATGCGATTGATTTCATTGTTGTTGAGTTGGGTCTTTTATTCAGTCCCGAGGCACCACATGACAAAAGAAGAATAAAAGATTTGCAGAGGGGCAGCTCCCACTGCCCTCCTTTTTGTAGACTTTTTTTTCCATGTGGATACGCACTGTCTCTATTGAAGTGTGAGTGAACTCTATGCTACGGTACTAGGTAAGTTCCACTTGTGGTAAGAGTACGTCTTGTGCAAGAGCACACAAGGTCAGCAGTAAAACTCTATAAATATTAAAGTAGGTCCTTCTTAAAACAACAGACCGGCCTAAAAGTGTGCATAGTGGCATGGACAAACATGAATTCATGTTTTCATGGGACAGAGAGGAGAACGTGAGGGGTACGTATGTTATTGCGAATCTCAGGCAGTGCCTAGGAAATATCTGTCTCCGCAAAGATCTATACTTACTCCTTGCTTAGGCAGTGGTGTTAGGCTCATGAACGGGACTCCAACAAAATGAGTATCTGGGCCAACTTACACGTTAAAAGAATGAAGGTGTATGAGGCACCCTCTGCATGGACTGCAGGAGGTTCTGGGTCTTCTTTTACTTTCTACACATTGGCTTATTTATGATTATTTTGGTGATTTCTTAGCTTTTTCCCATCACTGTTAAGCAGAAGGGGTTTTGTGCACACTGGACCAACACAGATCTGTGGACTATCCCGGAGGCTGGACTTAGCTATAGAAAAGGCACAAAGAGTTCCTCTCTCACTGTCCAGAATTGTGTACCATCCCAAGCCTGACATGAAGCTGTTGCCTGCTTATCACTTTTTTAAAGAAACAAGTGGTCAGAAAAGCCCCACCATGAAAATGTTGAGGACTACATGTGACTTTTAAGCCCCATTGGCACTTAGGCTTGTTAGGCTCTGGCTTAGATGGTGTGTTTAATGCCACTAACACAAGGTGTAAATGTCGGAGAAGGCTCATCCGGCATCACGCTCTAGTCCCCCCATCCACTTAAGTCTTTTTTCAGACAGCTATGCATCTTGTTACATTTTGGTCCAGCACTCCTTGGTGAAAGTATATTATAGAGATTCCTTTGATCTAAATGAATACATGGACACATTGGAAACGTAAGCATTGCCACCCCACACGGTCGCACACTACCGGTTATGTTAAAGAGATGCTGATTCACAGACTCTCGATGGGCTGACGTAATTGTAAAGTTACCCTCTCTCAAAAACTGTGCATGAGTGAGGACATTGCCAAAAATTATCAGTATGTTAACCTGGGAAAATGTAAGGATGCGGTGCTGTCAATGACAGACTCTCATAAGAAGCAATGAATGTGTGTGGTATGCATGCTTGTCCTCTTTACACAAATGCCTGGCTGATGAAAAAAACCTCAATATAAGAGAGGGGTTCCTGCTCCCTATCTCTGGCGGGGCTCTTGCTGCGAGGTCTGTATGACCCTGTGTTGTGTCCTGTCTCTCTCTCTGTGCTTCACCACTCCCTACCTCTCTTCACCTTTCTCTCTTCTCCACCTCTCACTACATGGCCTTTCTTTCTATCTCCCTCTGCCTTACATCTCCATTCCTTGCTTACCTTTCTCTATGCCTCATCTCACGCTCTCTTGACCTCGCCTTTCTCAGTTTCGAACGCTCTGCACATCATCACTAAGCATGCGCAGACTCACCCTTACCAGGACTTTTATCCACTAGAAGGAACAGGCTGATCAGGCCCACCATGCCATATCAAATATCGTTTTCACAATACAATTGCTTCTACACATCAAATGTCAAAAAATGCCCTTGTTAATATTTGTGTTAGAGGGAATACAGTGAAGAAAGATATCTCTATCAAAGCACCTGGAGTCTGAGGCATTTTAGGGCTGCCTGTGTCACAGGCATCCTTGGTGTAAGCCTGCCACATGCTCATTTCTTTGTTAGAGAAAACCAGGAGGGTGAGTGGGGTCGGATACACTTCTTTTAGTCAAGAAGGTGGCAGGGATTGGGTTTGTCCAGATCTCCCTCTTCCTTAAATAATCTAATAGTTCTCTCTGAAAACCCATCCATTTCCTGAGCAATGTGCAATCCTGTGCAGTGTTTTCTACACCAGCTCTGGGTAAAAAATTAAAAAAACTCTCACGGTTTGCTTCACACAAGAGTGGTGGCTGGTCGAAATGCCTGCCCCACACCATTCTCTGGGTCAAAGCTATGACTCTAGGTGCCTCTGGCCACCAAACCACGCTATGTATGTCTTTGGCTTGCATTTTACCTGTCTATGTGCCTTGTATGCACTCTAGACTACTCTTGAGCTATGCCTGCATGTGTTGGTATAAATAATGCTCTGTTTTGATGTCTGGATCTCCATTATTTAACTTGTGTTTGGGTGGATTCCAATGTGAATATAGGAATTAAGGAGCACCTCGAATGAAGTATTGGGTTAGCAGTGCTAGGAAGGCTTTGGTTCACCTCAAGGAAGGGATTCGTTTGTGGAGGTGGTTGCTGGCAGTGGGAACTGGCAGTCATTTCTGAGGTCCAAGATTTACTTTTCATCTTTAGACTTTGATCCAGAACAAAAGAGAGAAAGGCAGACAAAAGAGAAAGAAGAAAGAGAAAGATATGAAAATGGGGAAAAAAGAGAAACAGGGATGAAAAAGAGCCTACAAAAGTGATGTAAAGAGACAGGAGGTGCAGAGGGCGGAAGGAAGAACCAGACGGTGGAACCAAGACCAGACAGCCTTGGTATTTGGCAACACTGGTGTTCGGCAGCAGTGGTGGTCGGCTCACAAAAAAACCTCTAGGTATCTGTCCTTATTATTCTGCAAATTAAAACAGAAGGGTTTTGGGTGAATTTCAGTGAAAGGGCACCAAGGGGTAAGAGCATTTGCCACAATGGTAAACAAAAAAAAAAAGATTGCTAGAAAAGGTTCCTATGATGTTTTTCACCATTTTAGATCATTTTCCTAAAAGTACCAGAGAATGAAAAGGATCAAATTCACAAAAGTTTAACCGATATGCAAATGAAAGCATAGGCGTAACTCGAGCTTTTGCCCTAGTTCATATATGTGTCTGCCTACAAACAGCGCCAGGCTCACACTATTGTTCCGGCTCAAGATGACAATTGAAAGTTGGGTGCCGATGGCAGAGGAATGACAGCGGGAGATGAATGTAGATTAACGTGCATTGTGTGATCTCGCATATTAACGTTAATCCCTCACTTGGGAGCTTGCCAACGAAGCAATAAAATTAAAATAAAGTGCCGTCAAACAAAACAGAATACTTTTGGGGTGGATTAGTATAACAACTAAATAAACCTGTGTACAAATCTTGTGGTTTACCATGATGCCCTAAGACTCTATAATAAATGGGTTTATTTTATATGATGTATTTATTATCTTGCAATTATGTACAAGACATTATTGTGCTCAGGCCTTAGCTGGTGGGATGGCCCCTCGCACGCTAAGTACATACATTCCTGCTGTCATCTCCTCATAGGAGCTAGTTTCACATATAGTTCCTTCTATTAGAAATTAAAATGTATGAGACTTTAACGAACAGACGTTCCACTGTGGGTTATAGTGTGGCCGGGCGGTTTCCTATTGGTGCATGCAAGAGCAAAGGGACATCCTTTAGCATGGGAAACGGTGGGTTAAATGTGCAAATTAAAAACAACAAAATACGATTTCTGAAGTGTTTGTGAGTGATCTCTGTGTCACTTGTGATGTCGGAGGAGTGTCTCCTATCCACTGTCTCCTGATCTATAGAGGTGTCCGTTAAACTCTTCCATTGCTTTTGTGTGGCTGTAAGAAGACAGGTGAGGATTTGAAGGGTGTGCAAGAATTCTCTTTCAAATAGAGGTTTGCAATAATAGTTCTTGGAATGGGCGACATTGTGACATACTCTTCCTGTCAAGCCAGCTAGATCACTAAATGCTGCATCCATGTGGACAGGCATCTTTAAATCCTTTTAGAGGGATATGTGATGTACTAAAAATGTTAAAAAATAAAATTCAAAAATGCCTGTTTCCATTGTTTATATTTATATATACACTGTTATAAAAGATAAATCATTTTACAAAGTGAAAAGGTGCAACTAGTTAATGAATAGGTCAGAGGCGACAGTGAGTCTATTGGGCTATGTGGAAAAGGTCCCATGTTAACATAGGGTGCAGTATCCTAATGTGTTGTGATGTTAATACCAGCTTCTAGCAATGATCTTTCGTGCCTGTGCCCAACCATTCCACACACAGAGAGGTTGTGTGACAGGAAACAAGGCGTCACTCAACATGGCAATTGGAAGGAGATGATGTGTCCGCTAACCTTCTATAGAGAATAACCCCATAAACGTACCCTCCACATCATGTCTTACTCATCTGCAACTGGCATCCAAACCGCAGCCGACACACCCCAGCATCCACCCACCTACCATGCTCACTTGTAACCAGGTACGCAGTTTTTAACCTCTGTCAACC
The DNA here is from genome assembly GCF_964204655.1 of Triturus cristatus. Lineage (NCBI taxonomy): Eukaryota > Metazoa > Chordata > Amphibia > Caudata > Salamandridae > Triturus > Triturus cristatus. The sequence goes on along the minus strand of NC_140583.1, from coordinate 576,440,056 downwards.
ACCTCTTTAGACTGCACTAATGTGGAGCGCTCCATTGCTTTTTACCTTGGTTGCTATATAACCACAAACATACAGAGACTATTAGAAAGCCATTTCTTGTGGGAATACATAATGTAGGGTGGCACATAACTCCTTAGTCATTGCCTCTAGTCTTTCATTTCTCACAAACCCAATCTCCCTAAACTCAAGAAAGTATCCCGGTGGATATATCAGCGCTTCTGGTCATAACACGGACTGAAGTTCACCCTCAGTGGCTGATGATCTCTTTCATCCCAGCACTGGCTGCCAGTCTGCCTGCAATAAAAAAACTGACACAAGAACTAGTAAGTTGGATTTTGTGTTACTCATGCCTGGGTAGAAGGGCATAAGATGGCTGGAAAGCAAATAGGGCTAACTCTAAAACCCTGCCTGGCAGGCAGGTACATTGGCTATGTTTACGCACAAGTACAACATATGCCCTTATCTAAAATAATGTGGATTACTGTTAAGGTAAAACATTGCTGGCTGCCTATCCTTGCACTGCAATTACTGACGTGCTCTTCTGCTACTTTCCCAAATCTGAGCGCGGACATGTATTCAGTAACATATCATTCACCTTACCTTCTCACATCTGGCATCCCATAGATAATAGACCATACTTACAAAGCACCTAAGGTGGGTTTAAATCTTTTCAAATGTACATCTATATAGATGTTATGTTTGAAAGTGGAGCACTTCTTTTATGTTACTCTAAAGCTTCGTAATCCTACTCCTTTTATCTAGCGTGCTACATTGGTAGACATGATGTTTTGCATGTCAATGAATCACTCAATCATGAATCAAGTACTGGTACTTGACCAATGTGCACTGTTGCAATAGTGCACATTGGTCAAGTATCAGTACTTGCTTTATGATTGAGTCATCTATATAGATGTGCATGTTGTCGGAATTGCATGATTTCTTTTGCAGCTACAACTTATTGTAAGGTTTACTCGACAGCCTCACAGAAAGTAACTGTGTCTTGCACTATTGGTCACATTCCTAACTCTTGGTTTCAGGTGTGGAATGCTGTCTGCTGCAATAAAGGCTATCTGAGAATGCAACTCTCCAACTTAATATCTTTAAGCATTGATTGTATGTTTCTTCTCCTCCTTTACATAGTGATGACTTCTATTATTATTTAATATTGGGGTGTTGCTTGGCTTCTATGTCTAAACAAAAGGGGCTGTTCAAATGATTAGCGTTCAGGAATGTACATATGTGCACTGTACACACTTCTTTAGTGTAAAACAGAGATACCACTTTTTGTGAAACATCCCTTCTCAGGGCCTCAACATGTTGCCTACAAATACAATCCCTTCCCCAACAGAGCCTCTATATCTTCCATTCTGTAGCTGAGGTTTTTATTATTATACTCTAAAATGATTGTATGGCTGTATGGGCCTCTTTGTAAGCCGTGAGTTACTGATTCTGGAAAAACTGTGTTTTTGACTACCTTTTTCATGAAAAAAGTTTTAGGGGACATATGGAAGTTAGGCAGATTATTCTTTTGAGGTACCCCAACCAAACAAATATTAGCATGCCTATCCTTGTCAGCTGTTTTCTTTCCATCAAACGAGAAGTACATTTATTTTAAAATATATACTTGTGAGTCAGCAAAAGCTCCCAATCTTCTAATTCTGTCATTCAAACTGCAACATTTTTAGTGACCATCAAAGAAAAAACTAGCTTTTGGTGTTTTTGGAAGACCGAGCTCTAAATTAAATTCTCATCTTTAAAAATGTGCTGCTGCAATGAATTACTTCACCATAAATTGATTTTCCACCATAGATTGATTTTCTGTACTATTCCTTCCATCCCTGACCCTACTATCAGGGCTTTTTCATCTACATCAAGTCTATCAGATTAAATGCCAATGGTACCAACCTGATTTTTGTTAATTCTTTAATCTGTCAATTTTTCTCTGTTCATGCCTTTTAAGTCTGATAGGCATCCGGCAACCACAGTCAATAATGATCCTAGTTATCTCTTAAATATATCAATAGTCATTTAAAGACAACTCGTGTTTCAGCCTATCCTAGGGAATGCCTTCCTATTCAACCCTGCTCACACAATATGTAGTAATATGGAGTAAAACCCTCTCATCTAATGACACATTTGGGATGGTCAATGTCAAGTCATCCATGTCTTTAGCAACCTCTAGACCCAATGGGTGAGAGTGCTTGTACTTTTGTAATCCTCCAATAAATTGCAGTGTATCTATAGTCAGGGCCATGGAATGTATTGTCTGTGGAATATTAATCTTTGTCTTTAAGTCTGTGTGCTACCGGACATCTCATAATACTCTCTCACACCTTTCTGTAGCACATCCACCACAACGACGTTTCTGTGAATGTTTTATCCTGCAAACAGGCAAAACTCTACACCGCTATTTCCTTTTCCCCATGAACCTTGCCAAATACTCTTCACAATGCTAAATTGAATCTCATCCTGCGGATCACACTAGCCGTCCTACTTCACTCTAGCACTTTGGCCACTTTGCTCTTCTTGATCACTGCTTTATTGGCCTGTTTACTTTCTTCTCAATCGAGATGCCGTCCAACTCACTATGTCATTCCTTCGCTATGCCACGCAGGCCCGTGAAGGGTGCCCCTCTGTTAACGTTCTCTCATGCTGGGCACTTGCTTCCTCGGAGCTTGAGAGTCTGCCGCCCACCAGTGCAACAGTGGCTAGACCTCTGCATCCGAGAGGTGGCACTACCCTTTCAAAATTTTGCTCCACATCATCCACACCAGGTGTTTGCCAGCCAGCAAGGTTTACTTTATGGGGTCTAGTTTGACGTTCTCCCTCGGAATTTCACAGCGTAAACATATTCAAACACTGCAAGTCTCACGACGCTCTGTCCCTGAGCCCCCAGAGTTCATGTTACATCCCCAACATGATGAGAGAGAGAGACAGCTCCAAGCCTGAGGTTCATGATCATCTATGAATCAAACTGAGCTGGATCGCTTCTGCTAAAAGACAGCACACCCCACCACTAGGATCGCTAAAAGACGGCACACCCCACCACTAGGATCGCTTCTGCTAAAAGACGGCACACCCCACCACTAGGATCGCTAAAAGACGGCACACCCCACCACTAGGATCGCTAAAAGACGGCACACCCCACCACTAGGATCGCTTCTGCTAAAAGACGGCACACCCCACCACTAGGATCGCTTCTGCTAAAAGACGGCACACCCCACCACTAGGATCGCTAAAAGACGGCACACCCCACCACTAGGATCGCTTCCGCTAAAAGACGGCACACCCCACCACTAGGATCGCTTCTGCTAAAAGACGGCACACCCCACCACTAGCATCGCTTCTGCTAAAAGACGGCACACCCCACCACTAGGATCGCTTCTGCTAAAAGACAGCACACCCCACCACTAGGATCGCTTCTGCTAAAAGACGGCACACCCCACCACTAGGATCGCTAAAAGACGGCACACCCCACCACTAGGATCGCTTCTGCTAAAAGACGGCACACCCCACCACTAATTGGGCTTTTAGACTGTCTTTTTCATTGTCCTGCACTGCACAGTCTTTGATTCATTAAAATGGCAGACCTCAGCAGCCAGGAATGACATCACCTACATCCAGTCCTACCAGACGCAGCCCATCCTATCAGCTGTTTCCAGTGCTTCTAGCTGCATCCATAGCTGTCAGTTTCATTAAGTCATTCACTACCATCAACTGCACTTACCACAAGCAGGCCTTACAGTGAAAATATGACAAAACAAGCACAGCGGTGTAAATCATGACGTCAATACATGCACACTAGCCACTGGCTCCAGCACTGGATGATTGTTTTGTACTGCTTGTGGTAAAGCTCTTTCTTACCCTTTGCAAACCTCAAACCACTTATTAGGATGGTCCTGTTGCACTATTTATGTAGCGCTTTATATATCCAGCGAGTTTATGAAGCGCTACGGTTTGCATGGCGTTCTGGTGCACCCTCTGAAAAGCGTGGCTCCCAAAGTCAGTGTGATACACATATGTACTACGGCAAAATAATTATTCCTTCTGTTACGCTTGCCATGTGTGACTGTGAGCACATACATACTGATTAGCCAAGGGCACGCATCATAATTGTGGGATTGTGTCTTGATTACTGAAACATATTTATTTCGTCTTATACAACTACAAATTCAAAAGCTTCAAATTATGCACATTTTAGTGCCGAGTATTCCTTGGCTTACCAAGATGGCACCTATCACCGACCACTTGAACGAATTACATTAGCTTCCCGTTCACAAACGCATCAAATTCAAAGTCCTATGTATCTGTCATAAAGCAAATGGCAACAGCGCCTCATTCATAAAGAAGATGCAGAATCAGGCGCTGTGTTTTTTCCTTTTGCAGCAGAAAGGTTATGAAACTCTCCCCCTTTCTCACTTCACCTCATTGCAGATTACTTGTGCTTTGGGAAATCTCAGAAAACGTTTCTTTTTGTTGACTAATGAATTTGCTGGGCCTTTTTCTCAGTACGGTGTGATAGAGGTAGCGCCAGAATGCCAAAGGGTTAAAAGGGTGCTTTATAAATACGCAAATACCTCAGGATTGGGCAGGGCGGCGCGCTCACAGGTGTCTGCGTTCAAACGTTCCTTGGTGGCTGACTATAAAAAGATTTGGCACCTGACTTGAATGAAAGGCAGTTCATTAAAGCAAGTTATTGTGCATCTTATCTCTGTACCGCCAAAAGACCTACCCACGTGCTTGGCTGAACAATGCTGCCAACCCCTGCAAAACCGCAGATCCCGCTGCCTCTTGCGCAAGCTTCAACAGAACAGACCTGTGAAGAGAGGAATCTCTTTTTTTCTCTGTGCCAAGGTCGTGCTTTTAACAGGTCTCTGAGTAAACATTTATAGATGTTTACGCTCTGTGTCCTGGGAAACGCACATATCGGTCTTTATGCCTTCGCTTGATGTGATACGCCTCTATATGTTAACAACCTTCAAGTGCTCTCTGACATACACTGCCTGCATAGGCCTGCTGGTGCTGCCCTATTGAAGGTGGTGGATTGCTGTTGTGATTTTTCTGGCGCTGCCACTTTGAAAGAAAGGCTAGTATTTTGAGCTGGCAAAGAGTGCCTACCAATAGAAATTGCACTCACATTGGCCTGTCTGCAACATCCCCTTTGTCTCTGATTCCTAGCACTTAGGTCCCCCAAGTTTTAATTCTGTATAGAAGACACCAGCAATTCCTGCACTTACATCTCTGTCACTGTTTCTTTTTGATAATGACTTAACTACCACCCCTCTGATTTGTCTTTCATTCACAAGCTTTTGCCTTTAAGATCCCCCTCTGACAGAAATGCCCGAAGTCTGCCTACACTTATTTATGTAGCACAGTTTTTCATCACACTACAGCACATGCTTTCTTTTTAAATAGAGTACATTTACTCTACCTCGTCTCTTACTGGAATATTAAATATTAATTTGCCCATATCCCCTCTTTGGGTGGAGCACTCTTATTTTTTTTTTTAAAACGGAGGTTCTGCATTTTTACAGTATCTATTAAAATGATATTAAGACCAAAAGAATGTCTATAGGAATCTTCTGTCCCACAAGTGAATCTCTTTTCAGATTTCTTGTCAACACCCAAATAAAGGGAGGCTGACATCTTCCACTGACATCATAATTTAAAATGCTTGCCATCATTTTTTTCTGAAAAAGTGAGACTGCGCATTTCTTCTAATTTGATGGACAGCCTGTCACCATCTTTGTTTCTTCCCAGAGCAGAGGACTCCTGTTTAGTGCAAAAACCTCCGTTTATATCAGGTATTCACGCAGAATATGTAAAACCACTCTAATGAGTGATGCCACAGCTTAACGCACAGACCTGTGGAAGGCATTGACCAATCATTGTTAACAGGGATATATTGTGCCATGGGTTTCAAACCATGTTACCGACAAGTATATGAAGCCCAAATGGACTTTGAAATATTCTGAGCCCCATGAGACAGCCGGGTACATGCCCTTCCATCCCTCGATCCGACCACACTCATGTCTGTACTGGGGCAGTGGAGTTAAACAGGAGGGTAGTGAACTGAAAAAAGGGGGAATAAAAAGCCCAAAAAGTACCAAGTCTCTCTTTTTTCCCATTTGCTGCCTCTCGTACCTCTTTGCACTGTTCTTTCTTTCATTGGGCTTCAAGCAGCAGCAAATGTTGTATGTGATATTGTATTGTAGTTGCATTAACACTTCAAACCCCGATGAGTTGCTGAAGTGGGTTTCAGGCAGCTGGGTGGAAGTGTCAGTCTGCCATGTGATCTGCGTGAGTAGTGTTTGATGGGTCTGAGGACCAGTGTGATTCACTTGTTGTGGTTTTGGTGCAGCATCTTGGTGTGTAACTGGGTGTTTTGTAAACTGCTATTGCACTGATAACTGCAGCTGTGTACAATGTATTGCATTTGGGATTACCTGCGTTAATTACAATAATATGTTATGCTATGAGGTTTCGTTAGTGCACACACATTTCAGAAGCGCAGTCACGATGCTTCGGTGCTTTAAATGGGCCGGTGCTGTCAGGTGCTGAGTGCTTGAACTTCTTCAATTTGAAAAAGGATTACCAACACTTCTCAGCATTCAGGCAATACTTTTGAGAGGAGTACGGGCATCTCAGAAGCAACCAGGTTCTTTGGGAGTCAGAATCTACCCTTCTATATATCCATTTCAAGCACCGTTTATAACGCCCAGTTCTACAAAACAGTCTGCGTTTTGACTTTGTGTAGACACTGAGCCAAGACAAGCAAGCCCTCGAGAGGAGTAACGCGCCATGTGAGGCCAGCAGGGCTGCCATGATGTTTTGTTCTCGCGAGGCAGGATTCCAGGTTTGTGGTGAGGCCCGCTTTCTTTCCTTGAGGGGAGAGCATGTGGCCGGTGCCTGCAGCAGCAATGCTTGCATGCGCCAACAGTAATATGTTTTCTACTTCTGCTTAAGTTTATTTACAAGTACAACTTCTATTGGTGCATTTTTCTCCTACTGAGTGTGCGTGCATTGCAGGGCTCACTGCGGGATATGGAGCCGCAGAGGGAATAGTTAATGCGTCCTTCTTTTGTTTCCACTCCTGGCCAGGATCCCAACTCCCCCTTCCTTCCCTCCCTGTCCCGGCCTTAGCCTGCTCCAACAAGAACTCTACCCGAGAGTGGGGGCGGGCTCTCTTTCTGATTGGATAGGCGCGGGTGATTGATGGCTTCTGCTGAGGAGGAGGAAGGTGAACAGAAAAAAAGAATATGTAATCTTGATTGAGTGCTGAAGGAGTCTGGTGACTGCAGCTGCGTCTTCTCTGTACCTTCCCGGACGCTCACTCCTTCCCTCTCTTTTTTTCCTCCCTCACTCTTCTTGCAGGGAGAGGGCAGTGGTCAAAGGCCGAGCTGGATGGATGGGCATGGGGAGAGGGGCAGGACCCGCAGCCCTGGGAGTCGTGGAAGCCCTGTTCACCGCCTTGCTGCTGTGCATCTGCCCTGCAGGTAAGGAGACGAGCGAGCCTCGGGAGCGCTACTCCCACCGCGGCACTTGTGCGCGGGCCTCGTGTCTGCAGCGCGTCACCCCCGCTCGGTACTGGACCCCGTGCTCCAGTCCCATAGCTGGACCTTGTGCATGGTTCTGTCAGCGTGTGTGTGTGCGCGCATCCGTGTGCCCCGGACAGCCCACACCATAAGTGCAGCTATGCATGTGCGCAGCTGTATGCCCCGCTTCAAATACACAGGGTGAGGCAAGCATGTGTATCTGCAATGATTGCGTTTCTAACTATAGAAGGTATGTGTTCAGCCCCGTTTTATAATACATTATTGGAAATATGTGATTATGTGTATTTTATGTCCAGGTGTGACTCGCATAGTGTAATAGCACACTATCTATCCTGAATGGTGTTTTCACAACTTTCTGCGTATTGGTTATTACCGCATTTACGGTTGTATAATTGTAATGTATGTGTGGGTAGTAGTGCCTGGGTGATAGCTCCTATGTGTGTGTTCTATTTGACACTGCCGGTGGCAGCGTCTTCTTTACTTGAGCAGTTGGTTTGACAGCTCCTACCTTCCTGTACGTCTGCTTTCGCTGGACTATATATTTTTGATATCTCAATTTTTATAGGTTTTACCGTGGGGGATATTGCAGGTATATTTGTTTCATATGTGTACGTCTTCGTCCTTGGGTATTTTTTGGCACTTCTGCTGTCGGAAATGTACGCTCTTCTTCCATTATGTCTGTTTTTTGGTGTACGTTGTGTACTTATCCTTATTGTTAAGGCGTTCTGCAATATGTTTACATGTAATTGTCTGTATTTGCGGCTGGGTGCGTAAACGAGTACATGTGTACTGAATGTGTGTATGCTGGCGAGGGCGATGTTTATTCGGCACTTTGCAGAGCTGGCGTTAATCACGAGTACATGTATGGGTATTTTGTGGCGGTGTGCATTCCTCTGCATACTTATTCTAGGCATTGTTTATGGTGTTACAATATCCAGTGTAAATGTGACCAAAAATGCAAAATATGTAGCCAATGTTGTGTGGAGATATATGCAGCTATGCGAATTTGCATACTATATATATTTTACCTCATCGCGCAGTACCTATGGATTTAAGACATTTTCATGTTGTAGTGTTGGTATTTATGGGCATGTCCGTTCATGGATGTTTGTGTACTGCGCTAAGCTTTGAATGTAAGTGGAACCCATTGGATTTCCTGTTTTCTAGAAAGATTGTATTCTGGCGCGCCATTTCAGAGGCCCAGATATTTTTAATGAAACGCCTGGAATCACCCTCTGCGCCCCAATCCATGACTCAGCTACAGTTTTGTACAGATCGCCCGGACTTCAGAAATGGTTTTCTCCGTATGAAACTGAGCGGGGTCAAGGGAAAATGCATTTGACTATTTCGCTCCCCACTTCAGTGTTGCCCCTTTGCTGTGCGAAGTGTGTTTCTTAAGACCAGGATGCAATGGAAACTTTTTGGCTGGTGTTGCCCTAAATTCCTCCTGTTCATTTTATTTTCCCTGCTGAAGGTGGGGGCAAAGGTACGTGGAGCACTGAAGCTGAAAAGACATCTGCTTCCAATGAGCATCCCGTGGTTTTCACGGTGTTGCTGGCAGTTCTCTGCCTTACAAATTCCTTGGGGCCTTAAGTCCGTGTTTTTGTTGGGGGGAGGGGAGCGGTGCGCCTCCACAGAGGGGGTTTTGTTTCTGGCCAAGCTCTCCCGTTTCTCCAGCTTTCCTTTTCTGTTTACATTTTAGCCTGAAAGCGGGGTGCTGCGACACCCAAACTTTTATAAAATTAACTCCAAGCCGTCTAGTCAACCTTGTAGCCCAAGCTGCTTGATTAAGCATGAACATTGGAGCGCTTTACATGGTGCTCATGTAAAGCGCTCCAATACCTTCGTGTCGAGTTCGCGCTATATAAATCTGCAGAAAAAAATATTCTGTGAGTGAGATTGTGTCTGACTGAGCTCAGCATTTTACCGAACTGATAGTTACCCCGGATCCTTGTTTGCAGCCCCCCTTAGGCATTCCTCTGCCCCTCCCCACACACAAATACACACAACATCCCGTTTCCAAGTTGCAGGGCAGCCGGACACTGGCAATAACTTTTATCTGAAGCACTTAACATGGCCCACTTGAGGCCGCTCTTCTCAGAAATGCCCCCAACACGCTGCTTGGAGATTAGTGAAGTAATTTGTATCAGTCGTGTTTGTGTGAGACTTTTTCTTAGGGGTGGGAGGGCGGAGGCTTAATCAGGGCAGGATAAGTCGGTCGGGTCGGCGATAACGCGAGGCACCGCACGGTGTGTGTGAACGCGTTTATGGGTGTGTATTCTATGTCCGTGGAGACCCGAATCCCCGGACCCAGGCAGGCGCGCGCGCTGCTCCCTTTAAAACTACGAGCAGACTTGCTGGCAGCAAACGGGGCTCTCTTTTCCAAAGTGCGCTTTTGTGTCCAGGCGGTGGGGTGGGTTTCTGTCTCCATTGAATTTTCTTCGGTTGATTAATGGTTTTTGTCTCTGGGAGCAGCAGGGTTATTCTTTTTCAGCACTGAACTGAAACCGGGAACAAAGTCTTGGAGGCTGTCGGGCGGCACATTCCCCCAGTTCACGCAGACTTCAGTTTTGTTCGCTCCCCTCTCGGTTGCAGTGTTGGCCATAACGCCAGCTTAGTGGTTCGTTATTAATTCCAGAAGGATTTTAGTGAAAATCTCGTCGCGTTGACTCAACCTGAAGACTGCTGTTTAAATCTAGGAGAGCGATGTCCAGCCAGCCCGGTACCTCCAGGCAGCGTCACCAGATTCGGAGGTTGAGCGTGCCATATTTTTTTAATACCGCGCTTATGGGGGTGAGGCCGGTCAGAACCCCTCTGGTCTTGTAATCCACTGAGTGCTCGTTTCCAGAAGCATTCTGTTGTCTTCGTATGTAGGCCTCATTGTTTGTTAACTATTGTTAAAAAGAAATGAATAAAGAATTGGAATTCCCTTGCAGCTCAGCGGGTTAGGCCAATGTTTTCTGTTTTTTCTCCCTCCCTTACACGTAGACTTGCGTTTATTAAACTAGAAATACACTCTAACTACAATTACTGCGCCGCTGGGTGCTTGATGGCTATAGTAAGTAAATTCAGGTATTGTGAGAGAGGAAAATACAAGCCATGAAGCGAAGTTCATGGCCTCTGTTGTCAGTCTACTCTGTTGGTGTGAAATTCGGATGTCTGGTAGATGGCAGTTCCTGGCACCTGTTTGCGTCTTGGGACCTGGCTGGCGTGGCAAAGATCACATGGTCCATAACCTGTTTAGTAAAATGCACGAATGGTAATCCACCCCTCATTTCTCGTGAGCCCAGGGGCTTCCAGGGTGGTCCCGGGTCCACGTGCACAGTTCATCCACTGAGTCCTTGCTCTTTGCGGATGCTCACGGGCGGTACTCATGAATTTGCTTTATGCATCACTATTGGAGGCCATCAGCTATTCCTGATTGAGGATGGGGCAGCCGGAAATATCTACAGTGAACCTGTGCCCCGCTCAGCCCTGTGATTGTCTGTGATGCGCGTTCGTTGCCCTCAGCAGTTATTGAAGCGACATTGATGGAATCGGTGGGCCGTGTGAGGGTTCCTGCAGGTCAGCCAAAGTGACGTGCAGTCTCGCCAGCCATGATCTCTCCCACTTTGGACAATCTCTGCAGGTTCCCCCATCCAACATATAATCGTCCTAACCCGCCCCCGCCTCCTTCCCCCAGTCTCCAACAAAGGCAACCTTTCCAAACAGTTGACTATAGATAGGGCGAAATCAAACACTCCATCTCCCACGCCACTAAACCAAATATGATGCATGAGGCGGCTGTGCAAACCCCCTTTCATGGTCCTGATCGATTATACATTTTAAAGCGGTCTGTGGCCCCAAACCCTAGCACCTCTCTATCGAAGTCTGTTGGCAAATGGACAACTCAAAATGTGTCGTTCTAAGACGCCACCCTTCCTTCCCCTGAAAGGTGGCTTGCATGGTTCAGTCTTTGCTGCAGCGCTCTTCGCGCTTGACGTTGATTGACTCATTCATTCATTCTGAATTGGGCTTTTTCAGGCAAGCTGTGTGAAAAGGGCGCCAAATTCGCCTGTGGGTGCATAGTTTTGAGAACTTCAGAATTTTACGGGACTTATGATGCAGGTTTAATGGCGGCACTGATTTAGTTAGAGGGGTCTTCCAGGATCCTGGCACATGTCCAACATGGCAGCGAAGAGCGCTGCGCCTGAGCTGCAGACATGCCGGTGGCGAGGTGGAGGGGGAGGAGGGCGTTGGAGAGGAGAGATAAATCTTCCCTCGATGGGCGATGGCGTCCCGTGCTAGCCCCCGGCGACGAGCTTTCTGCACAGGGGGCTAAACGTGTGAAACAAAAATGTTGGCAAGAGACACCACTTCTGCCACGCAGCCAGTGACGCATGAGTGGAAATATTCTGTGACAAGTGCGATGCTTTTTTTACAAGGAATATTTTGAAAATCAATTAGTGCCTGCCTGTGAGGTGCCTTGGACAGTCGTTAATCGTACTGATATTACAGGCATGTTTTTGTTTACTGGTGTATTTTATGCACACGTGCATCGAACCCTGTCTGAGAGGTTCTACCGTGCAGCAGATGTATATGCACTTGTGCTAACATATGGCCTCTTCAAGGCGCTGAATTATACGGTAGGAGTGTGTTGCATACCGATTCTGCAGTGCTGGTGCTTCGTATTGGACATTTTACTGTCCCTTCTACTAACATTTGTAGACATGGCAAGTTGTCAAACCTTTCATGTGTGCGGTACCGTACAGAACACAAACAAGGTGGGAACGTTTTAGACTATGTTGAGGATGGCATTTTGAAGTGGAAGGGTACCTGTCCAGTACAAAACCATTGCTAGTCTCACACAAACCACTTTGTAGTATGGTGCAAAGGTGTGTAGATGGCGCTAGGGTGCAAGAAAGTGCATCAGCACATGGGGTGGCAATACCAACCCCAATTTCAATAGATATGGCACTGTCCTGTCCTTTCCCTTTCACGCAGCTAAGCATCTTTGGGTGCTTTGCTGTGCTGCATGAAAAACAGTAAATGTGGCCCTCTATTTCCAATTAGCAATGCGTTCCTTGGTGGATATATTGTTATCTTCAGAGCATCAACACCATCCCTTGCCATTGTGCTCCAGTTATCTATTTTGGTGTATTGTCTTTCCATTATCTGTAATTTTTGTAATTTTTGTACAGTCTTAGTCAGACTTTACTGGACTGGTCAGGAAAGTGCTTCATCGATTATTCGTGGAGTGCGTTTAAGTTTTCATCTGGCTGGCTACTACCTTAGTGGCAAGTTTAGGGAGCTGCAGACTTGTATGTGATTTTTCGCTGAAGGATACATACTGTGGCTCAGGTTCAGCTGTGGGTGGGAGAGTGATTGTGGAATCCAAGCATGGTGTATTTGCATAGAAATGATTGCCCACATTTGTCGGCTGCCATTGATTGCCCACATTTGTCTGCTGCCATTTGCAAGAGTTTACATGCTCGCTTGTACTGCAGCATGCTCCCAGCAGGAGATTTCCCCCTACCTATGGAACAGATCAGTGGCAGCCTTTCCTTGGTGCAAGGCATTCTGGGGAAGGTTTTAGAGTAACCTGATTCACTGGCAATATCAGCCTAAGTGACTGAAGAAAAAATGTATCTTCTTACATCTGTAGCCTCATGGCTGATCCTCCAAGAATGGGGGGAGGGAGAAGGACAGGATGATGTACACAGGTTATGTTTTTTCAAACATTCACATTTTTGTCTACAACTTGCACTCGCAGTATGGCCAGGTATTGCCGAGAGCCACCCAAGGAGACCCAACCTCTCCATTCTCCCCCGAGGCATAGAAAATGTCGAAACCACGACTGGTTGGGTTAGGGGTCGAAGAACCCCGGATGTATTTTATTAAAATGACAAACATTGAATAAATTGTCACATTTACAATATGCAGAAAACCCGCCAAACAGTCTTGAATCTTCGTACACCAAATCAAATTCTGTATATACAATGTATTTACATTTGCTTATGGAAGGCTAACCATAACACAGTGTCTAATACATAGCCACTCCTAACCGAAAACGAAATGATGTACATTCTGTTTCCTGCGTATCCTGAATGAGCCTACGAGCAAGGAAGGTCATGACTGGTCCAACTAAATGCTAGGTACACCCTTCCCACTGGAGTGACATTGCGCAGGAGGCCCGATTACCCAGAAAGGTTACCCACCTCAGGCACCCCCTACACCCTCAAATACTACCCCCAAGGAGCTGTGCTGTTATGCCAACTTGGCGCCTGTGTGGGAATTGGCCCAAAGGCCTACAGGAAGCTGAACTTCCCTGCCCCCTCCAACCTACCGGCCTTAAACACCCTCTTGGGTTCCATTTGATCATGCCCCCCCCACAGGCATCACCATTAACAAATGGCAATGCTTACTAAGGACCATAAAATGCCCCACCAATCATGACCTTACCGGAGACCAAGGATACCATAACTAAATACAACATAAATACTGCCCTGTAAGAGAAAATCTTTGTTATATATACCATAAAGACTGCATTGATAAAGACTGCCACCTGCAAAAGAAAACACTTTTAGACAACTTGTGTTACAAGATACAAACACTGCAACCAATCAATCTGCTGCCTCGGGATGGTGGGTGGGCACAAGAAGAAAATTCTGTCTTGTAGCCGGTACAGCAGTCGATGACGTGGGACCAAGACAAGTGGAGCGGCGAAGGAAAAGGGCTGGCCTGCCGCTCCTCAGCCCCTGTCGGAGAGAAGGTCGGAAACCGAAGCGAGGAGGCCGTGTAGGGTGAATATTGCAGGGTTTTATTGATGGTATTTAATAACCCGCTGTATAGTCAGGATGTAGTTTAAATTTTTTTTAAACTAAAGTCCATAAAACAAATATTCCTGTTGGTAGAGCACAGAACATTCTATGGAGTTGTCTTCAAAGGGTCCTCTTTTTAGTTGTGTTGTCAGGTGGTCGATGCTGCTCTTGGTATTCTCATTGGTATGGTTTCCCCCGGAGTACCAAAACCACTCAAAGAAAGAAAAGAAAAATAGCGTTCACTGTCCATATCCTGCGTACATGTTTTTAGCTAGTCCGTCACCACACCACGTGCAAGGTTGTTTTTACCATATGTGAGTTACGGAAAAACGCATGGGAGGGCTTTTAACTAAGTGCACCGGAAAATCAAGAGTAAGAGCTATTGGGCTCCTGGCATATGCGGGTCTCTAGAAGTTTTACCACATGTATGACTCTAACCAGGCGGGGAGGTGTAGGATGGCTCATGGGCTAGTGCAGCAAGATGAGAGTCAAGGGGTTACAATATCTCCCCCAAATTGCCCCACCCCACTCGCTCGTTGTCCCCGCGGCTTTCGTTACGCACCGCTGTCTGCCACAACTCTTCTGAGTTGTGGCGGCTCGTGCATGTCCTCCGCGCTCCACCACTCCTCGGTCCAGGTTTTGGGACACTCTAGATCTTAGGCTGGATTCTCCTCGGCGGTCTCTCGGTGTACAGCGACGTCCTCGGTTTCGTCGGCGTCTGCTCCTGTCTCCCTAAGCTTCCTTTCAGGTGGCACGCTGATTATTTCAGCTTCCGGCTTTTTCTGCTGCTCTCGACCTACTTGGCTGGTTTCCCATTGGTCAGGCCGTTGGGTACCGCCGCTTCCGGGAGGAACGGCTTCCGGGTCAAGTCCAGCATACTGTGGGGCGGGGAAAAGACTCTTTGTTACCGCGCGGTCTGTTCTGTCGGTGTCATCGCCCTTGTCATCAGGACGGTAAGGAGTCCAGCTGGGTATATTAACATTGGGTTGTTCACCCCCATGGTTCTGATCCTCCTCACAGCCCTCTTCAAAGGGGGTCTGCAAAAACTACCTCTGACTGGCAGAATCTGGATAGGGCCCACCTCCTCTGCCCCAGAAGCACTTAAGTGCTTCTGAGGCACCCCTAGCCACAACCAACCAGCAATCGCGATCGGTCTGGCGCCGGACACGTCACAGGTGCTGTCACCAGCCCCGCCGCCCTTCCGGCATAGTGGACCAGCACAAACGCCATAGATGCGGCGTGCCAGAGTCCCGGTTGGCGCCTTGCCATTCTGTGGTCCTCTGATGCTTATGATCAGCAAATCCTATCCTGAGTTTTTAGAGTCTGGCATGTCACTTCATATCTTAGAACTAAAAGTAAATTTTTTAAAACTCCAGCCTTTTCACCAGTTAAAATGGCGATTATTATTTTTTTTGTATATATTTTCTTACTTGTGGATTAAAGAAAATATTTCATGCTTTTTGTATTTGTTGCAAACTTGTTTCTGTTTTTTTGTGTATAATGTTCAGGTGTGCCAGGTGTGATTCTATGCTAAAATGCGTGAAGGAGTTACACAGCTGTTGAAATATTGACAGGACAACTGGTAAAAAAAAATGCAGTGCTTAAGGAGGGAGAGGGCGTGTTGTGAGTTTGGCAGGTAAAGGGAGATGCAGGGACTTATGTGCAGAAGAGTGGGAAAGGATGCTGAGGAGGAAAGAAATGGGGAGTCTGATATGTAGATCGAGGGTTTCAGAATGATATCTGGAGATAAAGCAAAGTTCTAACCAGGAGACTACAGAAGAAAGTGATGTGAAGAGGAGAACTGGAGTGATTAAAATACTCCAAAGACCACTACCCCTTCCATAGACTGTATTTAATGTTTAGTTCACAGTCTGCTTTAAATGTTTTAAGTCACTTGGATGAATAGATAGATTCACTGAAAAAAACAAAGGTAAAATGACATTAAAGTTAGGTATGGTAATATGTTACTTTGCATTAAAAAACAACCTCTGATATGTACTAAAAAATCACAAAGGTTAAAGTGACGTAGTAGGTAATAATGTCAGATTAAAGGTAACATTTTAACCTAAAAAAACACTGAAATTCCTCAGCGATAGTTATTTCACGTAACGATACCTTGCAGCCCCACAATGCACACTGATGTCATGAGTGATGTAATTTCAGATGTCATCAGTCGTGTTATTAATGATGTCCTAGAACGTCATAAGTGATGTTATATGGGCAGTCATATATGGTGCATGGCAAGTGTGTGAGAGTTCTGCAAACCCAATCGTCCAGATATCCATAATTTTTTTAATCTTAGTTTCGCAAAAACTACATGTTTACCAAATCCCCAAAAAGCATGCTTGCTAGGTAATTTTTTTTTATTTTTTAAATGGAAAGTTTCTTGAACATTTTTTAAATGGCGTCATAGTTATTAGCAAACCAAAAAGCACTCTTCCTATGGCAACTAGGTCCTAACTATAACTACACAGTAGCAATTGCCAATACATTACATTGTCTGCACAGACTCTATCTCAATGCTTGTTGGAGGGTTCATGTGAACGGGTGCTACTATGACAATGTGTGCTATTTGAGACCAAAATATGTTTTCGATTTTAGCCATTTTTTGTATTTTATTTTTAATTGGCAAGGGCTGGCAGCTCCCTCAGTGGTAAACAAAATAAGCATTGACAAAGCCAAAAGGTTGGCAGTCAACCCAGAGTTATTAGCTTTGCCAATGATTGTATTTAATTTTATGCGCGAAACGCAAGGCGGAAGAGGCCGCAGGGCTGTAAAAGTCCTAATATAAGCCTGGCGAATGGAGAGAGTGACACATGGAGGCGAAACACAGCAACAACTGCCCCTAGCCAGTTTGACATAATTCCAAGACTCTTACCGTGGAAGTGACGTTCTAAACACCATGTCTGCCCCGTGAACACATGACCTCCACAGTAGACATCTCCGCACTAGGCTGTCCTGTCGAGATGTTCAGAGAAAAAGACCCTCCCCTCCACTAAAACATGAAAGTGGTCAGAGGAGAGCTGCGTGGCACACCTCTGTTCCAAGAGAGCTGCCCCCTCCCCCATCTGCCCCTTTCCCTCGGCCTCCCACCCCCACTTCAGCGCAGCTGAAACCTGATCTCGCCCCTCTCCCACCCCGCCCCCCTATTCTCCTCGTTCGCACTGCTGGTGATTTATTGGTCTGTTGGGCCTTTCTTGAAGGCGAATTGTATTGTCTTTATTCCTTGGTTCAGACTTCGGAGGAGTCCACTGCATTCCTGGCAGCTTCATTTTTTTCCCCCTCTCCTGAAAGCTGGGCTTTCAGCCTTTCACACCCCCTCTGAGCACAGCCAAATCCGTTTTATTGGGTCCCTTTGTTGTGCAAATAGGGCAATAACACTGGGGCTATTCTTGTCAGAGATTGTGCCTGATTAGCAGTAAAAGGGGAGTGAGGGGAAGTCAGTGGCTTGCACAAGTCACACAAACACTCCCGCGCTGCCAGACCTGTGCTGCAGACACTGCGCTCCATCCCCTTTCAACGGCGCTCTTTTGTGCTTCCGGGCCGGACCCAGCCTGACGAGCTGTTTACATGCTGATCGCGAGACCGAGACCGAGATTGTTGACTTTAAAGTTGAGATTCTCATTTATTTGCCTTCCTCCAAATTGTCACCATTTGCCTATGATGAAATTTGTTTTGCCACGCAAAGTTTATGTTTGCTTGTAGGCATTGTTTCGGTTTGTGGGGTACAGACAGACGTAAAGGGGTCATGTGAATGTTTTTTTTTGTTTTTGTTTAAAGTACCGGCCTTTAGTTACCTTTGTAACAAGGAGCGTGGGAAGAAAGAAACGGCAGAGTTCTGGAACTTTGGACGCAGAGGAAATGACGTACGGTCGGCGGCCCTTGGGATGCGTGGGTTCAGGCAGAATAAAGGGGGTTACGTTAAGCATGTGGGGTGTTACAACAAATACAGCCACGTGCCACTGTCTTGCCTCGATTTTTGAAGATCCTAAAATATTACATACATAATCAACTAAGAGTGTAGTTTTCAGGGCAAAAATGTAAGGAAATGGAAATAAGCGCCCTGAAAGTTGGACACCAATCTCCCCCCCCACCCCACCCCCCCCCCCCCCCCCACCAAATCGTTTTTTTTTTTTTTTTGCAGCTTCACCCCTTTCCAGAGACCACCGAAGAACATTTCAAACCTGCGCAGTTAGTGAGCCCCCTTCACTGGACCCCACAGACCTCTTTCCAAAGTCGTTTTTCCTGAACGAAACTTCACTTTTACAATGCACGAGGAGGCCCCCGTTTACCTGTGCTGCACCCACGGTTTAAGTAATAGGCGAACGCCACGCCATGTCGCTACCCAGTATCATAACATCACAAATGCATCTGCAACACACCCTTCGGTGGATCGTCGATGGCCCAACAAGGGCCTAGTCATCGGTCTTGTTCTTTTGTTGCAGTTTTATCAACATTCGGAGATTTTCAGAGGGGAACAACTCTGGAATCTTTACAGTAGTAATAAACTTAAACTTGTTTTTCTATGGCATTGTGTACCCCACTTCGGCCAATCTAGTACAGTAAATAGAAGTTATAGTTAACCAATTTAGAGCACTTCAATTTACCTACAATAAAGGGATAGAATGAAGGTTCAGTAAACTTCGACAGCAGGTGATATATATAGTCTGTAGGGTGAGCATTAACTCATCACATCTGGCCAGTAAACGGGAGACACCAGGAAAACCTGCCACTTTGGCAGGACCTTTGCCTAACTGGACCGTACTACATACACCTGGTTTGATGCTGCATTTTTACCCCTCTCGTCCTTCTTGTCAGGGTAGCGGCCCTTCCTTCTGCATTTTTGTTGTTGTTTTTGAGCAGCTCATCCATTTCCCCAAGCTTTCCCCATTCCATGACCAGCCATGTCCCTCATCTTGGTGCTCCTTCGTGTTGGTGGTCAGTAAGCGTTTTAAGAGGGATTGGTTTAATGCAGCAGTGCTTTGTAGGCTGAAATTCATGCCTCATAATCCCTGAACATTATTACAAAACACAAGAGCAACCCATATGTTCTTGTGAGCTGGGTATTTTGCATTAAGCAAGAACAGTGTCCACAAGGAACTTATTTCGTTTAACACATTTCTCAATAGGGAGTAAGAATTCTGTACTCAAACTTGATTAAATCAAGAGACAAGGAAAAGGATTTTTTTCAATTGATAGTAATCATCAACATAATGCCACTATCTTAATCATGACCACATTATGTGGTCATGATTAAGATAGTGGCATTATGTTGATGATTAGTTAATTATATGAGATAGTCCTGATTTATTAACATTTTTATACTTACGAATTGCAGTATCGGCTCTGACCCTTTGAGTTCAGTCACCTTATAATATCATGTTTTGTTACATGTACATAAGGCACCTTACAATTACCCTTCTATGCGCCATAGATTGAAACATAACCGTATTAGCAATTTGGGATTAGGTCGTTATGCACTAAAAAGGTTGCCATGTTATTCCCTCAATGTAGGCTCCATTGAATATGACTAAGTCCTTCCTGTAACCCTGCTTCGGTCAGTGGTTCTGCTATAGAATACTTTGAAGATACAGATTACCAATTGGTAAGCGAAATAGTAACCTGGTCTAAAATTAATAACGAGTGGCTTTAGTATACTACTGGTACTTATAGTTCCCTTATTTTAAGCCCCCAGATAATTGTCCTGAAGAGACCCCCCATCCAGTGTGGGTTGAAACGTCGTCGACACCAACCAAGAGAGAGCAAGAAAGATTCATTTTATTGTTAAATGCCTCTCGTTGTTGTTTTTAAGACCTTTGGTTGATTCACATAATTCTCACTTTAAAGGCTATGATCACCTCACTGGGTTCACTCTTTCACTCTTTTCAATTGTGCTTGTAGTATATTGGCAAAAAACTGTTTTGTGTTTATATTGTTACTCGTGAAATAAACTATATTTACTTCGGCTGAAGTAAATAATTTTCCAGGTTACTTAATTATTAATTTAATTGAATTGAAAAAATTCCTTTTCCTTGTCTCTTGATTTAATCAAGTTTGAGTACAGAATTCTTACTCCCTATTGAGAAATGTGTTAAACGAAATAAGTTCATAATCCCTGAACATCAGTTAAAGTATAATCCTTTGTGAAGGATAAGGATCTAGTGTGTAATATATTTAATTTTTTTACCGTTATTAGCATGCCCAATCGGTCAGTGTCCAAGAAGGTGTAGTCCTGCTTCCAGAATAAAGCAATTCTACTTTTACGGGCCAGAGGGCCTATGTAGTGCTTGCTGATGGTATTCAGGTTGAGTGGATTTAATTTTAGAAAGGCGCTTTCCCATAATCAAGCACGTTGAAGGGAAAATAGTCATGGGGAATGTAGGGTGGTTTTGCATTGAACTTTCTGAAGTTGACAGTGTTTAAACAAGTGCTGATTGTATCTGTCTCAACCATTGCTGAATGAACACAAGAACTTTAGTGTACGGGCGATGAGCCTGCCCCAGGCAGTGGACAGGCTACATCTAGAAGGCTGACTCACGCTACGACGCTCTTTTTGCGTAACTTGTGTTTCGTTCAGATTCACATAACTCAATGGAACAGAACAGGCAAGCATGCTTAATTTCTAGATGAATTGCTTCTAGTCTCCAACAAGCAACCTAACACTAAATGTGTGGTCACATCTTGTATGGATCGGAGTATTTTACAGTGCACGAGCATCCTTCAAGGTATCAGATGAATCCTAGTTACATTTACCTTCTAAAGGGCATGCTACTAAAATCTCAAGATAATGGGATTTTGGCTCTGTACACAAGAGCAACCTCTTCAAAGTGTACCCAACCCTTTTAATGCTGAGTGTCGAGTGTATCATCGGACCTCGCTCACCCTCCCACACACACACGGCAAGAGAGGTTGTCTGCCTCACTGCAAACACAGTGATAGTTTCTTGCTGAAGTTAATAGGTAGGTACACATCCAAGCTGTCCTCATTGTTTTTTTTGTTGGTACTCCCAAGGTCATCCCACACCCTAAAACCTACCAAAGGGGTTGTACTTGCATCCTTAAAAGGACCAAGGAAGCGGTCAAAACACCGAATGAAGAGAGGCTTTTCAAAGTTGAAACTTAATGGAGTTGCAGAGCTTGGCTGATTCGTTATGCAGTTATATTTTCATGTTGGGTCTGCCAACTAGACTATTGCTACATGGGGACTTGAGAAATGACAACATTATGCTGCTTTGTTCACATCCTCAAGGAGAACCACTGAGATTTAAAGTGTGTCCTTAAAGGATACATAGGTCTTAGGCCAGATAAAGAGCATCAGATCTAGTCCCGTCCATGGTGTGCATAGTGAAAATAGTTCAGAGCTTTGTTTTTAGTACTATCCCCATTACTTCCTGAACTAGACATATTTTTAGGTCTGCCAAAGCCAGCCTCTTGAAGAGTGGGATTTGGACCAACCCTATTTAAACCATTGGCAACCTCCTCTTGAATGGTGCCAGATAAGTATTTTAGTATTGCCATTAGGCTATTGGCTATTTGGGTGTATCCTACCGCCCTACTTGTCATTGCAGCATCCCAGCTGATTGCTTGCTAGGCCTGTGTTCCCCTCAGCAGACTTTTTGGGGTATTTTAGAGTCTTTCACAGTATGATGTGCAAAATTCTTCTTTTTCGTATCTGATGTGTTTGTTACTGAGAACGCTCCTGAAAGAGCTGATGTATTTCTAACATTATGTTCCCTCACCCCTTTAAATTAGGAACTGCCATCTTCTACCCAAGTGGTGCTTGTATTCTAAGCACTGGTCCTCTGACTAGCAGTTTCCGATCAGTGTTCCACTGTCAGAAATGCATTTGGCTGCATATCTATTGTTTCAGTGACTGGCTTTGCAGAATTTTGTTTTTAATAGTCATAGTAAAATATACGCCCTGTCTTTTTTTACTGAATTAACTCCTACTGCTTTGGACTCAGTCGTTCTGTCACACGTAGACACAAACACATCACTCGTTGGGCACATTTCAGTCTGTGATAACTTGGAGAGGCCTAGTAATTCCCTGCTACTTCTCAACCCCTTGCTAAAGGTGGGTTGGGGTGGTGCCTGTTATGTGTGGAATAATGCATGGGCTGTGATAAATTACGGGAAATTTTCTGAGTATCACAACTTTGTGTCAAGTAACACTTTGCTCTTGTCGAACCACCGATTTAATACAGTGCAATCTGGCTTAGAATGGCTAACATGCAAATAAATCTATTGACGTTCATTATATAATACATTTTTCTCATACCTGCTCAGTGTTCCTACGTGTATATGTATATATCTGTGTGTATTTTTATATATTTTGACAGGATCGTTAAAAAAAAATGATTGCCCTGAAATTTGGCAGATGGCAAACGCTTTCATTAAATCCATGGTGTGGATAAAAAAAAATTACGCGTGGGACATTTTGTCCCAGAGGGAACTTGCGGGCTTGGAGGTACCGCTATAACTCATTACCAGTTAAAAATAGTCTTTAAAGAACGAGAGGAGAACGTGGGGAGATTTTTTTTCTTAACTGAAAAACGAAGTTCTTGTTTTATGGCAAACAAACCCAGCAGGACATATTTGGAGCGAGATTTGTTTTTCTGCTCCAGTTCCATCTGGCTGCTAACATCAGGGGTGAGGCTGCTAGTCACTGGGGGTGTTCTAGAATCCAGGACCCAAGTTGTTCAATACATAGTGCTTTTGTGGGTAAATATTTCTTTCAGCCGTAGCGAAACATCTTAGTGCCAGAGTAGGACTCTGTCGGGTCATCTGATGCCTGGAAAATGTTTGGGCGCAAGACCCATAACAAAATGAATGGCTTGTGCCATGCCATGTGTGGTTTCCACATAGTTACCCACCTGGGTGATAGATAAATTAACTGGTGTAATCCCACTCCTTTTTAAAGTTGTTTAATCGTTCTGCTTGAAATGCAAAAATCATGTCTTTTGATGCTGGTTTCGATCAACTCCATTTACTTTTTGGATGGTCTCGAAGACATGGCCTGCCCACGAAATGGACAGGGGAGGGTGTGCGGGCAACTCTGCTCGCCTCCGACTCCATAAACAAGTCACAGTGTCGTAGTATTCTGCGTGCCAAACTCAGCTGCCAGCGGTGATTGGCAGCCAGGTGTGCACGTGTGAGGTCCGGCCCTGGCACTGCTTCAGCGCCAGGGTGGTCAGCGGCTGGTGAGCATACTTTTCCACATGTGAATGCTGCTGAATGTTCTGAGGAGGAGTTTCCACCGAGGGTGCTGCTGGTCGTGAAACGTAAGTTGCTGATGTGACTTTCACGACAGCGGTCTTAGGAAAAAAAGCATGTCTTCGAAGAACTGTGAACTTTGTCTGGGCAATTATGCACTTAACACCATCACACTGCTAAGGCGGTGAATTATTATTTTGTCAGATGAGGTTTGCAAACCATACCTATATCTGTCCCAAACTTTCCATATTTTATAAACCGAGGCTTCGTGAGATCCAGGCATTTGCACAGGATCTGAGGTCCGCTGCTCAGGATCACAGTGTGATGAAGTGGAGAAGCCAAGCATTGGAACGCAGTTCTTGTGATAACGCATTCGGCAGTGTAGCCGCAATACAACACTTACTTTGTTACGGTTGTCCCTTTTATGCTCGCCGTACCATTATATTCCGTGTGTTACTACTTGAATTAATGTTTCTTTTGTAGTCAGAATCTTAATGTTTAACACGGAGGAGCAGTAGACGTGAAGATATCGATGATTAAAGATAGGAGGATATATAGTTGGTTTCATGTATTAAAAAAATATGTATATTCTGTGTCATATTAAAGGCACGCACCAGAATTTCTCCTACATTTTTGAGTTGGGAAGAGTCGACTACAAAATGTACGCTACAGCTTGTCAGCCGGATTCGGACTCGTGTGAGAACCAGGAGACATTACTCGCTCTGCTGGTGGAAGGCATGCGTGATAGGGCCTATAGAAGTGAGGCCTGAACAAAATAGGACCTCAACACATAAACATGCTTAAAGTTATAAGACGAGGAGTACTATATAAAAGAGTGTTGAAAGGAACAAGACATCACAGAAGAAATTGATTGCGTTATTGATGTGAACAACAGATCTTGAACCAATAGAGGAACTGTATGAGGTCTGAATGAGTGTATGAAGAGTATTGTGCAGACAATTGGTGTTTAAGGATAAGGCTTCCAACAACACAGAGCGCCGCCCTGAAGGAGTCCCAGGTGTGAATAGGAACGAAACGCGTAGTCTGTTCATCTTGGATATGTCATCTTGTTTTTACTTGACATTTATGAATCAAAATTGATGAAAAGTAATCCGGAAGAATAATGTGTATTATATGATTGTTTGCTGTCAAGAGTTATGTTACAATTAGGCGATAGACATTATGCTGTGTAAGAGATCTTCTTAGACGCTTGTAAATATTTCCGGTTGTGCTCCTCACCTTGTTTGGTTACAGCTTGTCAGCCTCTGTCTGATTGGTGATAAGTAAAACACTTACTCCCCCTAGAGGCCAGTCTTAGTTGTTGGGCAAAACTTCCCAGTGCGGTAGCATTTGCGTCGATTCGTTTATTCAGCGCCTTCGATATCCACACTCTATTTCATGAAATCATTAGCACAACAAAGCGAATGCTGTCAGACTGTCGGAACCAACGCAAACATGACAAACAAGGGGGAAAAAAAGACTCAAAATGTGTCTACGCAAACTTCGTGTAGTTCTTGCATATACTGCCTTAAGTACCAATAGTATGCAAAGATTTCTGCACGTGGCTTTTCACGCTCCAGTCTGGGGTGTCATTTGTGACTTTCGCCGCTGGACAGTCCACGTCACTTGTGATGTTCAGTGGTGCAGAAAGAAGCCTGCTCCATATTTACGAGGCAGCACTAAGCCACTTTTTTGTGCCTAATGCTGCCTCGTAAATATCTGTCCCTTTAAAGAAGTTTTCTGCCTTAAAGGAGCGTGCAGTGGGTGTTGCTGGGTGTGTTCCCAGCAACTTTGATGGCTTTTTGACACTGCCCCAGATTTACGAGAAATCGAAACTCTCAGGCAGCACCAAAAACTTACGCCTCCCCAGGGGAAACCTAAGGGAGGCACAAAGAGGAGAAATATCTTTATTTCTCCTCGTTTTTCCTTTTCTATGTGTGCTGAATGCAGCACACATAGAAAGAGGAAAAAACCTCTTGTGATACTTTATGTGCAGGAAGGTTTCTATTCCTGCATAAAAATAATTAATCCTGCAACACAGGCACCATTGTACCATGGTGCAAAGGTGCCTGCGTTGGCGCACGGCAGGCCATTGTGTGCCAACACAGGGAAAAAGGACAGGAATGCGCCACATCTGATAGGTAAGGTGCATTCCTGCCCTTTTCTTTTGCCGTAGGGCAGCGCAGCCGGAAGGTCTGCGGCAAATCCTCATAAATGAGGCCCCTTGTATTTAGTGCTTATTTTAAAAAAAGAAAAGTCACCAGTTTCAAAGTCTTGAGCAAAGTGGTTTTAAAATGTACTCGTGAGAAAATAGCGCGTGTATTTCCCTATCTAGCTAGCACTTAGGAGGAAATGTTGCCAGTTAACGGGCGCATGGGATAAACTTACCGACACGCGATTTACTTCATTGCCTCACGTCTTTGTGGTGTTAAACTAAACTGGCATCTTCCTTCGTGGTCCACAGCAAGCTGTTAAAGATTTAATCTGCCCCGGCACACAGGAGGGTGGGGAGTAATTCCCCCGATGTCCTGCAACAGGGTCTTTAGCGCTATCTGCAGTCAAAAACTGGCAGCATAGCTCAGACGCCACTCGCCAGCTTGGATCAAACCCTGCCCACATTTGGCAATCTATGTAGCCATGCCCACAGTCCGCAGCTGGGGCTATTGGCCCAAGACACACTCAGCATGTGTTAACCTAACCGCGCCGAGTCAGAACTTGGGGTTGTACACCCAAGCCACACTTGCCTATCAGGCAATCCGCACTGCCCACAGACAATGATTTTGCTAATCCACTGCCTGGATTTCTGGATTTTGCCCTGTCACATTCGGAAATTGCGCGTAGTATTCGGCCCGCCTGTGCGTTTTCACACATCTGAAACCACACAAGGAACGGGTAGACCAATTTGGGCAGAGGTAATCGTATTGAAAGAATGTCCAAAAAGTGTTACTTGCTCGACACAGTTTAAACATTTGTCAGATAACAAAAAATATGTCTGTCGGATAATACACATAGACAATTTATGGGTAGGCATTTATTGTCCTGTTGATACACTCTCTGGTATCTGACAAATGGTATAATGTGTGTCGTCTAAGTTGCATTTTTGGGCACTGTTGTCTTTAACCCAGGTTCAGAAACAGGCTGCAAGTGCTTATGAGATCGATTAACCCTTAATTAAACCGCATAAGGAGTTGCACCTGACCGAAAACCATGCCCCCACCCCCAAACTATACCATCACCTCATCCGACGAGGTGCCCTGTTCCTACAATTCGCTACACTGCCTCCCAAGAACCAACGAAAGTGGTTCCTGGCTCCTGGCAGGGCAGCCGGACCGGCTTTTGGACCAAAAGCTGCCCCTTCTCATCACAACACGGTGCACCGTGCATACAGCGGGCATAACCGCGCCCCTTCCATCACTCAGTGCTGTACCCAGCTCATCTCCACAGGAAATCAACACCCTGCAGTAACGACGTATTACAGCAGTATTTGATTATAATACATTGATTCTGTAATCCCTGTAAAAATGCACCTCTAATTTCTTTATAATCGGGGATTTACGACAAAGAGGTTAGAACTCGTCAGGTCACGAAGCAATTGAAGCAGCTGTTTAAAGCAACTGAAAACAGAACGTTCCTTTTCTTTCTACCACACTATTTTAATAGCTTACAACGGGAAGTTTAGAGAATATATGGATTTTTTGCATTTGGATAGAGAAAAGATAGAATCTTTCTGCATGTTTCTACACATTTCGAGCTACTGCAGTTTTTTTAAACTGACTTTTATTGAACTGTTTCTAATATCTGTTTGCAACAAATATCTAACAGATTTTTTATGTTAATTTTGTACTAGAGATTTTATTTTTATTCTTCATGTTTGCAAACATGCTTGCCCTTTCGTATGAAAGAGCTGCGAACCAAGGTTGTAAGTGGTTTGTGGGAAAGGTGATGGTGTGACCATGTATGTGGGATAAATGACCTCTGACGTGCGTGATCAGGATATTGCAAGTCACCTCGGAGTTCCATAACCTTATAAGGGAACTTGGCCTTCAGCCTCGTTCCTTTATATGTGTATGTAACTCCTCAGTGACTTGCAGTAATATACGGCAGGGGGTGCTCCCTTATTTCGGCCTAACAAGCCCCCCAGAATCACCTTAGAGGCCTTACTGTGTCCGCCCCCCCTGCGGGATACCGAACAATACATGCACACTTTCATACTTTGTACAGCTCACACATCAGCTGAGCCGGGGGAAGAGGGGGGGGACACTCTTGCATTCCATATATGGGGCAAACGTGTTGACTGCAAAACATCAAGAACACAGACTTTGAAACTGTATAAAAGCTGCCTTAGAAGACCACAACTGGATAAAAAATATTTACTACAACGATTAACTGTACTCTGTCTTGCGAGACTGAGCAAAAACTTGTATTGAAATTTGTGCGACCTGACAGCACAGTATTGCTGTCGAAGTCTTTGCCACACATGGTATCCCTGTATAGACTGAGTGCAGCCTCTACGGTCCTATATCTCAGTTTTGTGCATAGAGGCGCTGTGTCAATAGCAACTGCTTGTTAAGCGAGTGACAGCAGTGACTCCAAACCTCACTAAATCCTGAAAAGCTTATTAACCTACGTCATTCACTACTACTGAGAGAACAGCAATAATCTAGCACAGAAAGCTGCACTTACATTCTACAGCACAAGAGAAGTGTGGTGAAATAATTAAGCAAATGTATGCCTTTTCTCTACCTCACAGCTGCAACCCAACATACATTAGGCAGATCTTCCCCCCCTCTCTCGTGTACAACACTGCCGCAGAGCCACCACACCTTTGCCAAAACAATCCTTCTACTTCTTTAACAAAACTATAATTCACAAACGTAAGGAACTCCACCACACTTTCATGTGCACAACACCTTACCATAGCTATTTACCTATAACATTGGGAAACTCCTGACTACAAACCTGTTCTTCAACCATTCGAGCTGAGCTTACAATCCTTCAGGCATTTCTTTCTTTATGACCTGTCACAGAGCCAGTGAACGCTGTCAGAAGCCAACCGAGCATTCCGTGACATGGCAGCAGTCATTGTTCCCAGCCCTTCAGAGCTCATTGGGAGGCATTCGCATTTTTAATATTTTCTCACAAAACTTTTCACAGTGGGTGTGTTTTGTTACTTGCTCCTGAAAGCAGAATCCACGTAACCAGTGGGATGGGCTGAAAATGGCAATATGTTAGAACTTCTCGTGCAAATAAGCATTGGTAAAGCCAAAAGGTCCGGTTTAATGTGCGAACACGTGCGGCATTAGCACATCAGAGAGAGACAAATGAAGCAAGATTGGGCTCTGAGGGATATAGTTGTTAAGTAGTTTGTCATGAATTCCATGTAAGGAGTGGAAATGGAAGGATTCACTGAAACAGCCAATATTAATAGGTGACCGGTGATTATTAAATTGTGATAAATGAGGACGCGGTTGCCTATGTCTCAAGCATATGGCTGTAAGAGGCTGGTTGAAGAAGCCAGTGGTTGAAAAAAGCAGGCCCAAAGCCCACTCTGTGTATATTATTGGCAATAGGTCAGTTGACGGGTGCACCGTCTAGACTCAGACCGAAAAATGGCATATGTCAGATACGCAACCTCTGCACAGCTGCTTACATATATGTGCTTTCAGCCAGCCCTCTTCATCCCTAGGTCTGTTGTGTCATTTTCTTGTTCATCCACCCAGTACAGCATACAACTTTGGCTAATTTAGTTCACTATGAGTGGTGTCATTCTGTTCTTTCACAAGGAACACATCCACACACAACATAGTTCCATTCAGTACCAGGGGCCACTATGGCAATGTGTAATTAATTTATTTTTTTGTTTTTTGAACAAATCTTTTTTTGCTTTTGATGAGGGCAGACAGCTCACCCTGCAACTAAGTTTTACAAAATCATGACCAAGTAAAATGAGCATTAGCAAGGTTGTTTACAACAGCAGACCTATTGGCTTTGCCAATGCCTGTTACCACATGAACCTTCAGAAAAGGCATCTCTGTAGCCCCTAATTGTTCATCGCTTGCAGTGTGTGCATCTTGGAGACCTACTCATCCCCTGCTTGTGATTTGGCTCTGCTGCGGTGTACCTAATTGCAAGTGGAAATCAAGTCTGTAGCCGGGCAGAATTCATGCCAGCATGTTTCCATCATCACCTATTTTGGTTTAAGTTTAATCGCCTTAAAGGCTTGTACTTTTTTATCCCATTTAATATTGCGCTTTTAGCTTACTAATGCTACCTTGTTATTGTTTTTGTTCATCAAATCCACCTTGTCCTTCACCTCACTACACTTTTTGCAGCATAGCCTGCATTCCTCACAATGTGAGAACTGTTGCACCCCTATCCTCCTCTAGGGAACACAGGGTGGGCTACGACTCCAACTTGCATGCTTTCTACTTTTGGGTTTCAAGACGACTATAGGCCCAGTGTTTGTTGATAATCACTGTGACAGCGTTGATTTAAAGAAAGTTGCATACCAATTTGAAAGTGGAAAATATAGGTTGGGTGGTTTTTGAAGTGTGTATATATCAAGACTTTACTGTTTATCACCCAGTGCCCCAGATAGCTTTTCTGAGACCAGTGATGACTGAGAGAAGTTACCAACAGACTCTCAAGCGATTGTGGGTCACCAGGGTACATGACCATCTGAAGCACAGCGTCCACAACGTCTCTGCGCTTGTGCTGTAGACTTCCACCATCTTGTCATTTTCGGAGGGACCTATTCTTAGTGCCGCAACCGCCCTATAAACGCCTTATCACGCACACCAAGCGATCCATCTTCCTTCTTTTTGTGACTACAATGTGTGGGTCAGTGCGTGCAGAAATCACAGCCTGATCGTTCATGGCATAGATGTGACTCAGTTTCCATTATGTCGAATCTGGGATCAACGGGCCCCTCCTGGACCAATTGGTGCATTCCAGAGCAGATCTCCTTATGTCCATGTGCTGTCTGGCTGGAGTATCTGGAGGGTATTTGGTTTGCAGTAGCCATGATGAAAAAAATCACCAGCCTCGCTTGATGCAAAACCTAGGCACTGTGAACATATCCTGACTCACTGCAACAAGCTGGCCTTATTTACCAGGCTTGGTGTTTTGGCGGATGCTTATTCGACATAATCCCTGACTTCCCCTGGTCGGAATTTACCTGGTCTCATAAATGACCAACTTGTCCCCAATAATGGAGATTAACGTGCAGATTTTAGTGTTTATCGCACCAAAAAAACACCTCTTGCTAATTTTAGAAGGTCAGACTGTGGGGGTGCGGTTTTAGCCCCCTAACTCCTAATTGCAATGTGTTCGGTAAGGAGAGGAATTACCGCTCATATACCAATTAACCAGGCCACCTTTAACGAGGATCCTACCGGAAGGCCGTTGAGTTAAACCAGGAGTGTCCACTGGGTAGTTTGGGAGGTGCACATAGCTCGCCGGCGGCCAGTAGGCAGCTCTTCAACATGGAGCCCGTCCTGCGCCTGCGCAGAAGTCAGCACAGCAGAGTTACTGAACCTATCAGTGCCAGGCCAATCACAAAGTCTCTTGCTCGAAACACTCAAATGCTTCTGAGTGCATGAAGCCTATGTTAGCTTTGAAAATGTTTGAAAAAATAAATAAAGAAATAAAGGTAAATGAAGTGCAATGGTAAAGAATCATTCACCGCTCCAACAATTGTAACAAAGATATTTATTACGGCTTTACATGAAATAACAAGCAGGAATCACAGATTGTCACTCTCACGTCACGCCTGTTGAATGGAAAAGGTCACGAACCGCCAGTGACGTGTGTTAAATACCCCATACAGCATTCCAAAATGACGTAGGTATCAGTAGCCAATCAGATTACCGTAAACCTAACATGCATCTGATTGGTATTACATTATTGACTATATACGGGATACAACAGTAAAATAGCCTGTTTATTCAACCGAATGCAGGGTTCCCTTCTAGGTTGTGCTGCTGGATTAGTGTGGTTAAGGCAGGTGACGCGAAGGACAAAGAGGCCCCGCCCTCCTCTCCCTCACCACTTCCTTCTACACAGTTGCCTTTGATATCTCATATCTCCTTAGCCTTCAAGAAACCGCGCCGGCGCAGGGGTCAGAGGTCAGCACGCACCGTTCTCGCGTTGACTCGGAACAGGCCAGGCGTGCATTGTTCTGGCGCTTGGAATAGGAGGTCACGTCGTCAATAACCGTCGGTGGAGGCTTCTATGAACTCTGCTGGTTGTTAATTTCGGTGTAGATACAGTGCCTTTGTGTGTGGCTAGCTTTGTGCATCGAGATGCCGCCGGGGCTTTAAGATAACAGCTTCATGTTCGATATCACAAGACGACAGTCGGTAAAATTGTAATCAATGAAGACAGATCTAACGGTTTAAAACAAATAGGCTGGTATTATTAATAAAACAAAATACCTGATTTATGTAGTGCTTATTTCTGATGTCCTGCAGCCATCTGGCTTTGTCCATTCTGGACCATCAACTTCTGTTTTATCACCTTGTAGGGCTGGGCTTGTGGTGAGTAGCTTGTGATTAGCTGCTTGCAGCCAGAATCCTACAGATGTGTTTTTCCGATGATCGATCATAAATGTTACTTTTGTCTGAGGCACTTAGGGGCAGCATAGCCTTGACTTCTACAATGACTCTGAACACTGGAGGGCAGATCTAGTGTGAATCCATACACTGAGTCCAATTAGATTTGGTAACATGAATGTAGCCCTGATGCCATTCATAGTAGGGAATAGTTGAACCCACAAAATACCTAATACTAGTTTCCAACCAATCCAAATTATTTAAATAGCTATTTTCACAGAGTGACAATGCCTTCTTTAAAGGGCTGGGCAGACTTTCTGAAAACAATGGTGTTTATTCTAGTGAGGCCCATGACTCTTGGAGGATATGAATACTGTTTTTTTTTTTATTGACATACATGTGATTGGAGTATCATTTTCCTGATCCCCGGGGGGCTCCTGCATTGCTAGCAGCAGGACAGCTGTTTACTTAATAGTCCAGACTCTCCTGTTCACATGCAGTAGGCGTGTGTTTTTTTTAGCCTGTGTGTGTTTTTTTTCTCTTGAGAATATCAAGGCATGTTTTTAATGTTCGACACTGTTGCAACCCCTCACAGCAGCCATTTTAAACTGGCTCGGGCACAGTGTGACAACTCCAGGGGAGAACTCCTGTCTCCTAGTATGCTAAGCAGGAAAGGAGGATACACTCGGTGGCCTGACAGTTGTTTACTGACATTTAGGGTTTTTTGTAGGTTTCCCCTTACATCCCTGAAACTGAAAACTAATGTCTGTACTAAACAAATATTCTGATCCAAGTATTAATTTCCACAGTGAATAGTTTGTGTTTATGGGCCAACGTTTAGACTTTTAGGACCAGACCTACAGAGTTATTTTGTGATCGTGAACCCTGAGATTCTGAGTCTCTGTTAGAAGGGGCTTCCTCTCGTAAGTGCGGGTCATAGTGGCAGGGATCCTCAGCCAGTCTAATTTTCGGAGCAGCCTTGGTGGTGGTGCTTACAGTATTCTTGTGAGCACATACATTATTTGCCGCGGTGGGAAAAAATGCACCTAGATTTTCTGCCATATGTCGAAGTGTTGGAATATGTCATTTTTTCCCTGTTTCCTGTAAAACCTATTACATCCAAAACTTTTTTTTTTTGTAGAACTTCTGTAAAGTGAATCATTCAAGCACGTAAAAATATTTTTGTTATCGGAGAGGACTCGCTGTCCTCTTTGAGAAGGTTGGGCTTGCTCGCAGCACTTTCTCTCACCCAGTGCCTTGTGGGACTGCTATTGCAATATTTGCATGAGCTGCCGTTCCCTATAGTTCAGATGCTTGTCAGAGATGCCAAAGCAAGAGGTAGGTTGAGTCAAGCAAAACCCTACATGCTATGTTCTCTGGTCTCCCTAGTTAAATTGATGGGTGTCCAATTATAGCTTGAACTCCTGTTGAGTTGTAGTTCTAGTTGGGTGGCAGGGTCGGGTATTTGTCAGCAGCCAGGTGTTTGCAGCTAATTCCAAGTGGTTATGGACATTTTTGTGATCACTTGTCTTACAGTAATACTCTTTAACGTTTGGCTTTCTTGGTGTGCAAAACCTTTTTTGCATCTAGTCATCACAACACATTTTTCGCACACAAAATTAACATTTCCTATTCTCAATCCCGTTTTAGAAGACCAATCTCAGCATAGTGTTTAGCTCTGCATTGTTGAAAATATCATTACTTTATGATAAGACTAAAAACATTATCAAATACGACTTTTACTGTAACTTTTATTCTGAGGTTTCATGACCATGGTTTTGTAATATTTTCCTCTGTCGTTTTTAGGCCAAGCCCGCAGGCAGCTCGCATGCGCTGTAGCTATGGCGACGATCTGTTATATTTCTAAGAAATAAAAAGCCTCTACTAAAAGGGGTCCTTACCCCGCCCATTACTTACCATTTATTGCAACCATAAGAACTCTTCTTTGCTGCCTTCTAATTCAGCATCGGTCACAACACATCACTTCTTCCATCGCTTTCTGCTCCTTGTGTGAAGCATGGACCAAATACAGGTAGATTAAACGTTAGTAGTGTCCCTCCGCTCGCCCCGTGATTAAGGTACTATTTCTTTTTGTTTTTTTAATTTTTATTAGTGCGAACTCATCTCGACCCCTGCTGTCTTGCTGCTTTCCTTGTGAGCATCTCCACCTCACGCCTGCTGCTTTCCCTCCTGCCTACACCAACATTTTCATTCACTGCCTATGTTTATTTTTATATAGCTGGAACGCAACCCGAGTGCCTTTACAGGAGCACCAACAATACACAAGGTAGCATTTAATAGGAACAGCATATTAAAATGATGTGCCCAGAATACAGGATGTTGAGCTAGCGCCGAGACTCGCATGGCTAAAAACATTGACAAAGCCAATCGATATCGCATCAGTGGGACCTATTGGCTTTGCCACTGCCTGTTTTTATTCTTATCCTGCGCATTTATAGAGTGGCACACTTTTTACCAATCTTTATGAGTTTTTAAAATAACCACTATTCAGTCTTGGTAGCCTTTTCACTAGAATTTGAAGACTGCTCTGTTAACCAGAACCAGCTTCTTATCCAGAGCCAAGACCAGGCGTATCAAAAGACAAAATGAAGCTATATGAAATGTTGTAACATGCCTATGTTTCTCTTTGTAACAGTATTTTGTTTCTCTCTATTTGCAGTGAGTTATGAGTGCAAGATTTTGAGGTGTAACTCTGAGTTCCTGGCAGCGACCTCAGGTTCCCATCACGTGGTATCGAAGGACTCGCCTGAGTTTTGCACCGCCCTGCGTGGTTACGCCCACTGCACCCGGCGCACCGCCCGCACTTGCAGGGGAGACCTTGCCTACCACTCTGCTGTCCATGGCATAGATGACCTCATGAGCCAAAACAACTGTTCCAAGGATGGCCCGACGTCCCAGCCGCGCCTTCGAACTTTACCTCCAGGAGACAGTCAGGAGCGGTCGGACAGCCCGGAGATCTGCCACTATGAGAAGAGCTTCCACAAGCATTCTGCTCCTCCCAACTACACCCACTGTGGACTTTTCGGGGACCCGCACCTCAGGACTTTTAGTGACAGCTTTCAGACGTGCAAAGTGCAGGGCGCCTGGCCCCTAATAGACAATAACTACTTGAATGTACAAGTTACCAACTCCCCAGTTCTACCTGGATCTGCAGCCACAGCAACAACCAAGGTAAATTGAGTGTCCCGTTTGTTTAAACATATGGCAACTAGAGAAATACGTATAAAAAACATCCATGTCTTCTATTAGTAGCATTGTGCCTTGAAGGATGCACCCAGCTAAGTGGTAATATATAAAACATTAATAGACTGAGCTAGTGAAAGGGGAACTTCATGTTTGTTTTCGCTTTAAGTTTTCTTCGAAGGGCATTGTCACCCAAGCAATCAGTTTCCCATTCTTTTTGATGCAAGGGTGAAGCTGTTTGCTTCGAGACTAAATATAGTCTAGTATCAAAGGTATGTGGTACCAGGGAACAGAAGTTCTAATCCTGGATTCTTCACTTGGTCAGACTGTGATTGTGAGAAGATTTGCTTTATCTCCGTGGCAGACAGTATGAGAGACCTCTGAATGTTGTTTCTGAATGACATAACAGGAGAAGTCAGTGAACTAAAAGGTTTTTGCCCACGTCTTTTATTTACCTTTTTCTATAATACTTAATCTCCTCTCGGCACAGCAAACAAAAGAAAACTTTGAGTATGTGCAACTAGTGGGACCCGAAAATAAAAAGGTTTTATTTGACTAGAATTCCCATTTTTTAGGGAGAGCCTGAAAAAGACAAAAATATGATGACAAAGCTCTACTTTATACCGTGCAGCCTCTTTAAATGGTGTTTTAAAAAAATCATATGCTTTATAGGCAGTTGAAATGTTCTACCTATGCAGTTTGTCGTGACTTTCTGTGTTTTCCACGATGTATTTAGCATCTTTCGTCACTTCAGCTTTACACTATAGTCCAGTTTTCCATCCACCCCAATAAGAAGATGAAAGCCCTGTTTTGTGACTAAGAATCTACTTGGAGTTGGCAGATGGGAAGAGAAAATTTGTACAGATTTAGAGATTTGAGATCATAGGCTGCTAAGCTATCCCTCTAGTCATAAAAATCTCGCAGTCCCAGATACTGAAACTTGCAAAGACACTCCAATTTCAGAAAAAAATCTGCATAATATCTCTTGGGTTACACCAATTGTATAGTATTGGGCATCGGATAGAAGGAGTACAGATAAATAATGTCATAAAAACGAACATAAAAATCAGTCTTAATGCTAACATGTTTCCACGTTACTTGTGATAGAACAGTCACACAAAGTGGTGTCCTTTTGCACATGATTTATCACTCAAAAGTGATTTTTAAGTAGGTCCATGCATCCCGTTTTCATCAAAACTCATTATTTTTCAGAACACACGGATTTTGACATAGTATTCGAAATGTTGTCTTTGTTAAACAGATTTTTCCTCAAACACTAACTAGTTTTTGCCATTGTCAGAAAGTACACACAGTTTGGTCCAAAGTAAATACTAGTTTTTCGTTTTGGTGAAATAAGCACAATTCCCCTGGACAATAACTGGTCACTGTCTCTGATAATAACCCTAAAAACAGATTTCATTTTTTAGTAGATATGAATCCGACCACTAAATATCAGCTTTCCATTGTCATCATATACTGCTTCCCCCCATAGAGTGTGTCTCACATGCCCAGGTATCACCATCCCAGGGAGGAATGGATGCCCACCACGGAGCAGTGTTAGCCCAATATGTCAGAAATGCTCCAATGCCAGTGGTTCCAGTCAGAAGGTAGAGGTGGCCACCATGTGTAAGGGTGGTGGGCTTTATTACCCTAAGTATAGATGCTGCTGTGCCTGAGCTGGCCATCATTATGTCAAGCATTTGCATACTATTCCATAATATCAGATTTAGCCTCCACGGTGCCCCAAATGCCCACCATCACGCCAAGGATGTCCACAGTTTGACATGTTGCAGTTGATGCTGTTCTTGGACTCAATGATGCCGGAATTGCCTCCAGTATAAATCGAATGAGTAGTAGTATGCCACAGATAGCCACCAAACTGCAGAGGGTGCCTACAAAATGCCATGGGTATCATTATTCAATGATTGCAGAAACCATCATGCCGTTGATAACCATAACTGTGCCTCGAATGGCTTTTACAGAAGGCCAGCTGGAAACTCCACAGTGTGTCTTAGGCATATGCCAGGGGTGGATAAAAAAAGCCAAATGAACAGAGTGAACCAGTAAACCATCTTTATGCTGTTGACGGCAATCATTGGTCACAATGTGCTATGGATGAACCAAATATTACATGAGCAGCTTTATGCCAGGAGTGGACACCAGAATAGCCACAGTATGCCAGCATTGTTGTTATGAATGATAATAATGGTTTGCCACCACAACGTACTCTACTAATGGGTGGCACTAATACCCAAGTTAATGGTAATACTTTCACCAAATTCATGACCTTTAGATCATAGTGTATATCGGTGTTAAGCAGTTAACTCCATGATCTATATTGCAGGCTTGTAACATGGGTGGCTACCTTAATGCTAAGTAGGGCACAATATGCTAGGGGGGCACATAATATACAGAGTCCACCATAATTACAAGGAGGCCGCTATATTCTATTACCACTGTTATATCTTGGCCTTCATACTGCCCTCTCCAAATGCACTTGAACTACACACACGGGCAGACTTGCAAGTAGACACACCCATTCAAACATGCCTGCACGCAGGCATCCTCATTTTGTATGCATATTTGTATACATGCAGACTACCGTAGCACGTGCCGACTTGCCTGCAAATCGATTACTGTTGATGGTGGCTTTAGAGTGCTTTCGTTGGACATGAAAGAACTGGAAAAGTTCATCAAATCATGTTAGGTAGATGTTGGTGCGCCTGTAAGATGCCTTGCTTTCAGACTAGCTGTAGACAGGGCACCGAAAAGTGCAGTCCTGCACCTCGACCTTTATATGGGAGGCTGGTGCCTGTGGGTTGGGATGAGCTCCTCCATGGGAAGGTTTTTTTTCCACTGTGAGCCTTGGTACAAATTCTGTGTTGGGTAGTGGCTTCCTACCTCTCCTCTGCGTCATACAAATACATTGCTCATGTGCGTTTGGGGCAAAATTGAAGGCACCACATCTTCGAATGGGTGTGTGTGTATGCGAGCTCGGCTACTTCACTCCTGCTGCCCTGCTTGGGAGCAGGAAACCAGCAGAGGAGTCTACTGACCTCCTGCTCCTACCTCCCTACTCTGCTAGTTGAACTCTTCCTCAAAAACCCTTGTAGGCAAGCCACCTCCACTGCCCTTAAACAATGGGGCAACAAGTTTGTTGAGGGTGAACTATCTTTACCGTGTAGCACCGTTGGATAGTTCATCAGTAACATTATTTGTGAAGCAGTATGTAGTGCTATGTGGAATCCCAGCAACAAAGGGAGCGTGAACACTCGGTTTTAGATTGATTTCCCAGTCGGGGGCATATTGAAGCAGATTCGAAACTTGGTTGTAAAGAAGTGAGATACCCAGCCCCTGTCTTAGAAAGCTTTTTATGATTGTAACTGGAGGTGTGTAACTACATGAGCGATGTAGGGGTCAAGTCTGTTTTGCGACCGTAAGTTGGCTGGGAACTTTGAGAATAGCAAGGCAATAGGATCCAATTTCTTCACCCCTGTGACAAGAGAGGCTAGATAATATAGGGTTGCTTTCATAAGCATAAGAAAGGGTTTGTAGACCTCTTAAAATATTTTTTCCCCATCGATTTATAAGAGTGACATTCACCGAGGAACCACTGCTAAACCTTCCAGGGACATGGGTGACTGATCACCTGCGGGGATGGGATGTTAACCGTACTTTTGGTGGGGAGTGTTAACTGTAATTTTGGTGATCTGTGTTTGGAAAGAAAAGAAACTGGAATCTAGAGGGAAGCTCGAGGATTTATCCGAGGGGACATGGGTAACTTGATCCTTCATATGTATTTTGTCACAAAAGACTGAGATAGGTGGGAATGTGATATTCAGCTAGGTTGCCTAGGAGTTCTGTTTTGCTAGGATTTATTAAGAGAAGAAACTATTTTAGCCAGATCTAGGTCAACTAGATAGTTTCGCATTTAGCAGATTGGTCAGGGAACATACATTTGGGTAAATGTTTAGCGTCAACCATATGTTGGTGAATTTCAATGTTCTTACTCAGTTTTCCAATCCTCGTTGGCATTTTACATCCAGCCACAGTCGCTTTATTCGTTGCGTAATCTGACAATTCTACCTCTTCCATATTTAAGTAAATGCTGGGATAAACATTCCTACATAGGTCGCACCAATGTTGTTACATGGGATTTAAATAGAGGGAATCAATGTCTCATAGTACATATGTATGTGTAGGCATGAGCCTAATTGGGCTGGAATGAGGCACTGCATATAACAATAAGGGCCATAGCAACGTACATGGCAGAGGAGAATGAATGATTCAAGATAGCATACAGTAATATGTGAACGGGTGGCACCTGTTTATCATCCCAGTCAACAGAGTAGCTCAAATGGCTGTTTGAGTGATCCATGAGGTGTTTTCTGAATTGAAGGAGTGAAGGTGGAAACCTAGTGAGAGCAGAGTTGTGATTCATTTTTTAGAATTTTGTAATAGCTCTTTTTTTGGTTTTAACATCTGCTGCATGTGCATCCAATTTTGTGCATATATAACATCAGTGTTATCCACATTGATAACATGGGGATCCATTGATAAATGTCAGTCTTGAGCTTTGATACAATTTAGCAATCCCATTACAATGTATCCTTCGCAATTCCAATCTGTCTGGTTGGATGCACCGCACTATTGTGCATCCATTTATTTTCGGACCCCTCACTCCCTTTTGCATTCCCCTTAGTTTGTTTATGTCACCCCGTACTCTTGTATCTCTCCCGCACGCGTTTTTCGATGTCTTGTGAGGCGAGCCTCTCATGCATGGGTCTCTTATTCCACGTATCCGTGCCTCTAAGTTGGGATGAGTGATTATTTACACAGAAGTCTCATTGGTCCCATTTCATGTTGTTTATAGTGTGTGGTATTCCCTCCAGTGCAGTGATTGGTTAGTCTCGGTCAGTGCCTCCTAGGGAGGTGTAGGGGGTGGCTCTTGTCTGGTTGGGCTTGGAGTGCCATGAGTCGGATGTCTCATTCAGTCCATGATGTTCCTCTCCCCGTCTGTTTATGTCTGCACAGTTGAACTGCGATCTCTGCAGTGGTCCATTTGATCACGTCTTGTAGGCATCGAGCCACCGGGGGAGGCGCGGGCGCTTTACAGTGCATTGCAATGCTGCGTTTCCCCAGTAATAAGGCCAGGTCCAACAAGCATTTGCAATGCAATCGGTCTCGCCTTTGAAACCTTATACGTATTTAACTATGCAGCATATTAGCCTGGGTGCTGAAACATCTACTGTTCTTTAATATGGAGGGAAAGTAAGCCCCAAACTGCATGACATGCCAGGTATGGGAACACATGGAGAGAAATATTGCCCTTCAGCGGGAAATTGTATAGTCCAAAGCTCTGTTTATGATATAGAATCAGGGCCTTCTGTGGTCATATCACTGAAAATACAAGATTTGGAAGGAAAAAAAAATTGTCTACGGGTGCTTGTGGAAGACAATTTCTATGGACGGGAATCTAGAGGTTCCAGTATTTTACTGACCTCTGCTGGTCGTTTTCTATCAAGAAAGTTAAATAGAGGCAGTTGCCAGAAAAATAAGAAAAATGAAGTCCCTCAGCAGAAAGCAATTCTGGTATTTTACTGACCTCTAATGACCGTTTTCCATCAAGCCAGTTAAAAAGAGGCAGTTGAACAAGCAGAAAGCAATTCTGGTATTTTACTGACCTCTACTAGTCGTTTTCTATCAAGACAGTTGAATAGAGGCAGTTGAACAGAAAAAAACTCCCTAAGCGGAAGCAGACAAGTCCTAGGGCGGATATCCAGAGCCGACACAGTACATACACATATAAGTATATACTAAAGTATATTCAAGAGGTCTTGAATACTCGACCTAAAAATGTGGACGTTTGGCTTTCATTGGCTTGGGGAATCGTCCCATGAGGTATGCTGCCATCGTTAGTGGTAGCTGTTGGCCTGTCTGGTCTGTTAGTGTATCTATAAGGGTGGTCCAGTAGGTATGTATGTAGGGACAATCCCATGTAGCACGTGAAAGAACTCGGCTGCATTCGTTTGGCATTTAGGCCATTTCAATGGCATTCCCGGAAATATTTTAGCTAGTCAGGCTTGAGACAGATATGTGCAATGTGTGTAATTAAGTTTTATATGTTTGGGTTC
Source organism: Triturus cristatus (assembly GCF_964204655.1). NCBI lineage: Eukaryota > Metazoa > Chordata > Amphibia > Caudata > Salamandridae > Triturus > Triturus cristatus. Next base: position 576,398,598 of record NC_140583.1, on the reverse strand, counting down.
CTGCTGACCATTTTCGCATGCTTTACTATGCGGTCCTATTGTTTATTGGTCAGCTTTGTTTCGTTTTCTGTCCCCATTTGCATTTCAGCTCTCATGTGTCAGCATAGTACGCTGGGGCTATAGCACTTTTGACGCAGGTCAGAGCTTTGCGTTGTACCCCATATGTCAATAGGAGTGTGAGAGCTTCCAAGATCGATGGTCCCTTCTCCTCTGCTTCCCAGGTGGTATGTACGGCCTTCTCCCCTCCTCCTCAGGTGGTATGTATGGCATTTTCCCCTCCTCCCCAGGTGGTATGTATGGCCTTCTTCCCAGGTGGTATGTATGGCCTCTTTCTGGGCATGGTATGTTAAGAATTGCCCCTGGTGGAGACCGCAGCCTTCTCCCATGGCCTTGAATGTTCAGAGTTGGGGTTCATCGCCGTCCTTGTGGATGGGAATCAGGCTTGACTCCTGGATGTGACATTTTTTGCACATTTGTCCTGTGCCTCTCTACGGCTTGCTTGGATCCTTTTGTTCAGCTGGTGACCTGCAGGTGTCAGTTTTTCGGCCTGCTTTGCTCTGTGTGTTGTGGCTAACAAGTACCTGGTAAGGCAGGTGTACATACACATGTATTTGACGTCTTGTTTCTGGGAGCCAGCGTTTCATCATCCTTGCCTACCATGAAGGGTGAATGCGATGGATGTCAGCCATATGGGCTGAAGCATTTACGTCTTTGCTGGAGCGATTTCTTCCCAGTGGACACTGGTAATGCTTTTTATGCTACCTAGATCAGGAGTTTGATCTGTGCTCATCTTTTTGGACTGGAACTTTTCTCCATTACGAGCTCCCATTACGCCAAAGGCATTAGAGATGTTGTGCTAAAGATAGTGTTCGATGCATTAGTGCAGGGAAGATAGATGAACCACAGCCATGGCTCTTAAGTAAATCACATGGAAAAAGCAGGGCCTGAGCAGCGCAGCAGGGCTCGGTATCGAGTGTCAGCTGGGGGGCGAGAGATGCTGCGCCGCGAAGATGATATGGCCATCAAGCTCAAAATGTAGCCATGGCCCACTTTGCAGGATCGCTGACACTGCACATTTGTGCAGCCGACGTTTAACTGATGGGCGCGGCAACTCTTCTCAGAATGCTTTGGCTTTTATTTCTGGCAGAGATGCAAATGTTAACGAGGATTAGTCTCAATTTAAGGCCAGGGGTCGCATGTGAAGCCTGTGGCCACAATGTGGTCCTCATGACGAGTTGGCCCTCGAGTTTCTATACATTGTGTAGAGCTGATTATAATATATGTTGGAATTACGAGTATTGTGATAAAAATCACACTACCAGTTTAAATTTCAGCACGTCAATCTTGCCTTTATTTATCAAGGAAAAAATGGCAAGTAAGTACTGTGACATGCAGAGTGGTGGTAATCACCAAAATCTGCATGTTATTTATTGCCCATTATATGGGAACGATTTGTAATTCGGTGGTATTTTTTACACTCGTTAAATTCCGACTCACCGGATTTGATCGCGCGCAAGAAATATTGCACAAAATACCAGCCCAATGTAAGGAGGGTGATACTGCCCTAATGTGTTCCTTGCACATTGCAATTCTTATATTTCGGAGTAGTCTAAAGAGTTTCGTTCCATATGATTAACAAATGCAATACCGTAAATTAATATATAATTTTGTTGTGCCCACAGAAGCTCTGGAATTTAGCTGTGAATTAGTGAGGCCTCTTAAACAGCAGCGTCAAAGGAAGACGAGCTATAATCCTACCTCTGTCGCTTGGTAGCAGAGGCTGAATAAAGTTCCTTCGTCAACACATTAGACTCGCTATTTGTAATCTATAAACGCTGCTAAATTTGAACTTCACCCACAAAGTTTACGAACTTTTCAACCTCACTAAACTTCCCCTGTAGGTGAAAATTCCACTTTTTTTTAGCAGAATCTCTTCACGTGTTTTGTGTGGTTGTTTCTTACAAAAGCAACCATTTTACCCTGCTTGCAAACTTTTGAAAACAGGCTCTAGAGTTTTTATAAGAAAATCTATGCAAATGTCTTAAGAAGAATACTCCAGCCCCGCCCACTCATTCAAGCAAAACAGCTACAAAGAGAGCTCTGTCTCAGTTGCAAACCACACCTGACAAAATACAACTCTCTGGCAAATGTAAGCAAATGTTGCGTAATTAAGCCTTGACCCGCAACATTTTCAAAACAGTCCATCTAATACCGTACAAGACGCTCCACTGTATCACTACAACACCAGGAGCATGTGCAGCGTGAACCAGCTCGCCAGGCTGAAAGCAATCATCAGACGCCAAGAAGCATATAGGTAAAGTCCATGTGACAAATCTCTCAGCCACTCACATGCAAAAACAAACTCTTCATAGGAAAAAGTACATGCTAGCCAACAAATGCCACGGCCACTTATGGGACCCTTAGTTCAGTAGCAGATAAGAGCAGTCTTCATGATTCAAAAAGCATCGCACACAGTGGACACTGTCACGCTGACCATCAAACACACCCGACAATACTGCATCCGAGACAGCAGTCCATAGCGGGCGAGACTCCGTTTTCTGAGCTGGCAGAACGCCACACGCCAGAAAGCCCACAGTGCCATGGGGCGAGGCCATTGTGCTTGGGTTCAGGCTGGACTGGACTGTGTACCTCTCCCACTGCAGGCACAGGGGAAACAGCATCACAGAAAGGATAGCTGCTCAAACTGATGTATTTTCTTAATGCATTTTAAACCTCACAGGCGGGAAAAAGAATAAATTGTGGAATCCCAGTAGATTTGACCCGATCAAGACCAAACTTAAAAAAAAAAATAGGTAAAATCCTGGCCAGGTCTTGCAGCCAGATACGGCTCACTTTTGGCCAGAAACAGTTCCCCTTTGTTGAATCGCTCATTTGAAAGCACACACCTGTCACTAAAGTGAAACACAGGCTTTAGCACGCACGGGGGCAGTGTACACAATCCCGCCTCTTGTTAGAGCAGAGCCCTGCTCCCTGAGGTTGTCTTATTGTGTGGCTGCTCTAGTGGGAACATGAATGTGGTCAACGTGTTGGGGCGAAGGGGGCAGCAATGAGGTATCCTTAGTAAAGTGTCATCGGCTGGAACATAGATTTTACTGGAAATGTCGTTGTCCAGGATTTCTAAATGTGAAACCCTAAAACTAAGCTGAACAATTGTCTGAGAAAGGATCTGAGCACAAGTGTTGAAAAAATATTCAGTCTTCATTAAAGTGAAATGTGTGTCCCTACCTAAGAAAAACGTACACATAAGAACTTCAAAGCCCAGGCATTTCTGCTCTGGCGCAGAGAGGAAGTTTTGAAATGCAGGATGAGGGTAGAAATCTTTTGTTGAAAAGAGATGGGAACAGGAACCTTCATAAGGGACCCTGTAATGACCTCACCTTTGTAGCTATGGAGACCGTAACAGATGTTGCATTATGAGTGATGCTGGAATCTCACCCTCTGTTCTTCACCACCACATGGCCGAGTCACTGGGCCTAATTTAATGGAATAGTAGATCCTCGAAAGCATGGGAGAGCTAACAAAAGGGGAATGGGACTGACCTTTGATGATCGAGTTGGAGTGTGCCCAAGCCTCATTTATGGTTCTGGAGCTGGACTGTACATCATAATAATAGCCAATAGTATTACATCTAATGAGAGCTATTGTCCCAGCTAATAATTGTAATTATAAACCGTTCTGTTAAAATGTTTATTTGCAGACCTATATCATTTGACCATCATCCTGTTTATTGTCTTAAAAATAAATTACAATTTCTCCCTCTAATTGTAACACAACTAATTACACGTCAAACTTATAATCCAATGACAGTACAAGTGCATCTTGCGTTATATAATTTGCACTATCCTATGAATGCATGTTACAGGTTTGAGGTTTTTTTTCTTTATTATCTGCACAAAAACACTTAACATTTGGGAATTGTGCATCAATCCACCAGCCAGTCAAATGAGTGGCCATCTGGACGTCACAGGGAGCCCACAATCTGACAGTGAAGCTGTCCGTGATAGGGCAGTGTTTCTTCTGGATCACCGAGTGGCCAGATTGCATGCACCTACAGGAATCAAGATGCACATTCCTAAGACCAGTGATATTTTCAGCCTCAGATTTTCAACCTCTAGGCAGTGTTCATTTGGACACTACACAAGATATTCCTAATCATGCTGTTCTAGACGTTCGGAAAAAGTAGTGTATTTTCAACTAAAGTTTAATCATCCAGAAAACAGTAGAGATGGACAAATCAGTGTCTGATGCTTCTGTATGCCCTAATAGCATATTGAAAAAACTGAGCCGAAACAGATTGATGCTTTTTAATGTACAACCCTGGCATATTCCTGAAATCTTCATCCTTGAGGGCACTAGTTCTAAAACTTACATTCCCGCCACACAGGTAGAACACCTCGACTAATGAGTATAACAGAAAGAAAATACACTAAAGCACATTTAACTTGTATGCAGGTGTGAAGAATTGATACTTGGCAATGCACATGTATCACAGATAAACTTTGATTTAAGCTTGAGGATTTCTTGTAATGCGATTATATGCCAACATATAATGTTGAGCAGATTGAATAATTGCAAGTTGACAGGTGAGCAATGACTAGATGAGACTCAGAAGAAAAACATCATTGTGGTTCTTCTTTTGTGATATTCAAATGTATTTCCACTTCCCAGGCTTTACCATAATGTGTCTCTGAGGCAGCACCTCTGACACTCGGGGGTTCAGTCCGACTGAAACCACCTTCGGAAAGACTCTACTCGACAGTAGCATTCCCATGGCGCAGTATGGCCTCCCTGCTTAACTCTTACCTGGACTCTGCCTCACTGAGACAGAAAGGCAGAGTGCGGAGGCAGTCAAGTCAGCAGTTTGAGTTCGCACATCTGTTGTTATATCACTGAAGTTCACGATTCAGTCAGTCATCCAGTAAAGAGAAATCATCTTCCTTATGTCCTTGGAGCCAGTCCCTTCGCTAAAAACAGGTCCCAGCCAATGAAAAACTGGCAATAGTTTTCCTAGCCAATCCAAGTTTGCCACACTTTCTCATTATCAGTAAAATATGTTTCTGCCTACCTGATTAGTTGAACACTTGGGTGCGTCCCGTTTGAATTTTCATAATTACAGGAGAAAATAAGAGCATTAAATAAATAATTTACTTTAATCACAAGGTATGACCCACCAGCTTTACACGTTTTTAAAATTAATCCTGCCCTGTAAAAAAAATGGTAAGTAAATAACCGATGGCAGCCAATACTATAAGTATCACTTACCACTGTTGATACAAACAGTGTGAACATAGAGACAGACTTTGCAAGCGTGCTCCACTTTCCTTGTATGTGAATGACTGCGAACGATAGTTTTCAAGCGGGGGCATCTAGCCAGCTGGCTACTTGATTACCAAGAGCAATCCAGCCAGTCGCAAGAAAGTAACCTCAGTCTGCATTCAAGAGGATCCGCTCAGCCTGCTCGCCCTTACAGGCAACATGACAGCAGATGCACGCTCTTTGAATGTAGGAGCAAAATACGAAGCCGCCAGTATCTGGTCTCACTCCTGAAACCCCAAACGTTTACCCATAGCAGCACTAAGGTGCCATTACGCCTAGTAAAATTAAAATTACTTACTTTTGTTTTTTTAAGAAGTCAACTATCCCGTCACTGCTGCGTTTATGAATTCATGGAGGATACTTGGGGGCATATCAGCAAGAACCGGAGATAATTATCTCTTGGCGCGCTTAGCGCGAGGATAATTATCTCTGGCTAACGCTGAGTTTTATCGCTGAGATAGCGTGCCATCAGCAACGCTCATCTCAACAGCGATAAAAATAAAGGCGCAAACTGCCAAATGTGTGAATATCGCTGGAAATCAATAATAATAATGATAATCGCACAACTTTTGGCGAATGCTTGCTGATAGGGCAGGGACAGACTTAGCCATGATATTCACCTTCCATAGGATATCATGGCTAAGTCAGATGAAAAGCAGGCGTAAGGAAAGTAGCGATAACCGAGGTTAGCGCAACTTTTCTTATTGCTCTGCAGGTTAGCGTGAAGCTTGATAATAGGAGAAATGCCACTTAGCGACATTTCTCCCGTTATTCTGGGGAGGAACGCCCACTTTGCATCTCATTAGAGATGCAAAGATGGGCGTTAAGGGAAAGGGCGCTGAGGCAAGGATTCACGTGATAGTGTGACCTTGCTAATAGGGCGATATAATTAACGCCGCTTTCCGGCCGAAAACGGCCGCTAAAGCGGCGATAATTGTCTTGCTGATATGCCCCTTGGTGCCTTATTTAGAGTTTGGCGGCTGGGATACTCCATCACAAACATAACGTAAATCCTGGTCGCTGTATTACAAGTACCTTTGGACACAATGCACTTGTAATACCGCAAACGGAATGTGCGTTGCATTCGTGATGGAGTATCCCGTCTACTAAACTCTAAATCATGCCCTAAATATGAATAGATGTATTGTAACTGAAATGTATTTGTGGGTTTTAAACAAAAATTCCAAAACATGTGGCCAAACTATTGGCAGGAAAAATTAGGGCCTTTTGGACTGGGTTTTTTGTTCCCAAGTTCTGTCTTGCTTGCCATAAAGCTGTTCACAGTTCAACAATCCATGCCATTATTAATTACACGTTTACATATCTGCCTCAAATGAGAATGTCCGTATATGCACGTTGGCATTTTTATCTTGCTTAGAAAAAGCAACATGTTTACATTCATTTAATTTCTGAATTTCACTATCTGCCAGTGCACCCGGCCTACAGTGTGAAACAGAATATATCCTTGTAGTGTTAACTCGCACTGATAAGGAGCTGCCTTTTAGTGCTTGACCGGTTTGCAGTGTTAAGATTTAGTTGCAATAAAGGGCGTGTCTTGTTCGTTGGATTCTTGATGGACAGTATAGAGGGATTGAATTGAAAGCCCCTGGCCGCTGTCGGCCAGTGAAGAGTGGATTGAGATGGGGAATTGTGGCGCATCGTTTGAGTCCAAATGCCAGGAGTGCCCCAGCGGTCTGAGTCCTCGGCGCGTGTAAAGAGCACAGTCAGGCCAGCGCAGATGTCCTTGCAGCAAGCAAGACTTGACAAACGGGAGCAAGGGGGCACCTTTATAAGGGTCTGCAGATGGCAAAGGCAGGAGGTGGGTTCCGGATTAATTTGGGAGCCTCACTGTTCAGCCTTCGGAGGACTAGCCGTGTTTTTTAGGTCTCGCCTGAGACAGCGCTTCAGCGCTGCTCTGGCGAGACTTATAGTAAGCGAGTTTTGGAAGTGCAAACGAGTGCTTTCAGGCCTCCAAATACAGTGCATGTGTGCCGGGCGCGCGCACCATTTGGAGGCCTGAAAGCACTCGTTTTCTTTCACTTTCGCCTGTCACACAGCCGCGCTTTGAAGTGTGATCGCGATTGCGATCACTTGCGATCACTTTCACTTTCACGGCCGCTTGTTATCATTGTTGTTCTCCTTCACACAGCGCTCGGAAGAGTAGGGGGACTTCAGCCAACAGCTACATTTACATGTTATGCATTTGGCACACAAAGCTTTTCATGTGAGCCTTTCGCTCTTTTTTTTCCTGTCATTCCTTCTCTCCTTGTTCTGAAAGGAGAGTGTGTAACATAAAAACACCAGTGTGTTTAGACAACAATAACAACGGCAGTGCTTTCATAGAAAACGTGGTTCACTGTTTGCTAAACACGTCTTGAAGTTACAGAATACTCCAAATTTGGAGGACTGGGCTTGTAAATTTAATCTATAAAATTACATTTGTGTAATTATTTATTCAGGGCTGCCGATAAACTACACACGCATATTTTGTTGAAAATAGATTTCGTGAAAGGCCGTCAAATGCTCTCCACAAGCTGTGTTAAAGTTGCTCAGTTGATGCACTTTCCCCTCCCCCTTCCACGGACAGACCCCCCACCCTCTCCTCTCCCCAGAACAGAGCTCTGGTCCGATAAGGAGGGGTGAGGCCTCCAGCAGGGCGCTTATTTATGAATGTTCTGTGCTTGTTAGTAAAGTGCCCCGACTCACGACCGAGCACCAACAGGCTGGTCTACTCACACCACACAAATCCACAACAGACCTGTTAGCAAAGGAGAGGGGGTCTGGGGAGACCCCCTGCAGTCTCTGCCCATCGGGGAAGCCCAGTGCAGGGGGGGGGGCGGGGCATTCACACTGGCCCTCTAATTGCTTCACCGGCGACACCCCAGCCTCATGTCTGTGCTGTGAAGATGATGGCTTGAATTCTGTGTGCCATGTGCCCAAACACAAGCACTTGTGTGGGGCGCTTCCTGCTCCCCCACCCTGCTCGAAGCACAGGGATGCTGGCCGCAGCCCAGGGCATGGAAGTTGAAGCCAACAAAGTCTGCTCCAGAAAATAATCCAGGGAGCAGAAGGTGTTGGGGGCCCTGCCTTTAGGGGTTCCTGTTTGCACTGCGTCCCGAGCAGGCCCTTTGCGCACTGCAAAGTGCTTCACAGCACTTCAGAGGCTGCTCACTGCTGGGGGGGGGGGGGGTTGCGAGCCCTGCAACCACACACTCATTGTCTGTGAAGGGAACACAGTAGGGGCGTGTGCATGTGTGCGCGTACCCGCCTGCGTGTACACACTTGTGAGTAGTCGTAAACATAATGATATGTCCATGCCAATGTGTTCTTGTATAACGTAATCGGTGCTAATGTAAAGCGCTCGCGTATATTCGGGTCGAGTTTGCGCTATATAAAATATATATATAAATACACACACAGCAAACGACTTCCCTTCGAAGACAATCGCAGTGAATGCGTCTCTCCTGGTGTAAGTAGCTTACACCCCTTTTACACACACGCGATCTTTACTGGACGTCCATGCACTCAGGTGCGAACCACACAGCATATTCTCAAATACATGCATAGTAAGCAGTTAGTGATGCAATAATCATGTTATCGCTAGAGACGACTTTGATGTAAAGAGCCCTCTAGAATGTGTTTTTATTTCTATAAATGACTAAAGACGTTTTGGGGCTACTCTTCTCGGGTTCACTTTTCACTTTCATATCCGACTGGTACGGAAACATTTCATAGCATGTGCTTGTGTGTGAGTGCGTGCAAGGCCGGCCTTACTCTTAATATCTGCGCACAAAAGTCCCCTTGCCTAGGTTTATTAAAATAGTACACATAAAGCGTTATTTTATACATGCAAATATGACAGCGTTTAGGGGTTCATTGATTTCATATTTGTATGTAAATAAAAGTACTATGTTTTGGCCTGCAGTCCGTGTACTATAAATGTAAATTGTATATTTACACACAAGTAAAACATGCACAGAGTGCAAAATACTCACACTGCTGCCTCTCTTACATTGCTGTCTCTCTCATACTGCTGTCTCTCTTACACACCATGCTCTCTCTAGGGGACACACACTGCTGTCTCTCTCACACTTATCAATTGAATCGGTGGATGGCAAAATACACGTACACTAGGTGCTTGGAAATGGGTAGTGGGGATTTAATGACATTTGAGACAAGAATGGTTAACACATAACATGTATACCCAGTTTAACTATTTTATGAATGCTCTGATAGACAATGTAAACAAAACACAAAAGAAACCACACACACAAAGGCCAGGGTTCAGCTATTTCATGCTGTCTGCGCATATTTTGCTAACCTCTATAAACATGTTTTTATTCAAATGATACTTTAATCAAGGCAAACCAATTAAAATGTATTGCATAGTACAAATTACTGTGCTTCCAACAAGTTCCACAAAAAAACAAGCATTGGCATAGCCAATAGGTCTCGCTTTTGGGACCTTATAAGTGTTTAGCCATGCAACAGTTGATGTTGTTGCACCAAGGATATTGTGCTGCATAACTAAATACTTAGAAGGTCCCAAAAGCGAGACCTATTGGCTATGCCAATGCTTGTCTGACTAAGAGTGATGGCGCGAAACAAGTGTCCTCAGACATATGGATCCTCACTTACTTTCCGTTTAGTTCCAGCCAGTTACTGGGTATCCACGGCGGATTCCTTTCCGTGGTATTGCCCAGCCGGGCCAGAGTCTGTTTATCACCTGTATCATGGGGATATACTGACGGGGAGTGAGTGGGAGGGACTCTAGCGGGTTTGTTGAAGCAGGATAGGGAGGCCTGCTAAAGAATCCCAGAGATGCGTTTGGGGATTTAGACTGGAAAGGGAGTGAGTGAGGGAAGGGGCGGGGGAGTAACCCACTCTTGGGGTGCCGCTGATCCATGGGCTCGGGTCATTGATGAGAATGCTGTTGTCCATGGTGTGTCTACAGACCCATCCAGGAGATTACGTGTTCCTACAATAACATCTTTAAACAGTCACCTGTTCACATTCATCTTTAAAATTTCACCTATTTTTTTTTTTACCTATTTGGCCGCGACCCAGTGGAATCACTTCCTTGTGATATTCGCCGGACTGAGAACTGCTGTGCCTGGCAGGCCTCGTCTCCCTTCATCAGTCCAGCAGCTGCACCAGTGTATAATTAGGAAAGAGTTTGTGTGCCTTTCAAAGCTAATTAGTGGCGGCCTTTTTGTTGCCCTCTTTGTACCAGTGTTTCGGCGGCCACGAGACACGTTTGGCGGAGAAATGCGTGTGCACCTGTGTGTACTGAACGCATGTTTTGCGTGTCTTTCACAACCAAACCCCTGTCACACAGGAGCGAGAGTCACTCTCCAGCCCTGTGCAGACACCGATGCTTTGCGCCCAAAGGGCCCGATGCAAACCCTTCACCTAGAAACTGCCCGGCTGCGGGGCTCACTTTCCCCGGAGAAATGTGGGTTTCTTTGAAAGTCGAAGGCTTTTAACGTGCTGCCCCCACAGGCCTTCAGGGCCCGAGGTGTGGGGGCGGGGACACTCCTAGATATGACCGCTGCTTTCATTAGCCGTCTCCTTTACATTTTACAACACTTTGCCTATGCTGTAATTACAGAATGGAATTTTCAGGAAATCCCCCCTCCCCCTCCTTGCCCATGTTTAAGGCAGTGGTTACAATGGCCTGCTCTTCCTTGTGATTAAACCCTCCAGCAGGGCTAGAGCTGTATTGTCCGGCTGCACCTGGCTTCTTTGATCTAGGGCCTGCAATCTGTGAGATAAAGGAGCAGGGCGGGAAGATGCAAAAGGGTTCCATTGTCACTTTTCAGATGTGTTCAGGGCAAATATCCATAGTTTCCCTATAAACACCAAAGGTCTCTTTCTGCTCCTTGGCCTGTAGACCTTTGTATGCACTCACTGTTCGCCTGGTCATTTCTCAGCAGAATCTAATAGGAGTGAACTTACTCACGACAGTCGTTCATTCTGCAGAGCAGGCGTACTTTGTGAGGGCAGAGGCAAGCTGTACACTGCCACGAGCGAGGAGGGAAGTTAAGCTAGGGGGTACAGAAGGGGTATTCAGGCCTAAAATGAGCAACTCTGAATGGCTCTGCTCTTGGTAAGTGTAGTGCACATATGCTACATTTAATAAACACAGTGGGCCTGACTCGCAAGCCAGAGGGAGGGGTGGGGGGGTAGGAGTGTGCTCTTCCAGCCTCACATTTATTATTGCCAACAACTTGTTTTTATGGAGATTCTCAAGAGCAACTCCATATGCAAAAATATGTAATTTAGCTTACGCTTCAGTCCAAAAAGTGATCGTCAAGTCTACATGAACTTGGTATTGGTAGTCTACTTATGTCTGGTGGAAATTTTAGCTCTGTTTGAATTCTTAAATCTGCAATGTATCGTAACCTAATTCTCTGTTCTTTTTAATTTACAGCTTACAATCATTTTTAAGAACTTTCAGGAGTGTGTAGATCAGAAAGTGTACCAGGCCGAAATGGACGAGCTCCCCGTGGCCTTTGTGGATGGCTCCAAAAATGGAGGTGACAAGAGTGGAGCCAACAGCCTGAAAATAATTGAGAAGGTATCAGGGCAGCACATTGAGATTCAGGCCAAGTACATTGGGACCACCATTGTGGTGAGGCAGGTTGGACGCTACCTGACCTTCGCTGTGAAGATGCCCGAGGAGGTAGTCAATGCAGTGGAGGACAAAGAGAACCAAGGACTGTATCTGTGCCTTCGAGGGTGCCCGCTTAACCAGCAAATAGACTTCCGAACATTTCACAAGCAGGCCATGGAGACTCGGCCCCGGAGGCAAGGAACCAGTACAGCTGAGGCCTTCACCTATGAGACAGCTACAGCAAAGTGCAAGGAGAAGCTGCCGGTGGAGGACCTGTACTTCCAGTCCTGCGTTTTCGACCTGCTCACCACAGGCGATGTGAATTTTACACTCGCTGCTTATTACGCCTTTGAAGATGTGAAAACTTTGCACTCCAACAAGGACAAACTTCACCTCTATGAAAGGACGGGCAAAGTCCCAGGCAATAGGGCCTCCAGGAAGCCCTCCGATTGCCTTGCGATGATTGTGGCATTGATTTTCTTGATTCAATGCGTCTTCCCATAAATGTGTTTACTATGTAAAACTTTTGGTGATCTGAGGGGGTGTTGGATTTAATATCTTCAATACATTGTAAAACCTGCCTTCCTGGATTGGAGGAGAGGGATTGCAGGTGCAATGAATGAATAGATCAGATAACTATAATCGCAGCACTTGGGCATGTGTTCAGCTTTTGATCATCATTCCTGTTGGATGCATGCTCTTGACCTGTACTCTCTGGAATGCATTCAATCCACACCATACCTCATTTAGTCCCGTAGTCGTTTGTGGTGACTGTGGCGTCGTGTCTGTGATAGTGGCTTAACGTTTGGCAGTGGTGGTCTTTGCCTAATTTATCACATTTAACCCTCCTTCCATTTTATATCCATCCTACATTTCTTCTATACCTTCTCTTCCTCTCCTTCCCTTGCACTCTCTTCTTTCTCTAAACTCTCTTGTTTTCCTCCCTATGTTTTCTCTTTCCTTGTCAGTTTCCTTATTGCATATTCCTCCTTTCCTTCTCAGTCAAGGAATACTACTTTTTGTCTACTTCAACGGAGAGCTTTTGTTTGATAGTTGCCCAAAGCACGCCCTCTTTGTTCATTCTGAATATATTTTTTTTTTACCAGTATTGGAACTGGAGGCTTGTTTTCCCTGAAGGGATTTTAAAGCCAGTATGTTTCAAGGTGGGCCTATGTAGTTTGCAGTGGCTTGCCCACAGATGGCAATGTGTTTAGGAGTAAAAATTAGTTGACAGACATGCTTTCTGACTTAAGTCCCGCAATCCTACCATGACAAAATATACCACATTCGCAGAGGTATGCGACCGGGTGTGACACGCACACTGGTGCCATTCTTCTCTTCATCAAACACCTCTAGAGATCATTTTCAAGGGAAATGAAAATGCAGCTTGTGTTAGATGTAATTTATATTGTCACTAATATTTGAAGCTCTCTCTTTCAACATGTTGTGATTGTACATAAAGAGATGTAATTTGTTCAGATGTAAAAAAACAAATGTGTTTATTACTTTTGCTTACGTTTCTTTAACCAATGGACAACCACCCCCGTTATTTTCTTCTAGGCTATACACAATGGAAGGCCTCGCTGATAAGGTTTCCATACAAGAGGGCGAGTATGAGGGAACTGGTTTAGGTCAGGCTGCTACTTTATCCCAGCATCTAGTATGTTCCATCAGGCTAAAAGTATGAAACTGCTATTTGATTTGGCCACTACCTAATCTGTATCCGCTGGAAGTCTTGCTGTATACTCACTGGGGGCAGCCCTCGCCTCCTGATTCAGCATCAGTGGCAATAGGCAAGGGATTTCGGGTAGAGTGAACATGGAAGAAACATTTTTGCCACTTTTTCACTTTCTGGACAAAGAATAACATGAAGAAATATTTGTCCTTTTATTAAAAGGTTTGCTGTAATGCATCTTTAAGCAGTACAAATGGCTGAACATGTTGACTCAGTATTCAGTGTGTCCGACTATGTAAATTAGTCCCATTTCCCTACTCACCCCAAGGACTGGGATTTTACTTCGGACAGATGCTAGAGGACATGCTGTTAAACAGCATTGTCTAAGAATGCTTCAACTCTGTTTTTTCTTTTGTAAGAAGCAAGCTACACTCAAAACTGAAATGGTCCAGAAAGTATGTTCTTTGATGTGATGGAACAGTTCTATGCGAGTGTTTTATGTTTAATTCAGGTTAAACATATAAACAAATTCTAAAGTCCTCACCATGCTATTACTGAATAAAAAATGTTTATTCTGAATGCATAACATAGTTCTAAAGTCCTTCGAACTGACTCTAGCCGCCATTTTGCAGATAACTTTCACACTCCACTTGTTTCCCAGCTCAGAACCCTTGCCATTATCAAAGACTACCTACAAAAAGACGCCTTTCACAATAACCAGTTTTCTTCACTTCTTTCACATTTTTATGGTAGAGCTGGCTTATTCAAATGCTTTTTTTGGTAAGGAATGATTGTTTCCCAGCATCCTTGTTTGCCACCCGTAATGTGAAATATTAATTTCTGTCTTTTGAACATCTGATTGCAGAGGTTAAAATCTGTACCCGAGTTTGTTCATTACCATGTTGTTTGTTCTGATGGCCCCCGTGGTTTTGTTTTTAATGTTGAGCACTTTATTTTGGTTGTGTTTAACAGAGTTCTGGTTAAAGTTGAAGTTTCGTTCATGCAGACCCAATGTTAGACAAATATGAGTAAATAAAAAAAAAGTGTCCGCTTTTGAGAGATGTGCAACGTGTAAACCACCTGTAAATATTGTAAATTATTTATTGTCCAAAAAAATGCAAGTAAAGTTTTTTTGAGAACCTATTTGTTTTTCTTATTTTGTATTTGACATTTATTTATTCTGGTTAGTTTATTTTCACAATTCTTCTGTGTACTTGATGTTACATTTTTGCATTCCTCCTCTTTTGCTTCTTATCCTATTTCCTGAGCCCAAGTTCCAAAGCTCGTTTATAGTAAATCAAATTTTCTATCCACCTCATGGTCTCCCTTTCTCCTCTTTTCAGTTTTCTCCCTTAATTTCTTTTCTCCCCTTCCATTTTCATGTAAATTGGTGGTAGTCAGGATTAACAGATTCACTCCTGATTTGCTCTTCTGTATCTATGACACTGTCCTTGCGGCCCTTGACCACAGGGTGTCTTGAAGGCAACAGCAGGAAGAGAAAGACCCCAATATGTTTACTGTAGTTCCCATAGTTTCACGCTCCTCACACCTTTTAGTCAATAGGAAGCTGTGAAGGTGCGATGAATGGAACAAATGACCCACCCTATGATGTCATCCTGGGTTATCAGAAAAATGGTCTCACATATGCGAATCCTGTCTTTGTGGAAAACAGTCATCAATCGTATTCCCCTCTTTTCGCCACTTCCATTTGTTCCATACACTTTGTCGTTTTATCCTTTCTCCATTGTGTCTAGCACAACGCAAGTGGGAGTGTGCGCTTCCCCAGGAAGTCCCTTACATGACTGATGGGGAGCCCTGAGCCTGCCAATACATCCTGTTCCTTGTGATCCTCCAGAAATATTCCAAATTATTTACGTTTCATGAAAAACAAAGATTCAAAGGCAACTCTGATGTGCACCATTATTATTAAAAGAATATTGTACAGGTGCATATGGGCAAATGAAGAAAGTGCAGACAATACAGTGCTTGTGTTAAGGTGATATGTACCATAATACATTATAAACCCTGAAGAAACTACCTTGTATACTTCGGGATAGGAACCTTACTCTGCTGATAGCTGCTTCCAATTCAAATCCCTTGGAATTTGGTTAAAATCCATCTTGGATGGATCTTGGCTTTAGAACATTTGGATCCCTTTCCAAAATGCCTATTGCTACTGGTTGAGTGCCACAGGTCCTCTGCTTCCCCATTGCTTTATTCACATTCCCATTGAAATGCAGACTATTGCCATACTACAGAGCTCTCACTGATGTCTTATCAAATACCATCTTCGAAATCCCAGTAAACAACCAGCTATATGTCTTTGTCTTTGGAGACCTGAACATCTGGTTCAACCAAAGTCATCTCACCAAACCAAGATTTATAATGGCAAACTGTTGGACCCGGCCTCGTAGATTGGCCCTCCGTGCCCCCGCACCACCGAAACCTGGTACCTACAGCCCAAGCACCCGGCCCAGCCGAACCTCCCCACCAGGACACACGCACCGACCCGGACATCCCTGTCCCTGGCCTCTCTCCTTTCGGCCACCCCGGGCCCGCGTGCCCACTTCATGCCCCAAGATGGCCGCCCGGCCCCAGCGCGACCCGGGCCTAGAGGCGCCACTCCGGCTGGAGGACATCACGCTTCCAGGGGATGAGAGAGGGAGGAGCAGTTTCTATCGCACCTCTGAACTCCCCCGGGACGATGGGTTTCGATCGGTCCTCCGGCCTCCCTGAGGGCTGGCTCCACGCCTGCTGGGTGTCTGGGACTCCTCCCGACCCGGCCCTGAAAGGATCAAAAGACTATAGCAGGAAATCCCGACAATCGACCCCCAGGTGACAAGACCCCTGCCTGCACAGACTCCGGACATCAAAGAGGGGTCGACCTATAACAAGGGGTGCTCTGGGGCTGTCCGGCAGATTCGACGCTGGAACAACGAGAGCCTGCTGACGCGGTCGCGGCTCCTGAAACTTGGACCCACCTGAGCCCTGCTGAGTGACTCGCGGCTCCCTGAAGATCGTAAAACCTCCGAACTTGTACCTGAGCCCTGCTGAGTGACTCGCGGCTCCCTGAAGATCGTAAGACCTCCGAACTTGTACCTGAGCCCTGCTGAGTGACTCGCGGCTCCCTGAAGATCGTAAGACCTCCGAACTTGTACCTGAACCCTGCTGAGTGACTCGCGGCTCCCTGAAGATCGTAAGACCTCCGAACTTGTACCTGAGCCCTGCTGAGTGACTCGCGGCTCCAACCGACTCTCACGGTCCCGCCGGACCCCGACTACAACATCGTATCCCCCAGCTCGAGGATTGTGAGCTGTGCGCCGGATACGTCCCTGCTTGAACCTTTACCAGAGACTGTCCCGCTACCCCCTACCCCTTCCGAGACTCTTGAGCCCGTGCTCACCTTTTCCATATTTGCAGTGATAACCTACTTGATAAAGATTGTTTTCTCAGAATACCCGGTGTGGTCACTCTGTGTCATGTGGTGTCAGAAGTACGATCCTAGCTACGAGATTCCTCCCCCTGGGGAGTCTCCCGCCAGTGCCCGGCTACGATACTTTGAGGGTGGGTCTCAGGGTAGTCAGGACCTCTTCCAGGCTCCTCTGAGGTCGCCGTCTAACATTGGTGGCAAGCGACGGGATTCGGGCCCATCACCTAGAGATCGTACCGTGAACAACGGAAGCACTACCGACAAAGATGGCAGAAGGAAGCGCCGTGAGCCCCGCAGAAACCAGCGCCAACAGGGTGTTCCAGGTGGAGCAGCTAGAAGAATACACACACAAGGAGCTAAAGCAATTTTGCAAAGAACTTAAAATCGCTACCACTGGTCTCAACACTAAAGAAGATTTGCAGAAAGCACTGAAAACTTGGGTGGAGACCGGGGCCTCCCGCCCGGAAGGCACGGGGGAGCGCCCCGACGAAGCCGAACCCCCCCCAACGTGAAAGCAGTAGCAATCAGGTGCGAGGCATCGTACCAGACGGGGGCCTATCCCCGGAAGAGCTCGCGGACAGAGAGAGAAGCCGCAATCATGAACTCGAGTTGGCCAAACTCAAAATCGAGGGCGAATTGAAGTTAGCGGAAAAAAATCTAGCAGTGGAGCAAATGCGTGTACAAGGCGAACTAGAAGAAAAGAAGCTCCAACGGGAGCACGAAGGAAGGAAGCTCCAACTAGAGCACGAGCGCAGCTTGAAAGAAATCGAGCTCAAGGCCAGAAGCGAGGAAGGAAGGCCCCCGGGAAACCGAGAGACGACCTCCCCGGCGGAACAGAAGGTCCACATCCCCAAGGATGTGGTCAAGGAATATTATAAAAACAATGACATTCAGCAATGGTTCAGGGCCTACGAGGTCGCCATGACCTCCCATCGGATCCCGCAGAAGGACTGGGGGGCGGGGTTGTGGGGGCGGTTTCTGAGCGAAGGAAGGGACACCCTGCTCGACCTACCCCTCTCCCTGCAGACCTCCTACAGCCACATGAAAGAGGCTCTACTCACAAGGTACGGCCTCACCCCAGAAATGTACCGTCAGCGATTCCGGGACTGCAGGAAGATCCCGGGCACCACCTGGGTGGAGTATGTAAACTTTTTCAGTCGGGCCTTCGATGGGTGGATCAAGGGCAGCAAAGTCACCACCCTTGCCGAACTCACTGACCTCATGTTGTGGGAACATCTGGCTGCGAACTGCTTCATAGAACTACGTCAGCATCTGCTTGACAGCAAGCTCACAGATCCCCGGAAGCTGGCTGTGGAGGCCGACCGCTGGACCAACACCCAGGTCTCCCGGGGCATGGTAGGAGAGTACCCCCGAGCCGGTCAGGGACCACCCCGCCAGAGAGGGGGAGGGAACCAGGGAGGGCCGAGAGAGTCCCAGCCTAGCCCCCCGAAGACACAACCTCCACCTTTCCCAGCGCCCCCCCCACCGGTGACAGGGCCCCCTGGGAGACGGGGACACCGGGTGACCGTCACATGTTTCCGTTGCCAGAAACCCGGGCACTACGCCAATGACCCAGAGTGCCCCATGGCCACCCAAATCTCCCCTACCACCCCTGCGAGACAGATAGCCAACGTAGCTCTGGGGGAGGAGGTTGAGGAAGCCGAGGAGTGGGAACCCGCAGCAATGGCCCTAGTATCCCTGGGAGATAGAGAGATGATCCCTGGTAGCCTCCTACCCTCCAACACACAGAAGTACGGGCAGCTCGTCAAGATCAATGGCCACCAGGTAGAGGCCCTGCGGGACACCGGGGCCAGTATCACCGGTGTCCTCAGGCACCTAGTTCCCGAGGAGCAGATCCTCCCCAACGTCTTTTGCCCCGTAATATCCGCAGACAATAGGGAAAGTATGTGTCAGGTAGCCCTGGTGCCGTTTGAGTGGGGAGGGGTGATAGGCAAACTCAAGGTGGCCGTAAGAACCTCCCAGCCGGTCGACTGCCTCTTAGGGAACGACCTAGAGAGTTCTCCCTGGAAGCACGTCGAGCGCAAGGCCCACCTAGGAATGATGGGACTCCCCGAGTGGGTGTGCGCCACCACCAGATCTATGTCAGCCCGGCTCACTCCCCGGAGAAAAGTCGAGGACACCCCGATCGAAGAGACCAGTACAGTCCCCGCCAAGGGTCCTCCCGTCCCCCCAGCAGAAGGGTCCGTCGCCCGCGATGAACCCGCACCATCCGACCCCGCCCCGGTCCCCGAGTTGGGAGATCTACCCGAGTTGGCCCACTGGCGCCACGAGGGCGGGCCCACTCGGGAAGAGTTTTGCCGGGAGCAAGCCACTTGTCCTTCCCTGGTCGGACTGCGGCGCCAGGCCGAGGGCCAAGCCGCAGGTGACCAGACCGGGACACACCGAATCTATTGGGAAAATAGCATCTTGTACAGCGAGCAGAAGTCGGTGGAGTTGGGATCCGGAAGGGTACTGGTGGTACCCCTCCGCTTCCGAGATTTCCTCCTGGGCTTAGCCCACGACGTCCCCCTTGCCGGCCACCTGGGTCAGGACAAGACCTACAGCCGACTTGTGACCCATTTTTACTGGCCTAGAATGAGAGCAGCGGTAGAGGCCCACTGCAAGTCCTGCCCCATGTGCCAGGCTAGTGGGAAGAGTGGGGGGAAGTGCAAGGCTCCCCTCCAACCCTTCCCGGTCGTCAGTACCCCTTTTGAACGAGTCGGAATCGACATCGTGGGACCACTGGACCCCCCCACCTCCCAAGGCCACCGTTTCATATTGGTCCTCGTGGACCACGCCACCCGCTACCCTGAGGCTATCCCCCTACGCACCATTACGGCCCCCGTGGTGGGCCGGGCCCTGATGGGAATCTTTTCCAGGGTGGGTTTTCCCCGCGAGGTCGTGAGCGATCGCGGAACTAATTTTATCTCGAAGTATATGACATCCCTGTGGCAACAATGTGGGGTATCCTATAAGTTCACCACCCCGTACCATCCCCAAGGGAACGGCCTAGTAGAAAGGTTTAATAGGACTTTGAAAGGGATGATCGCTGGCCTAGAAGAGCCCCTCCGGCGTAAGTGGGACGTCCTGCTCCCCTGCCTCTTGTTCGCTTACCGGGAGGTCCCCCAGAAGTCCTTAGGGTTCAGCCCGTTTGAATTACTCTATGGACACCCCGTCCGAGGTCCCCTCAGTTTGGTTAAGGAAGGGTGGGAGACAGCACCCCAGACCACCCCCCGAGATGTGTTCCAATACGTCCTGGCCCTCCGAAACCAGACCAGGAAGTTCCGAGAGCTGGCCGAGGCCAACCTGGAGGCAAGTCAAGAGGAGATGAAGCGCTGGTACGACCAGAATGCCACCCTGGCCGAGTTCCAGCCGGGCCAGCAGGTGTGGGTCATGGCCCCCGTGAAGCCTGGCGCCCTCCAGGACCGATGGACTGGGCCCTACAAAGTGGTTGAGCGGAAGAGCGAAGTCACATACTTGGTGGACGTCCAGTCACCTCGGGATCCCCTCCGGGTCCTGCACGTGAACCGCCTCAAGCCTCACTTCCAGCGGACAGAACTGAGCCTCCTGCTGGCCACCGATGACGGGGCCGAAGATGAGTCGGATCCCCTCCCGGACCTCCTGTGTGTCAAGGAGCAGGATGGCTCCGTGGAAGGAGTGAACCTCTCCCCAGCCCTCACTGCCCAGCAACAAGCGGACTGCCGCCAGCTCCTAAGACAATTTTCCGACCTCTTCTCCCTGACCCCCCGGGTCACCAACTGGTGTGTTCATGACGTGGACACCGGGGACAGCCCGCCGGTGAGACACCGAGCCTAGCGGGTTCCTGACCGGGTCCGGTCCTGCATTCAAGCGGAAGTCTCGAAGATGTTGACCCTGGGGGTGATCGAGCCCTCTGACAGTCCCTGGGCCAGCCCCGTGGTCCTGGTCCCGAAGGCAGCGGCCCCCGGTGTCGCCCCCGAGCTCCGATTCTGCGTGGACTACCGGGGGCTCAATGACGTTACCCGAGCCGATGCCCACCCCATTCCACGAGCCGACGAACTCATTGACCGACTAGGGGCAGCCCGGTTCCTCAGCACATTCGACCTCACCTGCGGATACTGGCAGATTGCACTCACCGAAGGGGCCAAGGAGCGGTCCGCTTTCTCCACCCCCGATGGGCACTACCGCTTCCGCGTAATGCCCTTCGGGATGAAAAATGCCCCGGCCACTTTCCAGCGACTGGTGAATAGGGTCCTGGCCGGGCTAGAACAGTTCAGCGCGGCCTATCTGGACGACATCGCTGTCTTCAGTTCAGAGTGGAGTGAGCACCTCCAGCACCTCCGAAGGGTGCTAACCGCCCTGCGCCAGGCAGGCCTCACAGTAAAAGCCAGCAAGTGCCAGATCGGGCAAGGATCCGTGGTCTACTTGGGGCACCAGGTCGGGAGTGGCCAGGTCGCCCCTCTACAGCCAAAGATCGACGCCATCCTGGCCTGGGAACCACCCATCACCCAGACGGAAGTCCGAGCCTTTCTGGGACTCACGGGCTACTACCGAAGATTCATTCGGGGGTATGGCAGCCTCGTCGGCCCTCTCACAGAACTCACGTCTAAAAAACAGCCAAAGAAAGTGCAGTGGACGGCTGCCTGCCAGGAAGCGTTCGATGCCCTAAAAAGGGCCATGTGTACTGCCCCCGTCCTCCAGGCTCCCGACTACGCCAAGGAGTTCATAGTCCAGACCGATTACTCCGAGCATGGCATTGGGGCCGTCCTGTCCCAAGTAAATGACCAAGGCCTAGACCAGCCCGTCGCCTTCCTCAGTCGGCGGCTGTTGCCCCGAGAACAGAGATGGAGCACCATAGAGCGCGAAGCCTTTGCCGTGGTCTGGGCACTCAAAAAGCTACGACCCTACCTGTTCGGCACCCATTTCAGAGTCCAAACTGACCATCGGCCCTTGCGATGGCTCATGCAGATGCGAGGAGAAAACCCCAAGCTACTGCGGTGGTCAATCTCCCTCCAGGGGATGGATTTCACCGTGGAACACCGCCCTGGTACGGACCACGCCAATGCTGACGGCCTCTCCCGGTTCTTCCGCCTCAGCGAAGAGAACCCCCCAAGCTGATGGGCAGTTCTCTCCGGCTTTCAGCTGGGGGGGGACGCGTGTTGGACCCGGCCTCGTAGAATGGGCCTCCGTGCCCCCGCACCACCGAAACCTGGTACCTACAGCCCAAGCACCCGGCCCAGCCGAACCTCCCCACCAGGACACACGCACCGACCCGGACATCCCCGTCCCTGGCCTCTCTCCTTTCGGCCACCCCGGGCCCGCGTGCCCACTTCATGCCCCAAGATGGCCGCCCGGCCCCAGCGCGACCCGGGCCTAGAGGCGCCACTCCGGCTGGAGGACATCACGCTTCCAGGGGATGAGAGAGGGAGGAGCAGTTTCTATCGCACCTCTGAACTCCCCCGGGACGATGGGTTTCGATCGGCCCTCCGGCCTCCCTGAGGGCTGGCACCACGCCTGCTGGGTGTCTGGGACTCCTCCCGACCCGGCCCTGAAAGGATCAAAAGACTATAGCAGGAAATCCCGACAAGCGACCCCCAGGTGACAAGACCCCTGCCTGCACAGACTCCGGACATCAAAGAGGGGTCGACCTATAACAAGGGGTGCTCTGGGGCTGTCCGGCAGATTCGACGCTGGAACAACGAGAGCCTGCTGACGCGGTCGCGGCTCCTGAAACTTGGACCCACCTGAGCCCTGCTGAGTGACTCGCGGCTCCCTGAAGATCGTAAAACCTCCGAACTTGTACCTGAGCCCTGCTGAGTGACTCGCGGCTCCCTGAAGATCGTAAGACCTCCGAACTTGTACCTGAGCCCTGCTGAGTGACTCGCGGCTCCCTGAAGATCGTAAGACCTCCGAACTTGTACCTGAGCCCTGCTGAGTGACTCGCGGCTCCCTGAAGATCGTAAGACCTCCGAACTTGTACCTGAGCCCTGCTGAGTGACTCGCGGCTCCAACCAACTCTCACGGTCCCGCCGGACCCCGACTACAACATCGTATCCCCCAGCTCGAGGATTGTGAGCTGTGCGCCGGATACGTCCCTGCTTGAACCTTTACCAGAGACTGTCCCGCTACCCCCTACCCCTTCCGAGACTCTTGAGCCCATGCTCACCTTGTACATATTTGCAGTGATAACCTACTTGATAAAGATTGTTTTCTCAGAATACCCGGTGTGGTCACTCTGTGTCGTGTGGTGTCAGAAGTACGATCCTAGCTACGAGATTCCTCCCCCTGGGGAGTCTCCCGCCAGTGCCCGGCTACGATACTTTGAGGGTGGGTCTCAGGGTAGTCAGGACCTCTTCCAGGCTCCTCTGAGGTCGCCGTCTAACACAAACCTAATGGAACTAAGTTCTCCCAACTTGACTCTGCACTGGCACACTCAGTTGGACACACCTTAGATTTGCTGTGGTGGGGCTTGTCACCATAATTAGAAACTACCCTATAATTGGTAGCAATTGTCACCTGAGCCTATAAGAATAACAACTGTTACAAAAACAGTCAAAGGTAACTATCTACAGATAATAGTTAAAACTCAACCTCTTAGTACTTGACTTCCTTCTCATCATGACCTCTATACAAATATTTGCAGTTGAACAGTTTTACACCTGGCTTGCTAAAGGCAATGATAATCGACTATTTGAGAAGAAACTCCCATGCACATGTTTAAGCATGCCCCTTGACTCATCATTAAGACGGACGGTAAAACAGAATTAGGTGGAGCGAACATGAAATAACAAAGAGACAAGTTAATCACTAAGATCGTAAAAGACTGTTACTTCATATGGATCACCAATGCTAAATGGTCTCCCAAGGCGATCTATCACACGCGAAAATTGTTTTTATGTTTAACAATTCTATAGCAATAATATAGTCTTCAATCGATGTAGTTTCTTCAATCTTGTTCTTTACAAGTAGTTTAATGTGATCCCAATGGCTCTTCACAGTAGTCAACACGTTTCGTCATTTATTATTTTAATTTTTTTAAAATATCCTTATTGCATTTTATCTTTTCTGGTACATTAGTCCACAGGCAGGTGTACACACCAATATTTCAACGACATCGCTTGTTCCTGAACACTTTGCATATAAATCAAAATATTTCCGTCAGTTTACTTCAGTATCATCCATGCCTAGGGCGTGGGAGTTACATTTACGTATACAAGTCCCCTCGGGCTCCTACAGCCCGCACACTCTGTTATCTCCAATGGAGGGCCAGGAGGAAGGCACTATGTACACCTCTCCATGCCAGCAAGGGTGGTTTGCAAGAACACCAGTGCGTGCCGATAAGTACATTTCACCAAAAAATCCAACTCTGGAATTGCATCATATAACGTGTTATGGGTAAATAGATCGATGGGCGTTCCAGCGTCAAGTCTATGCATTAAATATTTTTTTTCTTTTCCCCCCTTCTGCGTAACAACAATTCAACCTCATCCAACAACAATAACTAATATTATTAAACAAGAAAAAAAAATGGAGACATCGGTTAACCTAGGGTGTATTATACCTGTGTTTAGAGTATCTTTCAGATGGAGTCGGGGCCGGACCGGCGTGCAAGTATGATGTGTGGGCTGCTATGCTAATGTTCTGAATGAGGGCATGTTTGTGGAAGTGATGCGCTACAGGAGCTCAGGAGCTGCTTTCGCATTGGGTTTCCCCCCCCCCCCTTTCTTATTTTCTGTTTTATTTTGGGGTTTTTTGGGGGGGGGAATGTGAGGTTCCTGCCTAGCCTAGTGACTACTAGTGGGGTGACATGTAAAGGCAGCGGGGTGTCGGCGACCTGGAGGTTCTTTAGGCGCCAGGTCTTGCCTGGTGCGCTGGAGGCGACTGCGGCGCAGCCTGAGGGTGTGTGAGATTTCTTAGCATTTCATCCCAAGACTGTGCAATGGGATATTTTTGCAACCCTGCCGTTTCTTCCCTGTGGAGGGTGGTACCCTTCGCCCGTGCCCAGACTTCAAGTGATTTCACCCAGTGTGATACTTCTGGTGGATCCTTGTGCTTCCACCTTTTAGTTATGAGGTGCTTCGCTGTTATGAAGCCCAGGTCCCGAAACCTGGAGACTGCCTTATTGGCCTTAGTTCTCTTGTAAAGCCCCAAAATGCAAACCTCCCACGTGGAGGGTATCTCAGTGCTCGTGCAGTTGGCTAGCGTTACCAATATCGCGTGCCAGTAGGGTAGGAGCAGGGGGCAGGACCACAACATATGTAATAGATCATCAACACGCTTCGTCATAATCACAACTTCATCAGGGCTACAAATATCAATAAAGATTACAGAAAATAATTGTCTAATCTAAAATTTTGATGATTCACTAATAACTACCACCAGTGACTTTAAAGTGCAACGTGTCTAGCAAGCGCACATAGTGAGCTTTAGTGCAGGCAAGACAAATCACCCTATTTCATTTTCATATAGTTAATCAGTTAAGTCTCTCTTTCAAGTAAAAACATTATTTTGAGAGAAGGGGGAGGGAGAAGACATATTGGAAATCATGGGGCCATATTCCAAAGTGAAGTGAAATAAGCACTTTTAGCTAAGGTCAGATATCATGAGATCAGGGCATTCAGGGGGAGTTAGCACGAACCCACATGCAGGTAAAAAACTATAAGGCCATGAAACCTTTACCTCCCCATCATAAATCCTGATATGAGTACACCATGGTTCCCAACGGGCATGAACCTCAAATCCTGCTAGGGATATAATACGTAGCAATATGAATACATTATATCCTGTAGGTAGCACTATAGCGTAACAATAATCTCAAATGTTTGGTATTCACTCACCGTATATGACGAAATTCAAGTGACAGTGGAGATAATGCGGTTCTTGGGTTTGTTGAACTGTAAGGTCTTTCTGTAATGATCCAGAGATTTAAGGTCATTGTCTATATATCCACAGAAGAATTAAATATCAGTTAAATCTGTGCTTGGTAAGTTTAAGAAAAAATTTATCGTAACTCATCACGTAATCTTAAAATTCAACCGTGCGAGTATGCAACTGGTAAAATCCAATGCTATAAATTCCTATTCCGGGTAAAGCTCTGTGATCTAGACAAAGTTGAACAAAAGAAGTTGAGTAATCGTCCTGATGTCGTATAAGACGACAGTCTACTCGATCAGGATTAAATAACCACTCAAGAGTAGGAGACGGGTTTCTATAGTTACCAAGAGCTGTGTGAGCTCCTACACCGTGGGTATGTCGCTGTAACGCCCTGAACGTCTCAGGATCGTTTAACAGACACGATAATGAGAACGCAACCACTTGTGAAGGTTTAGTTATTTTAATGAAGGCAAAAATAATACAAGGAATAAACAAAGGTTATAGTCACTGGAATCCTCCAGGCTAAGTACGTTACCAGCCCACAGCACGGATGGTCCTAACCGTCCTCTGCATATACGCCGATCCCGGCGTATGCCAACAGAGGGCAGAAATGAAATGGCCGACAATGCCAATCGGTAGGCTGTGAGGGGCACGAAGAGTGTTGGGGAGAATCGAGGAGTCAGGGAAACACCCAGCCGGGGTCTCTACCTGAAGGGAGCAGCCGCTCAACCTCTTCCTCAGACTGCACCGGGACGCGGAGTCACCTCCTGGTGATGCGTCACCGATACCCCAATCACAAGCAAAGAAGACTGAACCGAGAGCAGCCGCTCGATCGATCCCGTGGACTTCCGAGTCTGTAACGCGGCAAACACCTCCTGGTGTGCGTTACAGCTGGCAGTCCCTGTATCTCTGGTCGGGCTGGGAGTTACGACTCCAACCAGCAAAAGCGCCACTGCGCTTTGACTCAGCCGAGTCAAAAAGCGAAGCTCAATGGTTATCCGGTAGAGCTTCCGGGTCCTTCACAGGTGACGATGGGGCAAGACACGGCCCAGGGAGTAACGACTCGACCTACCTCCGTTCTTGCCTTACTGGAGCACCACTCCGGAACACTGCTCTTCACTAAGCAGGTACGTCGGTGTAAACACAATATCCGACAGCGTTCTACCTCCCGGTTCCTCCCTTTATAGGGCGTGTTTTCCTTGAGTTATGTAACAGCTCTCCTGTTTACATAAGGGCGTGTTTTCCTTGAGTTATGTAACAGCTCTCCTGTTTACATAAGGGCGTGTTTTCCTTGAGTTATGTAACAGCTCTCCTGTTTACATAAGGGCGTGTTTTCCTTGAGTTAAGTAACAGCTCTCCTGTTTACATAAGGGCGTGTTTTCCTTGAGTTATGTAACAGCTCTCCTGTTTACATAACCTCTCAACCGCTAAGCATCCTGGGAGATGTAGTCCGTTTTCGCTGGTTACCGTTTTCCTCCCCTCGCATGACAGGAATTCTTGACAGTACATCCTCCCTCTCAGCGGCTCCCCACGGGTCCAGCGCTGGCAGGAAAACGCCGATGGAACAAGGAGACCAAGCGCGGAGCATGAACCCCTTCAGCCGGTTCCCATGACTGCTCCTCCGGGCCATAGCCTTTCCACGCAACCAGGTACCACAGCTTCCCCCTGCGCCATTTGGACGCCCGTATGCCCGACACGTCATACTCCACCTCCGACTCCACGCATACCGGCCTGGGTGTCCCAGACGGCTTGGAGGGTGCTGGTTTGAGCAATGATACATGAAAGACAGGGTGTATCCGCAATGACTGGGGCAAGCACACCTTCACGTTCACGGGACCCATACACTTGGTAATTCGATAGGGGCCCATGTACTTGGGATGGAACACACTGTTCTTTCGAAACCTCATGTTTCTTGTGGATATCCAGACGTAGTCTCCAGTGCGGTACAGTGGTCCGGGCCTTCTCTTCCTGTCTGCCGCAGCCTTGTATCTTCTCTTGGCCTCTATTAGGACAGCCCTTGAGCGCATCAACGTGTCTTTTATGTGTGCCACCCTGTCCGCTGTGGCGGGAATCCTGTCCTCTCTGAACGGATGTAGAAATGGCAAGAACCTGGGATGTTGGCCATAGTTGCTATAGAACGGAGATGACTGTGTGGAGCTGTGAGCGGCGTTGTTATAGGCTATCTCTGCAACCCATAGCAAGTCGACCCATTCTTCCCTGCCCTGGTCCACAAAACATCGCAGATACTGTTTGAGCGTTTGGTTCAGGCGCTCGGTTTGGCCGTCCGTTTGAGGGTGGTAGCTGGTGGACAGGGCGGTCTTAACATGCAGCGCAGTGCACCAAGTCTTCCAGAATTGCGCAGTAAACTGCGACCCCCGGTCCGACACGATCACCCCAGGTAATCCATGCAGTCGTACCACATTCTTTAGGAGTAGTGACGCCAATTCCCCGGCCGTAGGGACTCTCTTGCAGGGGATGAAGTGCCCCATTTTCGTCAAGTAATCCACCACCACCAGTATTGCCGTCATCCCCTGGTCTACCGGTAGGCCCACCACGAAGTCCAGAGATATGCTATCCCATGGTCTATCCGGGGTCGGAAGTGGATGTAAGAGCCCTTGGGTTCGGCCATGGTCGGCCTTCATGGTAGCACACGTAGGACACTCCTGTCCCCACCTCCTGACATCCACTCTCATGGTTGGCCACCAGAAATGCCGTCCCATGCTAGCCACCGTTTTTTCAAAGCCCAAATGACCTGCGCATGGAGAGTCATGGCACCAGATGAATGCTTGTTTCCTTAGCCTAGGCGTGGGTATCAATAGGCACCTGCCCTTCAGGGGTATCCCGTCCTTCAGCTGCCATTCTCTGTGACTGAGGAGCCACCTCCGCCATGCGAATGACCTGATCCCTCTCTTTATTCCCCTCAGGAAAGTATCCGGTTGGATAACCCCCAATACCATCCTCGGGGAAATGATGGAATGCTCGGTCGCAGGCAATGGTTCCTTAACTGCAGATTGACGGGACAGGGCGTCCGCCTTCCGGTTTTCCGTCCCCGGCCGATATGTGATGCGGAAGTTGAACCCCGCAAAGAAGATCATCCACCGCAGCTGTCTGGGAGAAAGGTGTCTTGTGGCCGTCATGAACTGTAGGTTCCGATGGTCCGTGTACACCGATACCACATGTCTTGCCCCCATCAACCAATGCCTCCATTCGGTGAAGGCGTCCTTGATTGCGAGAAGCTCCTTCTCCGCAATATGGTAGTTGCGTTCGGCGTCGTTGAGTTTGCGGGACATGTACGCAACGGGATGAAGCACCCCTGTGTCGTGGTTGCGTTGGGACAAGATAGCCCCCAGCGCCACATCCGATGCGTCCGCTTCCACCACGTAGGGGAGATCCGGATCGGGGTGAGCCAACACCGGCGCCTTACCAAAGGCGCTTTTCAGGGCCTCAAAGGCTGTGTTCGCTTCAGGGGACCAGACAAACTCCTTGGACTTCCTCAGTAGCTGTGTGATTGGGGCCACCAATCCTGAAAATCCATCTATAAACCGCCTGTAAAAGTTGGCGAAGCCAATGAAACTTTGGACGTCCTTCACGCTTTGGGGCACCGGCCATTCTTTCACCGCCTTGATCTTTCGTTCTGCCATCTCCTGTCCCTCTGGACTCAGCATCACTCCGAGGAATTCCACGGATGTGACGTGGAAGTCACACTTGCTGAGTTTACAAAACAGCATGTTTTCCCTCAGCTTTTGGAGCACAGCTTTGACGTGGTGTACGTGCTCCTCCACATTGGACGAATAGATGAGGATGTCGTCGATATATACGACCACGTAGATATCCAACTCCTCTCTGAATACCTCATTCAAAAAGTACTGAAAGGCTGCCGGGGCGTTGCACAGACCGAACGGCATGACGAGGTACTCAAAAAGGCCGAACATGGTCTTAAAGGCGGTCTTCCACTCGTCTCCGTCCCTCATGCGCACCAGATGGTATGCCCCTTTCAAATCCAACTTGGTGTAGATACGAGCTTTCTTGACCTGTTCCAGAAGTACACTGATGAGAGGCAAGGGGTACCGATTCTTTACGGTTATCGCATTCAATGCCCTAAAGTCCACACAGGCTCTCAGCTCCCCGTTAGCCTTCGGGATGAAGAAGAGTGGCGAGGCGGCCGGAGACTTGGACGGGCGGATGAATCCTAGCTTGAGGAGTTTATCCAGGTACCCCCGGAGATGCACGTTTTCAGGCTCCGTCAGGGCATACAGCCTGCCGCTGGGAATGCTGGCCCCTGGCACCAGGTCGATCTGGCAGTCAAACTGTCTATGTGGTGGTAGCACTTCCGCCTTCACCTCATCAAATACATCCTCAAAACTGTGATAAGCCTGGGGGAGAGCCACATCTTTTTCTGCCGCTGTAGCCACCGTCTGACTCCCGCTCTCATCTGCGTCAAGGGATTCCGTTCTTATTCCACAATGCAGGATGCAATACGGTGACGTCAGTTCGATGCGATGTGTTGGCCAATCCACAGAGGGGTTGTGTTTCTGTAGCCACGGCAATCCCAATATGACGCCATATTGCGGCGCTCGGATGATGTTAAAATCGATTTGTTCCAAATGGTTCCTCCCACATCTCATCGGAAGGACCCCCGTGTGCTGCCCGATGGGCCCCGTCACCAATCGCCTTCCGTCTACAGCATAGACGTCTTCGGGTACAGCTTTGGGAAGAAGCACTAGCCCTAGCCTGCATGCCTCGTTGTGGTCCATAAACATGCCAGTGGCCCCTGAATCCACCATGGCCACAACGGGTATCCACTGGTCATGCACTCCCACGTGCACCGTGAGAAACAGGTGTCGTTGTCCCTTAGTGACCGAGTTGGAAAGTGAAGGGATGGATGAGTGACTCCGAGATGCCCCTTCTTTGGTCTGGGAGTCCTCTAGTTTTCCGCCGGTACGTCCACCACGGCTGTTACCGACCGGTTGGCCCGATAACGTGACGTCTTCGGTTTGGCAGGGCATTCACGTACGTAGTGGCCTTTTTTGCCACAATATAGGCACAATCCTTGTTTACGGCGTGACTCTTTCTCCGTGGCTGTGAGGCTCGCTCGTATTGCACCGATGTCCATGGGTTCTCCCTTGGATGCGGTGGCAGTTTCAGGACTTCCCACTGTCACATAGGATGGAAGGGATTTTCCTTTTCTCCCATGATCCCCCTTTCTTTCACTTAGCCTATGTTCCAGCCGTAATACCAGGTTGATAAGGCCCTCACATGTCTTGGGTTGTGGGTCAATATGAGCCACGGCGTCCTTGAGCTCCTCGCACAGCCCGTGATGGAAGAGCGCCGTCTGTTTAGCAACAGGCCACTTGGTTTCCGCAACCAGCCTTCGGAACGCGTTGAGATACTGCACCAGGTCGTTGGATCCCTGTCTCAACTCAAGCATTTCACGGTCCGCCGTGTACGAGTCAGCCCTTCTGTCGAAGACCTTCAGGAATTCCTCGCGAAAAGCACCCCAATCACATAAGATGGGGTCGTCCCTGCTCACCAGAGGTACGGCCCATTGTGCCGCGTTTCCAGCCAAATAGGATATAAGGAAAGCCACACGAGCCTGACTCGTGGGGAACGCCCTTGGTTTGCACGATAAATGTAGCGCCACTTGTGTGAGGAATACCTGCACTGTGTTAGGATCCCCACTGTACCTCTCTGGTGTTGCCAAGGGGACGGCTACCGGCATTTCCACTACTACCGCAGGGGTCTGGTTCGTGAGGGAGGTGCTGGGCGTGAGCAGGTCCAATTGGATAGCATCCAGTCTGGCTTTTACATCGGCTGTTTCTTGCCTGGAGGCAGCCAATTCAATTTGCACGGTCGCTAAAGCAGCCAGCACATCATCAAGTGTTGCCATGTCTGTTATCGACCGGGAGACAGTTAGTGTTTATTAAGGTCGGATATTTTGTAACGCCCTGAACGTCTCAGGATCGTTTAACAGACACGATAATGAGAACGCAACCACTTGTGAAGGTTTAGTTATTTTAATGAAGGCAAAAATAATACAAGGAATAAACAAAGGTTATAGTCACTGGAATCCTCCAGGCTAAGTACGTTACCAGCCCACAGCACGGATGGTCCTAACCGTCCTCTGCATATACGCCGATCCCGGCGTATGCCAACAGAGGGCAGAAATGAAATGGCCGACAATGCCAATCGGTAGGCTGTGAGGGGCACGAAGAGTGTTGGGGAGAATCGAGGAGTCAGGGAAACACCCAGCCGGGGTCTCTACCTGAAGGGAGCAGCCGCTCAACCTCTTCCTCAGACTGCACCGGGACGCGGAGTCACCTCCTGGTGATGCGTCACCGATACCCCAATCACAAGCAAAGAAGACTGAACCGAGAGCAGCCGCTCGATCGATCCCGTGGACTTCCGAGTCTGTAACGCGGCAAACACCTCCTGGTGTGCATTACAGCTGGCAGTCCCTGTATCTCTGGTCGGGCTGGGAGTTACGACTCCAACCAGCAAAAGCGCCACTGCGCTTTGACTCAGCCGAGTCAAAAAGCGAAGCTCAATGGTTATCCGGTAGAGCTTCCGGGTCCTTCACAGGTGACGATGGGGCAAGACACGGCCCAGGGAGTAACGACTCGACCTACCTCCGTTCTTGCCTTACTGGAGCACCACTCCGGAACACTGCTCTTCACTAAGCAGGTACGTCGGTGTAAACACAATATCCGACAGCGTTCTACCTCCCGGTTCCTCCCTTTATAGGGCGTGTTTTCCTTGAGTTATGTAACAGCTCTCCTGTTTACATAAGGGCGTGTTTTCCTTGAGTTATGTAACAGCTCTCCTGTTTACATAAGGGCGTGTTTTCCTTGAGTTATGTAACAGCTCTCCTGTTTACATAAGGGCGTGTTTTCCTTGAGTTAAGTAACAGCTCTCCTGTTTACATAAGGGCGTGTTTTCCTTGAGTTATGTAACAGCTCTCCTGTTTACATAACCTCTCAACCGCTAAGCATCCTGGGAGATGTAGTCCGTTTTCGCTGGTTACCGTTTTCCTCCCCTCGCATGACAGGAATTCTTGACAGTCGCGAGTTCTGGTATTCTGCACAGGTGCCATCTTGGTCCCACTATTTAAAATAGTAGATTGAAGACGGACAACTAAGCCGATCCAGACCAGATACTGAGCAAAAGAAGGGTATCGCCATATTGAAATTTTAAAAAGTATATTAGCCCCTATGGTGGATATAAATAGAATTATAAATAGGAGCATGTATTGCCCCATAACATGTCTAAGAATAGATAATAAGTCATAATACAGGCTCATGTAAGATAAACGGTAAGGTTATGCTACCTATCATCGTTCCGGGTTAGAGTTAGAACCCTGAATATAGAATCTGAAGAAGTAGCGTGATCCACTATTCTTATTATGTCTTAATTTGATACAGACAGCCTTACCATGACTAAAAATTATATTATGAATTAAGACATAATAAGAATAGTGGATCACGCCATTTCCTCAGATCCTGGGGTTCTAACTCTAACCCTGAACGTTATTAGGTATCGTAACCTAGAGTTTATCGCCTCTGAGCTATGCGCTGTGAGGGTAGTTTACTCTCGGTGCACTTTCTCTCCCCATCCTCTTCTCACCTCCACTCTTTACCATCATCTCTTTAGCTTCCTTACTCTTTCTTCTCATTCCGAGTTTGCTAGACTCCGTGTGGGGCCTGCTGCTGCCCCGCATTGCCTCCTTTCCTTTGGGGTCTACCCTAGCTCCCTGTAACCTCAGCAAATCATCGGCCGCACCACTGTCGCTGTTGGGTTCGCCCTATAGATTATTACAATGCCTGTAACCAGTGAAGGCTATAGGCTGCTCCACTCAGCTGCCATGGGGACCCTATAGATTATTACCATGCCTGTAACCAGTGAAGGCTATTGGCTGCTCCACCCAGGCTGCCCTGGAGATCCTATAGTGCATGGGTACTCATAGTACGGCCCGCGGGCCGCCAGCGGCCCAGCAAGCCTTCCTTGTCGGCCTGCGGACCTTGCAGATATCCTACCTGTGTTTTAAAAAATGTTTTTAAATAGCGTTAGCAAATACTGCCGGGTGCAGCAGCCCGGACTCTGAGACTCTGCTCTGTGGGGGCCGGGGGATTCCAGTGATTGTCAAAGTGGAGATGCAGGGCCGCTAAGAGGTGAAATACAACAAAGCTTTATTAACATGTAAATGGTCTTTTAAAGACCTGTGAAGTACTCGGGTGCGGCTGTGTGTGTGCGCTGGGAAGCTGTCTCAGCTGGGCTGACACACACATGGGGTGAGATGACAGAGGGAGGGAGAGAGAGGCAGAGGGAGAGGGAGAGAGACAGGTTGTCAGAGGGTGACAGAGAGAGGGAGACAGAGAGAGGCAGTCTGGGGGAGACAGGGAGGGAGACAGAGGGTGACAGAGGGAGGCAGAGGGTGACAGAGGGAGGGAGGGAGGCAGAGGGAGGGAGAGGAAGAGAGACAGAGAGAGTGAGGCAGAGAGGGAGTGAGGCAGAGAGGGAGGGAGGCAGAAAGGGAGGGAGGCAGAAAGGGAGGGAGGCAGAGGGAGGGAGGCAGAGGGAGGGAGGGAGGGAGAGGGAGACGGGGAGGGAGACGGAGGCAGACATAGGGTGGCGGAGGGAGGGAGACAGAGGGACGGAGACAGAGAGGGAGACCGAGGGAGGAGGGCGACAGGGAGGGCGACGGAGGGAGGGCAATGGAGGGAGACAGAGGGAGGGAGTCAAACAGACAGACGAAGGGAGACAGACAGATGGAGGTAGGGAGGGAGAGAGAGAGAGAGAGAGAGAGAGATGTGTGTATGCCCGGTCTGGTGGCCCAGTGGACGAAGGCGTCTGCTGCAGGGCCCTGTGTTCAACCTCATGGCTGCAATTTTTTTTTTTGCTTTAACCCCGCCCCTTCCCCCCTGACCCCGCCCCCACCGGTGCGGCACTCGGCCACAAACCACACTGTAAATTTGGCCCCGAGAGAAAGTTTGTGAGTACCCATGCTATAGAGCCTTATCATGCCTGTAACCAGTGAAGGCTATAGGCTGCTCCACTCAGCTGCCTATAGAGCCTTTTCCCAGACTGCCTGTAAGCAGTGCATACCTTGGGCTACTGTATGTCAATTCTAGGTTGTAGGAGAGTAGGATCTGCACTTATGTTGCCCCCACTTTTTTTCTGATGTTAACACTGGTTTCTGGCTATAGTCTGGCTGGGACCCTGCTAATTAGGGCCCCCGCCTCTCTGTTCTCTCTAAACAACTTGGAGTACATATTAGATGCACTAGTGATTGGATACTGTGGTACCTTATGAGCCCCTAGTATATGGTACCTTAGGTACCAAGGGCATAGGTACTTCACAGGCCTACCAGGGGCTGAAGCATGTATTATGCCACCCCTGGGAAGCAAACTAAATCTGACACCACAGGCCTGCTACTGCAGCCTGGGTGAGGCAGTGTTAGCACTCCTCACTGAGGTATAGGTTCCCTATATCTCACCATACACACACATATAAACCTATCAGTCACCCCTAAGGCAGGCCCTATCAATCCTGAGGGCAGGGTGCTTGATTTCCATGTGAGGGGGTGCCTCTGCCTGAGCAGGGCCCCTCTGCAGCTGGCAGAGTCTATTCTCTGTGGCTGTTTGTGGATGCGGTTAAACCATATACTCTTAAGTGCATTATAACCTTGCGGTAAATGCTAACTCTGGGATGACTGCATCAAAACATGTTGTGTTTGGTGTCAAATGCTTTGGAATCATACCCCCACACCAGTAACTGGTGTGGGAGTATGATCCCACCCTTCTAGAGGGGTAGACATGTACCCACTGTGGAAACACGGTAGATTCCTGAAAGAGCCCTGGCATCACAAAATGGATGCCACCAGCACAGACACTGGGCTGCCCTCCTGCTGCGGACCGAAACTCACAGTGGAGGAGGCCCAACAATAGGCATCCTGTCACAGGGAGGTGTCACCACCTTCCAGACAGGATTTAGTGCATTGGGGCCGGGTGGGTGCACTCCTAGAGTGCTTTGAAGTCCTGCACTGGGGTAGCAGTAGGCTCCTCTGTGCACATAACAGCTCAAACCGGTTCAGGGGCTAACTGCCCCTGCTCTGGCATGAAACTGGACAAAGGGAAGTGGGTGTAACCACCCACTCCCCTGACCCTCCCAGAGAAGTGGTCATAGAGCTAGTCCCTCCCTTTCCTTTAGTATAAGATAGGGAACCCTTGCCATTGCAAATCAGATATCCCTGGACGACGCTCTACAAGAAGAATCCTGGACCTTCAACGTTCCACTACCTTTGGAAGACTGAAGAATCTCCCTTGGAGTCAAGGAGTGACTCCCCTGCTTGGCAGGCACCAAAACTTTGAATCAACGGTCGCAAACTTTCCCGCTCCTGCTGGAGTCCAAAGTCCCTGCAGCCCCGGAAGTGGATTTCCTGACTTCTCGATGGCCATTGTGAGTCCCCAGCAGAGCTGAGGCGAGTGGACCCCACGAGTGACGAGGAACAGTAGTACCCGGGTACCGTGCACTATTATCGAGTGCAATCCCTTCACGATGTTCTACGAACTTGTGCATTGGACCACATGTGGTCCAAGCCTCCAGCAGGATTTCCACCGAAGATCAGAGGCCTACCTCGTCCCGAGTGACAGTGGGCTCCTGTGAAGCAAATCCTCACGAGGCGTCTTCGCGATCCCTTGCCGGCTGGCTTGTGGGTCCCCCGAAGACTTTCTCATTGAACCAAAGGGCTCCCCTGGTTGCTCCAGGCCTGCCCTGACTTACCCTCGCTGGGTGAGTCCCTCAGACTTTGCTGGTCTGCACCGCTGACTCTCTTCACTTTCTACGAGACTTGCTGTTGCCAAGGCTTTGTTGGCTCCAATCCGGTTGCCGACACATCAGTAAGCTGCAGACTTCGTGGGACACGCCAAATCCAGCTCCTGGTTGTCGTCGACGCCTCCTGTACCTCGTGGCTGACGAGTCAAGACACCCGTGAATCACCTGAAATCACCCGACTACCGTGGGCATCCATCTTCCCGGCCCCGGTTCACTGGCAATTGACTGTGAACACTGTCACTTCTGCTTTCAGGTCTTCTTTCTTCTGAATCCAGTCTTGGATTCCAACGGACACTTCTCCAGTCTTTACAAGCAGCAAATCTTCTTTGGCTTCCATTGAAAACGACGCCGCGATCCGACACCAAAAGACACCTATGCACCCAGCTTCCCTGGGTGAGGTAACTCGTGCACTCCGGTGCTCCTGTGTCTGTTGGCCCTCGAAGTACTTACTTTGTAAGTGGCTTGCTTGCAGACTCTCTCGAAGTACCATAGAACTTTAAAAATCCAACCGCGACTTGCTCCATTGAAATCCATAGGGAACCCGTGGCTGTGTTCTCACACTGCACGCGTCTCCCGTGGGTCCTTTACTTACCTGCTTTGGGTGGTTTGTGAGGCCCCAGTGATTCTAAAGGCCCTAGGCCTTGTCCCCTTGCAAGTCGACATTCCTAAACCGCTTTTTTAGTATATGGTCTGGTACACTCCTAGGGCCCCAGCCACATTTGTGCTTAACTTATTGTGAAACGTTGATGTTTGCATATGTTCCTGACTTCTAATCTCATAAAGAGATTAGTAGAGTGTGTCTAGTAATAAATACATATATATTTGATATATATACCTATGTGGTCTCTTTTCATTTGGTAATTCAAGAGATAAGGTAAAACAAGCTGCTTTACATTCCTCAGAGACGTAGCCTGAAGGCTGCTCTCCACAGCTACCACTATGCTTGCTTTCTTTAAAAGGTTGTCTTAAACCTATCTACCATAAGAGTCGAATCGGACTGGTGCAAGGTGGCCACTATAACAAGTGACCAGCATATGCCAGGCCAACTTCTCACATAGGTGAATTCTATTGAGAACGTACACCAACAATAAAATGCTGAAATCTGTCTGTCACTGCAAATTTTCAATGAAAGAGCGCCGAGTCTGACTTTAGTGGTGGATGTTATTATACCAGGGATCATTGGATTTGTAATTTATCTCATTTCTTCTCCGGTAGGTTAGTTTGATTTGTGGGCGGGGCCTACACCAGTTCATGAGTTCCGGCCCTGGGTGCCTGTAACCAGAACGTGCCTGGGTTGTCCATCTATCACTCCTGGATAGACTCTGAACAGTCATGCTAGAGCTACAGTTTCCGTGTGCATGGCCATGCCTTAGCCCTCCATACAATCCTGGATTTGCTTCTTGGACGATCGGCGATAAAACTCAAAACCTCTACATGCCTCAGTGCTTAATATGTAAAATAGTTAGTGCCAGGGCTTTATCAGGAGGGCACTGCAGCTCGTATCACCCATTGACCCTGCCAGTGCTGCCCACGACAGCACCAACTTGACTACTAACCCTGGCACTCTTACAAGTGGGACAGTTTAGACTAATCGAGGCCACCTGAAGCTAGAAGGGTGGCGTGGGTGGCATTCATTATTCATTTTTGATGTATAGTGCATAATTAAACACTTTTGTTGTGCTCATCTCAACATTAGACAGACAGCGCCACCATGTAGTGCGCTGTCATTAGTGCCGGTGTTGAGAATTAAGTGCCAATGCCCAGCATCGGAACCACCGGCTCAAATTAAGCACTGGTGCCACTGGTTAAATAATTCTTACGCCTCTAACCCTGCAAACCCAGTCCCCGCTGAGGCTCTGGTGGCCTCGATAACCTCTCCACAAGAGCTATGCAGTTACTAAGCAAGCACATAGTAGCTCAGGCTGAATTTTCACCACCTTACTTTACTATCAACTCCTTTGCTATGTTTTGATCACATTATGAGAATATAAATATTTTGGATCGGAATATACTGGCTTCATGAGGTTGAACACCAAGGACACAGTGCACAGTGTCATCTTAAGTGTCACCTGATCTCAGTTGGAATACTTTCCGACTATGACGTGGCTGCTGCCCACCAACACATATACATTGAAAATCAGAATGCTTCCCAATATCAGTACAATTAATATACAGCTGGGTTTCGAGTACTATGGGGAAGACAAATGGCCCATGAAATAGACAGGTTCATGGGACGTAGGTGACGTGACACCCAGATCTGCCCATTGTGTGACAGGCTGGCCTGCCATGCCCTGGAATAGCTAGTCATGTGCTGGCTGTCACCTGAGTTAAAGACACAGTGTACTGACAATCTCCGTGATATTTCTGCAGAAACGGTGCACAGAACCTTTTACTCGATCTGATTATTGCCTCTAATCCAGCAATGCAACAACATTCAGTATTAGGGAAGCTCGTGAGGATTGCTCGTAGCAATGGATGTAGATAATTGGGTGGTACCAGGGCTTTAAGTGGGGTGAAAAAACTGGAGGGTTTCTCAAAGGGGCTTCGCCAATGTAATTAAGGGCGTGGCTTAAAATATGTACGCTATAAATCTGTGCTTAGCATAGTGTGCCACCCGAGTGGTATTTTGCTGTTTCTGTCATTGCATCCAGATATACGATACGAGTAACATCAAACCTACAACAAGTCAGGACTATTGGCTTTGTCAATGGTTGTTAGTTGCAGAAGATAAATAAGCAGCAACTACGGCTTGCATATAATATTGAAAAAGCTGCCACTTAAAGCCCTGGTGACTCCACAACAATGTTGCTGCTCCTGAGTTTAAAAAAAGAGAAGGGAAATCCAGAGAGAACATGGGTCTCTTTAAAGGATTTTCCCGCCCCTACAACGCTCACCTGTCATGCCGTAACTCCTCTAGTGAGAAGTGAACAGTGTGAGCATGTGCACATGATGTGCCTAATGTCACTGTAGTCCGGAAAAAAAACAGACCGCCTGTGCCAGGGCACAAAACAGAGCCTGATAGAGAGACCCGTTTCGAGGCCTTCTTTAAAGAAGCAGTGGCATAGCCAATAGGTCTCGCATTTGGGACCTTATAAGTGTTTAGCCATGCAACAGTTGGTGTTGTTGCACCAAGGATATTCTGCTGCATAACTAACTACTTATACGGTCCAAAAAGTGAGACCTATTGGCTATGCCAATGCTTGTTTGTTTTTTGTTGCTGTTTTGTTTAAGTTGCCAGATGTACAATAGCTGGACATGGTTTTTGTTAACAGTTCTTTGCATCAAATGAACTTGTTTTCATTGCTCTGAATGTTGTTTCCATTCTGGCTGTAGGAAACAGTCATTCCCGGGGGTGTGGGGCTGCCTAGCTGTGCACATGCGCCAAACTTTGCAAATGAGAAAATGCCTGGTGCAGGCGCAATTTACAAGTGTGGAGTGAGTGAGCCCCAGGCAGCGTGACTCACTCACACAGGAGTTCATGCACTGCACCTGCATACTCAGCATGGTTTAAGGAAACTCGACCCACTCACTCCCAGGCATCGAACACATATTTACCAAGAAACTCTGAAAAGAGCCTGCCTGCTGCACCGACGGCTGGTGGTGTGTGTGCCTGGTGGAAGCGTGCACTGACGGCTGGTGGTGTGTGTGCCTGGTGAAAGCGTGCACTGATGGCTGGTGGTGTGTGTCCCTGGTGAAAGCGTGCACTGACGGCTGGTGATGTGTATGCCTGGTGG
Organism: Triturus cristatus; assembly: GCF_964204655.1. Taxonomy (NCBI): domain Eukaryota; kingdom Metazoa; phylum Chordata; class Amphibia; order Caudata; family Salamandridae; genus Triturus; species Triturus cristatus. The sequence goes on along the minus strand of NC_140583.1, from coordinate 576,358,126 downwards.
AAGCATGCACTGACGTCTGGTGGTGTGTGTGCCTTGTGGAAGCGTGCAGTTACGGCTGGTGGTGTGTGGGCCTGGTGAAAGCGTGCACTGACGGCTGGTGGTGTGTGTGCCTGGTGGAATCGTGCACTGCTAATAATGTCATTACTTTTGTGTCCAGAAGTTCACGGCAATTGTCCAGTGGTGCGCCAACGTCTTCAACTGTTTCTTCATCTTCACGATAATGGCTTTGAACCAAAAGCTTTAAATTCTGAATCACTTCTTTGAAACCATTTGAAATTGTGAAGTTAGTCCTAAGCAATCCATCCACTCCTACAATAACCGTGAAACCTGCTGACTTTCCTAAATAGTAAAAGGAAGTTCTGGTTTTATTGAGGACATGGAGGCAAGTATTGTGCTTCCAATCAGCCAGAGGAATGAACATTACACTTCCCATCAGGCTTTGGGGAAAGACTACAAGAAACAAGGGCAGTGGGAACACCAAATGCCAGTGTAACTCTGTAGAAAGCAGCCTTCTTCACCCCCCTCCCCAACCCCTCACAGTTGGCATAGCTTGTGATGCAGCAGATCAGTTGGAAAATCAGTGAAGTATACACAAGAAAACCAGTAACAGGAACAAACTTAGAGTGATCAGACGAACATCATCTTCTTTGTTCACAAAGGACTCCTAATCGTACACATGGAGTGGAGGCATCTTGAGCTGAAAAAACCCATAAATATATAGTAATACTTACTGAGAACATGGTGCGAGACAATGACAGGGGGCACCGCAGGAACAAAATGCCAGCTACATTTGTCCTCAGGAAGCAACACTATGCCGTATTAACTTCTATGTTGTCTATATTAAGTAGCTTCCATATACAATGTGGGAACACCACCAACTTGTGGACAGTTGTAGTAACAGTTCTGTGAAAGAAAGCTATCATATCTCTGCCCGTAAGCACGCGCCCGCGCACATGCACGCAAGCTCTAGGCCACAGTGGTAGCACTTTGAAAACCCCCTTACTAAAAGTCTCGCCAGGGCACAGCGCATGCGCTGCTCTAGGCTCGACCTAAAAACTGCCGGTGCTCGGCACCGGTGGGACCTGGCCCACTTAAAGCCCTGGGTGTCACCTATCGTATGATTTGTAGAATGCCTGCCATTGCAATAGCATTTACATGGGCACCCCTTGGTATAAACTAACATTGGTCAAATTCTATTTTAAACAAGGAGTACAAGTTCATACGTGAAGCAAGAACTGTATGAAATGTATGAGAATTTGGTTGAAAAATACTGGTAATCGCAAAGGTGGCTTTGACAAGACTATTGAAGCTTATCAACTCAAAACAGAATTGTTATTACAGCTGGGCCCAATTACTAATCTGTAATAGAAACCAGAGCAGGGAGAATTATAGTTGCGGCTTCTAATTGTTAATAATAGCACCACTTGAATGGTAGAGAGAAAGATAACTAGCTGGCCCTTGATATCTGGAGTAGGAATGAAGCTAGACTACTACTTGATTTTACTTAGTAATTTGGTGGGTGGATGGCACAGGAAGGAAGCAAATTCTGCCAATCTGCTGCCGGGAGGTAAGAGGAGGTGGTTATCAGGTGAAGCAGTTTACAAACACTCCACTCTCAGCCCCTCAGCTTTGTGAGCCCTCTCTTAGCCCACTCTATAGCAAAACAAGCATTTGCAATGCAATTGGTCTCGCCTTTGGGACGTTATAGTATTTAGCTATGCAGCACATTATCCTGGGTGCTGAAACATCTACTGTTCTTTGACATGGAGGTTTTGACACTAATCGGTACATTATCGCACTACACATTATCGCACAGTACTGCAGCGATGCCTCGCTCATACATATCTTCAGCACAATGACATTCCCAGCTCATGTTAATCACCACGACACAGGAAAATCCAACAACATCCGGTGATTATTATATATATTTTATAAATCACAGAAGCAAAAGTAAAAGCAGGCACTGAGCATCTCTACTTCCCTTTAAGTGCGGTGATGCGGGAACGTTCAGTGGAATGTGTTTTTTTTTATCCCACTATGCCGTGGTGATTCGCCTGTAGAAAAGTGTCTGAATGTTCCCCCTCTTTGAAATAACAACACATATGGTTATATTCCTGCAGTTGTTTTTTTTATTTTTAATAAGCTTTATTGAGTTAATGTTACTCACAAAACATAAGCCAAGAACTTAAAAAGTTAGGTATGAATTACCACAGGGGATAAAGATAGGCAATAAAAAGAACAGAAAGCTGTTTACATTTTAAAGATAACAGGAAAAATGGGGGGAGAAGGAAATAGGATATACTTTGCAACTGAAGATCAAGTAACAATAAACACTCTTAGATAATAAAGAAACAATTAAAATATTTATAAAGGAAATGTACAATACTGAATTTCAATGAAGAGAGAAAGGCAAAGAAGTGAGAAATCATCGAGGTTGGAAGTTTTCAGAATGATTACAAAAAACATGAATGATTGAAACCTTACTCAAATAAGTAGTTAGCGGTAACCAAAATAGGTCTCAATTTACATGTGGTTTACAAGAGGAGGCAAAAGCTAGATCCAATCTGTGGTAATGGCAAACAGCCTTCCACCAAGACTTGACTGAGAGTTTAGTTGAACATTTCCAATTTGTTGTAATTTGCTGAAAAGCTAAAGCTAGCATCAAGTCAAACAACTCTCTTTTATGAGTCAATAACCCTAACGAATCTGCTAAACATCCTGTAAAAAGAAGAACATTTGATATAGGGATATGTAAATTAAAACAAATTGAACTACTCGACCACATTTGTACCCAGAAGGAGACTACCGGGGGGCAGGAAAACGGGGTAAATCAGGTCAGCCAAAGGCAGTCACAGGGCCAACAAGTCTAGTTATTAGTGTGTGCAAAATTAGCTATGGAGATGAGAGTAAAAAAATAGCCTGTGGTATAGAAAAAAACAGAGATTGATTGGCGGATGCAAATCTAGAGATGTTTAACGACCTAGCCCAGTGATACTCAAAGTGCGGCCCTCCTGACCTTTACATGTGGCCCCTTGGGCAGCAGCAGCACTGGGCTGTTGTTTACGCGACTCAGCACTTACATAGAGAAAAAAAAAGTTAAATATACAGCAATCGCTTATTTAAAGGTTAATTGCAGGTAGGGAAAGGAAGTAGCTAGGCCCTTAACTTCAGGAACATCTTTATTTATAAAAACAGCCACTAGATATACATGCTTTGCTTCCCCTACACCCACTTTACACCCCCCACTGGCATCAGTGCGGCCCTCAGTCACACCATAGACCATACTTTGAGGCCCTCGGGAAAATGTTTGTGAGTATCCATGACCTAGCCCAAATCTTGTTCCAGAAATCGATGCTCCAATCACAACCCAAATCCGTCTCCCTAGTAAGTTCTATCTTAGACTTAGCGTGCTCCGGATCTGTGGAATGAAAGAATTTAAAGATCAAGGAGGTCTTTGGGAGTACTGTCAAAATTCTGAGAAGTGGAACTTGTGTAGACAAGGAATCTTCTGGAAGAAAAGAATAAAAAAAATCTAGAATTACTTCCATAAGTATCGAGAATTTGAGCGAAAACGAGCGAGGACATTTAAAAGTAGTCTGGAATCGGGGAAAAGAACAGGGAGCCATGCCATCAAACCGATCCTGAACCCAAATAATGCCCTTGTTCCTCCAAGAACTCCAATACAAAGGTCTATAGTTAATAGTGATGAGACGATTCTACCAGAGAGGAGAGTGCAGAAAAGTATTTCTAGAGATTATCTTTGGTTGACAGTGAGGCCTTAACAATGAGCAAGTATTTTTTAACAACAGAAGAGATGTGACATTAGTCTTTGAAGTAAAGGCATCGATCTCTGTTATAGAAAAAGGAGCAAGTAAGCGACGTTCAATAGTGACCCATAAAGGAGTAAAAGGAGAAATGTCTGTAAGAAGGCAATGAGAAGCTAGTAGTTTGGAGATACGGTCAAGACCCTTCTTCATATTTATTTTGACCGAATCCATTATGGAATTAGTAAACCATTTACCTAAGTATTTGATTCTAGAGCTATTCCAATGAAATCCAGTCAAGTCAAAGTGTTGCTTGAGGCAAAATTTGGTAATGTGAAGGATTTCCATCCATTCAGAGTTAATTTTATATCCTGAAATTGCTGAAAAATCTGAGAATTCTTGTAATAACGGGGGATAGAAGATTCTGGGGTTGATATGAAAAGTAAGCTATCATCTGCATATGCAGAAAGCTTCAAATGATGATCACCATAAAGAAACCCAGAGATAGAAGTATTATGGCGGATATGAGAAAGAAAGGGTTCAAGAGATGATAGAAGAGGAGATAGGGGGCAACCTTGCCGGACACCACGCTGAAGTGAATTAGAAAAAAAATAAGTCTATTAACTATAATAGAGGCTTTAGGTGTTGTGTAAAGTGAAGAGATAAGGGAAATAAATTTAGGACCACAGCCATGCCAACAAAGTGCCTTAAATAAAAAAGACCAGTCTACCCTATTGAAAGCTTTCTCTGCATCAATAAACACCCCAGCTAAAGAATAAGATAGAGTAGAGGCTATATTCTAAATGTTAAAAAATAACCAAGAATTATCGGCAGTTAATCTGCCCTTAACAAAACCACAATTTTCCGGACCAACTAAATGTGGCAAAAGAGGTTCAAGACGTAATGCCAGTAGTTTAGCGAAAATGTTATAGTCTACATTCACAAGGGATATAGAGCGATAGTTCTTGCAAAGCTTAGGATCTCTGCCCTCTTTATGGATGAGACATTAGGAAGGTACCACTCGCCTTGCCGGTAGTGCAAAAGTATTGAAAAAGTTTGAACATTTTTGGGAGCAGCAAATTTGAAAAATGTAAGTTGAATTCTACCGTAAATCCATCAGGACCTGGGGAATTATTTTTTCTAAGGGAACCCAGAGATCTAAAGATCTCATAGATTGATAGAATAGACTCGAGCGAAGCGAAGTCAAGATCTACAGAAGAGGGGTGGGGGGATGCTGCTAAGGTAAGCATCTATAAGAGGGCCAGATGTTGGGTTTCTGGAGTTTATACATTTTTATAGAACTTTATAAATTCCGCTAAAATGTCCTGATCTTTAAAGAGACGTGTTCCATCTGTTGGTTGGATGGAGTCTATCAACACAATCTCCTTCCTGGATTTGAGCTAATTAGCTAAGAGTGAACCAACTTTGTTTCATCCACCATAATCTGAAATACAGTGAGAGGGGCCCCAAGCAACCAAAAGGGACAGGACACCACATATGACCCAATGTCAAATATATAATTCTCTTTGGGTATATAGATTAACAAACCCTCCACATCCACTCACATACATCAAACCAGAAGCAACGGGAGCAGAAATCAATAGGATATCGAAACACTTATAGGTTCTATTTAATAAAAAGAAAATGTATCACATATAATTCAAGTTAAAAATTGCTAAAAACATGAATCATATAAAATTCATAATATAAAAATCAGAAAGGACGTAAGAGACAATCATATTTGTCATCAATGCATTAATTTGTAAAAATACATAAACTCAACATAATGCAAAAAGAACAATTCTTAGTTAGAATATAGTTCCGTACAATACAAATTTAACAACAAAACAAGGCGTCGAGAGAGGAAAATGTAGTCTTATCGGGTCAGGGAACCATGTGGAGTGGAGAAAAAGGAAAATTCTGTTAGATCTGGGTTACGTAGTCTCCAGGCTTCTACAAGATGTGTCTGCATGATTATATTGTGAAATGGCTTATGAGTTTTGTGAGGAATAAAATGCACTTGGGACTTGCGATCAATAAAGGGGTCCATAACCTGTTTACAATCACCTACAAGGATAAAAAAATCATCTTTGTGTTGGATACACTTATTTGTAATAGCTGGCTGTGAGAAAGTGCCATCTTTCTTGCATGGTATGCCCCCACTTTTTGCTGAATTGCTGATGTACTTTGACTGAATGTGCCCTGGGCTCCTGCCAATCAGGTACCCAGAGCCTGTGTTCCTTCCCTAAAAACTGCATGAAGCCTAAACCCAATTGGCATCTCTGGCCACATGTCAGCCCCTGGCAAATGGTACCCTACGTACCCAGGGCCTTGTGACCAGAGAAGGCCCCTATGGGCTGCAGCACTTCTTGTGCCACCCTTAGAGGCTCTGTACTCTGACACACACACACTGCCTTTGCAGGCTGAGTGTCTTGGTGCAGAACAAAACAGAGAGTCGACATGGCACACATCCGTGTGTGCCATGCCCACAAACACACTGCCCTGGCATACCTCAGTCACCCCTCTAGCTGGGTGCACCATGCCAGTGGTGTGGGTACAGGTGCATGAGCCCTGTACCCCTACAGTACCCATGTCCATTCCTGGGCATTGTAAGTGCAGTGCTGCCATTAAGAGTATATGGTGCTGGGAGGTCAGCAACATGAACTCCACAGCACCATGATGGCTACACTGAAGACTGAGAAGTTTGGTATCAAACATCTCAGCACATTAAACCCACACTGATGCCAGTGTGGGATTTAATGTAAGATGCACGACAGAGGGCAACTTAGAGTTGCCCCCTGAGCCTAACCTACAATCCACGTCCTGTCTGAGAGGCTGCCACCCAGCAAACATGTTGCTGGACCCCTGGGTAGAGAGCCATCCGCTCTCCTGGGCCTGCAACAATGCACATCCTGGGCAAGGTGCTAGGTCTCCTCCCCCAGGATGGGCAGGAGAAGCTTCAAGGGCATGCCGCCTTTGTGAGCTTCTCTAGGCCACTTGCTGTACTCAGCAACTGGCCCCCACCGGTTCTGACCTCCACTCTGGCAGGAAAGCCCAAGTGAGGAAAGGGGGTGTGCCAGCCTCTGCCAACCCCACCCCTCAGGTGCGGGAGGCGAGGTGAAGCACAACTCCGGGCTCTCGCCATCTTGAGGATGGGGAGCCCTGCCCAATCAGGATTAGGCCCTGCCCCCCTCCCACTGGAGAGTGGCAGGATAGGGAGTGTACCCACCCCAGGAAAGTGACCCATTGGTCCCTGACCTCTACCTTCCTGTAATGCCCCTAAATTTAGTATTTAGGGGCACCCTGAACCTTCCTTCCTCAGATCCCAAATCTGAAACAAGCAAGAAGAAAGAAGACCTGCCGTGCAGCTGCTAAGAAGAGGACGACACCAACTGACTTGGCCCCAGCCCTACAGGCCTGTCGACCCTCGAACCTGCTCCTGCTAAAACCCAGCATCTCCAGTGGTCAGCAAACTCGAAAACCCCAGAGAACCTGACTGCCTTGTGACTCTAAAAGACTGGGACTCCCACGAGCAGTGGTTCTGCTCAAAGCAAGTAACAAGCCACTGGTGCCAACCAGAAACCGGGACTCCTGCACCCGCCAAGCCCGGCCTGTGCCTGAGTGGACAAAGTCCCCGAGGACGTTCCCCTGGTGACTGTGACACCGAATCCAGCACCCAAGGAGCCACCTCGATGCTCCTGATGATGCCTGCAGCCTCAGAACAAGGGACCCCTCCAACCGCGACCAGCTGAGGGTAAGATTTCCCGACGCGGAAAGACAACCCTGCACCCGGCGCCCTGCGGCCCCCTGTGCCTGGTGCCTGCCTAACCTACAGCTTCCCAACTTACCTCTCGAAGTGGTGGTCGCACCTGAAGAATCTTCGTCCCCGAGCTTGCAGCCTTTGTTCGTTTTGTAGCTTCTCCATTGGAAATTATTGAGCGCCCGACGGCTCAAAAGCACCCTGCACCCAGCCGCCCGAGGGAGTGCAACATCTATCCTACCTGACCCTGGGAGACCCCTGAGTCTATGGCCAGAACCTTAACTCTGCCAGTCGAGTACTTACCCAAAAGCCGATAACTCATTTTTTCGCCATAGGGTAACATTGACTGGTTTCACTAAAAATCAGCCGATCAACGAAAATGAAATTACTCACCTGTTAGCAGGAGAGACCCCAGTGCTGGATCTTGGTGCCCAGCCCTGACCCTGAAAAATCATTACAACCATACTTACCAATAACTTGATTTTCCTCCATAGGATAACATTGCCTGGTTTTTGCCAGAAATTCTTCTGTGTTGATTTTTGAAACTTACAAATATTCCTTAAAAATCGCATGTGTAACAAAAACGATTTCTTTCAACTGTTTACAGGAAATGCACCAGGGTTGAATCCAGGATCCAACCCTGAATAAGAAAATCTTATGTAAAGTAACTGAAATTGCATTTACTTAAAAAGTCCCATTGAGCTCAATGTTATAATTGTGTTTAACATGTGTTGCCTATTGCAACAACTGTAACTATTGCATTTAAAAGTCTTTTGCTAATTGAAAGTATTTAACTAAAGCCTCTCATTCTGAGAAAGTATTTTGATACCTACTTGTGGTTCTAAAATAAAACTACTATATATTTTTATTAAAAAAACAATTGTCCTAGAGTTCAGTTCTTGAGTGTGTGAGACAATTTGCTGACTGTGTACAACAAATGCTTTACACTGTCCTCTGATACTGCCTTACTGCTCGACCAAGCTACCACTTTAGAGAGTAAGGTTATATCTAACTTTAGCCTCTGCCAAACCTCTGAGGACTGTGGACTCCGTGCGCAGTGAACCTTACTTTGGTGCGATATATACAGAGCCACTTTCTTACATTGGTGGATCAGCGGTGGGATACAAACTTGCATTAGTTGGACTAGTTGGTTACCATCTGATCACATGACAAAACTCTTAAAATTGCCTTTAGAATTCTGATTTCCTAAATTCGTCTTTCCAAAATACTAAAAGTCTTGTCAGGACCTTGCTTAAATCCCATTAGAATTTTAGAAAAATAAAAGTCACTGTAGTCAAGGGTAGAGGGTTAGAACTGTTAGGTTAGAATGTCTCAAAGAAACCCAGCTATTAGTGAAGATAATACCATGCAGGACCTGGTGGAGGAGCTCGGCCTCACACCTTACTCACACTTGTCTTTCAAGGAATTGAGGTCCCTATGCAAACTAAAAAGTATACCGATGGGCCTGTATCCAACTAAACAAGGGCTCCAGGGGCTCCTGGCTAAGTATGCTAAGGACCACCCATCTGAACATGGTGATGATCAGACAGATGAAGAAAGGGAAGAGGATGAGGGGGATAGGGACCCCCCCCCCTTCAGTCATCCCTAGGGAGGAAAGGGCCCCATACCCTTAACTCAAAGAATCAACCTCTGGGGACCTAGAGACCACATAGGTGGACCAGGTCTCAGAGAACACACTGGGGAGCCCCCCAGTGAAGAGGACAGCTTTCTAGCAAAACTGGCCAAAAGTCTGGATCTAGAGCCCAGACTCCTGGCTCTAGAGAAAGAAAGAAAGGAGATGGGTTTAGCACCCATCAATGGTGGCAGCAATACTAAAACTAAGGATAGGGAGGAAACGTCTGATCCTAAAATCCCCAAAGGGATTGTCCCTAAATTTGAGGAAGGTGATGACATCACCAAGTGGTTCACAGCCTTTGGTAGGACTTGTGAAATGAGGAGAGTAAAGAAACCTCTCTGAGGGGCACTCCTGTGGGAACTATTCTCTGGTAACAGCAGAGACAGGCTTCTGACCCACTCTGGGCCAGATGCAGGGTCCTATGACCTCATGAAGAAGACTCTGATTGAGGGATTTGGGCTCACCACTGAGGAGTATAGAATTAGATTCAGGGGGGCTCACAAAACCCAGGCGCAGTCCTGGATTGACTTCGTAGACTACTTAGTAAAGACACTGGATGGTTGGTTAGCTGGACATAATGTGCATGATTTTCCTGGACTTTACAATTTGTTTATGAAGGAACTTATACTAAGTAATTGCACAAATGAAAAGTTGAATCAACATTTGGTAGACCTAGGTCTAATTTCGCCCCAAGAATTGAGAAAGAAGGCAGACCACTGGGTCATGACTAGGGTGACAAGGACAGCCACTGGGGGTGACCAGAAGAAGGTGGTTACAAAACCTCCCCATGGGAAAGGTGGTTAGAATCCCCAAGATACAAAGTCTGAGTCTACCAAAGGGCCCCAAAAGCCTGTTCAGGGGGGTGGGTCCCAAACTACTCCCTATGTGCCTCAACCTTATAGGGGAAAGAACGTTGATCCCTCAAAGGCCTGGTGTAACAACTGTAAGAAGTTGGGACACTTAACTGTAGATAAATCTTGCCCCCACAACAAGGCCCCTAAGGCAACCAGTACAGCTACACCTGGGGTGGCAAGTCTACAGATGGGATCAACAGTGTGCCCAAAGCAAATCAGGATGCACACTGAAGCAGTTCTAGTTTCAGAAGGGGAAGTTGAGTTTGCCACTGTAGCTGTGTGGCCCCCACCTTAAAGAAGTATTTACAATACCCCTGGGTTAATGGAACTAGGATAGAAGCTCTGAGGGATACAGGTGCCAGTGTCACTATGGTGAGAGACACACTGGTTTCCCCTGAGTAATACGTGATTGGGAAAACCTACCCAGTCACCAATGCTGACAGTGTTACCACTAATCATCCAATGGCTATGGTGACATTAGGCTGGGGGGGGGGTTACTGGCGTGAAACAGGTAGTGGTCTCTCAAAAGTTACCAGCTGCATGTCTGCTAGGAAATGACCTGGAAACCTTAGCCTGGGCTGAGGTTGAGCTAAAGACCCATGCAGCCATGCTGGGTATCCCTGAATTGGTGTGTGTGCAAACTAGAGCCCAGAGCAAGAGGAAGGGTGAAAAAGTAGGTTTGGAGCCTGAAAGTATGGCCCAACCAACCAAGAGAAAAGGTAAGAAGACTGGGGAACCAGCTTCTGTACAGCAAACCACTCAGGACCCCTCTCCACAGGGAGAGAACTTGACACCCCTGAGAGAACTGAGCCTATGGAGCTTGACCCTTACCAGGTTGAACTCTTGGGCCCAGGGGGACCCTCTAGGGAAGAGCTGTGCCAGGGTCAGCAAGACTATCCCACTCTTGAAAGCCTGAGGCAGCAAGCTGTTTCAGAAGCAAAGGGAGATGTCAGTGGTGCCCACAGAGCTTATTAGGAATAGGGATTACTGTATGTCGAGGCAAGAAACCCCACTCCTGGAACCACCAGGGGGGTGGTAGTACCACAGAAGTACAGGGAGTTCCTCTTAACTTTGGCTCATGACATCCCCCTAGCTGGACATCTGCAGCAAATCAAAACTTGGGAAAGGCTAGTTAGTCCCTTTTACTGGCCCCAGATGCACCAAAAGGTGAAGGAGTTTGTCAGCTCCTGTGTTATCTGTCAAGCCAGTGGCAAGACAGGGCGCTACCCAAAGGCCCCCCCCTGATTCAACTGCCAGTGGTGGGGGTGCCCTTTGAAAGGGTAGTTGTGGACATTGTGGGTCCACTTGAACTTTCCACAGCCTCAGGGAACAAATTCATTCTAGTAGTAGTGGATCATGCTACTAGGTACCCTAAAGCAATTCCACTGAAAACTACTACAACCCCTGCAGTAGCCAAGGCCCTCCTGGGTGTCTTCACCAGGGTAGGGTTTCCTAAGGAGGTGGTTTCAGACAGAGGTTCCAACTTCATGTCTGCTTACCTGAAACACATGTGGAAGGAGTGTGGAGTGCAGTACAAGTTTACTACACCCTACCATACACAAACCAATGGCCTTGTTGAAAGGTTCAAAGACATTGAAGGGCATGATCATGGGACTCCCTGAAAAACTCAAAAGGAGTTGGGATGTCCTGTTGCCATGCCTGCTTTTCGCTTACTGAAAAGTGCCACAGAAGGGAGTAGGGTTTCCCCCTTTGAACTTCTGTTTGGTCATCCTGTGAGGGGACCACTCTGTCTTGTGAAAGAGGGTTGGGAGAGGCCTCTCCAAGATCCCAAGCAAGACATTGTGGACCATGTGCTTGGCCGAAGGTCCAGAATGGCTGAATACATGGAAAAGGCATCCAAGAATATTGAGGCCAGCCAGGAGCTTCAGAAGCACTGGTATGACCAAAAAGCTGCACTGGTTGAATTTCAACCTGGGTAACAGGTGTAGGTTTTGGAGCCAGTGGCACCAAGGGCACTCCAAGAGAGATGGAGTGGCCCTTACCCTATCCTAGAAAAGAAGAGTGAGGTCACTTACTTAGTTGACCTGGGCACTAGCAGGACACCCAAAAGGGTTATCCATGTGAACCGCCTTAAGCTCTACAATGACAGGGCTGACATCACCATGCTGATGGTGACTGATGAGGAACAGGAAGCAGAGAGTGATCTCCTCTCCTACAGCCCAAAAGATGGGTCAGTAGATGGAGTTGTCTTTTCAGACACCCTCTCTGCCCAACAGCATACTGACTGCAAGCAAGTCTTGCCACAGTATGCTAGCCTCTTTTCCCTGACCCCTGGTCTGACAAACTGGTGTATCCATGATGTGGACACTGGTGACAGTGCACCTGTCAAAAACAAAATCTATCGACAGTCAGACCAAGTCAAGGAAAGCATCAAAGCTGAAGTCAGCAAGATGCTGGAGTTAGGGGTGATTGAATCCTCTGAAAGTGCCTGGGCTAGCCCAGTGGTTCTGATCCCTAAGCCTCATCCACAGGGTGGAAAGAGAGAAATTAGGTTTTGTGTGGACTATAGAGGGCTCAATTCTGTCACCAAGACAGATGCTCACCCCATTCCAAGAGCAGATGAGTTGATAGACAAACTAGGGGCAGCCACATTTCTCAGTACCTTTGACTTAACTGCAGGGTACTGGCAGATTGGCATGGCCCCAGGAGAAAAAGAGAAAATAGCATTCTCCACACCTGATGGGCATTATCAGTTCACTGTGATGCCCTTTGGGTTAAAGAATGCCCCTGTCACCTTCCAGAGGCTGGTGAATCAAGTCCTGGCTGGGTTGGAGTCCTTTAGTGCAGCCTATCTTGATGATATTGCTGTCTTTAGCTCCACCTGGCAGGATCACCTGATCCACCTTGGGAAGGCTTTAGAAGACCTGCAGACTGCAGGTCTAACTATCAAGGCATCCAAATGCCAGATAGGGCAGGGCACTGTGGTGTACTTGGGCCACCTTGTTGGTGGAGGCCAGGTACAACCCTTACAGCCCAAGATACAGGCCATCCTGGACTGGGCAGCTCCAACAACCCAGACCCAAGTCAGGGCCTTCCTTGGCTTGACTGGGTACAGGAGGTTTGTGAAGGGATATGGGTCCATTGTGACTCCCCTCACAGAACTTACCTCCAAAAAGATGCCCAAGAAGGTTAACTGGACAGTTAGTTGCCGAAAGGCTTTTGACACCCTGAAAGAAGCAATGTGCTCAGCACCAATCTTAAAAGCTCCAGATTATGCCAAGTAGTTCATAGTGCAGACTGATGCCTCTGAGCTAGGGAAAGTGCCATCTTTCTTGCATGGTATGCCCCCACTTTTGCTGAATTGCTGATGTACTCTGACTGAGTGTGCCCTGGTGTCCTGCCAATCAGGTACCCAGGGCCTGTGTAACTTCCCTAAAAACTGCATGAAGCCTAAACCCAATTGGCATCTCTGGCCACATGTCAGCCCCTGGTAAATGGTACCCTAGGTACCCAGGGCCTTGTTACCAGAGAAGGCCCCTAAGGGCTGCAGCCCTTCTTGTGGCATCCTTAGAGGCCCTGTACCCTGATACACACACACTTCCTTTACAGGCTGAGTGTCTTGGTGCAGAACAAAACAGAATCGACATGGCACACATCCCTGTGTGCCATGCCCACAAACTCACTGCCCTGGCATACCTCAGTCACCCCTCTAGCTGGGTGCACTATGCCAGTGGTGTGGGTACAGGTGCATGAGCCCTGTACCCCTACAGTACCCAGGTCCATTCCTGGGCATTGTAAGTGCAGTGCTGCTATTAAGAGTATATAGTGCTGGGAGGCCGTCAACACGAACTCCACAGCACCATGATGGCTACACTGATAACTGATCAAACTTCTCAGCACATTAAACCCACACTGATGCCAGTGTGGGATTTAATGTAAGATGCATGACAGAGGGCAACTTAGAGTTGTCCCCTGAACCTAACCTACAATCCACGTCCTGTGTGAGAGGCTGCCTAGGCTTCCACCCAGCAGAGATGTTGCTGGACCCCTGGGTAGAGAGGCATTCGCTCTCCTGGGCCTGCAACAATGCACATCCTGGGCGAGGTGCTAGGTCTCCTCCCCAAGGATGGGCAGGGGAAGCTTCAAAGGCATGCCACCTTTGTGAGCTTCTATAGGCCACCTGCTGTACTCAGCAACTGGCCCCCACCGGTTCTGACCCCCACTCTGGCGGGAAGACTGGCAAGAAAGCCCAAGTGAGGAAAGTGGGTGTGCCAGCCTTTGCCAACCCCACGCCTCAGGTGGGGGAGGCGAGGTGAAGCACAACTCCGGGCTCTCGCCATCTTGAAGATGAGGAGCCCTGGCCAATCAGGATTAGGCCCCTGCCCCCCTCCAACTGGAGAGTGGCAGGATACGGGGTGTACCCACCCCAGGGAAGGGACCCTTTGGTCCCTGACCTCTACCTTCCTGTAACGCCCCTAAATTTAGTATTTAGGGGCACCCTGAACCTTCCTACCTCAGATCCTGAATCTGAAACAAGCAAGAAGAACAAGAAGAAAGAAGACCTGCAGTGCAGCTGCTAACAAGAGGACGACACCAACTGACTTAGCCCCAGCCCTACAGGCCTGTCGACCCTCGAACCTGCCCCTGCTAAAACCCGGCGTCTCCAGTGGTCAGCAACCTTAAAAACCCTGGAGGACCTGACTGCCTTGTGACTCTAAAAGACTGGGACTCCCATGAGCACAGTGGTTCTGCTCAAAGCAAGTAACAAGCCCCTCCTGCACACTCTGCACCCACCAAGCCCGGCCTGTGCCTGAGTGGACAATGACCCCGAGGATGTCCCCCCGGCGACTGTGACCTCGAATCCACCACCCAAGGACCCACCTCGACGCTCCTGACGACGCCTGCAGCCTCAGAACAAGGGAGCCCTCCAACCGCGACCAGCTGAGGGTAAGATTTCCCGACGCTAAAAGACACCCCTGCACCCAGCGCCCTGTGGCCCCCTGTGCCCAGCTCCTGGGTGCCTACCTAAGCTACAGCTTCCCAACTTACCTCTCGAAGTGGTGGTCGCACCTGAAGAATCTTCGTCCCCGAGCTTGCAGCCTTTGTTCGTTTTGTAGCTTCTCCATTTGAAATTATTGAGCGCCCAACGGCTCAAAAGCACCCTGCACCCAGCCGCCCGAGTGCCCCTGGGAGTGCAACATCTATCCTACCTGACCCTGGGAGACCCCTGAGTCTATGCCCAGAACCTTAACTCTGCCAGTCGAGTACTTACCCAAAAGCCGATAACTCACTTTTTCTCCATAGGGTAACATTGACTGGTTTCACTTGGAAATTCTTCTACGTGTCAAGTTTTGAAACTTTAAAATTTTCACTAAAAATCAGCCGATCAACGAAAATGAAATTACTCACCTGTTAGCAGGAGAGATCCCAGTGCTGGATCTTGGTGCCCAGCCCTGACCCTGAAAAATCATTACAACCATACTTACCAATAACTTGATTTTCGTCCATAGGATTAAACTACCTGGTTTTTGCCAGAAATTCTTCTGTGTTGATTTTTTGAAACTTACAAATAGTCCTTAAAAATCGCATGTGTAACAAAAACGATTTCTTTCAACTGTTTACAGGAAATGCACCAGGGTTGAATCCAGGATCCAACCCTGAATAAGAAAATCTTATGTAAAGTAACTGAAATTGCATTTACTTAAAAAGTCCCATTGAGCTCAATGTTATAATTGTGTTTAACTTGTGTTGCCTATTGCAACAACTGTAACTATTGCATTTAAAAGTCTATTGCTTATTGAAAGTATTTAACTAAAGCATCTCATTCTGAGAAAGTATTTTGATACCTACTTGTGGTTCTAAAATAAAACTACTATATATTTTTATATACAAAACAATTGGCCTAGAGTTCAGTTCTTGAGTGTGTGAGACAATTTGCTGACTGTGTACAACAAATGCTTTACACTGTCCTCTGATACTGCCTTACTGCTCGACCAAGCTACCACTTTAGAGAGTAAGGTTATATCTAACCTTAGCCTCTGCCAAACCTCTGGGGACTGTGGACTCTGTGCACACTGAACCTTACTTTTGTGCAGTATATACAGAGCCACTTTCTTACACGGGCCAGAAAGTATAATCTGGTTGAGTCGGACCATATACATTAAATACAGTTAAAGACATGTTATTAATAAGTAGATTAACCAATAACGTCTACCCTCCGTGTCCATGTCTTGAGCAATAACAGAGCATTTCAATGTTTTGTGACATGAAATAATGACACCATTCTTCTTTGTGTACGTAGGGGAAACAAGAACTGAACCAACCCATTGTTGTTTAAGCTTTAGAGCCTCAGTCTCTGTCAAATTAGTTTCTTGTAATAAAACTAAATCTGGATTATAGAAGGCTAAATGTGAAATAATTATTTGCCTCTTCATTGGGTTAAATAACACCTTTTTACATTCCAGGAAACAACTCTGAATGGAGGAAAATAATGCTATATATGAAACAACATGATCAACAGTAGTAAAGGAATATAAGAAGAATAGTAGACAAAGAAAGGTTGAAAAGAAAAGATATAATGAGAACACTAAGAAACAAGTTAGAAAAGGAGAGTGAGAAAGGGAAAGAGGGAGAAAAAGACACAATAAGAGAGGAGAGTGCATGTCAAAAGGAGACTGACGACTGTAATACATACCTTTCGAGGGATACAAAAAAGAACAAGGACTGGGGACAGACACTAAAGAAGGCAAGACCAGTGGAGGGAACGCACCGCTTCGGGAAGCCAAACAAACAGAAGACGGGAGTGTGAAGTAATTCAGATGAACCCTAATAAAAATAGATGATTTAATAGAAAGATCCATCAGATAACAACCTGCAAAGGAAGTAAAAGTAATAATTAGAAAAAAATTAGCATTGACTGTTAGATAAAAAGTTTAGTAGCAAAGGAAGGACCAGCAGTCTCCTTGGAAGTCATAGAATGTGAATGGATGAATTTCCGAAGGTCCGCCGGTTCTACAGTAGATGTATGGGTCTGAAAAGTCACCTTGAACAAGCAGGGATGGAATAAGCCATAATGTGCACCTAAGGTAAGCAAGGCTGGTCAAAGCTCAAGGAAGTCTTATCGCCATTTGGCAGTTGCTGTGGAAACGTTCTGGGATAAAAACAATCTATCTCCAGACCAAGATAGTTGTTTCTTAAGCTTGGCTGCATTTAGAACTTGTAGAAGGTCAGTAAATTGCAAGTATAGAAGGATCACACCACGGGGCTTCGAAGGTGTAGATGAAGAAGATAGGCCGGGGCCCAGACTGTGCGCTCTCTGGATATTCAAAGACATTGATGCAGGTAGGTCCAGAAGTTTCAGGAGAAAAGAAGTGAAGAAGGACACAGGGTCTCCTCCCTCAATGCTCCCCTGAAGACCATATAAACAAAGGTTATTGCACCTCTTCCTGTTTTTAAGGTCTTCATCAGATTTTCTTAAGGACAGAACATCCTTCTCCAAAGATGTAATTCTTGCAGAGATGTCCTGTATATCACTAACCTGTCATTCCACTACGGATATTCTGTAATAAAGTGATGACCATTGAGTGTCCAGAACCTGTAGACGAGCGTTGGTTTCTTCTACAAATGGTCTCAAAGCCCTTATTTCCTCCAAGACAGTGTCCAAAGATACAGGTAGGACAGCCTTCGTTGGAGAAGGAGGATCCTGCTTGAGTATTTTTTTTGTTGCAGAAGTGGTCTTCTGTAGTTTGAGTGGAGCAATGGGCGAAGAAACTGATTTAGAAGAATTAAATTGAGCCATATTGACAGGAATATGCAAATAATTCACAGGGGGCTCAAAAGAAGAAGACTACGACATAGGCAAACCAGGAGTAAGTCTCTTGCTTGAATGCAATAGTTTTTTACTTCTGCCCATGTATCAGAAAAAGCACACAAGCCAGACTGAGCGTAAAAAGCCAGTATAGATTCCCCCTAATGACAGTTCCTCTAATAACTGTAATGGGTATAGATGAAATAAGTCTTTAAATGCAAATGGAGAGGACCAAAAATATTTAGAAAAAATCCCAGTCAGCCTTAAAAATAAGGGTGCAGAAGTTAGAAAATGAGGGTCTCATTTATGAGAAGTGACGCATCGCTGCGTGAAAGCAGCGATGCGTCACTTCTCAGTGTGCCCTCCTTGCGACATGATGGATGCGTCATATTTACTGTATGATGCATCATGTCACAAGGAGTTACAGATACGTCAGTATTCCTGATGTATCTGTAGGCACAAAAGTGACGCATTGCTGGAGTGTATCACAAAAGTGACGCAACTCCAGCAATGTGTCCTTTCACGTGGGGCAAGCCCCATGTGAAAGAGCCTTCGTCAGTCTTACGCCTGCTGTGAGGCAGGTGTAAGATATTGACGCATTTGCACCCTAGAAGTGGCGCTGTGAAATCTCGTAGATTTCACTGCATCACTTCTATGAGGCTTACTTATGCTGGTAGCACTATAAAGGACAATTAGACATGTATGTATAATACATTACGTGGAAAAGAAAGCGGGAGACTCAGAAATAGTTTTGAAATGTGCACATGGCATCATATAATTATGTTGAAAATAAAGAAAACAGTGGTAGCAGCACTGTAGGCAAATAATGCGTGAAACAACCCGAATTGGACTTGGTGCTCGATTGTGTACGTGACACAAGCAAATGGCCACGCAAGTGGCAATTGTGATATCAGCGAAAACGGCGCAAATTGTGGATGTGAACAAATATATACAGTGGATGTTGTGGCTCAAAAACAATTATTTACAGTGTTAGATTTGCGAAATTGGAACAATTTCATTTGAGCCACAAAAGGGCATGCGCCATCAGTTGCGCTGAGGAGTTGACCTCGTTTCGATCCTATCAATCAGGAGCATCTTCAGGACTGGGTTGTCTGTAATGGTGGTGCTGTACAGGGAGGGAAAGGAGAAGGGTAAGGAAGGGGAGGGGGATTGGGTTGCGCATGTGGGCAAGGGGAGAAGGAGAGAATTATGCAAGTGGTGCCGCTGAGATACCGTCAGTCAAGCGAGTGAAAATAGGATGTAGCCTGGGAGCGGGAGTGCAGGTAAGTGAAGTGGTGATGGGCCATCCAGCAAGTAGTCGTGTACGGAGGTAAGTTAAACCAGGAAGGGCAGTGATACACGGAAGGAGAAGGGGGGGAAGGGCGTGAAAGATAGAAATCAGAAAGGTAACACTGCGTGGAAAACGTCAGTGAAAAAGGTGAGACGGAGAAGCCGTGGATGAGCACGATCGTGGGAAAGTAATGCAAAAATGGGCACTGAAGCGTATGGGTTTAGACGGTAGTAAAGGCTCTTGAGGCAGGGGAAGGTATAGAGATGGAAAACATGAAGTGCGAGAGCTGCGTGACAGGGAGGAATGAAGCGTCGGTGGTCGGGTGCTGCAGGAGCAAGCTACATTGTAAGAGTAGGGAAAAGTGTAAAAGTAATGGGAGGAAAACGCTGCCTGGAAGTGCAAACGCTGCATGACAGGGATTAATGAAGCAATAATGGTCGGGTACTGAAGGAACAAGCTATGTGGTAAGAGTAGGGAAACGTGTAAGGATAATGGGAGGAAAACGCTACCCGGAAATGCGTTAAGTCAATCAGGCGTAGTCGGGGTAATGAGTTTACCCGGGGAGTAGAAGAACCTGCGGGGGTGAGGAATGTGCAGATTAAAATTAGGCGGCGCGTGGAGGGAAAGAGAGGGCATGGGAGAAGATGAGTAGTTACCTGAATTGAACTAAAAGTTGGCAGCCGTGTTGATCGGCGATGAGGAAGGGGGAGGCTCTGCGGTGTTCCACATTGAGGGAACTGAATTGGGAGACCTGCAGCGGAAGATGGTGGGGGGGTAAGAAAGCACTCGTGTGGGACGGGGAAAAGAAGGGAAGCTGGTCAGGGATCTTACCTGGTGAAAAGGACTGAATCCGATGGAGGGGCAGTCATCAGGGACCCGCCACGTTCGTGTGCAGAGTGTGGAGTTGGGCTGTGGTGTCTTGGCTATAAGCCAGAGCAGCTATTTCTGGGAGTGTACGTCACACGGATGTGTGTACGTGTGGCGGGGGTGTGTCGGAAGTGACGAGGCGCGGGGGAGGAGCGGGAGGGGAAGCAGGATGAAAGGTTTAAGGAAACAGCAATTAAATGTAAGCTGCGGACAGAGCCGCATTAAGGGCATCATAAACGTGAAACACAGTTCCAATAAATATATTTAGGTCAACAAGAATGAGCTGAGTACATTAGGGCACATCAATGAAAATAACAATTGGGAGGAGTCGGACAATGGCATATGAGGAGTGTGAGCTAACCTGGGCACAATGCAGTGTGTCAGGTTGGAATCATCTCTCGTGTGTAGATCAAGCTGACGAAAGAGGACTTGTGGTTAAGGCAGGGGAGCAAGATGAAAGATAAGCAGTGGGAGCATAAAAGAAATGTATCACAATTCAATTACAATTCAATTACATTAGGTCAGCACAATGGAAGGGTATGCATGTGATTCATGAAAGTATACAGAAAAACAATCGTGAGGCAGCAACCAATAGAATTATCAACTAGAGCCGGACAATTGTACTACAGCAGTGTGGGCTACCAATTGTACAACGCAGTGTGCCAGGTTAACTCATCATATGTGTGCTAACCAAATAAACGTCAGAGAGGGGGAATAAACTAGCAAACGGTGGAAAGAATGCCTAGGTACATGGACCAGTGTGTGGTAGTAGGAGACTATGGTCAGAGTAGGATGATGGTGTTCCATTCATCAATGGTGTTCAAGCCAGTGTTGACCGAGTTACATACGGTGATCCATTTGCATTCGCATTTGTTCAAGAGGGCTCTGATGTCACCGCCTCTGAAGGGTAGGGTAGGTTTGTCTATCACCTGCCAGGTGATGTCTGTCTCGCAATGATTTTTTTCAATGTAGTGTGCAACCAAGGGTGCAGTGAGGACTTTGCAGTGGATTCCGCTTTTGTGTTGAATAATCCGCTGTTTAACCATTTGGGTAGTCTGGCCGATGTAAATGAGGTCGCAGGGACAGCGAATTGCGTAAATGACGTTTTGTGATTTACAGTTTGTTAGGGTCCTGAGTTTGTAGGATTTGTTGTTGGTTTTGAAATCTTTTGTGTTCACTGTGAGATCACATACAGTGCAGTTTTGACATTTGTAGTTTCCAATGACCGGGGGTAAACCCCAGGTGGCAGTGATGGTGTTCTTTTCAGCAATGTTGGTGGGCCGTGTAATGGCGTGTACCAGATGTGTGGCCAGATTATTGCCACGCTGGTAGGAGAAGACAGGTGGTTCTGTGAATGTTTCGAATGATCGTAGTAGACTCCAGTTACGTTTGATGATCTTACTGATTTTGTTGCTGCAAGGGCTGAATTTGGAAACAAATGGTATCCTGGTCATGGTTTTTTTGGGTTGAGGTGTGAGAAGGTGTTCATGGTGGCAGTACCAGGCTCTCTTACGTGCTCTTGTGACTAGACGTTCGGGGTATCCCCTGTCGATGAGTTTGTTGATGAGGATATCGGATTCGCGGAAATAGTCTTTCCGCCATTTGCAATTCCTCCGGATGCGTAAGAATTGGCCAAAGGGTAACCCATCCCGGAGACCACGAGGATGATAACTTGAGTATTGAAGAAGGGTATTTATTTCTGTGGGCTTGCGATAGAGGCAGGTGCCAATCTTGTCATCCTCAGCATGTATCAGGACATCCAGGAATGGTAAGTCGTTGGGTTTAGACTCGCAGGTGAATTTTAGGTGAACCTGTGATTGATTGAGCTAATCGATGAAGGGGTTGAGGGTTTGGGTAGTGCCTTTCCATAGTAGAAGAATGTCATCAATATAACGTCACCAAAGAGTTATATGGTTTAGAAAAGGATTTTTGGCAGTGAGAATGTGAGTTTTTTTTCGAGATTATGGATGAAGAGTATGGCAAAATTTGGGCCAAAGCAAGCTCCCATGGAGACACCCTTGACTTGGAGATAAAAGGTGTCGCGGTAAAGAAAGTAGTTGTTTTCTAGGACAATCCAAAACTTCGAGGAACACGCCGTTACACTGGGAACCCTGCTCAGGCTATTGCCGAAATTTGATGTGCATGTGAAATATACTGCACCTCGTCAACTTTTCAAGACTTGTTTTATTTCCAAGAATGCATGCATTGATCAAAGCCCTGATGAAGTTCCCCTTGAGGGAATGAAACGCATTGGCTGACCATCTTTTTATCAACCAAAATCTATTTTGAATTAAAGAGGACATTTAATTACAACGCTTGGCTTCTTGGACTATCTTATTCGTGCACCCCCTCTTTCATTTGTTTATGTTTTACTGATCTGGAGCACAGTAGCGCCACTCAACGGCTGGCGTATGGGGTTGATTGTACGACAACTATCATTTTTTCTTTGGAACTGATGTGAGGTGCGGCAAGAAGGGCCCGCCGTTGCTGCAGTTGGAATATTGACAATCCGTAACAAGTCCATGATGAATTCAGTGGGGATCAAGGTGGGTCTAGGTCTAGTTTCAAGTAATGACTCAATGACTTTGAGACCTTCGATGTGCGAGATGTTGATATACAATGATTCGATGTCTAGTCCCGCCATGAGGTCAGTGTTCATGTCAAAAGGTCTGTCCTCGATGGTAAGGATGAGGTCCATGGTATCCCTGATGAATGTGTCAGTGGAGGGGACGAATTCCTTTATGATGGCATCAATATATTTTCCCAATGGTTCAAGAATGGAGCCACATCCTGAGACGATTGGGTGACCAGGGGGGTTGGTGCTGTCCTTGTGGATCTTGGGAAGGACATATAGCACGGGTGTGCGGGGGTGTTGGTTGTTGAGGAAGATGAATTCTTTTTGGGATATGATGTTGAGAGATTTAGCTTGTCCTTTGATTTGTTGTATTTTTGTTCTGAGATCTGGTAAGGGATCTTTTGCAAGGGGGCGGTAGTGGTTGAGGTTGGATAGTTGTCTTTTGACTTCTGCGTCATATTTGCTTGTGTTCATAACTACGATTCCGCCGCCTTTATCCGCTGGTTTGATTATGAGTTTAGGTTTGTTTTTAAGGTCGGTCAAGACTTGTTTCTCTGAGAAGGGTAGGTTATATGGGACATATTCAGATTGGGCTTGGAGGTCTGCAAGTTCCTGTAGCACCAGGCGTTCGAATGCTAGTATTTCAGGAGGTATCGAAAAGGAGGGGGTTGAAGGTGGAGGGCGGGTGGGATCGGGGTCCAGTGAGTTGGAAGGATGTAGGTTTGTCAGAGAAGAAATGCTTGAGACGGATTCGACTGTAGACTGTAAGTCTAGGAAGTTGGTTCGTTCAGTGTGAACAAAACTTAGGCCTCTGCTTAGAAGTTGAGTCTCATCATGGGATAGAATGTGATCTGAGAGGTTGAATATGGGTATGGATAGTGGGTTTAAGTTTGGTGTAGAAGAGGAAGTAGGTAAGGGTCGGGTTTCCGTAAGGTCGGTTATTGTTGGGGGCCCCATTGGTAGAATCTGTTTTGGGTTTGTCTTTCTCCTGAGAATTGAGGTTGGTATTGGCGGTTGTTCCGGGATCGCGTTTGGGGTTGGCCGCGTCCGCGAACTTGTCCTAAAAAAACAGGTGGTAACCTTACCTGCACTCCCGCTCCCAGGCTACATCCTATTTTCATTCGCTTTACTGACGGTATCTCAGCGGCAACACTTGCATAATTCTCTCCTTCTCCCCTTGCCCACATGCGCAACCCAATCCCCCGCCCCTCCCTTACCCTTCTCCTTTCCCTCCCTTTACAGCACCGCCATTACCGACAACCCAGTCCTGAAGATGATCCGGATTGATAGGATCGAAATGTCATCGACTCCTCAGCGCAACTGATGGCGCATGCCCTTTTGTGGCTCAAATAAAATTGTTCCAATTTCACAAATCTAACACTGTAAATCATTGTTTTTGAGCCACAACATCCACTGTATATATTTGTTCACATCCACAATTTGCGCCGTTTTTCGCTGATATCACAACTGTCACTTGCGTTGCCACTTGCTTGTGTCACGTACACAATTGAGCACCAAATCCAATTCGGGTTGTTTCACGCATTATTTGCCAGTGCTGCTACAACTGTTTTCTTTATTTTCAACATAATTATATGATGCCATGTGCACATTTCAAAACTATTTTGAGTCTCCCGCTTTCTTTTCCACGTAATGTATTATACATACATGTCTAATTGTCCTTTATAGAGCTACCAGTTGGGATATTGTTTTCTCTTTATCTACCTACCCTGATCCCAACATGGTTTATGGGTTATACTCCTGTTGTTATATACAAAAACTTTGTAAATAGGGCGCAACAGGAGGCATGTTTTACGCCGCCGATGCGTCACAAAAAGTGACGCAACAGAAGCGCAAAACTGTCGCAAGACCTCATAAATAAGGCCCTCAGTACCTGAGGAAATATCCGAAGTTGGAGTGAAGATTTCCAGCTAGAAAGACATTCAAAATGGCGGCGGGAAGGTAACAGCAGAGGTCCTGAGACGTCTCACATAGCTGCAAGACCTTAGAAAAAATTGAGGGACATTGTTGAAATTAGCAGGTGCCCTGCAATAAAAGCATCCAGTTTTCAGGCATTAAAGCAGCTGAAAACTGACGAAAAACGGAACAGCATCTCCGATGCGACGCGGAGCTCTGTGTTAGGCGGCCATCTGGGATCACGCAGTACCGAGGTTCGCTGCAGTTATTTTTAGTAAACATAGAAGAGAAGAGTCAAACTTGATCATTTTGGGATGGTTCCAGAACATGACACTTTGTGGCCTGTTGAGTTTTCTGTTTCTGAACAATATTAGTAAAAAGGCACAAAAAAGCAAAGCCTGTTGGCACTGCCAATGCTTGTTTTTATGTAATGAATGCTACTGTTGATTTACTATTTATTAGTCCTGTAACCATGAGGTAGTACAATAACCCAACATAGCTGTACTTTCTTTAGTAAATTCATAAGGCTAATGTTTCTTTATCAGCATTCAAACCTGAGACTCGGTAGAGTGGAACCTGAGTCAGTCTTGGTAGGAGTTCCCATGATCTCCAGAACACCACTAGTGTCAGCGGTGAGAGTGCATATCTGGTATTCAGTATCCCCTGCAATTCTAAGCAGTCTCGAGCTTGTAGGAACACCCTGTCACAGAATTTACAGTTGTACAAAGGTACAACTTGTATTAGGGTAAGTGAAATTTGCATGTCACATAGTTTGAGAGTACACATTTTCAGGAGGTGATTTGATGATTCATAATGTCAGTAAGTTGCCATGGTCTCTCACATAAAAAGTCCAATTTGAGCCGGGAAGCCGACGGGCTTAGGTTACGCACCTGCGCTGCTACGAGAGGTACATACCTGATAATGATTTTAGCAGCCTACACAGCAACCCTGCACTCTTTCCTACTCCCTGCTGACGAGAGGCAACAACCTCGAAACACGTGTCCAGGGATGGCACACGCTATTCACACTTGCACTCACGACACGAGCATAGGTGTACTCGCCGACTCTGACTACAGGGACCACAGTTCTTTGGGGTAACACGCAGGTAGGTCAGCAGTGTGCGACCATTTTGGATTTCTCACATAAAAAGTGTATGTGAGGGTGGGATGAGAGATGATATCAGACTATGTAGCCTTGGGGCAACCCATGTGAAGCTATGAGGGTGTTGAATACAATAGCAGATGGCAGAGACTTGCTGTGCATAAAAGTGAGTTGCAGAGCTCTTCACCGGGGGCATAACACAGGCCTCTACACACTCTGCAGCTCAGGCATTCCCCCAACCCTCCAGGGAGCCCCAATCATCCAACGCCAACATATATCTGTAGTATGTGAGATACTCACCTAATCAAATTCCGAGGGGGTGGCAGGGTATCATTTTGCATTATTCCACAGCTCTAAACACGACGGAGATGGCAGAGGGTGGCACACAGAGGCTGAGTATGAGCATTAGATATGGGTCAGAGAGAAAATAAGCACCAAAGTGTGGAACACACCAGGTATGGGAACACATGGAGAGAAATACTGTTTATCAGCGGGAAATGGCATTGGCCAAAGCTCTGTTTTTAATATAAAATCAGGGCCTTCAGTGGTAATATCATTGAAAATACAACATTTGAAAAAATTATTATTGTCTATGGGTGCTTGTGGAAGACATGTTTCAATGGCCTGGATTCTAGGAAATGCTAAAGTGATTCTGGTATTTTACTGACCTCTACTGGTCGTTTCCTATCAAGACAGTTAAATAGAGGTAGTTGCTAGAAAAAGAAGTCCCTAAGCAAAAGCGGAAGTAAACAAGTGCTTGGGATAATCTCTAGAGGCCACAAAGTACATAACAGATCTTCCAGACAGCTAGGCTTGACATAAAAATAGCCAGGAACAAAGTGCAAAGTGCAAGCAGATTCTATAGCAAAGTCAGCGCTGTTGCTCTTAGCAGAGTGTTAAAGTCGTTTGGCGGGTGTGCGGTGCAGGAAGGAAACAAAATCCCTTCCTGCTGAGGGAGGAGGGAGATGTGGCTCTCAAATGATGCCAAATGTAGTCCCTCCGAACTCAGGCACTCAGCTTTGATATCCCACTCTATGAAGTGCTAGGAACAAAGTGCAAAGTGCAAGCAGATGTAGCAGTGCTCAGAGAGTGGGCCACAGCATTGTGCTTATAGCATAGTATTACAATTGCTAGATGGACAGGCTGCGCAAGAAGGGAGCAAAGGAAGTGCATCTGGTAGCTGGGGTGGGGAAGGCGGCTGTCAGGCGAAGCATGTTAAAACCCCTCCCTGTTTGGACATTCACCTTTAGTAGCCAACTCTATAGAATAAGTGGACCAAGTGCAGCCTGAGAGTAGATGCGGTGGCAGCATTCACAGAGACGAGTGACCATCTTTAGTATCTGTTCCAGTGTTAGGCACTATCACTGCTGGCCGTCTGGGAGCCTTCTTGCTTATCATGTGACCCAGAGGTTCTTATTCGTGGTTGAGCGTCAAAATTCCATATAACTAAACCATCTTGGGAACTGTCACCACCACCAGGGTCCATGTTTCCTCTTTCAGCGTGCTTACAGCCCTGACTCACCTTGTCATCAAACCAGAGAACAGCTTGTTGCAAACCTGCATATTGGGTCAATTAAATGTGCACCCAGGATTAGCAGAGAAGTCAAGGTGGTGCTGGCGCTGCCTACTGTCGAACGCAATGTTCTATTCAATGAGCAACCTCTTAAATTCAGCTAAGATGTGACAGGTATCTTTGTAGGCTTCGACTGAGCGTGTAATTATAGGTCTATTTACCTAGTCCTCAAGGTAATACAAGCCCTTTCCTGGATTCCTTTTCTTGTTATTATTCTGAAAGTTTTTCCAATCATGAAATACACTGGAACTTTTTTAAGTTCTCTCTCAATTCTGAATGCGTTCCTGTTGCTCCGTGCCCATGAAAAATACTACAGCTAACGCTTTCCTTTGAATGATGTCACGCATCAAGCCCTGCAGAGGACACTAGAAGACTATTACTAACCATCAGCCTCCCAGGTGCCTAGAACCTGCAACTCTACTAATACAGAGCATTTGAAATGGCAGGCCACAGGGAAATAGTTGAAAATGGGTAGGACAGTCAGAAAAACTCACGGTCAGTTTGGTAAAGAGAAGAAAAGATTGGAACAATAATACGAGTTGAATGGCAACATGGTAGGGAACACTCACCACCTTAAAGATAGAGAAAGCTGGTCTTGGGAACGTCGTGAAGGCTGGTCACGGAGGCTGGCCAATAATAATTCTGGAAAAAAGAAGTAAGCGCCGAAAACAAGTAGACTCCACAGGCGCAGGGAAAGAAAGAGAACTGCAGGAAACTTGAGGGCCAAATAGGGTAGACGGTGTCACTGTATTTAGATAGGATAACCTGCCAACCTACCAAATGGAGCCAGTGCAGTGGAGGAGGTGAAGTGGAGGTCACCTCTACACCGATACTGTTTTCTAGATCCAGGAAGCAGTATCTCAAATGACTCACTGCATTCTTCACTTGGGAAGGCTGACATTAAGCTGGACACTCGTATAGTGTTATTATGGCCATCTTGGAATGTGAGAACACTGAAGCAGCCAAGACATGACCATGCAGTAATAGCAGTAATCGCTAGTGTCCAAGCCCCAGCGTGGAGGAGACTTCCAATACTTCCATGCCCCAGAGCCACTCTCGATCAGTAGATGGACCCACAGACGAAGTGAATGCTTGACCGCCTGCGTGAAAGGAAGCATGACCAGGGTATAACTGAGAAGGAAGTAGAACATTTGTGATTCCCCAAGTATGCCCTGAGAAATTATATGGAGATCTCATTTCATTAAGCTGAAAATGCAATAAAAAATAAACCAATGGCATTACTTTTCCTTTCATCTGCATTGTTCTACGCGTGAATGGATTTCCTGCCCATGATGTGCTTCTGGACTCTGTTCTTCCCGCATCATCAGCTAATGACTCTTCACAGCCTCTCATCTGAACTGCAAGTCTGCTGCTGTAAAAAACTTTCTGGAGCACAAGATCTTCAATGAATTGTTATGCCTCAGCTCATCTGTTAGAAAAGTCTCTTTTAAAGTTGTGATCTCTTCTCATTACACTCATCAATCTTTGGCTAAGGCTCACCCTCTTCTCCATTCCTTAGGGTTCTCCTGGAGCACAATGATCCTTACATTGCTTTGAATGTGGAAATTAATAAAATAAAATTGCAGCCTATGAATGCCTGTACTGAATGAGTCTACTACTAGCCGCATGAGAAATCATTATGAATCCAACAGCCTATTAGTCTCTACAGAAAAGTCCTATTTTAAACACCAGTATGTGCACAGACTGCACATGGTTT
Source organism: Triturus cristatus (assembly GCF_964204655.1). Classification (NCBI taxonomy): domain Eukaryota; kingdom Metazoa; phylum Chordata; class Amphibia; order Caudata; family Salamandridae; genus Triturus; species Triturus cristatus. Next base: position 576,329,306 of record NC_140583.1, on the reverse strand, counting down.
CACATAATAATCACATGCTTGAGAAATAATCTAGGATTTTTTAAATGCATAACGTATACCAGCATTCTTGGAGCATAACTTACATCTGTAGGAAACATATATACAAACGTAAATAAATTACTGCTTTTTTCAGCTATAGATTTCCATTTGCTACATGTGAGCAAGATAATTCAGCATCATATGTTTTTGCTTGTCTCCTAAAGGTATCTACTTTAGTGAAAAAATCCTGGACAGTCACTGTTTTTTTGGTCATTGCTACTTTCCTCTACAAACATGGTAATTGCTTTCAACTTAAGATCAAACCAAGTTAAAGTGTTGTATTGATACTTGTGCAGTTAAAAAGTTTTTAATAACAACTCGTATTTGGTAGATATGTAAACGATCATTTCTCTTCGTTTTTTAAAAACTCTTTAGAGAATCATAGAGGAGAAGAAAATCTACACTGCAAATCTAACGAGTTCAGTAAGTGCTATGTGTGTACCTATACCTGTCTCAAACGGACAAGTTACTTACCTTCGATAACGCCGTATCTGGTAAAGACATGATCTAGTCGCAGATTCCTTACCTTAGAACTTCCAGGGTCTGGCTGGATCCGGAAGATTTTTCTTAGCATTACCCCTCTGCGGCAGTAGGTGGCGTCGGTCAACTCAATGTGAGGTTGTAGGTGTGGAATTCGTCAGATTTGTAAGTTAGGCCAAGCAAGGGCGCCCCCTCATGCAGGGGTACACAGTTTGATCTGCGGCATCTGGCTGACTTTCCAGGTTCAAGTAAATGTATCATGGCACGCCTCGCGTTTCAGGAAACAAGACCGAGATCTGTGTGTGCCCCTATTGAAAATGTTGTAGTTGTTAGGGGAAGATGGCCCTTCACTGTAGTTGATTCTACTGGTGACATATTTTGAGATATTCATTTATTAGGCAAATGATTTAGCTCATCCCGTGTGGGTAGAGATATGATTTTCAATGTCTCCACCTGCTTGAAGAGATGGCAACACTCACATATTGTACTTTCTTTGATGGGGTCTGCATTCATAATTTTAACCTGCGTTTCTGACGAATATCAATCAGCCTTTTGTTTCTTAGTAACCCTAGTAACGGTTCACATTGTTTTCGCCATCGTGTGGCATTACCCGCCCACAAAAGCGGCGCCCTCCTTGTCAGCTGACAGGTAGATCCTTCTGTATGGACACATGTTATGTTGTGTGGAGACACCGACATATAACACAATAGCAGCAACGGCAATTAAAATGCCCTGGGTAAAAGGGTTTAGCTAATTAATTAACTTCAGTGATCAAATGTATGATCTTAAGGATTTTGGGGGCCCTGGGCCAAACATATTTTGGGGGCCCCTGTGCAGAACAGCTTTGAATTTATGATACAAATTGAGCCCCTGTTTCCCACGCAGTTTCCGCTTCCTCAGCTGCGTTAGCGATCTAGTTTGCATCATGGGCATTAGGCTATATTTTCCCCAATGTAAACAGATGCGCGCAGCTGACAGCGGTAGGATTTAGTGTTCCCTGCCCTGGCCTGCTACTAGGTTTTTAATACTTTTTAACTTGTATATATGTGGCTGAATTACTCTGTGCTTTTTAACAATTTCTCCTACCTATGCGCACTTGCACTTTACTTGATTCTGCTTGCCTACACCTCCTTAGCTGCTCCGATTCGCATCTCGCTTTTCCTCCAGTCCTTGTCCACCGCGGCTGATACACCGATTGAGCGGAGGGCTGGGGCTACTATTGGGCCCCTCACTTCCGCCGTCACAGTTTCCGCTTCCTCAGCTGCATTAGCGATCCAGTTTGCATCATAGGCATTAGCCTAAATTTTCCCGATGCACACAGACGCCCGTCAGCATCCTGGAGGCGTCCGGCGCCAGCCATGCTGCCCAGTTCCCCCCCCAGTGAGTTTCTTCCACTATATTACATTAGGGAAAAAACGCTTGGCCTTAGGCGGCTACCATTATGTCAGTGTACAGCGGCTGATCCGAGCTTGGAGGTAGACTTTCAACGCAATAAGTGCAACTGGTCTCCTCCAGCCAAGGAAACGTGTACCGAAGATCCTCCCACGCAACAATAAGTGTAAAAACAATAAGAAAACAGAGGACTTAAAGGCCACACTTTTAAATTGTCGCTCCATGCAAATGCATGAACCACACATTTATGACCTACTTTTAGATGAACAGCCTTATCTCTTATTTCTCACTGAGACCTGGCTGTCTGAAGCCACCAACCCTACTATCACCTCCGCCATCCCTACGGGTTATAAAATCCTTAGGAGGTTACGACCGAGTGGGAAGGGGGGCGGTATCCCCATAATTTACAATAAAGAACTAGACTGCTCTCCCATCCCGATGGAAAACATTGAGGGCGCAGAGTCCTTAGGCTTCCGCTCAACCTTATCCCCCCATCACAGCATAGCTGGTTTTCTGATTTACAGACCTCCCAGTGCAATTGGAAATTTTATTACTACGCTTAATACATCCACCACCTCCCTGGCCTTAAAATACAACAACTGCCTTGTTGTGGGAGATCTCAATATACATATGGATAATAGAAAAGACCATCAAACAATTTCCCTTATTGGAGACGCTGCAGGCCTGCAACATGTTTCCATGTATTTCTTCAGCCACCCATGAGAAGGTCCATACCCTCGACCACATTTTTCACAACTTTGACAGATCAGTAAGCTTACTTCTTCTCATTACCTGGTCTGACCACCACCTATTAAAATTCATCATTCCCAACTCTGCCACTGCCCCTCGGGCTAACGCAGGGCAGAGGGTCCCTAATAACAGGACATTCCATAAAATATCCATCCCAATGTTAGCAGACGCCCTCAGTTATTCCTCACCGGAGCTGTCTGGCTGCCCTGACTCGGACGCCCTCTCAATAGATTCATGGCTCCGAACCAACATCGGTGCAGCGGTATCGGTGGTTTCCCACTCCTCAAAGAGGTGGACCCCACCAGCTCCATAGTTTTACGGTTCCCTTAGATGTAGCAAAAACAATTGTAGAAAAATGGAACGGAAATGGCGTAAATCCTATGCACCTTAGGACAGGAAGGTGTATAAAGACACCTTAAAAGCTCATTACATTCTCGTGAAGGCAGCCAAGAAAAACTTCTTTCAAACCAAGATAGAAAATGCCCAAAATAAGAGTAAGGAAATCTTTAGCATAGTTAAATCCTTTACCGCCCCGAAAGCCGGGACAAAGGAAGGGCCATGCACAGAAGAATGGTCTAAGCAAATAGCTCAATTTTTCCACAAAAAGCTCTCTCGTGATCAAACAAGCATTCACTAACATCTCAGAGGAAGAACTGACCTTCTACCTTAGTTCTAATAACAAATTTCACCTCTTGGATCCTCCATCTTTACTAGCTTTCCCTGAGTTTCAGCTTGAAGAATCACTGACCCTTCTCCAAAGCATTAAGTCTGGCTCTCCTATCGACCCATGTCCAGCGAATATCCTGAACCTATTAGCTCCCACCATGAACCCCATTGTAAACCAGCTCTTTAATGCTTCCCTCTCCTCAGGGAACATGCTGAAATTATGGAAGAATGCTAAGATTCTTCAACTGATAAAAAAGGCTAACGCCAAACTGACGGACCCTGCCAACCACAGGCCAATCTCCCTTCTTCCTGCTCTCTCCAAAGTATTAGAGCAGCATGTAAACTAGGCCCTCCAAAAACACAGTGAAGATGGGAAGCTCCTTCCTGAGTCCCAATCCGGTTTTAGGGCTATTTACAGTACGGAGTCCGCTTTGCTGGAAGTGACTGAATTTCTCAAGGGTAAGCTGGACCAGGGAGGCAAGGCTGTTCTGATACTGCTCGATCTGTCGGCGGCCTTCAATACAGTCCCACATGAGAGGCTCCTGGAGAGACTTGCTAGCATCGGCCTGGGGGGACCGCCTTAACATGGATGTCATCCTTCTTGGCAAATAGATCTCAGGACATCTGGCTCCCCCCTTTCTTATCCCCGGTTCCGGCCATGAATGTAGGTGTCTCTCAGGGCTCCATTCTCAGTCCTACCCTTTTTAATATATATCTATCCCCCTTGAGTTTCTGGTAGAGGAAGAGGGCGTCAAAATAGTTTTCTGTGCTGATGACAGTCAGCTGAGTTTTACATGTGAAAAAGGAACCAACTTTGACGGGGCAATGATTAGGACTTTCCTCAGAAAGGTTTTTAACTGGCTTAAGATCAATCAGCTGAAGTGCAATCCTGACAAAACTGAAGTTGTTTTCTTTGGTAATCCAGAAACGCTCTTGGTGACAAAAAGATCAGCCACCCCCGCCCGCAGAAAAGGAGAAAGTCAAAAACTTGCGCTTGCTTTGGCATGCTCCGGATGCCAACAAAATTCCTGCCACTGTTACCGCTTGAGAGTAGAAAGATTGTGGAGCAGGCTCTGATTACATCAAAGCTTGACTATGTCATCAGCTTGTACCTCGGTCTTCCCAAATCCATAATCCAGCGCCTACAAGTGGTACAAAATGCGGCAGCCAGAGCCATCCTGAGACCTAAACCCAGATCTAGTATGACCCCTATTCTTAAGTCTCTACACTGGCTCCGCATAAAGAACAGATAGACTTCATAGCGATGACCATCTTCTTTAAAGCTTTCCATGGCTTAAGAGCCAGCTAACTAAATAAGCGCGCTAATCGCTACACAACATCTAGACCCCTAAGATCTTCCAATGCCAACCTGGCCATCGTGCCTAAAATATGCCATGCCTGCACTGGAGGCAGATTCCTCGCCTTTCTAGGCGCAAAATTGTGGAAAAGACTCCCTGAGTTTCTGAGACTAACCACAGACCTACTCCCTTTCATGAAAGAACTTAAAAACCTGGCTTTTTAATAACTGATGGGTCTTTCATGAATGTTTTCCTCCTACTGTCACTTTTTGTGACGCACCGGCAGCGTAAAAAATGTGCATGTTGCACACTATTTACAAAGTAACGCATCTAGGCAGATGCGTCACTTTGTAAACCCCTGCACCGCATTATACCTGCGCCTGGTATAATGTATGCAGGGTGGGTGTTACCCCGCAAGAAGCCTTGCAGAAGTGGCGCATTGAAATCTATGAGAACTCAGTGCGCCGCTTCTTGGACCCCATTGCGTCAATATCTTACCCCTGCCTCACGGCAGGTGTAAGACTGATGCATTCTCTTTCACGTGGGGCTGTCCCATGTGAAAAGACACATCGCTGGATTTGTATCTATTTTCAAACACACCCCAGCAATGCATCACTGTTGCGCTTACAGATACGTCAGAAATACTGACGTATCTGTAACTCCTTGCGACATGATGCGTCCTACAGTAACTATGATGCATCCATCATGTCGCAAGGAGGGCGCACTAAGAATTGATGCATCCCTGTTTTCACACAGCGATACATCACTTCTCATAAATAAGGCCCTAAATGTGTTTACAGCCAATATTCAGGGATAGTTATGTGTGTTTTAAATATTGTACCACACCAGCAGCTCACCAATATTACTGCAAATAATCCCTGTGATGCCCTCCCATTTCTTATATGTTAGGCCTTGTTTGATATAAAATAAACTTTTTTTTATGTGTATTGCATGAAACATAAACACAACATTTCTCTGCAAAATGGCTGTACTAGACTCTCACACACCAGCTACATAAAAAATAAAGTAAAGGAAAACAGTATTTAAAACAATCTGTTTAGGAAATTTGCAAGGTCATGAGGGCAAAAGTCTGGAGAATGGAGATGACTGCCAGGGGGCCCCCTGAAAGGCTGGGGCCTGGGGCCAGAGCCCACTTGGCCCATGCATTAAAACGTCTCTGCTCTGACAATAGAAACAAAATTCAGGCAGCGTTCCGTGCCCTGCTTCCTGCATCCTGTTAACGGAACTATGGGGCACCTGTGGGGCTTCGCTCAGTTCACAATATCTTTCGTAGAGTGTTTTTGGTTGTCTTTCCTAGCATAGCAGTCTCGTTATAATAAAATATCTAGATTGAGTCTTTTTTTAATTTATCTATTTCTATTATTAGGTTCTGTCTGCCATCTGGTGGTCATTTTGTAGAATGGCATGTTTTCGTTGCAAATTAGCTATGGACATCGTAGAAAACGCCACTGTTCTGGCGGAAAATGATACTTAGGAATTGGATGGGTTTCCTCCCAAAGCTTTTGATTATGCTGTGAAGATAGCATAATGGCCCAAGAAAATTTCGCAAATAAAACTCAAATCATGTCATTTGATTCATAAATGAATGCATTGCAGCAGCAAAAAGCATACAAAAATTGTAAGCTTTAAAAAGATTGTTCAGTGTGGGAATGTCAAAAGTCATTGATGCCGGCGTGGCTTACGCATCCAGGCAAGATGGCGGCGACTTGCTGACCTCCGTCAGGGCCAAATGGATTTTCAACCGCATTGAGATCACATTTACAACGAGGCGATAAAAAATTATCGCCGCCTTAGCGGCCGTTTTCGGCCGAAAAGCGGCAATAATTTTATCGCTATATTAGGAAGGTCACGCTAACGCGTGAAACCTTGCTTTAGCGTGGGGATTTCTAACACCCAGCTTTGCATCTCTAATGAGATGCAAAGCGGGCGTTCCTGACCTGACATGACAGGAGAAATGTAGCCCCACGCTATGAAGCATAGCGTCAGGAAAAGTAGCGATAACACCTGTTATCGCTACTTTCCCAACACCTGCTTCAGGACTGACTTAGCCATGATATCCTATGGAAGGAGGATATCATGGCTAAGTTTGTGAGTCCCTATGAACAAGCTAACGTGAGATTATCGCTGGGTTTCCAGCGATAATCTCACGTTAGCCAGTTAGCGTGAGGATTTTTATCGCTATTGAGATAGGCGTTGCTAATAGCACGCTATCTCAGCGATAAAAATCCACGCTAGCCGGCGATAATTCTCCTAGCGCTAAGTGCGCTTTGCGATAATTATCGCCGGTTGTTGTTGATATGCCCCTTAGTGCCTCCAAAGCGGGTCTCTTGAAGAATATTGCAGTGCTATGCTTTTGAGCTGACAGGAGATGCAATTTCCCCGTTTTTCAGCATTTTACACCACAACGAAGTCTTCTCCTCATCGCGAGCGGCCGCCATTTTGAGCAGTGCGGTGCTCGTGCTACTCTTCTCCTCATGTCCCTCATATGAATGGCGATATTTGGGTGAGCTTTTCTTTATTTCTCACCATTTTCATGATCCCCATGTACTCATGACTCCTGCCATGGTTCTGTTTCAAACCAGTATCAGGGGGTTTTGCCTCTATGACTTTCATTAAAATCCTTCAACCCCACTTAGTCTTAGGGATCTTCCGATGCTGCCACGACGTGGGGATCTAAATTGCTGGACTAATACAGCCACTATTGAAGCTTGGGTTCATTTGGTGCCCACAGAGCAAAGGATTTAATGCTGGTTTTTTGTAACCTTCATATCTCTTTACATAATTCTACTACACATCCATAGCATAAATCATAGTGGAATCAAACTTGCCTCTACTTACCTTTGTGCCCGTTCCTGAGGTGTAGTGCGTGTATTTACAGCTGTGGTGAGGTGATATCTCACAAATTCTTTCTTACACTTTTATGGGCAGTTTCTCTCCTATTAAAAATCCTCCTCATCGTCAAGCACGCATCACTAAAATGTCCAGAGATTCGCTTAACCTTTCTAGTGCATCCTCCTCTGGCACGAAGCCAAAAAGAGTCAAGAATGACCTTCCATCTCTGATTCAGTTATCTTTAAACCTGGTCCTGGATGAACAACGTGCTCTCAAACCATTTGTGAGTGCCACCAATGAGAAATTATAGTCAATTGAGGATCGTTGGATAAATATGGAAGGCAAAATCACCGAGATAGAACAGCGTGTGGGCCATATTCAAGACTTGACGACTAAAATTCCTCTGCTGGAACAAGAAATTCAAAAACTTAAGCTTCACAACGAGGATCTCGAAAATCATAACAGAAGGAATAACCTACGTATTCATGGTTTACCAGAGAATATTGAAGGCCCTGACCTCCTTTCCTTCATGAAGACATTTTTACCTGCTCTCTTACCCTTGCTTGACCATGGTCTGGTAGGTTGCTCCCCACGCCGCGCAGCTCCACCTGACTGCGCCGACTCCCTGTGCCTGCTGCTGCTGAGTGCTCGTGTGTTCGAGGCCCCGCTGGGCTGCTATCTTCACCTCTGGTACCTGCTCTGACTGTGTGGTATAACTGTACTTGTATTTGGTATAACTGTACTTGTATTATTGTCTGCCTTGCCACTGTATTGTTTTTTGTACATTTACTGCCCTTCTCCTCTGACCCGCTTTTCACCGTCCCTTCGCCCGCCTCTGCCTCCCCTTTGGCCCTGCCCCCTTGTCTTCTGTTTCCTCGCCTTTCCTGCCGCTGCCTTCCCTGCGGCCCCGCCCCCCACTCCCATTCGCTGCCCCAACCCTCCTCCCAGCCGCGCCTCCCTCCCACCTCCCTACTTATGGCGGCCGCTGCGCGGCCGCGCCACTGGCGCGCCAGAGGCAAGCCCGTCTGCACCCGTCCGCGCTTGGACCACGCCCAGCACCAGAACCCCTGGTCCCCGCGAACGCCACGACGCCAGCACCCTCCACGCACTCAACACCAGCCGAGACTGCAGCTGCTTCCAGGCTGCCCCGAAACGCACCCACGGACCTTTCTCCTGTCGCACCTGCAGCTTCATCTGCGACAGAGCCACCAAACCACCAAGGACCGAACCCAACCACCTCTGCTGCACTCTCCTAAACACGCGCTCTGCACGCAAACACGCCGTCGAACTCTGGGACCTGCTCGACACCTCCACCCCAGACGTTGCCTTCCTGACCGAGACCTGGTGGAACGACTCCTCGGCCCCCGACATCGCCATAGCCATCCCAGACGGCTACAAGATCGCCCGCAGAGACAGCACCAACAGAACTAAAGGAGGAATAGCCATCATCCACAAGTCCAGCCACAAGGTTGCCACCGACTCAGACGACACCCTCAGCACCACCGAACACCTGCACGTCCGGATCCACACTGACCCCAACAACACCCTCAGAGGACCACTAGTCTACAGACCCCCACGACCCCGACCACGGTTCAGCGACTCCATCGCTGACCTCGTCAGCACCCACGCACTCGCCTCCACGGACTACATCCTCCTCGGGGACCTGAACTTCTACCTCGAGAACAACAACGACGCCAACTCCACCACCCTGATCGACAACCTCGCCAACCTCGGCCTCAGACAACTCGTCACTACTCCCACCCATGCCGCCAGCCACACGCTTGACCCCATCTTCTCCACAAGCACCCATGTCTCCTTCGACCGCACCACCAAACTCCACTGGACGGATCACTGCTGCATCCATTTCACCTCCAAGAAGCCCACCACACACCACCCCATCCAACAGCTGCCCTGACGCTGCTGGAACAAAATTACAGAAGACCAGGTAGCCACCACCCTCGCCCAGAACCCACCCACTGACCCCACCAACCCGGACGCCGACACCCGCAACCTCAGACAGTGGATCAATGACTGTGCCAACACCCTCGCCCCGCTCAAGAAACCCTCCAACAGCCACTCCAGCAAGAAAGCCACCTGGTTCACCGAAGAACTCCAGACTTCCAAACGAGCCTGACGGAAAATGGAGAAGAAATGGCTCCACGAACGAACACCGGACAGCCACGCAGCCCACAAGGACGCCACCCGCAGACATCACCATCTCATCAGATTAGCCAAGAGATCCTCCTTCAAAGCCCGCCTGGACAACAACGCACACGACAGTAAAGAGCGCTTCAGCATCGTGAAGGAACTCTCCAACCCCAGTGCCAACGCCAACGACATCCCGCCCTCACAAGAACTGTGCGACTCGCTGGCCACCTTCTTCCACCGCAAGATCGCTGACATCCACAACAGCTTCAACAACACCATGACCACCCCGACATCGTCAGACCCCACCCCCCCTACGAACACCACCCGCATCAACCGCCTGACCTCCTCGACCAACGTCAACAACGACAAACCACACAAGACCATGAACTCCATCCACTCAGGATCACCATCAGACCCCTGCCCACACCACATATTCAACAAAGCAGACGCAGCCATCGCACCCCAACTACGGAAAGTAATCAACATCTCCTTCGAGACAGCTACATTCCTGGAAAGCTGGAAGCACGCCGAAATCAACGCCCTTCTCAAGAAGCCTAAGGCGGACCTCAAGAATTTCAGGCCCATCTCCCTGCTCCAGTTCCCGGCGAAGGTCATCGAGAAAATCGTCAACACGCAACTGACCCGCTACCTCGAGGACAACGACATCCTAGACCCATCCCAGTCCGGATTCCGAAAAAACCACAGCACGGAGACAGTCCTCATCGCCGCCACAGACGACATCAGGATCCAACTAGACAACGGCGAAACATTAGCCCTCATCCTCCTGGACCTGTCAGCCGCCTTCGATACGGTCTGTCACCGCACACTAAAGACACGCCTCCAAGAAGCCGGAATCCAAGAGAAGGCCCTGGACTGGCCCACATCCTTCCTCTCCGGCAGAACCCAGAGCGTCCGCCTCCCCCCCTTCGGCTCCGAAGCCACCGACATCATCTGCGGTGTACCCCAGGGCTCATCCCTCAGCCCGATGCTGTTCAACATCTACATGGCCCCCTTCGCTCACGTCGCCCGCCAGCACAACCTCAACATGATCTCCTACACCGACGACACCCAGCTCATCCTCTCCCTCACCAATGACCCGCACACCGCCAAAACCAACCTCCACGAGGAAATGAAGGCCGTCGCCGAATGGATGAGAGGCAGCCGACTGAAGCTGAACTCGGACAAGACGGAGGTCCTCATTCTCGGATCCACCCCCTCAGCCTGGGACAACTCCTGGTGGCCGACCACGCTGGGAACAGCACCGACACCCACCGACCACACACGCAACCTAGGAATCATCCTCGACTCCTCCCTCTCCATGTCGAAACAGGTCAACGCCGTCTCCTCCTCCTGCTACAACACCCTCTGCATGCTCCGCAGGATCTACAAGTGGATCCCCACCGAGACAAGAAGAACGGTGACACAGGCCCTCGTCAGCAGCAGGTTGGACTACGGCATCGCACTCTACGCAGGAATCCCGGCCAAACACCTGCGACGACTGCAACGCATCCAAAACGCCTCCACCCGACTGATCCTCAATGACCCCGCCGCAGCCACATCACCCCCCACCTGAGAGACCTTCACTGGTTCCCCGTCGACAAGAGGATCACCTTCAAGATGCTCACCCACGCTCACAAAGCATTCCACAACACCAGACCAGCCTACCTCAACAGCAGACTCAGCTTCTACACCCCCACCCGCCAGCTCCGCTCCGCCCACCTCTCCCTCGCCGCCGTGCCCCGCATCCAAAGAACGACCTCCAACGGCAGATCCTTCTCCTTCCGCACCGCCAAAACTTGGAACACCCTCCATACCCACCTACGACAGACCCAAGACCTGCTCACCTTCAGAAGACTCCTCAAGACCTGGCCCTTCGAGAAGTAGCAGCACCCCCTCTCCCCAGCGCCTTGAGACCCTCATGGGTAAGTAGCGCGCTTTATAAGTACAATGATTGATTGATTGATTGATTAAGTCTTCAGTCTTCTGCTCCTTTAAACATCCAAACAGCACATCGCCTTGGCCGTCCTCAACCTCACTCTAACAAACCGCGGGGTATAATAATGCTGTTCTGAGAATTCACCAATCTAATGCAAGTGCTGAAGAGTGCCAGAGAGAAACGTCATCTTGTTTGGTCTGGTCACAACATCTTTATTTCTCAGGACCTTTCTAATGTAACCAATGCTAGACGTAAGGAATTTTTGGCACCAGGTCCTAAAATGAGATCTCTGAACATCGGCTATGGCATATTACATCCCTGTCTCTGCAAAATCACCTACAAAGGTGTCTCCCGCTCATTTGAAGACCCGACCAAATTCAAGATATTTTTTCAAACCATCACCAGGACACCTATGGACACAAATATATAATGTTTATATATCTTTATAATGTGTTTATTAACTTCCTATGTTTCTAGTTTTATTCACTAATTTTGTTCCTTCCATTACAGGTTAAGTGGTTGGAATGTTCTCCGTTTCTTTTTTCCTCCACTGTTGTTCTTGTATTCGAGTGCTGACATGCCTGTCTCACTTCTTATTCTCTTTTTCCTTCAGATCTGGCTTCATGTTCTTGACCTGTCTCTTTTTTTTTCTATCTTACTTACTCCTTTTTCATTCCCTCTCACTAACCCCTATCCTTTCCATTTCAGTTTTCCTTTTCTATTCCTTATTTCGTTTTCTTATAACTCTAACTCTACAATTTTACTTGTTTTTTATAACCCCCTTATATTAGTCTATTTTTAATGAACGGGAGCTTTTTGTTTTCATTTTTGTCTTTGCAGTGTGTCTTCAAACTTCCTGTATCCTTGTCTTGATACTACTGTATGTTTAATGTTGCATCGTGGAACGTCCGTGGTCTAGGTCAAATTCCTTTTTGACAAGAAACTCATTGTAATTACACTAAATCAAACAAACTCAAACGCCAATGGGTGGGTCAGCCATTTCATATCACAAATCCTTAAAGCTTCAAATTTTATCTACTGAATATGATACAAGTGGACGATGGGTATTACTTAATGCCATGGTACATAAGAAACAAGTTACCTTCTTTAACATCTATGGACCAGTTAAACCTGACCCAGATTTTTGGAATATGATCAAATTAAAATTGTCTTCCATTACTAATCCCAATATCATTGTTGCTGGAGATTTTAACAATTGGCTAGATCCTTTTTCCGACAGGAAATCTAATTGAAAATTTAAACCTGATAAATCCCACAAAGCATTTCAGTCTGCTATTGCCTCTCGTTTATCTATGATGTATGGAAGACATGTAATCCTGATAAATATGAGTTTACATTATTGTCCAATGTTCATCACACCATGTCACGTATTGATTATATTTTGGTTTCAAAGCCTCTACTCCCCCCTTTCCGATCTTCTGAGATTGGATCTATTTTTATTTCTGACCATGCACCTGTTTCTGCTTCATTTGATCTATCCTTTACTACTTCCAAGCATGCTCGATAGAGAGTCAATAACTCCCTCCTATCTGACCAAAATATATCTGACCAAAATTACGTCTAAGAGGCTACCTCCTTTATAACTGAATTTTTCCAATTTAACAAACCGAGTGATACCTCTATCCACAATGATTGGGACGCTTTTAAAGCCTCTTTCAGAGCCTTTACCATTGCCTACACTGCCAAGAAGAAACAATTACTGAACGCCCACTACCTATCTAATCTACAACATATCAAAACTCTTGAACACGCATATTTTACATCCAACTTGCCCTACACACCTTTGGGATCTTATAAAGGCAAAATCCGATTTAAATAAACTAGCTACTATTCATGCGTGCAACATTTTACTTAAAACTAAGTCTAAATATCATGGGGTCAAAACAAAGGGGGTAGAATGCTGGCCAATTACTTAAAGGTGAAAACGGAAAGGAAAACTACTGGTCCTATTTGCAATACCCTTGCCAACAATTTACTACATTCTGAGTCAGACATTATAAATGCTTTCCGGTCCTAATACAATTCACTATATACGGATGATACTCATCCTTCTGGAAACGATACTCGTTCATTTTTTTATAATCTTCCTTCTCCTCCTTCCATACCGGATGTCATGTCTTTTCTTAAAAAGGATATTTCGTTGCAGGAGATTTTAAATGCCATTAAATCCCTAAAAAAGCCAAGGCCCCTGGTCCTGACTGCTTTTCTATTGAACTTATATCTTCTTTGTCATCCACCTTTGCTCCTCATTTACTTGAGCTTTATTCCTCTTTTATCTCAAAATCGAAACCTGAAGCATCCTTTTTAGATGCTCTTATTGTAATTATGCCCAAACCTGATAAAGATCACACCCTTTGTCAAAATTATCGCCCAATCTCATTAATTAACTATGACTGTAAAATCTTTGCGAAAATTCTTGCCTCTAGACTTGATGATGTTATATCCCTGCTTATCAAACCAGATCAGTCTGGCTTTATCAAAGGAAGGCTCGCTACTTACAACGCTAGAATATTTTCTAACATTCTTACATTTGGGAAAAAATACCCTGACCCTCTAGCCTCACTATCCTTGGATGCTGAGAAGGCTTTTGACCGTATTAATTGGCAATTCATGTTTAAACTCTTCATTGATTTGGATTTGGTTCCAAATGTATTTTTTTTATTAAGTTATTATACTCAGAACTTTGTGCCTGTGTTTCTGTCAATGTTTTTTATCCCCATATTTAAGTCTGCACAGAGGCACTAGAAAAGGTTGCCTTCTTTCCCCTCTTTTATTTCTTCCTTTCATGGAACCTTTTCTCATACGCATTCTTCATAATTCCCTTATAACTGGTTTTCAATACAACTCCCATGAAATAAAATTATCCGCTTATGCAGATGGTATTTTGATCTATCTTTCAAAACCTATCATCTCCCCAACCCCCTTTCTACAGGAGATAGATTTATACTCCAAAATATCTGGATACAAGTGAAACTTCCTAAAACTGAAATGTTATCTTTAAACTCCTTATGCTACCATTACATGTTCTCGGATACCAACTTTAAGTGGTGTCAGTCTACATTCAAATACCTAGGTGTTTGGTTTTCACCTACCATTCCTCAGACCCTTTCCCATAATTTCAGCGCACTAAAACTCAAGATTCATAACCTGCTCTCTTCCTGATCCCCTCTCTTTCTATCCTGGTGGGGCAGACTGGATACTATAAAAATGATGATTGTTCCTCTCATCCTTTTCTTGCTTTCCATTTTACCCTTTAGAATTCCAAATTACTATTTTAACCAAATTAATTCTCTTTGCATTAAATTTCTATGGAAAAACAAGTCTGCTCGCATTGCTCTATCTAAATTAATTAAACCAAAAACTGAAGGAGGTGTACGATTCCCTATTTTAAATTATATCATACTGCTTTTTTAGTTAGACAATTCTATGTCCTAAATAAGCAATATGATGATTTACCGATACCTCACTGGATTACGTTTGAACGCTCCTTGTTAAATGAGTTCTCTGTTAAGGACATTTGTTTTATGTCCAATTGTACTTTTATTTCCAAATATCCCATTTTAAAATATTATCAACACTTGATAGACTCTCTATTCACAGATGATGCTAACTTTAATCAAGCCTTCCTTGCCTCTTACATCTGGTATAATAAATTCATTAAGTTCCGCCACAAATCCATTTACTTCAAACCCTGGAAAGAAAAGGGTATTAGACATGTTCAAATGATATCCCATAACTCTGTCATACCCTTCACTACATTACAAGAACATTATAACTTACCCTCATCATATACATCCCAATACTCACAATTAGCAATGGAACTTGCATCGGTTTGTCATTTAATGATTTTCCTGATGACCTCATTCCCTTTATCCCCTGACCCCCTTGTACAATATCTCCTCTGACCTTTGCCCCAAAGCTTCCCTTATATACAAACTTTTAGCTATCCCAATAATTGATAGAAATCATCAGTCGAACTAGCTTGGGAACAAGACCTTCCGTTAATCCTTTCGACTCAAAGATGGGATAAATTATGGCATAACATTTTTACCACTTCTAGAGCTGCTAACATCACTCATCCTTATTTTTCTTATACAATAGAGTGTTTTGTACACCCGTTTTTATTCATAAGATTAATCCCTCTTCTTCCCCCCTGTGTTGGTCTTGCCTCTCCTCTGATGCTACACTATTGCATTTAATTCATTACTGCCCCAATGTTTTTACATTTTGGAATTCCATTTGGTCCACGTTCTCTATGATATTTCAATGTTGTACTCCATTATCAATTCAAAATGTTTTTCTTGGATCCATGTCTGATGATTTTTGCAACACCTCTTTAAAACTGAAACTGCTTGATCTTTTTATTGCTCTTGCTTTTAAAGTTATTTTAACTTGCTGGAAAGATAATTCTAAAATATGTACCTTAACATGGTGGAATCTTATTTGTAACGAACAGAGAATTTCTACTGTCTTTGCGCTAACACTATCACAGAAAATTAAATACGATTTACTATGGCTCCCTTTTACTTCTTTCTTATCTTCACACCCTTCTTTACACTAATTCTTTTTACCACCATCCCCCTTCTCCTTTTGTTTTTTTTCCTCTGCATTCATTACTGTTGCTATATCTGTATACATGATGTCTTTATAATGTTAATTCCTCACCCTATGCCAAGTATTACTCTGGTACTTTCTTTTTATATCAATAAAAATGTTTGAACTAAAAAAAAAAGTCATTGATGCCACCAACTGGGCAGATATGATCCTGGGGATCGGACTAGGAAGGTTTTGTGGTGAAGCAGGGGATTGTGGCTTGGCTCAACTTCTGGCCATCCGAACCTCAGGGTCAGGGTGAACTGCGTCCTTGGCCCCGCAGAGGTTGCTGAAGTTGTGGGGCTCTCTGGCTCTTTAAGGTTGGCATGGTTGTAAGCCACTTCCATAGCCACAAAAAGAGCGATAAGCAGACACAGGCCGGGATGTTGTTGTGAGGCCTAAGGCTTTGGCTGTACCCTGTGAGTCCTTAAAACGCTTAAGCGCTGCATCTGCTTTGTCTCCGAAGAGACAGGAGCCATCAAAGGGCATGTTCATTGGGTTTGGTTAGACATCCCCCGAAAATCCAGACGTCCTCAGCCAGGTGTGGCATGGTATGACCACAGTCGAGGAAATCGCTCTACCTAGCAAGTCTGTTATGTCAAAGCCGCATCAGATCGCACATCGCTGCATCTCTCTTGTCTGAAATTTCTTGGGAGAGCAGAACCTGGTCCTCCTCCAAGGCTCTGGGCAGCACCTGCATAACTGTATACCATATCGAATGGGAAAACGACTCAAAAGGCATGCGGTGTTCACAGACCTCAATGCTAGACGGGTGGAAGAGAACATTTTCTTCCCAAAGCCTTCCAGTCTTTTAAATTCCCTGCCCGGGGGTGCGAAAGGGAACGTGCCGCGAGAGGTTAAAGCTTGGACCACCAAGCTTTGTGGGTTGGGGTGGCCGGTGAGGAAAGCTGGGTCACCTGTTGCAGGGTGATGACGGCAGGCAATCATTCTGTTAATAGGGTCCCTTGTGCTGGACCAGGTGCCCAGAATAACGTCTGCCAAGGCCTCATTGAAAGGTAGCAAGGGTTCCGAGGCGGAGACACCAAGCTGCAGGGCTTCTGCCAAGACATTGGTCTTAACTGCCACTGTAGGAAGCTACAGGTCCAAGACCTCCGCAGCCCTACGCACCACCTTTACAGATGATGTCCCCTCCTCCGTAGCTAGGTTAGGGGGAGACAGCATGCCAGAATCTGGTGAGGTGCCCAGGCCTCTGGCATCACCCAGTTCCTCATACCAGTCCATATACTGAGGTTGCGGCATTTCAAGGGGATCCTGCTCCCCTTTCCAATCCTTCTCATCCATACTTAACCCTTCAGAATAGGGCAGGTTGAACAGTATAGAGCCATACAGCTCCGTTGGCGCAGGACTCGTCATCAGTGGACGCCCGACCGATTCAGTGTCATCTGGAATGACGATTGGGGAGCCACTGCCGGTGGGCTCCGGCAACGCTGATGACCTCGGCGCCAGATGCGGCACCAGGGAAGCTCATTGAGGGACGACTGGTGCCAGTCCGGACCCAGGAACGGGTCCAGGGGGAGGCTGTGGTGTCGCGGCCAGATCCGAAGTCACAGAACCTACAGGGACTCCTTCATCTAAGCCTGCCAGCACGAGGGCACGCCAGCAGGATCAGGATGCCCAAATATGGCGTACATGGCGTCATAAAATTCCACTATGTGATGGACGAGGCAAAGTAGAAGCACGCTGCGACTTCTTGTGCTTTTTGTTGTGCCTCTTACCAGACCTCAATGACTATGATGCAGAGGACTTTGAACCACCGAAGCAGTGCTCGGACCTTCCTCTCAACCTAGACCGGGATCAGGAGCGAGATCGGCGAGGTGACCTTCATGGCACCGAGCTTCGATCAACTTTAGGGACTGCTCCCTCAAACCCTTTGGCGCCATGGTCCAGCAATCGGCGCATGACTTTGTGCTGTGGTCGCAGTCCAGGCAACAGAGACACACTAAGTGGGGGTCCATGACCGACATGGTGTGGTGACAGGTGCCGCACAGCTTGAACCCCACGGTCTTCTTGCTAGACCTCCCTAGTACACCAAAAGGAGTCGACAAAAAGTTGAAAATAGTCTGTCAAAAATGACAGGGGGTAAGCTCTCTTTGACGGATCTGCACTGGCTGTAGAACACCGGAACTCGCTGCATACCCACAGCGTAGGAACTCACACAGCTCTTAGTAACTACCAAAACCCGTCTCCAACTCTTGAGTGGTTATTTAATCCTGCTTGAGCAGAGTGTCGTCTTATACGACATCAGTACGATTACTCAACTTCTTTTGTTCAACTTTATCTAAATCACAGGGCTTTACCCAGAATATGAATTTACACCCATTTGGGTTTTACCCGTTGCATACTCGCACAGTTGAATCTTAAGACTATGTGGTGAGTTACGATTATTTATTTCTTAAACTTACCAAGCATAGATTTAACTGATATTTAATTCTTCTGTGGATATGTAGACGGTGACCTTAAATCTCTGGTCCATTACAGAAAGACCTTACTGATCAACAAACCCAAGAACCACATTATCTCCACTGTCACTTGAATTTCGTCGTATAGGGTGAGTGAATACCAAACATTTGAGATTATTACCCTATACTGCTACCTACAGGATATAATGTATTCATATCGCTACGTATTATCTCCATAGGTAGATTTGTGGTTATTGCCAATTGGGAGCCATGGTGTACTCATGTCGGGATTTATGATAAGGAGGTAAAGGCTTCATAGCCATATAGTTTTTTACCTGCATGTGGGTTTGTGCTGTCTCCCCCTGAATGCCCTGATCTTGTGATATCTTACAGTAGCTAAAAGTGCTTATTTCACTTTCATTTGGAATATATGATTTTCAATATCTTTTCTCCCTCCCCTTTTCTCAAAATAATGTTTTTTATTTGAAAGAGAGACTTAACTGATTAACTATATGCAAATGAAATGTGGTGATTTGTCTTGCCTGCACTAAATCTCACTTTGAAGTCACTGGTGGTGGTTATCAGTGTCTCATCAGAATTTTATATTAGACAATTCATTTCTGTTATCTTTCTTGATATTTGCAGCCCTGATGAAGTTGTGATTATGACAAAACATGTGTGGCTACTGTGAAGGATATTGTAAAGAGCCATTGTGATCACAATAAACTACTTGTAAAGAACAAGATTGAAGAAACTACGTCGATTGAAGACTATCGTATTGCTGTAGAATTGTTAAACATAAAAACAATGTTTGCGTGTGCCAAATGGGCATATATAGATTTCTCTGGAACCCCGTAGAGGGGCTCTAACTAATAAGTGTTGGGTGAACCTTTATCCATCGTGTGCGCCATATTTACTTGGCTTGTGCAAAAATTCTGTGTGATAATTCTCTAGTGAGTGCCATAAAAAAGCCCCTCCTCTTGATCTCCCAAGGAGCAAGACTGGACCATCTCAAAAGTCTGCAATGCAAAGTGCACTGCCATGAAAATTCCACACTCACAAGGCTTCTGCAATGTCTTCACTAATAAATTTTCCTCCATAGCAAAGAAACGCTACCTCGGGGGCAAGATAGCAAACAGTCAACATACTAAGGCCTTACCGAAGGAATAAATGCCACATGCAGACATTTATCTCAGGCAGGTGAATGTCACTATATCGTAAGCATTATATGCTGTATTCAGGACATGGACTTTAAGCTCCCCCTATGTTCCACCCATGTATTTTATTGGCTCCTTTCAGTGTCTTTTTAGAATTGTTTTTGTTTCATTGGTTTATTTCTGTAATAGTACCTCCTTCTCCCTCTTTAGTACCTCCTTCCATTCAATTGTAACCTCCCATAAGGACAGCCTCTTTTACATGTGACTTTGCTCGGAACATTTTATTTTCACATTCTCAGCACTCTTTTTTTAATGACTTCTTCAGCGCAGCTGGAGTTGTAGGCGCAATAGCGCTTTCCCCGACCACACTTCCCTGACACGCCCTCTCTTAGGGCAGCAGCTGCCTTCTCCTCCTCCCCTTTAAGATTTGCTTTAATGTATTTACTTTATTAGCATTCGCGGCACGCTGCACTTTAGCTTGACATGTTTTAAAATAAAGCGCGTCATGCCGCGATTGCTACAAAAATAAATAAATAGAAAAAAGGGTGGGTAGCCACAGCATTTTTTTCTATTCATTTATTTTTGTAGCATTGCCAATTGCCACGCTTTAGCTTCACATGTTTAAAGCTAAAGCGCACCGTACCGCGAATGCAACAAAAGTAAATACATTACAAAAAGGTCAGTGGCTGCCTTTACATCATTGTCGAAAATCTTTTTCAAAATGATGGCCGCCCAGCTTTACTTTCTATTTATTTACTTTTCTAGCATTGACACATTGGCGTGCTTTAGCTTTAAACATATAAAGTTCATGCACAGCTTACCGCAAATGCTACAAAAGCCTAACAAAAATGTTTGCTCTTGTTATTGCTCACTGTTATTTTATTCACTTTGAACATCACTTTAAACATAGTGACCGCCCGCCAGTCATTTCTATTTATTTCCTTTAGTAGCATTCGCAGAACGGCACACTTTATCTATAGACATATGAAGTTAAAGGGCAGTGTGCCACAAATTCTACAAAATAAACTCAAAAATGCTCGCTCTCGTGCCTTACACCACTGTGTAATTCTATTCCCATATTAGGTCTCAAGGAAAGGGTGCAGTACCACAGGCTGTTACTGGGTGTCCCTGTGGAGTTGTGAAGATCAGTACCCTTAATGCAAATATAAACAGATAAATTACAGCTGAGCTTACATTTACATTTGTTTATTATTGGAAATGAAATGCTTGCGTTTCAAAAACGCACCATAGTTGTTTATTTTGCTTTATTTCACAAATAAAAATAAATAAACAACAATAGTGCATTTTAAAAATGCAAGCTAACAAAAATCTCACTTCCAATAAAAACAAATGAAAACTAATGCTCAGCAGCAATCTTTCTCTTTATAATTCTGTTAAGGGTGCAATACCTTATTAGGCTAATAGAGGTGGCTTCACAACTCCACAGGGACACCTAGTAACAGCCTCTGGTGCCTCTGGTACTTAACCCTTTCCTTCAGTCGTGGAATTTCATTTACTGTTACTTATGTTACTACTGCGATATTTTAAAATAAAAAAACAGAAACAAGCATTAGCATTTGCAACACCAACAGCTCAAAGTTTCACTAATGTGAGACCTATTGCATTGCGGATGCTTGTTTCCATCGCCTCTGAGCTATGCGCTGTGAGGGTAGTTTACTCTCAATGCACTTTCTCTCCCCATCCTCTTCTCACCACCACTGTTTACAATCATCTCTTTAGCTTCCTTCCTCTTTCTTCTCGTTCTGAGTTTGCTAGACTCCGTGTAATCTCAGCAAATCGTCGGCTGCATCACTGTCGCTGTTGGGTTCACCCTATAGATTATTACCATGCCTGTAACCAGTGAAGGCTATAAGCTGCTCCAATCAGGTTGCCCTGGGGATCCTATAGAGTCTTATCATGCCTTAACCAGTGAAGGCTATAGGCTGCTCCACTCAGCTGCCATGGGGACCCTATAGATTATTACCATGCCTGGAACCAGTGAAGGCTATAGGCTGCTCCACTCAGGTTGCCCTGGGGATCCTATAGAGTCTTTTCATGCCTGTAACCAGTGAAGGCTATAGGCTGCTCCACTCAGCTACCATGGGGACCCTATAGATTATTACCTTGCCTGTAACCATTGAAGGCAATAGGCTGCTCCACTCAGGCTGCCCTGGGGATCCTATAGTGCCTTATCATGCCTGTAACCAGTGAAGGCTATAGGCTGCTCCACTTAGCTGCCTATAGAGCCTTTTCTGCCTTTAAGCAGTGCATATCTTGGGCTAGGTGAATTCTACTGAGAACGTACACCAACAATAAAATGCTGAACTCTGTCTGTCACTGCAAATTTTCAATGAAGAGCGCTGAGTCTGACTTTAGTGGCGGATGTTATTATACCAGGGATCCTTGGATTTGTAATGTATCTCCTTTCTTCTCCGGTAGGTTAGTTTGATTTGTGGGCGGGGCCTACACCCGTTCATGAGTTCCGGCCCTGGGTGCCTGTAACCAGAACGTGCCTGGGTTGTCCATCTATCACTCCTGGATAGACTCTGAACAGTAATACTAGAGCTACAGTTTCCGTGTGCATGGCCATGCCTGAGCCCTCCATACAATCCTGGATTTGCTTCTTGGACGATCGGCGATAAAACTCAAAACCTCTACATGCCTCAGTGCTTAATATGTAAAATAGTTAGTGCCAGGGCCTTATCAGGAGGGCACTGCAGCTCATATCACCCATTGACTCTGCCAGTGCTTCCCACAACAGCGCCAACTTGACTACTAACCCTGGCCCTCTTACAAGTGGGACAGTTTAGACTATTCGAGGCCACCTGAAGCTAGAAGGGTGGCGTGGGTGGCATTCTGTTGTAAATGAAGATACATGTAGGATGTTCCTTTATTAGTGGCTTGGTTCTAGCATATATGATCAGGATAGGAAGAGTAGATAGATGGTACAAAGACAACCCCACCAGGAGCAGGCTCCCAACAGCTCAGCCTGAGTTGACCAACTGCCACTGTAAGCCCAGAGAGACACCCAGGCATTCCATGATGTCATGAAACATTCTACAGAGCTATACAGTGGAGAATAGTAGAGAAGTGATTTACTACACATCTTCCTTCCTTAGGGAACAACAGCAGAAATGAAGAAAAGATATGTAAGACACTTCAAATATGACATTAACATGAAAGTACAACAATGAGATGTACATATCCAATAGTGAATAGAGACAACAGAACATTGCATTACTACAACACACCCCATCCCCCTCCCTTAGGGAAGCATGGCTTAGATGAATGAAACCCATGCAATGGAGAGTGGTCACAGCCACAACTTCCCCAAACACGGGTACCCCACACAATAAACACCCTGGTAAAAGGTATAACTGAGGTAAGATACAGTCCAGAAGAGTGCAACCTCCACAAAAACAACAATACACCAGGGAGAAGGCATGCTGACACTGATAAAAATTCGTTAAGAGTAAAGTAAGAGAACTAAATACTTCTCACACAAAGTCCCACAAACCTGAAACACTTGACCACGAGTTCCAAGTAAGTGAACTTCAACCGCATAGTGACAACATGAAAAGATGCCCCATGGGCAGTAACCCTGGGAACTAACCAAACAACCTCCACCAAAAACCCGACACAGCGTACTACACCTGGAGAAAAAAACACAACCTTCTCTAAACAGAGTACAACACAGAGTACTCTTCCTGGAAAACCAAACTACAACTTCCCCTAAAAAGAATACACCACAGGGTACTAACCCTGGAAAACTAGAGGCACCCCCACAACCTTCCCAAAGAAATACTCTGGAAAAGAACAAAACCTCCCCTAATAAGGGTACACTACAGGGAGAAGTGCCCTGGAAAAACTATCCAAAAAAACACTATGGAAAGTTGGAAACAAAAATACATAAATAAATAAATTAGAGGCGAATAAATAAATTAGAGGCGTTGACTACCCCCACAACCCGGAAATGAGTACACACTACATACGAAGACCAAATCGGGACACACACCGCCCAAAGGTCCACTACACCAAATCGGGACACACACCGCCCAAAGATCCACTACACTTGTGAGCTATACGTAACACACGCTGCCTAACACATAAGAAAAACTGAAATGGAGCACAAACAACTGACTACCCACAAACAACACAGTTTCCCCTAAATAGGGTAAACCTAGACAGGTAGACCACAGGGTGCTCACCGATATGGAGTGTAAAGCACCCCTAACTTAAAACTACAACCTCTCCTAAATAGGATACATCACCTTGGAAAAATTACACAACCTCCCCTAAATAGGGTACACCAGAGAGTACTAACCCTGGAAAATATTTCACAACCTCCCCTAAATAGGGTACACCACAGGGTGCTAACCCTGGAAAACTGCAACTAAATTAGAAGCATTGACCACCCCCCACACTCTCCCCTAAGTAGGGTACACCACAGGATATTCGCTCTGGAAAACCATACAACCTCCCCTAAAGCTACAACCTCTCCTAAATAAGATACATCACCTTGGAAAATTACACAACCTCAATAGAGTACACCACAGGGTACTAACCTTGGAAAACATTTCACAACCTCCCCTAAATAGGGTACACCACAGGGTATTCGCCCTGGAAAACCACACAACCTCCCCTAATTAGGGTACACAGAGAGTAAGCGAGTAAACGTCAGCCTAAAAAACAAGTTGAGGCACTGACCGCCTAGAAACAGCTAAGCATTAATTGCCCACTGAAGAGGCTATGTTATAAACTGAGTGCCCCCACAAAAGAAAGATATGCACAAATACAGAACATGAATCATCAGTATAAGCATTACCCCAGGTCTCTACACACAACTCCATTCTAGCTTGAAGTTTCTTCTTTTTTTTTAAAGAGTGAACACTTAGTCCTGGTTGCCATGCTCTTAACTAAGTCCATGGCCGGTTCTGGGACCTTTGTCCCCCACACGATACTGGTTGTGAAACCTTTGTCTCCTCCAGGTTCTGGTTTGGCACTCAATAACCATTTCCTTGTTTTCATCACCTTTAAGTAGCAAATTTGCTAATTACCAGCTCTCAATGTACCAAAATTGCATCCAAAATATTTTAGATGGATATTAACATCATGCAAATTTGCTAATTACCAGCTCTCAATGTACCAAAATTGCATCCAAAATATTTTAGATGGATATTAACATCATGCATTCCGCCAGTGTAATTGCGTTACTCATGGCAGTGATTGAGAAATATCTCATCATGCGGACAGAATTGAATGAAATCTCTTCAAGTTCAGCACCCAAATCAAATGTATAAATATGACTGAAAACGCAATACACCACCAGCACTACAACAGACTCCTTTTCAATACTTCATCCCCTGCGCTTTGACATTCTGGCGGTATCAAGAGGATCAAGAGGATACTCCTTTTAGGTCTACTTCAATGACTTTGCTTATTTATGTGCTTTTGAAGATAAGCATCAAAACAATATCTGTTCCTGTTCTTGACATACCTGGTTTTAAACTCTCTGTCCTTGCTCTGTGTTCTTTTCCACAGTATTATACCTGTCTAGTTCCGAACTTACAGTCATGTCATGTGAACTTCAACCTCTCCAGACATATTCCCGTGGAAACTTGAATTATGAGTGTACTGTCTGTCCTACCACTGTCCTACCACCCAGCAAATACTTTTAAAATAAATAACAATGTATTTTCCTGTTCAACGAGCTCTTAGATGTATAATTGAAAGCTCCACAAGGTGGCAGTGTTGTAAGAGATTTGACGCTGTAACAGTCTCTATACATCCTTATAGGTGGAATGCAGCGTACACACAATAAACATCAGGCTTGACACTAAGTTGAATGTGTTGCGATTCCGATTTCCTAGAAAATTCTACCGAAGCACAGCATTCAAACAAAAGAGCAGCAATTACACACTGTTTCCTTTCCCCACGTTTAACTGCTCTATCTGGTTTATCTTTCTGTTAATTACACTACGTGTTCCGGTAACCTTGGGAACAAAATATCCAAAATAGCTGCTCAACATTGCGTGACATTGCACCATGACACACTGAAAATCCTTCTCGGGCCAGATTCTGGATACTGATGACGTAGCACTGTGAGTGCGCCGGTTCTCCACTAGAACATAAGGAAATCCCACGACATCATCAGCACGAATTTCCCCCCCCACCTACCACCTTGAACCAACGTGAGTACTTCCAAGCGTGTGAATCGCTGTATGCGTGCTGACCACCAGCGCCAAGATCCACGACAAAAATGTACAAAGTTCGCAAACTCCAACAAACCACGAGACTCGTAGTTATGGTAATGAAGTGAAGCACAATGCCGGAAGAGTAACCATAACGACCATCAAGATGGCTGTGACAACGTAATGTGCGTGAGGACGTGGACAACGCTTAGACGTCTGACACACGGAACAGGAAGAACGTAGAACGCTGTACCCTCGAGGCTCCACTGTCACCAGAGAAGATTCTATGATGTCACCAGATCAAGGCAAGGAATCACAGACGACGGACCTCCCCACGAAGTAACTGCCACTGCCAGGGACTGCCTCAGGTACGCCGATGAGTTGCTCTCTCCTCTTTTTACTGCGCTCTGGTTCGGCACGGTGAGCGGCTAAATTTCTGGTACCTCAAAATTAGGGACACGCACACCTTAACGGGTGTCAGTCAGAACGGTCTGCTTTGCGTTAGGAAAACAGTCACTGATCAGATGGCTTGCACAGGGACACCCAGGCATAGTAAGACTGGTCCTGTTGTTGCTTGCGGCTAGATCATTCAACAGTAAATAATTAAGCAGAACGTACAAGAAACCAACACCTTCACTGAACCAATGGCCTGTCCTGCATGCAGCTTTACCAAACAAACACAGTAATTGCCGATTTCCACACCAGTTGAATAAAAGTTGCTCACTGCAGGATGCTCAGACTGTCCCAAGAAGTTTCCCTTCCATTTTAAAATACACTGCTGCTCTCACAATAAGACTTTCTTTGAACTTCGATAGCCCTTTGGTGGCAATTGACTGAGAGCGCAGACAAGACACAACACTTCCAGGCAGACTGAAGACTCAATACCGCAGGCTTGTTGTCTGAGATTGTACGCTCTTAAAGTCTTAAAGGTGACAGCAGACTCCTTAGAAGACAAACGCCCAGGTTGCAGGCTGTCCAGATGGTACAGGACACTGGTGGGGCTGTCCAGGGCGTTACCTCTCAGTTTCAATTGACGTTTTGAAAGTCCTGAAGGTGTTTAACTGCTTGTCCTTCAGTTCCTTGATTGACCTTACTCCTTACTACACACGTAGGTTCAAAATCGTCGCCAAAGATTGTTGTAAATGAAGATACAGAGTCCATCTGTACATGTAGGATGTTCCTTTATTAGTGGCTTGGTTCTAGCATATATGATCAGGATAGGAAGAGTAGATAGATGGTACAAAGACAACCCCACCAGGAGCAGGCTCCCAACAGCTCAGCCTGAGTTGACCAACTGCCACTGTAAGCCCAGAGAGACACCCAGGCATTCCATGATGTCATGAAACATTCTACAGAGCTATACAGTGGAGAATAGTAGAGAAGTGATTTACTACACATTCATTATTCATTCTTAATGTATAGTGCATAATTAAACACTTTTGTTGTGCTCATCTCATCATTAGACAGACAGCGCCACCATGTAGTGCGCTGTTATTAGTGCCGGTTTTGAGAATTAAGTGCTGATGCCCAGCATCGGAAAACACCGGCTCAAATTAAGCACTGGTGCCACTGGTTAAATAATTCTTACTCCTCTAGATACCTACAAACCCTCCCCACGCTGAGGCTCTGGTGGCTTCGATAACATCTCCACAATGAGCTGTGCGGTTGCTGCATTCTTTCCGGGCTCTGTCTGCTGCACCGATTTAGTTCGGTGAGAATGCACGCACATAGTAGCTGGGGCTGAAGTTTGTCAACCTTCCTTTACTATCAACTCCTTTGCTATGTTTTTATCACATTATAAGAATATAAATATTTTGGATCGGAATATACTGAATTGCAAAAAAATGGCTCCAGGAGGTTGAACACCAAGGGCACAGTGCACAGTGTCATCTTAAGTGTCACCTGATCTCTGTTGGAATACTTTCCGACTATGACGTGGCTGCTGCCCACCAACACATATACAATGACAATCAGGACGCTTCCCAATATCAGTACAATTCATATACAGCACACTGGGTTCCGAGTACTATGGGGAAGACAAATGGCCCATGAAATAGACAGGTTCATGGGACGTAGGTGACGTGACACCCAGATCTGCCCATTGCGTGACAGGCTGGCCTGCCATGCCCTGGAATAGCTAGCCATGTGCTGGCTGTCACCTGAGTTAAAGACACAGTGTACTGACAATCTCCGTGATATTGTTGCAGAAAACACGGTGCACAGAACCTTTTACTCGATCTGATTATTGCCTCTAATCCAGCGATGCAACAACATTCAGTATTAGGGAAGCTCGTGAGGATTGCTCGTAGCAATGGATGTAGATAATTGCACAGGTGGCTTTAACAAGACCAGAGAGGCTTATGAACTCAAAACAGATTTGTAATGACAGCAGGGCCCAACGACTAATCTGTGATAGCAACCAGAGCAGGGAGAATCAAAGCTGCAGCTTCTAATTGTTAACAATAGCACCACTTGAATGGGAGAGAGAAAGACGTCTAGCTGGCCCTTGATATCTGGAGTAGGGATGAAGCTAGACTACTACTTGATTATACTTAGTAATTTGGTGGGTGGAAGGAAGGAAGCAAACTCGGCAATCCGCTGGCAGAGGGAGTGGTTATCAGGTGAAGCAGTTCGCGAACATTCCCGCCCAGACCCTCAGCTCTGTTAGCCCTCTCTTAGCCCACTCTAGCAAAAACAAAAGCCACGGACAGAGGGGGATATTATCAAGCACGGCGTTAAAATTATCGCTAAAGCTAAAGCGGCGATAATGGGCTTGATAATATGCCGTCGAGAGTTCCCATAGAAGCCCATGCTCTGGTGTCAACATGGGTTTCTATTGGAATTCTCTGCGGTATCAAGCCCTGCAGAGGACACTAGAAGACTATTACTAACCATCAGCCTCCCAGGTGCCTAGAACCTGCAACTCTATTAATACAGAGCATTTGAAATGGCAGGCCACAGGGAAACAGTCGAAGATGGGTAGGACAGTCAGAAAAACTCACGGTCAGTTTGGTCAAGAGAAGAAAAGATTGGAACAATAATACGAGTTGAATGACAACACGGTAAGGAACACTCACCACCTTATAATCACATACAAGAGAAATACTCTAGGATTTTTTTCAAATGTATAATGTATACAAGCATTCTAGTAGGATAACTTACATCTGTGGGAAACATATATACAAACGTAAATAAATTACAGCTTTGTTCTGCTGCAGATTTACATGTGTTACATGTGAGTCAGACAATTTAGCATCATATGTTTTTGCTTGTCTCCTAAAGGTATCTACTTTAGTGAAAAAATCCTGGAGACTGACTGTTTTTTTGGTCATTGCTGTTTTCCTCTACATGGTAATTGCTTTAGACTTAAGGTTAAACTGAGTTAAAATGTGATACTTGTGCAGTTAAAATGTTTTTAATAACAATTCGTATTTGGTAGGTATATTAACGATCATTTATCTTAGTTTTTTCGAAACTCTTTAGAGAATCATAGAAGAGAAGAAAATCTACAAGCTGCAAATCTAAGCGAGTTCGGTAAGTGAAATGTGTTTACCTATACCTGTCTCAAACGGACAAGTTACCTTCGGTAATGCTTTATCTGGTTCCAGGCATTAGGCTGTATCCGGAAGATTTTTCTTAGCAGTACCCCTTCGCCCCAGTAGGTGGCACCGGTCAACTCCACGTGAGGCCGTAGGTATCGAATTCTCTAATTCGTAAATTAGGAAGTTAGGCCAAGCAAGGGCGACCCACCCCCCTCCCCCCCCCCCCCCATGCAGGGGTACACAGTTTGATCTGCGGCATCAGGCTGACTCTCCAGGTCCAAGTAAATGTATCATGGCACGCGTCGCGTTTCAGGAAACAAGACCGAGATCTGTGAGTGCACGTATTGAAAATGTTGTGGATGTTAGGGGAAGATGGCCCTTCACTGTAGTTCATTCTACTGGTGACATATTTTGAGATAATAATTTATTAGGCAAATGATTTAGCAGCGCTCATCCCGTGTGGGTAGAGATATGATTTTCAATGTCTCCACCTGCTTGAAGAGATGGCAAAACTCACATATTGTACTTTCTTTGATGGGGTCTGCATTCATAATTTTAACCTGCGTTTCAGACGAATATCAATCAGCCTTTTGGGGCAGATTTATGAGGCCCTTGCGCCTCATTTACGCCGCCGTTGCGTCACTTTTGTGACGCAGCGGCGGCGCAAATTCTGCGCCATGCTGCGGGGTATTTACAACGTGACGTATCTGGGAGATGCGTCACGTTGTAAAGCCCTGCGCCAGCAGTAGGCGTACCTGTGCAGGGGGGGGGGTGTTCCATCGCAGGAACGCCTCCTAAAAGTGGCTGAGTAAAATCTACAAGATTTCACTCAGTCACTTTTGAGCCCATGCTGCGTCAAAACCCTGCGCCTGCTTGAAGCAGGCGTAAGGATTGACGCAGCATTGTGAAGATAGGTCCCCCCAAAGCATTGCTGGAGCTGCGTCGCGCTTGCAACGCAACTCCAGCAATGCGCCACCTTTAAGGCACAGATGCATCACGCATCTGTGCCGTTTTTGCCCCATGGTGCGCCGCATTGTAAATGCGGTGCATCCATGGTGGCGGAGCTGTGGCGCACAATAACTGGCGCATCCCTGCTGATATGCAGGGATGCGCCAGTTATCATAAATCTGCCCCTTAGTTTCTTAGTAACAGCTCACATTGTTTTCGCCATCGTGTGGCTTTACCCGCCCACAAAAGGGGCGCCCTCCTTGTCAGCTGACAGGTAGATCCTTCTGTATAGAGAGATGTTAACGTTGTGTGGAGATACCCACATTATAACACAATAGCAGCAACGGCAATTAAAATGCCCTGAGTAAAGGGGTTTAGCTAATTAATTAACTTCAGTGATCAAATGTATGAACGGTTGAAAACAAATTCAGGCAGCGTTTCGTGCCCTGCTCCCTGCATCCTGGTAACGGAACTATGGGGCACCTGTGGCGCTTCGCTCAGTTCACAATATCTTTCGTAGAGTGTTTTTGGTTGTCTTTCCTAGCATAGCAGTCTCGTTATAATAAAATATCTAGATTGAGTCTTTTTTTCCAATTACTCTATTTCTATTATTAGGTGCTGTCTGCCATCTGGGGGTCATTTTGTAGAATGGCATGTTTTCGTTGCAAATGAGCTATGGCCATCGTACAAAACGCCATTGTTCTAGCGGAAAATGATACTTAGGGTGGGTTTCCCTCCAAAGCTTTTGCTTATGCTGTGAAGATAGCATAATGGCCCAAGGAAATTTCGCAAATAAAACTCAAATCATGTCATTTGATTCATAAATGAATGCATTGCAGCAGCAAATAGAATACAAAAATTGTAAGCTTTAAAAAGATTGTTCAGTGTGGGAATGTCAAAAGTCATTGATGCCGGCGTGGCTTACGAATACAAGACTCTGCGTTAAAACTTGCTGACACTTCCGCAAACCAAATTGACAGCATCCCGCGGCCTATCACAGCGCTGACCTTGTGATCCAACCTCAACTGTGACAAAGCGTCACACATCAATAAGACAACCTAAACAGCGACTAAAAAACTCAAAATGAATGTGGAGTAATGAGGCTATCGCCTCGGTATCCAAAAACTCACTACTGACAGATGGAATCTGACAGGCGAAAACAAGACACACGGATGGAATGTCAAAGTCATTGATGCCGGCGTGGCTTCCGCATCCAGGCAAGATGGCGGCGACTTGCTGACCTCCGTCTTTTCACGGAGAGATGGAATGGAATTTCAACCACATTGAGATCACGCTTAGTGCCTCCAAAGCGGGTCTCTAGAAGAATATTGCAGTGCCATGCTTTTGAGCTGAGGGGAGACGCAATTTCCCAATTTTTCAGCATTTTACACCGCAACAAAGTCTTCTCCTCATCACGAGCGGCCGCCATTTTGAGCAGTGCAACGCTTGTGCTAATCTTCTCCTCATGTCCCTCATATGAATGGCGATATTTGGATGAGCTTTTCTTCATTTCTCACCATCTTCATGATCCCTCATGTACTCATGACTCCTGCTCTGGTTCTGTTTCAAACCAGTATCAGGGGTTTTTGCCTCTATGACTTTCATTAAAATCCTTCAACCCCACTTAGTCTTAGGGATCTTCCGATGCTGCCACGACGTGGGGATCTAAATTGCTGGACTAATACAGCCACTATTGAAGCTTGGGTTCATTTGGTGCCCACAGAGCAAAGGATTTAATGCTGGTTTTTTGTAACCTTCATATCTCTTTACATAATTCTACTACACATCCATAGCATAAATCATAGTGGAATCAAACTTGCCTCTACTTACCTCTGAGCCTGCTCCTGAGGTGTAGTGCTTGTATTTACAGTTGTAGTGGGGTGGTATCTCACAAATTCTTTCTTACACTTTTATGGGCAGTCTCTCTCCTATTAAAAATCCTCCTCATCGTCAAGCACGCATCACTAAAATGTCCAGCGATTCACTTAACGTTTCTAGGGCATCCTCCTCTGGCACAAAGCCCAAAAGAGTCAAGAATGACCTTCCATCTCTGATTCAGTTATCTTTAAACCTGGTCCTGGATGAACTACGTGTTCTCAAACCATTTATGAGCGCCACCAACGAGAAATTACAGTTAATTGAGGATCGTTGGATCAATATGGAAGTCCAAATCACCGAGATAGAACAGCGTTTGGGCCATATCCAAGACTTGACGACTAAAATTCCTCTGCTGGAACAAGAAATCCCAAAACTTAAGCTTCGTAACAAGGATCTCGAAAATCATAACAGAAGGAATAACATACGTATTCATGGTTTACCGGAGAATATTGAAGGCCCTGACCTCCTTTCCTTCTTGAAGAAATTTTTATCTGCTCTCTTAAGTCTTCAGTTTTCCGCTCCTTTAAACATCCAAAGAGCGTCTCCAACCTCACTCTAACAAACCGCGGGGTATAATAATGCTGTTCTGAGAATTCACCCATCTAATGCAAGTGCTGAAGAGTGCCAGAGAGAAACATCGTCTTGTTTGGTCTGGTCACAACATTTTTATTTCTCAGGACCTTTCTAATGCAACCAATGCAAGACGTAAAGAATTTTTAGCACTATGTCCTCAAATGAGATCTCTGAACATTGGCTGTGGCATATTACATCCCTGTCTCTACAAAATCACCTACAAAGGTGTCTCCCGCTCATTTGAAGACACGACCAAATTCAAGATGTTTCTGCAAACCATCACCAGGACATCTATGGACACAAATATATAATGTTTATATATCTTTACAATGTGTATTAACTTCCTTTGCTTCTAGTTTTAGTCACTAATTCTGTTTCTTCCATTACAGGTTACGTGGTTGGAATGTTCTTCGTTTATTTTTTCCTCCACTGTTGTTCTTGTCTTCGGGTGCTGACATGCCTGTCTCACTTCTTATTCTCTTTTTCCTTCAGATCTGTTCTTGATCTGTCTCTTCTTTTTTCAATCTTCCTTACTCCTTTTTCATTCCCTCTCACTAACCCCTTTCCTTTCCATTCCGGTTTTCCTTTTCTATTCCTTATTTTTTTTTCTTATAACTCTAACTCAACAATTTTACTTGTTTTTTGTAACCTCCTTATATTAGTCTATTTTTAATGAACGGGAGCTTTTTGTTTTCATTTTTGTCTTTGCAGTGTGTCTTCAATGTTCCTGTATCCTTGTCTTGATACTACAGTATGTTTAATGTTGTGTCGTGGAACGTCCGTGGTGTAGGTCATATTACTTTTTTACAAGAAACTCATTGTAATGACACTGAATCAATCAAACTCAAACGCCAATGGGTGGGTCAGGTTGTTTTCTCACATGCTCTTAACGACAAGGGAGATGTAGCCATTTTATGTCACAAATCCTTAAAGCTTCAAATTTTATCTACCGAATATGATACAAGTGGACAATGGGTATTACTTAATGCCATGTTACATAAGAAACATGTTGACTTCTTTTTTACATCTATGAACCAGTTAAACCTGACCCAGATTTTGGGAATATGATCAAATTAAAATTGTCTTCCATTACTAATCCCAATATCATTGTTGCTGGAGATTTTAACAATTGGCTAGATCCTTTTTCCGACAGGAAATCTAATTGTAAATTTAAACCTGATAAATCCCACAAAGCATTTCAGTCTGCTATTGCCTCTCGTTCATGCTATGTAAGACATGTATCCTGATAAATATGAGTTTACATTATTTTCCAATGTTCATCACACCATGTCACGTATGAATTATTTTTTGGTTTAAAAGCCTCTACTCCCCTCGATCCGATCTTCTGAGATTGGATCTATTTTTATTTCTGACCATGCCCCTGTTTCTGCTTCATTTTATTTATCCTTAACTACTTCCAAGCATGTTCGATAGAGAGTTAATAACTCCCTCCTATCTGACCAAAATATATCTGACCAAAATTACGTCTCAGAGGCTACCTCCTTTATAACTGAATTTTTCCAATTTAGCAAACTGAGTGATACCTCTATCCACAATGATTGGGATGCTTTTAAAGCCTCTTTCAGAGCCTTTACCATTGCCTACACTGCCAAGAAGAAAAAATTACTGAACGTCCATTACCTATCTAATCTACAACATATCAAAACTCTTGAACACGCATATTTTACATCCAACTGCCCTACACACCTTCGGGATCTTGTAAAGGCAAAATCCGACTTAAATAAACTAGCTGCTATTGATGCGTGCAACATTTTACTTAAAATAAAGTCTAAATATCATGGGGTCAAAACAAAGCGGGTAGAATGCTGGCCAATTACTTAAAGGTGAAAATGGAAAGGAAAACTACTGGTCCTATTTGCAATACCCTTGCCAACAATTTACTACATTCTGACTCAGACATTATAAATGCTTTCCAGTCCTAATACAATTCACTATATACGGCTGATACTCGTCCTTCTGAAAACGATACTCGTTCATTTTTTGATAATCTTCCTTCTCCTCCTTCCATACTGGATGTCATATCTTTTCTTTAAAAGGTTATTTCATTGCAGGAGATTTTAAATGCCATTAAATCCCTAAAGCCAAGCCAAGGCTCCTGGTCCTGACAGCTTTTGTATTGAACTTATATCTTCTTTTTCATCCACCTTTGCTCCTCATTTACTTGAGCTTTATTCCTCTTTTATCTCAAAATCGAATACTGAAGACTCCTTTTTAGATGCTCTTATTGTAATTATTCCCAAAACCTGATAAAGATCACACCCTTTGTCAAAATTAACGCCCAATCTCAATTCAATTCAATTCAAAGAATCTTTATTCGAATTATAACAATTCATAAAAGCACATCATATATTCACATCAAAGAAAAAACAAATTCCCCAATAATACATATGAGTTAAAATACATCATTATTTACATTTCCATAGTTCTGCGCGCATAGACAGCTGTTTTTAAAAAACTACAAACACGGAAGATTATTTCCTCGTTTCCAAGTGCTAACAATACCTCATAAGATTTGGTTAAACTAATTGGTCTAAATTTTTTAAAATAAGGGATTAAGAACCGCTTTGTATACATTAAGTAAAAATTACAGAGAAAAAAGAAGTGCAAATCGCTTTGTTTACTTTGCCCATTACAGGGACAGCTCGTCATAAGTGCAGTTTCTTGGTACCCCAAAGGGAAATTTAAAAGATACCTAATAGTCCCAGCCCTCAGGCGACATAGAAGACTTCTTTCCCAGTTTGTCAATTGTATAGTAAGATATAATGGGAAGGGATTTCTGGTGGCTGCTATTTCCATATACCTTATAACTGTTGGTTTCTCTTTTTCCCTCCTAAGTCTTTTTTGGCAGAACAGTGCGCTTAGTGCCTCTTTTAATTCAGATTTTTTAATTTTACTGGCATGTGTAGGGTTAATAAAAATATTATCCATGCCTATTTCTCGCAGGTTTGTGTTTATGTAAGATATCCACGGGATCTTCAGCCCCCTATCACAATTTAAACAATCAGTTATTATCTCTTGTGTGAGTAGCGCGGATTTGTTTGTCCAGACCGAGTGCCAAAATAGTACTGGTCGTGAACTAACAAAATCTGAGATAAAATTGAAATCTAATTCATTATGTGTGATGAGATTGGATGTGAAAATTGGCACATTTAATAATCTCCTGCAAAACCGGTTCTCTACCCGCTGGATGGAGATGCTGTTCCCGATGCCCCAGACTTCAGCTCCATAAGTTGCCACTGGCACACATTGGAGTTTGAAGATCTTAGCAATTGCCTTTGTTACTCCCGACCTCTTAGGTTTCGGGATGCTTAAAATTGAGTTTGCGGCCTTTGAGAATTTGCTCGTGGCCTGGGCCAAATGCCCAGACCACGAGCCATTCGCAGCAAAGGTCACACCCAAATACGGGAAAGTATTGGTTGCGATAAGTTTTTCTCCCCCGACTTGTATGGGGCTCAGTCGCCGTTTCCCTGGCCCACATGCCATTATGAAAGATTTTTTAAAATTGACTCTTAAGTCCAAATTATCCATAAATACAGTAAAATTAAGAACCAGAGAACGGAGCGAGTTCGGTGTGCGGCCCATTAGCACCGCATCGTCTGCGTACAGAAGAGTAGGTATTGCTTTGCCATTTATTAGGGGTACGTCTGGTTTGGACTTTGCAAGGTAGTTACTAAGCCTGTTTATATAAATAATAAAAAGCAGGGGTGCTAAAACGCACCCCTGTCTAACTCCTCTTCCAATTTCAATGGGTCCAGACAATTCCCCGCCTACGCCTATTCTCACTCTAGATTTTAGGTCCGTATGTAAAAAAGCTAAAAAGTGGACCAGGGTCGTGTCCATCCCATACTCTAATAAAATAGTCCAGAGTTTAGACCGATTAACCAAATCAAAGGCGGATGACAAATCCATAAAAGCTAAATAAATAGGGACAGAGCGGGCAATATTATATTTATCAATAATTAGTTTGAGGTTGAGGCATTGTTCCACTGTGCCGACCCTTGATCTGAATCCTAGTTGGCAGGGGGATAATATCCCAGTTTCCTCTGACCATGTAATCAATCTATTGTAGATGACACGACCTAATATCTTCAGTGTGTTATCTAACAATGAGATTGGTCTGTAGTTTACAGGATCCGACCTATCCCCTTTCTTATAAATTGGGACTATTATACTAGTACTCCATGTTTCAGGCATTGGGGATTCAGGAAGACTGTTAAAAACATTCACTAGTATGGGTGCCCAGAGATCAGGTTGCCATTTAATAAGATCTATTGGGAGACCATCTGGGCCGGGGGCCTTGTTACCAAGGCTCTGTGCAATTGCCTCCTCTACTTCTCCTTCGGTTATTTTTAAATTAACAGGTATTTCAGGAATATTGATAAGTGGGTCTTTTCCCGGGGCAGCATAAATTTTTGCAAAATGTAGTTCCCAGGAACTAGCAGAGATAGTACAGCTGATTGGTGTAAGTTGTTGGCCCATATTCCGAAGTTCTTTTACTGCTGGCCAAAATAGATTGCTCAATTTACTTCCTGCGGTCAGAGCCAGGGCTTCCCAGCGTTCGCCCAGGAGCATAGATTTCCTTTTCTCTAGGGCTAATTTATAAATCTTCCTTGCTTCACTAACTTTTGCCCTGACTCTAGGAATTTCTATGAGAGTCTTACGTAGGTTCCTATTTGCAGTTGAGCAACTATGATCAAACCACCTGGGGTCTTTAGGGCTCTGAGGGGCCTGGACCGTCAGCAAAGACCTGACTGAGGCACATATTTTGCTAAAATGTGTTATGATTAGCTGGCCACCAGTTGTTTGGTCTAGGCAGAGATCTATGCTCTGCTGATTATCCCCTAACAAAGATGCCATAATTTTTGCTCTATCTATGCCTCTCCATTTTAGCCGCAATTTATCAGTGGATACGCTTAGATCCTTTGCTCCCTGCATCGATCTATAAACCGGTTTGGGGGCTAATTTAAGTGTTACAGTTACGGGGTTATGATCCCCAAAGTCAGTATCCACCGTATCAGTTTCTACTATGCAATCAGCCATACCAGGGGAAACAAAAATAAAATCAATAGTGGAGGTACTAGCTGGTCCTCTATGTGTAGGTACCTGATCCTGCGTTAATTTTGGTCCATGATCCTTTGTGTTACTAAGAATATGATCATCTAGGAGAGCTCTCAATTCCCGACCCCTTTGATTAGCAAGATATCCATTTTGCTGTTGCGCCGATGAAATTATTGGGAGCTGCGCGTTAAAATCCCCAGCCACGACAATTTCAGGCCCACCGATTTCTCCCTGACTATCTACTAACTTGGAAATGAAATCAGACAGTGCTGTAAAATTCTTGTTTGGAACTGATAAAAAATCATTATTGTAAAAATTTATCAGAACAAAAGGATTTTTTTTTTGCTTATACTCAATAGCCTGTATGTTGACATTATCAGTCTTAATGGCCCTGTGGTTTCCCCCGGCCATTATACTGAGGCCAACGAACAACCCACCAACAGCCCGACCATGTAGCGATTTATGCGCTGGGGTGTTATAACAATGAAACCCATCAATATGCAGATTATGTGGTGCCCAAGTTTCTTGGAACATAATTATGTCGTACCTTGTAATTAACTCCACCCAGTCGTTATTTTTTAATCTGGGTTCAAGGCCTGCGACGTTCCAGCTAAGTATTTTTAGGTCATATGCTTTATTCTGACCTAATTTTGGGGGTTTTATAAGATTACTCTTAAAAGAGGGCAAGGCTGTAAGTGGTTTTTTAGTGGTCAATGGTTCGCTAAAGACCACCAACTGCTCTGGATTTACATTAGTCTTACCCTGGTTCCCAAAGGTATTTACAAAAAATGAGTTAGGGCTGACTGGCCACTCGTCTGCTAAACTCAGGGTTGCAGGGGTCTGCTCTTTGTTTATTACACTGTTTTTTGGTTCAAGTGGGTTGACAGTTTGCCACTCGTCTACTAGGCTCAGAATTACAGGAGTGTGCTCTTTAGTTGTTACGCTGCTTTTTAATTCAAATGGGTTGATAGTTGATGGTATCAAAATCTCTACAAACGGTCAATCCACGCCCTCTAAGCCTTGAGAGTTGAGGGCGTCAAAGCGGTTATAAATGGGTATCCTGGATTGCCTGTCGTAGTAGTCAATATAGTTAGGGTGTCTATCCTCGTATAAGGGTGCAAAACGGGGGTGACATCGAACCATGTGACGATTGTCATAATGATCGAAGTGCCTATTTTCTTGAGTAAAGTTCCATGGCAAGTTACTTTGGGGGTGCTGGGAGGGTGGGTAAAAATAGGTGAGATCCACTATTTGAATTCTACTTTCCAAACCATGCTCCCTCCACCCACTAATATAACCTGCCAAGCGTCTGTCTTTAAAATTTACAATAATGCAGTCTCCTTCATAATCCTTTTGTCTCTTGCCCACCCAGTTCAGTCTCCTGACATTAAGTATTTGGCCATTTA
The DNA here is from genome assembly GCF_964204655.1 of Triturus cristatus. Taxonomy (NCBI): domain Eukaryota; kingdom Metazoa; phylum Chordata; class Amphibia; order Caudata; family Salamandridae; genus Triturus; species Triturus cristatus. The sequence goes on along the minus strand of NC_140583.1, from coordinate 576,289,936 downwards.
GATATGGGGGAATAGGTCTATGTTGGGATAGCCAATGGCTTACCTTATTTTTTAATTCAATATAATTCTCCAACTTGCCCTCTCTTAAAGTGGGTACTCCTATCATGACTGCTGTGAAAGGGTACGATTCTGGTGGCAGGTCAATACATGCGTTCTTACTAATTAACCTCAATCTCTCAGATTGTTCCTCAGTGATATTTCTATTACTGGTATTACTGTTGATACAGATCCCGTCTTTCCCAATAGTGTGCTCTGTGCCAACTATTCCAGCCTGTGCCCCGGAATGGGGTTGTACCTCAATTGCTCCGACCAAACTTTTTTGGGGAGCTATTTGCGGTATCTCATTGCCATTATTTGATAGTGTAACTTGCGGAGCTAATTGCTTATATTTACTAGTGTCCATCACGTCTGACGGGATTTCCTCATTGATCCGTTTGTCATTGGCATTATTTTGGTTCTGTGATGAAGAAAACTTAACAAGTATCGTCATAATTTCATTGTTTTGCTGTTCGATCTTCTCCAGCCTTTCCCCTATTGTTTTTATCCTTTCAATAACGGGGAGCATGAGTGACTTCATTAACTGTTCCATTCCAGGCATTAAATTCTTCATACAAAGGTTGTTAGGACTTTCCTGATTACAAGGGATGCTGGCAACAGTTTCTTGGCGTGTGTTTCCCAGAGTTGGTACTTTCTGTAATTGATCTGTGTGTATTATAAGTTGTACTGCCTTATTGGATGTTCTTGGCGCAGAGGTACTATTTCTGCCCTGCCCTAATCCATGTTTGAGCCTTGTATTTTTTGATTTTGCCCTTGGTTTGTTGACAGCCTTCGCCTTTCTTTTGGGTTCCAGTTTGTCTGTACACCCTTTCTCCCTCGAAGGGTTACATGGGATGACTGTGTCAGGTATGTTGATATCATCATTAATAATACAGTCATTCGTCCCCACTTCGCCTTCTGAGATGTTGATGAGTGATGGAGATTCTGTATTTGTTTGGATGTTTGGTGATACTGACAGCCTGCTTTCCTGGGTTATAAAATCAGGTGGGAAAGTTTGTTGGGTTATAAAATCAGGTGGGAAAGTTTGTTGGGAGAGTATAATTTGGTTTGTCTCTCTTACTGGGAAGCCGGCAAAAGAGGCCATGAGAATAGAGTCCTGAGAGTATGCAGTAGTAATAGAATTATTTGCATCGATATTTAAGTCTTCAGTTGGTTGCATCCGTGGGCGTATGCTTGGGGGTAGTGAGAGGCGCCTTTCCGTATTCTCAATTGCGTTGGCCACAACTCCTATAGTTCTTTGTAGCATCCTGTCTATGGCAGTGATGCTAGGGAGTGGTATATTGGCCTGGGCCTTTTTCCTAGAGATTGAGCGAGTTGCCATTGGAGTATTTTTAATCTTACTCATATTATTCCTACTTAATATAGACGTCCCTTAGATAGTGTAAATAAGGCGATAGAGAATCAAGGGATTTGTGGGTCTAGTGTCTGAGATGGGCGCAACAACTGGGAGCTCAAGCCCAATCCAAACAAGTTTAATCTCACATGGGCCACTCTGTTCCAACTACCCACACAAATCAATCAGAGAATTAATAGACTTCCAGGTGCGTCAACTAAGTGTCTCATACAGTCTCAGTGTCCGCCTTCCACTGTGTTAGTACCTAAAGTTAGAATCCTGATGATGTGAGCAGGGCAGAGTAGGGCAGATGGTACGGCCACGATGCACAAATACCTACACGTCGTTAATGAGGGGAAACATACAAGCGTAAAATGACCATGGGCCCACCGGCAACACTTACGAGTTTGATGATCTACAGCTGATGTCAGGGACGTTGCCCAGCCCGGCCTTGATCGGTCCTTGACGGGCAAGGACGGGCTCGCCCTTGGCCCGGGCTTCGCCCGGGCGCAGCCCGCGCGCGTCCCGCGCAGCGGCTCTTCGTCCCAGCCTTTAACCCTCCCCGGCGCAGCCTGATGACGCTGTAGGCAGGCGCCCGGGAGAGGGGATGGTAGTTTTCTCGTGAACCGCCGTTCCCCTCACGGCACTGCAGCAGGCTGCCCTGAAGCTCCGGGTAGGAGAGCCGTTCCCCTCACGGCTGTCGAGGTATGTGGTGACTTCAAGGGTGCCCAGAAAGCCAAGGTTAGCGCGTCCCGCGCAGCGGCTCTTCGTCCCAGCCTTTAACCCTCCCCGGCGCAGCCTGATGACGCTGTAGGCAGGCGCCCGGGAGAGGGAATGCTGGGGATGGTAGTTTTCTCGTGAACCGCCGTTCCCCTCACGGCACTGCAGCAGGCTGCCCTGAAGCTCCGGGTAGGAGAGCCGTTCCCCTCACGGCTGTCGAGGTATGTGGTGACTTCAAGGGTGCCCAGAAAGCCAAGGTTAGCGCGTCCCGCGCAGCGGCTCTTCGTCCCAGCCTTTAACCCTCCCCGGCACAGCCTGATGACGCTGTAGGCAGGCGCCCGGGAGAGGGAATGCTGGGGATGGTAGTTTTCTCGTGAACCGCCGTTCCCCTCACGGCACTGCAGCAGGCTGCCCTGAAGCTCCGGGTAGGAGAGCCGTTCCCCTCACGGCTGTCGAGGTATGTGGTGACTTCAAGGGTGCCCAGAAAGCCAAGGTTAGCGCGTCCCCAATCTCATTAATTAACTATGACTGTAAAATCTTTGAGAAAATTCTTGCCCCTAGACTTGATGATGTTATATCCCTGCTTATCAAACCGGATCAGTCTGGCTTTATCAAAGGAAGGCTCGCTTCTGACAATGCTAGAATGTTTTCTAACATTCTTGCATTAGGGAAAAAATACTCTGACCCTCTAGCCGCACTATCGTTGGATGCTGAGAAGGTTTTTGACAGTATAAATTGCCATTTCATGTTTGAAACTCTTCATTGATTTGGATTTGGTCCCAAATGTATTTCTTTTATTAAGTTATTATACTCAGAACTTTGTGCCTGTGTTTCTGTCAATGTTTTTTTATCCCCATATTTAAGTCTGCACAGAGGCACTAGAAAAGGTTGCCCTCTTTCCCCACTTTTATTTCTTCCTTTCCTGGAACCTTTTCTCAAATGCATTCGTCATAATTCCCTTATAACTGGTTTTCAATTCAACTCCCATGAAATAAAATTATCCGCTTATACAGATGGTATTTTGATCTATTTTTCAAAACCTACCACCTCCCTAACCCCCTTTCCACAGGAATTAGATTTATACTCCAAAATATCCGGATACAAGTTAAACTTCTCTAAGTCTGAAATGTTATCTTTAAACTCCTTATGCTACCATTACATGTTCTTGGATACCAACTTTAAGTTGTGTCAGTCTAAATTCAAATACCTAGGTGTTTGGTTTTTACCTACCATTCCTCAGACCCTTTCCCATAATTTCAGCGCATTAAAACTCAAGATTCAAAACCTACTCTCTTCCTGGTCCCGTCTCTTTCTATTCTGGTGGGGCAGACTGGATACTATCAAAATGATGATTTTTCCTTTCATCCTTTTCTTGCTTTCCATGTTACCCTTTAGAATTCCAAATTACTATTTTAACCAAATGAATTCTCTTTGCATTACATTTCTATGGAAAAACAAGCCTGCTTGCATTGCTCTTTCTAAATTAATTAAACCAAAAACTGAAGGAGGTGTACGATTCCCTATTTTAAATTATATCATGCTGCTTTTTTAATTAGACAATTCTATGCCCTAAATAAGCAATATGATGATTTACCGACACCTCACTGGATTACGTTTGAACGCTCCTTGTTACATGAGTTCTCTTTTAAGGACATTTGTTTTATGTCCAATTGTACTTTTATTTCCAAATATCCCATTATAAAATATTCTCAACACTTGATACACTCTCTATTCACTGATGGTGCTAACTGTCATCAAGCCTTCCTTGCCTCTTCCATCTGGTATAATAAATTCATTAATTTCTGCCACAAATCCATTTACTTCAAACCCTGGAAAGAAAAGGGTATTTTACATGTTCACCAAATTATATCCCATAACTCTGTCATACCCTTCACTACATTACAAGAACATTATAACTTACCCTCATCATATACATCCCAATACTCACAATTAGCAATGGAACTTGCATCGGTTTGTCATTTAATGATTTTCCTGATTACCTCATTCCCTTTATCCCCTGATCCCCTTGTACAATATCTCCTCTGACCTTTGCCCCAAAGCTTCACTTATATACAAACTTTTAGCTACCCCAATAATTGATAGACAGAAATCATCAGTCGAACTGGCTTGGGAACAAGACATCCTGTTAATCCTTTCGACTCAAAGATGGGATAAATTATGGCATAACATTTTTACCACTTCTAGAGCTGCTAACATCACTCATCCTTATTTTTCTTATACAATAGAGTGGTTTGTACACCCGTTTTTATTCATAAAGATTAATCCCTCTTCTTCCCCCCTTTGTTGGTCTTGCCTCTCCTCTGATGCTACACTATTACATTTAATTTATTACTGCCCCAATGTTTTTAAATTTTGGAACTCCATTTGGTCCACGTCCTCTATGATATTTCAATGTTGTACTCTATTATCAATTCAAAATGTTTTTCTTGGATCTATGTCTGATGATTTTTGCAACACCTCTTTAAAACTGAAACTGCTTGATCTTTTTATTGCTCTTGCTTTTAAAGTAATTTTAACTTGCTGAAAAGATAATTCTAAAATATGTACCTTAACATGGTGGAATCTTATTTGTAATGAACATATAATTTCTACTGTCCTTGCGCTAACACTATCTCAGAAAATTAAATACGATTTACTATGGCTCCCTTTTACTTCTTTCTTATCTTCACACCCTTCTTTACACTAATTCTTTTTACCACCCTCCCCCTTCTCCTTTTCTTTTCTTTCCTCGTTTTCCTTTCCCAATCTTATAAAAAAAATTATATATATATATATCATTACTTGTTTTAGTATGTACCTTTAATTCCGTTTTAGGTCTCGCTGAGTCAGCGCGCCTGCGCTGCTCGGAGAGAAATTTTGTATGTGAGTTTTTTAAATGCTGCTGGCTGGCCTAGCGCTTGCGTGCACGTAAGCGTGTACGCGCGCAGCCGCCAAAAGCTAGGCTAGCAGCACTCAGGAATGCCTTTCTGCGTCATCGCGATCACTTTCGCTTTCACAGCAATCGTGATCGCGATGACTTTCGTGGCCAATGGTGGTGGGGCTGCACTCATTGTTGCATAGCTGTATCTGGCTGGGCCCGACAGTAAAGGACCCTTCACTACAGTCTCGCTATTCTTTGGTCCAATTCCGAGCAGCCAGAGACTCTCGGCTAGCCCCACCCAGTGTATACAAGCTGGGCGTTATCCCCTGCCGCATATGTGGCTTGGATGCGCAGCCGATAGGCCTCACTCACCGTGCAGCCATGGGCCCAGTCCCAGCCCATCCCCAGTTGCAGACTAGCATCTCCGCCTGCCCGAGGTCGCACATACAGCCGTGACAGATCTTCTCTCGGAGTCCCTCTCACCTTGGATCTTTGTCTGCAGTTGATCACAGGTCCCCAGCCTCCGGCCTGATACCTCTGTCTTTCGCAACCACTTTTAGGCCGCCGGTCGCAGCAACTACCCCCACTGCTGTATTGGGCTCCGGGGCTCAGTCTCTTCTCCGTATAACGCACCGTTGGTTTCACCTTCGCTTCTTCTACACACCGAGAGTGTGGCATTTATGCAGTCACTGGCACAGTTTCAAACGGATTTAGTGCCGGGCTGATAAGGCTGGTCTAAAGTGCGTCCACCATGTTGGACCACTTGGCCATTCCCCCATAAATCACAATTTTGAAGGGGCGTGTCATGGTCGTCTCTTGCAAACTGTACTTTGTACCAGGATGATCTCAATGGTTTGCAGCTGTAATTTCAATTGCATGCCATTAAAAAGTTACCACCTCATAAAACTATTTACAAAAGGAAAAAGGTCCCCATTGAACCCTTACCATGGCTACTTGGGATAAAGGTTGCAGGGGGAGTGGTCAGTGGTCCTGGGGCAACTGACAGTTCTCACTGAAACGATTAAAAAAAGAAAGGCTTTTTTCCTTATTTTTTTTATTTTTTTAAAGCAGGCAAGTTGGCGTACTGGAGCCACACATGGCTACAGTATGTTTCATACAACTTCCAGCGTGCCAGTAGGTATGACTACCTAAATCTGAAATATAAACAGTAACTAATAGGACAATAACAATGCATATCAGTGCTGCTGGCTGGCCTAGCGCTTGCGTGCACGTGAGCGTGCACATGCGCAGCCACCATGCGCTAGGCCAGCAGCACTCAGCAACGCCTTTCTGCGTCATCGCGATCACTTTCGCTTTCACAGCGATTGTGATCGCGATGACATTCATGGCCAATGCTTGACTTTTTGGCAGCTAAGTTAGGAACTTTTTTTTTACATTCTTTGTGTGATTTCTGGGTACATCATTCGCTTCTCCTCTCACTCAGTGATGCGTGGTCGATCCTAAGCGATGAAGGCGTCTTTATCAGCAGGCCTGCGGCATCCTTGCTTCTTGAAAGTCTTTCACTGCGTAGCGTTTTCCATTTATGATGCAGTGAAGGTGGAAAGGGGGTCCCATTGACAAAGGATCCTTTCGTTTTGCAGTTGCAAAGTAATTTCTTTGAATACTCTACATCTTGCCAATGTGTAAAAAGAGACTTCCTGGTATAATGATATTGTTTTGCATGTAAAAAGTATAGTTTCTTCTTTTTGAGCTTCGGAAATATGTCCTTCTTTTTCTTGGAAAATGTGAAAGAGTGTCAGTACATCTGTTGAGAGATTCCTTTCTTGTTGGAACAGAATACACTCTGTGTGTGCAGTCCAGTTGGATGGTCTTATCTTCTGGCAAGTGTAGCAGCTGTGAAAAATATTAGCTAGTCTCAAAGTTTTTATGGTTTAAATCTTTTTTTATTGATTTTAAATGGAGTTGTACACATACAACCACCTACATCCAAAGGCTGGTGAGGTGTTACTTTCCTAAAAGGGCCATTATTAGGGAACATAAACAACATACTGATCCCATCAACAACAACCACACACCTTGCTCCCTGTCCCCATTCAATCTGGGAATTTTGCGTATGATATCTTTTGTCACATTACCCTCTTATAGTCCTTTCCAGGCAGCCTTCTTTTCAAAGCTATATTGTGCCTGCTCAGTGAGCTAATAGTCTGTTAGGTTGTGTGAGTTTGCATTTTACAAAGGATTCTAAGATATTGCAGGCAGGAAAGCTCACTAAATTCTGCTGAGAGAAAGCCAATACACTGCTCTCAAATTTTCTTGAAGTGCACCTTGCGATTCTCCCAGGCTGGCAGCAGTTTTCCATGCCAAACAGTTTCCAAAGCCTGGTCAGTCAGTCTCCATATTCTGGTGCTTGTTCCTTCCCTCATTTTGCCGTGTTTGCTTGCCTGGCAGTGCATAGTGTCATGAAGATACGTTGAAAAAATGCAGATCTCAAAGGGAAAGTTTGCTTATTTGGGACACCCAGCAAAGATGTATGGTGAGAGTTGCTAAATGTCTATTGAATATAGTGTTTCTGTTGGAGAACACCTCCCGACAATAGCGATGCAGTTTAGGGCATCTCCATGCCAAGTGTTTGTGTGTGTACCTTTCTCCAGCAGTTTGCTGATATTACGGGATGCCATCTGTGGACTCTTTCTGATGTGTAGTACAAATGATACTGTTTTTAGGTCTCGCCTGACCCAGCGCTTGTGCTGGTCTAGCGAGACTTAAAGTAAGGGCTTCAAAAAATGCTACCGCCGGCCACAGCTTGCCGTGCATGTGCGCGGGCGCGCGCTTTAGCAGAGGCGCCATATGGCGTGATTACTGCTGCGCGCGCACCACTCGCGCACATGCACTGCAAGCTGTGGCCGGCGGTAGCATTTTTCCCCCACCACGGCAGTCATTTCTCGAAGCGGGCGCTTGCTTTTTTTCTGTTAAATACTTTTATGTAGTAAGGCAGCACCCGTGCTTTAGCTTAAACATCTTAGGCTAAAGTTGGGTGCTGAGATTGCTTCAAAAGTAAAGAAATAGACAATTCCTTACTTTTGAAGCAATCTCGGCACCCGACTTTAGCTTAAGTTGTTTAAGCTAAAGCACGGTTGCTGCCATTACTACAGAGCAGTAATAAACTGAAACAAGCATTGGCATAGCCAATAGGTCTCGCTTTTGGGACCTAATAATTATTTAGTTATGCAACTGTTGCATGGCTAAACACTTATAAGGTCCCTAGGGCGAGACCTATTGGCTATGCCAATGCTTGTTATTCTTCTTAATGCATTAGGTTGTTTTTACTTATGTCTTTTTGATATTCAGTTAAGTGCATTCATTACTGTTGCTATATCTGTATACATGATGTCTTTATAATGCTAATTCCTCACCTTATGCCAAGTATTACTCTGGTACTTTCTTTTTATATCAATAAAAATTATTGAAATAAAAATAAAAGTCATTGATGCCACCAACTGGGCAGACATGATCCTGGGGGATCGGACTTGGAAGGTTTTGCGGTGGAGCAGGGGATTGTGGCTTGGCTCAACTTCTCGCCATCCGAACCTCAAGGTCAGGGTGAACTGCATCCATGGCCCCGCAGAGGTTACTGAAGTTGTGGAGCTCTCTGGCTCTTTAAGGTTGGCATGGTTGGAAGCCCCTTCCATAGCCACAAAAAGAGCGATAAGCAGACACAGGTCAGGATGTTGTGGTGAGGCCTAAGGCTATGGCTGTATCCTGTGAGCCCTTAAAATGCTTAAGCGCCGCATCTGCTTTGTCTCCGAAGAGACAGGAGCCATCAAAGGGCATGTTCATAAGGTTTGGTTAGACATCCCCTGAAAATCCAGACGTCCTCAGCCAGGTGTGGCATCGTATGACCACAGTCGAGGAAATCACTCTACCTAGCAAGTCTGTCATGTCAAAGCCGCATCAGATGGCGAACTTCGCTGCATCTCTCTTGTCTGAAATTGCTTGGGAGAGCAGAACCTGGTCCTCCTCCAAGGCTCTGGGCAGCACCTGCACAACTGTATCCCATATCGAATGGGAAAACGACTCAAAAGACATGCGGTGTTCACAGACCTCAATGCTAGACTGGCGGAAGAGAACATTTTCTTCCCAAAGCTTTCCAGTCTTTTAAATTACCTGCCCAGGGGTGCGGAAGGGAACGTGCCATGGAAAGTTAAAGCTTGGTCAACCAAGCTTGGTGGGGTGGGGTGGCTGTTGAGGAAAGCTGGGTCACCAGTTGCAGGGTGATGACAGCAGGCAATCATTCTGTTAATAGGGGCCCTTGTGCTGGGCTTGGACCAGGTGCCCAGAAGAACATCCGTCAAAGCCTCATTGAAAGGTAGCAAGGGTTCCGAGGTGGAGACACCAGGCTGCAGGACTTCTGCCAAGACATTAGTCTTAACTGCCACTGTAGGAAGCTGCAGGTCCAAGACCTCCGCAGCCCTACACACCACCTTTACAGATGATGTCCCCACCTCCGTAGCTAGGTTAGGAGGAGACAGCATGCCTGAATCTGGGGAGGTGCCCAGGCCTCTGGCATCACCCAGTTCCTCATACCAGTCCATATACTGAGGTTGCAGGATTTCTAGGGGATCCTGCTCCCCTTTCCAATCCTTCTCATCCATACTTAACCCTTCAGAATAGGGCAGGTTGAACGGCATAGAGCCGTACAGCTCCATTGGCGCAGGACTCGTCATCAGTGGACGCCCGACCGGCTCAGTGTCGTCTGGAATGATGATTGGGGAGCCACTGCCGGTGGGCGCCGGCAACGCCGATGACCTCGGCGCCAGATGCGTGTAGGAAGGTGGAATCTGACTATATGGTTGCCCCCACTTTTTTCCTGGTGTTTGAATGGTTTTTGACTAGCCTGGCTGGGATCCTGCTATCCAGGACCCCAGCCTATCTGCTTACTCCCTTAAATGATTGGTGTGCATATTAGATGCACTAGTGATTGGATACTGTGGTACCTTATGAGCCCCTAGTATATGGTACCTTAGGTACCTAGGACATTGGTACTTCACAGGCCTACCAGGGGCTGCAGCATGTATTATGCCACCCCTGGGAAGCATTCACAATCTGACACCACAGGCCTGCTACTGCAGCCTGTGTGAGGTAGTGTTAGCACTCCTCACAGAGGTATAGGTTCCTATATCTCACCATACACAAACATATAAACCTATCAGTCACCCCTCTTGCAGGTCCTAACAATCCTGAGGGCAGGGTGCTTGGTTTACTATGTGAGGGGGTGCTTCTGCATGAGCAGGACCCCTCTGCAGCTTGCAGAGTCTATTCTCTGCTGCTGTTTGTGGATGCGGTTAAACCATATACTCTTAAGTGCATTATAACCTCGCCGTAAATGCTAACTTTGGAATGACTGCATCAAAACATGTTGTGTTTGGTGTCAAACAACTTGGAATCATACCCCCACACCAGTAACTGGTGTGGGAGTATGATCCCACCCTTCTAGAGGGGACGACATGTACCCACTGTACTAAACGGTAGAAATCTTCTAGAGCCCTGGCATCACAAAATGGATGCCACCAGCACAGACACTGGGCTGCCCTCCTGCTGCTGACCGAAACTCGCAGTGGAGGAATCCCAACAAAGGGTATACTGTCACAGGGAGGTGTCACCACCTCCCAGACAGGATTTAGTGTATTGGAGCTGGGTGGGTGCACTCTTAGAGTGCTTTGAAGTCCTGCACTGGGGGAGCAGTAGGCTACTCTGTGCATATGCCAGCTCAAACCGGTTCAGGGGCTGCCTGCCCCTGCTCTGGTGCAAAACTGGACAAAGGGAAGTGGGTGTAACCACCCACCACCCTGACCCTCCTAGAGGAGTGGTCCTAGAGCTAGTCCCTCCCCTATCTTCACTATAAGATACCAAGCATTGCCAATGCAATTTAGATTAACCCTGGACAACGCTCTACGAAGAGGAATCCTGGCCCTTCGAAGTTCCACTATCTCTGGAAGACTGAAGAATCTCCCTTGGAGTCAAGGAGTGACCCCTGCTTGGCAAGCACCAGTAACACTGATCAACGGTTGCAAACTTCACCGCTCCCGCCGGAGTCCGAACTCCCTGCATCCCCTGAAGTGGATTTCCTGACCTCTCGACGGCCATTTTGAGTCCCCAGTGAAGCTGTGGCGTCTGGACCCCACGAGTGATGAGAAACAGCAATACCAGGGAACCGTGCACTGATTTCAAGTGCAAACCCTAAACAACAATCTACAAACTTGTGCTTTAGACCATCTGTAGTCCAAGTCCCTAGCAGGTCTGGTACCGAAAATCAGCTTCCTACCCCGTCCCGAGTGACCGTGGGCTCCTGTGGAACTTTTCCTGCAAAGGTGTCTATGCGGTTGCTTGCCTGTTGGCTAGTGACTCACCCAAAGACTTTCTCATCAACTTCAAGGGTTCTTCTGGTTGCTCCGGGCCTGCCCTCACTTACCCTTGCTGGGTAAGTCCATCAGACCTTGCTGGTCTGCACCATCTTCAATCTTCACTCCACACAAGACTTGCAGTTGCCAAGGTTTGTTGGCTCCAATCCGGTTGCCGAAACCGTCATCAGCTGCAGACATTGTGGGACACTCCGAATCCAGCTGCTGGTCATCGTCGATCTCTCCTGGACCTCGTGAGCAAAGAGACAAATCACCATCGATGACCTGAAGCGACGCGACATCAGTGGTCATCCATCCTGCTGGCCACCGGTCACTGGCAAGTGAATTTGAACTCTGACCCCTCAATTTTCAGGTCCTCTTCAACTTCAATCCATCTTCGGATTCCAGCGGACACCTCTCCAGTCGTCACAAGCAGCAAGTCTTCAGTGATCTCCATTGAAAACAGCATCGCGCCCCGACACCAAAAGACACCTATGCACCCGGCTTCCGTGGGTGAGGTAACTCGTGCACTCCGGTGCCCAAGTGTGTGTTGGCCCTCGAAATACTTACCCTATAAGTGGCTTGCTTGTTGACTTCTCCGAAGTGCCCTAAAACTTTAAATTACAAACCGCGACTTGTGCCATTGAAACCAATAGGAAACCCGCGGCTGTGTTTAGACACTGCACGCGGCTCCCGTGGGCTGATAACTTACCTGCTAACACTGCAGAAGTGAAATCCCAGCGATTCCCAAGACCCTAGGCCTTTTCATTTTGCAAGTCGAGTTTGTTAAACCATTTTTTTAGTATATGGTCTGGTACGCCCCTAGGGCTACAGCCATATTTGTGCTTAATTTATTGAGAAGTGTTGACATTTGAATGTGTATCTGGGTTCTAATCTCATAAAGAGATTAGTAGAGTATATTTAGAAATAAATACATATATATTTGATATATATACCTGTGTGGTGTCTTTTCATTTGGTAATTCAAGAGATTATAAGGTAAAACAAGCTGCTTTACATTCCTCAGAGACTTAGCCTGAAGGCTGCTCTCCACAGCTACCACTAGGATAGCTTTCTTTAAAAGGTTGTCTTTAAACCTATCTACCAAGAGTCGAATTGGACTGGTGCAAGGTGGCCACTATAACTAGTGACCAGCATATGCCAGGCCAACTTCTCACATTGGTGGCAGCGGTGGGATTCCAGCTTGCCATTGTTTTACCAGAAAATCCCTATTTGAATTACTAACTGAAAACCACTAAAGGTACTCAAGGTACATATAAAGTCAAGCTAGTATCAATAAGTTCTACTGAACTTAGAGCTGTTTGTGAAGGGATAAGCACACCCTTGCTACAGCTTAAGCTAGGTTCAGTAGGCCCCAACTAGTGTAGGTAGTACAACACTGCACAACACTAGTATGTCTCACCAAGGTGGAGCCAGTGGGTCCACCCCATCTTAGTACAAAGATATAGCCTACACTGAACTGAAGGCCTTATGCGTTGAAAGACAACTGAGGGTGGGCAGGAGTCCCTCATCACAGCACCTGATAGATCTGTTAGTAGCAGATGACCTGAAACAAGCTCTAGGAGCAAGTGGGTCTGCATCAGGGAATGGGTCAGCCATAGGCTCTGGGTCTGATGATGAAAATCAAGATGACCTGGAGTCTGTGATTGAAGGGCCAGGCCCAGAAGGGTCTGAAAAGAACAGAGGAATTCTCCCTAAGAGAACTGACAAAGTGGGAGAAAGGCCTAGGTCCCTCTCAAGGGACTCTGACCATTCATACCACTCTGGAAGAGAATCTGTTCACCAGAGGAACTCCACCTATCCCAGGGAGTCCTCCTCTGAAAGAAGGCTCAAGATGCTCCAGTATGAGGAAGCTAGGCTTGCCCTCAGAACCAAGCAATTGGCCTTAGATAGGGAAGCATTCGAGCTCCAAAGAGCTTCTAAGAAGAAGGGGTTAGATACCCCTGGTGGCAGCCACAGTGTCCCTAGAGGCAGAGATTACATTCCAGACCATAGGAACCTGTCCAAGGTTGTTCCTCCCTACCAGAGTGGGGATGATATCCACAAATGGATAACTGCTATGGAGAGGGCCTGTAAAGTTCAACAGGTCCCCCAGACACAGTGGGCAGCAATCTTGTGGCTCTCCTTTTCAGATAAAGGTAGAGACAAGCTCCTTACTGTTAGAGAAGAGGATGCTAATGACTATGAATCCCTGAAGAGTGCATTAATAGATGGGTTTGGCTTAACCACTGAGCAGTGCATGTTCAAGTTCAGAGACACCCAGAAAGCACAGACTCAGGATTGGGTGGACTTTGTAGATTGTGCTACCAAGGCTCTGGAGGGTTGGATAGTTGGCAGTAGAGTCACTGACTTTAAAGGATTGTATAATTTGATTATGAGAGAGCAGATCCTTAATAATTGTCAAAAACAACTCTTACACCAGTACCTGGTGGACTCTGATCTGACCTCTCCCCAAGAATTTGGAAAGAAGGCAAACAAATGGGTCAGAACCAGGGTTAGGTCCAAGAACCAAGGTGGTGACCAGAAGAAAGATTCCACTAAGCCCAAAGAGAAAGGTGGGGATAATAAAACAGAAAAGTCCTCTGAAGGGCCCCAAAAACCCAGTTCTGGGGGTGGGTCCCAAAATCCTTCCTCTTCCAATAAGAAACCATATTGCCATGTGTGCAAGCAACCTGGACACTGGAAAACTGACTCCAGCTGTCCAAAGAATGGCAATAAAGAAAATGTTCCTCCCACTGCAGCTCCAACACCTCCTTTTACTACCAGTAGTAATCCCCCAGGTGGTGGGAGTGCACCCAAAAACTTAGTTGGGCTTTCTTGGGGAACTCAGGTGGACTCTGGCCTAACCAGGTCCCCTACACAGCAACTCTAGTCTGTGATGGTGGCATGGGGTTTGCCAACTTTACCATGAGTCCCAATATCTTGGGCAGGTACAGACAAGAGCCTATGATCAATGGTCAGAAGGCTGTGGCCTACAGGGAAACAGGGGCTAGTGTCACCATGGTGACAAGGAGACTAGTGCCCCTAGAACAGCTTTTACCTGAGTTTAGCTACCAGGTGACCAATATTGATGGAATTAGGACAGACCATCCCATGGCAGTAGTAAATCTCAGCTGGGGAGGGGTCACTGGCCCCAAGAGAGTGGCAGTGTCCCCAACCTTGCCTGTAGATTGTTTACTGGGGAATGATCTAGAGATCTTAGCCTGGGCTGAGGTAGACCACAATGCCCATTTAAGAATGTTAGGCATCCCTGAGAGAGTGGATGAGACCCTGAGGGCCTCACCTCCACCCCAGGAGAAAGTAAGGGGAGTGAAGCCTGAAACTATGGATCACTCCACACAAACAGAGAGCATGGGGGTGAGGAACAGTACTCCCCCCACCAGACTAAAGGTAAGGGTCAGCTTTCTAAGGGAACTGCCCCTGCCCCTTGTGAAGTAACTGCCCCAGAAGTGGTCAGGCCTGCCCTGGCCACAGCTCTGCTGGCAGGGGATCCTTCCAATGTGGTACCCAGTCTGGAGCAGGTATCCTGCCCCTCTCTACCCTGCCTCAGTCAGCCCAGGGCTGCAGAGGTCAGGGAGGTCAGTGGACCCTTAATGGGCCCCTGTCCAGAGGAACCCCCTCATCAGCAGATTAGGGACTGAGGAAATATGAATTTTGTGATCAGTTATGTCCCCTATCGTAGACCCCAACGGCTCCATGTGCATGCTATAAGTACATGTATGTTCCCTCCTGCTCCAGTTCTGAAGACGCAAATATATGTGCGTCCACCGTCAACATGTCCTCTTTCAGATTCGCCATGAATAGATCAGATATTCCATTCCTAAGTATGAAAGGCCACCGACTTTATGTGGTTCACTTTCCACATTTCACAGATTCAGGCGAGTAGGCCCGAATTCTGTCATCAAGCCTTTTCCTGCCTTCTGCCTCTGAAAGCTCCAGTCTGAGCCTGCATCTGTGACCATGAACTTTGTCTTACTCCTTGCGCGGCTAACGGTGCCTGATCCAGCCTGTCGCCTGCCAAAAACTGTATTTCACCTTCGAGATTATCTCCTCCGCTCCCCATCCGATGCATTCCTGTCTAGTAGTTTAGGTAAACACTCCTCCAGCTACCGTGCAAAGGGGCCAGGCCTCGCTGTCCTCATGCAAGTAATTCATAGCCCCGTTACCATGGAATATTCCTACCCCCTCGCATCTAGTGTAGACACTTAGACGCTTGTACACGCACTAACAGTCAGTATAGTCAGTATAGTCAGTATAGAATAAGATTCTATCCTAAGAGACCTTTCCTTTTGGATAACACAGTTCTTTAAACATAGGATATTAGATATGATTTGGAATTAGGTTGACATAACCTCAGACTTCTGTCTCCACATGTAGAGCTAAATGTCAAGTCCCCTTCACCCTCTAGTTGCACGTCAATCACACGTCATGCGGCTGCGTGCGCATCTCTGCCAACTATTTCTGCTGACATTGCAGGATTCTTTTATGGATCCACCCACTTGTGACATCATGTTTAGTGACGTTTCTTGAATTACGCCCTCTATTAGCTACGTATGTACCTTTTATCAGCTGTTACGCCTCTTGCATCTGTTTCACTGTAATGTATTTTCTATAAAACTGCCTATCTGTCAATAATATATGCTCCCTTCCTTCCTGAACTTTCGTGGTGATGGAACAGAAGGCCCACAATTCGAATTGTCTTCCTTTGTATAGGAATAAAGCCTTTTAAAACCTCTAATACCACGGATTCTGCCTCTTATATTTACTGAGTTATTCTTGATAGATTTTACCGCATAAAAAATAGTACCGGTAACGAAATATTTACCACATAAATTGGCGCCCGAACAGGGACACTTTCTCATCTCACGCGCTGGCGGTGCGTTGCAGGCCCGGTCTCCTGCCACAGCTGAACGGACAAAAACGCGTACCCGCAGGATTTCATGTATCTCCCTCCGGCCAAGCGGGGACGACTGAGGCTGCGATCAACACCCAGACGAGGCGGTGAGAAGTGCGAAGTATCCCGACCAGAGCCTAGCTGAGAGAGCAAGATCCGAGGTATACAGAGTCCCGCCAGGTTCCGAAGTTCCGAGTCCAGTCGAGTCGAGTCCAGTCCGGTCCAGTTTCAGTTCCGTTCCGAGGCCTTCCGTTCCGAGCTACCCGGTGAGTACCATTATCGGGGAGGCATTTTACGTGCACATAGTCTGTGCCGGTCAAGACGGGTTTGGGTACACAAATCCGGTCTGCACTGTTTCAGCAGTGTATCTGTACTGTTTTAGCAGTATATATAGTAATATAGTATGTCTTGCATATAAATAAGTATTATCTAGTGTCAGTATAATGTCAATAACTAGTTTTCTATTAGTTATCATTGTTCGTTAAAACTATTAAGCGTTAAATGTTTTAAATACGTTCTATATATTGTGGTGTGAATGACTGTTCATTATTGTGTTTTCTTGTATAAAGTGTGTTCTAGAAACAAGATCTAAAAATGCCGCTCTTTTCGAAACTAAGACAGATCAAAACTAGAAAAGGTGTACTCGAAGAAGCTGTTCCCATTCCACCTAGGGATACTCCAGGATACTTTATGTATCATAAGCATGGTCTAGATGCCGTATTATTTCTTGATTTATGGGTGGACTACACCAAAGAATTACCAGAGAGTCAGAGATGGCCCGCAGCGGGGACCTGGGATGCAGATTGCATCATGAGAGTAGAAGAAGAATTATGGAAAAAGAAAGCCAGACAGTCACAGAAAGATGCCATTGAATTATGGCGTAAAGAATCATACAGACGTACAGAAAAAGCACACAGACAGGAAGAGAAAGGTAGAGACAATTCAAATAAAACTCGAGAAAATCTATTACTTGAGGAAGGTACTCGAGTAAAATCAGAACAAGTAGATAGACAAAGAAACGCCCTTATGAATGGTATGTATCCACTTCTGGCCGAAGGGTTACCTAAGGCTACTCCGGAAATACCAAAAGACTTGCCACCTCCATTGTTTCCGATAAAAGCACATCCCAAATCACATCCCAAAACAGCAAAGGACGTTTTTCTTTCGTCCTATTTAGATGACGCAGCTCCCGAGTATGCTAATGCCATACCACCCACACCGCTTGCCGATGGTGTTCAACACCAAGAGCATCCGTCTGTATCCCCGCAATTACAAACTCCTACACAAGTTCCAACAGACCCGTCCGTTTCTACAGTTTTTCCCGCATCTACAATCTCTATCCTACACCCAACGAATCCTTTCGTGCCTAGCACCTCAGACGGTGCTACAGGAGGTACGACAGACATGTTTGCCACTCCGCCGCGAAATAAACAGACTCTTAGAGATTTAGCCCTCCAACGTACGCCCAAACTAGCAACTCCCGACATGCTTAAGGAACTTCTAGTAGATTGTAGATATGATCCTGTGCCCGGTAAACGGGACGAAATGCTGCTGTCATCATTACGTATTCGACGAGCTGCAATATATTTAACGAAGTTACCAGGAATGAATACACATTTAGAAAATATATATCACTTTGTCCAGTCAGGGCGAGGTCCTGAAAGTATTAGCAGAGCCATGGAGTACCAGAAAGCGGAGGTACAGGGACAATTGTTACGTTTCCTCATAAACTGTGTAATCAGAAATCAAGACCGGCCTGGGGTAAATCCGGAAGAAATGCAAAAACTTGTCACTTGGGGTCGGAATATATCAGAAGGGAGACATGATAAACAGTTGTGTATAGTAGCTATGTACCGAAAGATCCGCAAAGAAGTAGAACGAATACACGAAGAAAGATTAGAGGTAGACGCCGCTAACCTAAACAGAGAAGAGGAGGAGCAAGAGTCAGAGCAAGTAGAAACGATAGCTTATGTAGGTAGAGGAAGACCCCATAATAATACCAGAGGTTTTAATGATCCGGTACGTCCAATACGTCCAGAATATAATAGACATTTTCCAAACCCTATGTTAAATACAAAATCCCCCGAACACTTATTCCAAGCCGCTGATAAATTACTCCGAGATCGAAGGGGGTACCACATGCTCGATTCCATGGACGAACAAGAATTAGCCAGGTCAGCAGTACAATGGGCTGACAGTCCCAGCGACTACAACGATGATGTACTTGCACACACGTTTCTGAATCTAGACCCATATGAACAGCGTTTAGCTAGTATATACATGATTCAACACCTCCTTATATTATATAAAAGCCAACACTCCGATCCAGGACCCTTACCTGACATATTGACAGAACTACTCACGAACATATGGAAAGGGTCAGGTACTGATTTGATTAAAGAAATACTAGAATCCCGAAACCAATATTTAAATTTCGTATGCCCAGAACACGTTCCAGTTCCCATCATGGGAAGAAAAATGTATCACATAGATAGACAGAACCCGTTACGCGAAGTGCACCCAATTAGAGGTGCCGGTGATAATTTTACACGCGTATTTGTGTACACACCTATAACTAAATTAGAATTATTAGAAATGAAGAAAGTAGTACCCAGCCATGACAAAGACCCAGCAGGTTTCCACCGTGAGATAAAAGACATGTTACTCATGGGAGAGTATACCTACCCTGACATTATGAAAATATTAAAAGTCCTATTACCCGCCGGTGTTTATGAAAAACTCAAAGAAAAAGAATGGGAGGTGGGAGACCAAAAGATAGATTGGACAGCATTAGAAAACGAAGAAAAGGCCCGAGCTGCAGGAGCAGGGCTTAGGGAAAAGACTACAGCACTAGCAGGATTACTAATACAGGTACTGCCACGTTTATTAACTACGAAAAAGGAAGACTGGGGTGCAATCTCAGCCTGTAAACAAAAGCCAGACGAAGATACTAGTGATTTCTATTCCCGATTTGAAAAATGTTTTGGTATAAATAGTGGCATAAAAGCAAGTAGTGAGTCATACCCACATCTGTTTGTGACAAAATTAGTTGAAAATTCTCTGCTACAAGTCAAGAATAGAGTATTAAAATTCGAAAGTACCTGGCAAGGTAATACCCCATCGCAGATGTTACAGATGTTACAATATCATCACAATAGAATTAAAGAAGAACAAGAACACGAACAAAGACGTATGAAAGATACAGCCGATAGTCATCAAAGGGGTGATTCCGCAGGCCCTGCAAAAGGGACATGCAACTATTGTAAACAACCAGGTCATTATATACACGATTGTCCAGTCCTGAAACATAATATTCCTACAGGTAGAACACATGAGAGACCACGTCCACCTAGACAGGATCAGAATCAACAACAAATTCCTCAGCATGCACAACCTAGGTTAGCTCCGCAACAGCTAGCTCCGCAACAGGCAGCTCCACAACAAATTGTAGCACCACCACAAGCGCAGCCTATTGCTGCCACACAAGCAACAACACAACAGATGTATCAGTATGCACAAGCAGATTATCCCGATTATCAACGATACTCATGAGATAGCCTAGAGAGGGAAGTTGGCTTACCCCTTATTGAGGTTCCTGTAGACCAAGAGGGACCTTATGTACATAGCGAACTATTAGGGGAAGACAGAAAGTTTTTACTTGATACAGGGGCAAGCAGAACAACTATAAGACGTAGTGAAGTTCCAGGGGCACCCCTCTCAGGCTCACAGAATATTTCCCTTGGATTCTCAGGAAAACCTATAATTAATGATGTAACACAACCTCTTCCACTTACGATTGGTCCATTGACACGTACTACAGATTTATTGCTTACTAAATCATGTCCAGAAAACTTGTTAGGCATAAAAACATTGAAAGCTCTAGGAGCTATAATATGTTGTTCTCCGGAAGGAGTACGACTATTTCTACGTGACTTTAAAGGTCACTACGTATCCAGAGACATGGATCACCGACTGCAGAATTTACCTACACATTTATGGGCACAAGGCCCCACTGATGTTGGTTGCATGAATATTACACCATATCGAGTTACACTAAAACCAGGAATAGTACTACCACGAATACGACAATACAAGTTACCACCCGATGCGGTTGTGGCTTTACTGCAAATCATTGACGAGCTCATTGCACAAGGAGTGGTTGTCGAAACCGACTCCAATATATGTAATTCTCCGATAATTCCGATTCTTAAAAGAACGGATCCAAAAGCTCTACCAGTATATCGATTAGTTATTGATCTGCGCGAATTAAATAAATGTATTGTGCCACAATACCCCGTGGTCCCAGATATCTCTTCATTACTCACAGCTATTGACTCAGAAGCAACGTTCTTCACTGTAATTGATCTCAAGAATGCTTTCTTTAGTGTCCCAATTGATCCGGAAAGTCAATATTTATTCGGATTTAGTTTAAATGGACGAAGTTTTAAATTCACACGCGCACCTCAAGGATTTACAGAAAGCCCCAGCATCTATAGCCAAGCACTGAAACGAGAACTTGACAGTATCCACATGCCAGTTAACACTGCCTTGCTTCAATATGTCGATGATCTGCTGATCACCGCCCGAAGCGAACCTGAATGTGAAAAAGCGTCACTGACGGTTTTAAAATTTTTGGCTGACAAGGGGCACAAGGTGTCCCCTTCTAAGCTGCAATTCTGTGTCCAGCGAGTTGTTTAACTTGGGCACTCGCTGTCCAAGGAGGGAAGGCAGCTTACATCCGACCGCATCCAGTTAATCGCTAACATGCCACCACCCAAGACACAAAAGGAGGTACGGGCTTTTATAGGCCTCACTTCATACTGTAGGCAGTGGATCCCTCAATATGCATTTCTAGCAAAACCACTCATCCAGTTGACAACACAGGAGGCAGCCACATCGACTGTCCTCCCTTGGACTCAAGAACATACACACGCCTTTGAAAGCTTAAAGAAAGCTTTATGCCAAGCACCTGTCCTAGCAACACCATGTTACAGTAAACAGTTTACACTCTTCGTTACAGAACGCGAAGGTACTGCTTTGTCAGTACTCACTCAGGAACAAGCAGGATCACACAAACCATGTGCTTATTTCTCTAGTACATTAGATCCAGTAGCTCAGGCTCTTCCTGCGTGCCTGAAATCGGTGGCAGCAACAGCTTTAGCAATCAGACAAAGCGATGCCATAGTGTTAGGACATCAATTGACAGTACAAGTACCACACGCAGTGGAGGTTCTTTTGAATCGCACACAAACACAACACTTGACTATAGCGAGACTCACCGGTTACGAATTAACATTGTTTCAGCCACATATAGAAATCAGACGTTGTAATACGTTAAATCCTGCCACACTGTTACCAGTGGGCGGAACAGATCCATTGGCACATGATTGTGTTGAAGTTATTACTATCACGACGAAACCCAGACAAGACTTGACAGACATCCCTTTGTCAGATCCAGACTTGACATTGTATGTAGATGGGTCATGTATGAGAACAAGTACAGGAGAGCTAGTGGCCGCTTACGCAGTCACAACAGACACTGAAGTCATTGAAACAAATCGTATTAACACTTTGTCAGCTCAAGCAGCAGAGCTCACCGCTCTGACACAAGCCTGTATTCAAGCCACAAACAAAAAGGTCAACATATACACAGATTCACGTTATGCCTTCGGAGTCGTCCATGACTTCGGCGTACTGTGGCGAGAGAGAGGTTATTTAACTTCTCACGGTGCCCACATCCAGCACGGACCCCTTATTCAAGCCCTATTAGATGCGATTCATCTACCTACTGAAATATCGATTATGAAATGTAAAGCCCATACAAAAGTTACCGATATCATTTCTCAGGGTAATGATCTAGCTGACAGAACAGCTAAACAGACTGCTCAGAATCAGACTCTCACAATTGACGCGACAAAGACAATAGTCCCGATACTAACACATTGCATGACAGTTAAGGATCCCGCCCTTGATGTAATTGACATACAGACACATGCTACACCAGAAGAAATAAAGAAATGGACTGAATTAGGAGGGATCCAAACAGATCAAGGATGGATGACGAAGGAAAAATCTATATGGTTTCTTCCCGACTCTATGGTCCAAGTTATTATTAACACAATACATAGTCCAGCACACCTAGGAGAGAAAGCTATGCTAGACAGCATTCAACACATTTGGTTCAACAAACACTTGCGAGCCGCAGCTAAACAAAAGGTTCGTACCTGTATGATATGTTGTCAGTTTAATCCAGGTAAAAGCATCCCCGTAGAGCAGGGTGGATTTCAACCTCCTAATCATGCTTTTGAAGTCCTCCAGATGGATTATATCCAGATGGAACGATGTCGAGGATTCAAATATGTTCTCGTAGTTGTCTGTGCTCTTTCCCGTTGGACAGAAGCATACCCGGTTTCAGATTACACTGCCCCGACTACTGCCAAACAGTTAGTTCGAGAATTCTTCCCACGGTACGGTTTACCACGTGTTGTCTACTCAGATAACGGCCAGCCGTTCTCATCCGAACTAATGAAACACGTTTCCCTTCTATTAGGCTATCAATGGAAATTTCACTGTGTCCGACATCCCGAGGCAGCAGGTCTCGTGGAACGCCATAATCAAACTTTGAAAATTAGATTGTCCAAAATATGTAGAGAAAAAGGAGTTGATTGGATAGTAGCCTTACCAGTTGCGCTCTTTTACATGAGAATGGTAGCACATTCTCGAACAGGGCTATCCCCGTATGAGGTGATCTTCGGTAGACCACCAAATATGTGGGGGACGCCTATACCTCGTAAAATCACTGACGTTGACTGTAATATGCTGACAGATTACCTGGCTTCCTTGATGTCTGCACTACAATCTTGTCGTTCACAGGTATCCGCAGCTTTTCCCGACAATACTGAGGTGAAGCCCCATGACGTGGTTCCTGGTGATCTGGTGCTGGTCAGGAACTTTGACCGGAAGACCCAACTGGATCCTAGGTGGAAGTCACCGAAGTTAGTTCTACTCACCACAAGGACAGCCGTGAAAATCGAAGGAAGAAAAGGGTGGTTGCACTCGAGTCATATCAAGAAATTTTATGGACTACCACCCAGTATAGATACACAACCCTGTATTCCCTCACAAACAGACTCAAAGCTCCCCTTGGTTGAGCAATCGAACTCAGAAATGTATAAACTAAAATTGAGGTCTAATAAGTGAGACAATTTGATTGTTTAAGTCCTCTCCAAGGTGAATCGGTTGAATTTGTCCCTGACATGTATCCTCTAGACCGGAATAGAGAAAGAAATCAGCGAAAGCAGCTGAAAAAGCATGCGTATTGTAAATCACTTCGTAGTCACTGTACAGTAACGTTATTAATTTTGTTTTTTCTAAGTCTTCTGATTATTATTTTTAGCATACTATTGCATATGTATTACCCTATTCTTAAACGTGCTTATAATATAACTGCAGAAAATTCTTTTAGCGAATTTCCTCCGCATGAGTTGTCATATAGATTTGCGCTGCGCAACAACACATTCATTAGTATGTTACATCATTCCCATCAAACCAGCAATGCCACAAATTGTTGGATATGTGGCCGACTCCCTCCCTATCAGAACTATAAGGGAGTTTTGCCCCTCTTTCCCTATCCGTTCACACACAATGGCTCCTGTGGAGCATGGTTTACTTTGATTAATACCCTAGATTCAAATTCCGCAGTTTATCAAGACAACAGGGTATGGGGAAACCTGAACCTAGTTTTGCTTAAAGTCTGCTACCCTAACAAGGAGGGACTTCCCAAAAGAACAGGAACTGATCTAGAAAATGAAGTATATGGATTAGGTAACTTTACACTTAACCTTATGATCCTGAACGTTGAATCTGAAGCTACACCAATCTTGCCCGCCATGTCAGTATTCCCAGTAAAAGGGGAATTATGTATTAGAAAGAATGGTTCCATACACATGGGCCACAGTAAATGCACCACTGTAATAACATTCAGTGATCAAGGCAAGTCTACATTTAGAGCTTCCCATCATTCCTACTTCATATGTGGTCAGACCGCATATATATGTCTACCTTTAGATTGGGATGGTACCTGTTACATAGCATTCCTTCTGCCACCTGTTTTCCTAGCTCCTCCTGATTATCACAGAAATACCCATTTAGTACACAATAGACAACAGAGAGATCTCCCAATTGTCGATTACACTGAAACAGCATGGGAGAAATACACAGATTTCAATAAAGGTTTCTTTCCCTATATAGGTACAGTCACTAATAGTAAGCTGATACGTAGATTAACAAGAACCCTTGAAGCAGTAGTGAACAAAACTATTTCCGCCTTAGGCAATTTAACAGAAGAGCAGTCTGCTATGCGGATTGTTGTGCTTCAAAATCGTCTTGTCCTTGACGTCATCCTGGCCGATAGAGGCGGAGCTTGTAGGGTCATCGGATCAAGTTGTTGCATTTTCATACCAGAAAATTCACCGTCAGTATATAAAGCCATAACCCGCCTTCATAAGATTATAAGCCAGATACACCAGAGTCCAGGCACCTGGACTTGGTCCGGTTGGTTCTGGGGTGTGTTGTCAGCCTGGGGATGGAGAATCCTATCCTTCCTAGGTATTGGCTTTCTCATACTATTCAGTTGCTGCTTATGTCTACAATGTGGGCCAGCGATTTGTGGTCTGTGTGCCACCTCGTGTATCCCACCTCCAAGTTTTCATTCGAGATCCCGGAAGAAGAAAGAAGAACAAATGATACTATATGAACAGATCGATGGATTGATGAAGATTGATATCTCCTAAGGGTCCGAAGGGGACAAGGAGGGAATGAGGAAATATGAATTTTGTGATCAGTTATGTCCCCTATCGTAGACCCCAACGGCTCCATGTGCATGCTATAAGTACATGTATGTTCCCTCCTGCTCCAGTTCTGAAGACGCAAATATATGTGCGTCCACCGTCAACATGTCCTCTTTCAGATTCGCCATGAATAGATCAGATATTCCATTCCTAAGTATGAAAGGGCACCCGACTTTATGTGGTTCACTTTCCACATTTCACAGATTCAGGCGAGTAGGCCCGAATTCTGTCATCAAGCCTTTTCCTGCCTTCTGCCTCTGAAAGCTCCAGTCTGAGCCTGCATCTGTGACCATGAACTTTGTCTTACTCCT
The DNA here is from genome assembly GCF_964204655.1 of Triturus cristatus. NCBI lineage: Eukaryota > Metazoa > Chordata > Amphibia > Caudata > Salamandridae > Triturus > Triturus cristatus. Next base: position 576,264,512 of record NC_140583.1, on the reverse strand, counting down.
TGCGCGGCTAACGGTGCCTGATCCAGCCTGTCGCCTGCCAAAAACTGTATTTCACCTTCGAGATTATCTCCTCCGCTCCCCATCCGATGCATTCCTGTCTAGTAGTTTAGGTAAACACTCCTCCAGCTACCGTGCAAAGGGGCCAGGCCTCGCTGTCCTCATGCAAGTAATTCATAGCCCCGTTACCATGGAATATTCCTACCCCCTCGCATCTAGTGTAGACACTTAGACGCTTGTACACGCACTAACAGTCAGTATAGTCAGTATAGTCAGTATAGAATAAGATTCTATCCTAAGAGACCTTTCCTTTTGGATAACACAGTTCTTTAAACATAGGATATTAGATATGATTTGGAATTAGGTTGACATAACCCCAGACTTCTGTCTCCACATGTAGAGCTAAATGTCAAGTCCCCTTCACCCTCTAGTTGCACGTCAATCACACGTCATGCGGCTGCGTGCGCATCTCTGCCAACTATTTCTGCTGACATTGCAGGATTCTTTTATGGATCCACCCACTTGTGACATCATGTTTAGTGACGTTTCTTGAATTACGCCCTCTATTAGCTACGTATGTACCTTTTATCAGCTGTTACGCCTCTTGCATCTGTTTCACTGTAATGTATTTTCTATAAAACTGCCTATCTGTCAATAATATATGCTCCCTTCCTTCCTGAACTTTCGTGGTGATGGAACAGAAGGCCCACAATTCGAATTGTCTTCCTTTGTATAGGAATAAAGCCTTTTAAAACCTCTAATACCACGGATTCTGCCTCTTATATTTACTGAGTTATTCTTGATAGATTTTACCGCATAAAAAATAGTACCGGTAACGAAATATTTACCACATAACCAGCAGAGTAGTTCTAGCCAGGTGAATATTCCTCTACAAACTGAGGGATCCTCTTACCCCTAGGTACAGGTACCCCCCAGATAGACTCTTTTGGGCACAGGGAAACCTGGGGCATAGTTGCCCGAAACCTTCCAATGCCCTCCACTATTCCAACCAGAGGGACCCAACCCCCAGCTGTAGGCAGCCAGAGGTTGACCCTTAGGGCCAGATATGACACAGTCATAGACAGAAAGGCTTCCATGGTGACCAGTGTTCTGAGGAAGTTGAGACCACCCCAAAGAGGGCCTCACTTCCAGACTCAGACACCCCACCAGCCTACTTCTGTGCCAAAACACAATGCAGGTAATTTCCCTAGACTTTGGAGAAACTCTAGAACCCCTTGGGGTAGGATTTCCCAAGTGGACCATGAGCCAGGGAGCAACCATGCTAGTGCAGGTTCTTCCTTATATGGCCACTCAGGAAATAAAAGCTTAACTGGGCAAGGTTAGCCTTATCTCCTTTCGTTTGGGGGGGGCTATGTAGGAAGGTGGAATCTGACTATATGGTTGCCCCCACTTTTTTCCTGGTGTTTAAATGGTTTTTGACTAGCCTGGCTGGGATCCTGCTATCCAGGACCCCAGCCTATCTGCTTACTCCCTTAAATGATTGGTGTGCATATTAGATGCACTGGTGATTGGATACTGTGGTACCTTATGAGCCCCTAGTATATGGTACCATAGGTACCTAGGACATTGGTACTTCACAGGCCTACCAGGGGCTGCAGCATGTATTATACCACCCCTGGGAAGCATTCACAATCTGACACCACAGGCCTGCTACTGCAGCCTGTGTGAGGTAGTGTTAGCACTCCTCACAGAGGTTCCTATATCTCACCATACACACACATATACACCTATCAGTAACCCCTCTTGCAGGCCCTAACAATCCTGAGGGCAGGGTGCTTGGTTTACTATGTGAGAGGGTGCTTCTGCATGAGCAGGACCCCTCTGCAGCTGGCAGAGTCTATTCTCTGCTGCTGTTTGTGGATGCGGTTAAACCATATACTCTTAAGTGCATTATAACCTCGTGGTAAATGCTAACTTTGGAATGACTGCATCAAAACATGTCGTGTTTGGTGTCAAACAACTTGGAATCATACCCCCACACCAGTAACCAGTGTGGGAGTATGATCCCACCCTTCTAGAGGGGACAACATGTACCCACTGTACTAAACGGTAGAAATCTTCTAGAGCCCTGGCATCACAAAATGGATGCCACCAGCACAGACACTGGGCTGCCCTCCTGCTGCTGACCGAAACTCGCAGTGGAGGAAGCCCAACAAAGGGTATCCTGTCACAGGGAGGTGTCACCACCTCCCAGACAGGATTTAGTGTATTGGAGCTGGGTGGGTGCACTCTTAGAGTGCTTTGAAGTCCTGCACTGGGGGAGCAGTAGGCTCCTCCATGCATATGCCAGCTCAAACCGGTTCAGGGGCTGCCTGCCCCTGCTCTGGCGCAAAACTGGACAAAGGGAAGTGGGTGTAACCACCCACCACCCTGACCCTCCTAGAGGAGTGGTACTAGAGCTAGTCCATCCCCTATCTTCACTATAAAATACCAAGCATTGCCAATGCAATTTAGATTAACCCTGGACGACGCTCTACGAAGAATAATCCTAGCCCTTCGACGTTCCACTATGACTGGAAGACTGAAGAATCTCCCTTGGAGTCAAGGAGTGACTCCCCTGCTTGGCAGGCACCAGTAACACTGATCAACGGTTGCAAACTTCACCGCTCCTGCCGGAGTCCGAAGTCCCTGCGTCCCCTGAAGTGGATTTCCTGACCTCTCGACAGCCATTTTGAGTCCCCAGTGAAGCTGTGGCGTCTGGACCCCACGAGTGATGAGGAACAACAATACCAAGGAACCATGCACTGATTTCGAGTGCAAACCCTAAACAACGTTCTACGAACTTGTGCTTTGGACCATCTGTAGTCCAAGTCCCTAGCAGGTATGGTACCGAAAACCAGCGGCCTACCACGTCCCGAGTGACCGTGGGTTCCTGTGGAACTTTTCCTGCAAAGGCGTCTTTGCAGTTGCTTGCCTGTTGGCTAGTGACTCACCCGAAGACTTTCTCATCAACTTCAAGGGCCCTCCTGGTTGCTCCAGGCCAGCCCTCACTTACCCTTGCTGGGTAAGTCCATCAGACCTTGCTGGTCTGCACCATCTTCAATCTTCACTCCGCACAAGACTTGCAGTTGCCAAGGTTTGTTGGCTCCAATCCGGTTGCCGACACCGTCATCAGCTGCAGACATTATGCAATCCTCCGAATCCAGCTGCTGGTCATCGTCGATCTCTCCTGGACCTCGTGAGCGAAGAGACAAATCACCATCGACGACCTGAAGCGACGTGACATCAGTGGTCATCCATCCTGCTGGCCACCGGTCACTGGCAAGTGACTTTGAAATCTGTCCCCTCAATTTTCAGGTCCTCTTCAACTTCAATCCATCTTCGGATTCCAGCGGACACCTCTCCAGTCGTCACAAGCAGCAAGTCTTCAGTGATCTCCATTGACACCAAAAGACACCTGTGAACCCGGCTTCCGTGGGTGAGGTAACTCGTGCACTCCGGTGCCCAAGTGTGTGTTGGCCCTCAAAAACTTACCCTGTAAGTGGCTTGTTTGTTGACTTCTCCAAAGTGCCCTAAAACTTTAAATTACAAACCGAGACTTATGCCATTGAAACCAATAGGAAACCCGCTGCTGTGTTGAGACACTGCACGCGGCTCCCGTGGGCTGATTACTTACCTGCTAACACTGCTGAAGTGAAGTCCCAGCGATTCCCAAGACCCTAGGCCTTTTCATTTTGCAAGTCGAGTTTGTTAAACCATTTTTTTAGTATATGGTCTGGTTCGCCCCTAGGGCTACAGCCATATTTGTGCTTAATTTATTGAGAAGTGTTGACATTTGAATGTGTATCTGGGTTCTAATCTCATAAAGAGATTAGTAGAGTGTATCTAAAAATAAATACATATATATTTAATATATATACCTGTGTGGTGTCCTTTTCATTTGGTAATTCAAGAGATTATAAGGTAAAACAAGCTGCTTTACATTCCTCAGAGACTCAGCCTGAAGGCTGCTCTCCACAGCTACCACTAGGATAACTTTCTTTAAAAGGTTGTCTTAAACCTATCTACCATAAGAGTCGAATTGGACTGGTGCAAGGGGGCCACTATAACTAGTGACCAGCATATGCCAGGCCAACTTCTCACAATGCGGCACCAGGGAAGCTCGTTGTGGGACTGGCACCAGTCCGGACCCAGGAACGGGTCCAATAGGAGGCTGTGGTGCCGCGGCCAGATCCGAAGGCACAGAATCTACAGGGACTCCTTCATCTGAGCCTGCCAGCACGAGGGCACGCCAACAGGGTCAGGATGCCCAAATATGGCGCATATGGCGTCATAAAATTCCTTTATGTCACGGACGAGGCGAAGTAGAAGCACGCTGCGACTTCTTGTGCTTTTTGTTGTACCACTTACCAGACCTCAATGACTACGATGAAGAGGACTTTGAACCACCGGAGCAGTGCTCGGACCTTCCTCTCGACCTAGACCGGGATCAAGAGCCAGATCGGCGAGGTGACCTTCATGGCACCGGACTGCGATCAGCTTTAGGGACCGCTCCCTCAAAGCCTTTGGCGCCATGATCCAGCAATCGGAGCATGACTTCATGCTGTGGTCGCAGTCCAGGCACCAGAGACACACTAAGTGGGGGTCCGTGACCGACATGGCGTGGTGACAGGTGCCGCACAGCTTGAACCCCAAAGTCTTCTTGCTAGACCTCCTGTCAAAAGGAGTTGACAAAAAGTTGAAAATAGTCTGTCAAAAAATGACAGGGGGTAAGCTCTCTTTGACGGATCTGCACTGGCTGTCGCGGAAAGAAAAGAACTGAAGTTAGTGCGCCAGAGTGGTGGTTATATCTATGACACGGACGTCAAGACAACAATGAACACAACGCCCATGAGGTCACGCAGAGTTGACCAATGCCATCTACTGGTACACAAGGGTACTGCTATAAAAAATCATCTGGATCCAGCCTGACGCCTGGAAGTTTAAAGATAAGGAATCTGTGGCTAGATGTCTCTATCAGATTTATAACTTACTATCTATCCTTAGTTAGACATGTTATTGGGACAATACATGCTCCTATTCATAATTCTAAGTATCCTCTTTTTATATACAACATTGGGGCTAATATGCTTTTTTTAAATTCCAATATGGCGATACCCTTCTTTTGCTCAGTATCCGGACTGTGTCGACTTAGTTGTCAGTCTTTGATCTACTATTTTCAATAGTTTGTCCAAGATGGCACCGGTGTGGAACACCGGAACTCGCTGCATACCCACAGCGTAGGAACTCACACAGCTCTTGGTAACTATCAAAACCCGTCTCCAACTCTTGAGTGGTTATTTAATCCTGCTTGAGCAGAGTGTCGTCTTATACGACATCAGGATAATTACTCAACTTCTTTTGTTCAACTTTGTCTAGATCACAGGGCTTTACCCAGAATAGGAATTTACACCCATTTGGGTTTTACCCGTTGCATACTCGCACGGTTGAATCTTAAGACTATGTGGTGAGTTACGATTACTTTTTTCTTAAACTTACCAAGCACAGATTTAACTGATACTTAATTCTTCTGTGGATATGTAGATGGTGTCTTTCAATCTCTGGTCCATTACAGAAAGACCTTACTGATCAACAAACCCAAGAACCACATTATCTCCACTGTCACTTGAATTTCGTCGTATACGCTGAGTGAACACCAAACATTTGAGATTATTACCCTATACTGCTACCTACAGGATATAATGTATTCATATCGCTACGTATTATCTCCCTAGGTGGATTTGTGGTTATTGCCAATTGGGAACCATGGTGTACTCATATCAGGATTTATGATAAGGAGGTAAAGGCTTCATAGCCTTATAGTTTTTTACCTGCATGTCGGTTTGCGCTGTCTCCCCCTGAAAGCCCTGATCTTGTGATATCTTACAGTAGCTAAAAGTGCCTATTTCACTTTACTTTGGAATATATGATTTCCAATATCTTTTCTCCATCCCCCTTTTCTCAAAATAATGATTTTTACTTGAAAGAGAGACTTAACTGATTAACTATATGCAAATGAAATGTGGTGATTTGTCTTGCCTGCACTAAATCTCACTTTGAAGTCACTGGTGGTGGTTATCAGTGCCTCATCAGAATGTTATATTAGACAATTATTTTCTGTTATCTTTCTTGATATTTGCAGCCCTGCTGAAGTCATGATTACAACAAAACACGTGTTGGCTTCTGTGAAGGATACTGTAAAGAGCCATTGTGATCACAATAAACTACTTGTAAAGATCAAGATTGAAGGCACTACGTCGATTGAAGACTATGTTATTGCTGTAGAATTGTTAAACATAAAAACAATTTTTTAGTGTGCCAAATGGGCAAATATAGATTTCTCTGGAACCCCGTAGAGGGGCTCTAACTAATGAGTGTTGGGTGAACCTTTATTCATCGTATGCACCATATTTACTTGGCTTGTGCAAAAATTCTGTGTGATCATTCTCTAGTGAGCGCCATGAAAAAGCCCCTCCTCTTGATCTCCCAAGGAGCTAGACTGGACCATCTCAAAAGTCTGCAATACAAAGTGCACTGCCATGAAAATTCCACACTGACAAGGCTTCTGCAATGTCTTTACTAATAAATTTGCCTCCATAGCAAAGAAACGCTCTTAGGGGCAAGATAGCAAACAGTCAACTTACTAAGGCCTTAACGAAGGAGACAAATGCCACATGCAGACATTTATCTCGGGCAGGTGGGGTGTCACTATATCGGAAGCATTATATGCTGTATTCAGGATATGGACTTTAAGCTCCCCGTGTATTTTATTGGCTCCTTTTAGTGTCTTTTAGAATTGTTTGTGTTTCATTGGTTTCATTCTGTAATAGTCCCTCCTTCTCCCTCTTTAGTACCTCCTTCCATTCAATTGTAACCTCCCATAAGGACAGCCCCTTTTACATGCGACTTTACTCGGAATATTTTATTTTCACTTTCTCAGCACTCTTTTTTCAATGACTTCTTCAACGCAGCTGGAGTTGTAGTCACAATAGCGCTTTCCCCGACCACACTTCCCTTACACGCCCTCTCTTAGGGCAGCAGCTGACTTCTCCTCCTCTCTCCTGCTTATTATTATCTATTTATGGATATGGGCTTTAACATGTTTATTAACGTATTCACTTTATTACCATTCGCGGCACGCTGCACTTTAGCTTGACATGTTTTATGATAAAGCGCGTCGTGCCGCGATTGCTACAAAAGTAAATAAATAGAAAAAAGGGTGGGCAGTCGCAGCATTTTTTTCTATTTATTTATTTTTCTAGCATTGACAGCATGGCGTGCTTTAGCTTTAAACATATTATGTTCATGCTCAGCTTACCGCAAATGCTACAAAAGCCTAAAAAAATGCTTGCTCTTGTTATTGCTCCCTGTAATTTTATTCACTTTGAACATCACTTTAAACATAGTGACCGCCCGCCAGTCATCTCTATTTATTTCCTTTAGTAGCATTCGCAGCACGGCACACTTTATCTATATACATATGAAGTTAAAGCGCAGTGTGCCATAAATTCTACAAAATAAACACAAAAATGCTCGCTCTCATGCCTTACACCACTGTGTAATTCTATTCCCATATTAGGTCTCAAGGAAAGGGTGCAGTACCACAGGCTGTTACTGGGTGTCCCTGTGGAGTTGTGAAGAGCAGTACCCTTAATGCAAATATAAACAGATAAATTACAGCTGAGCTTACATTTACATTTGTTTATTATTGGAAATGAAATGCTTGTGTTTCAAAAATTCACCATAGTTGTTTATTTTGCTTTATTTCACAAATAAAAATAAATAAACAACAATAGTGCATTTTTAAAATGCAAGCTAACAAAAATCTCACTTCCAATAAAAACAAATGAAAACTAATGCTCAGCAGCAATCTTTCTCTTTATAATTCCATTAAGGGTGCAATCCCTTATGTGGCTAATAGAGGTCGCTTCACAACTCCACAGGGACACCTAGTAACAGCCTCTGGAACTGAACCCTTTCCTTCATTCGTGGAATTTCATTCACTGTTACTTATGCTACTACTGCGATATTTTAAAACAAAAAAACAGAAACAAACATTAGCATTTGCAACACCAACAGCTCAAAGTTTCACTAATGCGAGACCTATTGCATTGCGGATGCTTGTTTCCATCGCCTCTGAGCTATGCGCTGTGACGGTAGTTTACTCTCAATGCACTTTCTCTCCCCATCCTCTTCTCACCTCCACTATTTACCATCATCTCTTTAGCTTCCTTCCTCTTTCTTCTCGTTCTGAGTTTGCTAGACTCCGTGTGGGACCTGCTGCTGCCCCATGTTGCCTCCTTTCCCTTCTGGTCTACCCTAGATCCCTGTAACCTCAGCAGATCATCGGCTGCATCACTGTCGCTGTTGGGCTACTGTGTGTCAGTTCTAGGTGAATTCTACTGAGTACGTACACCAACAATAAAATGCTGAACTCTTTCACTGAAAATTATAAATAAAAGATTGCTGAGTCAGACTTTAGTGGCAGATGTTATTATACCAGGGCTTCTTGGATTTGTAATTTATCTCCTTTCTTCTCCGGTAGGTTAGTTTGATTTGTGGGCGGGGCCTACACCCGTTCATGAGCTCCGACCCTGGGTGCCTGTAACCAGAACGTGCCTGGGTTGTCCATCTATCACTCCTGGATAGACTCTGAACAGTAATACTAAAGCTACAGTTTCCGTGTGCATGGCCATGCCTTACCCCTCCATACAATCCTGAATTTGCTTCTTGGACGATCGGCGATAAAACTCAAAACCTCTACATGCCGCAGTGCTTAATTTGTAAAATAGTTAGTGCCAGGGCCTTATCAGGAGGCATGGATTTCTATCGCTTTGGAGATAAGCGTTGCTGATAGCACGCTATCTCTGCGATAGAATCCAGCGATAGCTGGCGATAATTATCCTAGCGCTAAATGCGCTTAGCGATAATTATCGCCTCACCTTGCTGATATGCCCATTTGTTTGGTGAGCGGTGCAGGAAGGAAACAAAGAGCCAATCCTGCCGGGGCAGAAGGGGATGTGGCTCTGAACTGAAGCCGAATAAAGGGGCATTTTAGCAAGACCGGCGATAAAATTATCGCCGTTTTAGCGGCAGGAAACTGCAGCTAAAACGGCAATAATGGGCGTGGTAATTTGCGTTATAGAATTCCAATAGAAGCCCAGGTTAAATGTGCAGGACATCTAACCTGGGCTTCTATTGGAATTCTATAACACATATTAGCAAACCCATTATCGCCGTTTTAGCGGCAGTTTCCTGCCGCTAAAACGGCGATCATTTTATCGCCAGTCTTGCTAATATGCCCCAATGTCCCTCTGAGCTCAGGCACTCAGCTGTGATAGTCCACTCTATGAAGTGCTAGAACAAAGTGCAAGGTGCAAGCAGGTGTAGCAGTGCTCGCAGAGCGGGTCAGGCGTTACGCTCATCGCATAGTTTTAAAAGTGCTAGGTGGACAGGCTGTGCAAGAAGGGAGCTGGGGTGGGGAAGGCGGCTGTCAGGCGAAGCATGTTGAAACCCCTCCCTATTTGGACACTCACCTTTGGTAGCCCGCTCGATAGTGGAAGGAACAAAGTGCAGCCTGAGAGTACATGCTGTGGCAGCATTCACAGAGACGAGTGACCATCTTTAGTATCTGTTCCAGTGTTAGGCACTATCACTGCTGGCCGTCTGGGAGCCTTCTTGCTTATCATGTGGCCCAGAGGTTCTTATTTGTGGTTGAGCGTCAAAATGCCATAAAACTAAACCCTCTTGGGAACTGTCACCACCACCAGGGTCCCATGTTTCCTCTTTCAGCGTGCTTACAGCCCTGACTCACCTTGTCATCAAACCGGAGAACAGCTTGTTGCAAACCTGCATATCGGGTCAATTAAATGTGCACCCAGGATTAGCAGAGAAGTCAAGGTGGTGCTGGCGCTGCCTACTGTCGAACGCAATGTTCCATTCAATGAGCAACCTCTTAAATTCAGCTAAGATGTGACAGGTATCTTTGTAGGCTTCGACTGAACGTGTAATTATAGGTCTATTTACCTAGTCCTCAAGGTAATACAAGCCCTTTCCTGGATTCCTGTTCTTGTTATTATTCTGAAACTTTTTACAATCATGAAATACACTGGAACTTTTTTCAGTTCTCTCTCTATTCTGAATGCGTTCCTGTTGCTCCGTGCCCATGAAAAATACTACAGCTAATGCTTTCCTTTGAATGATGTCACGCATCAAGCCCTGCAGAGGACACTAGAAGACTATTACTAACCATCAGCCTCCCAGGTGCCTAGAACCTGCAACTCTATTAATACAGAGCATTTGAAATGGCAGGCCACAGGGAAATAGTCGAAGATGGGTTGGACAGTCAGAAAAACACACGGTCAGTTTGATCAAGAGAAGAAAAGATTGGAACAATAATACGAGTTGAATGACAACATGGTAGGGAACACTCACCACCTTATAATCACATACTAGAGAAATGCTCTAGGATTTTTTTTAAATGTATAATGTATACCAGCATTCTAGTAGGATAACTTACATCTGTGGGAAACATATACAAACGTAAATAAATTACAGCTTTTTTTCTGCTGCAGATTTACATGTGTTACATGTGAGCCAGGGAATTTAGCATCATATGTTTTTGCTTGTCTCCTAAAGGTATCTACTTTAGTGAAAAAATCCTGGAGAGTGACTGTTTTTTTGGTCATTGCGGTTTTCCTCTACATGGTAATTGCTTTAGACTTAAGGGATAAATTGAGTTAAAGTGTTGTATTGATACTTGTGAAGTTAAAATGTTTTTAATAACAATTCGTATTTGGTAGGTATATTAACGATCATTTATCTTAGTTTTTTGGAAACTCTTTAGAGAATCATAGAAGAGAAGAAAATCTACGCTGCAAATCTAAGCGAGTTCGGTAAGTGAAATGTGTTTACCTATACTTGTCTCAAACGGACAAGTTACCTTCGGTAATGCTGTATCTGGTTCCAGGCATTAGGCTGTATCTGGAAGATTTTTCTTAGCAGTACCCCTTCGCCCCAGTAGGTGGCACCGGTCAACTCCACGTGAGGCCGTAGGTATCAAATTCTCTAATTTGTAAATTAGGAAATTAGGCCAAGCAAGGGCGCCCCCCTCCTCCCCCCATGCAGGGGTACACAGTTTAATCTGCGGCATCTGGCTGACTCTCCAGGTCCAAGTAAATGTATCATGGCACGCGTCGCGTTTCAGGAAACAAGACCGAGATCTGTGAGTGCACGTATTGAAAATGTTGTAGTTGTTAGGGGAACATGGCCCTGTAGTGTTTGCCTGAGCTGGACCCAACCACTGTAACGGGGGTCCCAGGCGATATGTAGTGAGCCCCCCCTGAGCGTGCGCACAGTTGGACGTGCCCTACGTCCACACGGAGGGCACGTTCGTAAGAGAATAAAGAGCCCGGAGTGCTGGGCGTGGGCTGGCATTAAGCTGGCCATTACCAGAGTACACGTGTGTTGTGTGGTATCATTCCTAGGCCATAGGCCGCAACTCTACACTGGCGACGAGGTGGTCTAGCCACCCCATCACGTGCGCCGACGCCTCACGCTTTGCCCAAGTAGCAGATCAACTCCCCTCCTCCTGAGGCCGTGTCCCTGCCCGCGTGTGGCCCCAGCTGTCGCCGGGCTGTGCACACCCTGCCCGGACTTGATGCCTGCCTCCCCCGCCTGGCCGAGCTCATTGCAGCCCCTCCGGCCCCCAGCGACTGCCTCCTACCTGCCCGGAAAGCTTATGTCCCAGCGGAGCCTGCACCCGCGGACCAACGCGACCGGCCTGCCATCCCTCACGCTTCTTGCGTGCAACGCGAGGTCCGTGTGAGAAGTTGGCCTGATGTATGATGTAACTAGTTCTAGTGTACACCTTATATCAGTCCAAACAACCCTTATGGTGATTGGTTGTAAAGTCAACCTTATAGACCAGCTATCCTAGTGGTAGCATGGACAAGAGCAGTCTTAGGCTAAACTCTGAATGGCATGTGAAGCCAGCTGTGATACCATATATAATCCCTTGAATACCAAATGAAAGGACACCACAACAGATATATATATAAAATAAAGTGTATTTATTCTAGTCAAACCCTCAGCACTCTTTATGAGATTCGAGGTAAGTACAACACAGTCTTATTTAAGCATACATTACGTCACACAGGTAAGTAATACAGTTAGGCCCTAGGGGCCACGCAAACCATATACTAAAGAAGTGGTATAAGGACCACTGTCACGGAAATTGAATAGGCCTAGGCCTAGGGAATCGCTGGGGCTACACTACACTACCAACAGTTAGGAAGTGGGAGGCCCACGGGATTCAGGTGCAGAGTGGAAACACTCACGTGTAATGCGTATAGTCGATAGAAATAGTACAGTTTTGAAATAAGCAGTTTAAGGACACTTCTGAAGCAGCAAGAGAGTCGAGACTCGGAAACTAGACCCTAGGATAGTCACTACCCTTGTGAGCACCGAAGTACCCAAGTTACCTAGCCCACGGGCTGCGGGTGCATAGGTGTGAACTTGCATCGGGTTTCGTCGTGGACTTCTATGGATGCCTGAAGGAAAGTTGCTGACAGGCGGTCAGTGCAGAGTGTCCGGTGGATCCCAAGGCCGGGATCAAGAAGGAAGGGTACCTGCAAGCAGAAGGGACAGAGTCAAGGTCACTAGCCAGTGACCACGTGGAACCAGGAAGGAACCAGGCGATGTCATGAAGATTGCAGGTGAAGGGTGAAGCTTGTCGCTGCAGCCACGGGTACCAGGAGACGTCGAGGATGACCAGGACCAGGAGGCGAGCTGTCCCACAAAGGCTCTTGCTGTCGGCGGCGTCGAAGTCGAACTAGGACTCACCAAGCCTTGGCAAGCGGAACCCACGAAGAACGGAGGACTTGCTTCTGGTGCAGACCAGGAAGGTCTGGGGTGCTTCTCTTTTGCAAAGAAGCGGGAGCCCGTCTGGAGGAGCCAAACCAGCAGTGAAGATTTCAAGGTGTGTCGTCACAGAGGCCGCTAGCCAACGGGCAAGCAACCGGACAGACGCGGCAAGCAGGAAAATGCAGAAGGGCCCCACGCAGGACTCGTGGAGTGTGGGGGGCTGATCTTCGGTGCAGATGGTGCTTGGGGTTGGGGCTTCTCAATCCCCGGTGCACAACTTCGAGGGTACCTCAGAAGCTGCGCTGGAAGATACTCACCACTTTTCCCAGGTAGCCGGTCCCACGTCTCTCGTCGCCTCCACGGATCTCAGCTCGGCTGTGGATGTGGATCAGGGTCGGAGAAGTCTGGAAGTCAAGGCTCTGGTCGGGCTCTGCAGTCGGTCCCTCGTAGAACTTCAGCAAAGCAAAGGGTAGTCTCTTGATGGTGCCTGTTTGCACAGGGTAGCCACTCCTTGGCCACAAGGGAGATTCTTCAGTCTTCTTCTTTCGTCGAATGTCGAAGGTCCAGAGTTTCTGTTCAAGTTGCAGGTTCATGATAATCTAATCTCCTGGGGCCCAGCTACCACTCTTATACTAATCTGGGGGGCTGGGTTGCCTGCTAGGTCACGCCTTATGGGTGGGACCTGGGAGGTGTGCCCCAGGCAGTGTCTCGTTTCATTCATCCCTCCCTGCCCCAATACACTAAGGCCTGTCTGGGGTGGTGCTCGCACCTCCCAAAGCAGGAAACCTATTGTCCAAGCCTCCCTTGCCGGGATCACTCCCAGCAGCAGGAGGTCAGACTTGTGTCGTGGCAGCAGCATCCATTTTGTGATGCTGGGGCTCTGGTTAACTTTAACCGGGTAAGTAGGTTACAACATGTCTTCTCCCTCTAGAAGGGAGGGATAATATCCTCATCCCCAGAAATGGAATGGGGGTATTATTCCAAAGTGTTAGACACCTTACACGACATGTTTTGATAAAGCCAAACCATAGTTACCATAACCGTTTAAGATTATAAGGCACTTTAAGAGTATATGGTAGGCTATATCATATAACAGCTATAAGGACATGGTTCCGAAAGCTGCAGACAGGCTCAGCTCATGCTAGAGCACCATCTCACATGTTACCAAGCACTCTGCCTCCAGGATTGTTAAGGCCTGCCATAGGAGTGGCTGATAGGTACACATGTGTCTATATATAAGATAGGTATAGGAATACTACACCTAAGCAAGGGGTGATTACACGACCTTGCCCCAGCTGAGTGATCAGCCAGTTGTGTCATAATGGAAGGCCAGGCCAGGGGTGGCATAATACATGCTGCAGCCCCTGGTAGGCCTAGGGTACACCTATGCCCTGGGTACCTAAGGTACACTGTACAGGGGCCAATAAGGTGATCCTATCCAAATGGGTTATGCACCTAAAGTACATAGTATCAATTTAGAGAGAGAACAGCAGGGCTGTGGGTCTGGTTAGCAGGCCCACAGCCACATCTAAGTCGAAAACCAGTAAAGCAAAAGCAAAAAGTGGGGGTGAACATAGAAAGCAGACCCTACTCTCCTACAGTCCGGACCTGCCATTTCTCACGCATCTCGCGTGAGATACGAATTTGTCCTTTTGGAAGCCTCTGGTCGCTCCTCCTACTCCCCTTGACGCCCCTGGGCATCGAGGCAGCCCTAGGGACCCGCACACGATGCACGGAAGACTGGTGTACCTCCCCCAGAGGTGTGGAGGTGAGGCCCCCCCCCTGCTGCCGTGCCCATCTTCAGCGGCCATGGCCAACGTACCCCCCCTAGAGCCGTTCACAGTCACCGGCACCCCCCGTCGCAAGCCGCACGGTGGAAGAAATAGGTGGAACGACTGGAGAACTACTTTGTGGCGGCAGAAATCGCGGCTGAGCAGCGGCGTGCCATGCTTTTACACCGAGGAGGAGAAGCTATCCACAACATATCGAAAGACGTAACTGAGGCTGGCCCGCCCAGAACATATGCCACGTTGCGAGACGCCATTACGGCGTATTTTGAACCTTTCGCTTGCGCTGACTATGAAAGATTCCTACTCCAGCAAGCCCGCCAACTCCCGGATGAGTCGATAGACATCTTTTACGCAAGGTTGAAGAAGCTAGCCAGCACGTGCACCCTCCCCGATGTGGACGACGAAATCCGCGCCCAATTCATCCAGGGCTGTGCGTCTTCGAAGCTGCGCGAGAGAGTGTTGGAGGCGGACAACATGCCCATGCGCGACATCCTCTTATTAGGGCGATCAAAGGAGTTATCTAAGGCTAGAGCCGCGCACATGGAGCCAAAGCCGGCGGTCGCAATCAAGACTGAGCCAGTGTGCGCCCTCAAGACCGACGCCACCGAGAACCACATGAAGCAACCCCGGCGAAGAAACCCAAGACTAGCTCAGCCCCCCCCCGGCTGTGCCTGCGCGTGGTGCGGAGGCGCGACACCCCACAGAGGAGCATGTCCGGCACAAGACAAGGTCTGCAGCACATGTGGGAAAGCCAACCACTTCGCAAGTGTATGTCTGTCGGCACCCAAGAAGAAGCAGAGTGGCCCACCCAGAAGGGTGAGACAGTTAGAGCCGCTACCCAGCACATCTACCAGCAGTGACATGGACGATGATGAAGCGGATGAAGCCTCCGTCCATGTCGTGCGGGTGCTTCACACCCTGGCAGCTACACCATCCGCGGAACCCATGTGCACGGTCAACGTGCAAGACCAAGCAGTAGTGGCCTTGATCGACACAGTTGCGTCAATCAACCTGATGGCCGCCAGCGTGTACCAGACACTAGAGAATGCCCCGGCACTCCATCCCACGAGGGTACAAGTGTACGCCTACGGCACCAGTCGCCCGCTACACCTGTGCGGGATGTTCCGGACGGACCTGTCCCACGACGCCACTCGCCTGCAAACCAAGATCTATGTGTCGCAAGAAGGATCAGGATTCCTGCTTGGTTGCCGAACAGCCCAAGACCTCGGGCTGATCCATTTTGCACTCACAGTCCAAGCCCGCAGCCTTGACCATCTAGTACTAAAACACACGTCACTGTTTGAAGGGATCGGCTGTTTAAAGGGACCGGCCATCCACCTCCATATAGACAAATCGGTCGCCCCAGTAGCCCTCCGGCACCGACACATTGCGTTCCACCTACGACCCAAGGTTGAAGCGGAGCTGCGGGTACTCGAGCGTGCTGGAATCATCGAAAGGGTAAGTGGGCCCACCCCGTGGGTGTCCCCCATCGTGGTGGCCAAGAAGCCGAAACAGCCAGATGCCGTGCGGATCTGCGTGGACATGCGCATCCCCAACCTCGCTATCAAGCGCGAGCGCCACCTGACACCAACCATAGACGACATAGTTGGAGAGTTGTCTGGCTCAAAGTGGTTCTCAAAGATGGACCTGAGATCTGCGTACCACCAGATTCCCCTACACCCTGACTCGCGCCCGATTACCACTTTCTCCACGCACGCTGGCCTCTGGCGGTACACCCGGCTCAACTTTGGGATATCGAGTGCAGCGGAGGTGTTTCAAAATATCATACAGAACGTCCTGCAAGGGCTAGACGGCGTCTTAAATGTCAGTGACGACATTTTGGTCCACGCACCAACCTTGGACGAACACATCCAACGCCTCCAAGCAGTGTTTACCCGGCTTCAAGAGCGAGGGTTGACCCTCCACAGAGAAAAATGTGACTTCCTACGTAAGGACATTAGTTTCTTTGGCTACAGGTTTTCCGACCAAGGAATAGGCCCGGACCCAGAAAAGGTCAAAGACATCCACGCAGCCCCCGCCCCCACATCGGTGACAGCAGTTCGCAGTTTCCTTGGGATGGTCACCTACTGCAGGAGGTTCATCAAGGATTTGTCTGATCTTACCGGCCCCCTTCGTGACCTCACAAATGCGGCTGCCACCAGTAAGTGGGGTCCGGAACAGCAAGAGTCATTCCAGAAAACCAAGGTGGCACTCTCAGCTGACACAACCCTAGCCTACTTTGATCCCCGAAACGAATCACAACTTGTGGTGGACGCCAGCCCGACAGGCCTAGGGGCCGTGCTCACCCAGCAACAGGCATGCGGAGAATGGGCCCCCATCGCATATGCAAGCAGAACCCTCACACCAACGGAACAGCGATACTCGCAGATTGAAAGAGAGGCCATCGCCATCCTGTGGGGGTGCCGGCACTTCCACATTTATCTGTATGGGCACCCTTTTGTAGTAATCACAGATCACAAACCTCTCGTCCAGCTGTTCCAAGGCTCCTCTTCACGTCCTCCTCCTCGGATCGAAAAATGGGTGCTCCAGCTCCAAGAATTCCAGCTCACCGTGGAGTATCGACCGGGCACCCGAAATCCAGCCAACTTCTTGTCGAGACACGCCCGCCCGGCCACTGACTCGGAAGCTGCAGAAGCCGCGGCCACGGAGGAGTATGTCAGGATGATTGTAGAAAGGTCACGGCCTCTGCCAATCTCCCTGGAGGAAGTGGCGCGAGCCACCAAAGATGACGACTGCCTACAGATCGCCATCCAGGCCGTCACGTCAGGCAACTGGAAGCCACTTCAAAGCCCCTCGTCATTCCGCACACCTGGTGCCCAAGCAACGCTAAAGGCGCTTTACCAAGTCTGGAACGAACTGTCCGTATCTCAGGAAGGATGCCTCCTGAGAGGCCCCCGCCTGGTGCTACCTGACTGTCTCACCCAACAGGCAGCCCTCCTGGCGCATGGCGTGCACCAAGGCATTGCAAAGTCAAAGAACCGCCTTCGGAGCAAACTCTGGTTCCCAGGCCTCGATAAAATAGTGGAAACAATCGTCCAGCGATGTCCGGTGTGTTTTAGCGACCAGCCTACCTAACCCTCCGGTGCCAGTGATCACCGAGGAAGGACCGACGTCTCCATGGGTGCGAGCCAGCACAGATTTCGGCAGTCTCCCCGGGGGGAAGTACATGATGGTCGTGGTGGATGACTTCTCACGGTACCCCGAGGTGGAGATCCTGTCCTCGACTGCCGCCTCCGAGGTAGTTCCCAAGCTGAAAAAGATACTTGCCACCCATGGCCTCATTGGGGAACTGCGCACGGACAATGGTCCACCTTTCAATGGCGCCGAGTTAGCGGATTACCTGCAATCCCACCGTATCAAGCACCGACACATAACCCCGAGGTGGCCCCAAGCTAACGGGGAAGTTGAGAGGCTAATGAGGACCCTGAACAAAACCATTCAGATCGCACTGGCGGACGGCCAGGGCATAGAGCTAGCCCTCTATCAATTCCTACGCGAATACAGACTGACGCCCCACTGCACCACAGGGGTTCCTCCGAGCCGCCTCTGTTTTAGCAGGACAGTCACAGACACCATCCCACACCATCCCATGTGGGCGTCATCACCACCCCGCCTAACCGGTCCATGGAACAGAGAACAAAAAACTATTGCGAAGCATCCCGGAAAAGGAGAGCCACCGACAGCCCAATCCAAGGTGGAAAGTTCCGCCTGCCCTTCGAACTAGACCCTTGGACGGTCACGAACATCAACGGAACGCTAATCACAGCGGTCAGGCACGGGGAAGAGGTCACAAGGAATGTATCATTTTTTAAGAAAGTCCCAGATGGAGGAGAGGAAGAGTTTCCCGAGCCGGGAGGCTATCGCCCAGCAGTACCCCCAGGTCGCCGAGAAGCCACGGAAGAAGAGTCAGCCACGGAAGAAGAGACACCACGCAGAACAGAAAACACAGGGAGCACCTCGACCACGCCAACCCATGGAGATCGGGAGTCACAAGGAACACAGAGTTGCCCAGGCGTGGCTGATACAGACTGTTCTGAGGACATGTTTCAAATCCTTCCAGACGGGCCCAGCCAGAGCAGGTACCATCTACGCCCATGTCCGCAGTCATCCCAGAGGTACCGAGATTTTGTGGCCCGCTGTCGACTGCCGAAGTGAAAGTGGGCTGTACCTCCGCCAAGACCAAGTAAGACTGTTCTTTTGTTTGTTCATGAAACCCACAGAGACTTGCGTTTGAGACTTTAAAGATGTTTTGTCGCTAAGCCCCATGTTTGTTAGGTTTTTGCATTTGTGGGTAAAGGAGGAATGTAGTGTTTGCCTGAGCTGGACCCAACCACTGTAACGGGGGTCCCAGGCGATATGTAGTGAGCCACTCCTGAGCGTGCGCACAGTTGGACGTGCCCTACGTCCACACGGAGGGCACGTTCGTAAGAGAATAAAGAGCCCGGAGCGCTGGGCGTGGGCAGGCAGTAAGCTGGCCATTACCAGAGTACACGTGTGGTGTGGTATCATTCCTAGGCCATAGGCCGCAACTCTACAGGCCCTTCACTGTAGTTGATTCTACTGGTGACATATTTTGAGATATCAATTTATTAGGCAAATGATTTAGCAGCGCTCATCCCGTGTGGGTAGGGATATGATTTTCAATGTCTCCACCTGCTTGGAGAGATGGCAAAACTCACATATTGTACTTTCTTTGATGGGGTCTGCATTCATAATTTTAACCTGCGTTTCAGACGAATATCAATCAGCCTTTTGTTTCTTAGTAAACCCTAGTTCACATTGTTTTCGCCATCGTGTGGCATTACCCGCCCACAAAAGCGGCGCCCTCCTTGTCAGCTGACAGGTAGATCCTTCTGTATGGAGAGATGTTAACGTTGTGTGGAGATACCGACATTATAACACAATAGCAGCAATGGCAATTAAAATACCCTGAGTAAAAGGGTTTAGCTAATTAATTAACTTCAGTGATCAAATGTATGAACGGTTGAAAACAAATTCAGGCAGCGTTCCGTGCCCTGCTCCCTGCATCCTGTTAACGGAACTATGGGGCACCTGTGGCGCTTCGCTCAGTTCACAATATCTTTCGTAGAGTGTTTTTGGTTGTCTTTCCTAGCATAGCAGTCTCGTTAAAATAAAATATCTAGATTGAGTCTTTTTTTCAATTACTCTATTTCTATTATTAGGTGCTGTGTGCCATCTGGTGGTCATTTTGTAGAATGGCATGTTTTTGTTGCAAATGAGCTATGGACATCGTACAAAACACCATTGTTCTGGCGGAAAATGATACTTAGGGTGGGTTTCCCTCCAAAGATTTTGCTTATGCTGTGAAGATAGTATAATGGCCCAAGGAAATTTCGCAAATAAAACTCAAATCATGTCATTTGATTCATAATTGAATGCATTGCAGCAGCAAATAGCATACAAAAATTGTAAGCTTTAAAAAGATTGTTCAGTGTGGGAATGTCAAAGTCATTGATGCCGGCGTGGCTTACGCATCCATGCAAGATAGCGGCGACTTGCTGACCTCCGTCTTTTCACGGAGAGATGGAATGGAATTTCAACCACATTGAGATCACGCTTAGTGCCTCCAAAGCGGGTCTCTAGAAGAATATTGCAGTGCCATGCTTTTGAGCTGACGGGAGACGCAATTTCCCAATTTTTCAGCATTTTACACCGCAACGAAGTCTTCTCCTCATCACGAGCGGCCGCCATTTTGAGCAGTGCAACGCTCGTGCTAATCTTCTCCTCATGTCTCTCATATGAATGGCGATATTTGGGTGAGCTTTTCTTCATTTCTCACCATTTTCATGATCCCCCATGTATTCATGACTCCTGCTCTGGTTCTGTTTCAAACCAGTATCAGAGGGTTTTGCCTCTATGACTTTCATTAAAATCCTTCAACCCCACTTAGTCTTAGGGATCTTCCGATGCTGCCACGACATGGGGATCTAATTTGCTGGACGAATACAACCACTATTAAAGCTTGTGTTCATTTGGTGCCCACAGAGCAAAGGATTTAATGCTGGTTTTTTGTAACCTTCATATGTCTTTACATAATTCTACTACACATCCATAGCATAAATCATAGTGGAATCAAACTTGCCTCTACTTACCTCTGTGCCTGTTCCTGAGGTGTAGTGTTTGTATTTACAGTTGTGGTGGGGTGGTATCTCACAAATTCTTTCTTACACGTTTATGGGCAGTCTCTCTCCTATTAAAAATCCTCCTCATCGTCAAGCATGCATCACTAAAATGTCCAGCGATTCACTTAACCTTTCTAGGGCATCCTCCTCTGGCACAAAGCCAAAAAGAGTCAAGAATGACCTTCCATCTCCGATTCAGTTATCTTTAAACCTGGTCCTGGATGAACTACGTGCTCTCAAACCATTTATGAACGCCACCAACGAGAAATTACAGTTAATTGAGGATCGTTGGATCAATATGGAAGTCTAAATCACCGAGATAGAACAGCGTTTGGGCCATATCCAAGACTTGACGACTCCTCTGCTGGAACAAGAAATCCCAAAACTTAAGCTTCGTAACGAGGATCTCGAAAATCATAACAGAAGGAATAACCTACGTATTCATGGTTTACCGGAGAATATTGAAGGCCCTGACCTCCTTTCCTTCTTGAAGAAATTTTTATCTGCTCTCTTAAGTCTTCAGTTTTCCGCTCCTTTAAACATCCAAAGAGCACATCGCCTTGGTCGTCCCCAACCTCACTCTAACAAACCGCTGGGTATAATAATGCGGTTCTGAGAATTCACCCATCTACTGCAAGTGCTGAAGAGTGCCAGAGAGAAACATCGTCTTGTTTGGTCTGGTCACAACATTTTTATTTCTCAGGAACTTTCTAATGCAACCAATGCTAGACGTAAAGAATTTTTAGCACTATGTCCTCAAATGAGATCTCTGAACATTGGCTATGGCATATTACATCCCTGTCTCTACAAAATCACCTACAAAGGTGTCTCCCGTTCATTTGAAGACAAGACGAAATTCAAGATGTTTCTGCAAACCATCACCAGGACACCTATGGACACAAATATATAATGTTTATATATCTTTACAATGTGGTTATTAACTTCCTTTGTTTCTAGTTTTATTCACTAATTCTGTTTCTTCCATTACAGGTTATGTGGTTGGAATGTTCTTCGTTTATTTTTTCCTCCACTGTTGTTCTTGTCTTCGGGTGCTGACATGCCTGTCTCACTTCTCATTCTCTTTTTCCTTCAGATCTGTTCTTGATCTGTCTCTTCTTTTTTCAATCTTCCTTACTCCTTTTTCATTCCCTCTCACTAACCCCTATCCTTTCCATTCCGGTTTTCCTTTTCTATTCCTTCTTTTTTTTTCTTATAACTCTAACTCTACAATTTTACTTGTTTTTTGTAACCCCCTTATATTAGTCTATTTTTAATGAACGGGAGCTTTTTGTTTTCATTTTTGTCTCAGCAGTGTGTCTTCAATGTTCCTGTATCCTTGTCTTGATACTACAGTATGTTTAATGTTGTGTCGTGGAACGTCCGTGGTGTAGGTCAAATTACTTTTTTTACAAGAAACTCATTGTAATGACACTGAATCATTCAAACTCAAACGCCAATGGGTGGGTCAGGTTGTTTTCTCACCTGCTCTTATCCGCAAGGGAGGTGTAGCCATTTTATGTCACAAATCCTTAAAGCTTCAAATTTTATCTACCGAATATGATACAAGTGGACGATGGGTATTACTTAATGCCATGTTACATAAGAAACAAGTTGCCTTCTTTTTTACATCTATGTACCAGTTAAACCTGACCCAGATTTTGGGAATATGATCAAATTAAAATTGTCTTCCATTACTAATCCCAATATCATTGTTGCTGGAGATTTTAACAATTGGCTTGATCCTTTTTCCGACAGGAAATCTAATTGTAAATTTAAACCTGATAAATCCCACAAAGCATTTCAGTCCGCTATTGCCTCTCGTTCATGCTATGTATGTATGTAAGATATGTAATCCTGATAAATATGAGTTTACATTATTTTCCAATGTTCATCACACCATGTCACGTATTAATTATTTTTTGGTTTAAAAGCCTCTATTCCCCTCTATCCGATCTTCTGAGATTGGATCTATTTTTATTTCTGACCATGCCCCTATTTCTGCTTCATTTTATTTATCCTTAACTACTTCCAAGCATGTTCGATAGAGAGTTAATAACTCCCTCCTATCTGACCAAAATGTATCTGACCAAAATTACGTCTCAGAGGCTACCTCCTTTATAACTGAATTTTTCCAATTTAGCAGACCGAGTGATACCTCTATCCACAATGATTGGGACGCTTTTAAAGCCTCTTTCAGAGCCTTTACCATTGCCTACACTGCCAAGAAGAAAAAATTACTGAACGTCCATTACCTATCTAATCTACAACATATCAAAACTCTTGAACACACATATTTTACATCCAACTGCCCTACACACCTTCGGGATCTTGTAAAGGCAAAATCCGACTTAAATAAACTAGCTACTATTGATGCGTGCAACATTTTACTTAAAATAAAGTCTAAATATCATGGGGTCAAAACAAAGCGGGTAGAATGCTGGCCAATTACTTAAAGGTGAAAACGGAAAGGAAAACTACTGGTCCTATTTGTAATACCCTTGCCAACAATTTACTACATTCTGACTCAGACATTATAAATGCTTTCCGGTCCTAATACAATTCACTATATACGGCTGATACTCATCCTTCTGAAAACGTTACTTGTTCCTTTTTTGATAATCTTCCTTCTCCTCCTTCCATACTGGATGTCATGTCTTTTCTTAAAAAGGATATTTCATTGCAGGAGATTTTAAATGCCATTAAATCCCTAAGAAAAAGTCGAGGCCCCTGGTCCTGACGGCTTTTGTATTGAACTTATATCTTCTTTTTCATCCACCTTTGCTCCTCATTTACTTGAGCTTTATTCCTCTTTTTCTCAAAATCGAATACTGAAGACTCCTTTTTAGATGCTCTTGTTGTAATTATTCCCAAACCTGATAAAGATCACACCCTTTGTCAAAATTAATGCCCAATCTCATTAATTAACTATGACTGTAAAATCTTTGTGAAAATTCTTGCCTCTAGACTTGATGATGTTATATCCCTGCTTATCAAACCAGATCAGTCTGGCTTTATCAAAGGAAGGCTCGCTTCTGACAATGCTAGAATGTTTTCTAACATTCTTACATTAGGGAAAAAATACCCTGACCCTCTTGCCGCACTATCGTTGGATGCTGAGAAGGTTTTTGACCGTATAAATTGGCATTTCATGTTTGAAACTCTTCATTGATTTGGATTTGGTCCCAAATGTATTTCTTTTATTAAGTTATTATACTCAGAACTTTGTGCCTGTGTTTCTGTCAATGTTTTTTTATCCCCATATTTAAGTCTGCACAGAGGCACTAGAAAAGGTTGCCCTCTTTCCCCACTTTTATTTCTTCCTTTCCTGGAACCTTTTCTCAAATGCATTTGTCATAATTCCCTTATAACTGGTGTTCAATACAACTCCCATGAAATAAAATTATCCGCTTATACAGATGGTATTTTGATCTATTTTTCAAAACCTACCACCTCCCTAACCCCCTTTCTACAGGAATTAGATTTATATTCCAAAATATCCGGATACAAGTTAAACTTCTCTAAGTCTGAAATGTTATCTTTAAACTCCTTATGCTACCATTACATGTTCCCGGATACCAACTTTAAGTTGTGTCAGTCTAAATTCAAATACATAGGTGTTTGGTTTTTACCTACCATTCCTCAGACCCTTTCCATTAATTTCAGCGCATTAAAACTCAAGATTCAAAACCTACTCTCTTCCTGGTCCCCTCTCTTTCTATCCTGGTGGGGCAGACTGGATACTATCAAAATGATGATTTTTCCTTTCATCCTTTTCTTGCTTTCCATGTTACCCTTTAGAATTCCAAATTACTATTTTAACCAAATGAATTCTCTTTGCATTAAATTTCTATGGAAAAACAAGCCTGCTTGCATTGCTCTATCTAAATTAATTAAACCAAAAACTGAAGGAGGTGTACGATTCCCTAATTTTAAATTATATCATACTGCTTTTTTAATTAGACAATTCTATGCCCTAAATAAGCAATATGATGATTTACCGACACCTCACTGGATTACGTTTGAACGCTCCTTGTTACATGAGTTCTCTTTTAAGGACATTTGTTTTATGTCCAATTGTACTTTTATTTCCAAATATCCCATTTTAAAATATTCTCAACACTTGATACACTCTCTATTCACTGATGGTGCTAACTGTCATCAAGCCTTCCTTGCCTCTTCCATGTGGTATAATAAATTCATTAATTTCTGCCACAAATCCATTTACTTCAAACCCTGGAAAGAAAAGGGTATTTTACATGTTCACCAAATTATATCCCATAACTCTGTCATACCCTTCACTACATTACAAGAACATTATAACTTACCCTCATCATATACATCCCAATACTCACAATTAGCAATGGAGCTTGCATCGGTTTGTCAGTTAATGATTTTCCTGATTACCTCATTCCCTTTATCCCCTGACCCCCTTGTACAATATCTCCTCTGACCTTTGCCCCAAAGCTTCACTTATATACAAACTTTTAGCTACCCCAATAATTGATAGACAGAAATCATCAGTCGAACTGGCATGGGAACAAGACATTCCGTTAATCCTTTCGACTCAAAGATGAGATAAATTAAGGCATAACATTTTTACCACTTCTAGAGCTGCTAACATCACTCATCCTTATTTTTCTTATACAATAGAGTGGTTTGTACACCCGTTTTTATTCATAAGATTAATCCCTCTTCTTTCCCCCTGTGTTGGTCTTGCCTCTCCTCTGATGCTACACTATTACATTTAATTTATTACTGCCCCAATGTTTTTAAATTTTGGAACTCCATTTGGTCCATGTCCTCTATGATATTTCAATGTTGTACTCTATTATCAATTCAAAATGTTTTTCTTGGATCCATGTCTGATGATTTTTGCAACACCTCTTTAAAACTGAAACTGCTTGATCTTTTTATTGCTCTTGCTTTTAAAGTTATTTTAACTTGCTGGAAAGATAATTCTAAAATATGTACCTTAACATGGTGGAATCTTATTTGTAATGAACATAGAATTTCTACTGTCCTTGCTCTAACACTATCTCAGAAAATTAAATACGATTTACTATGGCTCCCTTTTACTTCTTTCTTATCTTCACACCCTTCTTTACACTAGTTCTTTTTACCACCCTCCCCCTTCTCCTTTTCTTTTCTTTCCTCTTTTTCCTTTCCCAATCTTATAAAAAAATTATATGTATATATAATTACTTGTTTTAGTATGTACCTTTAATTCCTTTTTAGGTCTCGCTGAGTCAGCGCGCCTGAGCTGCTTGGAGAGACATTTTGTATGTGAGTTTTTTAAGTGCTGCTGGCTGGCCTAGCGCTTGCGTGCAAGTGAGCGTGTACGCGTGCAGCCGCCAAAAGCTAGGCTAGCAGCACTCAGGAACGCCCTTCTGCGTCATCGCGATCACTTTCGCTTTCACAGCAATCGTGATCGCGATGACTTTCGTGGCCAATGCTGGTGGAGCTGCACTCATTGTTGCATAGCTGTATCTGTCTGGGCCCGACAGTAAAGGACCCTTCACTACAGTCTCGCTATTCTTTGGTCCGATTCCGAGCAGCCAGAGACTCTCGGCTAGCCCCACCCAGTGTATACAAGCTGGGCGTTATCCCCTGCTGCAGATGTGGCTTGGATGCGCAGCCGATAGGCCTCACTCACCGTGCAGCCATGGGCTCAGTCCCGGCCCATCCCCAGTTGCAGACTAGCATCTCTGCCTGCCCGAGGTCGCACATACAGCCGTGACAGATCTTCTCTCAGAGTCCCTCTCACCTCGGATCTTCGTCTGCAGTTGATCGCAGGTCCCCAGCCTCCGGCCCGATACCTCTGATTTTCGCAACCACTTTTAGGCCGCCGGTCGCAGCAACTGCCCCCACTGCTGTATTGGGCTCCAGGGCTCAGTCTCTTCGCCGTATAACGCACCGTTGGTTTCACCTTCGCTTCTTCTACACACCGAGAGTGTGGCATTTATGCAGTCACTGGCACGGTTTCAAACGGATTTAGTGCCGGTCTGAAAAGGCTGGTCTAAAGTGCGTCCACCATGTTGGACCACTTGGCCATTCCCCCATGAATCACAATTTTGAAGGGGCGTGTCATGGTCGTCTCTTGCAAACTGTACTTTGTACCAGGATGATCTCAATGGTTTGCAGCTGTAATTTCAATTGCATGCCATTAAAAAGTTACCACCTCATAAAACTATTTACAAAAGGAAAAAGGTCCCCATTGAAGCCTTACCATGGCTACTTGGGATAAAGGTTGCAGGGGGAGTGGTCAGTGGTCCAGGGGCAACTGCCAGTTCTCACTGAAACGATTAAAAAAAGAAAGGCTTTTTTCCTTTGTTTTTTAATTTTTTTAAAGCAGGCAAGTTGGCGTACTGGAGCCACACGTGGCTACAGTATGTTTCATACAACTTCCAGCGTGCCAGTAGGTATGACTACCCAAATCTGAAATGTAAACAGTAACTAATAGGACAATAACAATGCATATCAGTGCTGCTGGCTGGCCTAGCGCTTGCGTGCACGTGAGCGTGCACACGTGCAGCCACCATGCGCTAGGCCAGCATCACTCAGGAATGCCTTTCTGCGTCAGCGCGATCAGTTTCGCTTTCACAGCGATCGTGATCGCGATGACCTTCGTGGCCAATGCTTGTCTTTTTGGCAGTTAAGTCAGGAACTTTTTTTTTACATTCTTTGTGTGATTTCTGGGTACATCATTCACTTCTCCTCTCTCTCAGTGATACGTGGTCGATCCTAAGCGATGAAGGCGTCTTTATCAGCAGGCCTGCGGCATCCTTGCTTCTTGAAAGTCTTTCACTGCGTAGCGTTTTCCATTTATGATGCAGTGGAGGTGGAAAGGGGGGCCCCATTGACAAAGAATTCTTTCGTTTTGCAGTTGCAAAGTAATTTCTTTGAATACTCTACATCTTGCCAATGTGTAAAAAGAGACTTCCTGGTAGAATGATACTGTTTTGCGTGTAAAAAGTACAGTTTCTTCTTTTTGAGCTTCGGAAATGTGTCCTTCTTTTTCTTGGAAAATGTGAAAGAGTGTCAGTACATCTGTTGAGAGATTCCTTTCTTGTTGGAACAGAATACACTCTGTGTGTGCAGTCCAGTTGGATGGTCTTATCTTCTGGCAAGTGTAGCAGCTGTGAAAAATATTAGCTAGTCTCAAAGTTTTTATGGTTTAAATCTTTTTTTATTGATTTTAAATGGAGTTGTACACATACAACCACCTACATCCAAAGGCTGGTGAGGTGTTACTTTCCTAAAAGGGCCATTATTAGGGAACATAAACAACATACTGATCCCATCAACAACAACCACACACCTTGCTCCCTGTCCCCATTCAATCTGGGAATTTTGCGTATGATATCTTTTGTCACATTACCCTCTTATAGTCCTTTCCAGGCAGCCTTCTTTTCAAAGCTATATTGTGCCTGCTCAGTGAGCTAATAGTCTGTTAGGTTGTGTGAGTTTGCATTTTACAAAGGATTCTAAGATATTGCAGGCAGGAAAGCTCACTAAATTCTGCTGAGAGAAAGCCAATACACTGCTCTCAAATTTTCTTGAAGTGCACCTTGCGATTCTCCCAGGCTGGCAGCAGTTTTCCATGCCAAACAGTTTCCAAAGCCTGGTCAGTCAGTCTCCATATTCTGGTGCTTGTTCCTTCCCTCATTTTGCCGTGTTTGCTTGCCTGGCAGTGCATAGTGTCATGAAGATACGTTGAAAAAATGCAGATCTCAAAGGGAAAGTTTGCTTATTTGGAACAGCCAGCAAAGATGTATGGTGAGAGTTGCTAAATGTCTATTGAATATAGTGTTTCTGTTGGAGAACACCTCCCGACAATAGCGATGCAGTTTAGGGCATCTCCATGCCAAGAGTTTATGTGTGTGCCTTTCTCCAGCAGTTTGCTGATATTACGGGATGCCATCTGTGGACTCTTTCTGATGTGTAGTACAGATGATACTGTTTCTAGGTCTCACCTGACCCAGCGCTTGCGCTGGTCTGGCGAGACTTAAAGTAAGGGCTTCAAAAAATGCTACAGCCGGCCACAGCTTACAGTGCATGTGCACGGGTGCGCGCTTGAGCAGAGGCGCCATATGGCGTGATTACTGCTGCGCACGCACCACTCGCGCACATGCACTGCAAGCTGTGGCCGGCGGTAGCATTTTTCCCCCACCACGGCAGTCATTTCTCGAAGCGGGCGCTTGCTTTTTTTTTCTGTTTATTACTTCTATGTAGTATGGTAGCACCCGTGCTTTAGCTTAAACATCTTAGGCTAAAGTCGGGTGCTGAGATTGCTTCAAAAGTAAAGAAATAGACAATTCTTTACTTATGAAGTAATCTCGGCACCCGACTTTAGCTTAAGATGTTTAAGCTAAAGCACGGTTGCCGTCATTACTACAGAGCAGTAATAAACTGAAACAAGCATTGGCATAGCCAATAGGTCTCGTTTTTGGGACCTTATAAGTATTTAGTTATGCAACTGTTTCATGGCTAAACACTTATAAGGTCCCTAGGGCGAGACCTATTGGCTATGCCAATGCTTGTTATTCTTCTTAATGCATTAGGTTGTTTTTACTTATGTCTTTTTGATATTCAGTTAAGTGCATTCATTACTGTTGCTATATCTGTATACATGATGTCTTTATAATACTAATTCCTCACCTTATGCCAAGTATTACTCTGGTACTTTCTTTTTATATCAATAAAAATTATTGAAATAAAAATAAGAGTAATTGATGCCACCAACTGGGCAGATATGATCCTGGGGGATCGGACTTGGAAGGTTTTGTGGTGGAGCAGGGGATTGTGGCTTGGCTCAACTTCTCGCCATCCGAACCTCAAGGTCAGGGTGAACTGCATCCATGTCCCCGCAGAGGTTGCTGAAGTTGTGGGGCTCTCTGGCTCTTTAAGGTTGGCATGGTTGGAAGCCCCTTCCATAGCCACAAAAAGAGCGATAAGCAGAGGCCTAAGGCTTTGGCTGTACCCCGTGAGTCCTTAAAACGCTTAAGAGCCGCATCTGCTTTGTCTCCGAAGAGACAGGAGCCATCAAAGGGCATGTTCATAAGGTTTGGTTAGACATCCCCTGAAAATCCAGATGTCCTCAGCCAGGTGTGGCATCGTATGACCACAGTCGAGGAAATCGCTCTACCTAGCAAGTTTGTCATGTCAAAGCCGCATCAGATGGCGAACTTCGCTGCATCTCTCTTGTCTGAAATTGCTTGGGAGAGCAGAACCTGGTCCTCCCCCAAGGCTCCGAGAAGCACCGGCGCAACTGTATCCCATATCGAATGGGAAAACGACTCAAAAGACATGCGGTGTTCTCAGACCTCAATGCTAGACTGGCGGAAGAGAACATTTTCTTCCCAAAGCTTTCCAGTCTTTTAAATTACCTGCCCAGGGGTGCGGAAGGGAACGTGCCACGGAAAGTTAAAGCTTGGTCAACCAAGCTTGGTGGGGATGGGTGGCCGGTGAGGAAAGCTGGGTCACCTGTTGCAGGGTAATGACAGCAGGCAATCATTCTGTTAATAGGGGCCCTTGTGCTGGGCTTGGACCAGGTGCCCAGAAGAACATCCGTCAACTTGAAGTTCTCCTGAGGCGGAAGCCGGGAGGTTTTGTTAAATTTTAAAATTGCTCTTTTAATCATTATTGTGTACTATTACCTGTTTACTCGGGCTACCAATCACGCGCACATTGGGACCGCATCCCTCCTGGTCTCACCCCTGCCTTAACACCGCTGTCCGGATCCTCGCCGCTTCGGTGAGTTGCGGTGTAGGGGGTGACTGTGGCGGACATCTTGGGTGGGGTGGAGAGCGGACAGCGCTCTAGTCTATCTGAGGACCAGGACTATAAGTTCGCATGCCAGCGCGCGCGCGCAGCGGGCGAGCGCAACGGGCGCGCCGCCAGCGCGCCTAAGGCGCGCTAAAGGCAAGCCCGTCTGCGCCCGTCCGCGACCATTCGGGACCAGGGGCCATGTCCCCTATCCCCAGGTCTTACCAAACAAGGCTCTATAGCGCAGATGATCTATTAAATCTGCGCGATATCACGAAAACAGACTGTCTGCACCTTTTCAATGCATTAGATCTCCCTGAGGTCTGTCCTTTGTGCAAACATGTGTTCCATAGTACTCTGTCTCCTTCCAATATACAGGATTTTAATTTGCTGCTTTTAAACTGTAGATCTTTACCTAAGCACAAGACCGAAATTAATCTGATGTTGGAAGAACACATGCCCGACGTAACCTTCCTAACAGAAACTTGGCTGACGCCAGACTCTGATCCAGATATCGTATCTGCCTTACCCTCGGGTTTTCAGATTCTACGAAAGGGGTGGGAGAGGAGGCGGCCTGGCAATTGTATATAAAGAACAATTTCCCTGTCGAAGTATGGCCAGCTCTATTCCCGACTGCAAAAGCCTTGCTTTTAGTATTAACTTCTCCCCTAATACCTGCTTCTCAGGCACCCTGGTCTATAGACCCCCAGGCCCCTCGAGGCAGTTTCACAAGGTCTTGCCCTCGATTCTAGCTGAAGATGTTACAACATTTTCGAACTATACAGTGTTGGGCGACCTCAATTTCCACTTTGATGCCGCCCATGACCATATCGCTAACGAGTTAGCGAATGACCTAGCGGCCTTACAACTGGAGCAGCTGGTTGACTCTGCCACTCATTCTAAGGGCCATTTATTAGACCCTGTGTTCAGCAATTGTTCTGATCTTAAGGCTGGACACCCCGTTGCTCTTCCATGGACGGATCACTTTCTTGTCCCTCTTCTATGGTCTACCTATACACCTCCCCGCTTAATTCACTGCGAGAAGAATTTTAGAAACTGGTCGAAACTCTCTGCAGAATCCTGGTTCAACAGCCTTGCTGGCTCACGCCCTCCCCTCAACATGGATCCTAACATAGCCAATCAGGAGTATGAAGAGTGGATCTCTCATTCTCTTGAGATTATTCTCCCCCTTCAAAAAATCACCACAAAACGTCTACAAAAATCCGCCCCATGGTTCTCTGAGGAACTTAGGAAAAAAAAGAGGCATTGCAGGAAATTGGAAAGACGCTGGCGACTCGAATTTCTCTCAAGTGACAAAGCTCTTTACAGAAAGGCAATTAGAGCCTATAAAAATGAGGTTAAACTCGCCCAAGCAACTTATTTTTCCACTAAAATTTTGCGGGCTAAATCTAAACCCAAGGAAA
The DNA here is from genome assembly GCF_964204655.1 of Triturus cristatus. Lineage (NCBI taxonomy): Eukaryota > Metazoa > Chordata > Amphibia > Caudata > Salamandridae > Triturus > Triturus cristatus. The sequence continues at coordinate 576,232,508 of NC_140583.1, read as the reverse complement.
TCTTTCAAGTAGTAAAGAGTCTCAATAAACCTCCTCCGCCGTCCACGCTACCTTGTAAAACGCTAACCCATTGTAACAACCTGGCAGCCTTTTTTCACCAAAAAGTTCTCCAAATATATTCTTCCTTTTCTGCCACTGACTCTCATCTGGTTTCTCAGACATGGCCCTGTTATGCGGAATTTTCTCCTCAATCCTTGGCCACCTTGGAATGTTTCCCTATGTTGGAACAGGACTCTTTGGAGTCTTTGGCACGGCAAGTGAAATCCGGATCACCTTCTGACCCTGCCCCTCCAAAGGCTATGATTTCGGTTATTCAGGCGGTTCTCCCTACCATCAAGAATCTCCTCAACGCTTCCATCATTGCCGGCATAGTCCCAGCACACTGGAAGCAGGCTATGGTCCGTGCCTTGCTAAAAAAAAACAATCTGGATCCTGGCGATTTTAGTAACTATCGCCCCATTTCCCTGCTCCCTTGGATAAGCAAGATCTTGGAGAAGCACATCAAGTTCAAGTTCAAATTCAAATAACTTTATTCGATTGTAAACCTTACAATCATAAAAGCACAATTCATAAAACATACAATTAAAATCAGACCATCCATTTCATTTATACAGCAGAAATTTACATAATCAATATAAGACAAAAGTAACAGGCAGAACAAAGCATGTTTAAGAATATAAATAGTTATGACAAGGTTAAAAAGATTAAAAATACATAACAACAATAACAGCATAATTAACCCTGCATACAAATAAGGTGCAGTCACAATTCAGGAGTTGAAGGTAATAAAGTGCTGGTTTGATCTGTGTGAATTTCAGTTCTTTCAGGCATGGTTTTAAAAATAACCTCCGAGGTACTATATAATAAGGACAAATAAATAAAAAGTGTGCCAGATCTTGCGGAGACTTCCCGTCGCAGCCGCAAGCTGGCAACACTTGGCCTCGATGGGCCCCACTCGGGACCGCTAATAAGTAATGAAACAAGTCAAAACGGAACCTTGTTAGTAGATAGCGTTCGTAGCTAGACATAGGCCATGATAAATATGGTTCCATTTGTAGACAGGTTTTAAGTAAGACATGTTTCCTAACACTGTCTTTCTGGAACTCAACCTCTTCCCGGGCAAAATTCCTGGTTATCATAAATATATTTTTCACAAAAAGGGCATCTATTTTAGTAATGGAATTTGGGGTTAGAAACAGGTCCGGCCGACCTATTTCAGTAAAACAGTCTTTAATGTACTTCAACCACGGAACCTTTAGCCTACCATCTCATGTTAAAGCTTCTTTTAGTATATCATGGGTGAGAGGTATATCATTATTTAACCAGCAGTTCAACCAGCATAATAGGGGGTTTACTGCTATTCTGTCGCTAAGGTGGGGGACACCTAACTCCTCGTGTACCGAGAAGTTTCCGGTTCCCCTTGGGAGCCTCAGTATCTTCTTCAGAAAATTATTTTCTGTAACCTCCAGGTCTCGCGTCTGGCTGTAGCCCCAGAGCTCGCTTCCGTAGCAAGCAACGGCAACACTTTTAGCCTGGTATAGTTTAAGTAAGGCAGCCACCGGACTATTGCCCATTTTTCTCGTGAAGCCAAGTATGGCTGCGTTAACGCGGGTTACCTCGCCCTTCTTCTTGAGAACAGCAGGGCCCCAAGATAATTGGTGATCAAGAAGAACCCCGAGGTATGAAAAGGTTTTGGAGGTTGGAATGTTTTCCCCATTTATGTTGAAGAGATTAGGTTTTCGCGACCCTAGGCCTATCTTCATAGCATAGGACTTAGAATTGTTAATACTTCGGCCTCGGGACTCCATGAAATCAAAGAAAGAATTTAAGAGTGTCTGAAGGCCGATTGCTGTCCTTGAAATAAGGACGTAGAACAATCACAGGAGTTATACCCATAGACCCAACTGAGATTGCGTAAATGCTTGTAAATTCGACAATATCTCAGCAGGATATATTGAATTATTTGGAAAGGTATGTACAAGACATTACAAGGAACACAAGAGAGGAGACTTAAGGTTGTTCTTTCAAAGCGCCAATAGGCGTCATATATTTAGAAGATCAAAAGAATTGCAGTAATAAGAGCACAACAGGGTATAAATACTCTGGCAACCCTAGTGGAAAAAGGTGTACAAAGTGCTCGTGCTAGTGAAACAACGGCGCTAGTGACAACGTGAACAAACCACAACAGACGGCGCAAAAGAAGCAATATATACAATACAAGGTTCATATAACAATTTACTCAATAGTATAATTGGTATTTTTCATTGTTTCAATGAACCAGGTTTGCGTGCGCCAAGGACGTTTAGGCTGGTGGATAGTGGTCGACGGCGTTTCGATCCTGTCAATTTAGGATCGTCATCAGGACCTGGGTCGCCTAAATTGGGAGTGCTCTGTAAAAAACAATTTCCGGATCAGAGCGGCGGTCAGGAGGAAAGAAGAGAGGAGAGCTGGGGCAGGAAACAGCAGGGGGGAAGGGGGGGAGAAAACTGAGAAAGAAAGATAGGGAAAATGAGAAGGAAAGATAGGGAAACAACAAGGAGGGGAGTGGGGGAAAACGGGGGGAAAAAGGGGGTTGAAGGAGCGATGTAGCGGGAAAAGAAGGAAGAGAAACAAGCATTGGCATAGCCAATAGGTCTCGCCTTTGGGACCTTATAAGTGTTTAGCCATGCAACAGTTGATTTTGTTGCACCAAAGATATTGACTGCAAAGCTAAATATTTAGAAGGTCCCAAAGGCGAGACCTATTGGCTATGCCAATGCTTGCTTTTTTTTACAGTTTGCTTTAGCTGAAACGCTGTTGTAGTTTTCCACTCTCTGCCACTGTTGCATTTTCCTCGTCTGAGAGGAGGTTGCAGTCCCCTCTACCCTGACACGTTCTTGAGTTTTTCTCTCAAGTGTGACACTGTTGCAGGGTTCCTTGTCCACGTCTGATCCTTGAACGACCAATAGACTTTGGCAGAAAACTAAGAACGAGTTACAGCGCTGTACTGCTGATAAGAGAGTGAATGCAGTGACGTCACCAGTGTGTCATTAGTTCTATAGCAAGGAAGGAAATGGTCCTGGCGGCAGTTTGAACAGTGAATGCATCAATGAGGCATCTGTGGACCCTCAGGCCCCTGGCCCCAGTGCCACTGCACCTGCTGCACCGGTGGGAGCCACGCCCCCGAGCGAGTGTAAGGTGCGCCGAGAAGCGCGAAAGGGAGCTAATGGACAACACAACAACGAGGCAAGCGAAGAAGGGGGGAGCGACGCGGAGAATAGAAGAGAAATGTGTCTTCCCCGTTCATCTTACTTTGTTTTTCAAACACTGTACTCGCAGTCTCTGTGTAAATAACCTCTCCACTGTGGAACACTTCTTGTACATATAGGTTGCCTTCTGGAACATGTTCAGTTGAGGTGCACACTCGTCTCTGTGGCGCAATCGGTTAGCTCGTTCGGCTGTTAACCGAAAGGTTGGTGGGTCGAGCCCACCCAGGGACGCAGTTTTATGATAAGAAATGTAATCTGCGAAATTCACACATTTTGCATAAGATTAAGGACTACACTGGAAGCTTCCCTCTCATTTAATTCCCAGCCTTATAAACTCTGTTAGTCGCATGAAATCCACGCAGTGCTGTCTCTGCTCAGGTTTGAGATCGGATTCCCTTCTCCCAGATGTGGGTGGCCGCGAGCCCCGCACACAGCTGCAAAAAGACACGTCATGCAATATTACTGCGTTAAAGGCACCTCCACCCTAGGGTCTGCCATGTCAATTTTCTATTTTGGGCTGGCCTTTGAGGGGGTGGGTCATGATAATATACGAGCTTTCACCCCACTGACATCACAGGAAATGACTTTAACATTGTGATTAGAGTTGAAATATTGATTTGCTTGGTGCCGAGGAGGCCTTTGGATACATTGAACAGGGATGTGTAAGTGCTTATCCCCTCATCACAAGTGGGCTGTGACACTCCATTTCACTGGTCAAAAGAGGTGCAGCAATGCCTCACTCCTGGTGTTTCCCACCCATGCAGATTGTCTGCTGAAAGCTTGTGTCTGAGAGCTCTGCGTATCATTCCTGCCTTTAAGTTCCATCGCATATTTACGAAGCTTTAAAATGACCGGTCCACCTGCGCAAAGGGTCTTCCACTGCGCGGCGCAAATCCCGATGCTCTTTTAGTAACTTTTGATCTAAGTTCGAATTTTTGTTTCGTTCAAACCTGCAAATTATGCAGCAAATGATGGATTATGCGGCCAGTATAGCAAATCCATAGTTCTGCGGAAAACGACGTGGCTTCAGAATCGCATAATTCCACTGGTCCTTTTTATAAACCAGCGAACAAGGCCCACACACGTTACAATGCCTAACTGCCAAAGTGTCCCCATTCCACTGGGCCAAGAAAAGTACAAAGTAAGTCCAGAGTTTTGCAATGAAATGCAGGAAAAGGTATTCAGAAAGAGGACTCCGTCAATCCCCCCATCAAACAAGGAAGTTAACCGCGGGGCCAAAGTGAAAGTGATTGCGGGGGGAAAATGCTACCGCCGGCCACAGCTTGCAGTGTATGTGCGCGAGTGGTGCGCGCGCAGCAGTAATCACGCCATATGGCGCCTCTGCTCAAGCGCGCACACATGCACTGCAAGCTGTGGCCGGCGGTAGCATTTTTTTAAGCCCTTACTTAAAGTCTCGCCAGACCAGCGCAAGCGCTGGGTCAGGCGAGACCTAAAAAGGGGGGGGGGGCGAGGTTGGGGTTGGGGGGCGAGGTTGGGGTTGGGGGGCGGGTCGGGAGAAAAAAGGAAAAAAGGAAAAGCAGGGATGGGGTAGAAGTGGAACAGGCAATAACTGGAAGCCTACCTGGTGCATGGGGAGAAGGCGGGGTATTCAGCAGTAGGTGAATGCTACATGAAAGGCGAGGGGAGAATCCCTCCCTCGGGGTTCTATGGAAAAAGAGGGATTAGAAAAAGGTAAGAGGTGGAAGTGGAAGGACACAAAAATAAAGGAGGGCAGCAAGGCTAACAGAGACTCACCGGAGTAAAGGATTAAAGAAACTTCGCTGGAAGGGCAACCGATGCAGTGGGAGGAACGGTATACAGCCTAGGGAAAAAGGGCAGGAGGTTACCGGCTGTCCAACGGGGATAAAACTCAGGGCGGACAAGGGCCAGAAGAAACTTACCTGAAGGTTAATGGAGCTGGAGTCAGGGCTGCGGTCGCGGAGTCAAAGGGCGATCAGCAGCGGAACAGGAATCAATCCGGATCGGGAAAATGACCGCGGGGTCGAGAGGAGCCACCAACGTGTGCAACCCTTGGACGATTAGTGACTATGTGATGAAAGACGGTGCCTCCTAAATGAAGGCGGAGTGGGCGTGACGCGGAGAAGTCGTCTATAGGACGCCAGAGACGGGAGGCGGGGAATGAGTCAGTGATCAGGTAACTAGGGTGCAGCCCGGTTGCTATGGACGCTAGGTACACGGGGAACGAAGAGAAGGAAAGGGAAGAGTTGAACGGGGCTGCCGGGGATCGAACCAGCGGAGTGAAGGACGGGGAAAGTAAAGGGGCAGAAAAGAGGGCAGACAAGGGGGAGACATGGAGCCAGGGGCAAAAAGGAAGGGGAGTTCAGGCATGTTGGCGGGGAAAAGGGGAAAGGGGAGGCATGGAAAATGAAACAGAAGGGGGACAAAAGATGAGGTAAGAAGGAGGGGGGACAATTACGACCTTATGAACACTACAATTGTGGTAAACAACAGTTTTATGAAGAGAGATGAGCATAAACAGACATCTTGGAGAAAAAACAATTAAATTGTAGAAAAACAATGTTTAAAAACATGAACTACCATTACATAGAAGGGGGTAAAGAATTTCTGGATCTGTAAGGACATGGAGGAGGGAGTACAGATTGGCAAGAGTGGGGTGTAGATGGCGCCAGGAGGGACTGCACATCAGGTGGTGTAATGAATGGTACCGTTCCACTCATCAATCGTGTTCAAGCCATGGTGTACAGAATTGCAACGAGTTATCCATTTGCATTCGCTTTTGTCAAGGAGAGCTTGAAGGTTTCCCCCTCTGGGAGGCAGGCGAGGCTGATCATTAACTTGCCATTTCATGTCCAGAGCATCGTGATTTTGTTCCAGGTAGTGTGAGACCAAAGGTGCTGTAATGGTCTTACAGTTGATTCTGCTCTTATGTTGAATAATTCTTTTTTTAATCATCTGAGTAGTTTGTCCAATATAGAAGAGATGGCAAGGGCACTCGATGGCATAGATCACATTCTGTGAGCGGCAGTTGGTAAATGTGTTCAGGGTATGTGATTGGTTGTTGAACTTGAAATCCTTGGTGTTGGTTGTTAATTCACAAACACTGCATGATTGACATTTGTAATGGCCCAGTATGGGTGGTAAACCCCAACTCGAGGTGATGGTATTAGTTGTGGTCGATTTATTGGGCCTAGTGATAGCATGGACAAGATGGTTAGACAAATTGTTGCCACGTTTGTATGAAAAGAGTGGCGGTTCTTGGAAGGATTTGTTCGTCCGCAGAAGTGTCCAGTTACGAGTAATAATTTTCTTGACCTGGTTACTACTAGGACTGAACTAGGAGACAAAAGGAATCCGGGAATTGGTTTTCTTAGGCTGGGGTGTAAGTAAGAGATCACAGTGGCAGTACCATGCCCTCTTTCGAGCTCGTGAAACCAATCTTCGTGGGTAACCTCTGTTTGTTAGTTTCTTGCATAGGACTTCCGATTCTTTTAAATAATCTCTGCGCCATTTACAGTTTCTCCGAATCCGAAGGAATTGTCCATAGGGTAGCCCATCTTTGAGCCCACGTGGATGATAACTAGAGTAGTGCAGCAGTGTGTTTCTCTCGGTTGGTTTCCGGTATAGTGATGTTCCGATCAGACCTTCCTCAGCGTGTATGGTCAGATCTAAGAAAGGCAAGTCATTGGTTGTTTGTTCACATGTGAATTTCAGGTGGGTTTGGGAGTTGTTCAACCAATTAACAAAGGAGGTCAAGGTAGCGGCACATCCTTTCCAGAGTAGAAGGACATCGTCGATGTATCTGCGCCACATGGAAATTTGATGTCTGAATGGGTTGATGGGTGAAAGTATAAGGGAAGTTTCGAGCCTGTGAACAAAGAGAATGGCAAAATTCGGGGCGAAGCATGCTCCCATCGATACACCTTTAATTTGCAGATAGAAGTCCTCTTTGTACAAAAAATAATTATTTTCTAAGGCAATGTGTAATAAGTCCATCACAAATTCTGTGGGAATGCGGGTCGGTTTAGGTCTGGTTTCCAGTAGTTCAAAGATAGCTAGAAGTCCTTCTTCATGTGGGATGTTCGTGTACAGGGACTCTATATCCAGACCAGCCATCAATTCCGTCTCTACATCAAAGGGTCTGTCTTCAATGGTCTTGATAAGATCCATGCTGTCTCTTATGAAAGTATCAGTAAGCGGAACGAATTCTTTAATGATAGCGTCTATGTATTTCCCCAAAGGTTCCAGGGCGGAACCACAACCAGACACAATGGGTCTTCCAGGGGGATTTTGAAGGTCCTTGTGGATCTTGGGTAAGACGTAGATCACTGGTGTACGTGGGTGGGCATTGTTCAGGAAAGAAAATTCCTTAGAGGAAATAATGTTGTTGGTTTGAGCTTGTTTTGTAATGTGGTATATCTTTTTCTTTATGTCCGGAAGGGGATCACAAGTGAGTTTCCGATAATGGGCCACATTAGAGAGTTGTCTTTTAATTTCCAAGTCGTATTTTTCATTGTCCGTGATGACAATTCCGCCTCCTTTGTCTGCCGGTTTGATGGTTAGTTCCGATCTATTTTTCAGGCTAAGCAAGGCCTGTTTTTCAACCAGCGGGAGTTTATAAGGAACATATTCAAACTTTTTTTGTACATCTGTAATCTCATGTAGCACCAATCGCTCAAAAGACAGTATTTCAGGAGGCATGGTGTGTGAGGGGGGATGGAAGGTGGAAGGGAGGTGGAAGCGTGGAGCATCAGTTTGGAAAGGATTCGGTCTATCTGCAAAAAATTGTCGTAGTCTGATTCGTCTGAAGAACTGTAGTAAATGTGCATGTAAATCGATAAAGTTGCTGTGTTCCGTAGGTACAAAGGTCAAGCCTCTACTGAGCAGATTAGTTTCTTCTTCCGAGAGAGTATGTTTGGAAAGATTGAATATGGGAATCACCTCAGGGTTAGTGCTGGATTGAGGGTCATTTGGTTCCATGGCGATGACGGGTACATTCATGGTGTTTCTTGGGGTAATTATTGTTGAGGGCCCCAACGGTAAAACTTGTTTCTGGTTTGTCTTTCGCCGGAGTATTGGTTTTGGTAGTTGTTCCGTGCGCGTGGACGGTTCTGGCCGCGTCCGCGGCCTTGTTCTAAAAAACCGGGTGGCAACAGTGCCTCAACAATGCCCACCCACGTACACCAGTGATCTACGTCTTACCCAAGATCCACAAGGACCTTCAAAATCCCCCTGGAAGACCCATTGTGTCTGGTTGTGGTTCCGCCCTGGAACCTTTGGGGAAATACATAGACGCTATCATTAAAGAATTCGTTCCGCTTACTGATACTTTCATAAGAGACAGCATGGATCTTATCAAGACCATTGAAGACAGACCCTTTGATGTAGAGACGGAATTGATGGCTGGTCTGGATATAGAGTCCCTGTACACGAACATCCCACATGAAGAAGGACTTCTAGCTATCTTTGAACTACTGGAAACCAGACCTAAACCGACCCGCATTCCCACAGAATTTGTGATGGACTTATTACACATTGCCTTAGAAAATAATTATTTTTTGTACAAAGAGGACTTCTATCTGCAAATTAAAGGTGTATCGATGGGAGCATGCTTCGCCCCGAATTTTGCCATTCTCTTTGTTCACAGGCTCGAAACTTCCCTTATACTTTCACCCATCAACCCATTCAGACATCAAATTTCCATGTGGCACAGATACATCGACGATGTCCTTCTACTCTGGAAAGGATGTGCCGCTACCTTGACCTCCTTTGTTAATTGGTTGAACAACTCCCAAACCCACCTGAAATTCACATGTGAACAAACAACCAATGACTTGCCTTTCTTAGATCTGACCATACACGCTGAGGAAGGTCTGATCGGAACATCACTATACCGGAAACCAACCGAGAGAAACACACTGCTGCACTACTCTAGTTATCATCCACGTGGGCTCAAAGATGGGCTACCCTATGGACAATTCCTTCGGATTCGGAGAAACTGTAAATGGCGCAGAGATTATTTAAAAGAATCGGAAGTCCTATGCAAGAAACTAACAAACGATGGAGGAGCCTAGCGCGCAACCAAGATGGCCGCGTAGGTGTGAGGCTCCCGAGGACCTCCGCGACCTCCTATCACTATCCTGAACATATCCTGTCCCAGATGATGGGACTGTGTTGGTGAGCCCGAGCTGAGGTGGCGCCCGTTTTCCGCTTCCAAATCGGACCTCGGACACCGACTTTACCACCGATCGAGGTTTGCGGCCTTCTCCTAGCCGAACCCCGGATTTGCGTTGTGGGGCGATCCAGTGACGAAGTGAATAACAGCGGCGGGCAGGGCTTGGTGGCTCGCGGAACCCGCACTTTCACTTTCGCTTTCGTACCCTCCTGGCTGTCTATGCGAGGTTGGGTCACGGGGCTTTGTGTGTTGGGGTGGCCTCTCTGGGGGGACCCCGCCTGCCCGCCAGCTGTGATCCGCCCTGCAGATCTGGGGTGGCACCCCCCCGGAGCCCGTGGACCGGCTTGCCTGCCCTTCACGACGTGGCTGGTGCGATCGGGAGACTGGGACCATGGCCACGAAACAAGATGGCGATCGGGCAAAGGTAAAATCGACCCGGCGTGGCGCAGCCCAACAGTCCAACAGCATGGATCGCTATACCCTCCAGAAGGGATCTCCTGAGGTGCCCCGCAAGTCCCCTGAGGGCCCTACTGATGCCCCCGATCTGCCCACGGATCTGACTCTGCGGGATGTCATGGGCGCCATCGCCGAGATGAAGGCCTCTGTGGGCCAGCGTTTTGACACACTGGCGCAGAAGATCGACTCGGTCCTCGTAGATGTTGGCCTGATAAGGGCCGATCTCTCCAAGTCCAACGACCGAGTTGATTGTTTGGCCCACACCGCATCGGGCCTTACGACAGATGTGGCGGCCCTGCAAACGGAGGTGCGCCGACTTGCTCGGGCGAGTGCGCTAATGGATCGTCGCCTGGAGGACTCCGAGAGTCGGGCCCGGCGTAACAACATCCGTATCATCGGGGTGCCTGAGGGACGTGAGGAAGCGGCGGCGGACCTTTTCGTGGAAGACCTGATCGTCAACCATCTCCAGCCACGGGGGCTGAGTAAATTCTTTGCTGTGGAGAGAGCCCACAGGGTTCCCGGGGGAAGGCCTAAGGTCGGAGCCGCTCCGAGACCTCTCATCGCCCGGATTTTTAATTTTCGGGACAGAGACGCTATCCTGCAATCCTCCAGACTACAGGGACCGCTTAGACTTGATAATATGGATATTAATTTTTATCCTGATTTCACCCCTGCGGTCCAGAAACAGAGACTGAGCTTCCTTGGTGTCAAGCGCCGTCTTCGGGACCTAAACATCAAGTACGCCATGCTCTTCCCAGCTAAGCTGCGAGTGGAGGTGGAAGGTCGCACACACTTTTTTGATCGTCCCGAGGCGGCCGGGGACTGGCTGGATACTCTGTCTGGAGATCGGGATCGGGGTGGCGGGGGGGGAGCGGCCGGGGGAGAGGGCTCGCCGGATCAAGACTGAGGGACTAATATTAGGCCTCGCTCGGGACAAAAATGATGCCACTTTTTGACTATACGTCGGATTGCTTAATTTCCCCTCCTATGGAGGTTGTGTGGGGTCTCTTGGGGGTTCTCCCTCCTCCTCTGGGGGTCTAGTTAGTTTAACTATCTATGGGGCGACAGGCACACTGCACATTGGGGGGGCTGTCTGGGCTCATGCAGGGGTGCAGGGAGGGGGGAGTTTTGTTGGGGTGGGTGGGTAGGGATGGGGCGTTGTTTGTTATTCTCACAAGGCAACCCTTTTTTTGTGTAGGCTCTACTGTGCTCTCGGGGGGACGAATGACGGTCTTTGTGTATGATGGGGGGTAGGGAATTGACTTTGTTGTCTTGGAACGTTAATGGACTGGGGGACAGGATCAAACGAGGTGTGGTCCTACAGTATCTGAAGCGACTCTCGCCTGATGTGGTCTTCCTGCAGGAGACACACCTTATTGGCAATTCCTTCTGCGCCATGAATCGGCGTGGCTACCGCCTTGTGGCCCACTCGGGCTTCACGTCAGGCTCGAGGGGTGTGGGTATCATGGTAAAGAACTCGCTCCCGTTAGAAATTGATGAGGTGCTCCATGATGACAGGGGACGTTACACTGTCTTGGTGGGGAGAATGGAGGGCAAAGTGGTTGTCTTTGTGTCAGTGTACGTCCCACCGGGGTTGCAGTCGACCACCTTTGCAGATCTGGGGCGCCTCCTCCTTGGCCTTCCGGGGGGGCTTCTGGTGGTGGGGGGGGATTTCAACGCGGTGGTTTCTGGAACTGTGGATCGTCACCCCCCTAGGGACCTCCCCCGGGCACAGGCGTGGCTATCCGGCCTCTTGGATACACTGGGATTGGTGGACTGCTGGCGCTTAAAACATCCCACACAGTTGCAATACACTTTCCACTCGGGGGCCCATGGTAGTCTCTCACGGCTTGATTATGTCCTTGTCCCGGCGGCCCATGTCGGGAGGGTGGGGGAAGTGCGCCATTTGGCACGGGGTATCTCGGACCACTCCCCGCTATTGTTGCATGTTGATGTCTTTCCGAGGGCTGAGAGCAGGGTGGTCCCAATCAACTCCTGGTACCTGCGCGACCCCACCATTCGCGCTGACTTGATTAAATCCCTCCAGCGCTATTTTGAGGAGAACGTGGGGTCAGTGCCTTCAGCTATCTCCCTGTGGGAGGCCTTCAAAACAGTACTTAGAGGGGAGGCCCTATCTCTTATTTCCCACGCCCGGAGGCGTGAGCGGGAAGAGGTGACCCGGGTGGAGGCTGAAATAGCGGAGCTGGAGGGTAATCTAGAAGATGGGGTGACGGACGCTGCACTACATGTCCTCCAGCTCAAGCAGGCGGCGTATAGGGCCCTCGTTACGGAGGCGGCCAGGGGCCTTAGTAGAGAGCAACAGGGGCGGCTGTATGATGTGGGTGATAAGGCTGGTAAACTGATAGCGTGGTTGGATAAAAAGGAAAGAGCGAATCGTGTGGTTCCACTGATTGAGAAAACGAATGGTGTGTGTGTAACTGAACCAGAAGAAATTGTCTCATGCTTCGCGGAGTATTTCCGCGAGGTGTATTCCCCGGTCTCTTCTTGCTCGGAAGAGGATTCCCGTGCCCTGCTCAGAGATATCGCACTGCCTTCCCTGTCCGGGGAGGACAGGGTGTTGCTGGACGCCGCTCCCACCTCCGACGAAATTGCCCTCGCCATACGCTCGGTCGCTTCTGGCAAGGCCATGGGCCCGAATGGTATCCCTATCGAGCTGTACAAGCTGCGACCGGATACATTGGCGCCTCACCTCCGCGCAATGTTCCTTGCGGCCCACTCAGTGGGCTCCCTCCCGCTTGACCAGCGTCTGGCTACAATCGTGGTGATCCACAAGGAAGGGAGACCTCGAGATCGGGTTACTTCTTATCGGCCTATCTCACTACTGAATGCGGAGCCTAAAATTCTCGCTAAGGTACTCGCCAATCGGCTGGTCGGTGTGGTGGGAGATCTGGTTCATCAGGACCAGTCTGGCTTCATTCCCCATCGCAATACAGCCCTTAATCTTCGGCGTTTGCATGGGGTGCTTGCGCGCGTCCCATTCATACGGGAACCGGCCATTCTGGCGTCCTTAGACGCCACCATGGCGTTTGATACGCTTGAGTGGCCATACATCTGGGCGATGCTTGCTAAGTTCGGGTTTGGCCCAGGATTCATCAGTTGGGTCAAATTGCTGTATGCGGGCCCATTGGCACAGGTGGTCGTGAATGGAAGAGTATCGGCCCCGTTCGAGCTGGGCCGGGGCACGCGGCAGGGCTGTCCCCTGTCGCCGCTTCTTTTTGCGCTTGCCTTGGAGCCCCTGGCGGAGTGGCTGCGGTGGGAGCCTTCCATCCGAGGTCTCCGTTGGACCCCCGAGTATGAGGATCGCGTATCTCTATACGCTGATGACATCCTTCTGTACCTAGCCTCCCCACGCAAATCACTTATAGTCCTAGTTGATGTTTTACACTCGTTTGGTCGTAACTCCGGTCTCGTCATCAATTGGGCTAAATCATGTGTGTATGTTCTCTCTGGGGAGGCTCCTATTCTCCCGCGGGGCTGTCCGATCCAGATCGCCCCGCAGGGATTTCGGTACCTGGGTGTCTTCATTACTCTGGACCCGGAGGCCCGGTATGAACGGAATCTGCTTCCCCCCCTCCAGCGTCTGCGGGTAGATGTCGCACGCTGGCGGCGCCTGCCGCTTTCGCCGCTCGGCCGGGCAGCATTGTTCAAGATGATGTCTCTGGCGCGTTTTCTGTACGCTTTGCAGAACACTATGGACTTGGTCCCGGCGCGCTACTTCCGCGAGGTGGAGAGTCTGCAACGCCGCCTGTTCTGGGACGGGAGGCCGCGCATTGCTCTGGCTAAGCTGACGCTCCCATGGTTTGACGGGGGGATTGCCCTCCCGGATATTAAACGGTACTATTGGGCCTCCCAGCTCGCTGCCATTAACCATGGCCTCTACGGGCCCGCCTTAAACCCGGCTTTTGAAATGGACAAGATGCTCCTGCCAGGTGGCGACTACAATCGAGCGCTCTACTCTAGCGCGCCCAACGCTCGTCTGACGGGCCCCACGCGTGTCATGGTGCAAGTCTGGCACGCGGCCAATGCAGCTATGGGGTGGAAGGACCGTTTGACCCGGGCATCACCACTATACGCGTCTGAGCGGTTAGGTTCCCTGTGGACCTCTAAGGGCTTTGAGAAGTGGGACATGATAGGTATCAGTAAAGTAGGGGATCTTTGGACGAGGGGAGGATTTAAAACGTTCGATATGCTGCAGACGGAATTTCAGTTGCAGGGCAGTGAATACTTCCGGTATTTGCAGGTCCGTCATGCGCTGGGTTCCGTCTTCATGGATGTTGCCTCCATCCCGGAATATTCCCCCCTGGAAGATAGAGTGCTGGATGGGCATGTCCCGGACAGCACGATCTCACTTATATATAAAAAGCTGATAAATGACCGCTCGGGCCTGTTGACTGCCCTTCGTGCGGCTTGGGTTGCCGACGGGCTGGAGCTGGACGACGAGGACTGGACCTCCGCGGTGGCCTCCCCGAAGGAGGTGGCCATACCGGCTCGCCTTCGCTTCGTCCAGCTCAAGATACTCCACCGGGTCTACATGACGGGGCCAAAGCTTCTGCGTATGGGCTATGCCGGAGATGGGTTATGTAAGCGTGGGTGTGGTGCTTTGGGGACCTTTATGCATATTTTGTGGGAGTGCCCGGAGGTAGAGGGGTTCTGGCGTGGTGTACATGAGGTGCTGCGTCTGGTTACGCATGTGGCGCTGTTGCCTGAAGCGAGAAGATGCCTGTTGAATGTGTGGGAACCGACTGATTACTCAGCGCCGCAGACGTGGTGGGTGACTCTGGGATATATGGTAGCCAAGCGTGATATTGCTCAATTGTGGGGATCCCAGAGGCCCCCGACGGTCTCGGCCTGGAAAGAACACATGGACTGGTGCATGTTTCGCGAAAAAGTGGTGTATGTGGCGAGGGGTAAGCCTGGGACATGGGTGAAAGTATGGGGCCTCTGGAACGCCTACCGCGGGGGTATTTGTGCGCCACCGCTGCTGCCTGATCCCTCGCCAGCCCCATCCCCTTAGCCGACTCATTCCCCCGCTGCCGGGCATTGGGTTCCCCCAGTCCTCGCTTTGCTCTCTTCCCCCTCTTCACACTTCTGTGTATAGTTGGGATCCCCCCTCTTGGGGAGCACGTACTGCTATTTTTGATTGTGGGTTGCCTTGTGGGTGTGGTTTTAATTTTTGTTGTTTTAATTTAAAATGAAACCGCATAATGGGGCCTGGATGATGTGGTTTTTCGACATTGTTATCTATTGAGAAATGCTCCTCCTGTAATACCACGTGTTCCATGTATATATGTCGTGTGTTCCTACTATTGCTAGCGGCCGGCCGGAAGGTTGTGGGCCCATACTTGTATACTTTTAAGACCTGTAATAAACGGTTTCAAAAAAAAAAAAAAAAAAGAAACTAACAAACAGAGGTTACCCACGAAGATTGGTTTCACGAGCTCGAAAGAGGGCATGGTACTGCCACCGTGATCTCTTACTTACACCCCAGCCTAAGAAAACCAATTCCCGGATTCCTTTTGTCTCCCAGTTCAGTCCTAGTAGTAACCAGGTCAAGAAAATTATTACTCGTAACTGGACACTTCTGCGGACGAACAAATCCTTCCACGAACTGCCACTCTTTACATACAAACGTGGCAACAATTTATCTAACCATCTGGTCCATGCTATCACTTGGCCCAATAAATCGACCACAACTAATACCATCACCTCGAGTTGGGGTTTACCACCCATACTGGGCCATTACAAATGTCAATCATGCAGTGTTTGTGAATTAACAACCAACACCAAGGATTTCAAGTTGAACAACCAATCACATACCCTGAACACATTTACCAACTGCCGCTCACAGAATGTGATCTATGCCATCGAGTGCCCTTGCCATCTCTTCTATATTGGACAAACTACTCAGATGATTAAAAAAAGAATTATTCAACATAAGAGCAGAATCAACTGTAAGACCATTACAGCACCTTTGGTCTCACACTACCTGGAACAAAATCACGATGCTCTGGACATGAAATGGCAAGTTATTGATCAGCCTCGCCTGCCTCCCAGAGGGGGAAACCTTCAAGCTCTCCTTGACAAAAGCGAATGCAAATGGATAACTCGTTGCAATTCTGTACACCATGGCTTGAACACGATTGATGAGTGGAACGGTACCATTCATTACACCACCTGATGTGCAGTCCCTCCTGGCGCCATCTACACCCCACTCTTGCCAATCTGTACTCCCTCCTCCATGTCCTTACAGATCCAGAAATTCTTTACCCCCTTCTCTGTAATGGTAGTTCATGTTTTTAAACATTGTTTTTCTACAATTTAATTGTTTTTTCTCCAAGATGTCTGTTTATGCTCATCTCTCTTCATAAAACTGTTGTTTACCACAATTGTAGTGTTCATAAGGTCGTAATTGTCCCCCCTCCTTCTTACCTCGTCTTTTGTCCCCCTTCTGTTTCATTTTCCATGCCTCCCCTTTCCCCTTTTCCCCGCCAACATGCCTGAACTCCCCTTCCTTTTTGCCCCTAGCTCCATGTCTCCCCCTTGTCTGCCCTCGTTTCTGCCCCTTTACTTTCCCCGTCCTTCACTCCGCTGGTTCGATCCCCGGCAGCCCCGTTCAACTCTTCCCTTTCCTTCTCTTCGTTCCCCGTGTACCTAGCGTCCATAGCAACCGGGCTGCACCCTAGTTACCTGATCACTGACTCATTCCCCGCCTCCCGTCTCTGGCGTCCTATAGACGACTTCTCCGCGTCACGCCCACTCCGCCTTCATTTAGGAGGCACCGTCTTTCATCACATAGTCACTAATCGTCCAAGGGTTGCACACGTTGGTGGCTCCTCTCGATCCCGCGGTCATTTTCCCGATCCGGATTGATTCCTGTTCCGCTGCTGATCGCCCTTTGACTCCGCGACCGCAGCCCTGACTCCAGCTCCATTAACCTTCGGGTAAGCTTCTTCTGGCCCTTGTCCGCCCTGAGTTTTATCCCCGTTGTACAGCCGGTAACCTCCTGCCCTTTTTCCCTAGGCTGTATACCGTTCCTCCCCCTGCATCGGTTGCCCTTCCAGCGAAGTTTCTTTAATCCTTTACTCCGGTGAGTCTCTGTTAGCCTTGCTGCCCTCCTTTATTTTTGTGTCCTTCCACTTCCACCTCTTACCTTTTTCTAATCCCTCTTTTTCCATAGAACCCCGAGGGAGGGATTCTCCCCTCGCCTTTCATGTAGCATTCACCTACTGCTGAATACCCCGCCTTCTCCCCATGCACCAGGTAGGCTTCCAGTTATTGCCTGTTCCACTTCTACCCCCTCCCTGCTTTTCCTTTTTTCCTTTTTTCTCCCGCCCCGCCCCCCAACCCCAACCTCGCCCCCCAACCCCAACCTCGCCCCCCCTTTTTTCTCTTCCTTCTTTTCCCGCTACATCGCTCCTTCAACCCCCTTTTTCCCCCCGTTTCCCCCCCCTCCCCTCCTTGTTGTTTCCCTATCTTTCCTTCTCATTTTCCCTATCTTTCTTTCTCAGTTTTCACCCCCCCACCCCCCTTCCCCCCTGCTGTTTCCTGCCCCAGCTCTCCTCTCTTCTTTCCTCCTGACCGCCGCTCTGATCCGGAAATTGTTTTTTACAGAGCACTCCCAATTTAGGCGACCCAGGTCCTGATGATGATCCTAAATTGACAGGATCGAAACGCCGTCGACCACTATCCACCAGCCTAAACGTCCTTGGCGCACACAAACCTGGTTCATTGAAACAATGAAAAATACCAATTATACTATTGAGTAAATTGGTATATGAACCTTGTAATGTATATATTGCTTCTTTTGCGCCATCTGTTGTGGTTTGTTCACGTTGTCACTAGCGCCGTTGTTTCACTAGCACAAGCACTTTGTACACCTTTTTCCACTAGGGTTGCCAGAGTATTTATACCCTGTTGTGCTCTTATTACTGCAATTCTTTTGATCTTCTAAATATATGACGCCTATTGGCGCTTTGAAAGAACAACCTTAAGTCTCCTCTCTTGTGTTCCTTGTAATGTCTTGTACATACCTTTCCAAATAATTCAATATAACTTGAAGTAAGGACAGCATCGTCCGCGTATAGCAGAACTGGAATGCCTTTTCGGCCTACAAAGGGGTAATCCGCTCCAGTTCTTAACAGGTATTCCTTCAACTCGTTAATATACAGGTTGAAGAGGAAAGGAGCCAGGATACACCCCTGTCGAACACCCCGATTAATTCTGATATCCCCCGTCACTTTCAGGTCTTGGGTATATCGGACATTTGCTCTTGTATCGGAGTGCAAGTCAGCCAGTAGATTAAATAAATTCTGCTCAACGCCCATCTTTAACAAAATGTCCCATAGTTTGCCTCTGTCCACACAATCGAATGCGGACGATAAGTCCATAAAAGCCATGTGGATGGTTCCCTGTCGGGCCAGGGTATATTTACCTATAATCAAATACAAGTTCAGACACTGAGTTACTGTCGAGTGACCGGGTCTGAAGCCGTATTGTAATGGGGATATAACTTTATTCTCGTTTGCCCATGCTGTTAACCTATTCAGAATTACGCCCCCTACCACTTTAGCTACAGAATTAATTAAAGATATTGGCCTGTAGCATAACGGGCTGCTACGATCGCCCTTTTTAAACACGGGCACAATAGTAGAGAGCCCCCACGACTTTGGACATCCATGGGCCACAGCTGCATATATTACAGCCGTAAGCACAGGGGCCCATAATGAGGTACAAGATTTAAAAAGATCCGGGGGCAAGCCATCCGGACCTGGAGCCTTATTTCCGGTTAACCCTTGAATGCCCTTTTCTACTTCGTTTACTGAAAAACACAAAGAATTCTCCTTAGAAGTAAAAAAATCATTTTCTGCCTGTTGTTCATTGCTTTTAAAAATTACGCTGAAGTGAGTGACCCAATCCTCCTCAGGGATATTTGTACCAAGTGCAGTATCACTGGGAATATCGAACAGGGGTTTATTAACAATTTCCCAGAATTTGCTGCTATTGCCCAGGACTGATGGGTCAAGCAGAGACTCCCAGGTACAAGCCTTAATTTCATTTTTCCTCTTAACGAGTGATTTCTTATAAATCAGTCGCAGGTTTTTAATGTGACCTGGATCTCTAGGTTTAATTTTTTTTTTTTTTTTTTTTTTGAAACCGTTTATTACAATCTCAAATAGTTACAAGTATGGGCCTACAACCGTCTGGCCGGCCGCTAGAGTAGCAGTAGCACATGACATACCTACAGAAAAATCTCTTGGCGGTGCAAAAAGGGTAAATCAGGAGATATCAGTAGTGCAGGCCACATAACTCCAAACCAACAATACGGTTTCCTTTTGTCAAAACACAACAACACAAAAACAACCACACCCGCAAGGCAACCCGCAATCCCAAGTGACAGCACGCGCTCCTTAAGTGGGGAACCCCAACCAATCGCCAAACTCTGAAGAGGGGAGTGAGAACAGATCAGGGACTGGGGAACCACGTGCCCATGGCTGGGGGAGGGGGTCGGCTAGGGGGACGGAGCTGGTGAAGCAGCCGGCAGCAGCGGCGGCTCGCAAATACCCCCGCGATAGGCGTTCCAGGGGCCCCAGATTTTCACCCACGCCCCAGGCTTACCCCTCGCAACATACACCACCTTTTCACGGAACATACACCAATCCATGTGTTCTTTCCAGGCCGACACCGCCGGAGGCCTCTGGGATCCCCACAATTGAGCAATGTCACGCTTAGCGATCATGTATCCCAGAGTCACCCACCGCGTCTGCGGAACCGAGTAGTCAGTTGGCTCCCACACATTCAGCAAGCATCTCCTCGCTTCAGGCAGCAGCACGACACGCGTAACCACTCGCAGGACCTCATGCACACCACGCCAGAATCGCTCCACCTTTGGGCATTCCCACAGAATATGCAAGAAAGTTGCCAAAGCACCACAGCCACGCTTACACAGTCCATCCTCAGCTAGGCCCATGCGTAGAAGCCTTGGTCCCGTCACATAGACCCGGTGGAGGATCTTAAGCTGGACGAAGCGAAGGCGAGCCGGGATGGCCACCTCCTTCGGAGAAGCCACCGCGGACATCCAGTCCTCGTCGTCCAACTCCAGCCCATCGGCAACCCAGGCCTCGCGGAGGCCAGTCAGCAGGCCCGATCGGTCGTTAATCAGTTTTTTGTATATAAGGGAGATCGTGCTGTCTGGGACATGGCCATCCAGCACTCTGTCCTCCAGGGGGGAAGACTCCGGAATGGACGCGACATCCGGGAAGACGGAGCCCAGCGCGTGGCGGACTTGTAAGTACCGGAAGTACTCACTGCCTTGCAACTGAAACTCCGTCTGCAGCATCTCAAAAGTTTTGAATCCCCCCCTCGTCCAGAGATCTCCCACTGTGCTGATGCCGATCGTGTCCCATTTCTCGAAGCCCTTCGAGGTCCACAAGGAGCCCAACCTCGCCGATGCATATAGCGGTGACGCCCGGGTCAAACGGTCCTTCCACCCCATAGCTGCGTTAGCCGCGTGCCATACACGCACCATGACATGCGTCGGTCCCGTCAGGCGAGGGTCCGGCGCGCCAGAGTAAAGCGCCCGATTGTAGTCGCCACCGGGCAGGAGCATCTTGTCCATTTCAAATGCCGGGTTCAGGGCGGGCCCGTAAAGGCCATGATTAATCGCAGCTAGCTGGGAGGCCCAGTAATACCGTTTAATATCCGGGAGGGCAACCCCCCCATCGTACCACGGGAGCGTCAATTTAGCCAAGGCGATACGTGGCCTCCCGTCCCAGAACAGGCGACGCTGCAAACTCTCCACCTCTCGGAAGTAGCGCGCCGGAACCAAATCCATAGTGTTCTGGAGAGCGTACAGAAAGCGCGGCAACGACATCATTTTAAACAAGGCCGCTCGGCCAAGCGGCGAAAGCGGCAGACGCCGCCAACGCACCACGTCCTCTTTCAAGCGCTGGAGGGGGGGCAGCAAATTCCGCTCGTAGCGGGCCTCCGGGTCCAGAGTAATATATATACCCAGGTACCGAAACCCCTGGGAGGCGATCTGGATCGGACAGTCCCGTGGTAGGACCGGAGCCTCCCCGGCAAGCACATATACACAGGATTTCGCCCAGTTGATGACGAGGCCTGAGTTGCGACCGAATGAGCGCAAAACATCAACTAGGACGATCAGTGATTTACGCGGGGAGGCGAGATATAGAAGGATATCATCAGCGTAGAGGGACACTCGGTCCTCATGCTCGGGGGTCCAACGGAGACCACGGATGGAAGGGTGCCACCGCAGCCACTCCGCCAGGGGCTCCAGGGCCAATGCAAACAGGAGAGGCGACAGGGGGCAGCCCTGTCGCGTACCCCGTCCCAGTGCGAATGGGGCCGAAACCCGTCCATTCACCACCACCTGCGCCAATGGGCCGGAATACAACAATTTGACCCAGCTGATGAAGCCCGGTCCGAAGCCAAACTTCGCCAGCATCGCCCAAATGTATGGCCACTCAAGCGTATCAAACGCCATGGTGGCATCCAAGGACGCCAAGATGGCCGGTTCCCGCACGAACGGGACACGCGCGAGCACCCCGTGCAAGCGTCGCAGATTAAGGGCCGTGTTACGATGGGGTATGAAGCCGGACTGGTCTTGGTGGACCAAGTCGCCCACCACGCCGACCAGCCGGTTGGCCAGCACCTTGGCGAGGATTTTGGGCTCCGTATTCAAGAGCGAGATAGGCCTATAGGATGTGACCCGCTCACGGGGTCTCCCCTCCTTGTGGATCACCACGATCGTGGCCAGACGCTGGTCCGGCGGAAGGGAACCCCGCGAGCAGGCCGCCAGGAACATCGCGCGCAGGTGGGGCGCCAGCACATCCGGTCGCAGCTTGTACAGCTCGATAGGAATGCCATTGGGGCCCATGGCCTTGCCAGATGCGACCGAGCGGATGGCAAGGGCAATTTCGTCCGAGGTGGGAGGAGCGTCCAGCGAATCCCTGTCCTCCACCGAAAGGGAGGGCAGTGCGATGTCCAGAAGCAGGGCATGGGAATCCTCCTCCGAGCAGGGAGAAACCGGGGAATATACCTCGCGGAAATAATCCGCGAAGCAGGAGACAATGGCGTCCGGCTCGGTGACACATACACCATCCATCCTCTCGATCAACGGAACCACACGACTCGCTCTCTCCTTTTTATCCAACCACGCTATCAATTTACCAGCCTTATCACCCACATCATACAGTCGCCCTTGTTGCTCTCTACTGAGGCCCCTGGCCGCCTCCGTGACGAGGGCCCTATAGGCCGCCTGCTTGAGGTGTAAAACATGCAATGTGGCATCCGTCACCCCGCTCCCCAGGGCACCCTCTAGTTCAGTAATTTCGGCCTCCACCCGGGTTACCTCCTCCCGCTCGCGCCTCCGGGCATGGGAGATAAAGGAGAGGGCCTCCCCCCGAAGAACTACCTTAAAAGCCTCCCAAAGGGAGATGGCAGAAGGGACAGACCCCACATTCTCCTCAAAGTACCGCTGCAAGGATTTGATCAATTCGGCTCGAATAGTGGGGTCGCGCAGGTACCAGGCATTAATTGGGGCCACCCTGCCCTCCCCCCTCGGGAAGACATCCAGATGCAGCAGTAGTGGGGAGTGATCTGAAATACCCCGCGCCAAATGGCGCACCTCTCCCACCCTCCCAGCATAGGCCGCAGGAACAAGGATATAATCAAGCCGCGAGAGGCTACCATGGGCACCCGAGTGGAAGGTGTATTGCAGCTGAGCGGGATGCTTTAGTCGCCAGCAATCTACCAATCCTAGTGTATCTAAGAGGCCGGACAGCCACGCCTGTGCCCGGGGGAGGTCCCTGGGGGGATGACGATCCATAGACCCTGAAGCCACCGCATTAAAGTCCCCCCCAACTACCAGAAGCCCATCCGGGAGGTCAAGGAGGAGGCGCCCCAGGTCCGCAAACGTGGTAGATTGCAACCCCGGCGGAACGTACACTGATACAAAAACGACCACTCTGCCCTCCATTCTACCCACCAAGCCAGTGTAACGTCCCCTCTCATCATGGCGCACCTCATCAATCTCCAATGGGAGCGAGTTCTTAATCATGATGCCCACCCCCCGCGAGCCCGAGGTGAAGCCCGAATGGGCCACCAAGCGATAGCCTCTCCGATTCATGGCATGAAAGGAATTACCTATAAGGTGTGTCTCCTGCAGGAAGATCACATCTGGTGAAATTCGTTTCAGATACTGCAGGACCACACCACGCTTAATCCTATCCCCCAGTCCATTAACGTTCCATGATAACACAGTCAGGTCCCTACCCCCCATCATACATGAAAGCCATCAATCGTCCCCCAAAGAGCATCTCAAAAACGACAATACAGTAAAGGGTTCGCCTTGCGGTGCAAACAAACAACACTCCACCCCCACCCACCCATCCCAACAGAACTCCCCCCTCCCTGCACCCCTGCATGAGCCCAGACAGCCCCCCAAAGTGCAGTGTGCCTGTCGCCCCATAGATGAAAAACTAACTAGTCCCCCAGAAGAGGAGGGAAAGCCCCCAACGGACCCCGTACGACCTCCATAGGAGGGGAACATACACGATCAGTGAATGGTAACCAAAATGTTGTCCAGAGCAAGGCCTACTATTCACCCCTCAGTTCTGATCCGGTGCGCCCTCCCCGCCAACCGCACCCCCCCCACCCCCCCGGCCCCGATCCCCAGGCAGAGTATCCAACCAGTCCCCAGCCGCCTCGGGACGGTCAAAAAAATGCGTGCGACCATCCACCTCCACCCTCAGCTTAGCTGGAAAAAGCATTGAGTACTTAAGGTTCATGTCCCGTAGGCGACGTTTAACTCCGAGAAAACTCAGTCTCTGCTTTTGGACCGTCGGAGTAAAGTCAGGGTAGAAATTCACGTCCATATTATCAAGCTTGACCGGTCCCTGTAGCCTGGAAGTCTGCAAGATAGCGTCTCTGTCCCGAAAGTTAAAAATCCGGGCAATGAGAGGCCGCGGCGGAGCTCCGACCTTAGGTCTTCCTCCGGGGACCCTGTGAGCACGTTCCACCGCAAAAAGTTTACTCAGCCCCCGGGGCTGGAGATGGGTGAGGATCAAGTCTTCCACAAACAAATCTGCCGCCTCCTCCTCCCGTCCCTCCGGCACCCCGACAATACGAACGTTGTTCCTCCGGGCCCGACCCTCGGCGTCCTCCAATCGACGGTCCATCATGGCGCTCGCCTGGCCAAGCCGGTGCACCTCCTTTTGAAGGGCCGCCACGTCTGTAGTGAGACTTAAGGTGGTGTGGGCCAGGGAATCGACCCGGTCATTTGTTTTAGACAAGTCGGCTCTCACTAGGCCCACCTCCATCAGGGCCGAGTCTATCTTCTGCGCCAGAGTATCAAAGCGCTGGTCCACCGAGGCCTTCATTTCGGCAATGGCGCCCATGACGTCCCGGAGGGTCAGATCCGCGGGCTGAGCAGACGCCTCAGCCGGGCCCGCGGGGGATGTACGCTGTGCCTCTGGGGATCCCTTCTGGAGGGTGTAGCGGTCCATACTGTTTGACTGATGTGCCGGGCCGCGGCGGGTCGATTTCACCTTGGCCCGGTCGCCATCTTGCTTTGTGGACATGTCGCACTCCCAAAGTCGTGCCAATCTCCTCGAAAGGGCCGATAAACCAGTTCACGGGTTCCGGGGGGGGGTTAACCACTGCACCGCAGGACAACTCACAGCCGGCGGGTCAGCCGGGCACAGGGGCAAGGCCACACCACCGCACCCCGCTCCGCAACCCTACCTCGCTTGAGGGCAAGGAGGGCGCAAAAGCGAAAGTGAAAGCGCGGGGTACGCGAATCGCCCAGCCCTGCCCGCCGTTGTTGTTCGCTTTGTCCCCGGATCGCCCCACAACTCCAATCCGGGGGGCCGGCGCGGAGAGGGCCGCAATCTTCGATCGGTGCTCCCACCAGTGTCCGGGGTCCGATTCGAAAACGGAAAACGGGTGCCGCCTCAGCTCGGGTACACAGACACAGTCCCCTCGTCAAAGACAGGATATAATCAGGATTAATTCAGGAGGTCGCGGAGGTCCTCGGGAGCTTCGCACCTACGCGGCCATCTTGGTTGCGCGCTAGGCTCCTCCCCCTAGGTTTAATTTTTAACGCCTTTTTCAGATCTCTGCTTGCTTTAGAACATGTATGGTCAAACCATTTAGGATTATTTCTAGCATGTCCCTTCACTGGAACTAGTAGCATGGATCCTACTGAAGACACCACAAACTCAAAAATAGCTAAAATTTGCTCAGGTGACGTAAATGGTAACACACAAACCGCAAGTTCCTCACCACATGACTTATTAATTTCAGTGTATAGGTTTTCATGATTTACCAAATGCCATTTCAATCGGCGTTTGCCGTTTATACATTTTAAAATTCCTCGGTCTTCACAATTCATTCGCTGTTCAAAAACCCCTCCACCCAATCTAATAGTTAGGGGATTATGATCACTGTAGATATTCATTTGAATGGTGAATCCAGAAGCCTGATTGGCAAGGTCGGCAGATAACAATAAATGGTCTATAAAAGATCCCTGACCTGATCCTTTAAATGTTGGAACATCAAAGACCTTGGACTCAGGCACCATGGACATGGCTACAGATAAATTATTTTCATTCAGCAGATCGTTAAGACAAAGTCCACGCCTAGAGTGGTCAAAATGGAAACCATTCATACTATTACACCCCAGGGATCCCATAGAGGTAACTCGTGGATTACCACATGGGTGTACATTAAAATCACCTGCAATCAATAAGTTACGTGACAGTGTACCTGCTCCTTCTCTCAACATCTCTTTCAGAGGCAGTATATTACATTCCCCTTGACTATTTATAGCATTGTAAAAATTAATTAGTGACAGGGCATGTTTCCCTCTCTTCAATTCGAGCACTTGGATGTTCCGATTTACATGATACCGGTTACTTATTTGGCAGGAAAGTGCCAGGTTAATAAAAATGGCCAGGCCCCCCTTAGCTCTTCCACTAGTTGAGGGGGCTGCTGGACTAAAAAAACTTTGGTAGCCCTCAATAAAAACATTATTATCTTCCATCCATGTCTCTTGGAGGCATATAACTGCACATTTCTTGACAAATGCCAACCAGGCAGAATCACATATTTTATCAACCAAACCTGCTACATTCCAGGACACTAAACTCGCATTACAAACATCACCGTGGTCTATTCCAGTGACGGCTTCTGTAGTTATAGGTTTTGGAAGCCAATTTTGTTCTACATGTGTGTCTCCCATGTTTACTATTGTAGAGGAACTTGGTTCTATATGGACTGGTGGAAGAATAAGGGCCTCGGGCAGATCATGCAATATACTAATGTGCTTGTGTGATACGGAACTATCCGTTAGAGAGTCTGCGTTAGAGAGTCTGCATCTGGTTCTATCTGGTTGTTAGTAACTAATTCATCAGTTGAAAGGGGAACAATTGCTGCTTGTGTAGACCTAATTTCCCCATGCCCAGAGTTATTTTGTATGTAACCAGTATATGTTGGTAGGGCTGGAGCAGCATGTAGTCAGTCAACCCCCTCCAAACCATCCTGCTCATGAAAAACATCAAACCTATTTGAAGTTGGTACATTGTAGTAGGTGTTAGGGTATTTTGGTTGGGGGTGATCATGATGATGATACAGCCCATATGGGGCCTCCCATCTATCATGATAGGTTACTGGGTAGTTGACCTGTCTGGCCTCCCAGGGTGTATCTCTCCTATACTGTCTTTGATCTCCTACAGTATAATGACCGTAGTTCCTTGATGTTACTCCATTATGATCATAAGTTTTCTCCTGCTCTAAAGTGGGGTATAGATACACTTTGTTTAAACTATGAGCACTTGAGGGATAGAAATAACTTAGATCCATGGTACGGATCAAGCTGTTTATCAGGCCACCCTTCCATCTAGTTATGTGGCTTGCTACACGATTATCCTTGAAGTTGACAACAATACAGTTTGAATCTATGACCCACCCAATCAACCCTCCTGACATTTGTTATTTTACCACTAATGTGGGGAGGGATCGGTCTATGGGCGGTTAACCAATGGCTCACTTTATTTTTCAGATCCCCATAACTCTCTATCTTGCCCACTTCTAATTGCGGTACACCTATCATTACTATGGTGTATAGGTGGGATTCAGGAGGGAGATTAATGTGAATGGGTTTTTTAGATTCTGTCAACTTGGGTGTTTGCGCTAGACGTATGGCAATGGCTGTGTTTTCTATTAATATAGGCCTTTCAGGCTCAGCCTGGTCATCAAGTGAGGCAGGGAGTAAACCTTCCGCGGCCCATTCACTCTCATCGCTACCAGTTGTAGAACTATCTGGGATAGTGGGCAGGGTCGACGCTACTATTGGTTCATTGTTTACACATATGGGCGTGTTTAGATCGTTATGATCTATGACGCCCAAGGAAGAAGTAGATGCCAAATTAGAACAATCAATTTCTGTGTTATTCTTGGATCGTGTCTTTTTAGTGTTAGTTTGATTTCGTTTGCCATTAGCCAGTAAAAAACTGTCCTTCTGTGTAGGTGCAGTAAGAATTTTTAACATGCTCATAGTATCCTTTTTTTGAGACTTCTCAAACTTCACTAAAGTTTGCTCTAAACCAATGATTTTTTCACTAATAGGCTGCAAAAGTGATCTGACTAGCTGTGCCATTTCTGTCAAATATAATTTATCTAAAGTACTTACACTTTCAGTCTGACATGTCTGGTCTATGTAAGTTTTGGTGTTCTCTGGCTGTGTTTCTTTGGGCAAAAATACGCCCTGATTTTTAGAAGTGGTAATCATATTAGGTGTTCTGATTGGTGGTTTAGCCAGTCTAAAATTTAACCAAACATCCTTTGCTGAGGGCTTATGATTACCCAGGGGTCTGTATGTTTTCCTTACAATAGATTTGTTTTTTTCCCAAAACGCCGTTTCATCTTTTTTGGGGAGAGCGGTTTATCAGCTACTATTTTATTTGCAAGGGGTGAACTTTCAGCAAATACTTCCCCTGGGGAATGTGATGACATAGTTCCTGGTTGAAGCAGACACAAAGTATCCCCGGAGTTAGAGACAAACAAAGGGCTTCTTTCTATACTATTTAATAAAATGGGTGAGCCTAGTGATGCATTTTTCCTACTACTTTTGCCACTAGGTAACCCTGTAAAGGATTGCAGCAAAAGTGATTCCTCCATATTAATAGAGGACTCCACAGTGTTATTATTAGCAGTGGTGTGCATTAAGAGATTGGGAAAACACATATTTGGGGTCAGTGAAAGACGCCTCTCTGTATTTTGTATTGCATCTGCAACTACACCTATGGTCTTTTGTAGCATCAGGTCTATGGCTGTCAGTGACGGTAATGGTGTAGATGGAACAGTTTTGTTTCTAGTCGACGATCTTGTGGCGACAGGGATCTTTCTTGCCTTAGTCATCATGTATAATGAGTCCGAGGAGACAACTATAACACTAAATGTTTATAGGGCTGCGATTTGAAACTATGACAAACCACGCATGCAATATTACAACCAACCGAGACACTGGTACTGTCGATATGTGTGTTTACCCAGGATGGTGGAGATGTTAAGGGGGTGGCCCGTCCCGTCACCTTCTGTCCCCTGAGGGCCACAGAGGGCCCGCCCTTTGCCCGGGCTTAGCCCGGCGGAGACCGCGCGCGAGACCGCGACGCGGGGAGTATAGCCGCTTTTAAAGCGCCTCCTGGCGCGAGTGTTGCTGGCGCTGTTTCCGGGGTTGGCCTGACGGGGAAGCTGGGGGTTGTAGTTCAAGTCAGACCCCTCCCTCCTCACTGCGGCCGCAAAGATCCTGGAAGCGGCGGCGGGAGGGTCACACAGGCAGGGAGCTGCACGAGACACCAAACAGCATATTACAGGTATGCGCTGCAATTAGTAGGACCAACAGGCTAACACCCGCTCCACCGGGAGTATAGCCACTTTTAAAGCGCCTCCTGGCGTGAGTGTTGCTGGCGCTGTTTCCGGGGTTGGCCTGCCGGGGAAGCTGGGGGTTGTAGTTCAAGTCAGACCCCTCCCTCCTCACTGCGGCCGCAAAGATCCTGGAAGCGGCTGCGGGAGGGTCACACAGGCAGGGAGCTGCACGAGACACCAAACAGCATATTACAGGTATGCACTGCAATTAGTAGGACCAACAGGCTAACCTTCAATACCGCCTTTGGGTCGAGTTCGCGCTATAAAAAACTGCAAGAAATTGGTACTATATAAAATTGCAAAAAAATTGTTTAGCTTTTTCTCCGTTATTCAGACACCTACAGACGCAGCAGTTTCTGCCAAAACAGTAATATTTCATATTAATTGGCCAGGCCAGACATGTAAACCATCTTCGTCATGGTGACTGGGCACAAACCCTGGCCGGTTGTGTGTTTAGATCCCCCTTGCCATGTCACCGTGACGTCAGCACAACACTCCTGATTCTGGGCGAGGCCGAGTGCGAACCGGCCGCCTTCAGAATTGCAGGACACACAGAAGGAGCTAGAAGGGCTGTCCAGACCGAGCGGGGCTTGGTATATGGCACCCCAAACTTCCAGAAAACCAGCTGCGCTCTTAAGAACCAAAACTTTGGGCCCAGATTTATTTCGTTTCCAACAACCAACTAACTAAGCACATCAATATCCACCTGACGGCTTTTCTGGAGTCCAACCAGCCGCTGGACATCACCCAAACAGGTTTCCGACCAAAACATGGGACGGAGACCACCTTATTGGCGGTAACCGAAGAAACCAGAAGGATCTTGGATCAAGGAGGGTCAGTGGCAGTGATTCTCCTTGATCTAAGCGCAGCTTTTGACACTGTTAGCCATGATGTGCTTCTCTGCCGCCTCTCTGAAATAGGAATTTCGGGCAAGGCTTTATGCTGGTTTAGATCCTTCTTAAGTAATAGATCTTTTCAGGTTTTCGAGGGAGACATCGTTTCCTCCAGTAAACCTCTGAGCTGTGGGGTCCCTCAGGGCTCATCGCTAAGCCCTGCATTATTCAACATCTATATGCGACCACTGGCTGAGGTCGTCCGCCCATTTGGTATTAAGATAGTTTCCTACGCGGACGATACTCAGCTAGTGGTATTCCTGGCACAGGAGAATAGCGGCTCCTCGCAAAGGGGACTAAGGGATTGTCTGGAGGATGTGAAAGTATGGATGACGAGATCCTTCCTTAAATTTAACTGGGACAAAACGGAGCTGATGCTTCTGGGGCATGTCGCCCCAACATCTTTCGACTCTCTTTGGCCCCCCTACATTGGCACTCCACCGGCATCCAAGGATAATATAAAAAGTCTGGGAATATGGCTGGACAAAGCCCTAACGTTCAACACACAGGCTACGAAGTTGTCTGCGACCTGTTTTGGCCTTCTTAGGATGCTTAGAAAAGTGCTCCCACTATTAACCATGGAGGCCAAGCAAGTCGCTGTACAGGGTCTGATTCAGTCTCGACTGGACTTTGGCAACTCCTTATACCTTGGTGCCCCTGACTATACCCTCCGTAAGCTGCAGACCATTCAAAGCTGTGCCGCTCGCACATTATTACAGCTGCCACGGAAATTATCAGCTAAACCCGGACTGAGGAGCCTGCATTGGCTTCCGGTCCGCCAAAGAATCTCCTTTAAAGCACTGTGCATTGCCCATCAGGCCTTCAGGGACAAAGGACCGGCAGTTTGCCGAAACCTTATTACTCATTACCATCCTAGAAAACACCTCCGCTCCAGCCAGGCTTTTCTAGCAACAGTACCCAGAATTAGGAGAACACGGGCCGGCGGCAGGATGTTTTCATATAATGTCGCCAAGCTGTGGAACCTCTTGCCCCCTCAACTCAGATCCAATCCCAACCTTTCCTCATTTTGAAAACATTTAAAGACCTTTCTCTTCAACTCCCAAAATTAATTTCCTTGAATAGATTCGGTCGCCCCCCACCTCACTCTTCAAGTAGCGCTTGGACGCCTTAGGGCAGCAATTTGCGCTTTATAAATCCACTTTTCATTTCATTTCAAGGCCTCATTGAAAGGTAGCAAGGGTTCCGAGGTGGAGACACCAGGCTGCAGGACTTCTGCCAAGACATTAGTCTTAACTGCCCCTGTAGGAAGCTGCAGGTCCAAGACCTCCGCAGCCCTACACACCACCTTTACAGATGATGTCCCATCCTCCGTAGCTAGGTTAGGGGGAGACAGCATGCCAGAATCTGGGCAGGTGCCCAGACCTCTGGCATCACCCAGTTCCTCATACCAGTCCATATACTGAGGTTGCAGGATTTCTAGGGGATCCTGCTCCCCTTTCCAATCCTTCTCATCCATACTTAACCCTTCAGAATAGGGCAGGTTGAACGGCATAGAGCCGTAGAGCTCCGTTGGCGCAGGACTCGTCATCAGTGGACGCCCGACCGGCTCAGTGTTGTCTGGAATGACGATTGGGGAGCCACTGCCGGTGGGTGCCTGCAACGCCGATGACCTCGGCGCCAGATGCGGCACCAGGGAAGCTCTTTGTGGGACTGGCACCAGTCCGGACCCAGGAACGGGTCCAATAGGAGGCTGTGGTGCCGCGGCCAGATCCGGAGGCCCAGAACCTACAGGGACTCCTTCATCTGAGCCTGCCAGCACGAGGGCACGCCAACAGGGTCAGGATGCCCAAATATGGCACACATGGCGTCATAAAATTCCTTTATGTGACGGACGAGGCGAAGTAGAAGCACGCTGCGACTTCTTGTGCTTTTTGTTGTACCTCTTACCAGACCTCAATGACTACGATGAAGAGTACTTTTAACCACCGGAGCAGTACTCGGACCTTCCTCTCAACCTAGACCGGGATCAAGAGCCAGATCGGCGAGGTGACCTTCATGGCACCAGGCTGTGATCAGCTTTAGGGACCGCTCAAAGCCTTTGGCGCCATGGTCCAGCAATCGGAGCATGACTTCATGCTGTGGTCGCAGTCCAGGCACCAGATACACACTAAGTGGGGGTCCATGACCGACATGGCGTGGTGACAGGTGCCGCACAGCTTGAACCCCAAAGTCTTCTTGCTAGACCTCCTGTCAAAAGGAGTTGACAAAAAGTTGAAAATAGTCTGTCAATAAATGACAGGGGGTAAGCTCTCTTTGACGGATCTGCACTGGCTGTCGCGGAAAGAAAAGAACTGAAGTTAGTGCGCCAGAGTGGTGGTTATATCTATGACACGGACGTCAAGACGACGATGAACACAACGCCCATGAGGTCACGCAGAGTTGACCAATGCCATCTACTGGTGCACAAGGGTACTGCTATAAAAAATCATCTGGATCCAGCCTGAAGCCTGGAAGTTTAAAGATAAGGAATCTGTGGATAGATGTCTCTATCAGATTTATAACTTACTATCTATCCTTAGTTAGACATGTTATTGGGACAATACATGCTCCTATTCCTAATTCTAAGTATCCTCTTTTTATATACAACATTGGGGCTAATATGCTTTTTTTAAATTC
The DNA here is from genome assembly GCF_964204655.1 of Triturus cristatus. Taxonomy (NCBI): domain Eukaryota; kingdom Metazoa; phylum Chordata; class Amphibia; order Caudata; family Salamandridae; genus Triturus; species Triturus cristatus. The sequence goes on along the minus strand of NC_140583.1, from coordinate 576,200,154 downwards.
CAATATGGCGATACCCTTCTTTTGCTCAGTATCCGGTCTGTGTCGGCTTAGTTGTCAGTCTTTGATCTACTATTTTCAATAGTTTGTCCAAGATGGCACCGGTGTGGAACACCGGAACTCGCTGCATACCCACAGCGTAGGAACTCACACAGCTCTTAGTAACTATCAAAACCCGTCTCCAACTCTTGAGTGGTTATTTAATCCTGCATGAGCAGAGTGTCGTCTTATACGACATCAGGATAATTACTCAACTTCTTTTGTTCAACTTTGTCTAGATCACAGGGCTTTACCCAGAATAGGAATTTACACCCATTTGGGTTTTACCCATTGCATACTCGCACGGTTGAATCTTAAGACTATGTGGTGAGTTACGATGACTTTTTTCTTAAACTTACCAAGCACAGATTTAACTGATACTTAATTCTTCTGTGGATATGTAGATGGTGTCTTTCAATCTCTGGTCCATTACAGAAAGACATTACTGATCAACAAACCCAAGAACCACATTATCTCCACTGTCACTTGAATTTCGTCGTATACGCTGAGTGAATACCAAACATTTGAGATTATTACCCTATACTGCTACCTACAGGATATAATGTATTCATATCGCTACGTATTATCTCCCTAGGTGGATTTGTGGTTATTGCCAATTGGGACCCATGGTGTACTCATATCAGGATTTATGATAAGGAGGTAAAGGCTTCATAGCCTTATAGTTTTTTACCTGCATGTGGGTTAGCGCTGTCTCCCCCTGAAAGCCCTGATCTTGTGATATCTTACAGTAGCTAAAAGTGCCTATTTCACTTTACTTTGGAATAAATGATTTCCAATATCTTTTCTCAATCCCCCTTTTCTCAAAATAATGATTTTTACTTGAAAGAGAGACTTAACTGATTAACTATATGCAAATGAAATGTGGTGATTTGTCTTGCCTGCACTAAATCTCACTTTGAAGTCACTGGTGGTGGGTATCAGTGCCTCATCAGAATGTTATATTAGAGAATTATTTTCTGTTATCTTTCTTGATATTTGCAGCCCTGCTGAAGTCATGATTACAACAAAACACGTGTTGGCTTCTGTGAAGGATACTGTAAAGAGCCATTGTGATCACAATAAACTACTTGTAAAGATCAAGATTGAAGGCACTACGTCGATTGAAGACTATGTTATTGCTGTAGAATTGTTAAACATAAAAACAATTTTTTCGTGTGCCAAATGGGCAAATATAGATTTCTCTGGAACCCCGTAGAGGGGCTCTAACTAATGAGTGTTGGGTGAACCTTTATTCATCGTATGCACCATATTTACTTGGCTTGTGCAAAAATTCTGTGTGATAATTCTCTAGTGAGCGCCATAAAAAAGCCCCTCCTCTTGATCTCCCAAGGAGCTAGACTGGACCATCTCAAAAGTCTGAAATGCAAAGTGCACTGCCATGAAAATTCCACACTCACAAGGCTTCTGCAATGTCTTTACTAATAAATTTGCCTCCAAAGCAAAGAAACGCTCTTAGGGGCAAGATAGCAAACAGTCAACTTACTAAGGCCTTAACGAAGGAGACAAATGCCACATGCAGACATTTATCTCGGGCAGGTGGGGTGTCACTATATCGTAAGCATTATATGCTGTATTCAGGATATGGACTTTAAGCTCCCCGTGTATTTTATTGGCTCCTTTCAGTGTTTTTTAGAATTGTTTGTGTTTCATTGGTTTAATTCTGTAATAGTCCCTCCTTCTCCCTCTTTAGTACCTCCTTCCATTCAATTGTAACCTCCCATAAGCACAGCCCCTTTTACATGCGACTTTACTCGGAATATTTTATTTTCACTTTCTCAGCACTCTTTTTTCAATGACTTCTTCAACGCAGCTGGAGTTGTAGTCACAATAGCGCTTTCCCCGACCACACTTCCCTTACACGCCCTCTCTTAGGGCAGCAGCTGCCTTCTTCTCCTCTCTCCTGCTTATTATTATCTATTTATGGATATGGGCTTTAACATGTTTGTTAATGTATTCACTTTATTAACATTCGCGGCACGCTGCACTTTAGCTTGACATGTTTTAAGATCAAGCGCGTCGTGCCGCGATTGCTACAAAAGTAAATAAATAGAAAAAAGGGTGGGCAGCCGCAGCATTATTTTCTATTTATTTATTTTTGAAGCATTGCCAATTGCCTCGCTTTATCTTCACATGTTTAAAACTAAAGCACACCGTATCGCGAATGCAACAAAAGTAAATAAATTAAAATAAGGTCGGTGGCTGCCTTTCCATCATTGTCGAAAATCTTTTTCAAAATGACGGCCGCCCGCCTTTACTCTTTATTTATTTACTTTTCTAGCATTGACAGCATGGCGTGATTTAGCTTTAAACATATTATGTTCATACACAGCTTACCGCAAATGCTACAAAAGCCTAAAAAATGCTTGCTCTTGTTATTGCTCCCTGTAATTTTATTCACTTTGAACATCACTTTAAACATAGTGACCGCCCGCCAGTCATTTCTATTTATTTCCTTTAGTAGCATTCGCAGCACGGCATACTTTATCTATATAAATATGAAGTTAAAGCGCAGTGTGCCATAAATTCTACAAAATAAACACAAAAATGCTCGCTCTCATGCCTTACACCACTGTGTAATTCTATTCCCATATTTGGTCTCAAGGAAAGGGTGCAGTACCACAGGCTGTTACTGGGCGTCCCTATGGAGTTGTGAAGAACAGTACCCTTAATGCAAATATAAACAGATAAATTACAGCTGAGCTTACATTTACATTTGTTTATTATTGGAAATGAAATGCTTGTGTTTCAAAAATTCACCATAGTTGTTTATTTTGCTTTATTTCACAAATAAAAATAAATAAACAACAATAGTGCATTTTTAAACTGAAAGCTAACAAAAATCTTACTTCCAATAAAAACAAATGAAAACTAATGCTCAGCAGCAATCTTTCTCTTTATAATTCCATTAAGGGTGCAATACCTTATGTGGCTAATAGAGGTCGCTTCACAACTCCACAGGGACACCTAGTAACAGCATCTGGTACTGAACCCTTTCCTTCATTTGTGGAATTCCATTCACTGTTACTTATGCTAATACTGCGATATTTTAAAACAAAAAAACAGAAACAAACATTAGCATTTGCAACACCAACAGCTCAAAGTTTCACTAATGCGAGACCTATTACATTGCGGATGCTTGTTTCCATCGCCTCTGAGCTATGCTCTGTGACGGTAGTTTACTCTCAATGCACTTTCTCTCCCCATCCTCTTCTCACCTCCACTATTTACCATCATCTCTTTAGCTTCCTTCCTCTTTCTTCTCGTTCTGAGTTTGCTAGACTCCGTGTGGGGCCTGCTGCTGCCCCATGTTGCCTCCTTTCCCTTCTGGTCTACCCTAGATACCTGTAACCTCAGCAGATCGTCGGCTGCATCACTGTCGCTGTTGGACTACTGTGTGTCAGTTCTAGGTGAATTCTACTGAGTACGTACACCAACAATAAAATGCTGCACTCTTTCACTGAAAATTGTAAATAAAAGATTGCTGAGTCCGACTTTAGTAGCGGATGTTATTATACCAGGGCTTCTTGGATTTGTAATTTATCTCCTTTCTTCTCCGGTAGGTTAGTTTGATTCATGGGCGGGGCCTACACCAGTTCATGAGCTCCGACCCTGGATGCCTGTAACAAGAACGTGCCTGGGTTGTCCATCTATCACTCCTAGATAGACTCTGATCAGTAATACTAAAGCTACAGTTTCCGTGTGCATGCCTTACACCCCTCCATACAATCCTGAATTTGCTTCTTGGATGATCGGCGATAAAACTCAAAACCTCTACATGCCTCAGTGCTTAATTTGTAAAATAGTTAGTGCCAGGGCCTTATCAGGAGGCATGGATTTCTATCGCTTTGGAGATAAGCGTTGCTGATAGCACGCTATCTCTGCGATAGAATCCAGCGATAGCTGGCGATAATTATCCTAGCGCTAAATGCGCTTAGCGATAATTATCGCCTCACCTTGCTGATATGCCCATTTGTTTGGTGAGCGGTGCAGGAAGGAAACAAAGAGCCAATCCTGCCGGGGGAGAAGGGGATGTGGCTCTGAAGTGAAGCCGAATAAAGGGGCATTTTAGCAAGACCGGCGATAAAATTATCGCCGTTTTAGCGGCAGGAAACTGCCGCTAAAACTGCAATATTGGGCGTGGTAATTTGCGTTATAGAATTCCAATAGAAGCCCAGGTTAAATGTGCAGGACATCTAACCTGGGCTTCTATTGGAATTCTATAACGCATATTAGCAAACCCATTATCGCCGTTTTAGCGGCAGTTTCCTGCCGCTAAAATGGCGAACATTTTATCGCCGGTCTTGCTAATATGCCCCAATGTCCCTCCGAGCACTCAGCTGTGATAGTCCACTCTATGAAGTGCTAGAACAAAGTGCAAGGTGCAAGCAGGTGTAGCAGTGCTCGCAGAGCGGGTCAGTCGTTACGCTCATCGCATAGTTTTAAAAGTGCTAGGTGGACAGGCTGTGCAAGAAGGGAGCTGGGGTGGGGAAGGCGGCTGTCAGGCGAAGCATGTTGAAACCCCTCCCTGTTTGGACACTCACTTTTGGTAGCCCGCTCGATAGAGTAAGTGCAAGGAACAAAGTGCAGCCTGAGAGTACATGCTGTGGCAGCATTCACAGAGACGAGTGACCATCTTTAGTATCTGTTCCAGTGTTAGGCACTATCACTGCTGGCCGTCTGGGAGCCTTCTTGCTTATCATGTGACCCAGAGGTTCTTATTCGTGGTTGAGCGTCAAAATTCCATATAACTAAACCAATTTGGGAACTGTCACCACCACCAGGGTCCCATGTTTCCTCTTTCAGCGTGCTTACAGCCCTGACTCACCTTGTCATTAAACCAGGGAACAGCTTGTTGCAAACCTGCATATTGGGTCAATTAAATGTGCACCCAGGATTAGCAGAGAAGTCAAGGTGGTGCTGGCGCTGCCTACTGTCGAACGCAATGTTCTATTCAATGAGCAACCTCTTAAATTCAGCTAAGATGTGACAGGTATCTTTGTAGGCTTCGACTGAACGTGTAATTATAGGTCTATTTACCTAGTCCTCAAGGTAATACAAGCCCTTTTCTAGATTCCTGTTCTTCTTCTAATTATGAACGTTTTTCCACTCATAGAATGCACTGGAACTTTTTTCAGTTCTCTCTCAATTCTGAATGCGTTCCTGTTGCTCCATGCCCATGAAAAATACTATAGCTAATGCTTTCCTTTGAATGATGTCACGCACCAAGCCCTGCAGAGGACACTAGAAGACTATTACTAACCATCAGCCTCCCAGGTGCCTAGAACCTGTAACTCTACTAATACAGAGCATTTGAAATGGCAGGCCACAGGGAAACAGTCGAAGATGGGTTGTGTAGTGTCCCTGCATGCACACATTCTAGTGTTCTGATGTGTGTGTAATATACTATACACCCACCCACCACCTACGTCACTGGGTCAGGTGACTAGGATAATAAAAGGGCCGAGCGCACGTGCTCGAGGCCATTACCCACTACCCCAACCATGTGTCCGTGTCAGTCCTGTCACCGAGCATGAGGGCCTAGGGCCCAACATTACACTGGCGACGAGTGGGTCCTATCCCACGTGTGCGGAGGCTTCACTTCCCCGGGTCCTGGTGGGGGTGCACTGCCGAGGAAGACGGTGACCGGGAGCCCACCCCGCACCGCCGTGACGTCCTGCGGGCGAGCAGCGTGCCCCAGGGAGGTGAAGAGGAAGTCGGGTGCCCACCCCGACTCCGTCGCGCTGGTCGAGGTGACCCTGGTGGGGGAAGCGCCCCGAAGACAAGCGGGCCGATCGGAGCCCACCCGCATCGGCCGCGACGCCGTGATTAAGCAGGGGAAGTCGGGTGCCCACCCTGACCCCGTCGAGCCTGCCGCCGTGCCCGACTGGATGAGTGGTCCGAGTGGAGCCCACCCGCATCAGCCACGACTCCCGCACTGAGCCTGCACCACGCGGAGCCCACCCGCGGAAAAGGAGGAGGCCCGTCGGCCAAAGGTGAGCCCGCGACGGGGAACAAGATAACGACCCGGCGTGACAGGTGGACTACGGGTGCCCACCCCGTCTCGTCCTCCCGGTGAGGGACAGAGGGGAAGCTCCCGGCCCGCAGTCAAAAGAGTGCCGTCAGCACCCCTCCCGCGCGGCTCGCGAACTGAGGAGACCGGCTGCGGGGAGGTGGCGAAATAAACATAAAATAGTAAAAGCGGAGCCCACCCGCAGCACAGTACACCGGTTCTACTCTTTATTCTCCCCCCCCGCCCGCGCAGCAGGAGAAGTGAGCGAGACTGCCGCGGGAGGGAGATGCCCAAGGGACTGTATGCGGCCAGCGCCGCTCACACTAAGAAATAAATAAACGCCGAAGCGGTGAGGAGCGAGCTCCGCGAGTGCACCCCTACCCCCTCCCTGCCGCGTGAGGACTGCAGGAAGCTGCCGCGGGCAGGGAGGGCGAAAGAAAAACGTAGAGTGGCCGCCGCCGGCCATGTACAGTCAAGGCCCACCTCGCAGGACCCCCAGCAGAGCCCACAAGAGAAGCACGCAGCCAGCGCTGCCACAAGTGAACCAAACAATGTGCGTGATGGCACTAACTGCCACTATGCCCCATAGAGTGATGCCTCGCCCTCCATGCAGCCCACTGAAATGCCTGTGGCCCCCTGCCTCCAAATAAATGAAAGCAAAAGACTTACCTGCTGTCTGGCCCCGTGTCCAGCTCCCAGTGTTCTGCTCCAGCTCCCCTCTTCAGCCTGAGTGAAGCCTGGAAAAGGAAAGAGAACATGGAAGAAAGTTCTGGCAGCAAAGAAGGTTGCTGCTGAAGGGAGAAGCAACACTGCCATCTGGTGGCCGGCTCCAGCAACTGCACTGGAAGAAATGCAAACAGGATGGTCAAAGTCTAAAAATAAGGGGAAGCCATGGAGGAAGACGACAGTGTGCCAGAGGGATGCAGCGTCATCCCACAGCGACAAGAAGGAAGAGGAAAAGGTGTCAAGCCACATCCACCCCAGCGAGGATTGCGCTGCCGCCGCATCAAGTGGAGTGAACCCTCGAGGAGGCCAAAGGACTCAGCGCAAATGTGCCCCGGAAGCGGAAGGTACACAGCAGCGCCTACAAGAGAGGAACTACACTGAAGAAGATATGCGCGGCAAGTATCCAACGACACTGAAGGGTAAGGATGCCGAGGGCACACCCAGTGGCGCCAAGAAGCCACCACACCAAGAGATCACACGGTACAAGGAGCAACGCTACACTGAAGATGTACCACGCCGGTACGAAGATGAGCACGCTCCAGCACCTGACAAGGCCGCAAACACAGGTAGTCACACGACGTGACGCACCTCGTGAACACAGGTAGTCACGCGACGTGACGCACCTCGTGAAGCCGACCAGCCAAATGGTCGCACCACAAAAGGCCAAGCCGACCAGCCAAATGGTCGCACCACAAAAGACAACCCACCAGGGGGTTGCAAAAGGAGGTGACCGACGCACGGGTCAGTGAAACTACGGAACAAGAGGTCTGACGAAAGACCGAAGGTATCCTGCCAGTGATCGGCAGAGTGGACCGTCAAGTGGTCCAAGAAGTTCAAGAACGAAGAGGACCAGGAATATGGCCCCACGAACTTCGACAACCAAAGTAGCCAAAAAGGAGAAGATGAAGAGAAGGTCACGACGCTAACTCGGAATGCTGAGGAAGATGGAGAGAGTGTCCTCGGACGAGGACAAGACCAGGGGGAACACGTGCAGAGTGCGCGCGCTGCATGGAGAAGCCTGGCCAGACCAGAGGAAAACAGAAACGGTCCGGAGTACGTCGTGAAGCGAATGAAGAGATCAAGAGTGGCACGTTTGCCACCACAAGCAAAGGAAGAAAGAAGATACCAGAGTGGCACGTTTGCCACCACAAGCAAAAGAAGATATTGGAGCGGCACGCTTGCCACTACAGAAAAGAGGAAAGAAGAGATCGGAGGGGCACGTTTGCCACTACAAGGGAAAGAAGAAAGAAGAGATCGGAGTGGCACGTTTGCCACTACAAAGCAAGGAGAAAGAAAGTGATCTGAGTGGCACGGTTGCCACTGCAAGAAGGCGAGAAGATGGAAATAGATCCATGGCACGTTGGCCACTGTTAAGAGTGGGAGGAGAAGAAGTCAGAGCGACACAACACCCTCACGGAGAAAAGAACCGAGGAACAGAGAGAAGAGTGTGTCAAGACTACTCACACCCCGAAGATAAGGATGGCGACAAGTGTCAGAACTTGGAGCGCAAGTCCTGTTAACACCCGTGGCACGGAGAGATCATCTGCTTCACGATGCTTCAGCGCACCTGGGATCTGTAGAGGCGAGCAGGCTGGACCATTCGGAACATCCACCTCTGGGGTCACACGGACACTGGACAACGCCAGCCGTGGTGATTCAGGGGCAGAGGCCTCAGGGATGCCAGTGAGAGAGCGTCCCCGCGACGAGAGATAGTCATCAGCCGCCCTCCAGCAAAGGTCCCGGGAGGATGAAGACATCGTGTGCGAAGACAGGAGCCAACAGCTACCCTCCAGGCACGACTGCGGAACTCGAGGTGAGACTTGTCATCTCCTCTGCACCCACACGGATCGGCGTGCGAGTAACACGATACAGTACACCCAGCCCAGGACAAGTCAGAGGGCCTCAGGGATATCCCGTGGCAGGGGAACACTCGCGAGAGGAGCATCTTGGTGAGAGGGGTGTCTTGCAAACGACCTGTCTTTTTGCAAAACAGGATACATGCCACAGATGAAGAAAAGGACAGGACGGAAAGATGAACGGCAACAGCTAGCGGTGAACTACAAGAACTTCAACTGCGTTTGTCGCCATGGAAGTAAAGGGAAGAAAAGACTGTGAGTACAACTTCAAGGCAGAGTCGTCAACAGACTGGATCCATCGAGCACCCATGGCTGGTGCCACAGTGAACTGGTGGTCTCCGCGACAAGAAGAACATCGTCTGGGACACCAAGCAGCGGAGGCGTAAGAAACTCTGCGGAAGTTTTGGTCACTGTCTTATATATGTATGGGTTTTCTTTCTCCCACAGGTTGAACTTTGACTTTGGGTTTTTATCATTAAAAATTGGGAGGGATGTAGTGTCCCTGCATGGACACATTCTAGTGTTCTGATGTGTGTGTAATATACTATACACCCACCCACCACCTACGTCACTGGGTCAGGTGACTAGGATAATAAAAGGGCCGAGCGCACGTGCTCGAGGCCATTACCCACTACCCCAACCAGGTGTCCGTGTCAGTCCTGTCACCGAGCATGAGGGCCTAGGGCCCAACATTACAGGTTGGACAGTCAGAAAAACACACGGTCAGTTTGGTAAAGAGAAGAAAAGATTGGAACAATAATACGAGTTGAATGGCAACATGGTAGGGAACACTCACCACCTTAAGCATAGAGAAAGCTGGTCTTGGGAACGTCGTAAAGGCTGGTCACGTGTTGTATTGCTACTTGTGCAGTTAAAATGTTTTTAATAACAATTCGTATTTCGTAGGTATATTAACGATCATTTATCTTCGTTGTTTGGAAACTCTTTAGAGAATCATAGAAGAGAAAAAAATCTACGCTGCAAATCTGAGTTCGGTAGGTGAAATGTGTTTAGCTATACCCGTCACAAACAGACAAGTTACCTTCGGTAATGCTGTATCTGGTTCCAGGCATTAGGCTGTATCCGGAAGATTTTTCTTAGCAGTACCACTTCGTCCCAGTAGGTGGCATCGGTCAACTCCACGTGAGGCCGTCGGTATCGTATTCTCAAATTTGTAAGTTAGGCCAAGCAAGGGCGCCCCCTCATGCAGGGGTACACAGTTTGATCTGCGGCATCTGGCTGACTCTCCAGGTCCAAGTAAATGTATCATGGCACGCGCCGCGTTTCAGGAAACAAGATCGAGATCTGTGAGTGCATGTATTGAAAATGCTGTAGTTGTTAGGGGAAGATGGCCCTTCACTGTAGTTGATTCTACTGGTGACATATTTTGAGATATTAATTTATAAGGCAAATGATTTAGCTCATCCCGTGTGGGTAGAGATAAGATTTTCAATGTCCCCACCTGCTTGAAGAGATGGCAACACTCACATATTGTACTTTCTTTGATGGGGTCTGCATTCATAATTTTAACCTGCTTTTCTGACGAATATCAATCAGCCTTTTGTTTCTTAGTAACCCTAGTAACGGCTCACATTGTTTTCGCCATAGAGTGGCATTACCCGCCCACAAAAGCGGCGCCCTCCTTGTCAGCTGACAGGTAGATCCTTCTGTATGGACACATGTTAACGTTGTGTGGAGACACCGACATTATAACACAATAGCAGCAAAGGCAATTAAAATGCTCTGAGTAAAAGGGTTTAGCTAATTAATTAACTTCAGTGATCAAATGTATGAACGATTGAAAACAAATTCAGGCAGCGTTCCGTGCCCTGCTCCCTGCATCCTGTAAACGGAACTATGGGGCACCTGTGGCGCTTCGCTCAGTTCACAATATCTTTCGTAGAGTGTTTTTGGTTGTCTTTCCTGTTTCCTAGCATAGCAGTCTCGTTCTAATAAAAACATTCTAGATTGACTCTTTTTTCCATTACTCTATTTCTATTACTGGGTGCTGTCTGCCATCTGTTGGTTATTTTGTAGAATGGCATGTTTTCGTTGCAAATGAGCTGTGGCCATCGTAATTCCGCAAATAATACTCAAACCATGTCGTTTGACTCATAAATGAATGCATCACAGCAGCAAATAGCATACAAAAATTCTAAGCTTTAAAAAGATTGTTCAGTGTGGGAATGTCAAAGTCATTGATTCATCCTGACGGAAGTGCAAGGGTAAAGTGCAGCAATCAAGTCATGAAGTTCTTGATCCTAAAAAGGGCATCATATCCTTTGTCCTGTCCAAAGTAAGACAATCGGCAGCAACAGAGAAAGTGGCTACCACCAGGATCTGAAGCAAACTCCTCATAAGGCGCAAATATTTTTTCACTTAGGCCTCATAATTGCGTTCACAGGTTCAAATAACAAGTTCTGAAATGCTCATGCGAGGCCAGGTTCTGTCCGCCCTGGATCCTTGCCACTCGATGGTAGCCTTGGGCCTGCAGGACATATGCTTTCATGTACCCATTCCACAGATATTCAGCATGAGCATTTTAATTTGTATTTCCGCAGTTAGGCATTAAAGGGGAGAAGATCTAAAATAGGCCGAATTACTCCATCTTTGTTCAGCAAGAAGAGCAACTGGTCGCTATGTCTGAGTGCGGAATACTGTTTATGGTCTCTTTGGAGACTGGAGATCGCGCCTCTTGCAGTGAGAGCGATAGGTGCTCCTCTGAGAACCGTGGGAAGAAGCTGCAACAGGTTAAAAAGAAACGAAAGGGCACAGGCATGCTGAACAATCTGGAGGACCCATCTGTCAAATGTATGGATTTCCACCCTGGGAGAAAGTGTTGGATTTTGCCGGATCCCTGTCATCAAAAGGACGGAGATGACTGCAGTGGGTGCGGTGGGTCTGGCGCTGCTAGTATGCCAGTCACTTAGAGAAGCCTCAGAAAGGCCCAAACTGATGAGCAAACTGTCTGGCAGGGGTCGCGGGGTCCAAAGAACATGCCATCTCCAACTTTCCTTAAAGCTTTCAAAGATGGAGTCAGATTTTTTGATGAATAGGCGGGATCCATCGATAGGCATAGCCATAAAATATGCTTATGCATCTCCTGAAAAGCAAGTGGAGAGCATCCTCACATGGCGATGCAGCACCTCACCTGTACCAACTGTTCGCTCTAAGCAATCAGTAGTATCCAGCCGCATCCTGGCCATCTTGAATGGTTTAAACCCTGAATTCTTTCAGAACCTTTAGAATAATCTCCCTGGCCATGTCCCAGAGGGTCTGTGTATATTAGCCTAGGAAGCAAACTGCGTTGACTGCCTCAAAGGCTGGCTGAAGAGAACATTTGTTTTCCGAACGCCTCAATCCTGTCCTGAGGTATCATGAGGAATGAGTTAGGATTCACCTGGATAATAATTACTTGGGCTACCAAACTTTCAGGAGTAGGATCCTACGCAATAAAATGTAGATTTTCCACAGCCATGGTGGGCTGGAAATCTGGATTTTATTAAGGACACGGAGGCTAATATTATGCAATAATTCCTTTATTGCCACCACTCAGCAGCAAGAAAAAACAAACATCCAGTTCTTAGAATATAGAATACAGAATATCTAAGAACATTCCAACACTAACAAAACACATCAACAACCTCCGCTCTCCCTTCTGACATTGCCTGCTAAAAGAGAGAAATTATATATTTTAACATTTTCCATATTCCGAGTCCATGAACAGTAAATAATTAAAACCATCCAAACGAAAATCTTCTTTCTTTCTCAAGGAAAAGATGATAGCCATCCAAAAACGATCAATCCCAGTCAGTTTAACTTTGACCTGCATAAATACAAGACATCCTCTGCTTGATTCACGCGATTATTATTTTTAAGTCTAGAATGATGGCAGCGCAGTCTACAAGACATATACACAGAGTGGGGTCTGGCTTTGCCCAGAGCAGTATAACAGTCTCGCCTCACGCTACTGGCTATTTGATGTATCATTCCACCTTCCACGAAGTGATTCCACTGGGAGGCATGAGGCACTAGTTTACATCTAAGAAGTACACTCAATCATCACAATGTTTCAAACATTCAGTTCATTATCTCTGCACAGAAGCACTCATTTTTAGGTCTCGCTGAGCCAGCGCATGCGCTGCTCTGCGAGACATTTACTGTACGGGTTTCCAAAGTGCTGCCACAGGCTTTTGGTGGCCTAGCACTTGCGTTCACGTGAGCGTGCACGCGTGCAGCCGCCATCTGCCTCCCTTCCAGGGCGATCACTTTTACGTGCTGCTGCGTGCGCTCATCACCAGCGTGTTTTTTTTTTTTTTTTTTTTTTAGCATTACTACAAGCTTCCCGCGTCCCGCGGCCAATGCATGTTTTGCTTTAGTACTGAATCCGGGGCTTGTATTTGGGGTGCATTCCATGAATGTTAAGGAGTCTAATTGATCAGAACTACCATGCAAATAAAATACCACTACCGCTCGGCAAAAATTGTCTGAAACGCAACAGCATGTGGAAGGAAAGCATGTAAGACGTTGAAGAGAATTTTTTTCTTGATGACATAAGAGAATTAGTAGTGAAGTCTTTAGAGCACATTATGTTTACATCTTCTCTGGTTGTGGTTTTTCAGGCCCACCACACCAATACTCGGGCCAGGAAGAATATTATGGGGACCAATACTGTCATGGTGGACAAGGTCCTCCAGAAGGCATGAACCAACCGTATTACCCTGATGGTAATGTCTTATAATAGACTATCTGACCCATGTTCTATATCTGCCCAACCTTTGATATAGATCGCTATTTTGTCACTTCTCGTGGGGGTGAGAAAAGTGACAAGTGATTTCAGTACCAGATGTTGCACAGTTTGTACTTTAGTTGTACTTGTAAAGAGATCACTGAAGAACACAAGGAAATAACCGTCAAATATTACTAATTGGATGGAAATGTCTTGTTATTTCACTGTAGCCCTAATACTATTTTGCAATGTGTGTGTCCAGGTGACTGAATGCAAAGTGACTTTGATGTGTGTTCTGACGTGTCACTCGAGTGATGATGTCATGACACACAGTTTTGCAGAGAGACTTTCTTTGAAATTTGCATGTGTCCAACATTGTTCATGTTTCGTAACTGACCATGTGTGTGGCGAGAATTGTTTTAGGTGACTTCTTGTGTGTCTGTCATTCCCTGGTTTTTGTGCCTGTTGTCTGCTTGTGTCATCTTTGTCCTCCTGCTATTCCTCATGAGGATTGCAACGTGTGCTGAATCAGCGTTCCATGGACGGACATGTGGAAATGTCAGTTTGGGTAAGGATTGCAGCAAGGCTTTTTGGTGGTGGTACGGGTTGGGAATGTGTGGGGACTGATTCTGTGCATGTTGTGGTACCATGCATACCTGTCTTCTCACAATGGAGCATATAACATGTAGCATCACTCCCATGACATGATAGTCACCCTTCTTGACAGTCATCTGTAGTGGAGTGTGGAGTCTGATGAAGGCATCATTATGTGTAAACCTTGCCTCTGAAACATTGCGGATGCTACGGGTGGACATAGTGTGGGACATCACAACAACAGGCTCTATGGGGAATTGCAGCCTCTCCGTGTGCAGCAGGATGTGTTTGGCTCATCCCCTTAACTTGTGTGCCAGTTCATTGGGATTTACAACATCCGTGTTGTGAAGGGGGGGTCCGGCGTATGTCCCACATGTTATGTCAACTGACCTGTGAGTCTGTTCATATGGATGCATTTCCCTTTGTGTGAGTTTGAGTAATAAAGGTGTTCACCACAATCCAAAGTGCCACATCTCTGTCACTGCAGATCTCTTGCCAGTTTGCATGCGTCATCTATGGCATGATTGTCAAAGATTGAGCATATGAGTGTATATGTACTTCGGCAACATGCATGCAGTTCTTCATGGCTAGTAATCTCTATTGTGCATGAAGTACCTGTACCTAGTTGTGTATGTATCCTCCGTGTCCTTAATAAAATCCAGATTTTCAGCCCACCATGGCTGTGGAAAATCTACATTTTATGGCACGACACGGAGGCCAACATTATGCAAGTTCAAAGCACATTAACAATACATTGAGCTGCATTCTCAATCGGCTTAAAATAATATTTCCTAAACACAGAATCTGATGACCAATCTGCACACTTTAAAATGTCTTGCAAACTACCTCCCAAAATACGAGCTTTTGATGCAGCTGCACCTCTCACTGAATGTGCACCAAACTTACTAATATCTATCCCTGCTTTCTCCATTAAAGTTTTCACCCATCTTGCCAAAGTTGGTGCAGAAACTGCTTTATATGGATACCTGAAAGAAATAAGTAATTGATCTACCCCAACAGGTCTTACAGACCTTGTTCTGCATTCGTACTCTTTTACACAGCGCACCACACAAAGTTTTTCCTTATCTTGAAAATACGGATAAAAAATAACATTAGAGTTAGTTTTTGTTCTTTGTCTTACATAAAAACAGATACCCTCAGGAGTAAAGCATCTGCTTGTTACTTCTAAAGCACGTACATCAGAAACCCTCCTAAACGAAAGAAGGCATAATAACATTGTGAGTTTATAAGATAAATCTTTTAGGTCCAACAGACCATTATCATCCCATGACTCAAACAAACGTAATACTATACACACATCTCAAAGAGAGGTATACCTTGGACCAGGAGGTTTAGCCAACCTAATACTTCTCAATAATCTTCTGACCATAATGTCTTGACCAACAGTATTTCCATTTATCAAAATATGTCCAGCCGATATTGCAGATCTATACAAATTCACTGACCTATATGCCAAACCTCTTTGAAATAAATCAGTCAAAAAATTCAAAACATGTACTACATCCGCTGATACGGGATCCAAATTCCTTTCCACACACCAATCATTCCATCTATTCCATGCAGACTTATATACCTTCCTTGTCCCATGTGCCCAAGATTCCTCAATGAGTTTCGATGCCTCTGATGAAAGTCCTGGCTTATTCCAGACTCTCCTGAAAGTCTCCATGCCAACAGAAGAAGTTGACCTGAATCCACCAAACTGTGAACCTCCCCCAACGGGCCTCTCAAGATCCCTTTGTACATCGGAATTAGAATAGGAAAATCTACACTCATCTCCAGTAACATAGGATACCATGCTTGCGAGCTCCAAAACGGGGTGATCATCACCACCGTTTCTTTCCACTTCCGTATTGTCCCTGTCACTCTGCTTATCATCGAAAACGGAGGAAAAGCATATGGATTTAGACCTCTCCAATCCTGCAGAAAAGCATCTATCCCCATTGACTCCGGGTCCGGATGCCAACTGAAAAATCTTTCTAGTTGAGTATTTACTCTGTTTGCAAAAAGATCTGTCTGAAAAGGACCCCAAAATTGGTTCAACTTCGCAAACACTGATCGATCTAACATCCAGTCGCTGGAATCGTAAAAATTCCTCGAAAACCAATCTGCCACACAATTTGAGGTCCCTGGGATATACTCTGCCTGAACATGAATATTCCTCTCCAAACAATACTCCCAAAAAACTCTCGCTAAATCTGCCAGGCCTTTTGATCTTGGACCACCCATCCTGTTTACATATCGAACCGCAGAAATATTGTCCATCCTTAAGATGATAGAACATCTTGCAGTCCGTTCCCCAAAACACTTTATAGCAAAAGATCCTGCTAATAATTCTAAACAATTTATATGTAGATTCCTTTCCTGACTTGTCCATCTCCCTCCAGTACTTACTAATCCGCATCTTGCACCCCAACCTTCCAAGCTTGCATCTGACTCCACAATCAGATCCGCATTCTCTCCAAAAATTGCTCGCCCATTCCATGCTTCCATATTCCTTAGCCACCAAACCAACTCCTGCCTCGCCTCCTGCGATAAACATACACTCTCTGAATATCTCAAACCATTCCTTAAATGGAAACCTTTCAACCTCTGTAATGCCCTGTAATGCAAAGGACCAGGAAATATAGCTTGAATTGTTGAAGACAATAGTCCTACTACACGGGCCAACATTCTCAAAGATATATTGTTCAATTTCAAAACATTTTTTAGTTCTTTTCGTATCCTCTTTAATTTTTCTTTTGGTAGTTTCAAAACTGCTTCTCTCGTATTCACTACAAAACCCAGAAACTGAGTCTGTTGTTCGGGTACACATTGAGATTTCTTCCTGTTCACAACAAACCCCAAATCCTCTAGCAACTCTATCGCCAACTTCGTATGAGACAGCAGAGTATTCCTGTCCTGATCCATTATTAGAATATCGTCTAAATAAATTATCATTCGTATACCTCTCTCTCTCAGAAAAGCTGCCACCGGTCGTAATACCTTCGTGAAACACCACGGAGCGGACGACAGGCCGAAAGGTAGACACACAAATTTCCATAATTGGTCTCTCCATATAAATCTCAAATACCTCTGATGCTCTTTCCATATTGGGATCGTTAGATAAGCATCTTTCAAATCCAATCTCGTCATCCAATCCCTTTTCAATAACACATCTTTCAACAGATGTATTCCCTCCATTTTGAAATGGTGATAAACCACCCAATCGTTTAATTGACGTAAATTTATTACCGGACGCATTCCCCCTTTGTCTTTTTTCTCCACCAGAAAAATATTGCTTATGAATCCTTCCACATTCTCCTCCTCTTTTTCTATTGCTCCTTTCAACATTAAATCCTTTACCTCTATATCTATCAACTCTATTTGCTCTTTTCTGAAAAGCATACAATTTGGAACCCTTCCTTGAACCGGTTTTGCTATAAACTCTATCTTGAAACCCTGAACTGTTTCCAAAACCCATGGATCCTTTGTTATTGACCACCAAACCTCTTTGAATTGGGCAAGTCTGCCGCCCAACCTTAAGTGGATAACAGTAGGGTCTTGACTTACCAATCGCACCTCTGCCTCGTCTTTCTCCTCTATTAAATCTTCCTCTTGGACGTTGTCTTTGTGGAAAAAATCCTCCTCCACGATTAAACTGTTGACCCTGGTAGCCTCTGCTTCCAAACCCTCGCAAGAAGGAGCCTCTTGAAATTCCTTGTCCTCGGCCAGGGAACCGGCTCCGCGTTCTCCCGGCCCAACCAAAAACACGGTCATTAAACACCTTCTTTATCTCTCTTTGTGATTTCTGTAGGCTGCTGAACGCCCCTACATATCTTGATAAATCTTTAATAAAATCGTCTCCAAAAAGGAGACCTTTAGCCGAAGCTCCTTCCTCTTTTGTCGCAAGGTCTACCAATTTTGGGTCAATTTTTAATAATAAACTCTTCCTTCTTTCAATAGACAATGCTGTGTTTGCGTTACCTAATAAACACACCACTCTTTGGACCCATTCACGAAGTTCTTGTACATCAACTTCGCTTTTCCCAATATAGGCCTCTTCTGCCATATCAAATATTTTTGATACTGGTCCAATCACATCTAGCAATCTATCCTGACATGATTTTAACCCTCGATCAATTCCTTTCCTTGGGTCCCGACCCCCTTTTGCAATAAATGCAATCATTTTCGGGTCAAGCTCAGGTGTCATCAACACCTTGTTATCAACCATAGGACGCGGACACTCCGACCGGAGTCTTACTCTCACCTCCTTAGGTATTTCCCTTCTCATCCAGTATTGCAAATATTTCGAAACATGAATAGATGTCGACCACTCAGGGGAGAAAGGATGTTTTATAAGTAATGGGTCAAACATTTCATTACCCATAGGATCTTTAATATTAATACTCTCTGAACTGTCATCTATTCCCGCTTTTTTAACCTGTATTTCTTCGTCGGATTCAAAGTCATCACTACAACTCAAATCTATCTCTGCACTCCCAGATGACTCGTCGCATACCACATACTTATGTCTACGCTGTCTTTTATTTATTTCTTCATTTGGGCCTCTAGCTTGCCCTTCAATCATGCCCGCGGCATTTGCTTTTTGCCTGTCTAAACAGCAAACATCATCATTTTCAATTCTTTTAGATTTTTTCCCATGAAAATCTTTTGAAGAAACATGTTTCCTTTTCCTTGAAACTTTTTTCCCACTACCATGTGCCGTTTCATTTTCTGGAGCCGACCAAAATCTCTCCTCCTCCTGTCTATTTGCTTTTGTCATAGCTAACAATTCTAGCTTCTTTTCCATTCTCATAGAAACTTCTGTAGTTATTTTCTCTATAGCCTTATTTATTTTTTCCTCTAATGTTCCTTCACCTTGCTCCATATTTTTTAATTTTATATCCTTGTCTCTTCAAAGTATTCTTTTCCTTCTCTTTTCCTTACCTCCAACTACAACTATTTTCAGTCCTATCTTAATTGTTTATATTTAAACTGTCCTCTCCCCTTGACTCTCCTACTCACGACCTTCCCTCAGAGAAAAACACCGTTTCTCCGTAGTAAAAACGTCGTTGCTAAGCAACCGGCGTCTCTATGGAGTCTTCAAAGGGACATTTCTCGTGCGCGTTTCCTAAATAAACCACCGCGCGATCTCCACACCGATCTTTATCACGTCATATGACATGCATCTGCGTGAAGGTAAGCGCGCGCGCTAGCGCGAGTCCTACAAATCTTCCGTTATTTCAAATTTGTATTCAAACCCGATTTTACTCTAAATTACGAACCAAATGAAAATATACTCTGTTTCCTTCACCGATCCAAACATCTTTCCTCTTCAAATCTATGCCTTTGCGTGCCTTTCTTTCTCGCTTTCCTCCTTAAGTCACTCACTTTTTGAAAAAACGCAGTCACTGAAAAAACGGACAAAATACCCTAATCAACAAGATTTTAAACATCCTTCACCTTCGTTTTGCCTAACCGGCATATTCACTTTTTCCTTGACCCATTTAAATTTTTTACTTTCGAATACATTTCACATACATTAAATCAGTTCCCTTTCTCACATTGCCATCTTCATTAAACTCCAACCATGTCTCTATTAATTCTATCATTCACCAAGCCAGTACTATCATTCACCAAGCCAACTTATTAAATAAAATTGCGTATAAGTAATTTATACTTATCTCTTTGAGCAGCAGCAATAAAAGAAGGGAGAGCGGAGGTTGTTGATGTGTTTTGTTAGTGTTGGAATGTTCTTAGATATTCTGTATTCTATATTCTAAGAACTGGATGTTTGTTTTTTCTTGCTGCTGAGTGGTGGCAATAAAGGAATTATTGCATAATGTTGGCCTCCGTGTCGTGCCATAAAATCAGATTTGCATGGTGGGAACTGGGTATGCTTGAGTGGAGTTGTTACACAACTTGGTCAGGGTGGGATCCCATTTGGGCTGGACATCAAAGTCAGCACCAGATCCCTTTCCGCTGGAGGTGAAATCAGTACTGACATCGACAAAAAAGAGACCAGTGCAGGTCTTGAACCCAGAGTGGAAGTTTACACCAAAATAGGGGCTTAGAAAGCAATGAGGACAAATCAGCTGGTGGTAACCCAACTGGAGGCTCCTGCGGACCCTTGCGATCCGAAGGCATCGCAGACAAAGCCAGAAAAGTGCCAAAAATACAGAGCATGGCCTCCTTAAAGGCCTCGACTTGCTTCAGCATTGCCAATGGCCTAAGAAACTTGGGCACAGCAGGATCATTTATAGAATTATCTCCTCAATCGGACATCAGGAGCGAGATCGAGTGACACTTTGATGCGCTTGCAACTTCTGTTTGGATAGAGAGTGGCAGGATGGGGTCTAGTCCTGCTTTGCCTTCTCAGGTTTCCTCTTCGATTTTAACTTCGACTTATTGGATGGCTTTGACCACGAAGATGCCCTTTTGAAGGATAAGTCTCAGGTGCAGGTCTGAGCCCTCGACTTGAAGCAGGAGTTATGCAAAGTCTGTGACTTCTTCCTATTTTCGGCGACATACAGCTTTGCTTCATGTTCCCGGATTGCCTTCAGGTGCATGAGGGAGAACTCATCGCATGGCCTGAGGTTGTGCCCCAAACCCAACCACCCCAAAGGCACAAGTTGCGCAGGTCCGTTACAGACATCTGTTTTCGAAACTCACATCATGGTCTGAACCCTGAAGTTTTAGGTATAGACATTGTTCCGTTCCACACTGGATTGGTAAGTTTTAAAAACCAATCAAAGAGGAAGCAAAGCTACACATCCACTACTACTTCACTTGCCCAGTGCTGGTGGTAAGATTCATTTAGACTGTGCTTGTGCTGTGGGTGCTTGAGTTGGTGGTGTTGGAGGTTGAGATGGTGCAGGTGGTTGTGGCAGAGGTGTTCAGGTGCCTCTGTAGAATCTCATGCATGAGTTAACCTTGAAGCATAAGTCAACTTCAGTTTTGTTTCTAAATCAATAAATATTGTTTTGCAAATATACTATAAAGTTAGTACCATGTGAGCGGAACCGCTTAATTGCTGGGCCTTCCCCTCTCCCCCAGTGCTGAGCCCTTTTGTGGCTATTTGGGGTAGTTAGCACTTAGACCTCCATAACTATTTGTCCTCATCAGGTATCCACACCAAATTTGTCCCTTTTTATGTTTAAGATTTTTGTTGATTTTCAAGAATTTAATAACAAGAGAACTCAGGAAACAATTTAAAAAGAAAATACATTACAAATACTCTCACCTCCGGGCACAAATCGTCTGTCAGCCATGATGCTTCTCTTGGCCAAGCATCGAATCGCGATGCACTGGGGCTCACTCAAGGCACCCACTGTAGACACTTGGATTCACAACATTACATACTGCCAGGAAATGCTATCGGCATATTGGGATCTCATGCCCATGGCGTCAAGACCCAAAGACATATGGGCCAATTCGTGGCATGGGCCAACACACGCACCAAGAGGGTAGCCCTTGAATCCCTACAAGGCACGAGGACATCGCCTCAAGTCCCCGAAACGCTTGCCCCTAACATTTAAACACGGTCCTAGGATTACTGGGGAGGTTGTTATAGGATTACAATACACCTCACGCCCAAGTGGCTGTGAATAGACTATGACACGGCTCGCTCGGGGTGGACGTTGAGCACGCCCTGCTGTGTAATCACTACTAACTGTTTGCTGTAATTTCTAAATGTATATTGCTGTGTACTACTTGACTCTTGAAATGTTTCAATTGTTGTGTATCATTGCCCGTAGGGGGCGCAGTCACTAAGTCTGCCTGTCATCATTTACCTTCTCTGCCATGGTTGTTGTTTGCTCTTCTTTGCTGTATACTGCACTCAGCTGCAAAATCAATAAATACAGTTAAAAAAAAAACCAAATACTCTCACTTACAACCATGGGCCGGTGAGGCAAGAGATATGTAGATACACAAAATTAAAATATACAAGACTGCAAGCAAACCATAACCTATTCTTAATAATGAGAAGGGGGGGTGCTATGAGGGGGGAGTAACATGAAGGCTGTCTAACGGATGGTTAGCGATGTTATACCTCCATAGAATGTTCTTAAGACCATAGCTTTCTGTGGGCTGTTCCACATCAGAAGGTTCTTCAGGTATCAGTCGAAGCAACCGGAGGTAAATCGGGCAAGTTGGCTCTCTGAATTCACTGCTGACAGAGCTAATGCAGGGGCCCCACATCTTATCAAAGTGAGGCAACTGGTTCTCTGCCACCTCAGTGAGCTTTTCCATTCCTAGCAGCTCCCATAACCTGTGCAGCCAACCTGCATGTCACGGTACCATATTCGTGCCCCACCGTGCTAACAAAGCCTGTTTTGCTGCGCACGGTGCTTTTGTGATTGCACGCCCTTTCAAGGATCCAATAGGGTGTGTTAAGGGGTTGGGGAGACCCAAGAGAATGTAACTCGGAAACTTGGGGAGCTCAGTATCGAACATTTCATCTACAGAGTTTAATATCTCCTGCCAATATGTCTGTATTTTAGGACAGTGCCATAGGAGATGCGTTAATGTGCCGGTGTCCCCACAACCTCTCCAGCATTTAGGATCGCTCCCCCTTTTCCCGTGTGCTGTGCGATCAGGCATGTAATACCAGAAATGAACTATCTGTAGTAGCGTCCCCTTACCTGTAGCTGAGCGTGACAATGTATTGGCTGGTTTATGTATGTCTAGCCACTCCTTTTGTGTGAACTGCCTTGTAACTGCGATGTGTTCAGGAAGGCGTAGATGTCCGATAGTAGCTTCTTGTCTGTGTGTCTAGTGATAAGCCATTTCTCAAATGGCAAAGGGGCCTGCTTGCATATGGTTTCAGTGTTGGTTGTGTGACCCAGTAGTGAATCGTAGCATACTGCCATTGTGCCAATGACGGCAACCCATACCCCTCCTGTATTTGTTGAGAGGACATGATGCCTAAGTATTCAAAGAAATTGCCCACCCTCTTACAATTTGCTTGTTGCCATGGCATATATGCTGAGCCATGCGATGCTGGTGGAAAATCCGGAATCCCCAAAATGGGGGTCAATGAAGAGAGCCTCGTGGATAATTTCTTAGGGGCCGCCACAGCGTCCCAGACGCCAACCATGGCGCGGAGTATCGGGGAGATATATACTACCTGATGCCAGTGCGCTTTAGGGAGCCATGGGATGTTCCATGTAAGAATGCCCGTGATAGCCTGATTGATAGAGCACCAGTGCTTCTCCGTTGTGGGTCTATTCCACTCCACCATATACCGTAGGTGGGCCGCCTGATAGTAGTGTTTGAGATTCGGGAGGGTGAGTTCTCCACAAGTGGGTGGCAGATATGTCAGTCTCTTGGTGATACATGCTCTTTTCCCAACTCAATTGTAGTGATCTAGTAGGTGTTGTAGTTTGGGTAACAACTGAACTGTGGGGGCAAGGGGCAGGGTCTGCATAACATAGAGTATCTTAGGAAGGGATAGCGTATAATCCTTCCATTTTTCCAGATCTGTGCGTGTCTGCTAGTAGTTGCTCTCTGCTGTTTGCCTAACCGTAGGGTCTATGTGAAGGCCCAAGTAAGTCACCCCCTGTGAAGCCCAAGGGTATGGGTAGAGATTCCACACAGTTTCAACTTCTGTAGTTGGGATCCTGAGGTTTAGGAGTTGCGATTTCTGTACGTTAATGTTAAAACCTGACACCGCTCCAAACGCCTCCACCGCCAAGGCAAGCCTCAATAGAGACCGAAGGGGATCTGTCAGGATCACCAAGACATCATCAGCGTATAGCACCAACTTATTGTCCCTACCCCCATCCTCATTCCTGTAGGAGAGTAGGATCTGCTTTTTATAGTTACCCCCACTTTTTGCTGATGTTTCACCGTTTTTCGACTTTAGTCTGGCTGGGGCCCTGCTAACCAGGACCCCAGCCCAGCTTCTTCCTTTCTAAAATGATTCCCAGTACTTTAGGTACACTCCAGATTGGATTCTGGGGTACCCTTATAAGACCCTAGTATATGCTATACTATGTACCCAGGGCATAGGTACCCCAGAGGCCTACCAGGGGCTGCAGCATGTATTATGCCACCCCTGGTAAGCCTTCCAAAATGACACCACAGGACTGCTACTGCAGCCTGGATAAGGTGGTGCATGCACCCCTTACTGAGATATAGGTTCACTATATCTCTCAATATCACTGCACATATAAACCTATCAGTCACCCCTATGGCAGGCCTTACTAATCCTGAAGACAGGGTGCTGGGTTTTATGTGAGAGGGTGCCCATGCTTGAGCAGGGCCCCCCTGCAGCCTTCGGAACCTTTATTCCGGGGTTGTTTGTGATGCAGCCAAACCATATACTCTTAAGTGCATTATAACCAAACGGTAAATGCTAACTTTGGGATGGCTGCACTGAAACATGTTGTGTTTTGTGTCAAAAAACTTGGAATCATACCCCCACACCACTAACTGGTGTGTGAGTATGATCCCACCCTTCTAGAGGGAGAGACATGACAGCACCGGTATACCCGGTACCAGCTAACAGAGCTCTGGCATCACAAAAAGAATGCTGCCAGCCACAGACATGACTCTGCCCTCCTGCTGCTGGGCGAAACTCCGGCAGGGGAGGCCTGGACAATAGGTTTCCTGTCACAGGAAGGTGTCACCACCTCCCAGACAGGCTTTAGTGTATTGGGTCTGGGTGGGTGCACTCCAAGAGTGCTTTGAAGTTCAGCACTGGGGGCACATTTGGTGTCCCTATGCATAGTCCGGTTCAAATCGGCTGCAGGGGCTACTAGCCCCTGCTCCAGCGTGAAACTGGAAAAAGGAAATGGGTGTAGCCAACCCTCTTTCCTGACCCTCCCATTGGTGGGTCCCTAGAGTTTGTCCAACCCCTTCCTTGGGTATAAGAAAGGAACCCCTGGCTACAGGACTTTAGATTACACCTGGACAAAACTCTTATACTGAATCCTGGAACTTCGACGATCTACCTTGAACTAGATGACTGAAGAATCTCCCTTGGAGTAAAGGAGTTACTCCCCTGCTTGGCAGGCACCAAAGACGCATCTGTCTAGTTTGCATCACCGAAGCTCCCACCGGACTTCGAAGAATTTTGCAACACAGGAGGTGGGTTTCTGTGGTCTCTGAGGTCGATCTGTGAACTCAGCAATTCTGAGGCCTGTATCCCTCATGGAAGATTGTGCAACCTGAAACCCTAGACACCACAACCATTTGCAGAAGCATCAGCTTTCCTACGACTCCTACAGCTGAGCTTTGGGTTACTTGTAGCCCTGACCCGAGCAGCATTTGCACCGAAGATTGCCCGCCTACACTCCACGAGTGTTCCGTGAGCTGGCCCTTTGTGTTTTCTCTTGATGTCCCTTCACGATCCCTTGTCCGTCGACTGGTGGGGCCCTGTGAAGGTAACTTTAACTTTAATTGAGCTTACCTGGTTGCTCCAGACGTGCCCTGACTCTCCATTGCTTGGGGAGCCCCCAGGACCTTGCTGGTCTGCACCAAAGCATCTTTTTCTTCCTGCGTGGGTTGCTGTTGCCAAGATTTGTTGGGTCCAATCCTGCCACTGATACTGCAACACTCGACATCCTTCATGGGACAGCTCGAATCCAGCTCCTGGTCATCGTCCATGCCTCCTGGTCCTCGTGGCTGCAGAGTCAAGCTTCACCTCTTCGCACCTGAAACACCCGACATCGGTGGGCATTTGTCTATCGTGCCCCTGGTCACTGGCAAGTGACCCAGACTCTGTCCCCTCTGCTTTCAGGTTCTTCTGATCTTCAATCCAGGCTTGGATCACACTGGACACTTCCTTCCCGGCAACAGCACTTTGCAGCAGATCGCCATTGAAATCAACGACGATTCCCGACACCATTTGACACCTATGCACCCGGCTTCCCTGGGTAAGGTAACTCGAGTACTACGGTGCTCCCATGGGTGCTGGCCCTAGAACCCTCTAAGTCTAAAGGGGTTTGCTCAAAGTTCTCTCCTAAGTGTCCTTAACTTCTAAAATTCCAACTGCGACTTTCCCATAGAATAGTACGGGGCTCGTGGCTGTGTTCTCACACTGCACACGTCCCCCGTGGGTCTCCTGTGTCACTACCTTGGGTGGTTCCTTGGGGTCCCAGTGATTCTATGTGCTCTAGGCACTGTGTCTAGTCAAGTCGTGGTTCTTATACCACTTTCTTAATATATGGTTTGGTCCGCCCCTAGGGCCCATTGTATATTGTTTTAGAACTGTATTATTGTGTGCCTGGCTCTCTAATCTCATAAAGGGATTAGTAGAGAGTATTTAGAAATAAATACATATATTTGCTATATATACCTTGGGTGGTTCTCCTTTCATTTAGTAATTCAAGAGGTTATAATCTGGTAAACCATGCTGCTTTACACTCCTTTAAGACTTATCCCGAAGGCTGCTCTCCATAGCTACCACTAGGATAGCTTTCAATAAAGGTTGTCTTTAAACCTATCATCAATAAGGGTTGTTTGGACTGGTGCAAGGTGCTCACTATAACTAGTGGACAACATATGCCAGGCAAACTTCTCACAATTCCCACAATCTCCGAATTTGCTCTGACATATTCCACAAGTGGCTCTATATACAGTGCAAACAGGAGCGGGGACAGGGGGCAACCCTGACGAGTTCCCCGTTCAATATGGAAAGGCCGCAATGTTGTCCCATTAACCTGCACCATTGCCTGGGGCACTGCATATCCAGCCAAAATCCAACGTATAAATCAGGGTCCCAGACCTACGGACTTTAGCACAGCTTTCAGATAAGGCCAATGCACTTTATCAAACGCCTTCTCTGCATGCATGGAAAATAGTAGTGCTGGCGTCTTAGTTCGCTGGACCTTGTCTAGTAGGTGGCAAATTCTCTTTGTATTGTCGCTACAGTTATGTTCTGGAATAAAGTCGGCCTGACCTGGGTCAATGAGGCCTTGCATCATTGGGGCCAGTCGCACTGCTAGGATTGTGGTGAAGATCTTCACATCTACGTTAAGTGGTGAGATAGATCTGTATGATGTTCGCTGTGTTGGGTCTTTGCCCTGTTTGGGTATGACCTTAATAGTAGCAAGTCGCATTGTATCAGTCAGGGTGCCCGATTCACTGAAGGAATTACATATCCATGTGAGGATAGGGGCCAGAACGGGAGCCAACAGTTTATAGAATTCTGGAGGGTAGCCATCGTGTCCTGGCGACTTCCCGCACCGTATGCGTGATATTTCTGTAAGTACCTCATTTAGGTGTATGTCTTTCTCCAGAGTGAGGGCATGTTGATGGTCTAGCTTGTCAATGGGGGTGTGATTCAAATATGGTCCTATTTCGGAGTTTGCGTGTTCTCCCGCCCCAATCGAGCGCTTTATAAGTATACAGTTCCTTGTAAAAATGGTAAAACTCCTGAGCTATCAGCTCATCCTGTTCCATGCTCTCCCCTTAGGCATTCACAATTGTAGTCACCCTCTGGCTATTGATCCGTGTGCGGAGTCTCTGGGCCAAGAGGCGTCCTGTCTTGATCCCTCCCATGTAATACTTCTTTATCCGCAATAGAGCATGCTCAGCTCTATCCATATCCAGGGCCTTATGCTCTTTCCGTGCTATATTAAGTCTGTGGCTGGCTTGATGCATCCCTGTTCTTTTATACACCCCCTTCAGTTCCTTGACCATCCTCTTCTCAATCAATCAATAGAGACTTTATTTCGGTTTTGATTCAAACCATAAAAGTATACATATAAACATCACAGTTAAATAAAACACAAGGATATCACCAATACCGTACAATGAATTCATAATCAGTAAAGTGCAAATAGCGCAAGGTATAGTATAGTCCATATAGGTTCCTGAGGTAGATGAGGCAGTCAAACAGTAAAGAGACAACCTCATTGGTCCATACAGGTTCTCAATTTAACAGACAGTTTTAAGAATTCAGTTACATGGAGAACACTGTCACTGTGCAAAAGTTGTAAATACATTAGTGCTGGTCTGATCTGGTTAAAATTAAGTTTCTTTAAAAGAGCTACCAGATAGCGTTTGCGCGGGTATTCATAAAATTTACATAAAAATATAAAATGCAGCATATCCTGTGGAGCCACAGGGAGCTGCAGCCTTGTTAAAAATGTCTTTTTTTAGGTCTAATTAACAGATGATGAAAGATATTTACCTGAACCTTGACAGCAGGAACTTCTCATGGGAGCTGAATGAGCCCATCAAATATGGCTCCTTTGTCTCGCAAGTTTTTAACATGACATATTTCCTGATACTGGGTTTCAGGAGCTCCTCTCCCTCTCGTTGAACCTTTCTCCCCATATAAAAGGCGCGCTTAATTGCCTCCACATCCCCATTTACAATCCCGCTTGGATTTTCAAACAACTCCAGGCAACCAAGTCGAGCGAAACAGGATTTCAGATATTTTAACCAGGGGGTGCACATTGCCTTATCATGGGACACAAGATCTTTCACAATCAAGTGGGTTAATGGAATGTCCTGGTTCAACCACAGTTTTGCCCAGCAGGTCAAAGGGAGCAGAGAAAAAATGTCACATAAGTATTGTGCCCCCAATTCTTCATGTACTGCCAAGTTAGATGTACCAATTGGAACACATAGAAGACGCTTCATAAAGGCGTTTTCAGCCACCTGTAGCTGTTCTCCAGCCACATAGCCCCATAATTTGCTGCCATAAACAGCAGTTGCCACTGATTTTGTATTGTAGAGTTTCATCATGGCATTATTGGGCTTCTTCCCCAATTTCGATGCAAAGTTAAAAATAGTAGCGTTAACCGTTGCCAGTTCCCCTTTCTTTTTGACCAAATGGGGGCCCCAACTTAATTTGGTATCAAATAGAACCCCGAGATACGAGAACGATTTCGAAATGGGGATGGATGCATCGTCTAATTTAAATACAAAGTTCCTTTTTGGCTGTAGGCCAACTTGCATAATAAATGATTTGGAATTGTTGACCGTTAGGTCTCTTTCTGTCATGAATGATTTAAAAGCATTTAATAAGGCTTGGAGACCCTTCTCGGTTCGAGAGATTAAAACCGCATCATCTGCGTATAAAAGAACAGGAATACCCCGCCTACCAACTCTAGGACAGTCGGCCTGTACCTTCTGCAAAACGGTATCTAACTCATTAATATAAAAATTAAAAAGGAAGGGGGCGAGAATACAGCCTTGTCGCACACCCTTCTTAATATCGAAGTTGCCAGTGGTACACAGATCCTACGAATACCTAACATTAGCACTAGTGTTACTGTGTAGGTCTACCAGAAAATTAACAATCCCACTATCCACACCCTTCTCCCTCATGGACTGCCACAGCCTTCCCCTGTTGACACAGTCGAAGGCTGATGACAGATCCATGAAGGCGAGATGGACAGTGCCCTTCTGAACAACAGTGTATTTACTTAGTATTAAAAAAAGATTAAGGCACTGGGTTATAGTAGAACGACCACTGCAGAAGCCATACTGGGAAATGGACATGATGTTATTTTCTAACGCCCAGTTTGACAATCTCTGCAGCAGAATTCTCCCCACAACTTTGACCATAGAGTCTATTAATGAAATTGGCCTGTAACAAAAAGGACTGCCCCTATCCCCCTTCTTAAAGACAGGGACAATCGTTGAAACTCCCCATGAAGGGGGACAGCCAATTTCAGCAGCAGCTTTAAAAACAGACTCTAAAATGGGTGCCCAAAAGCTAGGTTCAGACTTATATAAGTCTGGTGGGATCCCATCAGGGCCAGGAGCTTTCCTGGCTGTGAGTCCCTCTATGCCCTCCATAACCTCGCCTCTATCAAACGTAATAATTCCACCACTATTACCAGGGAGCAAGTTGACATTTTCTTTCACCACACAACTATACAATTGTTTAAAGTGTGATTCCCATTCTTCCTTTTTTATGCAGCATTCTAGGCCATCACCCGGGTCCTGGACCAAAAATGTTTTTTTTACTACCGCCCAGAATCTAGAGCTACATTTTAAAGTAGAGGGGTCAAGAATCTCATCCCAGGCCTCCTCTCTTAAAAACTCCTTGCGTGAAGCGATGGCAGACTTATGTTCTTTGCGACACAACTTTACATTCGCTTTTATTCTAGGGTTGGCTGCCAAGGCTATCCTTAGATTACGTGCTGCCATGGAGCAGACATGATTGAACCATCTCGGTCCCTCATTCTCTGTATTCTTTACTGGGACCATCATCACCTCTGACACCTTCTCCATCAGGCTTTGAAAAGCACTAAGAACCTTCTGCCCCTTCTTGAATGCAGTTCTTAATATCCTGCGTGCAGTTCTCCCTAATTTTTTTGTATAATAGGTCAGGAGTAATCATTGACCATCTAAGGCGCCGTCTCCCGTCGATTGTGCTCAACCTGCCATTAATGCATTTCCGATCTTCTTTAATAATCCAGGGACCCTTCAAATGAACAGTGAGTGGGTTATGATCGCTGAGTTCACTTTGTTCAATGGTAAAAGAGTCCACAAATGACTGCATAGGCAAAGAGAGTAACACATAGTCAATGAAAGTACCCCTCCCATGACCTTTAAAAGTTGGGGTATCAAAACACTTTGTGGGATCCCTCAGTGCCATAGCCAAAGAAAGATCTAAACTGCTCAGTAAATCATTAAAAAGTTCCCCATCCATCGTATGTTCCAAATGCAAACCGCCAAGGCGGTCACATTGCAGATCCATTAAACATTTCGACAGGGGGTCACCGCAAGGATGAACATTAAAATCTCCCATAATTATAAGGTTATGGAGGCATTCCCTCAGTGAAGAATTAATAAATTCATTTAGAGCAGATATTTGGTTAGAACCTGTGTTGACATTGACAGCATTATAAAAGTTAACCAAACCAGCCAGACAATTTTCTCCATTCAATACTAAGCTCATAAATCCAGAGTTTGCTGTTAAAATTCTACGAATTTTACAAGAGAGTGTAACGGAAATAAAAGTCACCAGTCCCCCCTTAGATCTGCCTCTACTTGAAGCTATTGCAGGAACATAATAGGCCTTATACCCTTCGAGGAAAAAGTCACATTCCACTGACCAAGTCTCCTGCAAGCAGATGATCATAAATAGCTTAATGTACATAATCCAATTGTCATCCGCCATCTTTGATGCCAGGCCTGCAATGTTCCAGGAAATAACATTATTACAACTGGCTTTATCCTGTATGATCTTAATGGGTGATATCTCAGCTGGTATTACATTACCCAGACCCACAGGCGCCTCACGTCAGTCGCACGCCTCCAAGCCAGACAGAACATCAAATCTATTCTGTATATCCACGTTAAGCCCGTTACTACAATGGCCAACAAAGTTAAATCTATTCTGTGTTTCTACAGAGGGCCCACACCCACCTTGATTAACATTATACACATATGGTGCATCCAAGGCAGGGGTCTGAATTGGATTTGCTGGCCTAATTCTCTTTTGAGGACGTGGATCTTTATTCAAGTGTGCGTGAAAATAGCCCAGTGGACGGACACATATACTATTCATATTACACATTAATGAGGATGCTCTTAGTAAAACTGTTGCCACGTGTTGGGGATGCTTAAAATTAACAACAATACAATCCCCACTGCTTGTTTTTCTAGACGGACCAACCCAATTCACCCTTCTTACTGCTATTATTTGCAACAGGAAAACCACAATTTTTGCTAAGCCATGCGACTGTTTTATTTTTTAATGAGACGTGGGATTCCCCATATGGTAAAGCTAAGTGGTCATCACAAGGTGGAACATTTGTCAGCACCGCCACATATGGTGCGCAATCAGGTGGGAGATTAAGATGGCGGCTTTTCATCATATGCCTGGGATCAAGTCTACCCTCCAGGGCTATTGTGGGATATGTAGACAGGGGAGGTATGACTGGTGTCACAGGAGGAACAGGTACTGCTACAGCGACTTGCTGAGGAATCTGCTGTACATTCCCTATCGTAATTTCCTGCCCCTTTTCCGCAACCTTAGCTCCAGCCGCAGTAGCTGATGCCAAGTGTGTAGTTAACAGACCACCTAGTCTATCTACTTCCAATGCCAAAATGTCAAGCTTAGTTGTCAAGGGTCTTAACATCTCCTCTAGTTTAGCCTCTATCTTCACTTCCAAAGTGTTAATCAATAGAGTAAATTGCTCTAGATTTAAATTAACATCACCCTCACTATTTCTAATGAGTGTAGAAGATCTTGAGCCATTGCAAACTGGCTGAATTGGGTCTAGCCTTTTTTTATTATGCTTCCCAACCCGTTTTGTTTGTGCTTTCCTACAGGATCGCACCGGCCTTGGGGCTGATGGTACCTACACTATTTCCTCAATCGAGGTATCCATCGGGTCTTCCTGTGATTCTGCATGCACCTGGGCAACAACCGATATCTCAGCCCTATCACTAATGTCCAGGTTAGTGCCCCCATTTATGTTAGCCACGAGCTGGGGCATATCTTCCTGTGCCACTAATGTGCTCCCCAGTCCCAAGGAGGCCCTACGGTTGTTATTTATACGGTTTACTTTTTTCACCAAGTAATTATCCAAAGTCCCCAGCACGGGAGCAGTTTTATCAATTTTCGATTTAGACATTATAACAAATATGAATAGGTTAATAAACAAAACAAATAACACTATACACTAATAGCAAGATAAAACAAATAAAGTCTCACTTTGCGAATGAAGTCCGGTACTAAAAAACCCAGATCTCAGGCCCAGTCCAGTCTCTTCAGGCCTCTGAGGGCCACAGAGGGCCCGCCCTTTGGCCGGGCTTAGACCAGCGCCGCCCACGCACATCCCGTGTTGCGGGAGGTGCGAGCCGCAATTGAAGGTTTCTCGGTAGCAGGGGGCGGGGCCACAGGTGTTCACACTGCCCCTCAAACTCCTGGGGCAAGGATTGCTGGCGCTGTCAGCTGCGCTGGACCTGTGTTCAAGACGAAGCGTCTCCCGCGAAGCGGGAGGCGTGAGTCGCAATTGAAGGTTCGCCGGTAGCAGGCGGCGGGGCCACAGGTGTTCACACAGCCCCTCAAACTCCTGGGGCAAGGATTGCTGGCGCTGTCAGCTGCGCTGGACCTGTGTTCAAGACGAAGCGTCTCCCGTAAAGCGGGAGGCGCGAGCTGCAATTGATGGTTCCCCGGTAGCAGGGGGCGGGGCCACAGGTGTTCACACTGCCCCTCAAACTCCTGGGGCAAGGATTGCTGGTGCTGTCAGCTGTGCTGGACCTGGGGCCGCGGGTCCTGGAGTTCACTTTCCAGAATGATATAAAATCCATGAGGGGCGGTGCAGCCGGGGCTCGCGCTCTGCTGTGCGTGCTGCACGAGCCAGGGGTGCCGGGAGACGGCGCCTCCCCGTGAAGCCCTCGTGCCCGGGGTCAGCTGCGGGCGCTGAGTAAGAGTTGCTTTCTGTACGGCAGGAGCCCGGGGCTTCCACCTCCGCCAATCCCCCATCGTTTTCTCTGGGCTAGGATCTCTCCCCGGTTGTTTTTGGAGGCAGGCTTAGTGAGCAAGTCTTTAATGCTGCCGTCTTTTATGGTGGTTTATTTTGAAGTTGCCATACCTTCCCTCAGGAGGTAGGTCGACACGTGCTTCCCGCCCTGGCTTGTGTTTCTCTGCACTGTCTTTATGGGCAATGGTCTTCCTCCAGTCCCCACTATGCACAACCCCTAGAGTCTCAAAGTGAGATCCCCGGGGCCTCTGCAACTCCTGCCTACAAGTTGCGCCCCCTCAGGTGTGTCGAACTGCTAGTACAGGGTGCTCTCTTTCCCCTCGCTCTGATACTCACCCGTGTGGGTCCCTCTGCAAGTGCTCCAGTCATTGGTCCCACAGCCCCCCAAATGGCGCGGGTCGGTTTCGCGGCATGCTGCTATGGCCTTCCTCCACTTCGCTCCTTACTGTGCGCTGCACTCCCCGCAACAGGAGAAGAAAGGGGGAGCGGTCCCCCGGAGTGCTGCCGCCAACAGTCGGCGACACCCTCACCTCAATTGCTCCACGGTGGTCTGGGGTTCTCACATGCCTTCCTTCTGTTAGGCGTGGTAAAGGCGCAGGCCCTGCACGCATCTAGACACCACATCTGCTGCTTTTCTTTCACACTCCCATGCGCGGCTAGTGCCTCTCATCCGTCTCCGGGCACGAGGCTCCAGCGCATCCAGGTAGGCGTCCCCAAGCGGCAATCGTCTAGCCCTCCTGGATTAAACCTTGCCCCGGCTGCTCAGCACGTCAGGCGCCGCGTGCCGATGTCCACATGCCACGGTCTTCTCTCGTTCTTTTTTAGTAATTGCGGGTCCGCGTCTCGCATATAGGCCTGCTCACCAGCCTCGCTGTCACTCACGACCAGACCACGGGAGAGCCAAACAGACTTCTTCCCCTTCCAATCGTTGTCATCCCTTCCTCACACTCCGGGATCCAGGCGGGTCTCTCCAGCCACCACGGGCCACCTACTTCCAGGGAACGGCTGTGGGCGACATTTTCAACGCAGCAGCCAATGGCGTCTGGGTTGTTACATGTCTCTCGCCATTTGCAGTCGGCGAACTCCAGCCCCAGGGCCCCCACTGCCGCTCAGAACACAGTGGGGAGTCTTCACTGGTGCTTGGGGACCCGAGGTCTGCCACTAGATATGCTATATCGGTGGCCGGTGGCGGAGCTCACAGAGTTTGCTACCGCTCAGCCGCCATCTTGGCCAGGCCACCTCAATTTGTTCCTTTTTACCAACATCCTAGGGCTTCTAGTGGTACTGGGCGTTTGTAGATTCCTCGGGGGGCGGGGGGGTACCGAGAAAACTGGAAATTATAGCTATATTATACGTTTTTGGGGAAAAATAGAAAAAAGTGCTCCAGATAAAAGTGCCTGTTTTCCCCCTAAAAAATGCATCATGAAGAGTTTGCTGTGATAAAGCCACCATCTTCCTAGTTTTCAGGAACAAGCAAAGCTGAATCAAAAACATCATTTGTTTTACCATAGTTTTGGCATTTTTCAAAGAAGTAGCAAATTTTTTCTATTTTTGGTTCTTTCAACTTATTTACTGTTTGTGGTGTAAACCAGTATCAAACACATGGGTGAGCCAGGAAAGCTATAAATTGTTGAAAAGTAGACAAAATTGCTAATTCAGGAAGTGGTCAAATGTGAAGGGCTTCTAAGTTTTACCCAAAGATATTGAAAATGAGTAGGAAAAAACTGCCATTTGTGACAATGTTTTCATTTGCAAAATTTTGTCACGATGTTCGATTTTCAAAAACAAATTACCATTACGTCCGCTAGACCCTTCTGGTTTGTGAGTATATATAGGATTTGTAGGTTCTCCAAGACCCCGAGGTACCCACAGCCAACAACTGAGCGACACTGTACAATGGTTTTAGTATAGACCAATTCATATGGTGAAATATGTAAAAAATGGGTATCAAGGAACCTATGTATTTCTGAAATGGGCACAAGATATGAAGTTTAGGACCACTGGTTCTTTGTATATCTACAAATTTGTGGGTACTTGTACTAGCATGTGATATAGACGACCTTTTCAAAATGTATTCTTTCTTACACACTGGCTTACATTTTGAAGGAACAAATGAAGCAAAATCCAATCAGTAATATGTTCTACTAGTCTATGTTTGCACATGTCTTCCGATACAAATGGTACCTCACTTGTGTGGGTAGACCTACTGTGCGCTACAGAAAATGGGCCAAAACACAACATGGTAGCGTCACTTTTTTCTATTTTAAACTGTCCCATTTTTGCAATGTGGGTAGCTGTGGGTTTTGTGCTCTAGCTCAAGCAGCACCTAGGGGACCATTTTTGAGAACTAGACACCCTGGGGAATCCAGGATAGTAAATCTTGTGACACTCACCAGATTGTTTTGCCCAGAATCCCTGGCGAATCTACTACAACTTTGACTAAAAAAACACATTTTCTGCATACTTTTGGGGTGGAAAGTTCTGGAAACTGTGGGGAGCCACAAACGTCCTTCCACCTAGCATTCCCTCAAGTCTCCCAATAAAAATATGATACCTCACTTGTATTGGTAGGTCAAGTGCCCACGAAAGAAACCGGCCCAAAACGCAACATGAACAAATCACCTTTTTCCACTGAAAACTGACCCTTTTTTTCAATGTGCCTAGCTGTGAATTTCAGACCCTAGTTCAGCCGGCACCTAGGGATACCTAGGAAACCTGTACATTTTTGAAAACTAGACACCCAGGGAAATCCAGGGCGACATCTGTGGCTCTCATCAGGGTCTGTTTCCCAAAATCCATTGCAAACCTAAAACTTTGTCAAAAAAACACATTTTCCTGATATTTCTGTGATGGAATGTTCTGGAGTCTTCAGGGAGGCACAAACTTCCTACCACCTAGCACTCCCCTAAGTGTATCGATAAAAATGGTACTTCAATTGTGCAAGTAGGCCGAGTGCCTGCAACAGGGACTGGCTCAAAACACAACATGGATGCATCACATTTTTCTACGGAAAACGGACTCTTTTTTTGCTGTGTGTTTAAGGGCTTAGCTCAGCTAGCACCTCGGGAAACCTGACATTTTTTAAAACTAGGCACAGAGAGTAATACACTGTGGGGTGCCGTGCATGACTCCCACCAGATTTATTTACCCAGAAGCTGTTGCAAACTTCAACCCTTGACTAAAAAAAACACAGTTTCCACACATTTTTGCAAGGGAAAATTCTGGAATCTTTGGTGAGCCATAAACTTCCTAACACCTAGCATTCCCCTAAGTCTACTGATAAAAATGGCATCTCACTTGTGTGTTTAGTCTTAGTGTTTGTGACAGAAAATGTCCCAAAATGCAACATGGATACAACACATTTTTCAACAGAAAACTGGACCTTTTTTTGCAATGTGGGTAGCTGTGGATTTTGTGGCCTAGCTCAGGGGCACCTTGGGAAACCTCTATATTTTTGTAAACTAGACACCTATAGGAATCCAGGGTGGTAGGACTTGCATGGCTATCACTAGCTATTTCTACTGAAAATCCATTGCAATCCCTAAACTTTGACTAAAAAAACAATTTTCCTCATATTTCTGTGATGGAAAGTTCTGGAATTTTCTGGGAGCCACAAACCTCCAGCCACAAACCTCCTTCCGCCTAGCATTCTCCCATATCTCCCTATAAAAATTATACCTCATTTGTGTGGGTAGGCCTAGTGTCCGCAACAATGTAACATGGAACATGGACACATTTTTCCACAGAAAACTGACCCTTTTTACAATGTGAGCAGCTGTGGATTTTGGGCTCTAGCTCTGCCAGCATCTAGGGAAATGTAGGAAAGTATGCTCCGCTTTCATGTTTACCCCCATTTTTTGCTTGGTGTTAGTATGTTTTTGACTAGTATGACTAGGATCCTGCTAATCAGGACCCCATTCATTGTGCTTTTCCCTAAATTGACCATAGCAAGTACTTCTGTACATCATCAATTGGCTACAGGTGTACCCTTGTAAGTCCTTAGTATATGGTACTAAAGTAACCAGGGCATAGGTAAACCAGGGGTCTCCCATCGGCTGCAGCATGTATTGTGCCACACATAAGAGACCACTTAAGCTGTGACTACAGGCCTGCCATTGCAGCACCCATAAGAGACCACTTAAACTGTGACTACAGACCTGCTATTGCAGCCT
Organism: Triturus cristatus; assembly: GCF_964204655.1. NCBI lineage: Eukaryota > Metazoa > Chordata > Amphibia > Caudata > Salamandridae > Triturus > Triturus cristatus. The sequence continues at coordinate 576,162,604 of NC_140583.1, read as the reverse complement.
GTATGAGTTGATACTTACACCCCTCACAACCGATATAAGTTTTCTCATATCTGAGGACACTACACTTAAAACCTATGTCACCACTATGGCAGGCCTTTCAGTCCTGATGGCAGGGTGTCTGGTTATAAGTGTGAAGGGTGCCCCTGAATGAGCAGGACACCCCTACAAACTCCAAAGTCGATTATCCAGCCTTTGTTAGTGCGGTCAGCCATTTTAATACATATAGTGGTCATCAGTCATTACAAGATGTCTAACTATATAGTGGCTGCACCGAACCCGGGCATGTGTTGTATCAAACATGTTGGAATCATACCCCAACACAGATTCCAGTGATGGAAGTATGTTCCCATGTACTGGGCGGCTCCTCTAGGGTACCCCCCTATATTCCCAGTTACAGCCTTTCAGGGTCTGTCAGCAAGTTAGGGCTGCTGCTAACCACAGAAACAATTCTGCCCTCCTGCTGCTGTGCCAAGCTCGAGCACAGGAAGGCAGAACAATAGGTTTCCTGTTGCAGGGAGGTATGACCACCTCCCAGGCAGGACTTAGTGGATTGGGCTGGGGTATGGGCGCTTGCAAGAGCCATCAGTCTGCTTTGAAGGGCACATTTGGTGCCCTCCTTGCATACTCCAGTTTGAGCCAGTACAGGGAGTCATTGGCTCCTGCTCTGGCGTGAAACTGAGAATAGGACATGGGAGGAACCTCCCCTCTGTCCAGCTCCTCCTCTGGGAGGGACCCCTGAGTCGTTCCAACCCTTTCCCCAGGGGGGGGGCGTGGCTTGCCGTGAAGCGAAATGGCCGCTCTGTGAGCGAGCTCCGCCGGCCGGAAAACTATCCTGACTTTATCCTGCACTCTGGGGTGAGCGTGGGCTGCCCAGGCTAGCTGGTACTGCGCCGGAAGGTGTGGTGCACTTGCGGTGGGGCGCGGGCCGCGAGTCCGGCGGGCGACCCGGTGGAAGGCCCATCCTGGTGGCGAGGTCGGGACTGGCTGCTACTTGAGGCCGAGGCGGCCGCGGCGGAATCAGGCCGGAATAGTGAAGGCGGGTGAGCAGAGTGCGGAACGCGCCCGGCCCGGACCAGAGGCTGTGCGCTGAAGGTGCAGTGTGGTTGCGGCGCTCCTGGAACTGGAGGTGTGGGACGCGGCGGCACACCCGAGGCCCGTGAGGAGGCCTGTGATCGGCGCGCTGCCCGGAGCGGAGTTGGAGCACTGTCATGTGTCCGGATCCCGGGGGCCTGCATGCGGTGACTGCGGCGCCTGGTGTGCCCGGCGAGGTGTTTGCTGCCTTACCTGTTGTTGCCCGGACCCTGTTTGCCCCCGAGGGCGACATATCGAGCGCAGCTGAGACCCGGTGGTGGCCACGTGGTGCAGAGCTGGGGTCGCTGGAGCTCCGTAGACAGCGGTGAGTGTCGGGCCCTACTGGGAGTAGGGACAACCACGCGGGTGACGGGCGTACAAGGGAGCTGAGCAGGCTGGTGGACCCGGTCGCTGATTGCGGCGCTAAACTGTTACTACAGGCTGGGCTGCGGAAAGGCGGCCATTGAGGGTGCCTGTTGTGCTGCACTGACGAGGAGGCTGGCTGCCCGGCCTGGCGCTGTGAACTGGCCCGACCTGGGTTGTAGCCCGGGGATAATCTGACACAGGCTTTGCGAGGAGCTGGGAGGCCGGCACAAGTGAACCGACGGCAGGGGACGAGGAGTGGTGGTCGCCGCCTAACATCCTGCTTCTGGCGGTAGCGCGGCCCTGGCTGGGGTCGGCGCAGGGGGGACCTGGTCTCTGGAGGCGACGGTTGGTTGGTGGGGCGAGCCGGACATGTCCCCTCGAACATGGGAAAGCACGATTCGAGGCAGGCGAAGTTAACCTTCGACCACAAACGCTCAGCCAGGCAGGCGGAGATGGAGCGGGACCCCCCGGACGATGCGCGGCAGGACTTAACCCCCGTAGATCAGGGTGAAGATCTACGCACATTGATGCTCGAGATGCGCTCCAGCCTCCGGAATATCGACACGAAGTTGGACAATCTCACGAGTCAGCTGGACTCCGTGAAAACGCAGGTGTCGGCACATGAAACGCGGCTGGACACGCTCGAGACTAGACAATCGGAGTTCCATGAGTTTCAAGTGGAGACGAAGGGACAACTCCTACACATGGACAAACTGCTGAGCGTCATTCGCGCAAAAAACGAGGATTTGGAGGCGCGCTCGAGGTGCAATAATCTACGCGTTACGGGGGTGCCGGAGACCACCGCCATATCGAAAATGGAAACATACATAACCGACCTCCTTCACGAACTGTTTGACCCCGGCCTGTCGTCAGTGTTTGTGGTGGAGAGGGCGCACAGGTCGCTGGGACAAAGGCCCCCAGTCGGTGCGCCGCCTCGGCCCATAATTGCTCGTCTCCTGAATTATCAAGACCGGGATGTGATACTCAAATTGGCCAGGGAGAAAGGAACTATCACACACAAGGGCAACACGCTCTCCTTCTACCCGGACTTTACCCCGGCCGTCCAGGCTGCCCGCCGGGAGTTCTTGCCGGCTAAGCGGCTGCTCCTGCAGGCGCAGGTTCCCTATTCGCTGCTGTACCCGGCCAAGTTAAACGTGTCCTTCGATGGATGTACCCACATCTTCGTTGAGGCTAAGGAAGCTATGAAGTTTGCAAAACATGTGGGTCGTAAAGCGAGTCGGACACCCAAGGATGCTGATGGGACCGCGCCTGGTAATCTTAGCGATATTGAGTAATTGTGGCTCCCCATGCGGGCACCTTGGTGTAAGGACATACTGACACTTGAGGGTATGTTTCCGGGTTACTTGGGGGTGTGTGAGGGGAGTGCCCTGTACCCTGGTTCTGCTCACTGCCGTGGTCACAGATCTACTGTATTCAGGGTTCGGGAGGCTCGCATCCCCCGCAGTTCTTCCGGCCACCCTGTTCATTACAGGGAAGTAACCGGTGTAGCCACACCCCACTGGGAATGTTACCCTGTACATTTACAGATTCTGGGAGGAGGGGTAGGGGAGGGTTCTTACACGACCCGGTTGGGGGGTTGGAGTGGGTGGGGGGAGGAAGGCGGGAGTTTTTGTTTAAATGTTCGATGCCACGATTGATTTTCTGCCCTAGATATGTTGTCAGTTCAGTGCAGATTGCTTCCATACACATGTCTATGTGCTATCAAGTTGTTACGTGATGAGAATGTCCAGATCTGGAACGACTCTGAATTGCATTACCTGGAATGTCCGGGGGCTCAATGACCATAGAAAGGCACGGCTGGTACATGCATATATGGTGCGGCATTGTGTGGATGTGTGCATGCTGCAGGAAACCCACTTGCATACTGCCCCCGCCCCGCGGCTGAGACACGCCAGATGGGGCCATGTTTACTCCGCAATCTACTCTAACTATGCCCGTGGGGTGGCCATATTGATCCGTCGGGGCTTGGACTGGCGGGAGGGTTCTGTTCTATACGACCCTGAGGGGAGATATGTTGTGGTTCAGGGGGTTCTGTGTGGAGTGCAGGTGGTGTTGGTAGCAGTCTACGGACCGAATGTGGATTCTCCTGTGTTCTTCCATGAGCTGTGGGGGAAGGTGAGGAACACTGGCTGCGACACAGTCATCTGGGGTGGTCACTTTAATGCAGTGATGAATGACAGGGACGACAGACAGGGGGTGGCGCGTGCGCTGAAACCGCTGGCGAGCTCGGCGATACGAGAGATTGTGGTGGATGGTGCGCTGGTGGATGTGTGGCGTGGTCGGCATATTGGGCTACGGGAGGGCACCTGCATATCGGCACAGGGTAGTGCGTGGTCCCGCTTAGACTTCTGGCTGGTGTCGCGGGATGTTGCGCTGTGGACGTCGAAGGCCGAACACATGTCCCGATCGCTCTCGGATCACGCGCCCTGCATGTTAACACTAGTGCTCCCGGGCGAGGCCCCCCAGGCATTCTCATGGCGGCTCCCACCTCACGCGTTGTTAGACAAGGCCTTCAAGGAAGAGATACGTACGGATGTTACCGACTATTTCGAGCGTAACGTGGGGTCAGTGAGCACGATGGCGACTCTATGGGAAGCCTTCAAGGTTGTCATTAGAGGCCAGTGTATTGCTCGCCAGGCGGGTGTACTGAAGGCAATAAGGGGCACCCTGGCCTCGCTGGAGGCGGACATAAAAAGGCTCGAGAGCGCGGTGTTTGTAGGAGGGGACCCGGAGGTGGCGGGGCGGTTGAAAACTAAATTGTTGGAGTATAACGAGGAGGCCATGAGGGAGGTTAAATTTCTCGGTAAATATGCGGAAGCTCGCCGTTACGGCGAAGGTGGGAGGCCGGGAAAGCTATTGGCTAGTATGACCAGGCAGAAGCGTCCCGCGTCGTATATCCATGAGCTGCGCACGGCTGAGGGTACACTACTACACACTAAGGGGGAGATTGGAAGGGCGTTCGCTGAGTTCTATTCAGGATTGTACACTACCACTCAGACTGCGAGCCCAGAGGGGCTTGAGTCCTTTCTGGATTCCATTGCACTGGCGTGGTTTAATAATAAGCATAGAGAATATATGGATCTCCCAATAGACGCGAGGGACGTGGCACAGGTCATCAGGAGCCTGCCACCGGATAAGGCGCCTGGACCAGATGGCCTTACAACGGCCTTTTATAAGGCGTATGTCGACGAGCTGGCGCCTCGGCTGCTGGCGGTGTATGAGGAGGCCTTGGGAACTGGGGTCTTGCCGGATACCATGCGCGAGGCGCTAATCATCACATTGCTGAAACCGGATAAGCCCGCTGACGACTTGCACTCGTACCGGCCTCTGTCTCTGATTAATGTCGACGTAAAGATACTGGCTAAGCTGTTGGCGAACCGGGTGCAACCAATGCTGCCGATGATTGCTCTACCAGATCAGTCAGGGTTTATACCAGGGAGGGCGACACCCCACAACTTACGTACGATATTTGCCACTCTACATTACCTCCATCCTGAGGTCAAGGCCGCGGTGGTGTTCTTGGACGCCACAAAGGCCTTTGACACTCTTGAATGGCCCTACCTGTTCCGAATACTGGAGAGGATGGGGTTCAGCGCGCTGCTGCTTCGGAAAATTCGCTTGCTGTACACTTTGCCCACCGCACGGGTGCGGGTCAATGGCCTGGTATCTGACCCGTTCAGCATATCGCGGGGAACTAGGCAGGGGTGCCCTCTATCCCCGCTGCTATTTGCCATAGCTATGGAACCGCTGGCAGCTAGGATCCGTCAGCACCACACGGCGAGGGGCATTGGTTTCAGCTCTAGGAGCCTTCTGATTTCGCTTTATGCGGACGATGTGACCCTTTATCTCATCAATCCCGCAGACAATCTTGATCCCGTCCTGCGGGAATTCGTTCGCTTTGAAGGCCTCGCGGGCATATCCATCAACTGGGCTAAGTCGGTGGTCTTTCCCCTCACGGACGGAACCGAGGTGGTTACCTCTGAATACCCACTGCGTTGGGAAGCTGAGGAGGTCAAATATCTGGGAATTTGGATCAGCCGGGACACCCAGGAGATCTGGAATCTCAATTTCGGTAGGGCGGTGATGTGGCTCAGAGAAAAGGTGAAGATGTGGGCTTCCCTGCCGCTGTCGTTGACAGGGCGCATTGCGCTGACAAAAATGATTGTGCTACCCAAGTTCCTTTATCTGTTCGCCAATATACCCGTGCCGCTTACGGCCCACTTCTTTGCTACTCTGCGTTCCTCCCTGGTGGAGTTGGTGTGGGCTGGTGGGCAGGCCAGGGTGGCATGGGAGACGCTGGCGCTGCCCCTTCGACGGGGGGGGTTGGGGGCCCCCGATTTGAAGCTGTATGCACTTTGTGCACAGGCACAGTTCTTAAATTTTTGGGCCCACCCCACTCCTTTTCAGCCCCACGTCGCGGTGGAGCGGGATGCGGTGGCGCCCCTTCCGCTGGGTGTCACGGTCTGTGCAAAGGCTCGCCGCCCGGGGGTGGACGTGGATACGGCGGAGCTGTTGAGGTGGGTGTGGGAGGAGCTGCGTCGGAGAGCACAGGTTCCGCTGCTCTATGCCCCCTCGCTCCTTCTGCTGCGCAACCCATTGCTGCCCTGTGCTGCGGATGGGATGGCTGGTGGCCTTGCTGAGAGGTTGCGTCTTCGTACATTTGCTGACCTTTTCCCTGATGGTAGGTTCATGCCTCCCCCATCGCCGGAGGACGGGGAGACTGTGCCCTTCTCTGAGTTATTCCTGTACCACAAACTCCGTGCGGCGTGTCGGGCGCTTTCGAGGGAGTTCCCCGCCGAGCCGCCAGTCTTTCGGGCTCTGGAGGCGGTGGTGGGCTCCCCGTCGCCCCGCAAACTGGTTACTCGTATATATCGCCATATGCAAGACGCGGGGCCCACTGCGATGCCGAATGCTCTGCTAAAATGGAATGAAGAGCTTTAGCCTGAGGTGTCGGAGGAACAGTGGGAGTTCTGTTGCGGGCAGCTCACTGAGCTTTCGCCGAATTATAACTTGCGCCTCATACACTTTAAATTTCTACATCGATTCTACAGGACACCCATCAGCCTGAAAAGGATGGGACTTCGGGAGACGGATGACTGTTGGAGGTGCGGCTCCGCCGCAGCTTCCTTCTTACATATCGCGTGGTCCTGCCCCAAACTGGACAGCTATTGGCCTCAAGTTTTTCAAGTGATTAACCAGATTGTGAGTCGTGCAGAGGTTCCCTCTCCCCTGATTGGGCTGCTGGGGTATGTCCGAGCCACCCCGCCACAGACGCGCAAATTGCAGGCTTTGCTCTTGTTGTTTGCCAAGAGGCGAGTGGCCATCCATTGGGGGCGGCGGGGGGTGCCCACGGTGAAGGGATGGCTGGTGGATGTCACGTATGGGTGCACGCAGCTGGCCACGTTCTGGGAGTTGATGCCTGTTGCCTCCAGACCCAGGGAAATCTGGGAGCCGTTTGTGAGTTGGGCTCGGGAACATCAGCGCACAGAATCGGAGGTGGACGGCCTGAGTGCCTGATGGATCAGGGGACATTGTTGTGCATGGGAGTGATGCAGGAGGCACATGAGGAGTTTGATTGACCTGGTTGGCGGAATGTGGTTCTCTCGGGGGTTGCCTTCTCCAGGTACCGCTGCGTGGAGGGTGGGTCTTATGGGCCTCTGGACTGGGCTGCTCGAGATGTGGTCCCCAGCTGGATACTGCGAAGTTGATGGTCGCAACTTGCTGTCATTATTCTGTCTGACACTGTCTAGGGAGCTGTATGTACCACGATTGTGATGCTACGTGGCAAGTTTGGTTTTGTTTTCTTTTGTTTTTGTTGTTTTGAAGTTGCACGCTGCTTCATTTACATGACTTCAACAGTGTATGACTTTGATCCGTACAGTCGGCGAAAAGCCGCGCACATTGGCTGCCTGCCTCCGGGTTGTTGGCTAAACAGCAGTGTACACTACTATGGCAAAATAAAGGTTTTGAAAAATAAAAAAAATAAAAAAAATTAAAAAAAACCCTTTCCCCAGGGTACTTAAGGGCTTACCTGTGGGTGGCTTTTCAGATTTGTCATGGGACAAGACTCAAGACTGAAACCACGTCACTCTTTGAGCGTCTGAACATTTGGACTTTTCTGGACTTTGCCTGGAACCGAGACTGCATCAAGGAAGGCTCCTGCTGCTCCTGGTCTCGCTGTTCTGCAAGTCTTCTTCATCATCTGTGTCTGTGCTTCTTACAGGATCTTAAAGAGACCTGTGGGCATCAACAACACCCAAAGTAATCTCTCTTGGAGTGAAGGATTCACTCCCCTGCATCTGCAGGCACAGGAATGAATCTGACCGATCTGCTGCTCTTCGGGCTACAAGAAGCTTCTGCCTTCAGCATCTCTTTCTGCCAAGTACAGCATCCTCACCACATCCTCTGCACCATGGGCCTTCCTTCTTGATGAGCTGATTGAGATCCTCTTGCGACTCCTGTGCCTTCGGCCTGTGGTTTCTCTGCTTCAGTGGGCTCCCCTGCTTTCTCAGGGCCTGCTCTGACTCACCTTACTGGTCCCAAGGTTGCTCCTTCTTCGCTCTCCCCATCAGTTGCAGCTGCCAAGGCTTGTTGTGCTCCCGCCAGACACCGAGCCCCTGGTTCTCAACTTCCGACATGAGACGGCTTGTGCACGAGTACTAGCCTTCCTCAGCATAACCTCGTCCTCACAGCTGCAGCGACAAGGCCCCGGCATCACTTCTGAACCGGCTGACATCGGTGGGCATTGCTCTTCCGTGCCTCCTACTCACCTCAGAGTGGCCTAGACTCTGTCCGCTCTGCTTACAGTTTCCCCTCTCCAAGAATACACCCTTGAATTCTACCAGACTCTTGCACAGACTTCACCAGCGACATCTTTCCTGAAGACATCTATTGTATTCTACGGCGGTTTCCAAAGTCACTTCGCACCTATGCACCCAGCTTCCCTGGTGCAGGTATTCTGGTTCCAGGGGTATCCACAAGTGGGTTGATTCTCCAACCTTCTGTCTTCCACTGGGTTTCTTCAGGGTCCACTGGGAAGGGTCCTTGTTGTTTAAAACTGCAACCGCGACTTCGTCAATGACTTCTATTGGACACGTGCCTCTGTTTCCACTCTGCACACAGTCTCCATGTGGTTCCTGGGTACTTACCTTGGTTGGTCCCTTACGTCCCCAGCTCCTATGAGTCTCCTGTTCCAAGTCCCGATTTTGGTCGCAGTTCGCATTCCCCTTCCTTAATATATGGTTTGGCCTCCCCTGGAGACCACTGTATTTTGTGCTTGCTTACCTGTTACAATTGAAGTATTCTTGTGTATTTGTGTTTATATCTCCGGGTAGGAGATATACCAATGAGTTAGTGAATGTTGTATAATAAATAGACATATTTGTATATACACACTTTGTGGTTCTTTTTCGTTTCAACTACGCTTCATGATTAGACCTAGTAAAACAAGCTGCTTAACACTCCTTCAAGATAATTCTGAAGGCTGCTCTCCAAAGCTACCACTTAGAGAGCTTTCTATGGTTGTCTAAGACCACTAAAATTCCCATAAAGGATGTCTGGATTAGTGCAAGGTGCTTCATTTAAATAAGTGTGCACCATATACTAAGCCAGCCTCCTACACTAAGGAAGTGGTATAAGAGATAAGTACCAAAACAAGACTGTTACCCAAAGATGGAGAAGCTCAGGGGAAGCAAGGAACCCACAAAGGTGAGTAGCTATGGACCCTAAGGCGCCTGGGTGCAGAGTGGTTACACTGGTACAAACTTCCTTAGGAGAACACAGGGTAAGTCACTGGTGGTATTTTCTTGTTTCAGGACCCTTCCCAAAGGAACCCGAGGACACCAATTGGATTAAGGAAGGTTGGAGAGACACCTCATCCGTGGATACCCAGAGAACCAGGATATCTACACCAGGGAGGCCGGGTGCACAGGTGCGAAGTGGTGTCGGAACTGCCAGTAGGAACCAATGGAGGATCTAGAGAGTCTAATGGCTGCAGCGACTCGTGGACCAGGGTGGTAGAACCCAAACACATATTCTGGATGAGAAGTACCTGAAAGCATAGGGGACAGAGTCCAAACCACCCTGAGGTGTCCAGCAGGAGCACAAGCCGCCCATTGTCAGAGGGAGCAGCTGTAGAGCCCAGGTGATGGTGCAGGAGCACAGGAGCCATCCACAAGCTGTCCCACAATGGATTAGGATACAGGAAGGTGAGTGGCTGGCAGGATCACAAATAAGCCTCGGCAGCTGCAACAGTCGGGTTGAATAAAAATATTCCTGGATGCAGACCAGCAAGGTCTGTGAGACTAACCCAGCAAGGTTAAATCAGAGCCAGTCCCCAGCACACAGGAGAGACAGCAGGAATTGTTGGAAACACCCCCCGGGACCTCTCGCAGCAGGCACAGGGAGTCACAGGAAAGCCTCAACATCACTCATGGAGGCCTGAGTTGTGCAATGCTGGAGGCTGGGGCTTCTTGAAGATCTTCCTTCACTCCAAGAGAGATTCCTTCTTGCTTGGAAGCAGGGAGAGTCCTTGCTGACTCGGGAGATGCACGTCAATGGAGTTGCAGAAACTTGAAGAGTGTGGAGACAAAGTTGCAGGACGAGTTTGCCCATGAGAGCAGTCTTGTCTATAGTCCTGGCTCGAAGAAGCAGCAGAGTTCCAGTGTCCACCAGCAGAAGAGTCTTTAGACAATCTTAGGAAGACAGGCGTTCAGTCCTTGAAGATGTTGCTCAGACTAATCTAAGGACCCATCCTCTGGGGAGCTCTTAAGTAACCCTAACAAGGGGAAGAACCTCTTCTGTGGTGACCCACCTATGAGGGAGGTCAGGGATGCTACTCAGCTGGACTAGTCAGTCAGATGCTCCCAGGGACAAAGATTCAACATGGCAGTATCAAGTGGCCACCTGGAGGAGCTCTGGCACCTCCCTAGGGAGGAGCTGGACACTGCCCTGTCCTTTTAAGTAATTTCACGCCACAGCAAGAGCCAAGGGCTCCTGAACTGGGCAAAACTGGTTTATGCCAGGAGGGCACTAAATGTGCTTGTAAATGCAGTCTGGTGGCACTCTGAAGCGATTCCACCCTACCTAATCATAAAGGCTAGGTGGTCACACCTCTCCTTTGCAGGAAACCTTTTGTTCAGCTTCCCCCGTCTAAGTTAAGCTCATCAGCAGGGGGGCAGAACACTGCCTAGGATTGGCAGCAGCGCGGGCTGGCAGTCAGATCCTGTAATGCCTCACAGGTAGGTATTGAGGGGTCCTGTAAGGAGCCCCCCAGTGCATGGTATCATACAACTAACACTGGAATCGGTGTAGTTGCATGATTCCACCATGTTTGATACCTAACATGACTAGGTTCGGGGCAGCCATAATGTAGTTAGACATCTCGAATTGCCAGTGTCCACTACATACCTTATAATGGCTGTCCCACACTTAAAAAGCCCAAAGAATAGAGTCTGGGGTTTGTAGAGGTACCTCTGCTCGTACAGGGGTACCCACACTCTTAGAATCATGCACCCTGCTCTTGGACTGAAGGGCCTACCTTAGAGGTGACTGATAGGTTAAAAGTGCAGTGACTGCAATATAAGGAAAACCTTATACCTAAAGTGAAAGATGCATTCACCATATCACCCAGACTGTGACAGCAGCTCTGCAGACACAGTTTGCATGGGCTCCCATGGGTGGCACAATACATGCTGCAGCCCTTGGGAGGCACCTGCTGCAGCCCATGGGAGGCCCCTGGTGTACCAATGCCCTGAGTACCTCAGTACCATATACTAGGGATTTACAGTGGTACCCCCGTATGCCAATTGTGGGATGTACAAAGCATTTACCATAAAATTTAGAGGTGAGAGCACTGCCACTGGGGTCCTGGTTAGCAGGATCCCAGTGAACTACAATCAAAACATACCGACACCAGGCAAAAAGTTAGGGTATCTATGCCAGAAAGATCCAACTTTCCTACATAACCCACCAAATGAAAGGAGATAAGATTAACCTTGCCCAGTTGAATCTTCATTCTCTAAGTTGAAATATCTGTAAAGTCCATCTGCGTTGGCATGGTTACTTCCAGGTCTATGTTCCACTGAAAAGTCCATCCCTTGCAGGGAAATGGACTACCTCAAAAGTTTCAGGCACAAGTGAACCGACGGCAGGGGACGAGGAGTGGTGGTCGCCGCCTAACATCCTGCTTCTGGCGGTAGCGCGGCCCTGGCTGGGGTCGGCGCAGGGGGGACCTGGTCTCTGGAGGCGACGGTTGGTTGGTGGGGCGAGCCGGACATGTCCCCTCGAACATGGGAAAGCACGATTCGAGGCAGGCGAAGTTAACCTTCGACCACAAACGCTCAGCCAGGCAGGCGGAGATGGAGCGGGACCCCCCGGACGATGCGCGGCAGGACTTAACCCCCGTAGATCAGGGTGAAGATCTACGCACATTGATGCTCGAGATGCGCTCCAGCCTCCGGAATATCGACACGAAGTTGGACAATCTCACGAGTCAGCTGGACTCCGTGAAAACGCAGGTGTCGGCACATGAAACGCGGCTGGACACGCTCGAGACTAGACAATCGGAGTTCCATGAGTTTCAAGTGGAGACGAAGGGACAACTCCTACACATGGACAAACTGCTGAGCGTCATTCGCGCAAAAAACGAGGATTTGGAGGCGCGCTCGAGGTGCAATAATCTACGCGTTACGGGGGTGCCGGAGACCACCGCCATATCGAAAATGGAAACATACATAACCGACCTCCTTCACGAACTGTTTGACCCCGGCCTGTCGTCAGTGTTTGTGGTGGAGAGGGCGCACAGGTCGCTGGGACAAAGGCCCCCAGTCGGTGCGCCGCCTCGGCCCATAATTGCTCGTCTCCTGAATTATCAAGACCGGGATGTGATACTCAAATTGGCCAGGGAGAAAGGAACTATCACACACAAGGGCAACACGCTCTCCTTCTACCCGGACTTTACCCCGGCCGTCCAGGCTGCCCGCCGGGAGTTCTTGCCGGCTAAGCGGCTGCTCCTGCAGGCGCAGGTTCCCTATTCGCTGCTGTACCCGGCCAAGTTAAACGTGTCCTTCGATGGATGTACCCACATCTTCGTTGAGGCTAAGGAAGCTATGAAGTTTGCAAAACATGTGGGTCGTAAAGCGAGTCGGACACCCAAGGATGCTGATGGGACCGCGCCTGGTAATCTTAGCGATATTGAGTAATTGTGGCTCCCCATGCGGGCACCTTGGTGTAAGGACATACTGACACTTGAGGGTATGTTTCCGGGTTACTTGGGGGTGTGTGAGGGGAGTGCCCTGTACCCTGGTTCTGCTCACTGCCGTGGTCACAGATCTACTGTATTCAGGGTTCGGGAGGCTCGCATCCCCCGCAGTTCTTCCGGCCACCCTGTTCATTACAGGGAAGTAACCGGTGTAGCCACACCCCACTGGGAATGTTACCCTGTACATTTACAGATTCTGGGAGGAGGGGTAGGGGAGGGTTCTTACACGACCCGGTTGGGGGGTTGGAGTGGGTGGGGGGAGGAAGGCGGGAGTTTTTGTTTAAATGTTCGATGCCACGATTGATTTTCTGCCCTAGATATGTTGTCAGTTCAGTGCAGATTGCTTCCATACACATGTCTATGTGCTATCAAGTTGTTACGTGATGAGAATGTCCAGATCTGGAACGACTCTGAATTGCATTACCTGGAATGTCCGGGGGCTCAATGACCATAGAAAGGCACGGCTGGTACATGCATATATGGTGCGGCATTGTGTGGATGTGTGCATGCTGCAGGAAACCCACTTGCATACTGCCCCCGCCCCGCGGCTGAGACACGCCAGATGGGGCCATGTTTACTCCGCAATCTACTCTAACTATGCCCGTGGGGTGGCCATATTGATCCGTCGGGGCTTGGACTGGCGGGAGGGTTCTGTTCTATACGACCCTGAGGGGAGATATGTTGTGGTTCAGGGGGTTCTGTGTGGAGTGCAGGTGGTGTTGGTAGCAGTCTACGGACCGAATGTGGATTCTCCTGTGTTCTTCCATGAGCTGTGGGGGAAGGTGAGGAACACTGGCTGCGACACAGTCATCTGGGGTGGTCACTTTAATGCAGTGATGAATGACAGGGACGACAGACAGGGGGTGGCGCGTGCGCTGAAACCGCTGGCGAGCTCGGCGATACGAGAGATTGTGGTGGATGGTGCGCTGGTGGATGTGTGGCGTGGTCGGCATATTGGGCTACGGGAGGGCACCTGCATATCGGCACAGGGTAGTGCGTGGTCCCGCTTAGACTTCTGGCTGGTGTCGCGGGATGTTGCGCTGTGGACGTCGAAGGCCGAACACATGTCCCGATCGCTCTCGGATCACGCGCCCTGCATGTTAACACTAGTGCTCCCGGGCGAGGCCCCCCAGGCATTCTCATGGCGGCTCCCACCTCACGCGTTGTTAGACAAGGCCTTCAAGGAAGAGATACGTACGGATGTTACCGACTATTTCGAGCGTAACGTGGGGTCAGTGAGCACGATGGCGACTCTATGGGAAGCCTTCAAGGTTGTCATTAGAGGCCAGTGTATTGCTCGCCAGGCGGGTGTACTGAAGGCAATAAGGGGCACCCTGGCCTCGCTGGAGGCGGACATAAAAAGGCTCGAGAGCGCGGTGTTTGTAGGAGGGGACCCGGAGGTGGCGGGGCGGTTGAAAACTAAATTGTTGGAGTATAACGAGGAGGCCATGAGGGAGGTTAAATTTCTCGGTAAATATGCGGAAGCTCGCCGTTACGGCGAAGGTGGGAGGCCGGGAAAGCTATTGGCTAGTATGACCAGGCAGAAGCGTCCCGCGTCGTATATCCATGAGCTGCGCACGGCTGAGGGTACACTACTACACACTAAGGGGGAGATTGGAAGGGCGTTCGCTGAGTTCTATTCAGGATTGTACACTACCACTCAGACTGCGAGCCCAGAGGGGCTTGAGTCCTTTCTGGATTCCATTGCACTGGCGTGGTTTAATAATAAGCATAGAGAATATATGGATCTCCCAATAGACGCGAGGGACGTGGCACAGGTCATCAGGAGCCTGCCACCGGATAAGGCGCCTGGACCAGATGGCCTTACAACGGCCTTTTATAAGGCGTATGTCGACGAGCTGGCGCCTCGGCTGCTGGCGGTGTATGAGGAGGCCTTGGGAACTGGGGTCTTGCCGGATACCATGCGCGAGGCGCTAATCATCACATTGCTGAAACCGGATAAGCCCGCTGACGACTTGCACTCGTACCGGCCTCTGTCTCTGATTAATGTCGACGTAAAGATACTGGCTAAGCTGTTGGCGAACCGGGTGCAACCAATGCTGCCGATGATTGCTCTACCAGATCAGTCAGGGTTTATACCAGGGAGGGCGACACCCCACAACTTACGTACGATATTTGCCACTCTACATTACCTCCATCCTGAGGTCAAGGCCGCGGTGGTGTTCTTGGACGCCACAAAGGCCTTTGACACTCTTGAATGGCCCTACCTGTTCCGAATACTGGAGAGGATGGGGTTCAGCGCGCTGCTGCTTCGGAAAATTCGCTTGCTGTACACTTTGCCCACCGCACGGGTGCGGGTCAATGGCCTGGTATCTGACCCGTTCAGCATATCGCGGGGAACTAGGCAGGGGTGCCCTCTATCCCCGCTGCTATTTGCCATAGCTATGGAACCGCTGGCAGCTAGGATCCGTCAGCACCACACGGCGAGGGGCATTGGTTTCAGCTCTAGGAGCCTTCTGATTTCGCTTTATGCGGACGATGTGACCCTTTATCTCATCAATCCCGCAGACAATCTTGATCCCGTCCTGCGGGAATTCGTTCGCTTTGAAGGCCTCGCGGGCATATCCATCAACTGGGCTAAGTCGGTGGTCTTTCCCCTCACGGACGGAACCGAGGTGGTTACCTCTGAATACCCACTGCGTTGGGAAGCTGAGGAGGTCAAATATCTGGGAATTTGGATCAGCCGGGACACCCAGGAGATCTGGAATCTCAATTTCGGTAGGGCGGTGATGTGGCTCAGAGAAAAGGTGAAGATGTGGGCTTCCCTGCCGCTGTCGTTGACAGGGCGCATTGCGCTGACAAAAATGATTGTGCTACCCAAGTTCCTTTATCTGTTCGCCAATATACCCGTGCCGCTTACGGCCCACTTCTTTGCTACTCTGCGTTCCTCCCTGGTGGAGTTGGTGTGGGCTGGTGGGCAGGCCAGGGTGGCATGGGAGACGCTGGCGCTGCCCCTTCGACGGGGGGGGTTGGGGGCCCCCGATTTGAAGCTGTATGCACTTTGTGCACAGGCACAGTTCTTAAATTTTTGGGCCCACCCCACTCCTTTTCAGCCCCACGTCGCGGTGGAGCGGGATGCGGTGGCGCCCCTTCCGCTGGGTGTCACGGTCTGTGCAAAGGCTCGCCGCCCGGGGGTGGACGTGGATACGGCGGAGCTGTTGAGGTGGGTGTGGGAGGAGCTGCGTCGGAGAGCACAGGTTCCGCTGCTCTATGCCCCCTCGCTCCTTCTGCTGCGCAACCCATTGCTGCCCTGTGCTGCGGATGGGATGGCTGGTGGCCTTGCTGAGAGGTTGCGTCTTCGTACATTTGCTGACCTTTTCCCTGATGGTAGGTTCATGCCTCCCCCATCGCCGGAGGACGGGGAGACTGTGCCCTTCTCTGAGTTATTCCTGTACCACAAACTCCGTGCGGCGTGTCGGGCGCTTTCGAGGGAGTTCCCCGCCGAGCCGCCAGTCTTTCGGGCTCTGGAGGCGGTGGTGGGCTCCCCGTCGCCCCGCAAACTGGTTACTCGTATATATCGCCATATGCAAGACGCGGGGCCCACTGCGATGCCGAATGCTCTGCTAAAATGGAATGAAGAGCTTTAGCCTGAGGTGTCGGAGGAACAGTGGGAGTTCTGTTGCGGGCAGCTCACTGAGCTTTCGCCGAATTATAACTTGCGCCTCATACACTTTAAATTTCTACATCGATTCTACAGGACACCCATCAGCCTGAAAAGGATGGGACTTCGGGAGACGGATGACTGTTGGAGGTGCGGCTCCGCCGCAGCTTCCTTCTTACATATCGCGTGGTCCTGCCCCAAACTGGACAGCTATTGGCCTCAAGTTTTTCAAGTGATTAACCAGATTGTGAGTCGTGCAGAGGTTCCCTCTCCCCTGATTGGGCTGCTGGGGTATGTCCGAGCCACCCCGCCACAGACGCGCAAATTGCAGGCTTTGCTCTTGTTGTTTGCCAAGAGGCGAGTGGCCATCCATTGGGGGCGGCGGGGGGTGCCCACGGTGAAGGGATGGCTGGTGGATGTCACGTATGGGTGCACGCAGCTGGCCACGTTCTGGGAGTTGATGCCTGTTGCCTCCAGACCCAGGGAAATCTGGGAGCCGTTTGTGAGTTGGGCTCGGGAACATCAGCGCACAGAATCGGAGGTGGACGGCCTGAGTGCCTGATGGATCAGGGGACATTGTTGTGCATGGGAGTGATGCAGGAGGCACATGAGGAGTTTGATTGACCTGGTTGGCGGAATGTGGTTCTCTCGGGGGTTGCCTTCTCCAGGTACCGCTGCGTGGAGGGTGGGTCTTATGGGCCTCTGGACTGGGCTGCTCGAGATGTGGTCCCCAGCTGGATACTGCGAAGTTGATGGTCGCAACTTGCTGTCATTATTCTGTCTGACACTGTCTAGGGAGCTGTATGTACCACGATTGTGATGCTACGTGGCAAGTTTGGTTTTGTTTTCTTTTGTTTTTGTTGTTTTGAAGTTGCACGCTGCTTCATTTACATGACTTCAACAGTGTATGACTTTGATCCGTACAGTCGGCGAAAAGCCGCGCACATTGGCTGCCTGCCTCCGGGTTGTTGGCTAAACAGCAGTGTACACTACTATGGCAAAATAAAGGTTTTGAAAAATAAAAAAAATAAAAAAAATTAAAAAAAAACCTTTCCCCAGGGTACTTAAGGGCTTACCTGTGGGTGGCTTTTCAGATTTGTCATGGGACAAGACTCAAGACTGAAACCACGTCACTCTTTGAGCGTCTGAACATTTGGACTTTTCTGGACTTTGCCTGGAACCGAGACTGCATCAAGGAAGGCTCCTGCTGCTCCTGGTCTCGCTGTTCTGCAAGTCTTCTTCATCATCTGTGTCTGTGCTTCTTACAGGATCTTAAAGAGACCTGTGGGCATCAACAACACCCAAAGTAATCTCTCTTGGAGTGAAGGATTCACTCCCCTGCATCTGCAGGCACAGGAATGAATCTGACCGATCTGCTGCTCTTCGGGCTACAAGAAGCTTCTGCCTTCAGCATCTCTTTCTGCCAAGTACAGCATCCTCACCACATCCTCTGCACCATGGGCCTTCCTTCTTGATGAGCTGATTGAGATCCTCTTGCGACTCCTGTGCCTTCGGCCTGTGGTTTCTCTGCTTCAGTGGGCTCCCCTGCTTTCTCAGGGCCTGCTCTGACTCACCTTACTGGTCCCAAGGTTGCTCCTTCTTCGCTCTCCCCATCAGTTGCAGCTGCCAAGGCTTGTTGTGCTCCCGCCAGACACCGAGCCCCTGGTTCTCAACTTCCGACATGAGACGGCTTGTGCACGAGTACTAGCCTTCCTCAGCATAACCTCGTCCTCACAGCTGCAGCGACAAGGCCCCGGCATCACTTCTGAACCGGCTGACATCGGTGGGCATTGCTCTTCCGTGCCTCCTACTCACCTCAGAGTGGCCTAGACTCTGTCCGCTCTGCTTACAGTTTCCCCTCTCCAAGAATACACCCTTGAATTCTACCAGACTCTTGCACAGACTTCACCAGCGACATCTTTCCTGAAGACATCTATTGTATTCTACGGCGGTTTCCAAAGTCACTTCGCACCTATGCACCCAGCTTCCCTGGTGCAGGTATTCTGGTTCCAGGGGTATCCACAAGTGGGTTGATTCTCCAACCTTCTGTCTTCCACTGGGTTTCTTCAGGGTCCACTGGGAAGGGTCCTTGTTGTTTAAAACTGCAACCGCGACTTCGTCAATGACTTCTATTGGACACGTGCCTCTGTTTCCACTCTGCACACAGTCTCCATGTGGTTCCTGGGTACTTACCTTGGTTGGTCCCTTACGTCCCCAGCTCCTATGAGTCTCCTGTTCCAAGTCCCGATTTTGGTCGCAGTTCGCATTCCCCTTCCTTAATATATGGTTTGGCCTCCCCTGGAGACCACTGTATTTTGTGCTTGCTTACCTGTTACAATTGAAGTATTCTTGTGTATTTGTGTTTATATCTCCGGGTAGGAGATATACCAATGAGTTAGTGAATGTTGTATAATAAATAGACATATTTGTATATACACACTTTGTGGTTCTTTTTCGTTTCAACTACGCTTCATGATTAGACCTAGTAAAACAAGCTGCTTAACACTCCTTCAAGATAATTCTGAAGGCTGCTCTCCAAAGCTACCACTTAGAGAGCTTTCTATGGTTGTCTAAGACCACTAAAATTCCCATAAAGGATGTCTGGATTAGTGCAAGGTGCTTCATTTAAATAAGTGTGCACCATATACTAAGCCAGCCTCCTACACTAAGGAAGTGGTATAAGAGATAAGTACCAAAACAAGACTGTTACCCAAAGATGGAGAAGCTCAGGGGAAGCAAGGAACCCACAAAGGTGAGTAGCTATGGACCCTAAGGCGCCTGGGTGCAGAGTGGTTACACTGGTACAAACTTCCTTAGGAGAACACAGGGTAAGTCACTGGTGGTATTTTCTTGTTTCAGGACCCTTCCCAAAGGAACCCGAGGACACCAATTGGATTAAGGAAGGTTGGAGAGACACCTCATCCGTGGATACCCAGAGAACCAGGATATCTACACCAGGGAGGCCGGGTGCACAGGTGCGAAGTGGTGTCGGAACTGCCAGTAGGAACCAATGGAGGATCTAGAGAGTCTAATGGCTGCAGCGACTCGTGGACCAGGGTGGTAGAACCCAAACACATATTCTGGATGAGAAGTACCTGAAAGCATAGGGGACAGAGTCCAAACCACCCTGAGGTGTCCAGCAGGAGCACAAGCCGCCCATTGTCAGAGGGAGCAGCTGTAGAGCCCAGGTGATGATGCAGGAGCACAGGAGCCATCCACAAGCTGTCCCACAATGGATTAGGATACAGGAAGGTGAGTGGCTGGCAGGATCACAAATAAGCCTCGGCAGCTGCAACAGTCGGGTTGAATAAAAATATTCCTGGATGCAGACCAGCAAGGTCTGTGAGACTAACCCAGCAAGGTTAAATCAGAGCCAGTCCCCAGCACACAGGAGAGACAGCAGGAATTGTTGGAAACACCCCCCGGGACCTCTCGCAGCAGGCACAGGGAGTCACAGGAAAGCCTCAACATCACTCATGGAGGCCTGAGTTGTGCAATGCTGGAGGCTGGGGCTTCTTGAAGATCTTCCTTCACTCCAAGAGAGATTCCTTCTTGCTTGGAAGCAGGGAGAGTCCTTGCTGACTCGGGAGATGCACGTCAATGGAGTTGCAGAAACTTGAAGAGTGTGGAGACAAAGTTGCAGGACGAGTTTGCCCATGAGAGCAGTCTTGTCTATAGTCCTGGCTCGAAGAAGCAGCAGAGTTCCAGTGTCCACCAGCAGAAGAGTCTTTAGACAATCTTAGGAAGACAGGCGTTCAGTCCTTGAAGATGTTGCTCAGACTAATCTAAGGACCCATCCTCTGGGGAGCTCTTAAGTAACCCTAACAAGGGGAAGAACCTCTTCTGTGGTGACCCACCTATGAGGGAGGTCAGGGATGCTACTCAGCTGGACTAGTCAGTCAGATGCTCCCAGGGACAAAGATTCAACATGGCAGTATCAAGTGGCCACCTGGAGGAGCTCTGGCACCTCCCTAGGGAGGAGCTGGACACTGCCCTGTCCTTTTAAGTAATTTCACGCCACAGCAAGAGCCAAGGGCTCCTGAACTGGGCAAAACTGGTTTATGCCAGGAGGGCACTAAATGTGCTTGTAAATGCAGTCTGGTGGCACTCTGAAGCGATTCCACCCTACCTAATCATAAAGGCTAGGTGGTCACACCTCTCCTTTGCAGGAAACCTTTTGTTCAGCTTCCCCCGTCTAAGTTAAGCTCATCAGCAGGGGGGCAGAACACTGCCTAGGATTGGCAGCAGCGCGGGCTGGCAGTCAGATCCTGTAATGCCTCACAGGTAGGTATTGAGGGGTCCTGTAAGGAGCCCCCCAGTGCATGGTATCATACAACTAACACTGGAATCGGTGTAGTTGCATGATTCCACCATGTTTGATACCTAACATGACTAGGTTCGGGGCAGCCATAATGTAGTTAGACATCTCGAATTGCCAGTGTCCACTACATACCTTATAATGGCTGTCCCACACTTAAAAAGCCCAAAGAATAGAGTCTGGGGTTTGTAGAGGTACCTCTGCTCGTACAGGGGTACCCACACTCTTAGAATCATGCACCCTGCTCTTGGACTGAAGGGCCTACCTTAGAGGTGACTGATAGGTTAAAAGTGCAGTGACTGCAATATAAGGAAAACCTTATACCTAAAGTGAAAGATGCATTCACCATATCACCCAGACTGTGACAGCAGCTCTGCAGACACAGTTTGCATGGGCTCCCATGGGTGGCACAATACATGCTGCAGCCCTTGGGAGGCACCTGCTGCAGCCCATGGGAGGCCCCTGGTGTACCAATGCCCTGAGTACCTCAGTACCATATACTAGGGATTTACAGTGGTACCCCCGTATGCCAATTGTGGGATGTACAAAGCATTTACCATAAAATTTAGAGGTGAGAGCACTGCCACTGGGGTCCTGGTTAGCAGGATCCCAGTGAACTACAATCAAAACATACCGACACCAGGCAAAAAGTTAGGGTATCTATGCCAGAAAGATCCAACTTTCCTACATAACCCACCAAATGAAAGGAGATAAGATTAACCTTGCCCAGTTGAATCTTCATTCTCTAAGTTGAAATATCTGTAAAGTCCATCTGCGTTGGCATGGTTACTTCCAGGTCTATGTTCCACTGAAAAGTCCATCCCTTGCAGGGAAATGGACTACCTCAAAAGTTTCAGGTTTTCACTCGTCATCTGTTTTAGCCATAAGAGGGGCTTATGGTCTGTCTGAACAATGAAGCGATGTATGGCCTCAACTTCTTCAAGGCCCAGACCACAGCAAAGGACTTACTCTCAATAGCTGGCCAACCGTTTCTCTCTGGGGGTCAATTTCTGCTGATAAAAGCTGCTGGTTGATCCTGGCCCTCTTCAATCAGTTGTGACAACACTGCTCCTATTCCTGACTCAGTGGCATCTGTCTGGACAATGGATTGTTTGGAATAGTCAAGACTCTGCATAAAGGGACACTGAGCACATGGCCTTCTTCAGGCATCAAAGGCCTCCTGACAGCTAACTGTACGATTAACCTTCTTAGACATTTCCTTAGAAGTGAGATCATTAAGGGGAGTCACAAAGGACCCATACCCCTTAACAAATCTTCTATAGTGCTCAGTCAGGCACAGAATAGCTCTGAGCTCAGTCTGGGTAGTGGGTGCAACCCAATCCACAATTGTTTGGATATTGCTCTCCAGAGGTTGAGCGTGTCCTCCACCTACCAAGTGGCCCAAGTATACAACTTTACTTTGCCCTATCTGGCACTAACTGGCTTTGATAGTGAGGCCTGCCTTCTGCAGGGCCTAAAGTACATTCCTGCGGTGGACCAGGTTGTCCTGCCAGGTGGACATCTATATATGCTGCCCTAAAATCTTCCAGGCCTGACAGAACGTGATTCACCAACCGCTGAAATGGGCAGGTGCATTTTTCAAACCAAATGGCATTACATTAAGCTGGAAGTGCCATTCAGGGGTTGAATTACAGCATCTGTGAGTCTGATCTGCCAATAGCCTGCAGTCAGGTCAAAGGTGCTGAGATACTTTGTGGAAGCCTATCAATTCATCTGCCCTGGGGATAGGATGGGTATCAGTCTTAGTGACGGCATTGAGGCCTCTGTAGACTACGCAAAACCTTGTTTCTCTTTTTCTGCCCTTGAAGTGAAGTTTTGGCACAAGGACTACAGGACTAGCAATAGGGCTATCTGAAGGTTCAAGGACCCCAAACTCCACCATCTTCTGGACCTCTGCCCTAATGCAATCACTGACATGGTCAGGCTGCCTCTAGATTTTAATCCTGACAAGCAGGTAATGCATGTGCACACCAGGTAGTCGGACTGGGTGTCAGGGAAAAGAGTTCTAGGAACTGAGAACTTGTGTACAGTCAGCTTGTTGGTGGTCAGTGAGGCTGTCTGCTAAGACTACTCCATCAACTGAGCCAGCAACTGGATTGTACTAGAGGAGATGAGGAAGAGGATCATTCTCTTCTCCCTATCGAAGTTAGGCGTCAGGCAGTTCACATGAATCACCCTATGGGGGCTTCTAGGAGTACCCGGGTCCACCAAGTGGGTGACCTCACCTTCATTTTCCAGGATAGTATGTGTCAGTATTCCTGTCACAGCTCACCTTTCTTGACTATCACATTATACCAGCATGACTCATATTATTCCTCCCAACACTTATGAATGAACGAACGTCTTGTACCCTGACTTTTGAGCATATTACATGCTGTTGGTAATAGCTAGCTGGTGTTCCCTGTTTTGTTTGAAAAGGCTTAATAGCTTTTACAAATGTTTTACCATGCATATGCAAGACCAGGTTTCAGGCGCCACGGACACATCCAGAAAATTCACCAGAATAAGCATCAGGCAAACAGCATAGATGACCTCAATATGAACCTTCCGGAAGACAGCCCTCATCAAATGAATGTCCTGCACCTGTTCCTTGCTATAAACAATTAGAATGCGACCTTTGTGAACATTCTAAAACATCTTCTAGAAGACAGCCTCATCAAATTAATCATCTGCACCTGTGCCTTGCTATAAGCAATTAGAACATGATCTTTGTGAACATTCTAACACACCTTCTAGAAGATAGCCTCATCAAATTAATCATCTGCATCTATTCCTTACTATAAGCAATTAGAACGCGACCTTTGTGAACATTCTAAAACACCTTCTAGAAGGCAGCCTCATCAAGTTAATTATCTGCACCTGTTCCTTGTTAAACAATTAGAATGGGATCTTTATGAACATTCTGAAGCAGTCTTATTTAAAGACCGTCCACCCTCCTCCCCTTAGCTTAGCCTCTTCGCATGCCACTTACCTGTTTCTCGGCTTCCAGGACTCTGTCTTGCCAGCTCCCTTGATCCTCCCACTTTGACCTCACTCCAAAGAACGTCCCACATTAGTCTCACATCTGGATGGAAAAAAGAACAAGAAAAGGAAAGATGCATTAACAGACTTGATTTAACCACACACTGAGCTCAATCGCAACATCGTGCTGCTAACAAAGGTAATCAGTGTTTTTGTTCAACTTGTATATACTGTTGGCAGGGCTCTGCCAAAGAGGACTTGGTTGAAGCTAACCCCGTCCAAATTTGCTTGTGGGTTTTTTGCTGAAATCATACTCACTACAGTTTCAAGGGCTCTGATGAAGGGGCATCTACGGACAATCTAAATGAAAACAATACAACAAAACTAAAGGTTGATTGAAATTTGAAAAGCTTTTGTGAGGTGATACTAGTCTAAAGCCTTATTATTTGTTTGCTTACAGCTGCCATATCTGCCAGTACCACTCATCAGACTGGTGTGAATGCCTGCTGCAGTTTTGCTGTTGAGTAGAAGAGCCATAGCATCTTTGACTCTATAAGCTCTCTCCATCCCAACCAACTCCCCCCTGGGATTTGCTACCAGAGTAGTGTCTCCTCCTATAAACTGAGGGCAAGTCTCAGGTGGATTCTGGAACTGGCGTTGCTGCCCCATTGGAATCATCTGGGATCCAGATAGGTGGGTTATGAACCACTCCACTTATCTTGAAGTGCTCTTGGGGCCACAGGCTCCAATACCTACACTTACTGCCCTGGCTGGTAAACCGTCAGAACAGCCTTTGGTCATGCCATAACATCTGAGGTTCTTGGCTGTTCTCAAAGGTTTTGCTGGCCTTCTTCCTGTACTCAGCCATGCGTGAACACAAGCCAAGCACATAATCTAGAATGCCTTGCTTAGGATGTTCAAGAGGCTGCTCCCCTCCCTCTTTCACTAGATAAAGTGGACCCCTAACTGGATGTGCAAACAGAAGTTTAAATGGGCTGCAGCCCACCCCTTCTGTGGAACCTCTCTGTAGGCAAAAAGAAGGCAAGGTAATAGGACATCTGATCTCGTCCTGAGTCTGTCAGACAATCCCATAATCATACCTTTAAGGGTTTTGTTGAACCTTTCAACTAACCCGTTACCTGTGGATGGTAGGGTGTAATGAACTTATAGTTGACACCAGACTCTTTCCGCATGGCTTTCAGGTTGCCAGACATGAGGTTTGCACCTAGGTCTCACACCACTTCCATAAGAAAGCCCACACTGGGAAAAAAATCCTAAGAGGGCCTTGGCCACTGCAGGAGCTGTAGTGGTTCTAAAGGGAATAGCGTCTGGATATCTGGTGGCATGGTCAACCACCACCAAAATGTAACTGTTCCCAGAGGCTGTAGGAGGGTCTAGGGGACCAACAATGTTGACCTACCCTTTCAAAAGGAACCTCAACCACTGGTAGTGGGATTAAGGGGGCCTTTGTAGTGCCACCTGACTTAAAACTGCCTTGGCAGGTGACACAGGAGTGACACAACTCCTTGGTATCTTCAGACACGTGGGGCCAGTGAAGGTGTGGGGCAAATCTATCCCAAGTCTTGCTTTGCCCAAAATGCCCTGCAAGATATATGTCATGTGCTAGGGAAAGAGGAACTCCATAAACGCCTGAAGAATTACCAACCTCCTTGTGGCACCAGGCTTGAGGTCCCTAGCCTCAGAACAAAGGAGTTCATCCTCCCAATAGACTGTGTAGGTCCCACTGACATCCCCTGCCTCTGCTGCAGCTTGCTGCCTGCGGCTCTTAAGAGAGGGGCAGGATTTCTGCTCCAGACTCAATTCCTCCCTGGAGGGTCCCCCTGCTCCCAGCAGCTATGCTCTATCACGCCCAAGCTCCTATGGGGCAGTTCCCTCACATGGGGCAAGAGCATAATCCTGAGAAGACTGATCCTCACATGAATTTTGAGGGAAAGATAATTTCTTACCCTTCCTATCTATCTTGCTGGTAATAGTCTGAGCCATTATTTCAGGCTCCCCTGCTCGTTGATCTCCCTGCTTCTCAGCCTGAGCTTTAGTCACTACAAACATATTTTTAGAGATCCCAAGTATGGCTGCATGAGTCCCCAACTCCACTTCAGCCCATGCTGATGGCTCTAAATCATTGCCCATATGACACTCTACAGGAATGTTAGAGGATACCACAACATTTTTAGGGCCAGTAACCCCACACCCCCCAGCTGAGATTGATCACTGCCATGGGGTATTGTCTGTGATATTGTCTGTGTTGGTTACTTGGTAAGTGTGTCCAATTAAGTGGTGCTCAGGTGACACCAGTTTTTCAGTCACCATAGTGACACTGGCACCAGCATCCCTGTAAGCCTTTGCTTCTTCAATTCTATTGATATGGGGATGCTGCCTGTATTTACTAATATTAGGAGATCAAGCAGCCAAAGTGGCAAGGTCAATGCCACCCGCTGATATCAGGACAGCCTCAGTGACTTCTCAGACTAGGCCAATGCTCATTGTAATACCCAAGGTAGACCCAGCAACATCCTGTTGACTTTTACTGCTAGTGCTACTGCTAGGGGCACTAGGGGGAGCAGTAGCAGTCTTGGTGCCTTTCTTAGGATGACTGGGATAAGATGTCCTTTGGTCTTTTTCCTGACAAACAAAGTTCAAAGGGAGTTTTGTATTAGCAGAAGAGGGGATTGTGACCCACCCCCAGAGGAAGATTTTTGTGGACCTGAAGAAGACTCTTTTTTGTGCTATATTTAGGTTCCTCCCCATGGGACTTAGATGTTTCTTTCTTTTTCTGGTCACCTCCACCATGAGACTTATTGCTCAACCTGGTGTGAACCCATTTGTTTGCTTTCCCAATTCTTGGGTCGAGGTCAGATCAGAGCCCACCAGGTATTGGGGCAGTTTCTCAGACACACAGTTATTAAGGATATACTCTCTCATGATCAAATTATAGAGAGCATTATAGTCATGTACATTACTACCAAGTAACCAGCCTTTTAGAGCATGAACTGCACAGTCTATTAAATCAACCTAACCCTGTGAAGAGGTTTTCTCAGTGTCTCTGAACTTAATCCTGTATTCTTCACAATTAAGTCCTACACCTTCAATAAGTGCCTCTTTCAACACCTTATAGTTGTGTGTATCCCCTTCTCTAACTGCCAGGAGTTTCTCTCTACCTTTGTCTGCAAAGGAGAGACACAGGATAGCTGCCCACTGCTTCTGGGGGACATTCTGGATTTTGCACGCCCTCTCCATAGCACTATCCAACTTGTGGATATCATCCCCAGGTTTTAAAAATGGGCACTATCCTGCTAAGATTCCTAGACTCAAAGTGCTCCTCCATGACTCCGGCCTCTTTATTGCAGCCACCATTGTAGTCTAACCCCAAGTTTATCATCTCCTTCTCAACTTTTAGGACTTCCATTTTAAGGGCCAACTGCTCCCTTTTGAACTTGAGTTTGGCTGTCTCAAGTTTGAACAGACTGTACCCCCTATCTAGGATGGTCACATCTAAATTAGAGTGAGTGGTCCCAGCAACCAATGCTCAGGAAAGTGAGGATGAGGATGGAGAAGAGGAATACCTTCTCCATCCTAGGAACCCTGTGTACCAACCAAGGAGGAATGAGTGTGGGCCTACTGTCATGTCTCTATGCCAGAAAGATCCTACTTTCCTAGAACATGCTGTGTTTGTCCTAATTTTATTTTAATTTCACCATCTTCCTCCTATTGTCTCTTTCACTTATTTATCGTAACCCCTGCCCTTTTATTATTGCCACCCTTCTTTTTGATCATAAAAATGCATTCCTAAGCCTTCAATCTGTCGTTAATACATTATTAGGTAGAACCAGAAAGAAACTCTATATCTTTTGAGACTGTAGTGTGGAATACACACAAATAGGTTTTCCCTCCAATCTGGTGGCCAACATTCAAAAGGTGTTGCCCACACCCTGCCATTACCAGCAGTTGAAATACATTGAATATTACACATGCCCCACTTGGACCAGAAATATGTTGATGGTAGAGGTGGAAGTTGGTGTATTCGTCTGGCATTTGCTGCTCATATCTGCCAGTTAGAAGAGCCTTTACTCAGTCTTGTAGTATTGTGTTTTATTGTAATATTTGTATAGCTCTTAGAACTCCTAAGTGAGGCTCTTAAGCACTTACCCATATGGACAGGAAGCTACACCATGCAAATAGAAAGGGGATTGAGGCAAAGATAGATTGCACCTATCCTTAGTGGAGTAACCTTTATCTAGGTACACAAGGTGCTAGGGACCAGAGATTCAATGCCCCTAAATCTCCTAAGATACAAAGTATCCCAAAATTCCATAAATGCAATGGCCCAGCACATTTAAATCAGATTATAGATTTGCAAAATAACTCAATAAAGTGTAAACATTTGTGATTCACATATCAGAATCAAATAATGGCAGTTGAAGCAGAAGTTGTATCTCCAAATCCTTTATTAATGACTTCTTTTTTCTTTTTTTCAACAAGATAAAAGACAGTAGCCAACGCGTTTCATCCTTGAGGACTTCTTCAGGGCAGAACAGAACACTCTGTCTAAAAGTCTTCCCAATATTTGTCCACTTTTGTAATTTCTCCTTCTAGAATCTGGAGACGTGTAATTATATCTGATATCTCAAAAATGGGATGGAGTCAAGATCTATGGATGCCACGCTACCCTGCCGGCTGAACCACAGATTTAATTACATAACAAATAACTTAGAGGATATTCCTGCCTTAAAACCGGTTGACTCTCAATCGTGTTTACTCCACCATAGGAGGACAGATGAATGCTCCATCCTATATTTGAAATACCAGATATATTTGTATTGGAACTGGTTGATTGTCAACCGCGTTCACTCCATCAAAGGAGGATAGATCTTGACTCCATCCCAATTTTGAGATATCAGATATAATTATGCATCTCCAGATTCTAGAAGGAGAAATTACAAAAGTGGACAAATATAGTGAAGACTTTTAGACAGAGTGTTCTGTTCTGCCCTGAAGAAGTCCGCGAGGATGAAACGCGTTGGCTACGGTCTTTAATCTTGTTTAAAAAAAAGAAAAAATAAGTCATTAATAAAGGATTTGGAGATACAACTTCTGCTGGAATTGCCATTGTTTGATTCTGATATGTGAATCACAAATGTTTACACTTTATTGAGTTATTTTGCAAAACTATAATCTGATTTAAGGAAGCTACACCATGCAGGGTGTGTGGTTGGGTGGGTGTTGGTTTTTGTGTTAAGCCGAAACGGGAAGTGTCATGTTTTTTGTGATAACTACCGAGGTGCGATTATCAAGTTATGGGACAAATAGGCTGTAGGTGTGATGGGTAACTAATCAACACAGCGACATGAAGGATATCAAAAATTGGTGACAAAAGCAGTAGCCATGCACCACTTTATTTTATTTATTATTTCATAATGTCTACTGCTGAACGCAGTAGCAATGCACCACTTTATGTTATTTATTTATTTAATAATATTTACCTCTGAATAAATACACCCCATGAAGCAGGAAGAATGTGGAAGAGTAATCAAGGATGGTATCCGGAGTAGAAATTACACAAACATTAAGAGGGACCAGTGTTAGAAACTGGGTCTTTAGTTGGAGAGGTTTGCACCCTGTCCAAGTAGGGACCTCAATCCTAATCAGAGTAAGTCAGGTACACAACCTAAATTAAACTGTGCGCACCCTCTGATAGCTTGGCACAGAGCAGGCAGGCTTAACTAAAGAGGCAATGTGTAAAGTATTTGTGCAACACATCAATTATAGTAACACAGTAAAAACACCACAAAAAGACTCCACATCAGTTTGGAAAAATAAAGAATGTTTTTATGAGTAAAACAAGACCAAAATGACAAAGACAAATAACTTGATATATGACTTTTTAAAGAATAAACTGAAATATAGTGCTTAAAACTAAATGGTGCTTGGGGGTTACTTTGATGGCCCTGAGACTTCAAAACAGGAGGCAAGCCAGCAAGTTGTTGGAGTCACTTTCGTTTTTGGAGAATGTAAAGATGCAGGTCCAGTCATTCTCACACCCAGAAAAGAGGCAGCAGGCCAACACAGCAAAGCAGTTCAGCAGTGTGACAGTCCCTCCTGGCAGCACAGCAGTCCTTCTTCCT
Organism: Triturus cristatus; assembly: GCF_964204655.1. NCBI lineage: Eukaryota > Metazoa > Chordata > Amphibia > Caudata > Salamandridae > Triturus > Triturus cristatus. The sequence continues at coordinate 576,132,821 of NC_140583.1, read as the reverse complement.
GGCAGAATGGACTCAGATCCATCCGTGTACTGAGTTGGCGGTGTCAGGGGTCCAGTATTAATACCCAGTTGTGCCTCTGAAGTGGGGGAGACTTCAGAGAGGCCTTTGAGGTACACAAGATCCGTGCCTTTCCTGCCCTGGCTCCAGACTCACTACAAGGGAGGGGTATGCAGTGTGGGGACCGACACAGCTCTATGCAGCTGCAAGTGTCAGCTCCTCCCTCCCATTCTAGCTCAGTAAGGCCCATCAGCCTGGTGATGAGCCATCAGGATACGAGTGTCACACCCTAGCTCCCTTTGTGTGCGACTTTATTGAGGGAATGCAAAAAGCCCAGCTGTCACCCACCCCAGTTGTGTATTTAGAGACAGGCAGAGGCACAGAATGGTTAAAGTAAGAAAACTGCAACTTTCGAAAAGTGGAATTTTCAGGCTTACAATTTAAAATCCGACTCCACCATAAGTAGTAATTTCAACTTGAGAGTCCAGAGACACCAAATTCCAAATTTCTATCTGCTCCCAATCGTAAATGACACTTAAAATATGTTTTAAGGAGATTTCAATGTTAACCTATGTGAGAGATAGGCCTTGCAGTACTGAAAAACAAGTTTAAGAGTATTTCACCACCAGGACATGTAAAACTTAAAAGTACACGTCCTACTTTTTGAATACACTGCGCGCTGCCCTTAAGGCTGCTTAGGGCCTATCTAAACGTTACTTATATGTAATAAAAAGGAAGGTTTGGTCCTGGAAAGTAGGGTTACTTGCCAGGTCGAAATGGCAGTTTAAAACTGCATCCACAGGCTCTGCAGTGGCAAGCCTGAGACATGTTTAAAGGGATACTGAAGTGGGTGGCACAATCAGTGCAGCAGGCCCACCAGTAGCATTTAATTTAAAGGCAATAGCCACATATTGTGCACTTTACTAGGGACTTATAAGTAAATTAAATACAGCAATTGAGGACAAGCCAATGTTACCACATTTACAGTACATGTAGAGTGCACACGTACAGGACACATGCACTTTAGCACTGGTTAACAGTGGTAAGTTGCCCAGAATCCAAAGCCAGCAAAAATGCTTGGGTATCTAATTCAAAGGTAAGGAATCTGCGTCTAGATTTCACTATCAGATGAATAAGTTACTTACCTTCGGTAATGCCTTATATGGTAGAGACAGGATCTAGCCGCAGATTCTTTACCTTTGAATTCTCCCCAGGCACCAGACTTGATCCAGAAAATGTATTACAGCAGTACCTCTGTACCCCAGTACCTCGGCTCGTCGGTAAAGGGCATCGAGCGACTCCGTAACGACGTCGTACACCAAAGGTGATGTCGTCAGAGTCCATATAAGCCCTCCCCTGACGTCAGTTTCTTACATGACTACTTTTCCTGCCAAAAACGCAGAGCTACTCATAGGAGCTGCCTATGGAAACAGTGTGCCCAAAAAGAGACATCTTTATGTCAAAAAACTTACGGAGTCCAAATGAAAGGCATTAGAATGCCCAGAAGGGAGTTTGTAGACAAAGGAACAACCAATTCACAGAACGGGGAGGATGGGAGGGCTGGTAGGGAATCTGTGGCTAGATCCTGTCTCTACCAGATAAGGCGTTACTGAAGGTAAGCAACTTATTCATCTGATAGAGACATCTGGCCCCAGATTTGTTTCCTTTGAATTAGATACCCTAGCAATACCATCCCCGGATGAGGGTCTGTGAGCTGATCCCATTAAAGATCCCTGAATAGGACTAGCCGGTCTGTAATAAGATAGAGTGGCTGGGCATGTTAGGAATGTAGGTGAGGACAGGAAACATCTCACAAGAGGGACTGTGGGTAATCCGTAAGGAAGTAACATTCGTAAATCATGGAAAAGCATGGGAAAACACTACAATGGCAGTGGAATAAAGAAGTGGGGGACAAAAACACTTCATAGCCCCCTCAGTGGTAACCAGACTATTAGAGGGCGTGCTAAAGACCAAGGACAATGCCAGTGAGGTAGAGCTCCTTACAATAGCCATAGAAACAAGCCTGTGAGCCAAACCTGCCCTGAGAAACACAGGAAAAAAGGGGAGGAATCTCAGAACACATCTAAAGAAAAGTGCCTCTTTTGTACATAGTTAGCCCCCACTTTTTACCAGGAAAATTATGTAATTTTGACTGGAAGTGCACAGGGTCCCTGCCAACCAGATCCCCTGTGCCAGAGCCCCTTCCCTATACTGTACCTTTTGTTTCCCTAAACTGTACCTTTTGTTTCCCATTTGAGCAGAAATGCCCCTGCAATGTCCATGATGATTCTTGGACATTGTAGGTGAACAGGGAAGCCATACATACGTAGGCTAGCCACTCGTCATTACGTATTTCCCAGCTATATGATGGCTTCACTGTATTAGGGAATGTTTGGTGTCAAACATCTACTCTTAATAACCTGCCCTGATTTCAGTGCCAGACTTATTCATAATTGCACCCAGAGGGCCCTTTAGAAGGGTCCCCTGAAACTTAATGACTTTTAGTGTGTTCCTGACTGGTCTCCACTAGCCTGCCACTAGTAAACATGTTTCTAGACACCTGGGGTGACAGCCTTTGCTCTCCAGGGCCAGACAAAATGCCTGTCCTGGGTGGAGTCCAGGCAGGAACAGCTTTCCAGGGTGGGAAGCTTCAATGGCTTTAGCCTTTCAGCTCCAACCCACGCCTCTCCTGCTAGCACCAGATGGAACCCCCCCTGTTCTGACCCCACTTTCAGCAGAAAAACAGGTGGGAAAATTAGTTAGATGAGTGGGAGGATACCCCTAAGGCAAAGCAGGCGATGTGGACCCCATCAGCTCACTATCCACCACCTTGAAGATGGGGAAAATAACCTATCAGGGTCAGGGTCATGCCCACCCCCCACGTGGGGTGAGTATTTAGAGGGTGTAGTCACCCTAAAGGTAAGTTGCTCATTGTCAACTACCTGGCACTCCCTTTAATGTCCCTAAATGTAGTATTTAGGCAGCACACCAAAGACTTGAATTTTAGATTCGACTGACACAAGAAGACCAAGGACACAGAAGAGCGGCTTATCCCAAGAAAATAAACCGTGGACTTCATTTTGGCGCAAAACTGCAGCCCAAAGACTCGACAATCGCGGAAAACTGTCTCGTCCTGCCACAGAGAGACCTCTACAAACCCTAGAGGCCCTCCAGCACTTCGCAAAATTGCTTAAGAACTCCCTTGGAGTAGAGGAGCTACTCTCCTGCATCGCAGGCACCAAAACTGCAAAGTCGGAACTCTCGACTTGCAGCTCCCTGGTCCGTCGATGCTGCAACTGCCCAAGAGAAGGTACAGCTGTTCTGAAGAATCAACTCTGCCTCCTCACCAAGTTTGGAGGCACCAGGATCTTCCGGAGCCGAGAAGCACCAACCCAGAGGTACCAAATGCCCTGCAACCCAAGACCGACTACAAGAGCCTAAGCCAGATTATAACTGCCTGAGTGGCCCAGCCATCCTGCACCAGCCCGTCTGAGATGTTTGCCCATGACCACAAGGTGCACTTTGCACACCAGAGATTGGTTCACCTGTTTGCTCTGCACCCAGCCCCACCGGCCAGGGAATCTCAGAAATCTTTGTGCTACCATTGTACCTAGGCCCTTGCGACCTCTCCACTATTTTGAGTGCCCTCAGACTTGCCTACAAGTCCTCCTCTGCAGCCTGTTTTTAGGGGGCCCCCTTCTTCGTACTTCGTAGTATGTCAGCTACTTACTCTCCCAGCACCCTGCTCCTGGCCGAATCCACGACACTCCAGAGAAACTGCCAGTAGAACTTTGTACCCTGGCTTTCTAACCTTCAAATTCTAAAAGGTGAACCCTTGAGTCCTACTGTACTGTGATTTATTGCATTCTATGTTTTTGTCCATAAGATAACATTGTACGTAGTTGCGCACAACTGTAAATTGCTCGTACTTACTTTGCCTATTCCTGAAACATATTACATACCTGTAACTGAAGGTCTTGGTTCAAAATATATATTAAAAAACTAGCCATTTTTCTTTAAATCGGAATCGACTTCATTCTTGAGTGTGCGTTCCATTTATTGCCTCTGTGAGTACAACAAAATGCTTAGCACTACTCTCTGATAAGCCTAACTGCTCGCCCACACTACCACAAAATAGAGTGCTAGTATTATCTACTTTAACCTCTGTTAACCAATAAGGGTCTCTCTGACCTCGCTCCACAGTGTACCCCATTGTGATCACTATGTAGAGAGGTGTGTTTCCTACAACATCCACAATGTAGACAACACCAATCAATACTGCAATGGAACAGTGCACAACAACAACAAGTATTGACATAGACCACTCATAGTCAGAGAAAACACTGCTAGAGAGAACTGAGCCCTCTGGGACTATCTAACACGGAACTCAGAGAGGAGGAGGGGTGAGCAAATGCACATGCAACGACCAAATTAAGGTCCCACCAGGACACAAAGAAAGGAGCAGTGATGTAAACATACGCCCTCCTAAAAAAGTCAGCATAGAATGTCTTGCCATGTACACATATGTAATAGAGGCATAAAATATATACAACACAGAAGACCTATAGAAAGATACATATAATTTTACACATACATTAGTTATGGATCGAAGATGTGACAATGACGAAGTAAAGCTAGAGCTATATTAGGACTGAGCTGGCTATCAGCAACATGGTACCGTATTGGAGGATTGAGGGAGAAGTTATCACACACCCCAGAAAATAATGACAATGGAACATAAAACAACACTTCTGAGTGAATGGTTACAATCAGGCGGCTGAGAGATAACTGAAAAAGAAAACAGCAGGTGTGAAAACCCCGCTAGAATAGACAATTGAAGACCACTATCTGGGTCTGTAAAAAAATCAAGCTGAGCAAAGGCCAACACAAGGAAACCAGTATCAACCCCAATGGAAAGATTATCAGACAGAGAAAGGGGCCTGGCTGAAGCATCGAATAAAAGACAGAGGAAATATTCATGTAAAGTCCAAGAGCCACGAAGTGGAGGTCTGAGAACAAAAGATGAGTATGAAAAACTGAAGCCACAGTGCATAAAAGCACAAGTGTTGAGGCCAGGAAGAAATGTCTTTACAAGTCCCATAAAATGACCATAAAATGACGGGAAGGTATAATCAAAAGCAAAACCCTTAATTATACCACGACTATGGAGGAGACACGACCCCACATCTGCCAAAGGAAGAGAAGGAAGATAGAGAAATAAGCCAAAAGCAAAAGGAATAAGTGGAATAACGAACTCCCAAGGGTTGGAACCTTATCACGGCCTATGAGGATTGAGAGAAATCTCAGGAAAAGAATCCAAAAGGCTCACCAAACTTCCTTACGAACCAAACCCAAGAGATATGGTAGTTAAGGAACACATATTCGAGAAGAAACATAAGATGAAAAACAGCCATGAACCCCGAAAGAGGGAAGAAGGCGAAATCTGAAGAACAACCAGGCCGGTAACCCAGTGCCTTGGTTGGTATCTGAACTGTCATAGAAGTGTTACCTGCAGGAACAAAGGTACGTGGCACTGCCAGAAAGCATTGCCCAAAAGCAAATAATAGCTTCATGCAGGATAGAAGCAGATTAAAGACAGCAAAGGCAGTGACACAGGAAAGAAAGGGTCGGGAAGTGATCCACCCATAGCCAAGAGACAGACAAGATACCCAACAAGGAATCTAGAGATTCAGAGAAATAGAAGGAGCCTTTCTTGCCAATGCATAGCGAGAGCTGGCGCAACAAGAAGTGCCAATGCCCTGAAAAAGAACCTAAGAGCGAACACTGCCAGGCCAGGAGCGAATAATTTACCATAGGTCAAGGGCTATGCACCTCGTCTCTCTGCATCTGCTGAGAAAGAAGGACATAGAGTGTAAGCAAACCTCCCCCCACCATGGTGAGGGGAAATACACTAGAGAAATCATGGGGGGCGGCAACAGGTGTGAAGCATAAACCCCCTGCACTATCTAACCAAAAGCACATATTTTAAAGTCCCTTATGAGGGGTACGGAAGTGCCAAAAACACATGTAGGAATGCCTATAAGGCATACAAACGATGTTCCCTGAAGGACAGGGAACAAGGCAACAGTGCATCCGCACAATAGCAAAATACACTATGTAGAAATAAAACTTAGGTAGAAAAAAACATCTTCAGAAAAGAAGAAGACCACCTTGTATCAACAGGCATTAAAGCTCAATAGGGCCACAAAATAATATACGTCCCGGATAATGGGAACCATATTCTGTCATCAACAGCTGAAGAAGTAAGAAAAAATACTTGCAAAATGCATTAACACCTCACGGGATGCCACCTGTAGGCGGCGTTTGAATACAAAAAGCCTATGGGCATTGCCCTAGAGTGGCTCACATGTGAAAGAAATCATAAAGTCTTCCATACAAGCCTAGTGCGGGAGGGATAAGGGAGGTAGATAGTATCGACAAATAGAGTTAAGATTCCGTTCCACCCCGACTGTCCCGAAAACACTGCAAGGCGGAATCGGCAGGAGCACCGAACAGATGCACACCATTAAAAGGCATGTCCATTTGTCCACCAAGGTGAATTGAACAGTCTCCAAAAAACCAGGTTGCATACCCAGGCACAACGGCGGAGTGCCACTGAAAGAGCCATGACTCACCCGTTCCGGGTCTCATCTGGAAGCGAGCAGAGCAGGCACAAGCCCGAATCCCACAGAGTGTGAGAAAAGTGGCCCAGAACAGAGCAGTTTTAAGTGACCACAAGACTGAACTGGTGGCAGAAAAAAATATAGTGACCAAAATTATCGAGACTCCCGGACTCCCTGTTTGGAGGAACATTAGGAAGGGCGCTGATGTCAGGGGAGGCTGAAGCAACATGTACCACAAAGCTGCGTGGAGTAGGCAGGCAGATGTCTATGTGCTATAGACCAGTCCACTGGGGTGCCCGTAGCGGGCTTAGCCCAACATCCCAGTAAAGTATTATATAGGGCTTCACTGTAGGGGAGCACAGGTTCAACTCCCGTTTGGCCCTGATGAAACATCCCAAGTAATGGGTCCATGTCCACCTCCACAGAAGGGAGCTGCCACTCCAAAACCACAGCTGCCCTCCTCAGAAGCTCAGCAAAGGTGGAGCTTACCTCTGTAGCGAGGCTGGGAAAGGAAAACAGACCCAAGGATGGGGAGAAGTCAAGACCACTAGCCACGCCCAGCTCAGCCAACTAACCTCCAAAGGAGGCTGGACAGTCATTCATTGGGTGAAAAAAAACATTTCTTCTCCTTCTCCATCAAAAATCTGTTCTCCTGGAGGAAAAACAGTAGGGTGCTCCTCACAAGGAGGAAAGGTGTCCGAGACAAACTGCAAAGCCCACAACACTGTCCGGCATTGATGTGGTGACGCCGTCCGATATGGAGAGATGACATAGCGTCGATTGACACCGCCAATATTGGAGCTGGCTGATTGGACACTGGCATTGAAGTTGGGAACCTCAAAGGTCTGAGCACCAGAGCCGACACTGATCCCATGGTGAATCCAGAGGGCCTGACTGGAGCCGAGGGAGATCCCCCTCGGCGTAGATTCAGTCAAGGCTCCGCTGACCTCCATGGAGTCAGAAAAGCGCACCAGAGGGAGGTTGAGACCCAAAGATGACATGAAGGGAGGAATAGTACTCCCTTCATGTCTAGCTGTAGTTTTTTAACCCTAGCTCTGCCGGCACCTAGTGAAACCTAGCAAACCTATACATTTTGAAAACTAGACACCCAGGGGAATCCAGGATGGGGTGACTTGACTGCCTCTCACCACGTTCTGTTACCCAGAAGCCCTTGCAAACCTAAAATATTCTTTAAAAAAACACATTTTCCTCATATTTCTGTGGTGGAAAGTTCTGGAATCCGCTTGGATCCACAAATTTCTACCCACCCCGCCTTCCCCAAAGTCTTCCGAGAAAAATGGTACCTCACTTGTGTGGGTAGGCCTAGTGCCCGTGACAGGAAACGGTGCAAAACGCAACGTGGACACACCACAATTTCACAGTGAAAAAGGACCCTTTTTAGGCAAAGTGCCTAGCTGTAGTTTTCGAACTCTAGCTCTGCCGGCACCTAGGGAAACCTAGAAAACCTATAAATTTTTAAAAACTAGACAGCCAGGGGAATCCAGGATGGGGTGACTTGACTGCCTTTCACCAGGTTCTGTTACCCAGAATCCCTTGCAAACCTAGAAAATTATCCAAAAAAACTAATTTTCCTCACATTTCTGTGGTGGAAAGTTCTGGAATCTGTGTGGAGTCACAAAATTCCACCCACCCCACATTCTCCTAAGTCTTCCAAGAAAAATGGTACCTCACTTGTGTGGTAGGACTAATGCCCGCGACAGGAAAGGGCCCAAAACGCAAGGTGGACACACCACATTCTCACAGTGAAAAATGCCCCTTTTTTTGAAAAGTGCCTACCTGTAGTTTTTTAACCCTAGCTCTGCCGGCACCTAGGGAAACCTAGAAAACCTATACATTTTTTAAACCTAGACACCCGGGGGATGATAGGGAGGTATGGATTGCGTGGATCCCCCAATGTTGTCTTACCCAGAATCCCCTGCAAACCTTAAATTTAGCTGCAAAAATCCCTTTTTCCACACATTTTTGTGTGGGAAAGTTGCGGCATCACCAGGCTGACACAAATTTCCTACCACCCAGCCTTCTCCCGGGTCTCCCAATAAAAATGGCGCCTCACTCATGTGGGAGGCCCAAGTACCCGCGACAGACAAGGGCCCAAAACGTATTGAGGCGACATCAAAATTGCCTATCGCAAAATGACCTGGTTTTGCAAGAGGGGTCACCTAGGTTTTTGGTCCCGTGCTCGGCGGCCATCTAGGGAAGCCTACCAAACCCGCATATTTCTGAAAACTAGAAACCCGGGGGATTCCAGGAAGGTATGACTTGCGTGTATCCCCCAATGTTTCCTTACCCAGAATCCCCTCCAAACCTCAAATTTAGCTGAAAAAAATCACTTTTTCCACACATTTTTGTGTGGGAAAGTTGTAGCATCACCGGGCTGACACAAATTTCCTACCACCCAGTGTTCCCCCGGGTCTCCCAATAAAAATGGTGCCTCACTCATGTGGGAGGCCCAAGTACCCGCGACAGGCAAGGGCCCAAAACGTATTGAGGCAACATCAAAATTTCCTATCGAAAATGACCTGGTTTTGCAAGGGGGGTCACCTGGGTTTTTGGCCCCGTGCTCGGCGGCCATCTAGGGAAACCTACCAAACTCACACATTTCTGAAACCTAGACACCTGGGGGATTCCAGGGAGGTATGCTTGCATGGATCCCCCAACGTTTCCTTACCCAGAATCCCCCACAAACATCAAATTTAGCCGAGAAAATCACTTTTTAAACACATTTTTGGGTGGGAAAGTTGTGGTATCATCGGGCTGACACAAATTTCCTACCACCCAGTGTTCCCCCGGGTCTCCCGATAAAAATAGTGGCTCACTCGTGTGGGAGGCCCAAGTATACGCAACAGGCAAGGGCCCAGGGTATTGAGGCAGCCAAGTTCCAGTCCACGCACACCGCCAGCCAAGCGCCAGTCCACGCACACTGTCATAAGTTTTTTTAAAGAAGAAAGAAAACACAAACAAATTGCAACTAAATACAAAACTATAACTACAAAAACAACAGCAGCAACTAAAGACATCATTCTATTGCCAAACGTTAAACTGAACTACTACATAAAACCATACAGACCAGGCAGTACACTATTAGACTCATGGTTGCTCCCAAAAACTCTTTTGAGTGTGATCCAATCTGAAACATGTGGGCACACACAGCCCAGGATTAGAAGGACAATCGGCACAGTGCATACGACTCTTCTTCTGCACACCTCTTCGCAAGCAGACTCTACATCTCTTACAGGGATTATTTTTGGGGACGTGGTAGGAATTAAATCAGGAAAGTGGTGATCTTTCAATATAAAGCGTCCATGTGCAGCCTGTGTAGGCTGCGAACCCATTCGCACAGCAACGAATTAATGTATGCCAAAATTTTCAAAATATATAATTGATTTTCTTTTATTGTTGAATTTGCCAACTCCACTTCTTTTATGCCAAAAATGTCCTTTTAAGCTTCACACAAAATAGTTGTGCCCATCCAAGCCTCTTACCACTTTGCGATAGGACATTCAATTCATGAATAACAGCAAAAATCTTAATATTCCCAATGCATTTCGGGCTTTTTTCTAACGCCTCCTCGTCAGGGGAAACTGTTGAAAAAATATAAAACCCATGTTCATTTTCCATCATGTCTTCCATGAAAACGCTTAAAACAATGCATGCGATAACCTGCCAGCTCCAATCATTCTAAGTATTAAGTTAACACCCTCTACTGGTTTATGCCATCATAAAAAATAATATCACTGTACACAAATATTCCTGTGAGAAATTAATTCATTTAGTTCAATAACCTCCCCATCTATTCCACACCTTGAAACCCCCTAACTTAACCACATTGCTAGATCCCCACTAAACAGCTACCGATCATTATTGCATTGAACTAGTGCTGTGAATAAATCCCAACCCTCACCCCACTAAACAAAATTGTCGTACTAATACAAACTGCCAGTAAAACCCGTTCCCTGCTTAGAACCTGGTTGTACTTTCCAAACACTCCAATTTACCTGTGTGTATAAGCGCTATGCGTCTGCTGTTTACCACTTCACATTTGGCAGATCTTTCAATATAGCCACATCCTGCACCACTCCAACTCTAGGAACACTTGCCTGTTCCAAAACAACAAGGCTGCCTATCACAGACTCCTGAAACTGAACAAAAGTCAACTTTGACACAGGAGAACACTCCTTGAACACAACAAAAGCATTGAAAGTTGCTAAATTGAAGAGATGGATGGCCAACTTCTTATACCAAATGGAAGCCTTACGAATAGCAGTGTAAGGTTCCAACCTCTAATCTACTCTATCAACACCACCCTTGTGCTTATTGTAGTCTAAAATGCACACAGGTTTGTACACGTCAGCAATCTGACCCCAAACAGCCACAGGTGAAGTACTTTCATCATGGATGGTATTTATTTTATTTATTTATTTATTCAACTTATAAGGCGCAACAGCTACCCAACAAGACTTTCCCGGCGCCTGGACACATAAACTGAAAAAGAGAAAATTATTGATTAAAAAGCAAAGTCTTCAGTGAACGACGAAACGAAACTGGGGAAACAAAGTTTCCCTACGAATGGCAAGAGGAATTGAGTTCCAGAGAGAAGGACCCAGAACGGAAAAGGATCTACCTCCCATTCTGGAAAGTCTAAACCTAGGAACATAAAATTTGTCAAGTGAAGCAGAGCGAAGATGACGGGTCGGAACATAGGGACAAACAAGAGTTTGTAAATAGTCCGGTGCTAGACCCCATTTGATTTTAAACATAAAGGTCAGAGCTTTGAACTCGGTCCGCTTTTCAATACGAAGCCAATAAAGCTCACGAAGATGTTCAGAGATAGACGAACATCTGGGAACCCCACAAAGGAGTCTGGCAGCTGAGTTTTGTACAAGTTGCAGCCTGCGGGATACAGCCTTATTAGCACCTAGGAACAAAACATTTCCGTAGTCCAGCCTTGATGTAATAAGAGCATGGACAACGTTTTTTTGCATATCTCTCGGCAGCATCCAGAGAATTTTACGCAACCATTTCAAGATGGTAAAACAGGTACCCCGCAACTTTGACTGCTTGATGATGCATAGTCAAGGAGTCATCAATATAAAAGCCCAAGTTGCGGACATGATCAACAGGCCGAGGAAGAATACCTAACTCATTCGGCCAATGACAGGAACCCCAAAGATCTTTCTGCTTGCCCAAAATAAGTACCTCAGTCTTATTGGCATTTAGTTTCAGGTAGTTTTTACTCATCCAGACAGCAATTTGGCGTAAGCCTGACTGGAGGGCAGAAATGGAACAGGAGTCTGATTTGGAAAGAGAGAAAATAATTTGAGAATCGTCAGCATATGTAAAAAGAGACAGTCCAGCATTGTCAGCAATGTCGGCAAGAGGCCTGACATACAGATTGAAGAGCAAGGTGCTCAAAATGGAGCCCTGAGGAACTCCAAAAGGTGATGGAAAGACATTTAAACTGTCAGATGCAGAAAAGACTTGAAAAGTGCGGTCAGTTAGGAAGGAAGATAACCAATTCAAAGCAGAATCACAGATGCCAAAATATTTCAGAGTGTTAATTAATATAGGATGGGAGATGGTGTCAAAAGCCGCGCTCAGATCTAAAAGTATGAGCGCGAGTGTATCTCCAGCGACCAAGAGAAGTCGTAGTCTTTCTGTAACCCCTAAAAGCGTGGTCTCAGTCGAGAAACCAGCACGAAAACCAGACTGTGAGGGGTGAAGTATTTTATTTATTTCAACAAACTTGGAAAGGTGGATATGAATATGTCTTTCCAGTAACTTAGAAAAGATAGGCAGAAGGGAGATAGGTCGGAAATTTGCAAGGACTTTGGGGTCAGCAGCAGGCTTTTTTAATAAAGGAACAACCATAGAGTGCTTCCAGACAGGCGGAACAGTAGACGCCTGTAAAGAAGAATTGAGGGCTTCCATGATAACCTGAAGATGGCTGGGATTAAGTTGTTTTATAATGGAAATGGGTAGTGGGTCATTGGGTGAACCAGATTTTATTGAGTCAAGAATAGGAACAAAAGAGACCGGTTCCAAGAGAGGCCAAGATGCCAATTGAGAAGAGACATTAGGGTATTCCTGAGCACTGCAACCCAAAATTAGAGGGGGCATCATACGGGTAGTCAGCATGTACACATCCCTCCTGTCCACAAATTTCACAGCTAGTAGTTCATCACTACGCAAGGAACTGCACTGTCCCCTCTGAAGTTTTTTGCAAACAAACTCTTTTGGATAACCTTTACGGTTAGAGCGGATTGTGCCACAAGCAAAAGTTTCCCTTAAACAATTGCACAGCAGTGTAGAAGTTATCAAGGTACAAATGGTGGCCTCTGTTAAACAGTCTTCTAGCAAGATCCCACACAATTTTCTCTGAAACTCCAAAGGTGGACGGACAACCAGGGGGGTCAATAGTGGAATCCCTACCAATGTACACATGGAAATTAAAAACATATCCTATCCTACTCTCAGACAACATATACAGCTTAATTCCAAAACATGCCCTCTTGCTAGGAATGTACTGCCTAAAAACCAAACCACCCTTGAACAGGACCAAAGACTCATCAATAGATATTTCTTTCCCTGGAGTATAGATCTCTGAAAATCGATCTACAAAGTGATCAAGAACAGGCCGAATCTTAAAAAGACTGTCACAGTCAGGGTGATCTCGTTGCAACGCCAAAGCATTATCAACAAAATGCGGCATTCGAAGCAAAAGTAAATAGCGATCACGAGTCATAATTGGAGGAAATATGGCCGTTGCCATCAAGGGGCTGGTAGACCAATATGAAGCCATGCACGGCTTCCTTATCAAGCCCATCAATAAAGTCAAATTCAAAAACCTCTTCATCACTTCCAGATTTGTGGGAGTCCACCGAGTAGCTCTAGAGTGGGGCCTAAGTCTGGCACTGTTGTCCCTCAAAAACTGTTCAGCATACAAATTAGTCTGCTCAACAATCTCACCCTAAAATACATCATCCATAAACAACTGAAAAAACTGTATAGGTAAAAAAGTTACACAATCCACTCTACACCCAGCATCACCCCTAAAGGTAGGAAGCACTGGCTGCACCATGTTTGGATCAACCCAGAGTCCAGCACTTCCAATGGGAAGCCTTATAGCCCCAGGCTGCAATCCAGATGCCTCTCGCACCATTGGCACAGCAGTGTCCTCCTCTAAAACAGGCACTTCATCCGCACTGAGAGTAGCTTCATCCACACCGAGAATAGCTTCATCTGCTCTGAGAGGAGCTTCATCATCCGATGAATGCATGTGAAGAGAAAATTCACTGCCTGAATCTTACCCTCCCTCCTCTCCCTAAGACGCATTGTCAGTCTCATAATCCTGCTCAGAGGAAGATTCAAGAAGCATACCAACCATCTGCTGAGCAGGCATTCTACAGCTAGCCATAATGCTTACTAATAAAGGTAACTTGTCAAACAAGTCAACAACAACAAACCCTTTGTAAAAAACAGAAATAAACGAAAATTAGCTTTAGCACAAAGACCTATATACTCCAACACTATACCACTCACTTGCCAGAAGCAGCTAGACTCACCACCATCTACTCTGCACAGACACAGTAAGGACCAACAGTATCCCACTAAAAAAGAAAAAAGAAAATTAAAAGACAAGGCAAAACACATCGCAAAGAATTTCATGCACAAAACACTAACTAAATATGCTGCTAATATGACACCACTTACAAAAAATTTATTCATGCATGACATTAATACTCAATTTGAATAAACACAACAAAAATGTTTTTTTTACCAAAAAATGCAACTACGCAAAACTGCAGATCAACCACTGCCGAAACCGCAAACAAGAATCAAAAGCTTTCCACTGAAATAAAAAGGAGAAAAAACACATTACAATCACATATGCAAATAATTCACTATCCACTAGCCAAGCAAAGGTGGTAGGTGGGCCTAAAAGCATGAGGCCGATCTGCCCCAGAGGGGCCCCAGAGCGAGCAGAAACAGCCCAAAAATTCACCCTCATAAAGGGGGAGCGACCTTTGCCCAAGGGGTCACTACCCAACACCAACATTTAAAAAGCCCTGGTGTCTAGTGGCTTCTACTCCCCTAGGGGACAGATGGGCCTAAAAACATAAGGTCAATCTGCCCCCAAAGGGGAGAGAAACTACCACAATAAATACCCCATAAAGGGGAGCGACCTTGCCTAAGAGGCCGCTCCCAAACAACTCAAACAATCCCTGGTGTCTAATGGCTTTTGCCCCCCTTGGGGGCGGATGGGCCTAGAATAATAAGGCAGATCTGCCCCATGGCGGGGGGGGGGGAGGAACAGCCAAAATGAATGAACCCCAAGGGGAGCAACCCTTGCCCAAGGGGCTGCTCCCCAACAACACAAACAAACAATCCCTGGTGACTAATGGCTTCCGCCCCCCTTGGGGACAGATGGGCCTAGAATAACAAGGCCGATCTGCCCCCAAGAGGAGCAGAAATGGCCACAATAAATGATTCCCAAAGGGGAGCAGCCCTTGCTTAAGGGGCTGCTCCCCCAAAAAATATTTATAAAAAAATAAAAATCCCTGGTGGCCTAGTGGACTTACAGCGACTTTTTTATTAATTCAATTGCCCCCACAAGGGGGGCAGACCACTACTTAAAAAGTATCCCCCAAGGGGAGCGACCCTTGCCCAAGGGGCCGCTCCCCGACACAAAAGCACTTTCTAAATTAAAAAAAAATTCCCTGGTGGCCTAGTGGTCACATAATGCCTTTTTAAAATGTAATTATAGATCTCCCCCCCCCAAAGGGGGGCAGACCCAGCCACAAAATGTTCAATCCCAAGGAGAGCGACCCTTGCCCAAGGGGCTGCTCCCCAACACAAAAAGCACTTTCAAAATAAAATAAAAAAATCCCTGGTGGCCTAGTGGTCACAAACAACTAAGTTCTTTATTTAAATATTCTATCTGCTACCCCCAAAGAGGGGCAGACCCATTAATAAAATGTGCACCCCCAAGGGGAGCGACCCTTGCCCAAGGGGTCGCTCCCCAAAACAAAAGGCACTTTGTAAATAAAAAAATAACATCCCTGGTGGCCTAGTGCTCACATAATGCCTTTCAATTACTTTTTAAATTATAGATCTGCCCCCCCCAAGGGGGGCAGACCCATCCACGAAATTTTCACCCCAAGGGGAGCGACCCTTGCCCAAGGGGCTGCTCCCCAACACAAAAAGCACTTTCAAAATAAAATAAAAAAATCCCTGGTGGCCTAGTGGTCACAAACAACTAAATTCTTTATTTAAATATTCTATCTGCTATGCCCAAAGAGGGGCAGACCGATTAACAAAATGTGCACCCCCAAGGGGAGTGACTCTTGCCCAAGGGGCCGATCCCCAACATAATAGACCCTTTAAAAAAAAAAAAGCATTCCTGCCCCGTGCGCGATCGTGCAGCAGGAATGCTTGAAAGAGACATCGGAGGAAAGGAAAACACTTTCCTTTCCTCCGATGCCTTTCTAAAATGTCCCACCACCCTCCCAGAGGCCAAAATCTTCTCTTACCTGCTGGACGTGCTGGAAGCAAATGTCTTCCAGCGCGTCCGGTTTCATGTAATGATGTCAGCGTGCGAGGCGCGCTGACGTCATTACGTGATCCAGTGGGGTGGTACGGGGGGAGGTGAAGCGGAAGGTCTTCCCCTTTCATTGTGGGTGGGGGCAGGATGATGGGCGGCCCGCAGGGGGAGCGCCAGCGCTTCCCCCGTGGGTGGGTGCCAGGACGGCCGGGAGCCATCATGAGCACACGCCCACTGTGTCTCAGGACGGCTCCCGGCCGTCCTGAGCACCGAAGGGGTTACGTTTGCATTCTGCATTCCACCTTGGAGTGTAAGCTCTGCTTCTTGACAGTTGCCGCGACCAGCCACATCGAGGTGGAGGGTTTTCCTGTGGGTATATTCGTAATAAAGTACTTGCTCCTCAATTATTCGTCTCCGGAGTACTTTACATGGTGGACACTGGAACTTTGTTGTTCTTCAAGCCAATACACACGACAAGCTGCATCTTTATGCCGATTGTGTGGAGTGATGCGGCTCATCCCCCCTGATTCCCTTACTTCCGGTATTGGTGGTGGTGGTATTATTATTATTATTATATTAATTTCTAAGGTGCACAGCTACCAACAATGGGGTCTCCCGGCGCCGCCGATGACATGGCGAAAAAGGGATCACTGTGGTTAAGATTTATTGGCGAGGGAAGAGCCAGGTCTTCAAGTTCTTTCGGAAGTTATGGAAGCAAGGTTCCAGTTTTAATGACAGAGGTAGTGAATTCCAGAGTTTAGGTGCCATGCACGAGAATGAGCGGCCGCCCATTCTGGACAGCCTAAAACGGGGGATATGAAAGTTGCCCTGAGAAGAGGATCTGAGAGAACGGACAGGAACGTAAGGACGAATGAGAGATTGCAGGTACGCAGGGGCCGTCTGATGTTTAATTTTAAACATTATGCACAGTGTCTTGTATTTGATGCGATTTTCTATACGCAGCCAGTGTAGATCTTGAAGAAAAGGAGAGACGCAGGTCCTCCTGGGAATATTACACAGGAGGCGGGCCGCTGAATTTTGGACTAACTGCAGTTTCCGCAGAATCTCCTGGCTGCCCCCCAAGTATAGTACATTCCCGTAGTCTAGGCGTGATGTAATTAAGGCCTGAACTACAGTGCGCTTGGTGGAGTCCGGGAGCATCCAGAGGATCTACCGTAACCATCTCAAAATGGTAAAACAGGTAGCTGCAACACTGACCACCTGTTGCCGCATCAAGAGTAGATCGTCCATAATAAAGCCGAGGTTCCGCACCTGCTTCACTGGCTGGGGAAGAGGACCCATTGTAGTAGGCCAATGTTGGGGGCCCCAAAGGTGTTTGTTATTACCTAGTATCAGCACCTCCGTTTTCTCACCATTTAATTTCAGAAGATTAGTCTGCATCCACTCCGCCACGTTACCCAGACCAAGCTGAAGCGAGGAGGGGGAACTTTCCTCTCCTGCTGATAGTGAAAATATAATCTGGGTATAATCTGCATATGAGTAAAGAGCTAAGCCAGAGGTCTCCACAATATCCGCCAAAGGACGTATATAGATATTGAAAAGCAGCGGGCTAAGTGAAGACCCCTGGGGAACTCCATATGCAGATGGGCGGATAGAAGATGAGGCAGTTTGTGAAAAGATCTGAAAGGAGCGATTCTGCATAAAGGAGGCCAACCAGGCCAAGACTGAACCCGCTACCCCTGCAGACCTGAGGGCGTTCAATAGGATGGAATGCGACACAGTATCGGACGCGGCACTTAAATCCAGAAGGATAAGAGCCGCCGATTCTCCCCTGTCAAGCAGAGAGCGGAGATTCTCGGTCACTCCTAGTAGCGTGGTCTCGGTGGAAAAATGCGAACGAAAGCCTGATTGAGAGGGATGAAGAAAACCGGACGATTCTATGTACAGCGACAAATGGGTGTTAACATGTCTCTCAAGAATCTTGGAGAACATAGGCAGCAAAGAAATCGGGCGGTAGTTTGAAAGAATTTTGGGGTCCGCTGTAGGCTTTTTAAGAAGAGGGACCACCATAGCCCGCTTCCAGTCCTCAGGGACAGTTGATTCTCGAAGGGAGGCATTTAAGAGGGCCTGAATAATAAGAAGGGAATCAGGGGAGAGCTGACGAAGAATATCCATCGGAACTGGATCCAGAGGGGAACCGGATTTGACCTTGGATAAGCAATCAGATAAAGTTTGTTGATCCAGCCTGGGCCATTTGAGTAACAAAGGGGGGGCAGAGACAGGGACTGGCAGTGATGGTACAGACTGCAAAGAAGAAGATGGAGGCTGAGGTCCCAAAAGGGAACGATAGATAGTTTCTACTTTGGTGGTGAAAAAGTCTGCAATCTCATTGCAGCGAGGCTCGTCGAGCGAAGGTGGAGATGGGGAGGCCTTGGAACCAGCCAGATTTTTGACCATAGCAAAGAGTGCCCGAGGGCGATTAGAAGAGTTATTTATCTCGTCTATTACAAAGATGGATTTTGCTTTCATACAGGCCAGATGATACTGTCCAAGTGCTGCTCTGTAGGTAAGTTTGCAATGAGGGCTGTAGCTCTATCTCCACCTACGTTCCAAATGCTTACACTCAGACTTCATGAGTTTTAACTCATCCGTGAACCATGGTGCCGGGGGGTGATGGCCTAGGCTGCGTTTACGACGCAAAGGCAGATGAAGGTCTATGGCAGAAGACAGCCACAAAGAGACTGCTAGGTTCAAAGGCAAGAGAGGGAGATCAGGGTCTGGGAGAGAGGCAAGTAGAGAGGTATTAAAACCAGGGAGGTCTAATTTTGACCATGCTCTGTAATAGCTGACTGAGTCTGAGCTGTGGAATGGAGCAGATCTCTTAATCTGCAGACTAAAATGGATGGCATAATGGTCAGACCAATCCAAGGGGGTAGACGGGCTGCATGCGTAGTCAAGGGTAGAGAAAATTGGATCCAAAAAGTGCCCTGCCTGGTGAGTCGGGCCATGATTACGTAAGAAAATGTTCAGTGCCTCCAAGTCCGTCAAAACAGCGCTGATTAAATTGTCTTGCGTGTTTTCCAAATGTAGGTTAAGGTCCCCCACAATGGTGAAATTGGCCGACTTTAGAGCGAAAGGGGCAACTAGTTCTGCCAGTGATGATAGCCAACTCGTGGAGTTATTCGGGGGGCGATACATCAGTATACCCGAGAATGTCCACTGGGGAGTGACTGTCAGTTTGAAAAGAGCAGCTTCACACATGGGAAACAAAAGAGCTTCAAGGGTGCATACATAGCTAGATTTAAAGATTACTGCAATACCCCCACCTCTACCAGAGGCTCTATCATACCTCACCACTACATAGCCCGAAGGAAGGGCAATGGCCACATCAGGGCCAGACCCGGAGTGAAGCCAAGTTTCAGTCAAGAACACTGCATCGGGCTGTTCTGAGTGAAGGAGGTCAAATATGTGGGCCTTGTTTTTGGACAGAGATCGGCAATTAATACTGATTAGCTTTATGGTCACATTTCCAGAATCTCTGGGGGTTTTAAGGGACAAATGTTGGGACAGTGGTCTGTTTATTTTAGGTTTCACAAAAAAATTGCATTGAGGACACTTACGATAACAGATGGTAGTCATGTCCATAGGGTTACAGTGTAAGGAGTTGTCATGTAACCGTCGCAGATCAGAGGCAGAATACTTATAAGTCGAGCCGCTATTCATGTACGAAGCGGCGTACTGACTGGCCGCTGGACGCTCCAGGGCGCGGATGGGCGCAGACGGGCTTGCCTCTGGCACGCCTCCGGCGCGCCACCGGCGCGCGCGCTGTGCGCGCGCGCTGCGAGCTGGCATCCGGGTGTTAAAATACGTCCGGTCGTCAGGCCTGGGGGCGTGCCCAATCAGCCAGCAAAGTCCTCCCTCTCTGTTGAAGATCTAAAGACGAGAGGGAGGCAGCGCCACAATAACGTAGCCACAGAAATATGAAGGGTGAGTGTGCCCGAGACCAAATGTACCCGTGAGTAAGTTTAAAATTTTAAAATGCAAGTATGCGGCCAAAGAGGAATGACGAGGCTTCCCACCTCGCTCACATCACACGCTCACTACACACAGCGATCCACTGGTACTTAAACAACATAGTTGAACGGCGGAGCAGCAATAGACAGCAGTGCGCCGGCAGGCACAGTGACACAACTTTTAAAAGTAGCACTTGCAGTTTTTAGTTTGGGGATTTTATGTTGATATTTTTAAATGTTTTGTTCTTGAGGCTTATTTTTAACGGAAGCTCACCTTATTGCACTCGCACTTTCATTGATAACCGATCTCCTGTCCACCACGGCTCTTTATGACGACTGTGTGGAGTGACGTGGCGCCTCCCCCTGATTCCCTTACTTCCGGTATTGGTGATGGTACTTAAACCACATGGTTGCATGGCCGCACCACAGGTGCGCCAAAGGCAAGCCCGTCTGCGCCTGTCGGCGGCCGGATCACTGACAGCGCCAGCTATGCTGCCCAGATGATTAGTGATGAAGTAATCCAATGGTCTAGAACTGACCTTCTATCCCTTAGAGATAAACCTTGTTCTAGACATGACATCAACCTGGCTGTTGAAGCACTGCCAAGCACGTGTACTGGGGCATGCAGGCAAGCACAACCAGAAGGGCTGCAAGCGGGGATTGAGTAAGCATGCTGATGTGATTAGGGCGTGTCTTATCAATTATAGATCTTTGGCCAGACACGCGGAGGATATATGGCTCCTACTTGCGGAGAATGAGTGGGATGTCATGTTCCTGACAGGAACATGGTTGAAAGAAGATGCCTTAGCTGCAGCGGCGTTAGCTATCCCGCCTAGGTTCAAAATATGCTGTGCTAACAGGTAGGGAGCAAAGAGGGGAGGGGGGCAACCATTATTTTATAAGACTCTTGGGAAATAGCATCCCCACCACTACTTAATATGGATATGATTGAAGGGCTCAACTGTGTATCAAGATTAGCCCAATAAGCTCCTTCGCAGAGCTCCTGATTTACAGATCCCCAGACTGTGTGGCAAGTATGCACCTGGAATTGTGCAATTACATTGCCCAGAAATCTTTACTATATTCTAATTGCACTGCACTAGGGGATTTCAGTCTTCATGTGAATGACCTAAGCTGTGCTCAGGCAACACAGGTGGTCTCGTCCCTTTCAGGTGCAAACTTGAGGCAGCACGTGAATCTCCCCACTCATAAGGCAGTAAATACTCTTGACCTTGTGTTCTCTAATATTCCTTCTTTGAAAACGAACTCCCCAAGACACATGGCCTGGACCAACCATTACCTAATTCCTTTCTCATTTAATGTGGAAAAATCCAGTCTGCAAGGGAGCACTCGCTTTTGTCTAAAGAGAAATTGGAAGAAGTTGACCACAGAATTCTCAGGCCCAGTTTTGCAGAACAGCCAACCACCATCAACTAACGACTTAATCGTTGACACACAGCCTTAAATAAATGGATCTCCGATGCGATGTAATCCACTGCTCCAGCTAGAGTCACTAAATCGATGAGGACAACAAAAGCAGGTGCAAACGCCTGGAACGTCAGTGGAGGTTGGATTATAGGACTTCGGCCAAAGTGGCTTATAAGTCTGCACTGAAAGAGCTCCATAAACTAATGAGAAAGGCCAGGAGGGATTACATAGTCAGTAATGCTGATAACGCAGGAAAATACATTTTCAAGGCTGTTAACTCTTTTCTTAAACCACGGGAACTTGAGATTGAGGTACAGCCTTCTCCCTTGCTGTGTATAAGTATTTCTGATTTTTTAGACAGTAAAATTAGTAAAGTCTATAACTCCTTCTCACCAACTGTAATGACCGCTAAATCAGATGTGATAGAAAGTAGAAAACCTGAGTCCTCGCTCTTGGAATTTTCTCCCATTTCTCCACCGGAAGCCATGGCAGAGATACAGAGATGTAAGTCAGGGTCACCGGAAGACCCTTGCCCCCAAAAAATGTGGAAGGAGCTGGCGCACTTTGTTATCCATGTGCAGCCCCATATATGGAACACATCTCTTACCTCGGGCATTTTCCCTGACATTTAGAAGCACGCCACCCTCCTGCCACTTAAGAAGAAACCTAGAGTAGATTCAGGGGAATTGAATAACTATAGACCAATCTCACTGTTACCAGCACCGGCAAAAGTGTTGGAAAAATTGGTGCAACAACAACTGGCGAATTTCATTGAGAGTCACGGTATCCTGCATGATACCCAATTTGGTTTCCGAGCCCGTTTCAGCACCAAGACTGCGCTTCTAGAGGTGGCAGAGTCAGTGAGGATGGCTACAGATTCAGGGGCATCAACTATGCTGGTGCTCCTGCATCTGTCAGCAGCTTTCGGTAGATCATCTGGTGCTGGTGCAGCGTTTGCAGGACATTGGCATTGGGGGTGTAGCCTATGCCTGGCTAAAATCCTTTCTCAAAAATCGCACTTAAAGGGTTTCTTTACAACCCCATCAGTCTGGATCCAAAAATATATGGTGTGGGGTTCCTCAGGGGTCGGCGTTGAGCCCGCTCCTCTTTAATATATACCTGGCCCCATTGTTCTCACTAATTGCCAACTGGAGTGTGAAAGCAATATCATACGCCGACGATACACAGTTGGTGTTTCCTTTTAAAGACCAGTCGGCGGATTCCTTTAAGAATTTCAAAGAATGCCTGAAGGACACCGCTCTCTGGATGAACAACAACAAACTGAAACTCAATGCTGAGAAAACGGAGGTGTTGTTCTTCGGCAAGATCCAGTCGCCTGCAGTGGACCTGTGGTGGCCAATGGAAATGGGCCCACCGCCCGTTCCAGCAGGCACAATAAAAATCCTGAGAGTAAAGTGGGAGGCAGACCTCTCTTTTTCTGAGCAGATACAGCAAGTGACAGCCTCCTGTTTCAGCAAGCTGAGACACTTGCGGAAATTCCTCCATCTGCTGCCTGAGGTTTGCCGCCGGGTAGTAGTCCATGCCACTGTGACATCTAGGCTGGACTATGCTATCGCCCTATACTTGGGCTTGCCAGCGTACCTTATCAAGAGACTTCAGATGGTACAGAATGCGGATGCAAGACTGATTAGATGTCTTCCATTTCGTAATCACATCTCTCCGCATATTAAAGAGCTCCACTGGCTGCCGGTGGCAAAAAGAATTGAGTTTAAGGCCCTAACCTTAGCATTCAGGTCATTCCATGGGAAATGTCCCAGGTACCTGAGACAACGGCTATGCATCTACAAACAGAATCGCGCTTTGAGGTCCAATGCCTAAAATCTGCCTTGTATTCCGCGAATTAGGAAAGCCCGCCGTGGCGGCAGATCTTTTTCGGTGGGGACGTCCAAGTTATGGAACTCCCTGCCGAACAACATTCGTCTGATTGAGTCAGAACCACTATTTAGGAAAGCTGTAAAAACCTGGCTCTTCAGGGCAGCTTAATTTGCTCGCAGGGTTCATGTGTTGTGCGTTCATGGCTGTGCGCCATCTATTGCCTTAGCGCCGGGACACCTCTACGGAGGTAGCTGTTCGCGCTCTACAAATATCGGTATTATTATCTTTGTCCCAGTGCTTTTCCAAAGATCTGCAACTCTGTGGCCATGCATCCTCCGAATCACCAACAACTCAGCCTGCATCCTAGCCTGAGGAATCGCCCTTGAAATGAAGGAGTCAATTACCTGCATCTGCAGGCACCTTGACGCCAACAACCATTTTGTTGATCCTGTTGTCCCATGGACATCGCTCGGCTCAGCTACACAGGTGGTTTGTTGGTTCTCCAGAGGCCTGACCAGTCTTCCTTATACGTGGGGAGACTGTAATCCCTCTCCAGCCAACATGGACTGCCTCCCTGTTCAGCACATCCATTTGTCATCACCAAGACTTGTTGGATATCTTCACCGAAGCTTTTCAAGCTCCAAGAAGCCCCTGCCTCCAGCACTGCACAGCTCCAAGCATGTCATCCTGCTTGCATCCTCTGCATTGTGGCCCTTTGTCTCCTATTTGCTTTTGGGGCTTCCTTGCAAGCTCCTGTGCCTGCTACCAGAAGGTCTTAGAGGAGGCTCCTTTAATTCCTACTGGCTCTCCTCTGTGCTGAGGGAAAGCCCTGACTTACCCATGCTGGGTTAGTTCCACAGACCTTTTTGGTCTGCAACCAAGCATCTTCTCCAGTGAACTGTTGTTTGCATTTGCCAAGGTTTGTTGGTGGTCCTGCTGGCCACTGGCCTTCCTGCACTCGTCGACCGGTGTGGGACAGCTCTTGAAAGGCTCCTACAATGGCACCTGCTCTCCACAGCTGCTGTTTCCTCCACTCCGTGCTACACCAAGAACCTTCAACCAGGGCTGGTATTGTGCTCCTGTACCTCTTGGTCACCTCCAGGGGGTTTGGACTCAGTCTCCTCTGTTTTCAGGTTCATTTTGTCTCGATTCTTCATCCTGGGTCTCCCAGCATGGTTCATGAGACTCTGTAGCTCCTATACTTCCATGACTCTCCATTGGTGTCTGCGGAGGTTTCCAACACCTATTTTCCAGTATACACCGGGCTCCCTGGTGCAGGATTCCCATATTCTGGGTATCCACGGGTGGGATGAGTCTCCAACCTTCCTTGATCCAAGTGGTTCCTTCCGTATCCTCTGGGAAGCGTCCTGGAACTCTAATTTTTCCAACCACGACTTACCCTGTGTTGTCCTAAGGACGTCTGACCCGATGTAACGACCCTGGTGCCTTGGGGTCCCTGGCTACTCACCTTGGGTGGTTTCTTGCTTCCTCTGGGGTCCTCTAACCTTGGGTACAATCTCATTTAGGTAAACATTTTGCACCCCACGATTTTAGTATATGGGTTTGCCCCAGCGGTGGGGGCCTATGTGATTTTCTATGCCACTTACTTATTTTCTAAGTATTTTGTATGTGTAATTGATAGCTTCGGGTAGGAGGTATACCAAGTTAGTGTTTAGTGTTTAGTAATAAAGTATTTTTCTGATGTGGTTCTTTCTTGTGTGAAAAGCTTACTGACCGACTGTAGTGGAAACTGCAACAGCTATACACACCTCCTGGATAAGCCTTGTCTGCTCTCCACAGCTACCCCTTGAGCGCTTTGGTTTTGAGAGACCTAAACACTATCACTAAGGGTTGCCTGGACTCAGTCCACAGTGCCTCACCATAGGTGTACACTATATACTGAGTCAGTCTCCTACATAGGTGGTGCAGCGGTTGGGATAAAGACTTGCATTGCTTCACCACTTTGTCATAAGTAAGGTTTCCATAACCAACAACTACTAACTTTGGTAATTACACAATACTCATAGGTAAGATTGTTTGCTAAACTTTTAGGTAGTGTCAATGTTCTATTATAGCACTTTCTCCAAACCTTTGGAAGTTTAGATTGCTAGAGTAGGTTACACTGCACTACACTAGCACCATAACCACTACGGAGCAATATAGCCAGACTCAGGATCTAGGTACAGTGCACTCAGGTTCCAGGAACTTAGGACTCTGTACAAAGCTAGAGGACTTAAGACAAGTAGTAACCCTAAGAGGTCTTTACTGTTGGAATTACTCCTCCAAGATGACATCCAGAATCCTGGGAGGTCACTGGAGGAGGCATGCCTGGGTGAGGGGGATGAACTTGAAGAGCACGATATATGTAATAACACTTGCTCTGTCAATAGACATGGACAGGAGGAACCGGAAGAGGCTCCCCTTGAGGACCTTACACCTGTAGAGGGGGGTACAGATGGTACTGGAGGAGGTCATGTCAGTAGGTCCACTTTCACTTCCCCGGGTTGGTACGCAGGATGTCTAGGAGAAGGTCTTTCTCTTCCTCATCCTCCCTTTTATCAGCATCGGCTGCTGGATCCACTCACTCTAATTTAGATGAGGCCATCATAGAAAGGGAGAACAATTTGCTCAAGCTTGAGAAGGCCAAACTCAAGCTAAAGTGGGAGCAGTTGCCCCTTGAGAGGGAAATCCTAGAAGTGGAGAAGACAAGGAAAAATGTAGGGAAACAATGGTGGCAGTACTAAAGAGACTGGAGTCAGGGAGGAACACTTTGACTTTAGGAATCTTAAATGGATAGTGTCACCTTTTAAAACTGGGGATGATATCCACAAGTGGATTACGACTATGGAGAGGGCGTGTAACATCTGAAGGTCCCTGTCGGCGGGATGGGCGGAAATGAAAGCTAGGAGGCCGTATAGGTTTCTCAATGGTGAAAGTTGATTTATTTAAAGTACGATGTATATATATGACGAGGAGGTACACTCTCAGGATGACAGGATGGTGGTTCTGCTTCTCGTCGCCGTTGGCTCCTCCCCAGGATGGTTGCTCCCCAGGATGCTCGGAAAGAGAGAGAAAGAGTGGCGGTAAGTTACCAGTCCTTAGGGTTCCACAGTTTTGTTATACCCTTCACCACTGCAAGTGAAGATCGTGCTCAACTGCTATGGTTTTGGGGCAGTGCTGTAAGTGTAGGACGGGGAGTGAGGGAATCAGAGGAACTACAGGGAAGGAACATAAAGGTAGAGGATTTACTCCTCCTCTTTGTGAAATAAAGGGGGGGTGGTTGTTTAACAAAAATAAAACAAAAACGAGCACAACTCCCGTAACTCACGGAAGTATGTTCCGCACTATTCCAAGGACTTTCCCTGTCAAGTACACATGGACTTGCCCCTCCCCTGGTAGACCTCCCTCTTCTGCCCGCTTACCACCTAAGCCGCAACTCTCCTGAGTTATGGCAGTAAACTCGAGTCTCCTGGGGGCGTCCACCAGTCTTCACCAAAAGCCTCCCACTCGTCGTCTGCAACGGCGTCTCCTGAAATGCGATCTCCTACTCGGATTCTCCGTTCTCTCTCAGCCTCTGGGATTCTTCCTGCTTCTTGGCATCTCCCGGTCCTTTGTCTCCTTCCTCTTCCGCAAATCCCCCTCGTCTTGCGAGAGTTTCCTTTTCTCTGTCTCAGCTGGCTCGGATTGGCTATACCCGGAGGCGGACTCCTCGTCATTCTGTAGGGGATAGGGCGTGTGGAAACTTTTAACCCTATGGCTGCCTTCCTGGTTTACCTCTACTGTGTTGTGTGGGATGTCGGGGCTTGTTTTACATTGTCCCAATCCGGGCTCTTCCTGACAGTCCCTCAAAAGCAGTGAGCAGCTATCCCATGGCTCTCCTTTGTAGAGAACGGTAGAGACAAACTCCTGGCAGTAAAGGAAGACGATGCAGGCAACTTTATGGTTTTGAAAGAGGCACTCATTGAAGGGTTAGGAATTACTTGTGACGAATACAGGATCAAGTTCAGGGATACCCAGAAGAGCTTTTCACAAGACTGGGTTGATTTAATAGTCTGTGCAGTTAAGGCTCTAGAAGGCTGGTTACATGGTAGTAATTTACATGACTATGATGGACTGTATAATTTGATCATCAGAGAGCAAATCTTTAATAACTATGTGTCTGAAAACTGCACCAATACCTGGTGGACTCTGATATAACCTCTCCCCACGAATTGGGAAAGAAAGCAGACAAATGGGGTCACACCAGGGTGATCAATAAGTCTCTTGGTGGGGATGACCAGAAAACGAAAGCTAAGTCTAAAACCCAAGAGAAAGATGGGGAGAAATCTAAAGAAAACAAATATACAGGTCCACAAAAATCTTCCTCTTCCACTAGTAACAAACCTCTTTGGTGCTTTGTTTATAAGCAAAAAGGCCATAGGACAAATTACCCTATTTGTCCTAAGAAAAGCACCAATGGTACTACTACTACTCCCTCCAGTGCTCCCAGCAGTAGCACTAGTAGCAGTACTACCCCCTCCCCCCCCCACCACGGTACAGTTGGGTTCATCTTGAGTAACACAGTGAACTCTGGCCTAGGCAGAGAGGTCACTGAGACTGTCCTAATGTCAAAGGGTGACATTGCCCTTGCCACTTTGGCTGCACAACCTCCACCTTCAAGGAAATATGGGTTGCAGTCACTCATAAATGACATTAAAGCAGAAGCTTACAGGGACACAGGTGCCAGTGTCACAATGGTGGCTGAGTGATTTGTACTTGGGAACACTTACAAAGTAACTAATATAGATAACATCACTAAGTGCCACCCCATGGCAGGGGTTAAACTTAGCGTGGAGGGAGGGAATAGGATCACTGGCTCTAATACAGTTGTAGTTTGTTCAAATCTTCCTGTAGAGTTTATAATGGGTAATGATTTGAAGTCTTCAGCCTGGGCTAAAGTGGCGTTACAGGCCCATATAGCAACGCTTGGCCTCCCTGACCACGTTGGTTTGACCACTAAGGCACATGTCCAACAGCAGGAAAACCAGGGAGCAGTGGAACCTGAAATAATGGCCCATCCAGCTCCCTCCATAAACAGGCAGAGAGGATAAAAGGTTATACTCCCCCCAGACTTCAAGTGAGGATCAGCCTCCTCAGGGAGATGATCTAGCCACTTGTGAGGGAACTGTCCCAACAGAGATTCTAAGGGAAGAGGGACCCTCCAAGGAGGAATGGAGTCTTTAGCAGGTATCCAGCTTCTCTCTAGAAGGCGTTAGTCAGCCTGGTGCTGCAGCAGAGGAAGGGGGTATCAGTGGCACACAGAGGATTCACTGGAAAGAGAAACTTCCACCTTCTGAGATTAAGGACCCCAAGCTTGGTAGTACTGGGAAGTTAGGTGACCCTCAGCAATCTGAGGGATCTCTCTTGCTCCTAGAAAATGACATCCCCCTTGTAGAACATGTTGGGCAAAGCAATAGCTGGGACAGGTGACAGAGCTGTTCCACACCTTCACTTGCCTCACATGCCTGAAGACCACAGGAACAACCAGCAGCGGTGATCAGCAGAAGGTTGACCCCCCTAGAGAGAAGTACAGACCAGCCACACAGAGGAGGGCCTCTCCTATGGTCTGTGCCCTGAGAAAGTTGAGGCCACACTTGCTTGGTACTCACTTCCATGCTCAGACAGACCCCAAGCACCTCTTGTGGCATAAACAACTAACAGTAGAAACCCAAAACTTATGAGAAATTCCAATCTCCTACAAGGGAAGGACTTTTTAGTGGAACACAGACCTGGGAGTAACCATGACAACACACTTGGACTTTGCAGATATTTCCATTTAGAAAATGAAGACTCAACTGTGCAAGGAAAGTCTTATTTTCTTTAAATTGGCAGGGGGTTATGTAGGAAAGTAGGATCATCATTATGGAATAGACACCCGCACTTTTTGCCTGATGTCAGTGTGTTTTGACTGTAGTTCACTTGGATCCTGCTAACCAGGACCCCAGTGACTGTGCTCTCTCCTCTAAATTTTCTGGTAAGTACTTTGTTCACCCCACAATTGGCATACTTGGGTACCATTATACGTCACTAGTATATGGTTCTGAGGTACCCAGGGCATTGGTACCCCAGGGGTCTCATATGGGCTCCATCCTGTATTGTGCCAACCATAGGAACCCATGCAAACTGTGTCTGCAGAGCTGCCATTGCAGTCTGCGTAACATGGTGCATGAATCCTTCTCTTCAGATATAGGTTTTAAGTGCAGTGACCGGGATATAAGGGAAAACTTATAAGTCACACCTAAGGGAGGCCCTTCAGTGCAAAGGCAGGGTGCATGGTTCTAAGTGTGTGAGCACCACAGCATGAGAAGAGGTTCCCCTACATACCCCAAACTCCATTGTCTGGGCTTTGTAAGTGTGGGAAAGCCATTATGAGGTATGTACTGGACACTGGCAAGTCGAGATATCGAACTACATACTGGCTGCCCTGAAACCATTCATGTTTGGTATCAAACATGTTGGAATCATGCAACTACATCGATTCCAGTGTTAGTTGCATGATACCATGTACTGGGGGTTCTTTATAGCACCCTCCAATATCGACCTGTGTAGCATTACAGGTCCGGACTACCAGCTCACGCTGCTGCCGACCCTAGATAGTGCAAGACCACTGACCTGGTCAGTTTGACTGCTCTCCCTCTGCACAGCTACACATCTGAGTGCTGTCCCCTGAGCCCTGAATGCTGTATTGCAGGGTGTTCGAGGCCCTCCTCCACGCGCAGGCTCCTGCCTGCAACTCATCCCAGGTGGTCCAGTGGGAGAGCACTCTGCTCTTCTGCTGTTATGCCCCTTGCCTCTCTCCTCTCTGCCCTCATCTTCTCTTTCCTTTTCCTTCTCTTGCCTTCTTCCTCATATCTCTTCTATCTTTTTCTCTTTTCCAGCTCTTGCCTTTTTCCCGTCTCGCTGATCTCTCTTTTTCTTTGTGGCTCTGTGTTTTTCACAGCCGCTGCTGCCCCTGCAGCCTCTCCCACTTTAGTGTGCAATTTTTTTTTTTTTTTTTATTTCTTTATTATTCAGTTCATAGCAAATTACATATATGAATCAATCAATTAAATCATAGAAATATTACGCAATTGCATGTAGTAGCGCCAAGCATAAATCACAAAAAAATAAATAAAAGCGAAAACAATAATAATAGAAAAGCAGCTGCATTTTAAGTCTACATCTCCATATATTGTAACATTGGCTGCCAAATTTTAATCCCTAGTTGTTTCTTCCTCAAAGATCTTATGCGATAGAGGCTGTATTCAAGATTAAACACGTTATAAAACTTAGCACGCACATTTCATATGATGGCGCCTCTGATTGCAACCACATAGATGCAACACATAATCAGGCAACAGCCATAGCTATAAATATAAAATATCGAAAAGGATAGCAAATATGCGTAGGTTCAATATCCTCGCCCACACCTAATAACATAATCTCTCTAGAGATATGGACATCAACCCCGGTAGTTTGCAATAGAAATTCTGAGATGTCAGCTAAGAATTGTTTTAAAGCTATACAATCAAAGAATGTATGTACAATATCAGCTTTCTCCGCCTGGCACCTGAAGCATTTCCCATCGTACATCCCACCCCACTTCATCATCTTAACGGGTGTATAATATAAATTAAACAAAGTTTTATAGTGTTGGGTGCGTAAATTTGCTGTCAATATAACTTTGCTTGCCATATCAACTGATGATCCAGTATTACCAAATCTATCTCTCCACTTCACATCTTTAGCGTGTCCTTACTACCTCCCAGCTGAGCTACCCTCGCCCTGATCCCTACTTAATGGCGGCCAATGCACGGCTGTGCCATTGGCGCGCCACAGGGTGCCAAAGGCAAGCCACTCTGCACCTGTCCCGGACCCGACCACAACCAGCACCACGAACTCTTGTCCTCCGACCTGCCTCTGCTATGACTCCAGCACCCTCCACGCTCACGACCCCAGAAGCAGCAACAACTGCCAGCTCTCGGTGCCAAAAAACACATAAGGCCCTCTCTCCCGTCTACACTGCCACCGCACCTTGAGCCACCTCTGCACCCCAGCAGCAGCCCCCAGCCCTTCCTCACAGAAACCTGGACCAACCCCAACTCCACACCTGAAATTGCCACTGCCATACCCAACGGATGCAAGATCCTGAGGAAGGACCGCCTCAGTAGCTCAGGAGGAGGTATCATTATCGTCCACAAAAACACCCTCCGCATGACAACCACCACTCCGGTGCAGGGACAGAATATCGAGTAAAAAATATCAAATTGTACAAGTATTGTGTGAACAATATCGTGGGTCAGGAAAATCGACAGACAAATTCTCGTGGTCAAGAATATCGATTTTAGGTGAGTAATACCGATTTTAAAAATATAAATTTTTATTAGTTATGTATTTTAGTATATATTTTATGTGTGTGTGATGTATTTTTTTGTATAAGATTTGTTTGTATGTTTATTATATGCGGTAAAATCTGTAGATATAATTTTTTTTTTATTGGAATTTTGCGTTTTTCGTTCTGTATCGGGTTGTGTGTTTATAGGGGAATAGGGTGGGAAGTAATTTAAATATAGAACATTTATAGATTTTTTTAGTAGTTATTATTTTTGTTTTATTTGAATTTTGCATTTTTAGTTCCATAACGGGTTGTGGGTTTATAGGGAAATAGGATGGGAAGTAATTTAATTATATTACATTTATTAAATACATTTTATTTATTAATATTTGTTTAATTGAGATGTTATAGTGTTACATGTGTAAATTAATTTATTATTAATTATTTAATAATTAGTTGTTAATGAATTTTAATTAATTAATTGGCAATTAATTATGGCAATTGTTTAATTAATTCTAGATGTGGGTTGTGGTGTTTATAGGTGAAAATGGTGGGAAGTAATTTTATTTTTAATTGATGAATTAATAATTAGTAATTAATTTAAATTAATTAATTAGTAATTAATGACGGTAATTGTGTAATTAATTTTAGGTGTGTAGTAATTAATGACGGTAATTGTGTAATTAATTTTAGGTGTGTGTTGTGGATATTATAGTGTTAAAAAATGTGTACTAAATGAATGTTTTTTTAAATTAATAATATTTTTGAAATTCATTATTATGTTAATTATGGAAATAAACATAAATAAAAATGTTTAAGTCTTTTTTTATTGGTGTGGTGTTATCTCCACTATGCTTTTCATTCAAAATAACAGACTAACATGTCCACTTCTCAAATTTCATATTTCTCTATACTAATTCACCACTAATACTTTATGGGTTCCAGTGTAGCGTGCTACTCACCTCATCAGGGGTAGCAAGCACTATATAAATGCAAACCTTTTTCCCTCTTCTATACCTCTGCTACCCTTCTCTATCCAAATAACTGAATAACATATCCACCATTCAAATTGCTTTCATATTTCACTATACTAATTTTCATCACAAATCCTTTATGGGTTCCGACGTAGCATGCTACTTGCCAAAAAAGCGCTTAAACACCCCATCAGGGGTAATATGCGCTATATAAATGCAAACCATTTTCCCTCTTCTATCCCTCCGTCATCCTTCTGAGTCCAAATAACTGACTAACCTATCCACCACTCAAATTACTTTCATATTTCACTATACTAATTCAACCTTAATCCTTTATGCCTTCCGGGGTAGCGTGCTACTCGTCGAAAAAGCACTTCGACGCCTCATCAGGGGTAAGAAGCACTATATAAATGCAATTACAATACAATACAATAGGATAGGAAATAAAATAGATACATTTATGTTTTAAATAATTTGTTTGTTTAATATTTGCTCTTTATAAATAAATATTCTTTTAAATGTATTTTTTAATTTATTTTATATAATATTTGTACCTTTTTGTCACATGTAATTAATATTGTAATATGTGTTCTTTTTGGATGATTAATATATATAATCATATATTTTTAAAATATTGTTTATTTATTTTTAAGATTATTTTTTTTTTTCAATTGTTTAAATGTTATTAGTAATTTTTGTTCCTCTGCTATCCAACACTTTCCCTACTGTTGCACTCACTGGAGTGGGAATATTAATTTTTACCCCTCCACTATCCAGCACTTTCCCACTGTTGCACTCATTGGAGTGGGAATAGTAATTTTTACCCCTCCACTATCCAGCACTTTCCCTACTGTTGCACTCACTAGAGTGGGAAATAGTAGTTTTTACCCCTCTGCTATAATAATAATAATAGGCATATTTATATAGCGCATGGTTACACTCGGCCAGTGTGTCCCCGCGCTGCGGTGCAAACTACCCTGATTGCTACACCCTAACCTAGCCAGTCCTGACTATCCTGGGGGGAAGAGATGCGTTTTCAAATTTTTCCTGAAGATGCCCTCCAAGGCCTCCACCCAAAGGCTCAAGGGGAGTTTGTTCCATTGCTGTGCAGCCAAAAAACGAAAAGAACGCCCACCCATCCTTGCTCTCTTAATAGCGGGAACGCACACCAGGCCCGTCCCTCCTGATCTAAGTTGGCGTGTTGGGACATAAGGTGTGAGTAGATCAGACAAATAGGATGGAGCTTTCCCCTGAATAATACGGTGGCAGATGCACAGTGCCTTGAACAAGACTCTCTCTCTTATCGGCAGCCAATGGAGGGAAGCCAGCGCCACCTTCGAGGAGGCCCTCCTCGGGCGCATAAGAACCAGACGAGTCTTTGCATACATTTAGGTGCCGATTCCGATCCTGGAAAAATTTCCCCCGTCCGAATTGAATCTGGACTTTTTTCCGTCCGAATCGTACAAGTAGCGTACAAACTGCCAAGTACGATTCGCATGGGAAAAACTCCATACGAATCACATCCTCAACATTTCCCCACACGTCCTCGGGTCGGAAATTGTGTCCGACACATCCCCGGACGATTTACCGTACGATTCGGAAAAATGAAGTCCGACCGCGCAAGTACGATCACTCCCGTCCTTTCGATTTCACAACTGTATGCAAAAAACACCGTACGGACGAACTCCCACAGCAAGCATGGAGACACGTGCCCGCATAAGCGCCGAACACCCCACCACTGACCCCGCATGTACGTGCAAAATGCCCCCCCGCTGCGGATGTACGCGCCGAACCCCCACCCGTGTATGTACGGACCGTACCCGCACCCCACCCGTGTATGTACGGACCGTACCCCCACCCCACCCGTGTATGTACGGACCGTACCCCCACCCCACCCGTGTATGTACGGACCGTACCCCCACCCCACCCGTGTATGTACGGACCGTACCCCCACCCCACCCGTGTATGTACGGACCGAACCCCCACCCGTGTATGAATGGAGCGTACCAACACCCCACCCGTGTATGTACGGACCGTACCTCCACCCCACCCATGTATGTACGGACCGTACCCCCACCCCACCCGTGTATGTACGGACCGAACCCCCACCCGTGTATGTACGGACCGTACCCCCACCCCACCAGTGTATGTACGGACCGTACCCCCACCCCACCCGTGTATGTACGGACCGTACCCCCACCCCACCAGTGTATGTACGGACTGTACCCCCACCCCACCCGTGTATGTACGGACCATACCCCCACCCCACCCGTGTATGTACAGACCGAACCCCCACCCGTGTATGAATGGAGCATACCAACACCCCACCCGTGTATGTACGGACCGTACCCCCACCCCACCCGTGTATGTACGGACCGCACCCCCACCCCACGGACCGTACCCCCACCCCACCCGTGTATGTACGGACCGTACCCCCACCCCACCCGTGTATGTACAGACCGAACCCCCAACCGTCTATGAATGGAGTGTACCAACACCCCACCCGTGTATGTACGGACCGTACCCCCACCCCACCAGTGTATGTATGGACCGTACCCCCACCCCACCAGTGTATGTACGGACCGTACCCCCACCCCACCAGTGTATGTACGGACCGTACCCCCACCCGTGTATGTATGGACCCTACACCCAGCCCCCCTTGTATGTACCGTGCGAAACACCACCACCGATGGACGGTGCGGACCAACACCCTGCCCGTGTTCGTACGCACCCTACCCCAGGCCCACACACCAGCACCCTCACCCAACATCGGGCATGTACAAGTCGTACTAAGCCATAGCAAAGGACAGCACTGTACAACAACATGGCCCATGTACGCACCGTACAGAGGCTAAAAACACTCCTACTGAACCAGAACTAACCAAAAAAACACAAGGACGGTCAATCCGAGGCACACAACACCACAAAACATATCCATCAAGGCCAAATACATCCTATACACTGACCTGTAACTGACAAACAGATAAACAGAGGCCCAAACCACTACCACTCCTTATAACACACCCACCCAAAGTTCAAACACAGCCACAACCACAAATGGACCAATAAAAAGGCCCAACACACACAAACCATGATCCTTTGCAACAGATCCACTGCTGTTAGACCCCAGAGACAACGCACTGCACCATACTTCAACCATCAATCCACCTTACACTTGCACTCCTTCACACAATCACCATCACAAACACACCCTCATCACATTCACACACACACACCTGCACACCCACAACCATCCACACCCACACCCATCCACACCCCCACCCCCACAACCATCCACACCCACACCCCACACCATGCCCACCAACAAGAATCCAAAGTTCACAAAGGACGAGCTGGAGTCCCTTGTCGACAAAATCATCAGAGTCGAGCCACAGCTCTTTGGAACATTGGTCAGACAGACCAGCATATCAGAAAAAACTGCCATGTGGGAGAGGATAGTCAATTCCGTGAATGCTGTTGGGGCCACCAGAAGGACCAGGCATGAGTGCCAAGCCAGGTGGTACGATCTGCGGAGGACGGTCCGCCGCAAAATGACGGACGAGCACAACCAGGCCAACATCACTGGAGGAGGGCCGGCCCGCAGACCGGTACACTACCATCCCTGGGAGGAGAAGGTGATGGCCACGCTGGAGCCGTTGGCAGTAGATGGACTAGAAGGAGTCCGAGAGCCTGGTGAGTACACAAACAACTCACCTCACATGGGGGGAACGCCATATGCAACCCAAATACCAATCATACACGCAACCCCCCCAAAGCCAGCACCGGACACAACCACACTCCAAAAACACACACATGCCACTAGCGCCTCCATGCCCCATGCCTCAAGCAAGGCCATGCCAAGTCACAGGCCACACAAAACACCAACACAAGACAGGATGTCCCCGATGCCGGGAGGGTGGGCCTCAAAACTAACATAGAGCAACTCTGAAGCACACAACAATGCCCTCAGCCCATATGGCTTAGGGCACAGCCATACCAACAGTGTGACCCCACACAGTACTGTTTTGCCTGCTAATGGTGGCCGCGTTGCAGGACGACATGGGTATGAAGGCACAATTTGCACATAACAGCAGCCAATGAAGACGCAGCACACTGAAAGAGTGTCAGCACACACCGCCACACCAGCAGCGCAGACTCAGACACTCCGCCCAATGGGTGCCCGCAGAGAAGAAACAAACCCACATGAACAAGCCAATGGCCTTTGCAAGACCTGCAAACTGTGTGTGCCCAGGAAGCTGGGCTGAGGTGACAGAGGGTAACACACAGAGGGAGGAAGAGGGGCAGAGAGAGGGACAGAGACAGAGGTGGACACAGGGAGACAGACAGAGGGAGGGAGGAGGCTGACAGAGGGAGGGAGAAAGGGAGACGGACAGAGGGAGGAGGCTGATAGAGGGAGGGAAAAAGGGAGACGGACAGAGGGAGGAGGCTGACAGAGGGAGGGAGAAAGGGAGACGGACAGAGGGAGGAGGCTGACACCCTTGGGTGGTGTGGCCATGTCCGCTCGTCAGCAGGTGGACTGTGTGCATGTAGACAAGGTTTGGCAGTGCCTTAACCCCCCCTTCAACCTTTGATAAACACTAGGCCATGTGTCAATCTGTGCACGAGTAAATCCGTGCTGCAGGCACAAAAAGAACCTTACACCCAGTATACCTACCCACTGTGTTCGTCAGAACCCTGTCACAAATTGTTAAGTTACCTACCTGCATTCTCAAATAGCATGGAAAGAACACCATTTGGCCACGTACAGTGCAACACGTAAGGCGGCTCTGCATGGCTTGCTACGCCCGCTCACTACACTGCTGACTGCGTTCCCAAAATATGCATCAACTAAGATTGTGTCACACATAGGTAAAGTGTCGAAAGCTGTGGCCAAGGGACATACCCATGCACAAGTGCACTGTGTGAGGAATGCTAGCCAAATCCAACCACCCAGAGGAACTGTGCCAAATCAAAATAGAATGAAACATGGATGTCGCATGTAACACAATTAACACTGTCACTCTCACACACAGGTCAACGTCATCGATCTCCCCCCAACACTGGGGGGGAAGACTCACAGGACCAGGCTCTGCGTGAAGAGGACCCCACCGGCAGCGATGACCCTCACCACTCCGTGGATGACCCAGACCAACCTGGCCCCTCTGGTGTCCAACCACCTGCAGCACCTGCGTCAGGTACAACTGTGCCAACCACCACCCCCATTCCTGCCACATCCCAGGAGACACCCAGGAGCCCTGCCCGCACACAACAACGCAGCCAGTCTGTCCAGGAGGGGCAAGGTTCTCCGGGCACCCAGGAGGAGGCAGGCGACACCGCAAATGCCATCCCTCAGGGGTCCCGGAGACCCGATGTGCCCACAATGGTAGGCCAGGCGCAAGTGGGCAGGGGTGGTGGGAGTGGAGGACAGCGGAGGCCCGAACCTGCCCAGTTGGCTCAGGACCCGGCTATGGCACACGTCAGAACCATCCTGGACGCATACCGGCGTGACTACAGAGGCATCGCCCAGGTTGTGGAGACCCTCAATGAGATGAAGGCCCTGCAGGTTGAGCATCATGCCAGGATGGAGGCAAGACATGCAGAGCACTTGGCGGTGCACAGGGACGTGAGCCAATCCCTCCGTCAGATCACCCAAAGCCTGGCAAACCCTCCCTGTGCTACCAGGCGTAGAGCAGCACCAGACCCAGGGAGGGAGGAGGAGGAGGATACATCTGACGGAGCGTCCCTTGCACCGTCAAGCCAGGCGTCTGAGGGTCCCCGCAGGAAGGTGGGTCGTCCAGGCAAAAGACCTTGAGAGTCAGCAGAACATCACCATCTCCCAGGTCACCTGGCCTGGCACCTGGCCCTATGGCCCAACAGCAGCACAGCAGCAAAGGACATTCTCTGCCACATCGCCTTGCTGGTCACTGTCTGACCAATGTTGACAAAGACTGTGGCA
The DNA here is from genome assembly GCF_964204655.1 of Triturus cristatus. Taxonomy (NCBI): domain Eukaryota; kingdom Metazoa; phylum Chordata; class Amphibia; order Caudata; family Salamandridae; genus Triturus; species Triturus cristatus. Next base: position 576,094,118 of record NC_140583.1, on the reverse strand, counting down.
CAGACTCTGATGACTGTCAATGGCAAGGACACCAACTCCCCCTGTGAACTTTGGATTCTACACTTCCGCCAAGCACCTCTTGTCACCCCCCCAAACACGTACCCCAGCACTAATAAAATTCATCACAATCACAAGATGATGCCGTCATTTTGCATTATTCCACTACATGTGTGTGTTGTAAAGTCAAACCATGCCTGATTTCTGAATTAACTCCGAACCACCATACCCTGGGGTCTGAGTCTGGCACAGGACACACATGGGTCACCACGTACCATCCAAGTCAGACATGGAGCACCATACTCACCCGTCATGGGCCCAACCAGCTGAGGGGGTGACGGCACAACTGTGCCCACAGACCTATTTAGAAGAGCAACAGTCATGCGCAGAGGTCAGGGATCATGTGGAGTGTCCTGGGGTGGGAGTCCCAGGTATGTGTAGACACGTCGCAGAACCTTGTCCTGCATGCTTGAGTCAGGTGGATGTGGAGAATGGTGGGCCAGCCAAGGTTGGATGCATGGAGATGGCACAATTGGGTGTTGGATCACAGTGCCACAAGGTTGTGTTGTGGGTGTGGGCTGCATCCTGAGGGTGTGCGTGGATTGAGAAGGTCATCCTGCAGCTGGCAGTGATCCACTCCCCCCATCTCTGTTGGACGTTGACGTGGCCTGGTCGCCGGATGTAGTAGCAGAGCTGTGCAGATGCACCCTGGATGTGGACAAGTATCATGGGATTTCTAACGCACATGTCCGTAGAGTGCAGGGTAGGAGTAGAGACAGATGTCATAGTTGACCTGGGGGATGGTCTCCCTCTTGCCTTGAGGTGGATGGAATTGGGGATCTTGTGCATAATGCAGAGTGTGCTGCCGCATGAGGCACAGATGCTGCTGATCAGCATAGCACATGTCAGCAAGCAATCCATGCTGGACACCAGCTCGTTTGCGTGGACACTGGGTGCCCTTGCAGCAGGGCCTGCAGCAGCATGCGCCATGTCAAGGAAACAATGCCACAAGTAGCACACAAAGACAAGGATCTCAGGAAGGAACCATGCAAAAGGTGTATGTCAAGGAAGGAATGTCTGGTTCAACATGGCACACACACACACAATGGATTCACATGCGGCACAGTGGCCGTCGTGGAGACTGACATGCCACAAAACCTACACAGCCATGGACATCATGCACAATACAGAATCTAATCCCTGACAAACAGCTTGCATCTTGCTACTCTACACATAGACTCATATGCACCATCTCTGAGAACAATGCCAGACATGCCGCATGCACAGTGGCAACAGACCACCATTGACAGAGATGAGGCACCTTGGAGGCAGAGGGACACCTTTATTACTCATGTGTGTCGGAATGCTAATGCAACTCTGTCAACACATACACAGGTCATGTGGATGAACACGTGGGACCAACACTGGCACCCCCCTTAGCACCACAGATGCTGGAAATCCATGGCACTGGCACACAAGTGACGGGTTACAGCTAAACACCCCCTGCTGCTCACGGAGAGCCTGCTATACACCATTGAGCCCCTAATGGGGAATTCACACACCATGTCAACCCGGTGCAACCCGTATGTTTCCGAGGCCAGTGTTACACACATTGATGGCTCCATCACAATCCCATTACAGATGACTGTCACCAAGTCTGACCATCAATTCAGGTGAATTCTGCTCCAGGTCATGTGCCCCATGGTGATTCTACATGTATGCAAAGTAACCAAACATGAACAGGAGCAGTGCACACACATTCAAAACAAATACCACTACCAAAAAGCCGTGCTGCATCCCTTACCCGAATGAGATTTTCAAACTTGTCCGTGCATGTAACGCTGATTCAGCACATGTTGCTGTGTTCATGAGGAATAGCAGGAGCACAACAATGCCACCAGCAGACAGCATGCGCAAGTACCTGTGGATGGGAGACACACCAGAAGTCAGCCAAAAGAAGTACATCCGCATGCATGTGCATGTACTCGACACGTATTAGGTTGTCAACATGCTAGGTGACAATGATGACTCTGGAAAAACATTCTTCTATTGCACCATCACTCGAGTGACACATCCAAACACACCTCAGACTCACTTGGAAGACATGCAGATGGACCCACACATTGCAACACATGCCACACACAGCCCAATGCGTGCACACTCAGACACTGGAACTCACCACTAAGCAAAGAAGTCGCGTATGAGCCGACTCCGCATGTCCTCTACCGCCTCCTCCTCCTCCACATCACTTGCCTCGTGCCCAAGCCCTTCATTCTCCACGGGTGGATGGTCCTGCTCATCTGGATCCAGGATGAGTGGCACAGCTTTCTCCACTGCCATGTTGTGCAGCATGCAGCACACGAGGAATATCTTGCAGACCTTCACCGGTGCATATGGGAGTGCGCCACCGGTCTTGTGGAGGCAACGGAATCGGCTCTTCAGGAGGCCAAACGTCCTCTCTATCACTCGCCTGGTCCGCCCATGGGCGTTGTTGTAGCAGTGATCGGCAGCCGTGCTGGGGTTGCAGAGAGGCGTGATCAGCCATGGCATGTTGGGATAGCCAGCGTCCCCTACATGGAAACATCATGGACAAGAGTGGGTCAGGAGAAGCAGTAAGACAGGAAGATGACGTTAAATACAGGACTGCCAGAGTATACACACCAACAATACATGCTCGTCCGTTGCGCAGCTGCAGCATCTTTTCAGGCACCCTGCTACGCCTCATGATGTACGCATCGTGTGCTGATCCTAGAAAACGAGCACAGACATGTGAAATCACCATGTTGGCAAGACACACCGCAAGGGCATTAATGGAGTGGTAATGCTTGCGGTTACGGAAGGCTACCTCCTGTGCCTGTGGTGGTACCAAAGCCACATGTGTTCCATCTATGGACCCAATGACATGGGGCATCCCTCCCAGGGCATAGAACTCACGCTTGACAGCTGTCAACTGCTCAGGAGTTGGGAATTTTATGAACTCATCAAGGTGCTCCAACATGGCCTCTAAAAAATCATGCAGAACACGGCTTAACATGGTTTGGGACATCCCACCGACATGGGCAATGGTATGTTGAAAGGTACCCGTGGCCAAGAAATGTAGGGCTGCCATCACCTTCATCTTGGGTGTCAGTGCACCAGGATACCTGTGTAGCGGTTGGAGGTGTGCTGCCAGCCGTGTCGTCAAGTCCTCAATCAAACGTTGGGGGAAGCGGTAGTGGCGTATACAGTCATTTTCCCGCATGTCAGCCAAGTCCGGAATTGCTCGAGGGAGAGGCGGAGCCCTGCAGTGAATTAGAAGGGACAACGAAGAGTGAGTACAGTACACCACTAATGTCAATGTACTGAGCACATGGTCAACAGGCAATACACATATGCTACATACAGAGTCAGGTCTGTGCAATATGCCCTGGTCACGTATGCCAGCCATGTGACACTCCTACCAAGAGACAGCTCCAAACGTTTATTCTCAACCTCATAATGCCATGCCATGAAACTAGCTGTGGGACAGTGTAAGTGAGCATGCAGACGCATTACAGGAGTTACAGACAACCAAATATGTGCAGAGGAAGGATGTTTATTGTACAGACAGGTTGCGGAACACTAGAGGCACAGGTCACATGTAATAGAAAAAGGACAGACCACACACCTTGCCATGAAGGATTACATTTCAAGAATGATCCCACATACATTGAGAGTATGCAGATATGTCCTTGTTTTGAAACTCCGTGTCGATTCATACACACACACCTTACGTCGGATTCCACATGTGGCCTGGTATGCGTAACACTGTGCCATGGCCATCTACACACAGACACATGTTGGTTGCAGCAACTGCAGATGCATTTGACCAAACACCTACTGCACGCTAATGGGAACACACGACACATACATGACATAGTCACATCGTGCAACACGGGTAGTCACATGTCAGGTGTGAAAACCCCTGTAGCTGGCATCAGGGGATAGTTGCGTGTGTTGTTGACTGTGCCATGGCAGTGACGCTTTTCACAAGTGTTCTGTACTACATGCACACATGTCAAAGGAGTGAAGGGGATGTCTGGCACATAGTCCACCATCACACATGACATCTGTACACATCTCATCATACATCTATTGCCTTCACAACTCAGGAGTAATGTGCCACATTACAGCCTGACACACCTGTGCCCCACACATGTAGTACTGCACAGACAATGCCTTGATGTCAAGCCTTGGACAAGTATGTCAGCTCTATTCCTTTCTGTGTGCTGCCTGTCACCACTGTCAGGTGTGAAATGCACCGTACATGCGCTCTGAGGGCGTGTGTACGTTCCCCATCACTATGGGAGTGCTGCCGTAGGCCTACCCAGAGTGAAACAGCCCGTACACGCGTGTGTACGGGGCGTATCACTATGGGTATGCATACGCGAGCAAAGCCATAGTGAAACGGCCCATACACGCGTGTGTACGGGGCGTATCACTATGGGTACGCATACGCGAACAAAGCCATAGTGATACGCCCCGTACATGCGCGTGTACGGGCCGTTTCTATGCATTTGGGGTGCCCTAGGGCCCTGGAACTCACCGTACCTGTGTGTGAATGTCCAAATTACATAGGGGACACATGAGGGACAAGTATAAAGCCCTACATGCATGCTGGTTGTCATGGAGACCGAGTTTAAAGTTTGATTTTTTTTTCATCAGGTGCCCAGCTAAAGTCGGTTTGAAAGAATCTACTTTGTTGCAAAGTGGTTGTTGAGTTGACATCATGCTAAAAAAAAAAAAAGCAAAGCCACTGACTGTGGTAGGTTTAAAGGGATTGGAGGAAACATAGGATGCAAATGTGAGTGACCAATCACTCTGTACTCCTGTGAATGAAACAGGGCAGCAAGGTAGATATAAGGCAGCCAGGTCCCATGAGAGAGCACTTGCCTGCACATCCTTTGATTCAACTACACTGCTGCTGCTCGTGAATCCTCTGGCACCATGTCCAGGTCTGTGGAGAGGGCCCAGCCTTTCACCCAGGAGGAGAACCAAGCCCTGCTGGATGTGATCCTCCCACAGTACCCCATGCTGTATGGTCGACCAGGGGTTCAGGTGAGTGCTGAGTCCACTAGCAAAGACTGTGCCCCTTTTTTGTGACTGTGACTTCTGCCATTGTGTCCAGGTGTAACACACATGCAATGTACTGTAGGGTGGGTCCCGGGTGGGGGAATGCCTAATGTCTCCCAGCCAGAGCATGCTGTGGTGCATGTCTGCTCTCCTCACTTGCATTGTGTGTACTGTGACAATCACTGCATGTGGCATTACACATTCTGCCTGTCTAATCCTCCTGGGAATGTTGTTACTACAGTCGTTATGTGAATCTGTGGTCCCCCCAGTGTGACAGGTGGCAGTACCCACAGATGTGTATTTGTTTAGGGTACATGTGCTGAGAGTGTATGTTAGAAGGTGACCTCAGAGGAGCCCGGAGGGGGCCCTGACTATCCTGAGACCAACCCTCGAGGTATCGTAGCCGGGCACTGGCGGGGGATTCCTCAGGGGAGGAATCTCGTACTCTCGGCACCCCACGACAAAGAGAAGCCACACCGTGAGTTCTTAAGAACAAATCTTTATCAAATCGGAGTCGTAGGATCTTTATGATCAGCAAGGCAAGTATATACAAGTAGAGCACGGGCTCACAGAGTCTCGGGGGGTAGGAGGTAGCGGGACAGTCTGTGGGTATATGGATCAAATGCAGGGGCGTACCCGGCGCGCAGCTCACAATCCTCGAGCTGGGGGATACGCTTGTCGTCGTCGGGGTCCGGCGGGACCAGGAGAGTCTGTGGGAGCCGCGAGTCACTCAGCCGGGCTCAAGTACAAGTTCGGAGGTCTTACGATCTTCAGGGAGCCGCGAGTCACTCAGCAGGGCTCAAGCACAAGTTCGGAGGTCTTACAATCTTCGGGGAGCTGCGAGTCACTCAGCAGGGCTCAAGCACACGTTCGGAGGTCTTACGATCTTCAGGGAGCCGCGAGTCACTCAGCAGGGCTCAAGCACATGTTCGGAGGTCTTACGATCTTCAGGGAGCCGCGAGTCACTCAGCAGGGCTCAAGCACAAGTTCGGAGTGTAGGAGAGTAGGGTCTGCTTTCTATGTTCACCCCCACTTTTTGCTTTTGCTTTACTGGTTTTCGACTTAGATGTGGCTGTGGGCCTGCTAATCAGACCCACAGCCCTGCTGTTCTCTCTCTAAATTAATACTATGTACTTTAGGTGCATAACCCATTTGGATAGGATCACCTTATTGGCCCCTGTACAGTGTACCTTAGGTACCCAGGGCATAGGTGTACCCTAGGCCTACCAGGGGCTGCAGCATGTATTATGCCACCCCTGGCCTGGCCTTCCATTATGACACAACTGGCTGATCACTCAGCTGGGGCAAGGTCGTGTAACCACCCCTTGCTTAGGCGTAGTATTCCTATACCTAACTTACATATAGACACATGTGTACCTCTCAGCCACTCCTATGGCAGGCCTTAACAATCCTGGAGTAAGAGTGCTTGGTAACATGTGAGATGGTGCTCTAGCATGAGCTGAGCCTGTCTGCAGCTTTCGGAACCATGTCCTTATAGCTGTTCTATGATATAGCCTACCATATACTCTTAAACTGCCTTATAATCTTAAACGGTTATGGTAACTATGGTTTGGCTTTATCAGAACATGTCGTGTAAGGTGTCTAACACTTTGGAATAATACCCCCATCCCATTTCTGGGGATGAGGATATTATCCCTCCCTTCTAGAGGGAGAAGACATGTTGTAACCTACTTACCCGGTTAAAGTTAACCAGAGACCCAGCATCACAAAATGGATGCTGCTGCCACAGACACGAGTCTGACCTCCTGCTGCTGGGAGTGATCCCGGCAAGGGAGGCTTGGACAATAGGTTTCCTGCCTTGGGAGGTGCGAGAACCACCCCAGACAGGCCTTAGTGTATTGGGGCAGGGAGGGATGAATAGAATGAGACATGCCTGGGGCACACAAGGTGTCCCGTGCATAGTCCAGTTCAAACCGGTGCTGGGGCACTCCAGCCCCAGTCCTGGCGCGAAACTGGACAAAGGGAAGGGGGTGTAACCACCCCCCTCCCAGGTCCCACCCATAAGGCGTGACCTAGCAGGTATCCCAGCCCCCCAGATTAGTATAAGAGTGGGAGTTGGGCCTCAAGACTTTAGATTATCCTGAACCTGCAACTTGAACAGAAACTCTGGACCTTCGACATTCGACGAAAGAAGAAGACTGAAGAATCTCCCTTGTGGCCAAGGAGTGGCTACCCTGTGCAAACAGGCACCATCAAGAGACTACCCTTTGCTTTGCTAAAGTTCTACGAGGGACCGACTGCAGAGCCTGACCAGAGCCTTGACTTCCAGACTTCTCCGACCCTGATCCACATCTACAGCCGTGCTGAGATCCGTGGAGGCGACGAGAGACGTGGGACCGGCTACCTGGGAAAAGTGGCTAGTATCTTCAAGCGCAGCTTCTGAGGCACCCTCGAAGTTGTGCACCGGGGATTGAGAAGCCCCAACCCCAAGCACCATCTGCACCGAAGATCAGCCCCCCACACTCCACGAGTCCTGCGTGGGGCCCTTCTGCATTTTCCTGCTTGCCGCGTCTGTCCGGTTGCTTGCCCGCTGGCTAGTGGCCTTTGAGACGACGCACCCTGAAATCTTCAGCACTGGTTTGGCTCCTCCAGACTGGCTCCCGCTTCTTTGAAAAAGAGAAGCACCCCAGACCTTCCTGGTCTGCACCAGAAGCAAGTCCTCCGTTCTTCGTGGGTTCCGCTTGCCAAGGCTTGGTGAGTCCTAGTCCAACCTTGATGCCGCCGACAGCAAGAGCCTTTGTGGGACAGCTCGCCTCCTGGTCCTGGTCGTCCTCGACGTTCCCTGGTCCTCGTAGCTGCAGCGACAAGCTTCACCTTCACCTGCAATCTTCACGACATCACCTGGTTCCTTCCTGGTTCCACGTGGTCACTGGCTAGTGACCTTGACTCTGTCCCCTCTGCTTGCAGGTATCCTTTCTTCCTGATCCCAGCCTTGGGATCCACCGGACACTCTTCACTGACTGCCTGTCAGCATCTTTCTTCAGGCATCCATAGGAGTCGACGACGAACCCCGACGCAACTTCACACCTATGCACCCGCAGCCTGTGGGCTAGGTAACTTGGGTACTCCGGTGCTCATCAGGGTAGTGACTATCCTAGTGTCTAGTTTTCCAGTCTCGACTTCCTAGCTACTCCGGAAGTGTCCTAAATCTATTTAATTCAAAACTGTACTATTTCTATCGACTATACGCATTACGCGTGAGTGTTTCCGCTCTGCACCTGAATCCCGTGGGCCTCCCACTTCCTAACCTTTGGTAGTATAGTGTAGCCCCAGCGATTCCCTAGGCCTAGGCCTATCCTATTTCCGTGACAGTGGTCCTTATACCACTTACTTAGTATATGGTTTGCGTGGCCCCTAGGGCCTAACTGTATTACTTACCTGTGTGACTTAATGTATGCTTAAATAAGACTGTGTTGTACTTACCTCTAATCTCATAAAGAGTGCTGAGGGTTTGACTAGAATAAATACACTTTATTTTATATATATATATCTGTTGTGGTGTCCTTTCATTTGGTATTCAAGGGATTATATATGGTATCACAGCTGGCTTCACATGCCATTCAGAGTTTAGCCTAAGACTGCTCTTGTCCATGCTACCACTAGGATAGCTGGTCTATAAGGTTGACTTTACAACCAATCACCATAAGGGTTGTTTGGACTGATATAAGGTGTACACTAGACCTAGTGACATCATACATCAGGCCAACTTCTCACATTGGTGAGCAGCGGTTGGGATCTGAGCTTGCTGTTGTAATACCATTGTAATCTTGAGATACTAAATTGAAAGATCACACAGCTATTGTTTAGGTACATATAACATAGATTATAATACTTAAGTCCTACTGGACTTAGTGGTTGTAGGTTGAAGGGAGTAACACACCCTGACTACAACTACTAGAGAGGTTTAGTAGATACAACTAGTGTAGGTAGGTGCACACACCACACCCTCACTAGAATCATGTCCCTGAATGGAGATCACACTGATGCTCCCTCAGGAGAGGAGAATCCTAGACAGGTTCCCTCTAGATATGATGCATTCACTTTCCAGGAGATGAGACAACTGTGTACCTCCAGGAGATTAAAACAGGGTTCCAACCCTACCCTTAGACAGCTAGTGGAGCTTCTGGAGGCCTACGATGCTGAAAGAGCTGCCAAGGATGGTGCCATAGCTGTAGATAAGGGTCTACCCACCACAGAGGAGTCAGATGGGGCTTCAGATGAAGAGGTAGACAGCCAGGGCCAAGTAGGAAGACTTAGCCAGGCTAACCTAAGTTGACATGGGAGTTTGCATGGGGTCCCCTCATACAGACCCCCAAGTGGGCTTAACCAGAGAAGCAGGAGGGACAGATCCCCTTCAAGGGAATCCATCCACTCCCATGTCTCTAGCATCTCTAGTGTTTCCTCTCACAGGGGAATGACTTCCCCTGAGAGAAAGGAGCATGAAGCCAGAATGAGGGAAGCTAATCTGAGGATTCAGAGGGAAGAACTTGCCCTTGCCAAAGAGAAGCTTGCTCTGGCTAGAGAACAAAAGTTAAGTGGGTCAGAACCCACTGGTGGCAGCAATATCCCTAAGGATAGAGACAGGCACTATGATAATAGAAACCTGAGCAAGATTGTCCCTCCCTACAAGTGTGGGGATGACATCCACAAATGGATAACTGCTTTGGAGAGAGCTTGCAAAGTACAGCAGGTACCCCAAAGTCAGTGGGCAGCTATCTTGTGGCTCTCCTTCTCTGAGAAAGGCAGAGACAAGCTCCTCACAGTTAGTGATGAGGATGCAGATAATTACACTGTCCTGAAGAGTGCTCTAATTGATGGGTTTGGCCTAACCACTGAACAATACAGGTTGTTGTTCAGGGATACCCAGAAGACACAGACTCAGGACTGGACTGACTTTGTAGATTGTGCCACTAAGGCTCTGGAAGGCTGGCTAGTGGGAAGTAAGGTTAAGGACTATACAGGATTGTATAATTTGATCATGAGAGAGCAAATCCTTAACAACTGTCAAAACCAGCTACTGCATCAACACCTGATTGATTCTGATCTGACTTCTCCCCAAGAATTGGGAAAGAAGGCAGATAGATGGGTCAGGACTAGAGTTAAGCAGAAAAACCAGAACCAGGGCGGTGATCAGAAAAAGGCAGACCAGAAGGGTAATGATCAGAAACAAAAAGACCAGAAGTCTTCACCAGGCCCCCAAAAGGCTCAGGGGGAAGGTGGTCCCAAAAAGGATAAAAAGAAAGATGGCCAAAAGAAACCATGGTGCAACTATTGTAAGTCCAACTCACATTGGTTTAGTGAGTGCACCAAAAAGGATAAGCCCCCAGCCACCATTGCCCCTAAGGCAACTGTACCCCCTAGTCCAGCTGTAAGTGGTGGTTCCCAGCAAAAGGGTGTAGTAGGGTTAACCCTGGGAACTGAGGAGGATTCTGGCCTAGTCAGAATACCTACTCAGGCTGTTCTGATCTGTGATGGGGACTTAGCTTTGTCCTCTACTGTAGGCCCCAGTAACCTGGGCAAGTACAGACAGACTCCTTTTATCAACCAAAGAATGGCTCAGGCCTACAGGGACACTGGGGCTAGTGTCACAATGGTGACACCTGCCTTTGTGGACCCTGGACAGATCATACTAGGTGAGAATTACCTAGTGACCAACGCTAGCAATGCCACTACCTCCCATAGTGTGGCTATTGTTAACTTCTCCTGGGGAGGGGTAACTGGCCTCAAGAAAGTTGTTGTTAGTTCAGACCTTCCTGTAGAGTGTTTACTGGGCAATGATCTTGAAACTTCAGTTTGGTCTGAAGTGGAGTATAGGACCCATGCAGAAATGCTGGGGATAGATGCACATGTCCTTGCTGTGACCAGGTCACAGGCCAAAAAGTGCACCACTGAACAAGTGCTGGATCCTGAAACTATGGACCAGTCACAACCCAAGAGAAAGAGCAGTAGGATTAAGGCTGTGCCTTCCCCCCTGCCTCAGGTGGTGGATCAGCCCTCCCAGGAGGATGATTCTGAGAGCCCTGAAGGAACTGTCCTAGAAGAACTTGAACCTGATCAGGTTGAGTTTCTTGGGACAGGGGGACCTTCAAGGGCAGATCTGAGGCAGGCTCAATTAGACTGCCCCTCTCTTGAACCCCTCAGACAGCTGGCTGCTGCTGAGGCTGCAGGGAATGCTCAAGGTACCCATAGAGTGTATTGGGATGAAGGGCTACTGTATTCAGAGGCTAGAGACCCCAAGCCTGGTGCATCCAGGAGGTTGGTCATACCACTGAAGTTCAGAGGCTTCCTTCTTACCTTGGCCCATGATATTCCCCTTGCAGGACATTTAGGCCAGAACAAGACTTGGGACAGGCTTGTCCCTCACTTTCACTGGCCCCATATGTCAGAAGATACTAAGGAGTTTTGTCGCTCCTGTGTCACCTGCCAAGCCAGTGGCAAATCAGGTGGCACCACAAAGGCCCCCCTCATACCACTGTGGTACTTTAAAATTTGGGACCGCGTAGGAGGCAGGGCCCTACCCCTGTCTATCCCGGTATTAGCGAACCGCGAATGGTCAATGCGGTATGTACAAGTGCCTCGTGTAACGTTTTAGCTATGAATGCACTATGTATACGTTATTATACATTGACTCCGTGGGTTCCATCTTGGAGCGGTAGCCATCTTATAGTTGCCCTCACATAGGCTACACCTTTAAGAACAAATACAGGCCTCTAGAACACATGTGCCTTCCTTTGACTTCTCTATGACCTGGGCAGCTTGGCTCTGCTGCCCCAGGTCAGTCCGGTCTCACGAGTTCCCCGTCCTCTGGCCACCTGTGATTAGCATCAGGGCTTGACACACCATAAAGCCTTTACATTAAACACGAGCCTCCAGCTAATCTCTTTCACACCTGACTGTTCCTGCTTTATGGCTTGTTTCCCAAACAGGAGATGCTCATGTTTATTGGGGCCTATCGATATCTGATGTGGGATCTGAGCCTCGCTGGGTAAATAATTGTGGGCTGGTTGAACAGGAATGTGGGATTGTCACCATGACTCTGCCTTTTCTTTGAAGCCAAAATATGTGAATGACCACTTGTAAAACAGGGGCGGTGTTGCCCAAAGCGTAATATTCTGTATGAAATAGAAGACTGTTTTTTGTTCTGGAGACTGCCTCATTCAGTTGCTAAGGCTTCTGTGCGACGTAGTCTCACTCATTGAATGTTTAATAAAGATGTCTTTTTCATATTTCAGCTTCTTCTGCCAGTTTCTTTGTTACAATACCATGAGAGCGTCTTTTATAATACTACAGCAACAGGATAACCCGAAGTCATAGGGTGCTATCCCTGGCACCGCTGGGGTCCTAAAATCCCCGGTACTTCAGTTGGCGCCCGACAGCGCGGCATCAATACAAGTGACTATCTGGAGGAGCGATCTTGTCAGAGGACAGAAATCTACTGGGGAGAACAGGACAGAAATCCACTAAGCAGGTACCGAGGTTCTGGGGGATTCTATGTCTCTGCAGCCCAGTATATCTCTGATCTTTCTGACTTTGACTCTCCAAAAGATGTCACTCCCGATTAGAACCCTTTTTGGCGTGAGTATTATAAAAGACGTTTTGTTATGAAGAACTTGACAGTTAGAATTTGGATAACCTTTTGATTAAATAAAAGTAAGAGTTAAGTATAAGTGGGTCGCTCCCACTCCTTTGGTTCTTTGGGTCTTTGATTTGGTTATCGCAATTACCAAAGCCGAGGGGTTGGTTTCTTGGTTTTTAATTTGGTCATTGCAATTACCATAGCCAAGGGTCTCGTATATTTGCGAGTGTATTGATAGAGATAACCCCTTGAAGTTTGAAGTTAGATTAGTGAGCTATAAGATGCCTGATCTTAGCAAGTTTGAAATGTAGAAATTTGTGTTGGCCAACTTTTGATTTGCATAGGTCTGGATATGCGAATTGCAATTTGTGTAGGCAGGTAATGAGGAGATATTTCTCCATTTGGTTTAGTTGCATGCCTGTTTGTAAGCTCACATGGAAAAATGTGTTGCTTTTTTGGACGGTACCATAGTTAAAATCGGTTACATTTGAAAACATAGTTCTTCCTTGGTGATTTTGTATCCCCAGGGAATTAAAATATGACATAATACAAAACAAGGATCCTTCGTTCTGCGCAGTTTCATGAGTAAAGATATGCAGAACGATTTTGTGTGGTGTTCTGCTAGGCAAAGCTAGTGAATTGAGCGCACTCACTACTTCTTGGACATACATCTGTCTGTTGGGCTGTTTATGCAGCCTTTTGGAATACTATTGAGAAGCGTTTCTTGTAAATATGACTTACAACTAGTATTTGCACATGGTTTCGTTCAAGTATACTCTGTGAGCTGTTCTTTCTGTCATGCGTATTGATTTGCAAGTCAACTGTGTGTTTAAATGTCTATGTGGTTTTCTCATTAGTGCAACTTCTGTAAGTAAATTGCGACGGCGCTATTTATGAAAAATGGCTAAAGCGTGCGGTACTGTGTGTTTGAACCCTTTTTGTTTATGTCTGAAATGAGCTCAATATGTGTTTGTGTGTCTTCTGATGTTTTCAGTCTGTTAAGCAAAATGTTGGTTAATTAATGTTAAGTAGAAACTTAGGAAAAATCCAGAAATGAACAATGTGATGTGCTAAAATAGTTATGTGTTGCTATTTAATTTATAGAATGAGCAGTTGTGCACATATACAAAACTGCCGTTAAATGCTTCAAGGATAAAATTAGAACCACATTCAATAGATATAAATAAGGCCCCAAAAACGAAATTATCTATTTTTGCAAAAGTACATAAAATTACAGCATTTTCCTTAGATGCATTGTATTAGATGTTCACAGGCAAACTTTTCAGCTGCAGTATATTTGATAGGAATGTTCATTCAGCCAGCACTTTCCCAGTTAAACACGGGTGGAATTTTGCATAACCGTCCTTTTAAATGAAAGTGGCGCAAAAATGTGACGCGTTTCAAATTGGGCTTATGCGCTTAGGCTTGTGAGTTAAATGTGTCCAAAATGATAGGCAAGGGATGCAGCTTGTTTTTTATACATGGAATTATCACAAAAACGAATAATTGGGATTTTTTTTTAAAGAAAATTATTAATCATGGAAAAATTATTTAAAAAAATAAGTGCTTTTCAAAATCGTTTTTTGATATTTATAAAGCTTAATACTCATACTATGACATCCTAGCATTAAAATTTGATTTAAGTTGTGTTGCATCACTAAAATGGCAAGCATTCGTGTGTACAATTTTCCCTTGGCGCAGGCGCAAACAAGCTCATTTTTATAAAGTATAAGTTATTATTTCCAATGCCTGACTCATGGGTTATGTAATAGACATTCTGGTAATGCATATTATGCAAGAAAATTGTAGGATACTCATTTTTTAATGCCAAAAAAAATCAAAGTCGAATTTGGGTAAAAGCACTGTTTAAACTGCATTTTTTTAAAGTGTCTCAGGCTTCAGTAAATACATACATTTAGGTTTGATATATATTTACAGGTTGTGCCTTCTTATGATTCAATGAGTTAATATGCCAGTACAACGGCTTGTTTTAATATCAGGGTTGAAGGTTCTAACTTCAGCTGGGCCTACTGAGAAGTTCATTAATTTAAAGTTGATGAAATGTGTACCATTGCATAGGATTGCAACAAGCATTTATTCTAAAAACTGGTATGTGTGTTATTAAGTTTTGTGAATTATTCACAGACATGTAGTTTAACAATCTGGGAATAGGGATAATTTTTTTAGCGCCTAAAAAGGAGAAATTATTTTTCAAAATATCGTGAATTATTGCAAGTTAGGAGGAATTAGGAAGGCCTTCTGGCTTTGACAAATTCAGAGTGGCAGAAGCTGGGAGCTGGGAGAGCTGCAGAGGCTGGCTCGGTCACGCTGCTGAGATGCTATCTTTAGTTTTCCCGTAAACAATGGAGTTGACATTTATGACCTTTTAAATTAGGGCCTTGCCTCTGTGGAATGCAGAATGACCTTGCTACACGGGCCTCTAAAGGTGGGGTTTCTGGTTTCTCCATAACAACATCACTAAAACTAAAGAACTTAATTCCAAAGGGAAAATATAGCAAAGGGGTTTCTTTGAAAGCCCAAACATCATGTTAAATGCTTTACAGAACTGATACATTTGTGTCTCGCTCTAAAAAAAAAAAAAATAGAATGATGCCTGCTATTAGCTTTATTATTTTTTGCATGTTTTTGTTGTTTTTGTTGCTGCTTTTGATACTATTACAAGTTTACCTGTGTTGTGAGGGGATGGTCATGACGATGCCCATCGCTACGCAACAGTTGGTTGAACTTGTTCTGGTTACTAAATTTCACAGATAATGATATTTCATGCTGTGAACATGAGAGACAAAACTTCACCAGTGCATGTCTATTTGGCTATAATGGTGTAGTGAAGGAAAAAAGAGATATACAGGATCAAAGTGTGTCACCTGCAGTTAGTCACGTTACTGCCCCCTTCCCTTAAGGAACAGGCAGCCCAACATTTATGTATCCTTGATTGGACCTAAGGATGAAATTATAGATCTGTGACTCAAGGTGGCCTAATTTCTATATTACATTAGTTAATGATGTTTTGCTTCCTAAGTAGCATATGGCTCTTGTTCCTTAAAAGAAAACCAGGTTTTCATTTTTCCCTGAAGAAGGAACTGGAATATTACCTAGGAGTACCGTATATGGTGTAGTCGCCAGCAGTAGAGTTAAAATTTGTGTAACTTTTGCCTTTTGTGTATCACCCGTACTCTTGGTGTAGCGTCACATGCCTGACTATCACCCAAGTAAATTCTTGTCCTTCCTATAGATTTTTATTTTTTATTGCTTTTTGTTTCTTCCCTGCCCAATGTCGCATTATGCGTAGTGATTGGGGATTTTAGTTGTGTCCTAGTTCCAATTCCCTTTTCCGTATTCCTTTCACCAGTCAGCCCATTTATTATTGTAGGTGTATTGTTCAGGTACACACTTCCAGACTACAGTGATGTACCAGGGACCCCCATATTATGTACAATTCCCTTTTGCATGACCAGACTGGTTTCCAAGAATTTTCCTTAGGCCTGCTTCAATGTTTTTCAGCCTGACTGTCAGAGTAGCGATAGACTGGCTAACTGACTCAATATTATAGTAAGACAAGATTTCCATCTCAAAGGGAGATATCTTGCGTTTACTTTTTGAACATGACAAATTTTCAATGTCTATTTTTAATGTAGTTTTTACCCTTTTGTTCCTGAAGCTCTAATTTTTGGTGGGATCAGATGTGTTCTAATCATGCAAATATCAGGACCCTCTAGTTCTTGTCTTTTGTTTGCATATTTGACTATTAGCCTGTGTATTGCATAGTGCACCTGATGTGAAAGGTTTCTACATGCCCATGATAATCTGTACCGTGTGATTTCTCTATTGAGATGTTCTAGATAAGAAATTTAGGAACACCTAGATGTAATCATTGAGAGGGAAAAAAATGTGTTTGCCCCATTACACAATGCCACCATATGTGAAGACATCCATGTAGATAGAATTCTCGTGTAGTTATCTACCCTTAGATGATGGAGGCTCTCACACGGAAACCCAATTGAAAAGATTAGAGACGCTGTTTTACCTACTGCCTTTATATTTGTATTGCTTTTTGAGAATGACAGTGTATTCTAGACCAAAATTGTCCCATGGCGTGTGGCCACTCCTTTGAAAGACCGCAGGCCACCTGTTTGCTGTCCCCTTGTTATACAATGAACTGTTTAAAGCATCGCACTTGCTTCATCAGAAGGCGTTCAACATCAGAAAAGAAGGAGATGCTGGTTTTGCCACAGAACCAGAATTTCAGTGCACAAGAGCGCCTGTCATGTGCTGGTAACCTCTGACAGTGTGCAGTCCCTTGAGCCCCTGGGCCTGAGTTTTTGGCCACACACCCCCCTTTCCTTTGCTCCAATGGAAGTGCAGTGCACCGGCGGATACAAGATTGACAAAAGGCACTACATTCTGGTGTCCATGAAAGAGCAGCTTGAGCATCCTCTGACACTGAATGATGAGTGTTGGAGTCTGAGAATGGTCCCGGGCCTGCACGAGATGACCTGTGCCCTTGAGCAATGGAGAGCACACTACCTGTAGTGCCTGCCGCAAAGGAAAGATACTGGTGCACTGCCTTGGGACATTGAGACTTTTGTGTGAGCTGTGGGTGTTTGCCAGGAGGGCACTCCAACTAAGCAGTACTTTTCTCATGAAAGGCTTGAATGAAGAGGCCCATGCAAAAGAAAACAACAGAAGAAGATTTGATGGACAATAGAAGCCTGCCAGAGAGGCTTTTTGAACGGACTTTGGGCATAGGTGGTTTCACAAGAGGTTTCCGTGTGATTGTATAGAGTAGGTGTTAAGGAGACAGATTGTTTTGCTGGCATTGTTTTAAAGTACTATTCTGTTTAGTATAAGCAGAATGAAGTCCATTTTAAGAGTACCCCCTTTTCACCTTAGAGCATTGATGAGGGTCACCACTGTTTCACCTGAACATACAAAACAAATCACTGAATTGCATTGGAGCCCTAAAAAATGTTACTAGATAATTTTGGGATTTGCTTTTTGCTTAGGGTTGTGAAAAACTATTATTTAATTTGCAATAGTGGTTACTACTTTCTCCCGTTGTTTATATGTTCTTAATAACGTGTTTTCTAGTGTCTTTTCAAGCATGACATTGTCATTTATGGGTGGGATCGTTTTTCTCTACTCAATTGACTTCTGCACCCGCTTCCCAACCTATGTCTTTTCCTACCACTGCTTCTTTGTACTCTTTTCACCCTATCCTGAACATGGGCAGGTTAAAAGATTAGAATTCGTAAGCAATTCTTTTGTACAGCTTCTGCATCAACATTAGTTAGTAGTGAACATCACTAATTATTGGGTGTGTGATCTTATGCCGCCTACTACAGACAGAGGTATTCCTTATTTTGTCCCGCCATATGTGGCCTTTGTGCTACTACATGTGTAAGGAAACATGTATCAAAAAACGAGCTAAGTAATAGGATGATGCTACAGCAACATCTCCATGACTTCATGAATATTGACCTAGACTCGGATTGATGAGAGTATAGTTATTGCCTATGTAAGGGCAAAAGGATTGTCTGTGGTACTTTAAAATTTGGGACCGCGTAGGAAGCAGGGCCCTACCCCTGTCTATCCCGGTATTAGCGAACCGCGAATGGTCAATGCGGTATGTACAAGTGCCTCGTGTAACGTTTTAGCTATGAATGCACTATGTATACGTTATTATACATTGACTCCGTGGGTTCCATCTTGGAGCGGTAGCCATCTTATAGTTGCCCTCACATAGGCTACACCTTTAAGAACAAATACAGGCCTCTAGAACACATGTGCCTTCCTTTGACTTCTCTATGACCTGGGCAGCTTGGCTCTGCTGCCCCAGGTCAGTCCGGTCTCACGAGTTCCCCGTCCTCTGGCCACCTGTGATTAGCATCAGGGCTTGACACACCATAAAGCCTTTACATTAAACACGAGCCTCCAGCTAATCTCTTTCACACCTGACTGTTCCTGCTTTATGGCTTGTTTCCCAAACAGGAGATGCTCATGTTTATTGGGGCCTATCGATATCTGATGTGGGATCTGAGCCTCGCTGGGTAAATAATTGTGGGCTGGTTGAACAGGAATGTGGGATTGTCACCATGACTCTGCCTTTTCTTTGAAGCCAAAATATGTGAATGACCACTTGTAAAACAGGGGCAGTGTTGCCCAAAGCGTAATATTCTGTATAAAATAGAAGACTGGTTTTTGTTCTGGAGACTGCCTCATTCAGTTGCTAAGGCTTCTGTGCGACGTAGTCTCACTCATTTAATGTTTAATAAAGATGTCTTTTTCATATTTCAGCTTCTTCTGCCAGTTTCTTTGTTACATTACCATGAGAGCGTCTTTTATAATACTACAGCAACAGGATAACCCAAAGTCATAGGGTGCTATCCCTGGCACCGCTGGGGTCCTCAAATCCCCGGTACTTCCCCACTACCTGTGGTGGGGGTCCCCTTTGAAAGAGTGGGCATAGATATTGTAGGACCAATGGACCCACAAACAGCATCTGGGCACAGATTCATACTGGTGATAGTGGACCATGCCACCAGGTATCCAGAAGCTATTCCCCTGAGGACCACAACAGCTCCTGTTGTGGCAAGGGCCCTGCTTGGAGTATTCTCCAGAGTGGGCTTTCCAAAGGAGGTCATTTCTGACAGAGGTGCCAACTTCATGTCAGGATACTTGACTGCAATGTGGAAGGAGTGTGGTGTGAACTACAAGTTCACCACACCCTATCACCCACAGTGCAATGGGCTTGTTGAGAGATTCAACAAGACCCTAAAGGGAATGATAAAAGGTTTACCAGACAAGCTTAGGCGACGATGGGACATCCTTTTACCCTGCCTTCTGTTTGCTTACAGAGAGGTCCCACAAAAGGGGGTTGGCTACAGCCCTTTTGAGCTTTTGTTTGGGCATCCTGTAAGAGGACCCCTGTGTTTGGTAAGGGAAGGATGGGAGAGACCTCTCAGACAACCCAAACTTGACATAGTGGATTATGTACTTGGTCTCCGCTCCAGGATGGCAGAGTATATGAAGAAGGCTTCTAAAAACCTTGAGGCAAGCCAAGAACTCCAAAAAGCTTGGCATGACCAAAAGGCTGTGCTGACTGTTTACCAGCCAGGGCAGAAAATGTGGGTGTTGGAGCCAGTGGCCCCAGCAGCACTCCAAGACAAATGGTCTGGACCCCACACTATTGTTGAGAAAAAGGGAGAAGTCACCTACTTGGTGGACCTTGGGACTCCCAGAAGCCCCCACAGGGTGCTTCATGTCAACAGATTGAAGGCATATGTTGACAGGGCAGACATGGGCTTACTCATGGCTACAGATGAGGGGCAGGAGGAAGAGAGTGACCCTCTCCCAGACCTGTTGACTCAGAACCCTGATGATGGCTCAGTTGATGGTGTGGTCTTTTCTGACAGCCTCACTGTCCATCAGCAACAGGACTGCAGACAGGTTCTGCAATCCTACAGACATATGTTCTCTCTGACCCCAAGTCAGACAAACTGGTGCACCCATGAGGTGGACACTGGTGACAGTCTGCCTGTGAAGAGTAAAATCTACAGGCAACCTGACCATGTCAGGGACTGCATAAAAGTTGAGGTACAAAAGATGTTGGAGCTGGGAGTCATTGAACCTTCATAGAGCCCTTGGGCTAGTCCTGTAGTTCTTGTGCCAAAACCTCACACCCAAGATGGTAAGAGAGAGATGAGGTTTTGCGTAGACTACAGAGGTCTCAATGCTGTCACTAGGACAGATGCCCACCCAATACCTAGGGCAGATGAGCTCATTGACAGACTGGCAGCTGCTAAGTTTTTGAGCACATTTGACCTGACAGCAGGCTACTGGCAAATCAGACTAGCTGAGAATGCAAAGGCCAAAACTGCTTTCTCGACCCCAGGAGGACATTATCAATTTGTGGTAATGCCCTTTGGTTTGAAGAATGCACCTGCCACTTTCCAAAGGTTGGTGAATCAAGTCCTTACTGGGTTGGATGATTATTGTGCAGCTTATCTTGATGATATTGCTGTCTTTAGCTCCACCTGGGAGGATCACCTGGTCCACCTGAGGAATGTTTTAGAGGCCCTGCAAAAGGCAGGCCTCACTATCAAGGCCACTAAGTGCCAGATAGGGCAGAGCAAGGTTGTGTACCTGGGCCACCTAGTTGGTGGGGGTCAGGTTCAACCACTGGAGAGCAAGATCCAGACCATAAAGGACTGGACTCCTCCAACTACCCAGACTCAGGTCAGAGCTTTCTTGGGCCTGACTGGGTACTACAGAAAGTTTGTTAAGAACTATGGGTCCATTGTGACACCACTTAATGACTTGACCTCCAAGAAGATGCCAAAGAAAGTTCAGTGGACAGTAAGCTGTCAAAAAGCATTTGATGACCTGAAGCAGGCCATGTGCAGTGCACCTATTCTGAAAAGTCCAGACTACTCCAAAGAGTTCATTGTCCAGACAGATGCTTCTGAGTTAGGTGTGGGAGCTGTTCTTTCACAACTGAATGTAGATGGTCAAGACCAGCCCATTGCTTTTATAAGTAGAAGGCTGACCCCTAGAGAGAAACGTTGGTTAGCTATTGAGAGGGAGGCCTTTGCTGTGGTTTGGGCCCTGAAGAAGCTGAGGCCATACTTGTTTGGCACTCACTTCAAGATTCAGACAGACCATAAGCCCCTCTTGTGGCTAAATCAGATGAAGGGTGAAAATCCCAAACTTCTTAGGTGGTCCATTTCCCTACAGGGGATGGACTTCACAGTGGAACATAGACCTGGGACTGACCATGCCAATGCAGATGGACTCTCCAGATATTTCCACTTAGAACATGAAGACTCAACTGGTCAAGGTTAGTTTAATGTCCCTAAGTTTGGGGGGGGGGGGTTGTGTAGGAGAGTAGGGTCTGCTTTCTATGTTCACCCCCACTTTTTGCTTTTGCTTTACTGGTTTTCGACTTAGATGTGGCTGTGGGCCTGCTAATCAGACCCACAGCCCTGCTGTTCTCTCTCTAAATTAATACTATGTACTTTAGGTGCATAACCCATTTGGATAGGATCACCTTATTGGCCCCTGTACAGTGTACCTTAGGTACCCAGGGCATAGGTGTACCCTAGGCCTACCAGGGGCTGCAGCATGTATTATGCCACCCCTGGCCTGGCCTTCCATTATGACACAACTGGCTGATCACTCAGCTGGGGCAAGGTCGTGTAACCACCCCTTGCTTAGGCGCAGTATTCCTATACCTAACTTACATATAGACACTTGTGTACCTCTCAGCCACTCCTATGGCAGGCCTTAACAATCCTGGAGGCAGAGTGCTTGGTAACATGTGAGATGGTGCTCTAGCATGAGCTGAGCCTGTCTGCAGCTTTCGGAACCATGTCCTTATAGCTGTTCTATGATATAGCCTACCATATACTCTTAAAGTGCCTTATAATCTTAAACGGTTATGGTAACTATGGTTTGGCTTTATCAAAACATGTCATGTAAGGTGTCTAACACTTTGGAATAATACCCCCATCCCATTTCTGGGGATGAGGATATTATCCCTCCCTTCTAGAGGGAGAAGACATGTTGTAACCTACTTACCCGGTTAAAGTTAACCAGAGCCCCAGCATCACAAAATGGATGCTGCTGCCACAGACACGAGTCTGACCTCCTGCTGCTGGGAGTGATCCCGGCAAGGGAGGCTTGGACAATAGGTTTCCTGCCTTGGGAGGTGCGAGCACCACCCCAGACAGGCCTTAGTGTATTGGGGCAGGGAGGGATGAATAGAATGAGACATGCCTGGGGCACACAAGGTGTCCCGTGCATAGTCCAGTTCAAACCGGTGCTGGGGCACTCCAGCCCCAGTCCTGGCGCGAAACTGGACAAAGGGAAGGGGGTGTAACCACCCCCCTCCCAGGTCCCACCCATAAGGCGTGACCTAGCAGGTATCCCAGCCCCCCAGATTAGTATAAGAGTGGGAGTTGGGCCTCAAGACTTTAGATTATCCTGAACCTGCAACTTGAACAGAAACTCTGGACCTTCGACATTCGACGAAAG
Organism: Triturus cristatus; assembly: GCF_964204655.1. Classification (NCBI taxonomy): domain Eukaryota; kingdom Metazoa; phylum Chordata; class Amphibia; order Caudata; family Salamandridae; genus Triturus; species Triturus cristatus. The sequence continues at coordinate 576,071,380 of NC_140583.1, read as the reverse complement.
AAGAAGACTGAAGAATCTCCCTTGTGGCCAAGGAGTGGCTACCCTGTGCAAACAGGCACCATCAAGAGACTACCCTTTGCTTTGCTAAAGTTCTACGAGGGACCGACTGCAGAGCCTGACCAGAGCCTTGACTTCCAGACTTCTCCGACCCTGATCCACATCTACAGCCGTGCTGAGATCCGTGGAGGCGACGAGAGACGTGGGACGGCTACCTGGGAAAAGTGGCTAGTATCTTCAAGCGCAGCTTCTGAGGCACCCTCGAAGTTGTGCACCGGGGATTGAGAAGCCCCAACCCCAAGCACCATCTGCACCGAAGATCAGCCCCCCACACTCCACGAGTCCTGCGTGGGGCCCTTCTGCATTTTCCTGCTTGCCGCGTCTGTCCGGTTGCTTGCCCGCTGGCTAGTGGCCTTTGAGACGACGCACCCTGAAATCTTCAGCACTGGTTTGGCTCCTCCAGACTGGCTCCCGCTTCTTTGAAAAAGAGAAGCACCCCAGACCTTCCTGGTCTGCACCAGAAGCAAGTCCTCCGTTCTTCATGGGTTCCGCTTGCCAAGGCTTGGTGAGTCCTAGTCCAACTTCGACGCCGCCGACAGCAAGAGCCTTTGTGGGACAGCTCGCCTCCTGGTCCTGGTTGTCCTCGACGTTCCCTGGTCCTCATAGCTGCAGCGACAAGCTTCACCTTCACCTGCAATCTTCACGACATCGCCTGGTTCCTTCCTGGTTCCACGTGGTCACTGGCTAGTGACCTTGACTCTGTCCCCTCTGCTTGCAGGTATCCTTTCTTCCTGATCCCAGCCTTGGGATCCACCAGACACTCTTCACTGACTGACTGTGAGCATCTTTCTTCAGGCATCCATAGGAGTCGACGACGAACCCCGACGCAACTTCACACCTATGCACCCGCAGCCTGTGGGCTAGGTAACTTGGGTACTCCGGTGCTCATCAGGGTAGTGACTATCCTAGTGTCTAGTTTTCCAGCCTCGACTTCCTAGCTACTCCGGAAGTGTCCTAAATCTATTTAATTCAAAACTGTACTATTTCTATCGACTATACGCATTACGCGTGAGTGTTTCCACTCTGCACCTGAATCCCGTGGGCCTCCCACTTCCTAACCTTTGGTAGTATAGTGTAGCCCCAGCGATTCCCTAGGCCTAGGCCTATCCTATTTCCGTGACAGTGGTACTTATACCACTTACTTAGTATATGGTTTGCGTGGCCCCTAGGGCCTAACTGTATTACTTACCTGTGTGACTTAATGTATGCTTAAATAAGACTGTGTTGTACTTACCTCTAATCTCATAAAGAGTGCTGAGGGTTTGACTAGAATAAATACACTTTATTTTATATATATATATCTGTTGTGGTGTCCTTTCATTTGGTATTCAAGGGATTATATATGGTATCACAGCTGGCTTCACATGCCATTCAGAGTTTAGCCTAAGACTGCTCTTGTCCATGCTACCACTAGGATAGCTGGTCTATAAGGTTGACTTTACAACCAATCACCATAAGGGTTGTTTGGACTGATATAAGGTGTACACTAGACCTAGTGACATCATACATCAGGCCAACTTCTCACATTGGTGAGCAGCGGTTGGGATCTGAGCTTGCTGTTGTAATACCATTGTAATCTTGAGATACTAAATTGAAAGATCACACAGCTATTGTTTAGGTACATATAACATAGATTATAATACTTAAGTCCTACTGGACTTAGTGGTTGTAGGTTGAAGGGAGTAACACACCCTGACTACAACTACTAGAGAGGTTTAGTAGATACAACTAGTGTAGGTAGGTGCACACACCACACCCTCACTAGAATCATGTCCCTGAATGGAGATCACACTGATGCTCCCTCAGGAGAGGAGAATCCTAGACAGGTTCCCTCTAGATATGATGCATTCACTTTCCAGGAGATGAGACAACTGTGTACCTCCAGGAGATTAAAACAGGGTTCCAACCCTACCCTTAGACAGCTAGTGGAGCTTCTGGAGGCCTACGATGCTGAAAGAGCTACCAAGGATGGTGCCATAGCTGTAGATAAGGGTCTACCCACGACAGAGGAGTCAGATGGGGCTTCAGATGAAGAGGTAGACAGCCAGGGCCAAGTAGGAAGACTTAGCCAGGCTAACCTAAGTTTACATGGGAGTTTGCATGGGGTCCCCCCATACAGACCCCCAAGTGGGCTTAACCAGAGAAGCAGGAGGGACAGATCCCCTTCAAGGGAATCCATCCACTCCCATGTCTCTAGCATCTCTAGTGTTTCCTCTCACAGGGGAATGACTTCCCCTGAGAGAAAGGAGCATGAAGCCAGAATGAGGGAAGCTAATCTGAGGATTCAGAGGGAAGAACTTGCCCTTGCCAAAGAGAAGCTTGCTCTGGCTAGAGAACAAAAGTTAAGTGGGTCAGAACCCACTGGTGGCAGCAATATCCCTAAGGATAGAGACAGGCACTATGATAATAGAAACCTGAGCAAGATTGTCCCTCCCTACAAGTGTGGGGATGACATCCACAAATGGATAACTGCTTTGGAGAGAGCTTGCAAAGTACAGCAGGTACCCCAAAGTCAGTGGGCAGCTATCTTGTGGCTCTCCTTCTCTGAGAAAGGCAGAGACAAGCTCCTCACAGTTAGTGATGAGGATGCAGATAATTACACTGTCCTGAAGAGTGCTCTAATTGATGGGTTTGGCCTAACCACTGAACAATACAGGTTGTTGTTCAGGGATACCCAGAAGACACAGACTCAGGACTGGACTGACTTTGTAGATTGTGCCACTAAGGCTCTGGAAGGCTGGCTAGTGGGAAGTAAGGTTAAGGACTATACAGGATTGTATAATTTGATCATGAGAGAGCAAATCCTTAACAACTGTCAAAACCAGCTACTGCATCAACACCTGATTGATTCTGATCTGACTTCTCCCCAAGAATTGGGAAAGAAGGCAGATAGATGGGTCAGGACTAGAGTTAAGCAGAAAAACCAGAACCAGGGCGGTGATCAGAAAAAGGCAGACCAGAAGGGTAATGATCAGAAACAAAAAGACCAGAAGTCTTCACCAGGCCCCCAAAAGGCTCAGGGGGAGGGTGGTCCCAAAAAGGATAAAAAGAAAGATGGCCAAAAGAAACCATGGTGCAACTATTGTAAGTCCAACTCACATTGGTTTAGTGAGTGCACCAAAAAGGATAAGCCCCCAGCCACCATTGCCCCTAAGGCAACTGTACCCCCTAGTCCAGCTGTAAGTGGTGGTTCCCCGCAAAAGGGTGTAGTAGGGTTAACCCTGGGAACTGAGGAGGATTCTGGCCTAGTCAGAATACCTACTCAGGCTGTTCTGATCTGTGATGGGGACTTAGCTTTGTCCTCTACTGTAGGCCCCAGTAACCTGGGCAAGTACAGACAGACTCCTTTTATCAACCAAAGAATGGCTCAGGCCTACAGGGACACTGGGGCTAGTGTCACAATGGTGACACCTGCCTTTGTGGACCCTGGACAGATCATACTAGGTGAGAATTACCTAGTGACCAACGCTAGCAATGCCACTACCTCCCATAGTGTGGCTATTGTTAACTTCTCCTGGGGAGGGGTAACTGGCCTCAAGAAAGTTGTTGTTAGTTCAGACCTTCCTGTAGAGTGTTTACTGGGCAATGATCTTGAAACTTCAGTTTGGTCTGAAGTGGAGTATAGGACCCATGCAGAAATGCTGGGGATAGATGCACATGTCCTTGCTGTGACCAGGTCACAGGCCAAAAAGTGCACCACTGAACAAGTGCTGGATCCTGAAACTATGGACCAGTCACAACCCAAGAGAAAGAGCAGTAGGTTAAGGCTGTGCCTTCCTCCCTGCCTCAGGTGGTGGATCAGCCCTCCCAGGAGGATGATTCTGAGAGCCCTGAAGGAACTGTTCTAGAAGAACTTGAACCTGATCAGGTTGAGTTTCTTGGGACAGGGGGACCTTCAAGGGCAGATCTGAGGCAGGCTCAATTAGACTGCCCCTCTCTTGAACCCCTCAGCTGCTGCTGAGGCTGCAGGGAATGCTCAAGGTACCCATAGAGTGTATTGGGATGAAGGGCTACTGTATTCAGAGGCTAGAGACCCCAAGCCTGGTGCATCCAGGAGGTTGGTCATACCACTGAAGTTCAGAGGCTTCCTTCTTACCTTGGCCCATGATATTCCCCTTGCAGGACATTTAGGCCAGAACAAGACTTGGGACAGGCTTGTCCCTCACTTTCACTGGCCCCATATGTCAGAAGATACTAAGGAGTTTTGTCGCTCCTGTGTCACCTGCCAAGCCAGTGGCAAATCAGGTGGCACCACAAAGGCCTCCCTCATACCACTGTGGTACTTTAAAATTTGGGACCGCGTAGGAGGCAGGGCCCTACCCCTGTCTATCCCGGTATTAGCGAACCGCGAATGGTCAATGCGGTATGTACAAGTGCCTCGTGTAACGTTTTAGCTATGAATGCACTATGTATACGTTATTATACATTGACTCCGTGGGTTCCATCTTGGAGCGGTAGCCATCTTATAGTTGCCCTCACATAGGCTACACCTTTAAGAACAAATACAGGCCTCTAGAACACATGTGCCTTCCTTTGACTTCTCTATGACCTGGGCAGCTTGGCTCTGCTGCCCCAGGTCAGTCCGGTCTCACGAGTTCCCCGTCCTCTGGCCACCTGTGATTAGCATCAGGGCTTGACACACCATAAAGCCTTTACATTAAACACGAGCCTCCAGCTAATCTCTTTCACACCTGACTGTTCCTGCTTTATGGCTTGTTTCCCAAACAGGAGATGCTCATGTTTATTGGGGCCTATCGATATCTGATGTGGGATCTGAGCCTCGCTGGGTAAATAATTGTGGGCTGGTTGAACAGGAATGTGGGATTGTCACCATGACTCTGCCTTTTCTTTGAAGCCAAAATATGTGAATGACCACTTGTAAAACAGGGGCGGTGTTGCCCAAAGCGTAATATTCTGCATAAAATAGAAGACTGGTTTTTGTTCTGGAGACTGCCTCATTCAGTTGCTAAGGCTTCTGTGCGACGTAGTCTCACTCATTGAATGTTTAATAAAGATGTCTTTTTCATATTTCAGCTTCTTCTGCCAGTTTCTTTGTTACATTACCATGAGAGCGTCTTTTATAATACTACAGCAACAGGATAACCCGAAGTCATAGGGTGCTATCCCTGGCACCGCTGGGGTCCTAAAATCCCCGGTACTTCAGTTGGCGCCCGACAGCGCGGCATCAATACAAGTGACTATCTGGAGGAGCGATCTTGTCAGAGGACAGAAATCTACTGGGGAGAACAGGACAGAAATCCACTAAGCAGGTACCGAGGTTTTGGGGGATTCTATGTCTCTGCAGCCCAGTATATCTCTGATCTTTCTGACTTTGACTCTCCAAAAGATGTCACTCCCGATTAGAACCCTTTTTGGCGTGAGTATTATAAAAGACGTTTTGTTATGAAGAACTTGACAGTTAGAATTTGGATAACCTTTTGATTAAATAAAAGTAAGAGTTAAGTATAAGTGGGTCGCTCCCACTCCTTTGGTTCTTTGGGTCTTTGATTTGGTTATCGCAATTACCAAAGCCGAGGGGTTGGTTTCTTGGTTTTTAATTTGGTCATTGCAATTACCATAGCCAAGGGTCTCGTATATTTGCGAGTGTATTGATAGAGATAACCCCTTGAAGTTTGAAGTTAGATTAGTGAGCTATAAGATGCCTGATCTTAGCAAGTTTGAAATGTAGAAATTTGTGTTGGCCAACTTTTGATTTGTATAGGTCTGGATATGCGAATTGCAATTTGTGTAGGCAGGTAATGAGGAGATATTTCTCCATTTGGTTTAGTTGCATGCCTGTTTGTAAGCTCACATGGAAAAATGTGTTGCTTTTTTGGACGGTACCATAGTTAAAATCGGTTACATTTGAAAACATATTTCTTCCTTGGTGATTTTGTATCCTCAGGGAATTAAAATATGACATAATACAAAACAAGGATCCTTCGTTCTGCGCAGTTTCATGAGTAAAGATATGCAGAACGATTTTGTGTGGTGTTCTGCTAGGCAAAGCTAGTGAATTGAGCGCACTCACTACTTCTTGGACATACATCTGTCTGTTGGGCTGTTTATGCAGCCTTTTGGAATCCTATTGAGAAGCGTTTCTTGTAAATATGACTTACAACTAGTATTTTCACATGGTTTCGTTCAAGTATAGTCTGTGAGCTGTTCTTTCTGTCATGCGTATTGATTTGTAAGTCAACTGTGTGTTTAAATGTCTATGTGGTTTTCTCATTAGTGCAACTTCTGTAAGTAAATTGCGACGGCGCTATTTATGAAAAATGGCTAAAGCGTGCGGTACTGTGTGTTTGAACCCTTTTTGTTTATGTCTGAAATGAGCTCAATATGTGTTTGTGTGTCTTCTGATGTTTTCAGTCTGTTAAGCAAAATGTTGGTTAATTAATGTTAAGTAGAAACTTAGGAAAAATCCAGAAATGAACAATGTGATGTGCTAAAATAGCTATGTGTTGCTATTTAATTTATAGAATGAGCAGTTGTGCACATATACAAAACTGCCGTTAAATGCTTCAAGGATAAAATTAGAACCACATTCAATAGATATACATAAGGCCCCAAAAACGAAATTATCTATTTTTGCAAAAGTACATAAAATTACAGCATTTCCCTTAGACGCATTGTATTAGATGTTCACAGGCAAACTTTTCAGCTGCAGTATATTTGATAGGAATGTTCATTCAGCCAGCACTTTCCCAGTTAAACACGGGTGGAATTTTGCATAACCGTCCTTTTAAATGAAAGTGGCGCAAAAATGTGACGCGTTTCAAATTGGGCTTATGCGCTTAGGCTTGTGAGTTAAATGTGTCCAATATGATAGGCAAGGGATGCAGCTTGTTTTTTATACATGGAATTATCACAAAAACGAATAATTGGGATTTTTTTTTAAAGAAAATTATTAATCATGGAAAAATTATTTTAAAAAATAAGTGCTTTTCAAAATCGTTTTTTGATATTTATAAAGCTTAATACTCATACTATGACATCCTAGCATTAAAATTTGATTTAAGTTGTGTTGCATCACTAAAATGGCAAGCATTCGTGTGTACAATTTTCCCTTGGCACAGGCGCAAACAAGCTCATTTTTATAAAGTATAAGTTATTATTTCCAATGCCTGACTCATGGGTTATGTAATAGACATTCTGGTAATGCATATTATGCAAGAAAATTGTAGGATACTCATTTTTTAATGCCAAAAAAAATCAAAGTCGAATTTGGGTAAAAGCACTGTTTAAACTGCATTTTCTTTCATTCAGAGTACTTTTTAAAGTGTCTCAGGCTTCAGTAAATACATACATTTAGGTTTGATATATATTTACAGGTTGTGCCTTCTTATGATTCAATGAGTTAATATGCCAGTACAACGGCTTGTTTTAATATCAGGGTTGAAGGTTCTAACTTCAGCTGGGCCTACTGAGAAGTTCATTAATTTAAAGTTGATGAAATGTGTACCATTGCATAGGATTGCAACAAGCATTTATTCTAAAAACTGGTATGTGTGTTATTAAGTTTTGTGAATTATTCACAGACATGTAGTTTAACAATCTGGGAATAGGGATAATTTTTTTAGCGCCTAAAAAGGAGAAATTATTTTTCAAAATATCGTGAATTATTGCAAATTAGGAGGAATTAGGAAGGCCTTCTGGCTTTGACAAATTCAGAGTGGCAGAAGCTGGGAGCTGGGAGAGCTGCAGAGGCTGGCTCGGTCACGCTGCTGAGATGCTATCTTTAGTTTTCCCGTAAACAATGGAGTTGACATTTATGACCTTTTAAATTAGGGCCTTGCCTCTGTGGAATGCAGAATGACCTTGCTACACGGGCCTCTAAAGGTGGGGTTTCTGGTTTCTCCATAACAACATCACTAAAACTAAAGAACTTAATTCCAAAGGGAAAATATAGCAAAGGGGTTTCTTTGAAAGCCCAAACATCATGTTAAATGCTTTACAGAACTGATACATTTGTGTCTCGCTCTAAAAAAAAAAAAAATAGAATGATGCCTGCTATTAGCTTTATTATTTTTTGCATGTTTTTGTTGTTTTTGTTGCTGCTTTTGATACTATTACAAGTTTACCTGTGTTGTGAGGGGATGGTCATGACGATGCCCATCGCTACGCAATAGTTGGTTGAACTTGTTCTGGTTACTAAATTTCACAGATAATGATATTTCATGCTGTGAACATGAGAGACAACACTTCACCAGTGCATGTCTATTTGGCTATAATGGTGTAGTGAAGGTAAAAAGAGATATACAGGATCAAAGTGTGTCACCTGCAGTTAGTCACGTTACTGCCCCTTCCCTTAAGGAACAGGCAGCCCTACATTTATGTATCCTTGATTGGACCTAAGGATGAAATTATAGATCTGTGACTCAAGGTGGCCTAATTTCTATATTACATTAGTTAATGATGTTTTGCTTCCTAAGTAGCATATGGCTCTTGTTCCTTAAAAGAAAACCAGGTTTTCATTTTTCCCTGAAGAAGGAACTGGAATATTACCTAGGAGTACCGTATATGGTGTAGTCGCCAGCAGTAGAGTTAAAATTTGTGTAACTTTTGCCTTTTGTGTATCACCCGTACTCTTGGTGTAGCGTCACATGCCTGACTATCACCCAAGTAAATTCTTGTCCTTCCTATAGATTTTTATTTTTTATTGCTTTTTGTTTCTTCCCTGCCCAATGTCGCATTATGCTTAGTGATTGGGGATTTTAGTTGTGTCCTAGTTCCAATTCCCTTTTCCGTATTCCTTTCACCAGTCAGCCCATTTATTATTGTAGGTGTATTGTTCAGGTACACACTTCCAGACTACAGTGATGTACCAGGGACCCCCATATTATGTACAATTCCCTTTTGCATGACCAGACTGGTTTCCAAGAATTTTCCTTAGGCCTGCTTCAATGTTTTTCAGCCTGACTGTCAGAGTAGCGATAGACTGGCTAACTGACTCAATATTATAGTAAGACAAGTTTTCCATCTCAAAGGGAGATATCTTGCGTTTACTTTTTGAACATGACAAATTTTCAATGTCTATTTTTAATGTAGTTTTTACCCTTTTGTTCCTGAAGCTCTAATTTTTGGTGGGATCAGATGTGTTCTAATCATGCAAATATGAGGACCCTCTAGTTCTTGTCTTTTGTTTGCATATTTGACTATTAGCCTGTGTATTGCATAGTGCACCTGATGTGAAAGGTTTCTACATGCCCATGATAATCTGTACCGTGTGATTTCTCTATTGAGATGTTCTAGATAAGAAATTTAGGAACACCTAGATGTAATCATTGAGAGGGAAAAAAATGTGTTTGCCCCATTACACAATGCCACCATATGTGAAGACATCCATGTAGATAGAATTCTCGTGTAGTTATCTACCCTTAGATGATGGAGGCTCTCACACGGAAACCCAATTGAAAAGATTAGAGACGCTGTTTTACCTACTGCCTTTATATTTGTATTGCTTTTTGAGAATGACAGTGTATTCTAGACCAAAATTGTCCCATGGCGTGTGGCCACTCCTTTGAAAGACCGCAGGCCACCTGTTTGCAGTGCCCTTGTTATACAATGAACTGTTTAAAGCATCGCACTTGCTTCATCAGAAGGCGTTCAACATCAGAAAAGAAGGAGATGCTGGTTTTGCCACAGAACCAGAATTTCAGTGCACAAGAGCGCCTGTCATGTGCTGGTAACCTCTGACAGTGTGCAGTCCCTTGAGCCCCTGGGCCTGAGTTTTTGGCCACACACCCCCCTTTCCTTTGCTCCAATGGAAGTGCAGTGCACCGGCGGATACAAGATTGACAAAAGGCACTACATTCTGGTGTCCATGAAAGAGCAGCCTGAGCATCCTCTGACACTGAATGATGAGTGTTGGAGTCTGAGAATGGTCCCGGGCCTGCACGAGATGACCTGTGCCCTTGAGCAATGGAGAGCACACTACCTGTAGTGCCTGGCGCAAAGGAAAGATACTGGTGCACTGCCTTGGGACATTGAGACTTTTGTGTGAGCTGTGGGTGTTTGCCAGGAGGGCACTCCAACTAAGCAGTACTTTTCTCATGAAAGGCTTGAATGAAGAGGCCCATGCAAAAGAAAACAACAGAAGAAGATTTGATGGACAATAGAAGCCTGCCAGAGAGGCTTTTTGAACGGACTTTGGGCATAGGTGGTTTCACAAGAGGTTTCCGTGTGATTGTATAGAGTAGGTGTTAAGGAGACAGATTGTTTTGCTGGCATTGTTTTAAAGTACTATTCTGTTTAGTATAAGCAGAATGAAGTCCATTTTCTGTGGAAAGAGTACCCCCTTTTCACCTTAGAGCATTGATGAGGGTCACCACTGTTTCACCTGAACATACAAAACAAATCACTGAATTGCATAGGAGCCCTAAAAAATGTTACTAGATAATTTTGGGATTTGCTTTTTGCTTAGGGTTGTGAAAAACTATTATTTAATTTGCAATAGTGGTTACTACTTTCTCCCGTTGTTTATATGTTCTTAATAACGTGTTTTCTAGTGTCTTTTCAAGCATGACATTGTCATTTATGGGTGGGATCGTTTTTCTCTACTCAATTGACTTCTACACCCGCTTCCCAACCTATGTCTTTTCCTACCACTGCTTCTTTGTACTCTTTTCACCCTATCCTGAACATGGGCAGGTTAAAAGATTAGAATTCGTAAGCAATTCTTTTGTACAGCTTCTGCATCAACATTAGTTAGTAGTGAACATCACTAATTATTGGGTGTGTGATCTTATGCCGCCTACTACAGACAGAGGTATTCCTTATTTTGTCCCGCCATATGTGGCCTTTGTGCTACTACATGTGTAAGGAAACATGTATCAGAAAACGAGCTAAGTAATAGGATGATGCTACAGCAACATCTCCATGACTTCATGAATATTGACCTAGACTCGGATTGATGAGAGTATAGTTATTGCCTATGTAAGGGCAAAAGGATTGTCTGTGGTACTTTAAAATTTGGGACCGCGTAGGAGGCAGGGCCCTACCCCTGTCTATCCCGGTATTAGCGAACCGCGAATGGTCAATGCGGTATGTACAAGTACCTCGTGTAACGTTTTAGCTATGAATGCACTATGTATACGTTATTATACATTGACTCCGTGGGTTCCATCTTGGAGCGGTAGCCATCTTATAGTTGCCCTCACATAGGCTACACCATTAAGAACAAATACAGGCCTCTAGAACACATGTGCCTTCCTTTGACTTCTCTATGACCTGGGCAGCTTGGCTCTGCTGCCCCAGGTCAGTCCGGTCTCACGAGTTCCCCGTCCTCTGGCCACCTGTGATTAGCATCAGGGCTTGACACACCATAAAGCCTTTACATTAAACACGAGCCTCCAGCTAATCTCTTTCACACCTGACTGTTCCTGCTTTATGGCTTGTTTCCCAAACAGGAGATGCTCATGTTTATTGGGGCCTATCGATATCTGATGTGGGATCTGAGCCTCGCTGGGTAAATAATTGTGGGCTGGTTGAACGGGAATGTGGGATTGTCACCATGACTCTGCCTTTTCTGTGAATGACCACTTGTAAAACAGGGGCAGTGTTGCCCAAAGCGTAATATTCTGTATAAAATAGAAGACTGTTTTTTGATCTGGAGACTGCCTCATTCAGTTGCTAAGGCTTCTGTGCGACGTAGTCTCACTCATTTAATGTTTAATAAAGATGTATTTTTCATATTTCAGCTTCTTCTGCCAGTTTCTTTGTTACATTACCATGAGAGCGTCTTTTATAATACTACAGCAACAGGATAACCCGAAGTCATAGGGTGCTATCCCTGGCACCGCTGGGGTCCTCAAATCCCCAGTACTTCACCACTACCTGTGGTGGGGGTCCCCTTTGAAAGAGTGGGCATAGATATTGTAGGACCAATGGACCCACAAACAGCATCTGGGCACAGATTCATACTGTGATAGTGGACCATGCCACCAGGTATCCAGAAGCTATTCCCCTGAGGACCACAACAGCTCCTGTTGTGGCAAGGGCCCTGCTTGGAGTATTCTCCAGAGTGGGCTTTCCAAAGGAGGTCATTTCTGACAGAGGTGCCAACTTCATGTCAGGATACTTGACTGCAATGTGGAAGGAGTGTGGTGTGAACTACAAGTTCACCACACCCTATCACCCGCAGTGCAATGGGCTTGTTGAGAGATTCAACAAGACCCTAAAGGGAATGATAAAAGGTTTACCAGACAAGCTTAGGCGACGATGGGACATCCTTTTACCCTGCCTTCTGTTTGCTTACAGAGAGGTCCCACAAAAGGGGGTTGGCTACAGCCCTTTTGAGCTTTTGTTTGGGCATCCTGTAAGAGGACCCCTGTGTTTGGTAAGGGAAGGATGGGAGAGACCTCTCAGACAACCCAAACTTGACATAGTGGATTATGTACTTGGTCTCCGCTCCAGGATGGCAGAGTATATGAAGAAGGCTTCTAAAAACCTTGAGGCAAGCCAAGAACTCCAAAAAGCTTGGCATGACCAAAAGGCTGTGCTGACTGTTTACCAGCCAGGGCAGAAAGTGTGGGTGTTGGAGCCAGTGGCCCCAGCAGCACTCCAAGACAAATGGTCTGGACCCCACACTATTGTTGAGAAAAAGGGAGAAGTCACCTACTTGGTGGACCTTGGGACTCCCAGAAGCCCCCACAGGGTGCTTCATGTCAACAGATTGAAGGCATATGTTGACAGGGCAGACATGGGCTTACTCATGGCTACAGATGAGGGGCAGGAGGAAGAGAGTGACCCTCTCCCAGACCTGTTGACTCAGAACCCTGATGATGGCTCAGTTGATGGTGTGGTCTTTTCTAACAGCCTCACTGTCCATCAGCAACAGGACTGCAGACAGGTTCTGCAATCCTACAGACATATGTTCTCTCTGACCCCAAGTCAGACAAACTGGTGCACCCATGGGGTGGACACTGGTGACAGTCTGCCTGTGAAGAGTAAAATCTACAGGCAACCTGACCATGTCAGGGACTGCATAAAAGTTGAGGTACAAAAGATGTTGGAGCTGGGAGTCATTGAGCCTTCAGAGAGCCCTTGGGCTAGTCCTGTAGTTCTTGTGCCAAAACCTCACACCCAAGATGGTGAGAGAGAGATGAGGTTTTGCGTAGACTACAGAGGTCTCAATGCTGTCACTAGCACAGATGCCCACCCAATACCTAGGGCAGATGAGCTCATTGACAGACTGGCAGCTGCTAAGTTTTTGAGCACATTTGACCTGACAGCAGGCTACTGGCAAATCAGACTAGCTGAGAATGCAAAGGCCAAAACTGCTTTCTCGACCCCAGGAGGACATTATCAATTTGTGGTAATGCCCTTTGGTTTGAAGAATGCACCTGCCACTTTCCAAAGGTTGGTGAATCAAGTCCTTACTGGGTTGGATGATTATTGTGCAGCTTATCTTGATGATATTGCTGTCTTTAGCTCCACCTGGGAGGATCACCTGGTCCACCTGAGGAATGTTTTAGAGGCCCTGCAAAAGGCAGGCCTCACTATCAAGGCCACTAAGTGCCAGATAGGGCAGAGCAAGGTTGTGTACCTGGGCCACCTAGTTGGTGGGGGTCAGGTTCAACCACTGGAGAGCAAGATCCAGACCATAAAGGACTGGACTCCTCCAACTACCCAGACTCAGGTCAGAGCTTTCTTGGGCCTGACTGGGTACTACAGAAAGTTTGTTAAGAACTATGGGTCCATTGTGACACCACTTAATGACTTGACCTCCAAGAAGATGCCAAAGAAAGTTCAGTGGACAGTAAGCTGTCAAAAAGCATTTGATGACCTGAAGCAGGCCATGTGCAGTGCACCTATTCTGAAAAGTCCAGACTACTCCAAAGAGTTCATTGTCCAGACAGATGCTTCTGAGTTAGGTGTGGGAGCTGTTCTTTCACAACTGAATGTAGATGGTCAAGACCAGCCCATTGCTTTTATAAGTAGAAGGCTGACCCCTAGAGAGAAACGTTGGTCAGCTATTGAGAGGGAGGCCTTTGCTGTGGTTTGGGCCCTGAAGAAGCTGAGGCCATACTTGTTTGGCACTCACTTCAAGATTCAGACAGACCATAAGCCCCTCTTGTGGCTAAATCAGATGAAGGGTGAAAATCCCAAACTTCTTAGGTGGTCCATTTCCCTACAGGGGATGGACTTCACAGTGGAACATAGACCTGGGACTGACCATGCCAATGCAGCTGGACTCTCCAGATATTTCCACTTAGAAAATGAAGACTCAACTGGTCAAGGTTAGTTTAATGTCCCTAAGTTTGGGGGGGGGGGTTGTGTAGGAGAGTAGGATGCAAATGTGAGTGACCAATCACTCTGTACTCCTGTGAATGAAACAGGGCAGCAAGGTAGATATAAGGCAGCCAGGTCCCATGAGAGAGCACTTGCCTGCACATCCTTTGATTCAACTACACTGCTGCTGCTCGTGAATCCTCTTGCACCATGTCCAGGTCTGTGGAGAGGGCCCAGCCTTTCACCCAGGAGGAGAACCAAGCCCTGCTGGATGTGATCCTCCCACAGTACCCCATGCTGTATGGTCGACCAGGGGTTCAGGTGAGTGCTGAGTCCACTAGCAAAGACTGTGCCCCTTTTTTGTGACTGTGACTTCTGCCATTGTGTCCAGGTGTAACACACATGCAATGTACTGTAGGGTGGGTCCCGGGTGGGGGAATGCCTAATGTCTCCCAGCCAGAGCATGCTGTGGTGCATGTCTGCTCTCCTCACTTGCATTGTGTGTACTGTGACAATCACTGCATGTGGCATTACACATTCTGCCTGTCTAATCCTCCTGGGAATGTTGTTACTACAGTCCTTATGTGAATCTGTGGTCCCCCCAGTGTGACAGGTGGCAGTACCCACAGATGTGTGTTTGTTTAGGGTACATGTGCTGAGAGTGTATGTTAGAAGGCGACCTCAGAGGAGCCCGGAGGGGGCCCTGACTATCCTGAGACCAACCCTCGAGGTATCGTAGCCGGGCACTGGCGGGGGATTCCTCAGGGGAGGAATCTCGTACTCTCGGCACCCCACGACAAAGAGAAGCCACACCGTGAGTTCTTAAGAACAAATCTTTATCAAATCGGAGTCGTAGGATCTTTATGATCAGCAAGGCAAGTATATACAAGTAGAGCACGGGCTCACAGAGTCTCGGGGGGTAGGAGGTAGCGGGACAGTCTGTGGGTATATGGATCAAATGCAGGGGCGTACCCGGCGCACAGCTCACAATCCTCGAGCTGGGGGATACGCTTGTCGTCGTCGGGGTCCGGCGGGACCAGGAGAGTCTGTGGGAGCCGCGAGTCACTCAGCCGGGCTCAAGTACAAGTTCGGAGGTCTTACGATCTTCAGGGAGCTGCGAGTCACTCAGCAGGGCTCAAGCACAAGTTCGGAGGTCTTACAATCTTCGGGGAGCTGCGAGTCACTCAGCAGGGCTCAAGCACACGTTCGGAGGTCTTACGATCTTCAGGGAGCCGCGAGTCACTCAGCAGGGCTCAAGCACACGTTCGGAGGTCTTACGATCTTCAGGGAGCCGCGAGTCACTCAGCAGGGCTCAAGCACAAGTTCGGAGTGTAGGAGAGTAGGGTCTGCTTTCTATGTTCACCCCCACTTTTTGCTTTTGCTTTACTGGTTTTCGACTTAGATGTGGCTGTGGGCCTGCTAATCAGACCCACAGCCCTGCTGTTCTCTCTCTAAATTAATACTATGTACTTTAGGTGCATAACCCATTTGGATAGGATCACCTTATTGGCCCCTGTACAGTGTACCTTAGGTACCCAGGGCATAGGTGTACCCTAGGCCTACCAGGGGCTGCAGCATGTATTATGCCACCCCTGGCCTGGCCTTCCATTATGACACAACTGGCTGATCACTCAGCTGGGGCAAGGTCGTGTAACCACCCCTTGCTTAGGCGTAGTATTCCTATACCTAACTTACATATAGACACATGTGTACCTCTCAGCCACTCCTATGGCAGGCCTTAACAATCCTGGAGGCAGAGTGCTTGGTAACATGTGAGATGGTGCTCTAGCATGAGCTGAGCCTGTCTGCAGCTTTCGGAACCATGTCCTTATAGCTGTTCTATGATATAGCCTACCATATACTCTTAAAGTGCCTAATAATCTTAAACGGTTATGGTAACTATGGTTTGGCTTTATCAAAACATGTTGTGTAAGGTGTCTAACACTTTGGAATAATACCCCCATCCCATTTCTGGGGATGAGGATATTATCCCTCCCTTCTAGAGGGAGAAGACATGTTGTAACCTACTTACCCGGTTAAAGTTAACCAGAGCCCCAGCATCACAAAATGGATGCTGCTGCCACAGACACGAGTCTGACCTCCTGCTGCTGGGAGTGATCCCGGCAAGGGAGGCTTGGACAATAGGTTTTCTGCCTTGGGAGGTGCGAGCACCACCCCAGACAGGCCTTAGTGTATTGGGGCAGGGAGGGATGAATAGAATGAGACATGCCTGGGGCACACAAGGTGTCCGGTGCATAGTCCAGTTCAAACCGGTGCTGGGGCACTCCAGCCCCAGTCCTGGCGCGAAACTGGACAAAGGGAAGGGGGTGTAACCACCCCCCTCCCAGTTCCACCCATAAGGCGTGACCTAGCAGGTATCCCAGCCCCCCAGATTAGTATAAGAGTGGGAGTTGGGCCTCAAGACTTTAGATTATCCTGAACCTGCAACTTGAACAGAAACTCTGGACCTTCGACATTCGACGAAAGAAGAAGACTGAAGAATCTCCCTTGTGGCCAAGGAGTGGCTACCCTGTGCAAACAGGCACCATCAAGAGACTACCCTTTGCTTTGCTAAAGTTCTACGAGGGACCGACTGCAGAGCCTGACCAGAGCCTTGACTTCCAGACTTCTCCGACCCTGATCCACATCTACAGCCGTGCTGAGATCCGTGGAGGCGACGAGAGACGTGGGACCGGCTGCCTGGGAAAAGTGGCTAGTATCTTCAAGCGCAGCTTCTGAGGCACCCTCGAAGTTGTGCACCGGGGATTGAGAAGCCCCAACCCCAAGCACCATCTGCACCGAAGATCAGCCCCCCACACTCCACGAGTCCTGCGTGGGGCCCTTCTGCATTTTCCTGCTTGCCGCATCTGTCCGGTTGCTTGCCCGCTGGCTAGTGGCCTTTGAGACGACGCACCCTGAAATCTTCAGCGCTGGTTTGGCTCCTCCAGACTGGCTCCCGCTTCTTTGAAAAAGAGAAGCACCCCAGACCTTCCTGGTCTGCACCAGAAGCAAGTCCTCCGTTCTTCGTGGGTTCCGCTTGCCAAGGCTTGGTGAGTCCTAGTCCAACTTCGACGCCGCCGACAGCAAGAGCCTTTGTGGGACAGCTCGCCTCCTGGTCCTGGGCGTCCTCGACGTTCCCTGGTCCTCGTAGCTGCAGCGACAAGCTTCACCTTCACCTGCAATCTTCACGACATCGCCTGGTTCCTTCCTGGTTCCACGTGGTCACTGGCTAGTGACCTTGACTCTGTCCCCTCTGCTTGCAGGTATCCTTTCTTCCTGATCCCAGCCTTGGGATCCACCGGACACTCTTCACTGACTGCCTGTCAGCATCTTTCTTCAGGCATCCATAGGAGTCGACGACGAACCCCGACGCAACTTCACACCTATGCACCCGCAGCCTGTGGGCTAGGTAACTTGGGTACTCCGGTGCTCATCAGGGTAGTGACTATCCTAGTGTCTAGTTTTCCAGTCTCGACTTCCTAGCTACTCCGGCAGTGTCCTAAATCTATTTAATTCAAAACTGTACTATTTCTATCGACTATACGCATTACGCGTGAGTGTTTCCACTCTGCACCTGAATCCCGTGGGCCTCCCACTTCCTAACCTTTGGTAGTATAGTGTAGCCCCAGCGATTCCCTAGGCCTAGGCCTATCCTATTTCCGTGACAGTGGTCCTTATACCACTTACTTAGTATATGGTTTGCGTGGCCCCTAGGGCCTAACTGTATTACTTACCTGTGTGACTTAATGTATGCTTAAATAAGACTGTGTTGTACTTACCTCTAATCTCATAAAGAGTGCTGAGGGTTTGACTAGAATAAATACACTTTATTTTATATATATATATATCTGTTGTGGTGTCCTTTCATTTGGTATTCAAGGGATTATATATGGAATCACAGCTGGCTTCACATGCCATTCAGAGTTTAGCCTAAGACTGCTCTTGTCCATGCTACCACTAGGATAGCTGGTCTATAAGGTTGACTTTACAACCAATCACCATAAGGGTTGTTTGGACTGATATAAGGTGTACACTAGACCTAGTGACATCATACATCAGGCCAACTTCTCACACGGAGGTCTTACGATCTTCAGGGAGCCGCGAGTCACTCAGCAGGGCTCAAGTGTTTCCAAAGGCGAATCTGCCGGATAGTCCCAGAGCACCCCTTGTTATAGGTCGACTCCTCTTTGATGTCCGGAGTTTGTGTAGGCAGGGGTCTTGTCACCTGGGGGTCGCTTGTCGGGGTTTCCTGCCATTGTCTTTTGATCCTTTCAGGGCCGGGTCGGGAGGAGTCCCAGACACCCAGCAGGCGTGGAGCCAGCCTTCTGGGAGGCCGGAGGGCCGATCGAAACCCACCTTCCCAGGGGAGCTCAGAGGTGCGATGGAAACTGCTCCTCCCAATGGGAGCGCGATGTCCTCCAGCCGGAGTGGCGCCTCTAGGCCAGGGTCGCGCTGGGGCCGGGCAGCCATCAGGGTGCATGAAGTGTGCATACGGGCCCGGTGTGGCCGAAAGGAGGAAGGCCACGGACGGGGAAGTCAGGGTCGGGTGTGTGTGTGTTCTGGTGGGAAGGATCGGCTAGGCCGTGTGCTCGGGGGCTGCATGGGTCAGGATATGTGGTGCGGGGTCAGGGATGGCCATGCCACGAGGCCGGGTCTAACACGCGTCCCCCCCAGCTGAAAGCCGGAGAGAACTACCCATCTTCTTGGGGGTTCTCTTCGCTGAGGCGGAAGAACCAGGAGAGGCCATCGGCGTTGGCGTGGTCAGTACCAGGCGGATGTTCCACGGTGAAATCCATCCCCTGGAGGGAGATTGACCACCGCAGTAGTTTGGGGTTTTCTCCTCGCATCTGCATGAGCCATCGCAAGGGGCGATGGTCGGTTTGGACTTTGAAATGGGTGCCGAACAGATAGGGGCATAACTTCTTGAGGGCCCAGACTACGGCGAACGCCTCGCACTAGATGGTGCTCCATTTCTGTTCTCTGGGCAACAGCCTTCGGCTGAGGAAGGCTACGGGCTGGTCTAGGCCTTGGTAATTCACCTGGGACAGGACGGCCCCAATGCCATGCTCGGAGGCATCCGTTTGTACCACAAACTCCTTGGAGTAGTCGGGGGCCTGGAGGACGGGGGCCGTGCACATGGCCGCTTTCAGGGCATCGAACGCCTCTTGGCAGGCAGAGGTCCACTGCACTTTCTTGGGTTGTTTCTTGGACGTGAGTTCCGTGAGGGGACCGACCAGGCTGCCGTACCCCCGGATGAATCTCCGGTAGTAGCCCGTGAGGCCCAGAAAGGCTCGGACCTCCGTTTGGGTAGTGGGTGGTTCCCAGTCTAGGATGGCGTCGATCTTGGGCTGTAGAGGGGCGACCTGGCCGCTTCCGACCTGGTGCCCCAGGTAGACTACCGAACCTTGCCCAATCTGGCACTTGCTAGCTTTCACGGTGAGGCCTGCCTGGCGCAGGGTGGTTAGCACCCTTCGGAGGTGCTGGAGGTGCTCACTCCATTCGGAACTGAAAACTGCGATATCGTCTAGATAGGCAGCGCTGAACTTTTCCAGCCCGGCCAGGACTCTATTTACCAGTCGCTGGAAGGTGGCCGGGGCATTTTTCATCCCAAAGGGCATCACGCGAAAGCGATAGTGCCCATCCGGGGTGGAGAAAGCGGACCGCTCCTTGGCTCCTTCTGTGAGAGCAATTTGCCAATAGCCGCAGGTGAGATCGAATGTGCTGAGGAACCGAGCAGCCCCGAGTCGGTCAATGAGCTCGTCGGCTCAGAGAATGGGGTGGGCATCGGCTCGGGTGACTTCATTGAGTCCCCGGTAGTCCACGCAGAAGCGGAGTTCTGGGGCGACACCGGGGGCAGCTGCCTTCGGGACCAGGACCACGGGGCTGGCCCAGGGACTGTCTGAGGGTTCGATCACTCCCAAGGTCAACATCTTCGAGACCTCGGCTTCAATGCAGGACCGGACCCGATCAGGGACTCGGTAGGCTCGGTGTCGCACCGGTGGGCTATCTCCGGTGTCCACGTCATGGGTACACCAGTCGGTGACTTGGGGGACCAGAGAGAATAGGTCGGAAAACTGCCCTAGGAGCTGGCGGCAATCCTCACGTTGCTGGGAAGTGAGGGATGGGGAGAGGTTCACTCCCTCTACGGAGCCATCCTTCTCTTTGGCACACAGGAGATCAGGGAGGGGATCCGACTCCTCTTCGGCCCCGTCATCGGTGGCCAGCAGGAGGCTCAGTTCCGTACGCACAAAGTGAGGCTTGAGGCGGTTCACGTGAAGGACTCGGAGGAGGTCCCGCGGTGACTGGACGTCCACCAAGTACGTGACCTGGCTCTTCCGCTCAATCACTTTGAAGGGCCCGGTCCATTTATCCTGGAGGGCGCAAGGTTTCACGGGGGCCATGACCCATACCTGCTGGCCCGGCTGGAACTCGACCAGAGTGGCATTCTGGTCGTACCAGTGCTTCATCTCTTCCTGGCTCGCCTCCAGGTTGGCCTCGGCCAGCTCTCGGAACTTCCTAGTCTGGTTCTGGAGGGTCAGGACGTATCGGAACACATCTCGTGGGGTGTTTCGGGGCGCCGCCTCCCACCCTTCCTTGACCAGGCTGAGGGGCCCCCAGACGGGGTGCCCATAGAGTAATTCAAACGGGCTGAACCCCAAGGATTTCTGGGGGACTTCCCGGTAGGTGAACAGGAGGCAGGGGAGCAGGACGTCCCACTTACGCCGGAGGGGTTCTTCCAGGCCCGCGATCATCCCCTTCAGAGTCCGGTTAAACCGCTCTACCAGGCCATTTCCTTGGGGGTGGTACGGGGTGGTGAACTTATAGGACACTCCACATTGTTGCCACGGGGACGTCATGTATTTGGAGATGAAGTTCGTACCGCGATCGCTCACGACCTCGCGGGGAAAACCCATATGGGAAAAGATTCCCATCAACGCCCGGCCCACCACGGGGGCTGTGACGGTGCGCAGGGGTATGGCCTCAGGGTATCGGGTGGCATGATCCACCAGGACGAGGATAAAGCGGTGACCTTGGGAGGTTGGGGGGTCCAGGGGCCCCACAATGTCGATCCCGACCTGTTCAAAAGGGGTACTGACGACAGGGACGGGTTGGAGGGGAGCCTTGCGCTTTCCTCCGCTCTTCCCACTAGCCTGGCACGTGGGACAGGACTTGCAGTGGGCTTCTACATCCGCTTTCATCCTGGGCCATTAGAAGTGAGTCACGAGGCGACTGTAGGTTTTGTCCTGGCCCAAGTGGCCTGCGAGGGGGACGTCGTGGGCCAAGCCCAGGAGGAGGTCTCGGAAGCGAAGGGGTACCACCAGTACCCAGGCGGATCCTAGCTCCACCGACTTCTGCTCGCTGTACAAAAGGTCATTTTCCCAATACACTCGGTGCGTTCCAGTTTGGTCGCCCGCGGCCTGGGCCTCTGCTTGTTGCCGGGGCCCAACCAGGGAAGGACAGGAAGCTTGCTCCCGGCAGAACTCCGCTCGGGAGGGGCCCCCCTTGTGGCGCCACTGGGCCAACTCGGGCAGATCGCCTAACTCAGTGACCTGTGCGGAGTCGGAAGGTGGGGGTTCGTTGCTGGCGACCGACCCTCCTTGTGGGGGGATGTGGGGACCCTCGGCGGGGACCATCCTGTCTTTTGTGACCGGGGCGTCTTCGACTTCCCCAAGGGGGGTCAGTCGGGCTGCCATAGATCGGGTGGTGGCGCACACCCACTCGGGGAGACCCATCATCCCTAGGTGGGTCTTGCGCTCGACTTGTTTCCAGGGGGAACTTTCCAGGTCATTCCCCAGGAGACAGTCGAATGGCTGAGAGGTTCTCACTACAACTTTCAGTTTACCGACCACCCCTCCCCATTCAAAAGGCACCAGGGCTACCTTACACAGACTTTCCGTATTATCAGCGGAAATTACCGGGCAAAAGACGTTGGGGAGGACCTGGTCTTCGCTGACTAAATGACTGAGGACACCGGTGATGCTGGCCCCGGTGTCACTGGCCCCGGTGTCACGAAGGGCCTCTACTTGGTGGCCATTGATCGTTACGAGCTGCCCATATTTCTTCGTGTTGGAGGGCAGGAGGCTTCCAGGGACCATTTCTCTATCTCCTAATGATACTAGGGCCATGGCGGCGGGTTCCCACTCTACTGTCTCCTCAACCTCCTCCCACAGTGCTACATTGGCTATTTGTCTAGCGGGGGGTGCTGTCGGGGTGATGTGTGGGGCCATGGGGCATTCAGGGTCGTTGGCGTAATGCCCGGGCTTCTGACAACGGAAACAAGTGATGGTCACCCGGTGCCCCGTCTCACGGGTGGCCCGGATACAGCTGGTGGGGGCGCCGGGAAAGGCGGAGGTTGGGTTTTCGGGGGACTGGACTGGGACTCCCTCTGCCCTCCCTGGTTCCCCCCCCTCTCTGGCGGGGTGGTCCCTTACTGGCTCAGGGGTACTCTCCTACGGGGCCCCGGGAGACCCGGGTGTTGGCCCAGCGATCCGCCTCGACAGCCAGCTTTCTCGGATCCGTGAGCTTGCTGTCGAGCAGATGCTGGCGTAGTTCCACAAAGCAGTTCGCAGCCAGGTGTTCCCACAACATGAGGTCGGTTAGTTCTTCTAGGGTGGTTACCTTGCTGCCCTTGATCCACCCATCGAATGCACGGCTGAAGAAGTTTACATACTCCACCCAGGTGGTGCCCGGGATCTTCCTGCAGTCCCGGAACCGCTGGCGGTACATCTCCGGGGTGAGGCCGTACCTTGTGAGGAGGGCCTCTTTCATGTGGTTGTAGGAGGTCTGCATGGAGGTTGGTAGGTCGAGCAGGGTGTCTCTCCCTTCGCTCAAAAATCGTACCCACAACCCGGCCCCCCAATCCTTCTGCGGGACCCGATGGGAGGTCATGGCGACCTCGTATGCCCTGAACCACTGTTGGATGTCATCGTTTTTGTAATATTCCTTGACCACATCCTTGGGAATGTGGACCTTCTGCTCCGCCGGGGAGGACGTCTCTCGGTTTCCCGGGGGCCGCGCTTCCTCGCTTTTTGCTTTTAGCTCGATTTCCTTCAAGCTGCGTTCGTGCTCCAGTTGAAGTCTCCTTCCTTCGTGTTCCCGTTGGAGTTTCTTCTCTTCTAGTTCTCCTTGTACTCGCATTTGTTCCACTGCTAGCTTTTTCTCGGCTAATTTCAACTCGCCCTCGATTTTAAGTTTGGCCAACTCGAGTTCGTGATGGCGACTTCTCTCTCTGTCTGCGAGTTCCTCCGGGGATAGGCCCCCGTCTGGTACGAAGCTTCGCACCTGGTTGCTGCTGCGTTCTCCTTGGGAGTGTCCAGCTTCGTCGTGGAGCTCCACCGCTCCTTCTGGGTGGGGGGCTCCAGAATCCACCCAAGCTTTCAGCGCCTTCTGCATATCTTCTTTGGTGTTGAGACCAGTGGTAGCGATTTTTAGTTCTTTGCAGAATTGCTTCAGTTCTCTGTGCGTGTACTCTTCCAGTTGTTCCGCCTGGAACACGGTACTGGTGTCGTTTTCTGTGAGACTCATAGCGTTTCCTTCTGCCATCTTTGTCGGTAGTGCGTCAGCCGTTCACGGTATGATCTCTAGATTATGGGCCCGAATCCCGTCGCTTGCCACCAATGTTAGAAGGCGACCTCAGAGGAGCCCGGAGGTGGCCCTGACTATCCTGAGACCAACCCTCGAGGTATCGTAGCCGGGCACTGGCGGGGGATTCCTCAGGGGAGGAATCTCGTATCTAGGATCGTACTCTCGGCACCCCACGACAAAGAGAAGCCACACCGTGAGTTCTTAAGAACAAATCTTTATCAAATCGCAGTCGTAGGATCTTTATGATCAGCAAGGCAAGTATATACAAGTAGAGCACGGGCTCACAGAGTCTCGGGGGGGTAGGAGGTAGCGGGACAGTCTGTGGGGATATGGATCAAATGCAGGGGCGTACCCGGCGCGCAGCTCACAATCCTCGAGCTGGGGGATACGCTTGTCGTCGGCGGGGTCCGGCGGGGTCCGGCGGGACCAGGAGAGTCTGTGGGAGCCGCGAGTCACTCAGCCGGGCTCAAGTTCAAGTTCAAGTTCGGAGGTCTTACGATCTTCAGGGAGCCGCGAGTCACTCAGCAGGGCTCAAGCACACGTTCGGAGGTCTTACGATCCTTAGGGAGCCGCGAGTCACTCAGCAGGGCTCAAGCCCACGTTCGGAGGTCTTACGATCTTCAGGGAGCCGCGAGTCACTCAGCAGGGCTCAAGCACAAGTTCGGAGGTCTTACGATCTTCAGGGAGCCGCGAGTCACTCAGCAGGGCTCAAGTGTTTCCAAAGGTGAATCTGCCGGATAGTCCCAGAGCACCCCTTGTTATAGGTCGACTCCTCTTTGATGTCCGGAGTCTGTGTAGGCAGGGGTCTTGTCACCTGGGGGTCGCTTTTCGGGGTTTCCTGCCATTGTCTTTTGATCCTTTCAGGGCCGGGTCGGGAGGAGTCCCAGACACCCAGCAGGCGTGGAGCCAGCCCTCGGGGAGGCCGGAGGGCCGATCGAAACCCACCTTCCCAGGGGAGCTCAGAGGTGCGATGGAAACTGCTCCTCCCAATGGGAGCGCGATGTCCTCCAGCCGGAGTGGCGCCTCTAGGCCAGGGTCACGCTGGGGCCGGGCGGCCATCAGGGTGCATGAAGTGGGCACGCGGGCCCGGTGTGGCCGAAAGGAGGAAGGCCACGGACGGGGAAGTCAGGGTCGGGTGTGTGTGTGTTCTGGTGGGAAGGATCAGCTAGGCCGTGTGCTCGGGGGCTGCATGGGTCAGGATATGTGTTGCGGGGTCAGGGATGGCCATGCCACGAGGCCGGGTCTAACAGTGTACAAATGATGTGTTTGTCCCCTGGACATTGGTGTGTGTGTGTAAGTCAACAAACACTACGCGAAGGTCCTAAGTCAAAGAATAAACACAGCGCCGCATGATGCTGTATGTGCAATCCCTTATATCAAAACTTTGGAACATTATTGCATCACCAGGCAGGAAGATTAAAGGGTCTATCGGGCCACCCTTAATGGCGGAGCTTCGTCATGTATGACCCTTGGAGATCAAAGTCAGGGCCCCTACACTCATGAGCCACCCGACTCTACTGGGTGCCCGTCACAGTGATCCCTGACAGAAGAAATCTCATGCCAATGGTGTGCAACCAATAGTTCAAAGAATACAAAAAAGTGCAGTGCGATAATGTGGTAGTGTGTTAAAAATGACTACATGGTCAAAAAAATCTGTTTAATATGAATTGACCAGGTGCCATGTCTAAAAACCAAATTAGTCAAAAAACTTATGTATGACTATTCCCTGGCTTGGTCTGTCTAGGTCGACATGTTTCAGCCGATCTGGTTATTTCACCCGGCTTTCTTCAGGACCAGTTAGTTGATTTCAAAGAAGCTACTGCAGGATAAATTTGGTAAACAGTGATGTGAATCAAATTAAGAAACTTTTTGAAAGAAATGTTATGTGGCCGAAGCCACCCTACCAGACTAGCATAATTACGCTTAGATTTGGTGTAGTCACCTCTTCTTCTTTCCTGAAAAGAAAGGGTGGTAGGTGTCACACATAATTTGTGATGGGATTAGCACATAACAGAACAGCATCAGCGACTCATGTTTAGTAGTGCTGATCTTGAGCACTACTTAGTTTATAGTATGGCCACCAATTGGTCCATAAAGGAGAGAACATTCTCTGAAAACATGCAAAATTATAACTCACCCAGCGTTCTGTGGGAGGAAAGCCTCACCTCACCCGGCAGATTGCTCGGTATAGGAGGCACCGCTCTGTTAAAATAGGGACACAAGAGAGCGGGTTGTGAAAACATACACCAACACTCCGTGGTCCCTACATAAAGAATAACACAAACCAATCAACTCCTGACTCACAGGCCAACACACCCAATGCCTGACAGAACTGTGCCATGCACTTAATTTCGCTTAGAGTCTGCTTAGTGGTTACATCTCCAGACACATAATTTAGACGCAGTGTAGACATATCCACAGTGTTACACCTCTCTCTTATGCTCAAACTATACCAGTTAAAGTAGTAAGAGAGCAATATATAGTGCAGAGGTCAATGTTAAATCAAAACCCAATCATGGAGGTTCAAAGTTAACCTAAGCTGATAGTTATTGCTCGCATTGCCTTAAAGAGCGCTAGGTCACAGCACGCATTTATTCACAACCTTACCTATCCGTCGAGACCTCAAACTGGACCTCGAGCAGTCTGGGAGGTAACGATCTCCAGGAAGGTGGCTCCTTAAATAGTGGCTGTGATTAATTTAGATTCGCGCCACATCGCAGGTGTTGTGAATCGACTCGGCAGGAGATGAGTCATCACCACGCAGCGCATGTGCGAACACAGCATCGCCACTCCCGACCGTCAGCGTAATCAACATCGGGCATGCGTCGTACAAAGAATGCTGTGTGTCTCTAGGACGCCGAGCTCTGTTCTAACCGCGCATGCGCCATCCAAAATATCACCAAACGCTGCGCATGCCCAGAGCCTAAAACGATCACGACAATAGTTCGTGATGGCAAAACTTAAAGAGTGAATCCTCTCCAAAGGCCACTACAACGTACACGTAAATATTGCACAGAATCCAAGAATCACGTGTTCCGCGACGGAACAATCAAACAGAACATGACTATGTGCACAACTTGACAATGGTCATCTCGATCGTTAATAAAAAAGTGTGAACACATCTGTATGAACCAAAGTGCCACTACTCCTGGCACATGCGCTCTGGTACCAAGACAGGCAAAGCATGTAATGTGTCACCACTGCTCAACAAGACCTAGTGCATTCAGGCAAGCTGGATGCGTGCCATACTCAGCAGCGTGCTGCTCGCGATATTCATATTCTAGGGAAAAAGCTCATATTTTTTATTTACAAAACTGTGTCGACATAAGGACTCCTGGCCCTTGTGATGTAAAGATGGTTTCGATTATAGTGTATCATTACGTTAGTACTGACACTAATGTATAACTTGGATGGTAGGTCTGCCTGATAGTTTCTCCAAATGCTAAATCGGTGGTTATACTACCTCAGTCCGTTAACGCTGGACAAGGTCTGTAAATCAGAGCGAACAGCATCTCAATTAGATTACCTAAGTCTGCTGGCAGAATAAAGCCAGAGAGAGGCTGAGGACAATGATGTAAGAATCCTATCTCTCAGGGTTAAATCTAAGAGCAGTGTGAATCTTAGAAAAGTGTAGGTGCCTATAGGGAACCACATCATAATGTTTGTAACAGGAAAGAGGACTGTCACAAATATTGTCTGGTTGCGCAGACCTGCAGATCCAAATTCCTCTACTCGTCTAGTTCTGATTGCAGTCACAATAGTGGAAGTTGTCTAGATCTATTGCTAATGGATGTAGTTCTGCTGAGGGTATAGACAAAATAGGTCGCCTGATGTCAAACGTACATGCAGTACTATGTATCATATGGAGTCTATATGGCAGAATGGCTGTGTGTGGGACAGTCTCCTCGCTGCTGATCAATAGCAGAGTGAGGCAAGTATAGATGTCTCGTTGAGTCATCCACACATAATCAAAAAAATCAAAAAATCAAATGTCGGCACACCAGGGGTCAACACTCAAATGGACGTCCATGGAATATTGTCATTGAGTCCATGTGTGTCCGTCCTCATTTTAAAAATCCATTTCTGCTCTTTCACGAATAGAAACTTGGAAATGTCGCTCACATGTGAGGGAATGAGCGGTCGTTCAAGCACAATCCATCTCATGTCGTCTGCTGTATGATGTTTTACAAGAAAGTGGTCCGTCAGACATGTAGACTGTTTTCTGCATCGGATAGTGCTCTTATGCTCGCTGATACGGAGCTTAATCTTCCTTGTTGTGTGACCAATATAATGTAGAGAACAAGGACACGTGATCATATAGATCACGTTCTCTGAATTACAGTTCGTATGACTGGTCAGAATCCAAGGACGTGCCGTACCTACATCAACAGAAGTGGTTTTGGAGATTTGAGGGCAGACACTGCAAGACCCACATGGGTAATGTCCCCTCACAGGTGGTAACGACCATAAAGTTTTATCGGCCCGTGTGTGTTCGGTCCGTGGTCGTGTGTGGACTAGACTGTTGCGTAGACTGGGACCTTTCTTGAAAGCGAACAAAGGGGGCGGAATGTTCTCCGCGGCCACATTCAAAATGTGCCAATGCTTCCGTACCAGCTTCTGCAAGTTGTTAGAGAGGGTACAGAAGGTTGTCACAAAAGTGAGCCTCTCGTTTGGTGTCCTCATTATACTATTGTCTAGGAGGGCATCACGATGGTTATTAGACGCTCTTTTCCAAGCCTGTCGTACAAGTCTCCTGGGGTACCGCCGTGATTGCAAATGATTAGCTAATACCTCCGCATGTTTGTGAAAAAGGTCTGTAGTGGAACAGTTCCGTCTGACACGCAGGAACTGTCCCACCGGGAGGTTCTCTTTTAGGG
Source organism: Triturus cristatus (assembly GCF_964204655.1). Taxonomy (NCBI): domain Eukaryota; kingdom Metazoa; phylum Chordata; class Amphibia; order Caudata; family Salamandridae; genus Triturus; species Triturus cristatus. The sequence goes on along the minus strand of NC_140583.1, from coordinate 576,042,626 downwards.
CCCTCGGATGGTGACTATCAAAAGACAACAGCGAGTTCCTGGACATAGGTTTTTTGAACAGCTCACAATGTAGCGAATTGCCAATAGGGAATATTGATATATCAAGAAAGGACAAACGTTGTTGACTGAACTCCATCGTGAAATTAAGGAATGTGTTTTGCTCATTAAGCCAGACATGGAAGGCCTGAATCTCAGAGCCGGAGCCTCGCCACACCACCAAAATATCATCTATGTACCTCTTCCACAACACCAGATGTTCAAGAAAAGGGTTGTTGTGGTTCAATACATGTTGTTGTTCAAAGAGGTGTACATAGAGATTGGCGAGGCTCGGCGCAAAAACACTCCCCATCGATGTGCAGGAAATTTGCAAAAAAATCTGGTCCTCGAAACGAAAAAAGTTCTCGGTCATCGCTATTCTAGCACACTGCATGATGAAAGAGACAGGTGTTATGCTACCAAGATCCCGACCTTCCAAAAGCCCTCTGATGGACTCAAGGGTCTCCATTTGCGGGATGCATGTGTAGAGCGACTCTACATCGAAACTTGCCAGAATGTCAGTTTCGGGATGAAAATCAATGTCTGGTAGCAATCTCAAGACGTCCGACGTGTCTTTTAGATAAGTCGGCATTTCTAACACCATGGGCCGTAGAAAAACATCTACGAACTTAGAAAGAGGTTTGAGGAGTGACCCTATCCCCGATATGATGGGGCGTCCCGGAGGGGGTATTTTGTTCTTATGTATCTTGGGGAGGCAGTAAAAATAGGGCATTACTGGATTGTCTGTCACTAGAAATCGTGCCTCTTGCGGCGTAATCCATCCCTCTGCCTCCCCTTCCTCAACCAGGTGTTTGATTTCAGTTTTAAGCCTAGGTGTGGGGTCCGACACTAGACTGCGATAGAATTTGTCATTATTGAGTTGTCGCAGACATTCCCTCTGGTAGGTGACCATGTCCTGTAGGACAATGGCACCTCCCTTGTCCGCAGGTTTAATAATAACGGACGTGTCTGAGCTAAGGTCTTGGAGAGCCTCTCTGTCTTTCTTAGAGAAGTTGCAAAAGCTGGTGGGCCGTGAGTCACATAATGCCATCATGTCGAATGTGACAGCTTTTTCAAAAGTGGAGACTTGGGAGGGAACTTGATGTGCCATCGGTGTAAAGCTGCTTTTGGGTCGTAGCCCAGTGTTCGTAGTCAGCATGTCATCAACCGAGGCTGAAACATCATCTGACGATCTATCCTTGAAAAAGAAATGTAAGCGAATTTTCCTGAAAAAATTCTCAAGTTCGCATCTCAAAGTGAATGGGTCTCCTTGATAGGTAGGCACAAAGCCTAGACCTCGGTTGAGGACACTAAGCTCACTTTCCGTTAGAGTGCGTGAACTGAGATTCACTACAAGGTCATTTCTCAACTGCTGGTTGTGCTGTTGGAGGCCACCTCTGCTCCGGGTGTTCGGAAACGTGGAGTCCGGTTGCCAATGGACAGATGTCGTGCCTCTCCGCTTGCCCCTCGTTCAGCCTGGGCCTTGATCTAAAAAAGGTTGGTTAGGGTAAAATTGGGGTTGAAAAGATGGTACTTGTGATGGAAAAGGAGGTTGGTACCCCCAGGGTCCTGGTGGCCACCATTGACCTTGATTCGGATAGTAACCCTGCAACCCACGTCCCCTGTTGTATCTACGGGGTCTACCTCTGCCCCGTCCTCGGGGAAAATCATTAGGAGATGACTCTGAATCAGTGGATCCCTGCTCTGATCCAGAGGAGGAATAGTTCGATCCATACCGTCTGCCTTTGTTGTTAAAAACTGGGGCTACGTAGTTCTCACTCGTGTATGGATATATCTTCTCCCAGGAGAAGCGGGCCAAGTCCTTTTTAAACTTGTCGATCTTATTGATCAGGATGTTGTCCCTATACTCTTTGTTAGTTTTGTTGGCCTCGTCAAGATTCTTCTTAAACAATGCAGCTGTGATGGTTGTTTTAATCTGTCCCTCTAAAGTCTGAATTTCGATAAGGATAGCGTCTGCCTGTCGCTTGGCCGTGCTGATGATCAAAATCAGCCAGTCGCGGGTACAGCGCCAGGCTATGAGCGACCAATCACGCAAAAATTGCTTATCGGTGAGGAACAGTCTCGGTGCATTGGTGACTATTAGGCCAGTTGGGGCGCATTTGCCTCGTAAATATTCTGTCATAATAAGCCCATGGACAGCTGTACGTGACTGTGTTCGCTTAAGATTGAGTAGTGTTCCCCAATCATCTTTGGTATGTCCTGTTAGCTCCGGAAGTGACTCTAGAATACTGGGATTGTCAGCTAAAATGGAACTTAAGGTCTCATCGTCAAATGCAAGGCCTGCAAAATCAGCCATAATGGTGTGGAGGTGCAAAATGAATCAAAAGATAGAAGGGAGCAGAGCCAGAAACCTAGATAATCTAGGGTCTGAAACAAAGACCCGCAACCAAAGGCTGCTCACACAATTATACACAATCTCTACAAAAGGGTCTAATAGGGACCAGTTTACCGACTATACTACCTTCAGTCCCCAAAGTATAACTACAAACACTACGCGATGTGTGTGTGTAAGTCCCCTGTCATGTGGGTGAGTGCATATGTGGAGTGTAGCACCCCAGCTGCATGAGGGATGCCCATCTGATGTGAGCAGGGAGCAGTGCTGTGTGTCTGCGGTGATGGGCCAGCCCCACACCTGTGACACCCCCCAGTCTAGTGGCACATGTGCAGAGTGAGGTGTGTAGCTGCAGTTGGCAATGGCAGGTGATTGTCCTGTGGCTGTGTGTGTCTGTGTACTCTGCTGAGGGCGCCTCAGTGGCCTGTGGCATGTGACTGCATTGAGGTGCTGCACATAATTCTGGTGTCGCTTGTGATGCACAGTGTGAGGCTGGATGATTGATTGTGTCGTACCCCTCATGCCACCTGTGTACTCTACAATGCCACCTAGTGCTTTATGCCTTCCACAGAGGAAAGTGTCCCTATGACACAGGTGTAATGAGCTTGATGCATTCTATGCCCTGTTAAAACCAGCCAAATTGCTCTAATGTGTGTCTCTGTGACATGTCGCAGGTGTATTGATGTTGTCTCACTTTTTCATCCTCACAGGTAGGCGCCTGTGCCAAGGAGCAGATCTGGAAGGACGCCGTCAGTGCCGTGAGGCAGACGGATGGTCGGAAGCGGTGCCTAGCCCAGGTGAGGAAACGCTGGCAGGATATCCGGTGCTGGACGCGGAGGATCGCACGGGTCCTGCTGGGGGACTCACCTGTGAGCCAAAAGAACCATGGGCGCCGCCGTCTGACCCACATCCACAAGCGTGTGCTGGCGGTCGTCTTCCCTGACATGGACAGGCGCTTACGGGAAAAGCAGCAGCAGGAAGGGGGTAGGTACATGTGTGTTTGTTTGTCACCAGCATTTGTAAGTGCACAGTTGCATGGATACACTGCCAGGGTTTACATGTGCAGTGCAGTTCCTGGTCCCCAAAGTGTAGCGGTGCTGTCCTTCCTCCCTTCCCCTCCTTGGCATGTGTACCCTGGTCTGTGTGTAGTCACACTTGCAAAAGGTTATCTAGGCTGCCAGTTTATCGATGTGCCCAATGCTTGCAGCTTCATGTGTGGGGGTGGTGTGTAACATGTTTTGGGACCTTGCCTGTGCCCTGTCCAGTTCAGTACTTGTGGGGTCCATGTCAGTTGTCACTGATGCTGAGTCCAGACATAGGAGTGTGTCTCTAAAGTGTATTGCTATACAGCATGCATGTCCTATTTTGTGGCCTGTGACATGATGTGCATGAGTGTGAGATATGCAGAGTGCAGGGATGGTGGCTTGTGTTGCAGTCATTACCATTCAGGACCATGGAGTAGTGTGCCACTACTGTCCCCTGTTTTCCTAGGTATCATGTGTGTAATCCAAAAATGTCGACAATCTGTGTCTACAGCATAGGTTGTGCTCTGTGCCATTGTACCCTGGCACCATTTGTGTTTACGTAAACTCTGCTACATGTGTCCACTGTACAGGCTGACCAAATGTCCCTTGCTCATACTCACGGGGGCCAGTGCCTGTGTGTCTTGGTACAATGATCTGATGATGGCCATTTGTAGATGATGTATTTGTACCGGCGCACCAGGGGTATTTTGTGTCCAATCTGGATTTCTTGCAGGCCATGTGTTTTTATTCCAGACTAAGAGATGAAAGTGCTTCCTGTGTCTCAAAAAATTGTCTCATGTAGGGGGTGGTTGGTGCGGGCAAGGCATACATGTCTAGACCTGAAGTCTCCTTGCTAGGTCTGGCCAGTGTGTGATGTTTGTCTGGACATACACTCAAGGTGCAGTGACCCATTAATGTTGGGCATGTTTTAAGTATTGCCTTTGCAGCATGTGTTAATAGACATGGTTCCTGCTCATCCCTTTTTACGCCAACGCTGTGTGCTGCAGATGCTGTGCTGGATTGTCCCCAGTGCCTGGCTCCTTTGTCCAAATCCATATCATGTTATTTGCTTTTGTGACATGCTCTCCATAGTTCGTCAGTGGCATGGTGGTGCAGGGCCTACATATGTACCTTGTATTGTAGATGTTACTCATGTTGCTTTTCAGGCTATGCACTGTGACCTATGTGGATTTGACTCATGTGACATATGTATACAGGTGTCTGATTATTTCCTGTCTCTTCACCTTGCCCACAGCATCGTCGGGGGACTCTGAGGGAGACACTGGCACGGACCGTGAGGAGGGGGCGAGCACCGTGCCAGCAGTGCAGAGTTGTCTGGCACATCGAGTGGCACGGAGGCCGACGGGAGTGCAGCGGAGGACCTGTCCAGTCAATCCACCACCGACTATGACGCAGACAGGTCCGAGGCTGAGCACTCCGAGAGGGCGGTGGCTGGTCCCACAGCTGACACCAGCACTCCATCACTACCCGCCCCCTCCATTCCGATCACCGGCCTCCCACTTGCTCGTGTCCCTTCCCGCCGTGCTCGGTCAGCACGTGTCTCCTTCTTGCCAGGCACCGCACCCCCTGCCTCCACTGCTGCCACCAATGCCGAGTCTGTGGACATCCTGCGGCAGTTGCGGGTTGGTCAGACTGCGACGCTTAATGTCCTCCATGGCCACAGCCAAGTGCTCAACCAGATGGAGGCATACTTGGAGGGCATTTCAGCCGCGCAGTCTGACCAACGCAACTTGCTGAGATCCATAGACTCGACACTGACTGCAGCAGTGGGTCTCCTGCAGCGCTACGTCCCACCCCCTACCCCTGCCCCATCCACACTTCCCACTCCCATGCCTGTCCCACGTACACCCAGACGTCAGCATGCACGCACCCCACCAGACACAGGCACCACACCAGCAGGGCAGGGCAAGCGCACACCTCTGGCACGCACACACAGGGTGAGGTAGGCACACCCACTGGGTCGGAGGGCAAACGTAAGTCACGCAGCCAGAGTGGGAGTCCGCTTTCTGCAAAATCCACTCCCTCCAAATCCACTCCCCTCAGCTCTCCTGGCCACGAATCCAGCAAAGATTCCTTCATGCCCGCTCTGTCCCTGAGCCCAACAGTGACACCACCCCGCAAGCGGGCAAAGGAGTCCCCGGTCAGGGTAGTTGAGTGCCCCCCCTGTCCACACCCTCCCCCAGTGGTGCTGCGACCCATTCCTCCGCCCCCCCTCCTCCTTGGGGCCTGTGGTTCCTTCGGGTGCAGGGGATACGCTGGGGGACCTTGCTGACGTGTGCAGCGCCATCCTCACCACCTCCTTTGGCGCTGCCCCACCCCCTGTGGTGGAGTCCTCCGTCCCTGCACCCACAACGCCTGCCCTTGCCCCTCCTGTCCCTGCGGTGCCTGGTCCTTCCCCCCCACATGATGCCCCCCACTGTGGAAGACAGGGTGGTCTGAACTGTGCAGGCAAGCTAGGGGACACGCGTCCCACTGTGTCCCCCATCCAGCTGTGACTTATGGACTGCCCTATGGGCTTTGTAAATATTGAACTTTATCCACACAAACATTTTTTGACAATGCTGAATAAAGCTATTTTTTTTTCCTTAGAACACTACTGCTTTTGTGGTATTGCTGTTGGTGGGGCTGCTACATGATTTTGGGTGGTGATCATGTGTTGGGTGTGTGGGAAATGTAGTAGTGTGCTGGTCATAGGGGAGACCCTGGTATCTGTGTGCCATCACAAGGTGTTAGCTAAGTTTCTTTGTTCATGTAAGCAGTTACTGCATAGTGAAATTGTCCCAATGTGTGTTCCTTACTCTGTGTACCCTGACATCTTCCCTGCAGGGTGTTTCCAATATGTTGTGTTGTGCTGAGCTGTGTCTACATTAGCTGGGTGTGTGACGGACCCCTTCAACTTTGGCCATGCATGCAGAGCGATGTCTCCACCTGCATCATTCGTGGCATCCTTGGTGATCACTGTACTTGTGTATGTAGTCTGTTGACATGACTTCATGTGGACATGTTCCCTTTTAGGCAGTATGCATGTGTGTACTCCCAGCCTCGCACACATGTGTTACATGTACTGCAGGGTCTTTGTGCACCTGACTGACAATTGTGGCCATTGGATCTGTGGGTACTCCACCCTTTTTCTTTCCATGGGCACTGCTGGGGGCCTCTGCACCCACCCCTCCTATGTCTGGGCACTGCTGGGAGTGATAGGCACCCACCCCTCCTGTGTCTGGGCACTGCTGGGGGGACTCTACACCCACCCCTCCTGCGTCTGGGCACTGCTGGGAGGACTCTGCACCCACCCCTCCTGCGTCTGGGCACTGCTGGGAGGACTCTGCACCAACCCCTCCTGTGTCTGTGCACTGCTGGGAGTGATAGGCACCCACCCCTCCTGTGTCTGGGCACTGCTGGGGGGACTCTACACCCATCCCTCCTGCATCTGGGCACTGCTGGGAGTGATAGGCACCCACCCCTCCTGTGTCTGGGCACTGCTGGGGGGACTCTACACCCACCCCTCCTGTGTCTGGGCAAGGCTGGGAGGGCTCTGCACCCACCCCTCCTGCGTCTGGGCACTGCTGGGAGGACTCTGCACCCACCCCTCCTGTGTCTGGGCACTGCTGGGAGTGATAGGCACCCACCCCTCCTGTGTCTGGGCACTGCTGGGGGGACTCTACACCCACCCCTCCTGCGTCTGGGCACTGCTGGGAGGACTCTGCACCCATCCCTATATCAGAGAGGATTACAAACCACAACAAGAAGCGACAACAGACGATGATTCATCTGACACTGGTTCAAATAGCTCAGGATCCAACTATGGGAAAAGTCCAAGATATTCCAACATGAGGAACAACTACAGACGCCCAAGTCAACAAAGACCGAGAGGATGGGGCAATTTTCAGGGACCCCCTATGTATCCTCCACAATTCTATGGTCCACCCCCATTCCCACACCCTCAAGGAGCATATCCACCATGGCAGTACCCACCCCAAGAATACTCATATTTTGACCAAACTCCTTTTTTAGGGACGCGCCAAGGAAGAAACAGGGGAAGGAATCGAAGGGGCACCAACGTCCATTGGACACCGAGAGAAGAAGAACAGGAGAGAATATCGACCAGGAGCATGACGAAGGCATCGACCAGCAAGAAATGAGTCTAGTAGTCAACCTAACTGATGAACCACTGTCCACTGCACAGGTTTCAGTCCTGGAGAAAGGACTAGGTTTTGTACCTACAGCAAACATGGATAGGTTCCTGTTATGCAAAGAAATTCAAGACTTCATGAGGAGACTGAAGCTACAAGTCTTTTTTACAGACAAAGAACCTGTGGAAACACAAGAGGGAGACTCCGGTCTGAAACCAAAATCCACCTTCATTCCACCTGACATCACCCTCCCCATAGAGCTACTTACCTTTGAGAAGGCTGTGATGAAGGATCTGGAGAATCTCCACCCTACTACCAACCATGTCTTTCAAAATCTAACGAGAAGCGAAAAACAAGCAATACAAGAACTGAATAGCAATCGAAACTTGGTAATAAAACCAGCCGATAAAGGAGGGGCCATAGTCATACAATCAAAAGAACAGTATGACAAGGAATGTAAGCGTCTACTCCAAGACCCTAGAAACTACGAAATTCTGGAGAATGACCCAACTGAAAGGGTAATGATCAAGATTATGAGCATGGTGGAAGAGGCCCTCACACATGGATGGATAACTAAGAAAGAAGGAGACTTTCTTATCCAAGAATCACCGAGAACACCGTATCTATACACACTCCCGAAGATACATAAAAAACTAAAAGATCCTCCAGGTCGTCCTATTGTGTCTGGCATAGGCTCAATTTTAGAACCAATTTCTAAATTTGCAGACGCCTTTTTAAAACCCATGGTTCAAAAAACATCCACGTACTTGCGAGACACCAAAGATGTCCTCGTACTACTAGAAGACCTTCCTTTCGATCCTAGACACCAACTGCTCATTAGCTGTGATGTTGAGAGTCTTTATACCAGCTTACCACACACAGAGACTCTCAACATAATTGAGGAGGTTCTATTCAGTATTGACTGGGTGTACCAAACCCCCAGAAACGTCATCATGGAATGCTGCAGCTTAGCATTGAAGGAAAATTTCTTTAAATACGAAGATACCATTTACCTTCAGAAGCACGGGACCAGCATGGGGAGCACCTTCGCTCCTAGTGTAGCTGGTCTCTACGTGCACCATCTAGAGACTACGAGGATATTACATCCAAATAATCCTTTCCAAGGCCACATTGGTATCTGGAAAAGATACATTGATGACATTTTGATTATATGGAATGGCGATGAAACCACTGCCAATCACTTTATGACCTGGCTAAACTATCAAGATGAGTTTCTGAGGTTCACCAGCACAATATCCAATAAGGAGCTGACCTTTCTTGACCTAAACATATCACCTAAAGATGGCAGACTTGTGACTACCACTCACTTTAAAACCACAGCGAAAAATTGCCTTTTATTGTATCAAAGTTTCCACCCAAAACACTTACGGGATAACCTTCCCTATGGTCAATTTTTGCGCCTACGACGCAACTGCACCGAGGTTGCAGATTTCAAAAACCAATCAGAAGAACTAAAAGTGAAATTAGCAAAAAGACAATATCCCAAACGTATTATTGAGAAAGCATACAAAAGAGCACGCAACAATTGCAGAGAAAGCCTTCTTGAACCAACCACACCAAAAGTAAAGGAAGAACGTCCTTTTTGCATTACCACTTATAACACCAACTCCAATAGAATTACGAAAATCGTAAATAAACATTGGCGCATTTTGAACAGTGGTGGACTCAACCTCCCAAAACCCATCTTCGCACACAGAAGAGGCAAAAGCATACGTGATATGTTGGTCCATACTAGACCCAGCAACAAGGATCCCACAGGTTTATCAACCGCCATGGCCAAAATCCAGGGACACCATCCTTGTGGAAGATGCAAAGTCTGCAGTCTTACCAAAAAAACTACAAGTATCACTTTTTCTGATGGCACAGAATGGGAACAGAGAAGATTCACCACCTGCAACAGCCAGAACGTTGTGTACTTGATCAGATGCCCCTGCCAATTGGAATATATAGGAATGACCACGAGATGCGTAAAAGTGAGAATCGGCGAGCACAAAAGCAACATCAAGTGCAAAAAAGGAGCAACGAAAATGGCAGCACATTTCATTGACTTCGCACACTCACCAGAAGAAATATCATGGACAGTCATAGAACATGTACCTAATGACAAACACCTGTTCGAAAAAGAACAAAGATGGGTCCATCGCATTAAGACCAATATCAAAGGTCTGAACGATGATATTCCTTGGAGTCAGCTATAATTACTTTACTCCTCAAACGCCCGCTGTATTCTATCTATCTAACTCACCTTCGGGCAGACTGTGAATCCTTTAACATACCTTGAGGAGCGCCTCACATTTTGTTATATACACTGTAGTAGATGGTTCTGTCATTTCATCTGTACAGCACGCAGCGCCTCCAATGAGTAATAATGAATGAAATGACCAATCTGATTCTGTTCTAGGAGCACGCGCCACGGAACAGTGTGTTCTTTTGTGTCTTTCGTGCTTCAATTTCCATATAAACGACGGGGAGTCATTAGATGAAGTCAGACCATGAATAAATGTTTCTTGAAACTAACGACCAATGAACAACGCGATCGATCGATGATTTTATCTGGTGTTCTGCAGAAAATCGCAATTCTAATGCCGCAACAAGGAAGTGAGGGAGTGTTATTTGACAAAGAATCCATGTGGGGCATCTTTAGCTTGTCACGCGCCAATAGCGCGCTTGCTTCCTTAAATCCAGACGTTACCATAACAACCAGGAAGTGAGGGATTGGTGTCTCAATAAGTCCATGCTGGGCGGCCATTTTTTAGCCTTTCACGCTCTAGCAGCGCGCTCGCTTCCTACGTGCTCCCGGCCAATAAAAACACTGCTGTACACCTCAGTGTTTACATCGACGGAGCGGCACGGAGGCAGACGGAAGCGAGGCATGATCCTGAAAACTGTAAGTTGCGACCGGGCCAGGTCCTTAAAAACAGGTCAGGAGTTTGGTAAGCTCGCTTATCACCAACAGCTACCGCTTCACTAACTATTACGATACTTACTATTCTGTAGTGACTATTACCAGGCGTCCTCCCCTCCAGTGCGTGCTCATGAAGCCTGAACAGTACAACTAACCAAAGTATGTACACTACGTCTTTTTGTATGTATGATTGTGTACCATTATGTCTAATTTTCGTATTTCGTATATGTATATACTATTGTGTGCCTTTGTGTAGTAACGTTTCGTATAGTCTGTTTTCTATGTCCAACTTTCTTTTCCAGCCTTCCTAAAAAACGGGTGCTGTGTACAATTTACCATACCCGCATAGATATAGAATGAAAAATATATATATCGAGAAAAATATATCACAGATCAATTGCAGCAAGATATATCATAAGTACGGTGATGTGCTCATACCCGACAAATGACAAAACAGCCATGTATTTCTGGTGTTATCTTCATCCTCTTTTCTTTTTTTCAGATACCAATTTGGTCCTATTTTTCAATTAGGGTCAGTGTACCCTATGATGCAGCTTTCATTTAAGTCTGCCAACAGAGACGAATAGGCATATGACTCTAGAAATTTTCTCTAGTGCTTAAGGGATTATTATTTTCTGGTCCTGATGAGTATAGCAGTGGGGACTGCTCACGAAACATGTCGACCCAGTAGGTAACCACAAAATTGAGATTTCCTACTCCTTTTCCCCATTTTTAATGGTCCCAGCTAGAGAACAGAATAAAATTGTTTTTTCTACTAGCCAGGGTCTTTTTAATTTTACTTCTATTTTCACGCATCCCTAATCACTCACATCCCTTGCACTACACATAAGCCTTACTATCACAACAACAGTGCTCCCGCGCAGTCGTTGGTAGTAGCACGCCCCGCCCCGTAGAGGGACGGGAAGACCCCCATGATGAAGCATGACACTATGGGACTCATAGTGTGTGAGGGGTATTTTAAAAACACTTAGTGCTTTCCGTGGCACTCCAACGGATCACTTCTATCTCACTGTACTAATTAATGTAAAACAAAAAATATATAAAATCAAGTAATTAACTAACTATTTAGTATCACTTTTTTTACACTTTTTTGATAGGATAGAATCACTTTTGTTTATTAAATACCAGATAGGAGGTAGGTTCTATCCTTATACCTCTTCCCTCCCTCTCTTTGATTACCTCTTTGCATGTTCCCTTTTAGGCAGTATGCATGTGTGTACTCCCAGCCTCGCACACATGTGTTACATGTACTGCAGGGTCTTTGTGCACCTGACTGACAATTGTGGCCATTGGATCTGTGGGTACTCCACCCTTTTTCTTTCCATGGGCACTGCTGGGGGCCTCTGCACCCACCCCTCCTATGTCTGGGCACTGCTGGGAGTGATAGGCACCCACCCCTCCTGTGTCTGGGCACTGCTGGGGGGACTCTACACCCACCCCTCCTGCGTCTGGGCACTGCTGGGAGGACTCTGCACCCACCCCTCCTGCGTCTGGGCACTGCTGGGAGGACTCTGCACCAACCCCTCCTGTGTCTGTGCACTGCTGGGAGTGATAGGCACCCACCCCTCCTGTGTCTGGGCACTGCTGGGGGGACTCTACACCCAACCCTCCTGCGTCTGGGCACTGCTGGGAGTGATAGGCACCCACCCCTCCTGTGTCTGGGCACTGCTGGGGGGACTCTACACCCACCCCTCCTGTGTCTGGGCAAGGCTGGGAGGGCTCTGCACCCACCCCTCCTGCGTCTGGGCACTGCTGGGAGGACTCTGCACCCACCCCTCCTGTGTCTGGGCACTGCTGGGAGTGATAGGCACCCACCCCTCCTGTGTCTGGGCACTGCTGGGGGGACTCTACACCCACCCCTCCTGCGTCTGGGCACTGCTGGGAGGACTCTGCACCCACCCCTCCTGCGTCTGGGCACTGCTGGGAGTGATAGGCACCCACCCCTCCTGTGTCTGGGGACTGCTGAGGGAACTCTACACCCACCCCTCCTGCGTCTGGGCACTGCTGGGAGGACTCTGCACCCACCCCTCCTGCGTCTGGGCACTGCTGGGAGGACTCTGCACCCACCCCTCCTGTGTCTGTGCACTGCTGGGAGTGATAGGCACCCACCCTTCCTGTGTCTGGGCACTGCTGGGGGACTCTACATCCACCCCTCCTGCGTCTGGGCACTGCTGGGAGTGATAGGCACCCACCCCTCCTGTGTCTGGGCACTGCTGGGGGTACTCTACACCCACCCCTCCTGTGTCTGGGCACTGCTGGGAGGACTCTGCACCCACCCCTCCTGCGTCTGGGCACTGCTGGGAGGACTCTGCACCCACCCCTCCTGTGTCTGTGCACTGCTGGGAGTGATAGGCACCCACCCCTCCTGCGTCTGGGCACTGCTGGGAGGACTCTACACCCACCCCTCCTGCGTCTGGGCACTGCTGGGAGTGATAGGCACCCACCCCTCCTGTGTCTGGGCACTGCTGGGGGGACTCTACACCCACCCCTCCTGCGTCTGGGCACTGCTGGGAGGACTCTGCACCCACCCCTCCTGTGTCTGGGCACTGCTGGGAGGACTCTGCACCCACCCCTCCTGTGTCTGGGCACTGCTGGGAGTGATAGGCACCCACCCCTCCTGTGTCTGGGCACTGCTGGGGGGACTCTACATCCACCCCTCCTGCGTCTGGGCACTGCTGGGAGGACTCTGCACCCACCCCTCCAGCGTCTGGGCACTGCTGGGAGTGATAGGCACCCACCCCTCCTGTGTCTGGGCACTGCTGGGGGGACTCTACACCCACCCCTCCTGCGTCTGGGCACTGCTGGGAGGACCCTGCACCCACCCCTCCTGCGTCTGGGCACTGCTAGGAGGACTCTGCACCCACCCCTCCTGTGTCTGGGCACTGCTGGGAGTGATAGGCACCCACCCCTCCTGTGTCTGGGCACTGCTGGGGGGACTCTACACCCACCCCTCCTGCGTCTGGGCACTGCTGGGAGGACTCTGCACCCACCCCTCCTGCGTCTGGGCACTGCTGGGAGGACTCTGCACCCACCCCTCCTGTGTCTGTGCACTGCTGGGAGTGATAGGCACCCACCCCTCCTGTGTCTGGGCACTGCTGGGGGGACTCTACACCCACCCCTCCTGCATCTGGGCACTGCTGTGAGTGATAGGCACCCACCCCTCCTGTGTCTGGGCACTGCTGGTTGGACTCTACACCCACCCCTCCTGCGTCTGGGCACTGCTGGGAGGACTCTGCACCCACCCCTCCTGTGTCTGGGCACTGCTGGGAGTGATAGGCACCCACCCCTCCTGTGTCTGGGCACTGCTGGGGGGACTCTACACCCACCCCTCCTGCGTCTGGGCACTGCTGGGAGGACTCTGCACCCACCCCTCCTGCGTCTGGGCACTGCTGGGAGGACTCTGCACCCACCCCTCCTGTGTCTGTGCACTGCTGGGAGTGATAGGCACCCACCCCTCCTGTGTCTGTGCACTGCTGGGAGTGATAGGCACCCACCCCTCCTGTGTCTGGGCACTGCTGGGGGGACTCTACACCCACCCCTCCTGCGTCTGGGCACTGCTGGGAGGACTCTGCACCCACCCCTCCTGCGTCTGGGCACTGCTGGGAGGACTCTGCACCCACCCCTCCTGTGTCTGTGCACTGCTGGGAGTGATAGGCACCCACCCCTCCTGTGTCTGGGCACTGCTGGGGGGACTCTACACCCACCCCTCCTGCGTCTAAGCACTGCTGGGAGTGATAGACACCCACCCCTCCTGTGTCTGGGCACTGCTGGGGGGACTCTACACCCACCCCTCCTGTGTCTGTGCACTGCTGGGAGTGATAGGCACCCACCCCTCCTGTGTCTGGGCACTGCTGGGGGGACTCTACACCCACCCCTCCTGCGTCTGGGCACTGCTGGGAGTGATAGACACCCTCCCCTCCTGTGTCTGGGCACTGCTGGGGGGACTCTACACCCACCCCTCCTGCGTCTGGGCACTGCTGGGAGGACTCTGCACCCACCCCTCCTTCGTCTGGGCACTGCTGGGAGGACTCTGCACCCACCCCTCCTGCGTCTGGGAACTGCTGGGAGGACTCTGCACCCACCCCTCCTGCGTCTGGGCACTGCTGGGAGGACTCTGCACCCACCCCTCCTGTGTCTGGGCACTGCTGGGAGTGATAGGCACCCACCCCTCCTGTGGTGTCTGGGCACTGCTGGGGGGACTCTACACCCACCCCTCCTGCGTCTGGGCACTGCTGGGAGTGATAGGCACCCACCCCTCCTGTGTCTGGGCTCTGCTGGGGGGACTCTACACCCACCCCTCCTGCGTCTGGGCACTGCTGGGAGGACTCTGCACCCACCCCTCCTGCGTCTGGGCACTGCTGGGAGTGATAGGCACCCACCCCTCCTGTGTCTGGGCACTGCTGGGGGGAATCTACACCCACCCCTCCTGCGTCTGGGCACTGCTGGGAGGACTCTGCACCCACCCCTCCTGTGTCTGTGCACTGCTGGGGGGACTCTGCACCCAGCCCTCCTGTGTCTGGCCATGTACGCTCCATACATACACGGGTGGGGGTACGGTCCGTACATACACTGTTGGGGTGGGGGTACGCTCCATA
Source organism: Triturus cristatus (assembly GCF_964204655.1). Taxonomy (NCBI): domain Eukaryota; kingdom Metazoa; phylum Chordata; class Amphibia; order Caudata; family Salamandridae; genus Triturus; species Triturus cristatus. Next base: position 576,027,516 of record NC_140583.1, on the reverse strand, counting down.
CATACACTGTGGGGGTACGCTCCATACATACACTGTTGGGGTGGGGGTACGCTCCATACATACACTGTTGGGGTGGGGGTACGCTCCATACGTACACGGGTCTAGGTACGGTCCGTACATACATGGGTGGGGGTACGCTCCGACCATACGCGGGTCTGGGTACGCTCCATGCATACACGGGTGGGGGTACGGTCCGTACATACACTGTTGGGGTGGGGGTACGCTCCATACATACGCGGGTCTGGGTACGGTCCGTACATACACGGGTGGGGGTAAGCTCCGACCATACACGGGTCTGGGTACGCTCCATGCATACACGGGTGGGGGTACGGTCCGTACATACACTGTTGGGGTGGGGGTACGCTCCATACGTACGTGGGTGTGGGTACGGTCCGTACATACACGGGTGGGGGTACGCTCCGAACATATGCGGGTCTGGGTACGCTCCATGCATACACGGGTGGGGGTACGGTCCGTACATACACTGTTGGGGGGGTACGCTCCATACGTACGCGGGTGTGGGTACGGTCCGTACATACACGGGTGGGGGTATGCTCCGAACATACGCGGGTCTGGGTACGCTCCATGCATACACAGGTGGGGGTACGGTCCGTACATACACTGTAGGGGTGCGGGTACGCTCCATACATACACTGTTGGGGTGGGGGTACGCTCCATACATACACTGTTGGGGTGGGGGTACGCTCCATACATACACTGTTGGGGTGGGGGTACGCTCCATATGTACGCGGGTGTGGGTACGGTCCGTACATCCACGGGTGGGGTGTTGGTATGCGTCGTACATACATGGGTGGGGGTACGGCCCGTACCCAGGCCTTTGGAACGTGGGTACAGGCCGTACCGCCATTATTGGGGTGACGTAGGGGTGGGCGTGGTACGACTCGTACCCACGCTCTTAAGGCGTGGGTACGGTACGTACCGGAATTGTTGTGTTGCCGGTTCGCATGTACATCCACTTCCGTTGCTGGACACGCCCCCAACCCCTCGAAGTGACCAGGCCCTGAAGGTCAGGTATGTCCAGGGCATGTATGATTTGTGACTTGGGTGGGGGTTTTGTGTCCTGCCCCCCCTTTGCCCCTGGGTGTTGTTCTGACCTTCTGTGGCGTCTGCGTCGGCTCCTGTAGCGCAGGTGGACTGCTATGAGTGCTGGGATGACACGTAGTTTCGGGTCCATGGCTGTCCGTCGCGTACAGGTGCTCCTTGTGCGCGTCGTCCTGATTTCCCAGCAGTTTTTGGCAGGCGGAGAATTTTATCCGTGCGGGGTGACGTCGGTGCGGATCGTACTTCCTGGTTCGTGAAACGCAGCCTGCATGCGTCCCGACGTCACGTCGGCGCTTTCCCGGATCACATTTGTATGTATATTTTCGTCGGTCGGTGTTTTTTAAGATTTGTACGGAAATGGTGTTTCCGTGCGAATCGTACTTCCATGTTTGTAATGTTTTTTTCCCGGGTACGAGTCGGACAGAGAAAACGCTCCGACCGACGGTTCGTACCCGGTTTTTCCAGGATCGGAATCGGCCCCTCAGCCGTTGCACCCAGGTACAGAATATTGCCATAATCAAGGCGCGATGTCACCAGAGCATGAACCATGGTCTTCCTGGCTGCAGTAGGCAGCATATCCAGGGTTTTACGAAGGCCACTCAGGACTCCAAAACAGGCGCCTGCCACTCGCCTGGTATGGTACTCAAAGGAGAGCTTTGTGTCCAGCCACACCCCCAGGTTCTTCGCCTGAGCGCAGGACGTAGGGGCGGATCCCAAGCTCTGGGGCCACCAAGCTGATGACCACACCGACGGGGCTCTCCCCACCACAAGCACCTCGGTCTTATCGCCATTCAATTTCAAGCAGTTGTTAGCCATCCATGATGCCAGCTCTTGCAAGCATGCCACACAATTGGAGGCTGCCGTACCCAATGCTGTGTCAGGGAGACCACCAATTAAGTGTCATCGGCATAGGACACGACCCTGATCCCAAATCCGTCAGCAATCTCCGCTAATGGAGCCACATAAAGTTTGAACAGGGTCGGGCTCAGGGTCGATCCCTGCGGCACCCCCTGTTTCAGTTTGATGACTTTAGAATAGTGGGAGCCCTGCCCCACCTGAAAACTGCGCTCCGACAAAAATGATTTCATCCAGCTCAATGCACTGCCAGACACACCTCCTTTCCTCAGACACTGCACCACAGTGTGATGGCAACAGTGTCAAAGGTGGCACTTAAGTCCAACAGGATCAAGGCCGCCGTCTGCCTCGCATCCACCTATTGCCTGATGGTTTCCGTGGCAAGAAGCAGGGCAGATTCCGTCGAGTAGAAAACCCGGAATCCAGACTGAGTGGGATGCAGGAGGTTAAATTTTCCAATATGCGCCGTAAGTTGCATGTTTACCACTTTCTCCGCAATCTTTGCGAAGTACAGCAGTAGAAAGATTGGACGCAGATTGTCAAGTTGGTCTGGGCCTATGTGCGGTTTCTTGGGTAGTGGAAGGACCACTGCTTCCTTCCATCTTCCTGGCACTGTGCATGTGCTAAATGAAACCTCCACGAGATATCTAATGTATGGCTCCAATGTTTCTATGCTCCCTCTAAGCACTTTAGGGGAGGCCGGGTCTCTAGATTTTAGTACGCAGCTCTGGAGGGGGAACAGTGAAGCTATCCAACCCTTCACCCTCCCGGGCGTGCCCTGACTCCTCCAAGGTCTCGTAGCCTACTTGGGTGGAGTCAGGGAAGGTGGAATAGATTTTCTCCACCTTGTTGGAAAATAAATCTGCCACACGGTTACATATCTCTTCTAAGCCCGTTGCAGGTACTGCCGCTGTAGCTAGGGAAGATATCTCCTTGTAAACCCTAAACAATTCCCTTGTCGAATTTTCCGCCGGCCCAATTCTTTCCAGGTAGTATGATGCCTTAGCCCTTCTAATGAGTCCATGATAGCTCTTCAACGTATCTTTATACTCCCTCCTCCCCTGGTCTGAAAAGTCTTTCCTCCACCACCTTTCCAGGAGTTTACAGTCTGCTTTCGCCATTCTCAAGGCGGCGTTATACCAAGGAGCAGATTCTTGTGCTCTTCCCGGTATTTTCTGTGACCAAGGGGCAGTGCTGTCCAGTGCCTCCGCAATCCGCCTGTCCAAGTTTACGCATGCACTTTCGGCATCTATGCCCCCTGGTAACCCACCCTGAGAAAGGGCACTTTCCCTACTGCTGCACTCACTAGAGTGGGAAATAGTAGTTTTTACCCCATCGCTATCCAATACTTTCCCTACTGTTGCACTCAATGGAGTGGGAATAGTAATTTTTACCCCTCCGCTATCCAATACTTTCCCTACTATTGCACTCACTGGAGTGGGAATAGTAATTTTGTACCCCTCCGCTATCTAACACTTTCCCTACTGTTGCACACTTTGGAGTGGGAATAGTAATTTTTACCCCTCCCCTATCCAGCACTTTCTCTACTGTTGCACTCACTGGAGTGGGAATAGTAATTTTTACTCCTTCGCTATCCAGCACTTTCCCTACTGTTGCAATCACTGGATTGGGAATAGTAAATTTTGCCCCTCTGCTATCCAACACTTTCCCCACTGTTGCACGCACTGGAGTGGGAATAGTAAATGAAATTATTCCGCTATCTGGGAGCGCTAGGTGGCGCACAAGCCGAATGGCCGCCACCGTGTGAGGCTCCCGCGGTCCGGCGTGAAGATCCTGTAATTATCCTGTCCCAACGAGGAATTAACGCTAAAAATCAGGCATGCGGAGTAGCGCAACGCAAGCGGAACGTGTCTCTTAAGTTTGAGTAAGATCGGAGACGGTGCGCGGCTGCTGCAGGCTCGCGAAGAAGTCGCCGAGCAGAGAGCGGACGCGCCCTGGAGCTGAAGTGGGGACGGGGCACCCACGCAAGCACCGCGGCGCCAACGTGGCTTCTAGGTCAGCCACCCGCGTTGGAAACGAACGTGGAGCGGCGGGAACCACAGTGCGGAAGCTGTACCTCTGACCGGAGACACTGCTGATGAGACAGAGGTAATAGTTGCTGTGTGCAGTGCTGTGTAGACCGGGCAGAGGGAATAGAGCAGGAGGCGAGTCGGCTGCATGCATGGAGGATCGGCTGTGGGGAAGAGGTGAAGACCAGGCTACCTTTGTGAAGGAGTGCTGCGATAGACGCCTAGAACGGGCGTGAGGCTGACGTGCGGCAGGCATAGATTGACTGTGGCAAAGTGCAGTGCCTGGGAACTGACACTGCACTAAGGAGGACAACCCTAAAATAAACAGGTGCCCCATAGCCATTGGGCACTGTATGGAGAGAAGTGACCAGATAGTCCGGCACTGAGGCATCCTACGCAATTGGCGTACCTGGGCTGGAGGAGACTTACATACTACCCTCACAGCCTGATAGGGAGTGAGCTTCGAGGCGGTGGGAGACGTGTGCTGCGCTCCATATTGCTGAGGAGGCAAACACTCCCTGGTGACCTGTGGCGGAGCGCGGGGGAGTTGCCAAGTGGCTGAAGGCAGTGCTTTCACATGCGGTACTTGATGGCGACAAGCGGTGGACGGGGCTAAGGCGACAGCCTTGGTGGGCTGCCTCTAGTTTAGCCTCGCACGTCGTAGCTGGAACCCCACTGTGCGATATGTGATGGGTAAGCCCAATGTGCGACAGCCGCGCCTTAACTTCGACGCAAAGAAGAATGTGCGGCAACAGCAGGTGGAGTTGGATAGTGGGGCTGGAGGGTCGCAGATGGAACACCAATCCTCTTCAGGCGATGATATGAAGTCACTTCTCTTGGAGGTGCGTCAAGGTTTCACGACCATTGCAGATAAAATGGATACGTTGACCACGCACATGGATTCAATAGTTCGCAAAATCAATGGGCACGAGGACCGTATAAAAGACGCAGAGCAGCGAATATCAGAGACAGAGGACACTACGGCACACATGCAGGCTACGGTCACGCAAATGGACAAGTTACTCAAGACCATAGCTGCAAAGAGTGAGGACATGGAGGCGAGAAGTAGACGGAATAACATACGCGTCTTAGGCATACCTGAGAGCGCCAACACGGGCAGAATGGAGGTGTACATAGAAAGGTTGCTGAAAGAGGTAGTAGGGACAGAATTACTCTCTCCTCACTTCATTGTTGAAAGGGCTCATCGTTCCCTAGGGCCAAAGCCACCTCCAGGAAGTGCGCCTCGACCAATCATTGCGCGCTTGCTGAATTATAGGGATCGGGACGTGGCTTTAAAGGTGGCAAGAGAGAAAAAGCAGCTCCACTTCGAGGGGGTGCAATTCACTATGTTTCCTGATTTCACCGCCCTTGTCCAGGAGGAGCGGCGCAAATTTCTCCCTGTCAAGCAAATGTTGAGGCAGGCACAAATTGATTATGCCCTGCTGTATCCGGCGCGCCTACGGATCACGCATCAAGGAGAACAAACAATCTACATGCAGCCTCAACAAGTTGAAACATTCCTCAAACAGTTCAAGAGGCGCAAGAACGCAGACCACGCACCAGACAGCTCTCCGAAGGCTCATTCGTCAAACGAGGCATAGTATGGGCTGAAGGGGGCGATGAGGTGTTGCTCCTCCGAGTCCAGCACTACAAAATGACAGGGCCCTTGTAAGATGGGCGCTTGCGAGACGGGCCTCAGGAGACAAGGGACATGAGTTGCTAAGGAGGATACATACTCCTCGGATGGGACACCATACCTACTTACGCACGGACATCCTCGACGCTTGCCGGGGGGCCTGAGTAGTACTGCGGGCATCTCGGCACAGTGAGAGGTACCTGTGGGCCACCGTGCAAACTATTCCCGAACGGGTGATCCCCAAAGTTCAACTATGGGTGTTTTTGTTTTGTTATTAATCTGTATGTTTCAGGTTTCAATTGTCATTCAAATGGAGAAGATTGCTGCAAGGTATTGGTTGCTGAATATTGGGTTACAGGTGACTGGCATGATTGGGATGCTGCAGTGGGAGGGGGTGGTAGGGACGGGGGTTATTTCTCAACATGGAAACTGTGACAGGAGATACTTTGGCTGGAACTGTACCTCTTTAAGACAGCAAACACCGAGTTGTATAACTCCGCAATGGCAGGGTAGGTATAGGGTGAGAGGTTATTATGGCCACGGAAGATAGGAACCTGTTCAAGGTGATGTTTGGAATGTTAGAGGTTTGGGAAACCCGAGAAAGTGCAGACAGATATTAGCGTACCTAGACAGGCAACAGATAAATATAGCTTTGTTGCAGGAGACGCACATTGGTCCACAATTCCCGAACCACGTTCGCTAGTAGATGGGCGAGTAGCAGAATTTTTTCCTCTTACTCCACATATGCCAGAGGCACAGCTATCATAATAAAAAAAAAGACACCCTTCGTGTTGGCGGGGTCGTTAGTGGATCCCCAGGGAAGATACGTGATAGCATGGGGGCGACTAGGCAGAGACTCGTCACAATAGCTAATTGTTATGGGCCGAACATAGACACGCCGGAGTTTTTTACTAACATATGGGGGAAAATCATGATTGTAGGATCTACTCATATAATATGGGGAGGGGATTTTATTGTGGCCCTAAATCCAGCTATGGATAGATCTAATACTGCTGCGTCTCATTATAACAATTGTCACGGGGCATTACAGGGAATAATAGAAGAAGGAGGGCTCCTGGACAGTTGGCGCTACACGCATTCCCGGGGTAAGGAAGGGACTCACTTCACATCATACACAGGGACATGGGCTCGCATAGACTATGTCTTGCTTTCAAGGGGATTGGGTTCGTCAATCCAGAGTGTAATACACCTTGCCAGAACATTTTCTGACCATTGTCCGGTGAAGCTTATGCTCATACCTCCAGGATACGACACGCCACGGCCTACTTGGAGGTTACAGCCCACTGCTTTGCTAGATACGGTGTCTCAACATGAGCTTGGGGAGGAGATAAGGGACTTCTTTCAGAGGAACAAGGGGTCTGTGGACAGCGTGGAAGTGATATGGGAGACGTTTAAAGTGACTATTAGAGGGTTCTGTATTTCCAAAAGTTTTGGAGTGCTGCGCGATATCCAGAGAACGCTCGGGAGGTTGGAGCGGGAGTTGAAGGGGCTTGAGATACGGATGAATCGGGGGGGAAGCGAGACAGGTGCACCAGGAATTTAGAGGGAAACTGACAGAGTATGAAGAGACAGCGGTGAGGGAGGTAAAGTTCAAAGGACGATATTGGATGGCTCGCAGGTACGGGGAGGGGGAGAGACCGGGTAAGGCCTTGGCTGAAGTAACGCGACGCCCTCGTTTCTCTACTCAGTTACTAGAAATTAAGGGTTCAGACGGGACAGTGCAGCGAGATACGGCCACTATACTTGACACCTTTGTAGCACATTATAAAACTCTATACACAACGCAGCGGTCGGAGCAGGTAGATATGAAAGGTTTTCTGGGGGATGTGGTGCTCGGATGGCTCAGTGATACTCAGAGGGGATTTCTGTGCTTGCCGTTTGAATTGGATGAAATTAGAGAGGCGATAATGCAGCTGCAAAAAGGAAAGGCATCTGGATTGGATGGCCTTACTGTGGAATTTTATAAGAGCTATATTGATATCATGGCACCTGTTCTTAAGGAAGTATATGAGGAATCCTTGGAGATGGGTGCACTCCCCCCCTCGATGAGGGAGGCGATGGTCACGTCCCTTTTGAAGCCCGGCAAGGAGGCTGACTACTGCAACTCCTACAGGCCGCTGTCACTCAAACTGTGACACTAAAATATTGGCTAAAATCCTTGCTAATAGGCTTACCCTTTTAATGGATAAGCTTATCCTCCCGGATCAGTCGGGCTTTGTTCCTGCGCGAGCTACCACACATAACCTCCGCACCTTGTTTTCATTGCTCGAGAACGTTGCGCCTGAGTTTCCGCTGGCTGCAGTCTTCTTAGATGCCACCAAGGCATTTGATTCAGTGGAGTGGGATTACCTTTTTGGTGTGCTGCGACGAATGGGTTTCCCCCAGTTATTCATATCCTGGATCAGCCTACTGTACCAACAACCCACTGCAAGGGTGGTGATTAATGGACACGTCTCCCCAGGTTTTTCCATCTCGAGGGGCACGCGGCAGGGCTGTCCGCTCTCCCCACTCCTTTTCGCTATAGCGATTGAGCCTTTGGCCTCTAGATTGCGACAACACCATCAAGATAAGGCGTTTCGCTGTTGCTTACGGCAAATTTTGATTTCATTATACGCAGACGACGTGACCTTATATGTCCGGGACCCACAGCAAAATTGCTCCCCATTGCTGCGGGAGTTCATAGTGTTTGGCAGATTATCCAGGATTACTATCAACTGGGGGAAGTCTCATGTGTTCCCACTTACGCCTGCGGTCTCTAGGTTTGCGCTTGATTTTCCGCTTGAATGGTGTGACTTGGATTTGCGCTATCTGGGAATACAAGTGACAAGGGACAGGGAACACACTCTACGGCTTAATTATGGCACGGCTATTGCCCGGCTTACCGATAATATCACACGGTGGATCTCCTTGCCTCTATCGTTTGCTGATCGGGCATCACTAATAAAAATGGTAATTCTTCCGCAGTTTCTTTATCTTTTCTTAAATATTCCGTATAACCCTGGCCCTAATTTTTTCAAAACAATGCGCGCTGAGCTCACTAGGTTGTTATGGGGAGGAAAACAGCCGAGGCTTCGATGGTCAGTGCTGACAAGGCCGTATGCTCAGGGTGGGTTTGACATCCCCGATTTTGAACTCTATTATCTCAGTGCGCAGGCACATTATGCCTACTATTGGATCAAACCGCCCAAATATATGCCACAGGTAGCTACGGAGGATTGGCTTGCTGATCCAATACCGTTGAATGGTATTATATATGGTCCAGTCCGATCTCGGGCGACTCCGCCTACTACGGTCACATGCACAGTTGATGCTTGGAACCGGATTTCGGGCCTACTTAACTCTTCCTTTTTATATGCTCCACAGCTCCCTCTATCATATCACCCATGCATGCCACTATTACAAGAGCAGGGCTTTCATGCGCTATGTCAATGTATTCACGTTGTCACTTGGGGGGACCTCTTTCATGAAGGGTTATTTCGTTCCTCAGACCACTTCTTTCAGAGTACGCAACCGTCACCTCTAGATGTATTCCTGTATATACGCTTGCGGCAGGGGCTCCGGGTGGTTCTCCCTGACTTCCCGAGGGAACCCACAAAATTCGCCCCGCTACATCAGCTGCTGGGTTCCAAAAATGGGAAGCACTTGGTATCAGGACTCTACCGATGTATACGTATGCAGCTGGCAGATGGGGGGAGTCCAGCTAGCATACAATGGAGTGAAGACATGGGGTGGGAGATAACTGATGAACAATGGACGTATTGTTGCCTCCAAACTTCACAAGTGTCTACCAGTTGTAGATTACGGGTTCTACACTACAAATGTCTTCATCGCCTGTATTACACACCTGTTAAAAAATATAGATTCAAATGAACAGACAATGATAGCTGCGAGAGATGTGGAAGGGCAGGAGCGGGCTTCCTACATTTGGCATGGAACTGTCCGAAAGTACAGGAGTTTTGGGGACAAATATTTGGAGCGCTCGAGGCAATGACGAATAGCACATTAGAAGGGACTCCCTTGGTGGCACTACTGGGCTATCCAGCGCAATTGGTTGCCATTTCACTACTGCTGGCCAAGCGCCGGGTGGCCTGCAGGTGGGGTAGGGGACGAGCCCCGAAGTTCAAGGACTGGTTAACAGACTTTCTCTATTGCCAGGAGCAAATGACTGCTTATGCTGAGACGCTCCCCCGGGCCTCTCGGCCGAAGGATATATGGGAGCCGCTAATGACATGTGTACTCCGTCGTGGCGCAGATGAGCCAGCAACACCTCCCCTGGGACATGGTACCTGATTGCAGTGTAGGTATGACTTGCTGGATCACGAAGTGCAGCCACTTGTCTACCGCAGGACTGAGCCATGCTAATTACTTTGGGGCGGGACTTCTGGAAGGGTAATACCTACTGCCACTGCTGCTTAGACGAAATAAACCGAGAGGGGGGAAAAGGGAAAAGGCTGGGCTGTTGCCGTGAATGTGCTGTACTGTTCATGTTCCACATGTGTCATCACTACCGGAGATTTGAATGTGCAATGTACTATGCCTACGTATCTGATAAGACAATGCCATCATGTGTATTAATAATGGGGAGTAGTATTGGAGTGTACAATGTCCGACAAGTGTAACTCTACTGTGCACGGATTGTAAGCTGTCATGATGTTATCCATGTGAAAACTACTAAATAAAAGTTTTTAAAAAATAAAAAAATATTCCGCTATCTAACATTTTCCCTACTGTTATATTTATAGTATTGCGAAATGTGCAGTTTTTGTTGTTTATAGAATTTTTTTAATTTTAAATTATTGATATATGTATATATTTTATTTTTATACAATTTTAAAGTTCAAAAATTAAATAAAGATAATCGTAATACAATATTTTAAAGTAAATGTATATATAAGTATAAATTATTATGTTTTGTGTGATTATATTTTTTTTAATTAAGTTTATTTTTATATTTAGTTAAAATGTATATTAAATTTGATTTATTTGGTAAAGATAATATTTGATATATTTAATATATATTATTTTATTTATATTTTGAAATCGATATTTGTTACATTTATATTTTTAATTTCGATATTTTTGATTCCATATTTTTGTACTTACCTGTTTAAGTAGAGGCAGTCGATATTTTTGCATTCTATATATTTTTTTCGATTTAAAAAAAAAAAAAAATTTAAAACACTTTTTATTGAAAATAAAGACAGCAAGCTTGACAAATACATTGACAATGAACAAATGTCCACCGTTACCAGTTCAGCCATTTCTCAGCCCTCTTCCCACACAGCCCAAGCCGCGTCGCCGTCTTCCCCAGTACCGGGAACGTCCCCCACAGTGGCAGCGCTATTACACCATCTAGTTGACCTGGGCACCTCCTAGGCAGGTGGTCCCTCGGCACCCTTTAATCAGTGTCATGGGGACTCCAGTGCTGCCCGTCCCGGGAACCGCTTGCTCTCATTCCTAAGTTCAATTGTCGGAGAGATACAGATGTTGCCTCTATACCTGTTCCACTTACCCCACTTGTGGTCCCACTTGCGCCGGCACCCCCTCCCCGTGAACACCGCCTTTTCTGCAAGCATGGCATAGTCCATATCCTTTGCCCAGTCCACTAGACTTGGTGGGGTGCCTACTCCCCATCGCCGTGCGATGTTCCTCTTTGCTATCCCCCAGCCCTCCGAGGCCCATTCTTGCTCAATTTGTGTGAGCTCCGTCGCTACCCAGATATTCAACAGGCACAGCGTGGGTGTCGAGTGTATTGTCTTATCGCAGACCCTGGCCATTTGTCTGGTGACTGTTATCCAGTAGTCCTGTATGCGGGGGCATTCCCATAGTATATGAAAAAATTTCCCAGTCAGTGCGCATTGCCGGAGACATAGCGAGTCAGGCCGCCTATTTAGTCTGTGCAGTAATCTAGCGTCGAAATACACCCTGTGGAGGACTTAAGCTGCACTAGCCGGAGGCGCAAATGGATAGCCACCTCTCTGGGCGAAGCAAGCGCCTCCCTCTAGTCCTCGTCAGGCATGTCCCCCAAGTCGGCCTCCCAGGTCACCCTGAGCCTAGTCATTGGGTCCCCTCTATTATTGATCAATTTTTTATACGTGAGCGATATGGCTTTGCAGTGCATGAGATCCAATAAAAGTCTATCCTCCAAGGGAGAGGAGGCCGGGAGGGGTGCGTCTTTGGGCCGGGCCGATTCTATGGCGTGGCTGATCTGTTAGTAGCGAAACCCCTCCGATGCCGCTAACTGGTACTTGGCCTGGAGCTCCGAGAAGGAGGCCTTCCTCCCCTCGAACCACAAGTCGCCCACCCTGGAGATTCCGATCAAGTCCCATTTATCAAATCTTGTGTATGAACTGAGTCTCCCCAGTATATCCGGCTCCCAGAGTGGGGTTGCTTTCGTTAGATGGCCCCGCCAACCCATCTGATTCTGTACCTTATGCCACACTTCAACCGTTCGCGCCGTTGGGCCGGTCAGTCTCAACTTCTGGTGATTGGTGTACAGGGCTCTATTGTAACCCCCTTTTCCAAACAGCCAGTGATCAGTGCGGAAGCTCGGGTCGTCGTGTCTCCCGAACATGTTTCGATTGCCCTAGATTTAAACCTTCCTTCATTGGAGTTGTCTACAGACCCCTTAATTGGTGTTCTACACCCGCCCCAGTTTAATGATGAGCCTGTACTTCCCTATAGTAATTGTCGTTTTGATATCCTGTTGGGGGTTTGGACTGAACCCGAAGCAGGGCTCCCTGTGGATTGCTCAATTTCTCACAGTATTACCCGGCCCCATTGGATCCCTCCTGGCTCCTTAAACATCCCTCTGCGAAAAGCTTTGTTGTTCAGGCTGCTTTAGCCACGCAGAATATTGATTTTCTTCCCCTGCCCTTCTGGAAAAGGGATAGGCGTATTTTCTCTTCTTTAAGTGCTGCTTTGCGCTCTCTGAACACTTCTTGTGTGCTCGCCCGCTTCTCCCACACCTTGTGGGACTCTGTGGAGCACCACTTGCCCTCATTTCTGGAGAAGGCCCGGAATGCTCTTGTTCCTCTGGTACACGATGCACAGCAAGCTGCCACACTCAGCATCTGCTGTGGTATGAATACTATCTATTCCTTTAGTCGGACTATGGCCTCTCCATTGTTCTACATCGGCGCGCATGGTTGTGTGCTTTCAGGTTTTCGTAGGCAGTGCAAACTGCTTTAATCGGCATGCCTTCTGATGGAACATCCCTTATTGGTGCGCACGCAGACTCAGCTTTAGGCCGGTTCAGGGATAGTCATTGTGGTACGGAGTCTTAACTCTGTTGTACTAGGTCAACGGGGACAGTTCTTTCCCCTTGATATGATTCTTTCCTGCCTTCCTAGTGTGGAGTCCTTCTCTCCCCTCCAGGGATACACCTTGTGTGGTGTTCCTGCTTTCTGCAGGTATTTTTTGTCTTGTTTATGCTGTCGGTGACAGGTTTCGTTACCATCCATCTGGAACTTATTTTACTTTGCTGTCTCCTGGGAGTCTGTCCTTTGGCTTCTTTGCCACTTGAATTTTCCTATCTGAGTACTTACTATGTGGCAGGTACTCTCTTGAAGTTGTGTGGTTGCTCTGTAGACTTGTTCCCCTTTTTCAGGGACATTACTTTGTTTGCCTTGGAGGCATTTTTGTGCACCGATTATGCACTTCGTAACCCTTATAGGGACTTTGCATTCCTCTTTTCTCTGCCCTTATGCCCATATGAGCTATGGTGGTGCCGCAGGCAGGCAACCTCTTGACCTAATTTGCTTTTATTTCCATCTTCGACCCTTTTCGCTGTGGTCCTTCTCCGATTTGTTTTACTCTCTGGAATGCATGTATTTCTCATGTTATATTCCTATTGGTTCGGGCCTGGGTTCCACAACTCCAGCCTTGTCGTGGTCCTGTGACTGTTGCCTCCAGCAGTCTTGTATTCTTGTGCCTTTTTTATACATATTCGCCATCGCAATGGTGGGGGTAACTGTTGTGCCTTTTTATCTTTTCGGTACTCTTTACCTGGGACACCGGTCACCTTGCTGGTTTGGATCCTTGACTGGTGTCCTTCTTTCACAAGAGGCTGGGTTTTTCTTTCTTTCTTGTATCTTTCCTCCCTCCACTCCTGCCTTAGTGGCGCTCCTACTTTTTCTATGGGAGAGGTTCCATCCCCCCCCCCCCCCTTCTTGATGGTGGTATTTCATCACTTTTCCTTGAGGCATATACTATCTCCTCAAGTTTCCATGACGCGTTGCTCGGGTTTCTTACCTGTTTCTCCTGCTTCCATGAGTTGGACGATTTGTGATTGTCAAATTGATCTATATATTGCCATTCGTTTACACCAGCCTTTTTATTTCAGCATGGCGGTTTTCTTCTTCATGGTGGACTCCCACATGCTGTTTATTTTCCTTTCACCTGTTACCGCCTGCTGGCACCCTTCCTCAGTTGGCAGTTGCCCTTTTTTTTCCTGTATTGAGTAATACCCTCCGCTTCCTACTCTTATGTGGCATTGTGTTGCAGTTTTCCCGCCTTGTCTTTCTGTCCCCACCTCAGTTACTGTTGTAACCTCTTCTTGAGGGCGGCAGGGTATATTATCTCTGTCCCTTTCTTGTAGCATCCTCCATTGCTCGACATCTGACAGAGACTTCTAGCTGCAGATTCCTTACCTTTGAATTTCCCAGGCATCAGGCTGGATCCAGAAACTTTTGTGGGAGCAGTACCCCTGCGCACTGTTATGTGGCTCTATTCGGCTCCGCGTGACATCGTCTGCATCATTAGTGTCGGTTATGACATTGCTGTCTCCTATATAGGCTCCACCCAGGAAACGGACATCACTTCTTTTCTTTCTGTGCCAGTTAAGCATTGATCCGGAGAAGAGCTACCCCTCTGTCTCTTTTTGATAAGTTTTTTCGACTTTTTGTCGAGCAAAAAATGTTTTCTGTGTGTTGAGGTATGTCTTCTAGAAGGACAGGGTTTAAACCGTATGGCACCTGTCACTACGCCATATCGGTAACTGACCCCCACCTCATCTGTCTCTGGCATCTTGAGCACGACATCAACACAAAGTCATGTTCGGACTTTCGAGACATAGCTCCTAAGACCTTGCTGGAGCATGCTCTGAAGCTCCCTTTGGCCTGGCAGTTGACACCGGCCAGCGAGACTCAGTATATGGTGCACACTTAAAAAAGTGGTGCACCTTGCACTAAACCAGGCAACCCTTATGGTGATTTTAGTGGTCTTTGATAGCCCTAGGCTCTCAAAGTGTTAGATGTGGAGAGCAGCCAATAGGCCTAACTTTAAGGAGTGTAAAGAAGCTTGTATTGCCACATTCAATCGTGTAGAGCAGATGAAAAAGAACCATACAGTGTTTAAAAAAATAAGCCTAATTATTAACTACAGTCAAAATGCACTAACATCTGAAAGAGACACGTTAGTGATAGATTCCTTACCTCAGAATTACCCCCAGGCGTCAGACTGGATCTGGAAAGTTTTCGGCAGCAGTACCCCTGCGCGTCGGAAGGTGGCGTCATGCGGCTCCGCGTCCGTCGGCGACGTGATTGCCAGGATGACGTTGCGGCAGCTACTTAGACGCCGCCCTCATGCGCTGACGTCAGTTCTTTCTTTTTCCGCGCCAGCAAGCGCAGATCCACAGAGAGCGGTACCCTCTGTCAGATTTTGACTGAGTTTTTGGGACTTTTGTCAATGTGTTTTTTGAGTCTATCGACTGCTGGTGCTGTAGGGATGCCCCGTTTCAAATCTTGTGAAGTTTGTCCCCCTCATGATGTCGGTGACGGACCTGCACTGCGAGTGTCTCTACTGCCTGGGGCGCGACCATGACCTCACGTCGTGCCCCGAATGCCGGGCAATGGCTCCGAAAACTTTGCGGGTGCGGTCCCGAAAGTTGCTTGAGGCCCGGGAGTCGGCTCCGAGCCGTTCAAGGTCCCGGTCACGTGGGAGGTTGAGGGACCAGTCGCGGAGCCGCCATCATCGTTTGATGAAGTCTTCGCACTCAGGGTCAGGTAAGACGAAGCACAAGAAGTCAAAGAAGCGCCGTCGCTCTTCGCCTTCCCTTAGCCTGTCGCGCAACATGGCTAAGGGTGCAGGTGGTGCTGCCCCACGATGGAGGCTACGCAGTTGCCGACGGCCTACCCGCCTTTCCCGGGTCCGTCTGCGACTCCGGCCCAGCTGCAGGACTTCCTGTCAGCAATGACTCGCCTCTTTGGCCCGTCGGGCCCCGGCGGTGCGTTTTTGGGCTCCGCGTGTTCGACTGTGGGTCCTCGCCCTTCTTCGTCATCGGCTCCGGCCCCAACATCGTCGACGGCTTTGGCCTCAGCGCAGCGAGACCCCCATGGATCCATGCATGGATCACAGCTGATGTCGGTTGACCTCATACGACCTCCACCGACGTCTACGGTGCCGACGTCAGCCGGCCAATGTCGTCCCCAGCTTCCACCCCGACATGGAGACGGTGCCGGACCGGTGTCGATCGACACCGATCCCGACGCTGATGGGGAATTTCTATCCCTTTCTCCTCCCTCCTCCTTCTTTTCCGCCTGCCCAGCAGGTTACGGAGGACGGGGAGGACTGGGAGGGGTCTGAAGACCCTTTCGCAGCCCAATGTGAGTTTGATCTGGACAGGGCAGAGGATTTGGAGGACGCAGGTGGACTGGATTTTTCTCCAAGACCTGGCACATTGTCTCCTTCTACTGTGGCTACAGAGCATGGGTGGTACTTATTCAGTGGTGTTGCGTAGGGCAGCCGAGGCTCTCCACCTCGAGCTCCCTACTGTGGCCGTCAGGACTAACCTCCTGACAGAAGGGCTTCGTCCGGCGGCTTCCTCTGCGGAGCTGATGCTGCCCTTCAATGACGCACTTTCAAACATTCTTTTGGGCACCTGGTCCAGGCCCAACACAGGGGCTCCTGTGGATAGGAACGTGGCACAACGCCATCGCCCGGCCCCTGGCGACCCCATCTTCCTCTCCCAGCACCTTACCCCTGAGAGCTTGGTTTTCCAAGCCTCTGCATCCCCGAGCGCATTCCCTTCTGCACCTCCGGACAGGGAATCCAAGACACTGGAGCAGTTTGGGAAGAAGATTCTTTCTTATGCCAGTTCCGGGTTGCGGTCTGTGAACACCGTATGCCTCTTGGGCCGTTAATCCCACTCTGTGTGGGATACGGTGACGCAGGTGCTGCCTCAGTGTCCGGAGGAGGTCGGGACGGTACTCTCCTAAGTTATTGCTGAAGGGAGAGATGAAGCCAAGTTCACGATTCGTTGTGGTCTTGACACCGCCGGCTCGCTGGGCAGAGCGATTTCCACGACAGTGGTGCTACGCCTTCATGCCTGGCTGAGGACAACTGGCTTTTATGGAGATGTCCAGAACACTCTGATGGACATGCCTTTTGATGGCACTCGCCTTTTTGGGGACAAGGCAGATAGTGCGTTGGAACGCTTTAAGGACTCGAGAGCTACGGCCAAGTCCCTGGGCCTTTCAGCCACGCGCACTTCTTCTGCTTCTGCTTTTCGCTCCTTTCAAGGCCAAGGAAGGGGCTCCCAAACATGTTCGTTTCAGAGCCACAAACCTGCACAGCAACAATCTAAGCGCAGCAAGGATGTGGGTCCCGCCGAGATGGGTCACGGGGCCAGCGGGCGGGTCAGTCCACTACCGGCGTTACCTGCGGTTCACAGTAGGCCACGAGCACTTTCAGTTCACCCTGCTCCCTTTTGGCCTTACCAGCGCCCCTCGGGTGTTCACGAAAGTCATGGTGGTGGTTGCAGCTCATCTGCACAGATCAGGGGTTTCAGTCTTCCCCTATCTCGACGACTGGTTGTTGATGGCGGGCTCGCCCCAGGCAGTTGTCACCCACCTCCAAACTACGGCTGACCTCCAGCATTTGCTGGGGTTCTCCATCAACGTGCCGAAGTCGCTCCTGATTCCCTCTCAGAAGCTCCTCTTCATTGGAGCAGTTCTGGACACTGCGCAGTTTGGGGTTTATCCTCCCGAACAGCGAGTCCGGGACATTCGCGCTATGATTCCGATCGTTCGGCCATTGTCCTGGGTTTCGGTCAGGATGACCTTGAGGCTGCTGGGCTTCATGGCCTCCTGCATCCTACTGACCAATCATGCCAGATGGCATAAGCGGGCTCTGCAGTGGGACCTGAAGTTCCAGTGGGCGCAGCATCAGGGGAACCTGTCCGAGTACGTCCAGATCTCGGAGGTCACTGCATGACAATTGCAGTGGTGGCTCACGAACCAGCATTGGGTCAGCGACAGATCACTCTCCCTTCCCCATTTGGAGCACACAGTGGTGACGGATGCGTCCCTCCTTGGATGGGGCGGTCACATGGGAGAGGCGGAGATCAGAGGCCTCTGGTCTCCGATGGAGTCCAGGCTCCATATCAACCTTCTGGAGGTACGGGCGATCCTACTTACACTGAAGGCATTCCTTCCCTCTGTCAAGGGGAGAGTAGTGCAGGTGTTCACAGAAAACACCACTGCCATGTTGTACTGCAACAAGCAAGGCGGGGTGGGGTCGTAAACCTTATGTCAGGAGGCTCTGCGTCTCTGGACATGGCTGGAACATCAAGATATTTCCTTGGTGGTTTAACACTTGGCAGGTTCTTTGAACGCCAGGGCGGACAAACTCAGCCGCAGGTGCATGATGGATCACAAATGGCGTCTTCTTGGAGGTGGCGCAAGGTCGCTTTCAACAGTGGGGAAAGCCTTGGTTAGATCTATTCGCCACCGAAGAGAACGCGCAGTGTTAGGAGTTCTGCGCGTTGGAATTTCCAAGGCGGCACTCGCTTGACGACGCTCTTCGTCGCTTGTGGAGTTGCAGTCTATTGTACGCCCATACCACTTCTACCCTGAATGCTGAAGATCAGGCGCGACCGGGCCCAAGTCCTACTTGTGGCCCCGGACTGGGCTTGAAGAGTTTGGTATCCCGAGCTACTCAGTATGAGCATGGATCCCCCGATCCGACTGCCTCTTCGGAACGATCTTCTGTCGCAGCAGCAGGGGACGGTCCTCCACCCGAACCTGTCCAGCCTCCACCCCCTTGCGTGGAGATTGAGCGGCGACAGTTGATTCCATTTGACTTGCCTCCTGAAGTCTGTGATATCATTCTGGCAGCCAGGCGTCCCTCCACTAAATCGGTATACGCCTGCCGGTGGAACACATTTGTGGCATGGTGCACAGCAAAGGCTGTGGATCCCCTTTCTGCCCCTCTTTCAGAAATCCTTTTGTTCCTTCTTTCTTTGGCCTGGCAGGGCTCTGCTCTGGGCACTATTAAGGGCTACGAAATTTCAGCCTTTCTCAGGCTCCCTGATCAGCCCTCTCTTTTCAAGTCCCCTGTTGTAAATAGATTTCTCAAAGACATTACTCAACTTTTCCCTCCTATTCCTTTTTTTGATGCCGCAATGGGACTTAAATCTTGTTCTTACCTATTTGATGTGTGCTCCCTTTGAGCCGCTGCACAACTGTCCTCTTCATTTATTGACTTTGGAGACTGCTTTCCTGGTTGCCATCACCTCCGGTAGGCGCGTGAGTGAGCTCCAGGCTCTTTCCTGTAAACCTCCTTTTCTGTCTGTTCATCCGGACAAAGTTGTGCTCCCCACTCATCCTTCCTTTTTACCAAAGGTTGTTACTGCCTTCCATATCGGGCAATCTATCACTTTGCCCACTTTCTTTCCGCCTCCGCACCCTTCCAGAGAGGCTCCACCGTCTGGACCCAAAACTCTCATTTTACCTGAATCGCACAGAACAGTTCCGGGTGGGTGACCAGCTTTTTCTTGGCTACGTAGGCACCAAGAAAGGCCGGGCTGTACACAAGAGAACTATCTCCCGCTGGGTCGTCTTGTATACAAAAGCCTGTTATTCTCTGGCTAAAAAAGAGCCTGCGGTGGGGCTGTGCGCCCATTCCACCAGGGCAACAGCAGCTACTACCGACGCGCAGGGGTACTGCTGACGAAAAACGTTTCCAGATACTGTCTGACGCTTGGGGATATTGTAAGGTAAGGAATCTATCACTTACGTGCCTCTTTCAGATACGCAATTTACCATAGGATTCTGTGCTTCCACTACTCTAACATCCACCGGACCTCCTGAAAACCTATTGGGTGCTTTTGGAACCCTCTACTTAGATTCAAGTATATATTTGTAGTGCCAATAAATGATATATGGGGGCATGTGTCAAACACCATGAGTCTTCAGTAGTCTTAACATCTCAATAATACTTTTAATATACAAGAATCAAGGTACATCTGCTTTACAATGTAGGAAAATTTAGTACATACTCTATAAACAATATATTTACACCATAAAGCACTAGGACAGTGGCTTTCTCTCAAATATAAATTAATGTTGTTTTCGCTGACTTGTTTTTTTTTTTTTTTAAACAACAACGCTCCACACAGCCTGAGAACATGAAAAACCAGCCAACTTTATCCGGACTACAACATTTCACTCCCAGATGAAGATCTGGAAAAAATCTTTCTTTACATTTTGGGTGCTGCTTTACCATCTCCCTCTTAGTGCATGACTTTTTTATGATTTCGCTTTTGTCTCACTTGGTAGGGCGTTTGCATGAGATTCAAGGACTGGGTGAGTTATACATTTTTTTGTAACTCTTCTTTTTGTCAAACATAAAAAGCAAACCATTTGCTTTACTGTCTCTCTTTAGCAAATACTGCATTCCTGTGACATGGATTTAGTTAACTACTAGTTACAGGCTTTCAAAATATATACATAATTGTAAGTAGACCGGACTTTTCTCCGAAAACATAATTGAAATCTTGCGTATGGTTACACCTCCTCTCTCAAATTTAGGCAACTGTAATATTTTCCATAGCAACAAATCAGTCAACAAGGACTCTTTTAAATCTTGTAAATAATATGTTAAATAGATTGGAAAATAACACTGTTTTATCTGCAATAGTCCAATGCATGTATACTAGGAGTACCAGGCATTAATTCTTTTATATGGAAAGTGGTTATCTAAATAATCCAGACCGTACTAAATAATGATCAGAGCCAACAGCGTTTCATAAACACTTACACCGGACAGCTAAAACCTGTTCAGTGCATAGAAGAAAGTTCTACTTTCGATTCCTTTATTATACATTTGTTTAATTTACAAATTGTTCTTGTAGTTACTATAAGAAAAAAATACCCGATGAACAGAATCATATTGTACCACAAAATCCAAATCATTTTTAACTGCCAAAATGAGTTCATGATTTGGTATGCTGTCTGAAAGAGTGTTTTAAAAGAAAAAAAATCTGAACTTGATTTTAAATTTGAAAAGTTTGAGAGAGGAGGGTTATGGTTGCCCCACATTGCCATCTTGCCACCTTAGAATGTAATCACTGCAGACACACTTGATATACATTAACACTGTGTGGATCAGTACTCCTATTTGTAATGGCACGCATTGTTATTATATTTAGAAACGGCAGGAATAGGAACCTAATATATATATATATTTCCTAAAATTATACTTTCTTAGTGCTCCAATTACAACAATATTTTTCCTGAATACTTTGGATTTTCTTCACAGTCAACGAAAACGTTATCACCTTAATCCATGAGAAGGGGTGAATATATTTCAACATCACACTATCTAATTAGGTAAGTAACACTTTCCTGATTGCCTGCACACAGGCAGGCTAATCTGCCCTCTCATTTGAACACAACAGTGAGGTCAGTCAATTTAAATGGGCTTTCGTTTTTTCTTCAGATACAGATACAACTCAATTTCGTCACATATCTAAGAAATGGAAAACAGATGTGCATGAGCTCGGAACTACTTTCACTTATTCATTTGGATGCCTGTTCCGTGGTTATTATTCATAAATGGATGGTTGATGTCAAACAAACATAATCACAGCCATATAAATGCTCTTTGACTTTAATTTCTATTCTAGTGCAATGAACAGGATAGGTCAACCAAATCTGCAGGTTAAAATTCTATGATATCTGCAAAAGTTTACATGGACTCATTCTGTCCATTGCACTTTTTACAATGCCACGCCAAATCCTTTTTCTGAACCGATAATACATTTTGTCTAGTTCAGGAGATATATTCAATACAAGTCCATATTCAGGATTCAAGCATTCCTTTCTAAGGCACTACTGGGGCTGACATTCAACCAAGCCAGAAATATTTTTTTACAGGTCCTACGGCTGCTGCTTGTCCTTAAAGGTCATACCATTAGTGAAACTTCCATAAATTCTTCACAAAAGTGTCATAGAAAGTTAACAATATATATATCTTCAGCAATACCACTTTGTCATACATCTACCCATTGCATTTAAATTCCAAACTCCATCCAGCCATGAAATTCCACCGATTATTAATCCCAAAACTATAATACTTCAGGATTAGAACGCATGAGTGGACATTATAAATAAAAGTGAAATGCATTTTAATTTAAGACAGGAATGAAAAGGCTCGATCAGCTACCCTAAAACAGTATGAAATGTCTCCTAGAAGCCAATCCTCATATTTCTACACTTAAGTATTTAATAATGTGGACTAAAATCGTTTTCAAGGAGAAAATAACATGTAGTTGGCTCACAAATGGCAAAGAAAAAACTTTGGTATCTGGGGCAAAGCATCCTTAAAGAGGTTACATATAATTAACTCTCTACTAAATGTTTAGAAATAAAGCATCACAAATTAGGTACAGTACCTCTGCAGTTTCATTAATCCCTTCGTCACCACCTCTTTCACTCAAACCCATAGGAAAAGAGATGTTAATAGATCTTAAATAGGTCAAACATTGAAGAAATAGAAGTTCACCTTTAGGTGCACTGTCACATTTAGATCAGGTGGAGAGGATTTGCCGCTGTTCAAGCTCCAAAGATCCTCGCCAGGAGACTCTTCCTTACAAGCTCCCAAACTCCATGCCTGTTCCCTGAAAACAACTTTACTGACATAGCTCCCAGTGTTAGCTAAGCCGTAAAGCATTTCACATTAGTGTTTCACGTAAACTTTCTGAATAAAAGCATCAGCAAATCGTCTAGCTGTTTCTATATTAGAAGATCCACTGAGAATTGCATTCATGTACTCGTCCTCTGTGAAAATATATCTTCTATCTCCAGAATATATAATTCAACTTCAGGTTCGGGAATCCTGAGATATCTATGGGAAAGTAATTTGTCTAAGAACAATGACTAATAAACTAGTGAAATGTGCATGGACTACATCTAAAGTGTACTTTTTTGTTGGAGAATAGGCACTGTTGTTCCAAAAGGCTCTAATCTCTACAGACTCCGTTCACTCACCTTGCCAAAATTTCAAATTCACATAAATGGCCACATCCGACAAATCCTTCCACCACCTAGCTTCTGACATTGGTTCAAGTTGTGCAAAAACATGAATAACTTGGTCTTTCCAGCATCAACTGGAATAGAACTGTTTCATATGCCATTATTGTGAAACCCTGATGAATTCTACTAATTTCTCACCAGCTCTACAACAACCGCATGACTGCAAATTTCTTATCAAGAGTCCATCATCCTTCTTGAATAGAAAAATAAAATACATATTTTCCTACAAGGTAGGAGAAGGGGTTGGGTAATGTAATCTACCAATCAAGAGAAATGAAAAATAAATATCCTGAAAATCACTGACAGCTGAAAATCTTCACAGACGAAGTCTTATTGCCCCTGGGTGGCATCAGCTCTTAATTTACCAAAGCAACATTTCACACACACTTGGCTACTGGCAATCAGATTTCAGTTGACCCTCGAGTTAACCATCCAATACATAGCAGCTTCTTCTCAGTTTAAAGTTTCTATAACTGCAATGGCCACAGTTATGTCCGATCAAAAGGCCAGTTTTTTGCCCCATTCATCTTTATGTTTTATGAACATTCCAGTTAAAATCTGCATTTTTCTGTTCCAAGGACTTGTCATGTGATGGCTTTGATTCATGTGGGGATTTTTGAGGTGGAGGGGAGCGAGGGTCTGAGACAGCAGAAACATGGGGTCTGGGTGGTGATTTATATTCCCCTCCTTGTTGGTCCGATTGAAAAGATCGGTACTGGTCAGCAGGTCCCTGACCATGGTACACAACTGGAGGCCTATGATCTGGCATTCGCCTAAAGTCCTGCTGATGGTAATTCTGAGGCCGAAATTCTTCAGATCGTCTCCGTTTTGCATCATGCCTAAGAAATCAAGAACACAACATAGAATTTAAGTTAAAGAAATTGCAGAGTATGTTTATTAGACATGCATTTTCCATGTCCTCTCCTTTTTATCACATTTGCTACAGCAATCCTCTAATGTTCTGAGCTACCTTTTTACTCATATCCTCCTTGCAAACTACACAATAGGCTGCTCTGCAACATAAGTCCTACTTTCCAATCTCCCCATATTATTAGTCAGCATCCTTGCATTTTACCAAACAAGATATTTAGTGTCTATCAACATTCTCATTAACTGTGTAGACTGCATCTATCTTGTAACAGTTGTCTGTTTATTCAAGCCCACCTTCCATTCTACTGGGAGAGTCTTAGTCCGATTTATATCGCTTCTCCCACGTCTAATCAAATCATCCCATCAGTCTTACTATTCTAATCAACGAACTGCAATGTATAATCACTTACTACTAACATACATCTTCAGCACAAAATGTAAAACCCAATTTCCCTTTCAATTAATTTTTCTTCAATTGCCCTTAAACCCAATCGTGCTATTTCCTAACCTTTCAACCACAATTACATTTTATTGTTTCCATATCATCACGTTTTACCATTCAAGCTCTGTGTCGCGGCCCAAAAGAAAAACAATAATTGTGATCTGTTTCCTCAATATTGCAACCTTATTTATTCCCAAAATATCCATAGCACAACTACCAAGAATCACTCATATTTTGCATATTAAATTTCCACATGTGATTTTTCTAGGTCAAATAATTTGAAACAGTGCATTTTGCCTAAATAATGTATAACATAGGTTGCAATATAATCTTGAAACCACTGCTACCAAACCAAAAGAGTATGCAGCCTGCTTATGGCTGCCATAAGACTGATAAGGATAGCAACATTGGGCATAAAGGACAAGTTACTTACCTTCGGTAATGCATTTTCTGGTAGACAGGATCAGATTCCTTATCTTAGAATCCTCCCTATGCCAGACTGGATCCGAATTTCTTTCCCAGCAGTACCTCCACGCATCGGCAAAGGGTGTTGAGTGACTCCGTAGTAACATTGTCTCCCAGAAGTGACATCAACGGAGTCCATATAAGCCCTACTCCGGCACACCGATGTTAGTTTCTTTTGCGGCTATTTCCGCACTAACAATGCAGAGCCACGTAGATAAACAGACTCTGGAGACAATGTGCCAATAGTAGAAAAGACATATCAACAAGTAAAATATGAAAGAACAGAAGTAGAATGCAAAGAGGGAATCCAGGAGACATTAGGGCCCTTAGTTTGCAGAGCGGAGAGGATGGGTGGGTCGATAAGGAATCTGCGGCTAGATCCTGTCTCTACCAGATAAGGCATTGCCAAAGTTAAGTATCTTTTCCATCTGATAGAGACATCTAGCTGCAGATTGCTTATCTTAGAATCACATACCCAAGCAATACCATCCTCTGAGGGGCTGCGAATGGACTTCACCAAAGATCCCCAATAGGAGAAGGCAGTCCAAGGATAGAAAGGGACTAGATTATCCGAAAATGATAGTTGAAGTAAGATGCTTACTGAGAGGACCAATCTCTAAGGACGACTATGGTAGCTCATAGGGAGTAGGAAGGTATAAGACCGTAAGAACACGGGCTAGAACCAGGAAAAGAGGCAGCCTAAAAGAGAATGCAACCTAAGATTGGGGAATGCAAAGGGACCTAGGACACGTATCCACAGAGGCCATGCCAAAAAGAAATGGACTGAGCATACACAGTGTGCTCAGCCACAACAACACAGACCATAAAGAAACAGCACCCAAAGAATGTAGAGGAAACTATCCTGAGAAACAGAATTCGAAAAAATAGACCTCCAATGATAGAATGATGGAGAAAAAAAAAGCAATAACAATGGAGCTGAAAAGCATCGCTAGAGAACAAGAGTGGTAAAAGAAACTGCCCTCATATGGAGAACCTTGAAGGTATATAAGGCATCCTCCAAAGAACGTAACGAAGGCCCTCACTGAAGAGAAGGAAGGAAGCCAGGTTATCAAGAAAGGACGTGCTCCGTGTAGAAGACCAGGCGATATGTGATATACATATATATATATATATATATATAGAGAGAGAGAGAGAGAGAGATCTATATAGAGATATATATGTATGAGAAGTAAAAGACATCTACAAGAGGTCCATTCAAGAAATAGGTATATTCATGCAGAGACATACACATCCTAGAAAAATGTAAATAAGGATAATTATGGGTAGAAAAATCTGAGAAATTCCGGTAGGCACACTGTCATACAGGGTAAGCGAATTTAAATTAACTCCACTGAAGGCAACCCACGTACTCCACCAGTGAGCAGGAGGACGAGTAGGGGAGGAATGAAGGGTACTCCAAGAACAGAGGTAACCAGAGAAGGACAGAAAGAAGTTACGACAGGGGTTGGAGACAGAAAGACAAGGCTAGAAAACAGCAACACAATGACACCTAAGAGTAGGAAATGGAAGGCAGTGCCTATTTTAGAATTCAATTTATTTTATTTTATTTAGTTCTCTACTGAGAACAACAAATAATTCGATAAGACATTAAAATTACATTCATAATTAGTAATATTTGTAAACACTAATCTTAATACAAGTTTAAAAAAGTTTTAAAAAATTTAAACAGGTTATAGCATACAAATTCATTAGGGGGTGATTTGAGAATGGAAATCAAACTCTGTACATTCGTGGAGTTACACTTTGTTTGAATTGGTTTTAAAAATCGCTTTCTGGCGACAACTACTATGGAATTGGGACAAACAAACAAAATATGCATCAGATCTTGAACTCCTCCTTTGCAAAGGTCACATAAGCTACTAGAATTATTATCATTTGTCCATTTACAGATTAAAGATTTAAGAGGGAGAATCCCAAACCGAAGTAAGATCATACAACGCCGGGCACCATGTCTTAAAGTAAAAGTAAGGTATTGTTGCCTTTGTTTGAATACAATTGAATCAGCATAGACCTTGTAACATTGCAATTTTGTACAGTGCTGGAAGTCGAGATCATAAGATATCCTTGGAGTCAAATGTTTTAAAAAGAGTTTCAAATGTACCGGAGTCCAAGTTCTCAACAGATCAATTGTACATTCTGACAACTTCAGTGCAAACATTAAATTTCGATAAAAAACATATTTTGAGGATCCCAGTTAAAGATTTCTAGTTTTAGTAGAGCTCTTAAAGTACATTGTTCAGCATGTAAAATGTTATATGCCCATCGAATAATACTAGTGATTCCTCTAGCGTATGTACTGGTTAGAGAAAACTCGAGGCGCAGGGCCTGCACAGGTACAGCTTGAGACATTTTGGTTAATTTCCGAAGAATCTTACTTTCTTTAAGTTGTAGTGGATGCCATTGATTTATTGGAATATGCTCAAGGGCGTATGAAAGAACTGGAGGGATCTTGATACTATAAACCTGTAAAAGGGTTGAGAATTGCCTATGCCCAGTGGAAGAATATAATCTTTGAAGTGCTCCGGCATGAACATCAGCTTTGTCAGCCAGGTGCTGGAGATGAAAATGATTTTTTAAAGTTTGAGAAAAAATACGACCTAAGTAGATGTATTCGTTCACTATTTCTAACGGTTGCCCTCCTAAAGTCCAGTTATATTTAACATATCTTCGTCTTCCTCAAAAAGGAACTATTTTTGTCTTTGTTATGTTAGGGACCAACAACTTTGTGTCTGCATATAACGCAAGTGCGTGTAAGTTCCTTTGGAGGCCAAATGGAGTAAGATTAAAGATAATCACATCATCTGCATACAACAAAGTGTGAATTTTGTGTAGTGATATTTTCAGAGGAAAATTAGTTATCTGCATAAAACAATCTGGGAGATCACTGAGGTAAAGGGAAAATAATAGAGGAGCTAGAAGACACCCTTGTCGTAGGCCATTCGATGTTTTAATTGAGGATGTGAGGTCCTTCTCTTTCCCCAATAATACTTGGCACCAGGTTTCGGGGTGGAGTGACACGATAATATGTAATAAGTTATCCGGAATTCCCAGATTTTTTAACTTACACCAAAGTGTTGGTCTGTCCACTCTGTCAAATGCTGTTGAAAAATCCACAAAGACGACCTGTGATTTCGAAACCACATATTTATCACTTATTGTTTGTAACATCGCAATGTTATCAGTTACCGAATGTTTGTTGCGAAACCCAGCTTGGTTAAATGGAATTGCTCCAATTGAGAAGGCCCACTCTTTAAGATGGTCCAACACACAGGCCGTGAAGATCTTTCCTGTCGCATCGAGCAGTACGATCTGTCGATAGTTGCCGGGGGTCAGTCGGGAGCCCTTCTTATAGCTAGGGATAATTATACTTCCTTTACAAGATTTGGGAATTTCGCAAGTGGTGAAGCTATGGGAAAAGAGGCAGGCTAAAAACAAGCTCCACACCGTTGGATTCTTTTGGAGCACCTTTATTGGAATTTGATCTGGGCCCGTTGCTGCAGATGTTCTTGCATTTCTTATATGAAGTTCGATTAGAGATGGTGAAGGGGCGAGATCATCGAGAGTAGTGACCCGTATCTTGCCTGATGGTCGTAACGTGATTTCTTTCCTCCCATTTATTTTGTATAAGTTTGTTAAATACACTTTCCATTCCCTTGCGGGGACTGGTGAGGCTTGTAAAGGTTTTTTTGTGCCTGTTTCTTTTGCAATAAGAGTCCAGTATTCACGTATATTTTTTTGTTTAGCCGCTATCTAAATATCCATCCATTTTCTATCCTGTTGCGCTTTTCTGTTTTTCTTTCACCCTCCATTTGCGATTTAAAAGTATTTTAATTTCCTGTTGTCTACTGTTAGAATAACAGAGGAATTGTGTCAGAATTAATTTGTTAAGCAATATTACATTTTTATCTGGATTTTTGTTTTTGTAATTTCTTGATTGAAAGGTTCGAAGATTAAATGATTCTTGGAGGAATTTTTAACCAATTTCTTTAAAACAACTTCAAAATGTGTTATTGGGTCTGTAAAATGTGTACTCTCAAATATTTGCATAAGTGCCTTTTCTATATTGTTATTGTCGAATGCTCTCGTATTCCAAATAATTCGTCCTTGTACTTGATTCACGAGTGTAGGACTTTGTGAATAGATGTTATAACCCGCAGAAGCAGTCTTCACGATTAGGCCAGTTGTAAGATTAAGAATGGCATGATCGCTTCCCTGATTGAAGGTCTTATTTAAGTGTTCTATTTTCCTAAACAAATCCTGGCTACATATCATGTAGTCTAATATTGAGGAGTTAAATATTCCTGTTCTTGTAGCTGTTGCCGGTATGTCTCCTTCTGTGTTACCATTTAAGATAACTCCATTGAAAGCTGATAGTGAGGAAAGTATCAATTTTCCCCGTTTGTCAGCTTTGATCCCTGGGGGAAAAACTGGAGTTGGAGTTAACTGGGCCTCATCGTGTACTCAGGATTCACATTTCTCCAACAGGTCATTGGAAATTTTCCCGTTAAAGTCTCCCATTAGGAAGACTGACGGGAATCCTAAGGTTTCTATCACTTCTTCTAGTTCCTCAAATATTTCAAACATAAGGAAGTCCAACTTGGAGCCAGGCGGAATATAGAAGTTAAAAATAAGTAAATCCTTTGATATATCTGCTAACTCATTCAGGCTCTTAACCTTTTTATACATTGGCTGTTTGGTGTTTTCATGGAGATGATTTCCTGATCCCATAAGAAATCTTCGCATAGAAGTAGTGCTAATCCACCCTTAGCATGTCCCCGACTAACTGGTTCCGCTGGGATATCATATACAATATAATTATCTAGATGAAAAGTTGTAGTTGACTATGTTTCCTGAAGTGCCACGATCCTTGGGTCATCTTCCATAATTTTAATACGTTTTTCCTTTGTTTTCCCTGCAATATTCCATGAAGTAATACTCAGGCCTTGGTTAAAGAGGAAGTAGTTTTGCCCTTCCCTGGGATTTACCATTTAGGTTCTCTGCAATCCAGGACCAGTGCTTTTCATCTGTTTTTGTCTCCACTTTGGGGATAGAATTATTCCAAATCCTTCTTTCACCGTTCCTGATTGATATTGTTAGATTTTCATTTTTAATGGATATCAGTTTAGTATGACCATTATGGCCTTGTAGGAGTGAGTAGTTTTTGGTATCAGTACTCTTTTTAGGATTGATCCAATTGTGGGATTCCTTATGATATACTGGTACGATATCATATCCATTTTTAAACAAAATTTCTCTTTCCTTTAGAATAATGCTCGGGATCACCGGGGACCAAAACTCCACCGCGGCTACCATAATTTTGGATTTTAAGGGAAAGTGTACTAGTTTCATCTCTGCACTTAAGAACGAGTGTAATACATGAATCTTTTGTATGAGTTTTGTTATTCTCTCCCGATTAAGTGGGTCATTCCCTGATGGGAATAGATCAGTGAACTCTAAAGTATGTAAATCAGTCTGCTCTTCACAAGGGGTCCAGAATTTTTCTATCATTTGGGTGGGCGCTAGGAGGGAGAAATTATTACAGCTTAAGGCAGTTGAAACGCCAACTGCCAAAGGGTTTAATGCTTTGTTGGTCTCTTTTACATGTGTATCAATGTGCTCCGTAATGTCTTGATTTGGATTATTTTCCAGAGTTTTCTCCTGTTCAGATGATTGAGGTTCGGGAGATAAAGATTTTGGGAATTTTAACACTCGTAATAAAGGTTTTGCGAATCTTCTTGCTATTGTTTTCTTCTGCCTTTTCTTTATGTTCTTAGTAATTCTCTTTTCCTTATTAGATAAGGGGGTATCCAAGGGGAGTAAGACTGGAGATGTGGACAGTTTTCTTCTTTTTTTAATTTTAGTTGTAAAAGTTTTTTTTGATTGATTAGCTGTGACTTTGGTAGTGATCTGATTAAAGATTGGATAGTAGGGTTTAACCTAGATTGAAACGTTATCATTATCTGATTCCTTGAAGAGTTTCTTAAGCGAAAATGTTTGAGTGATCTCCGGCATTTTCTGTAGTGCTTTACGATTGTTCCTCCCCGTTTGGGTTGATGTTTGCTTTGTCTTTAATAAAGTTTCTGTATTTAGAAGAGTATCCTTGTGGTTAGGAAAGTTGTCCTCAGTTTTTCCCATTCCTTTTTGCGGTGGTGACTGGCAGATACATTGCTTTTTAATTTTTTAATCAACAAGATATTGCAACATACCTATTTGTGTATCCAACATCTGATCTGAATTATTCATCATATTCCCCAAAAGGTTGAGAATTGATTCTAAAAATTTTTGAAGGGAAAATAAAGAATTTGATACGGGTGTATGCCCCTTTGGAGATTGTAAGTGCATTGTAGAAAGAAATTCTGGTGATAGGGAGAGATTCCCTAATGAAATTGGATTTGAATTTTTTTGAGGGGTACTGTTTACAATTGTCAAGTGGTCCTTCGTCTCTCTGGGCACTTGGTTCGAAAGAGAGACGTTGATATCAGGTAGAGTAAAGTCGGTAGCAGGAATTTGTTGTAAATTATGTTCTAAGGGGAATGATGTTGTTTTTTCGCGATCCTGCGATGGTTCGATAGTTACCAGATCTTTAGTGATGGAATTGCTGATTTTTTGCCCTTTAAGATTTTTTTGATCTTTACTAGGATCAGCTGAGTCACTTTATTGGGGTTTCCGACAAGCAGTGCACTTCCTTGGTCGTTAGGTTCAATCCTTTGTGCATTATGATTTATTTTTGGAAAGAATGCCTTTATTTCTGGAGTTCCCGCCATATATCCTACATGGACCTTCTTACAAGCGTTTTTGCATATGTCTTGCTGTGTTCCAATTCTTATCATCACAATCGTACGAGTTCTTAATTTTTTGTAGGTCATTGTGGGGTAGAAGATTACGATAATTTACTTGTGGGGGGCTTTGGGAATCTAGGGTCTTTTATAAGAGATCTTTTTGGTAATAGTAAAAACTGTGGCTAGGGTATTAATTGAACTTGGTTATAGAAACCCAAAGGATGAAATTTAACAGGTTATAATGACAAGGAATGATGGGACGACAAGGAGTGCTGGGACGGCAAGCAGCTTCACCGGCTACTTGCCTAGCTTCACAAGCAGGGGTTTGTACTGAGTTGCTACAGGCGCCTCATAGAATTATGGTCCTATAGGCTAGAGGTCAGGCCAGTCTGCGGCTTTCCGATGTTCTCAACTACGCCCCCAGCTGCGGCAACACCGACAGCGTTCTCACAGCGTACTCCACAGCCGATCGTTCCCACGCTGGGGGTCGCGTAACTAAGCACTCAGCGCCCAAAACGCAACGGCAACGCCAACAGCCTCTCGCAGCCCGGGGGTAGGCAGCCAGCCTCTCCCTCTCCGCCTCGCTCTGGGCTCGTGGCTCCTTGCAAAACGCGGCACTGGAGCGACAGACTACGAAGGCAGTCCTCTTAATTCCCAATGAATTCCTGATGGAAATTATGAAAGTCAAAACGCAAAAAAGAACGCAGACCATCGGCTCCCGTCCCCGCCCGCGGCTCCTCTGCAGCTGCCCGCGAGCACCGAGATCCTGCGCTCTTCGGTCAGAAACTTCAAAACAGGTACAAAGAGCTCCTGCTGCTCAAAACAGCTCCCATGCAAACAGGCTCAATGACTGCCCTCCTACTGTCTTGGGCGGTCGCGGAGCCGATAAAAGTCCAAATAGATCTCCTCCGCCACCCGACTCGGCAACACAACCCACACCCCCTCAAGCCTCACCCTCGCCCGCGGGGGGGGGGGGGGTTGGTGGGGGAGAGCTGCTGTGCTGTGCTCCGCAAGGGCCAGCAGATTTCACTCCCGCAGTCTCCCTTAGTGAAACAATGAGGGCTCTGGCTCTAGTTCAGGCAGGTCATGGGAGAAAGGCAGCTGCAAGACCACGGACCTACCGAAATTGTCGTAACGGGGGGTCGCGGGTGGTTATGGTCAGGGGAGGTCGCGGGTGGTCTTCCTCTTCACCCCAGCCTCCTCTCAACAGCCGCAACCCACCACAGCCGCTCTCGGCTTCGCTTCGCTCCGCTCTGCAACTGCTGCACCAGACGTCAGGCACGTCAGACACGCTCAATCGCTCAGACCTTCTTCCGAGAGTCTCGCCTGCTGCCCAGTGAGTGAGTATTTTAGAAAAACAAGGACAACCATCCAAGAAACAACGCCACCGGCTAAGGGAGGATGCCAGCAGGCTGAAGCCTGAGAAGCAAAAAATAACAGCACATGTAAAGGCCACGAAGAAGGAAAAATGAAAAGGAAGAAGACGACCGTCAGGGTGTAACCAATAACCAGCGGAAATAAAGGCCAACAGATAGTCAATTATGACACTCACACATTGTCCAATATATGGAGTCTGGTGAAACTGGTAAGAAACCTGACCAACGCTTCAGAAACGTGAGAAAAGATAGGATAGACCCAAAGAAACAAGTAATGAAAGACCCCCACCAAGGAAGGGGGAGTGAAAGGTATCTTCTCCCATAGAAAAGGGGGGATGCCACAAAGTCAGGAGTGGAGGGAGCAAAGGAAAAACCTTAGCCGCTATTGAAAGAAGGAGATCAGTTAAGGAAATGAAGTATGGGGACCAGTGTTCCAGGTGAAGGGGACCGAAAAAAAGAGCAGACACAAGTGTTACCCCACGAATGAATGAATGAATGAAATTATACTTGTATAGCGCATGGCTACCTTGAGGCCTCCCAGCGCTATTTGATAGAAGAGCAGAAAAAGCAGAATGCCGTGATGTTAAGGGAATGTCTTAAAAAGGTGAGTTTTCAAGAGCTTCCGAAAGGACAGGAGATTATTATCCTTTCGTAGAGTGAGGGGGAGAGTGTTCCAGATCTTCGCTGCGTTAAACGAAAAGGAGCATCCACCCCATCTGGATCTTCGTATTTTCTTGGGGGTGGCCAGACATAAACTGGAGCGCAGGGTTCTGTGAGGGAGATAGAGGGTGACCAGCGAATGGGTAATAGCCAAACCAGTCTTCCAAATGTCTCTATGAGCCAGGCACATGGCTTTAAACTGTATCCTGGCCGGAATGGGGAGCCAGTGAAGACTCCTCAGTGCTGGTTTAGCAGATTGCCACTGTGGAATCTGGAGGAGCAGGCAAGCTGCACAATTTTGAATTAATTGCAATTTGTGGATGGTATATTGAGGAGCTCCAAGATATAGGGCTCTCCCATAGTCAAGGCGAGAGAGTATAAGGGCCTGTACCATAATTCTTCTCGCCTGGAAGGGGAGGAGGGGGATGATTTTCTGCAGCATTCTGATCAGTCCATAACAAGTGGCTGAGAGCTTGGTGGCCTGATGGCTAAAATCGAGGGAGCAGTTAAGCCACATGCCAAGGCTCTTGATCTGTGCCTTCAGAGGTGGAGCGGGACCCAGGCATACTGGCCTCAGGAGAGCAGGGATGGAAGACGGAGGTTTGCCCAGAAACATAATCTATGTTTTGTCCCCGTTAAGCTTAAGGCAGGAGAGTTCCATCTACTCGGCCACCGCCTTTAGGCAAGAGCCTAGGGTGCTAGACGACCCCTCAGTGTGATTTAATGCTACCACTAACTGAGTGTCGTCTGCGTAGGTGATGATCTTAATGCCGAATAGATGGACAATCTCCACCAGGAGACTCATGTAGATATTAAAAAGCGTGGGACTGAGGGCAGAGCCCTGAGGAACCCCACAGCTAGGAGGCAATCGAGAGGAGACCACATCTCCCTCAAAGACTTGGAAGAAGCGGTTACTGAGGAAGGACTGGAACCAAGTCAGTGCTGTGCCTGACACTCCCATGCTTTTAAGTCGATGGGCCAAGATGTTATGATTAACAGTGTCAAATGCTGCACTGAGGTCCAGGAGGATGATTGCTGCTGTTCCTCCTTGGTCCAGTAGCCTTCTTGCCTCCTCCGTTACTGCTAATAGGACTGTTTCGGTCCCATGCTGAGGACGAAAGCCTGTCTGAGAATCATGCGACAGGTTGTTGGATTCCAAATAATCAACCAGTGTAATGTTGATGTGTTTCTCAATCAGCCTACTCAGCCAAGCGAGGAGGGAAATTGGGCGATAGTTGGCCAGATTGGATTGGTCCAGACTGGGTTTCTTCAAGAGGGCCCTAACCATCGCGCATTTCCATGCTGTGGGTACCATACTGGAAGTAATGGAGGAATTCAGAATATCAAGGATAACCGGGCGAATGGAATTAATGACCAAGGTAAGGTGTTGCGGGGGAGCAGGGTCTGACGGAGAGCCTGAGGGGAAATTGCTCTAACGAGCCTTTGGAGACAGAGTTGGAGCTTCTTGTTCCGGTCACAATGGGCTCGAGTGTTTTGGTAGGGAAGAACATACATATGTTTTGGATCTTTTGATGGAAAAAACTGCCAAATTATTCTGTTATCAAGGGTTTTTGGGGTAGGGTGATAAGTGATTTAGCAATACGAAAAATCATCTCCTTAGATGAATTTGCGGCAGTACTTATTTTTTCTTCATAGAATGTGGTTTGAGCAGTTTTGATTTCTGATTTATATAGCCTGATTGCTTTTCTATATTCTGCTTTCCTAGTCTCTGAGAAATTCTGTCTCCAACTTCTTTCCAGTCTTTGACATGATTGCTTTAAGTCCCTCAGTTTGGGGGAAAACCATGGAGCTGTTTTCTGTCTATTTTTTGTAAGTGGGTACCTTGGGAAGAACTATGTCAAGGGAGCTTTGGATCCACTCATTGAAGTTACTGCTAGCCATATTGGGATTAGGGTCTCTAAGCGGTCTTGTGTTTGAGAGCTACGGTCCAACGATTGGAGGAGAGCCTAAACCATTTCCTTTCCAAGATCGGATTTGCTCTCTGGGGGAGCGACGGCACAAAGGATTCCCAACTTAGAGGGATCAAAAAGTGATCCATCCAGGGGAGTGGCGTAGGGGTACCTAAATCAGCAAACCGGAGAAGGTGCCCGTTGGTGAAAATTCTAGGGAGAAGGGCATGCTCTCACAATCTGATAACATATTTAGTGTTGTTCGACAAGTAAAGGTATCTTTGAATATAATAGCCAGGCCTCCACCTCTGTCGGTCGTAGATCGGCTCCAAGTATAGAATAACCCTGGGGAAGGGTTTGAACAATGGCAGGGTCGGTTTTAAACTGGAGCATCTGGCTCAAGCTCATCTATTAGTGACACTAATTCAACAGAATGTTTAGGAAGCGATCTGCAATTTAAAAGGAACAATCCTTAGTGGTGTGCTGGAATGGGGCCTATAATAATTTTGAGGCATAAGCTTAAAATTACAGTGTAGACAGTCGGAGGGGTTATTAGCAATGTTCAGAGAATGTAGGCAGTTGGAGTTAGTATCCCCTCTTAGCTCGAGCAAGGAGTGGGAGCTGTAAATTAGGCAATTTCCAGAAAAATTGACAGGGGTTGTGGCCTCTGGGCGTGGACGGGCTTGCCTTTGGCATCCGCTGCACATTAGCGCCATTCCGCCCTGAAGTAAATTGGACCAACAGAAAAGCTGGAGCGTCCCCCTGCCAAGATGGCCGCCCAAGATTGTCCCAACCAAGAAGTGTTGAGCTCGGTATTCTCCCTCCACTCAACCAGCATAGGAATTGCTGTGGTGGACCGGGGAGTCGGTGAGCATAGAGCGACACGTAATAGGTGAGAATAGGCTTTCAAATGTGACTTTTTAAAAACAGTTTATTGCAATTTTAAAAACAATTAGCAAGCGCTAGCGCAGCTACACGGGCCGAGCACAACTCTGCCTTCTATCAGCTGTGCATCGGCGCCCTACCGTCCTAAAATAGTCAGGACCAACAGAAAAGCTGGAGCGTCACCCTGCCAAGATGGCCGCCCAAGAATGTCCCAACCAGGAAGTGTTGAGCTCGGTATTCTCCCTCCACTCAACCAGCATGAAAATTGCTGTGGTGGACCAGGGAGTCGGCGAGCATAGAGCAACACGTAATAGGTGAGAATACGATAAAAGATAATGTATAAAACAGGCCTAAGAATACTAGACTCCTTGAGACAAACAGTCACAAGAGCACAACAAAACTGGAGTAATGGAACCCGGGCCTGAACCAATAGGAGCCCAAAGAGGCTGCCTGCCTGCAGCACCAGTCCATATGGACAGAAGCACAGAGAAAGAGGAAGGCAAAGTCCCTATAAGGGATACAAAGTGTAAGAGTAGCTCACTAAAATGCCTCCAAGGCATACAAATAACGTCCGCGGACACAGGGAACAAGGCTATTTATTGTGCAACTGCACAACATAAACAGAATACCTGCCACAGAGTAAGCACTTGACTAGGAAAAATGCAAGCTGTAAAAGAAGTCATAGGACAGGCTCCAAGAGACTGCAAAGCAAGGTAAGTTCCTAGAACGGACGTGAGGTCGGTCCCTTGAACGTTTAGGGGACCAAGCACGGTGAGAAGACTTCGAAGACTGTGGCATCAGCACTACCACAAGCTTCATGCAATGTTCCCTCCGCAACTTCAGTCAGAGCTGCTAACAAGAGTCACACTAGTTTGAGTCGTGGTATTCACCCAGGCACCACATACAAATTGAGTGAGGATCCGTGGCAGACATTTGTCGACCACAGGACTCACAAGACTTGAACCCTGAGGACAACGAAGAAAGGCACACTGCTCTGTCGATGAGAGACATTAAGGAGGCCGAAAAAGGCTGGAGGAACTGCAATGCAGCTTAGTGTGTTAGTGAGGAAAAGAAGAAACTGACGTTGGTGCATTGGGTTAGGGCTAATATGGACTCCGTTGACATCACATCTGGGAGACGTTGTTGCTATGGAGTCACTCCACGCCAACTCTGCTGACACGCGGAGGTACTGCTGGGAATAATTCCGGATCCAGTCTGTCGCTTGGGGAGGATTCTAAGATAAGGAATCTGTGGCTAGTTGTCTGTATCAGATAACAACTGTCCTAGGACGAGTGAAAAAATATAGATCATTAAAGTTGATCCATTTGAAGATAAAAGTTGAAAGAAATAATTGTGTAGAGGAGGAATGAGAGAGAGGAACGGGGAGCAAAAGAGATTACTGCTAACAGAAATCACATTTCAACAACAAGAGATACATAGAAGGTTAGAAGAAAGTTTGAGACCAAGTAGTTCAACCTCAATAGCGCACTCAGAAGAGTGAAGGACTGGGGCTTTAGGAGTATACACAAGATTCAACAACATGAATAAGTTACTTATCTTTGGATACTCTACCTACATGCAGATATCCCCCACCTTTTGAATCCTTGCAGGCATCAGACTGAATCCAGAAAAGCTTCAGTTGCTCCTATGAGCCAACAGGTGGGGACATTAACATCCACTGTGACTTAATCCGGTCTCAGAAATTACATGGTGCTACACAGACATATCCTCTAGCACTGATGTGAGTTATTTTCCTTTTTTCTCTAAACCCCAAGACATGCAGATGAGACTGACATAATTGGAGTAAAAGTGGCAGTGAGCAGAATCTAACAGAGGATCTTATACATTTCTGAAAATCCATTCCACAGAACAGGGCAATAAGCAGGCAATGAGGACTTTGCTGTTAGATTAATATCGCTCAGAAAGAGGATTATGGATTAAGTCTGTTTGCTACTTATACCTGCAGATTCATAATCCACAAGTCAGTAATAAAGCAGTCTCTCTAAAATAGGTGGTGGGTCTGTGGAGCATACTTCCCCAGGATGTTTTATAGGACTGAGTGGGCAAAATGACCCCTCCTGAGAATTGATGCAGTAATGCCCGGTGAAATTGTGCACAGAAGCCCATCTTGACAGATGTCCACAACGGGAACACTCTGCAACAGTTCTGTAATAGTGGTATTTGCTCTAGTGGAAGTATCTCAAAGGATCTTCTTTGACCAGGAGAGAATTTTATAGAGAGGACAATCCTGAAGAACAAAGCGGCCTTCTGGACCACGTTTCCCTACTTCACATCTCTGTAGGCAAAAAATAATTGAACATCCAGACAGTGTTCTTCATTTATGTCCATACAGAAGCTAGGTGCATGGCAAGGATCCCACCAATTTGACTTCTCCGCCTCCATAAATGGTTGCAGGGAAAAAATGAACTTGGAAAACATATTGATTGGCCCCATAAGAAACTGTGATATCAGTTATGGCAGAAAGATACAGGCTGCATAAAAACAGCTTGTTTGGGAAGAAGGTTTAACATGGCAGTCGTAACAGCAAAGCCTGATGGTATAATATAATTGTAATGCATGCCTGTGAAGTTTTCAGTTTGCTTATGTGTGACAAGTCTCGTTTTGCGGTGTGTGTATTTGTGACACTTCAAACCTTTGTAGGCAAAACTCTGGTGACACTTTAGCACAAGAAATTGAATCCAAATCATGATGATTCATTTGAGAAATTATGACCTTTTAGGCACCATAATAGCATTGGGAGGGTATCATCATGGCTAGTAGTAACACGTCTGAAGTGCTTACACCAAGTCACAAAACTACTGAAAGCATCTGTGGTGACATAAGTCATTGTAGTGTGATTAATGTTAAGAGATATCCGGGCACAACTGCACTACCCTCTTTACACAGTTCCATTTGAGAACACGTGTGCAAAGGTCCCCTGACACACCATCTGTCCCTTTTGTAGAGACCCTAGGCCTAGTCTGCATTTTTACTTTGGAAAGAGAAGCATTTTATATTGTAAATTGATCCATATACAGATAATTGCCATGTTATATACCACTTGCCTGCCAGCCTCAGAGACTCCTGACACACACTACACTCTAAGGATATCATTCACAAACATTCTCTGTCCTCAGAATTATCAATCCCTTGCTTTACTCACCTGGCTGGGCCCGGATGGCAATCTCAGGTCCAATAGCTTGTGGCAAATGCAAGCTAATATTTGTGTCTACACAGTAGTCTAATTGTATATGCCCACATTATCAGTAACGAGGGCTGGATAGGGTAGCTCAGTAGAGGAGTGGGGGCTTGACTTGAGGGAGTAGGACCATGATTAGTGACTGGACTACATATCATGGTTGTGTGGAATTAGTGTCATTTTAAAATTGAGAGGGCATAAATGATATAGTTATGGATAAGGGCAATGCTGCAAACAGTATTCCTCAATGTATCAATATGATATTCCTGTAGGAGAGTTTTCACGAAGTTTATTGTGAGCTGATCACCATCAGCCATCACCACGAGAATTAGGGAAACCAGCTTTCCTATGTCGTTTTGAAGGGGAATTTTCATAGCACCATGACATTTTTATATTATAAACTTCTTTTTAGTGTATATGTGTGTGTGTTGCAAAACAAGTGTATTTTCAATTTCACCACGTTTGCTTCAGGGAACTATTTTGCTACAGCTCATGTACTAATTATATTCATGTGCCTGCACAATTGTACCCATATTATACACAAATAACTATGAATCTGGTGTGCATATTTAGAAATCATCTACATACTTACATCTAAATGTTTTAGGTCACCGTAATGTTGAGATAATACTCAAGCTTAGGTTTAGAACACAAAAAAGGAAATCAAACATTTCTAAACATGAATTCACTTGCATATCACAGCCTAGATTTGTATGTTTTTACGACATGAGGACCCACAAACACATTATTTTCTGTCTCTGAAGCCAGGCCAGTCTTACACCAAGGATGATTTTGTGAAAACCATCTGTGTGTCATCATAAATCAAAGGTACCGAGGAGAGAAAGAAAGGCAGTTGACCTCCACGTCAGATCCAGTCAGCATTTTAGGGTCTGCATGGTCCTAGACTCAGTTAGTCCATCTGGAGCCCCACAGGCCAGACACACAGGCACCTCTCTGTTCAATGGGGCTTGAAGACACACCAGAGGGAGTCTTTAAAACTGGGTAGGTGTCTCTCAGGATCTGGGTAACTCTAGGTAGCTTGGGCGGCCACACGTTCTGCTGGTGGAGTGAGTGAGCGGGGCCTTAAAGCAAGTCATTTGGAATAACAGAAGAAAGCTTCAACTTCATTTTCTTGGACTTACCTGACTTCGAGGAGGATGTTTTGGAGAGGAACGACCAACCAGAAGGGCACCAACTGTATATAGGAGCTTTCGATTGAAACAGCTGGATCATAGCCTCATTGTAGTTGTAAGAGCAGAAAGGCCTGTATCCAAGTTGGCCCAATGAGGGTAAGCCTCTGAGTTGATGGTGAGCCTTGGACCTGTTAAATGGAGAACCCCAATGTTGAACAACCGCAACAATGTGCTCTGTAGGTGGTTTGAAAATAGCTGAGGCAAGCCCTTCGTCAGCAGCAAGTCACCGAGATATGGGAAAACATGCATCAAAAACCTGCAAAGCTTTGCCGCAACCACAACATGATCCAAGAGGCCGATGAACTAAAGGGAAGGACCGCAGATTGGCAGTGAGTGGAACATAACACAAAACACAGATAATTGCTGTGAGAATGCAGGATAAGCACCTGAAAGTACCAATCTGCAAGTCCAAGGAAACTCCAAGCGGTTCAAGGCTAGGAAGACTTAAGAAAGCAACAACATTTTTGAAGAAACAAGTTCAATATTCGGAGATCCAGATTGTGCCTTTTTTATTGAGCAATGTCAACGCCCCTCTTGAGAGAATTTGTGCATGATCAATGGAACCCGCTGTAAACACAGGACAGATGTTAGGAGTAGCATACTAATGATTTAGAAAGAGGTGAATAAGTCCTCCTATTAGGTGCTCGTGTTTGTACTGTTGTATTCCGCTTTAGGTGTCCGTATATGGGTTTTCATGAAACATGTCCTTATATAGTCACAATTCGCATTGCCCTCATATAGGCATAAGATCCCAGTCCTTATTTAGGCATTAGCCATGCTATCCAAATACAGGCATGGTCACCTACATCCGTCCACCCCAACGTCACAACGAGTTCTTAGAAACCAGACCCTTGAGCTCTTGGGAGTTCCCCTAACACAG
Organism: Triturus cristatus; assembly: GCF_964204655.1. Taxonomy (NCBI): domain Eukaryota; kingdom Metazoa; phylum Chordata; class Amphibia; order Caudata; family Salamandridae; genus Triturus; species Triturus cristatus. The sequence continues at coordinate 575,985,917 of NC_140583.1, read as the reverse complement.
GATTATTGATTTCTCCACAAAATCATTTATTATGCATGAACCGCTATTCCTTAGGGGTTCATTTCTGACGTCTTCCTCTGCCCTGACATTACATCAATGCTAACATTCCAAGGCACCTACCAGGTATAAATATACCTTCCCGTGCCCAAGCAAGTAGGAGCAGACCTCGACTTTAGAGGAGCTCGTGTCCCGGCCTGACGCACTGACAAGAGATGTTGTCATCCCTGCTCGCAGAGAATCCAGCTTCCGGCGTTCTGACTCCCTTCGCGGGGTGTTAAGAGTTCAAAACCCGGAAAGAGATTCCCACCTCTCTCATTCTCAAGGTATGGAGCTGACCAGAACCTAGAGGGACTCTTGGCATACTATACTAAACTATAGAATAACATCCTATAGAATACAGCACCTACTTCTTACATAGTACTACACTTAGGTTAGGTACACTGGGGTAGAACTAGTTAGAAAAGCATCTCATGAGTACTCACATTTTTAGCCTATGTTATTTATGTATATGAATATATGTGTCATAGCTAAAAGATAATGCTAGCTGTTTGGTTTGTTCGACGTTGAAGGATACAGTGTTCCAAAAATATTGTGCACCTTATCTTTGTTTCCTTGAAACTTGTTCTACATTCTTCAAAAACAATGTCCCAGAACGGGGATAATGCTAAGACTGATCCTGTCGCAACAGCTTTTAATTTTACAGGTTTAAATGAAACCGATGAGGGTGTTATAACCATCCCTCCAAACTTAAGGAGAGCCATCACTCTAAAACTTATAAAACACAGTCTAACACCAAGAGGTGGTAGAGCAGTTTTCGTGATAGAGGCACACAAATCCTTTCAGACAGAGGCATTCTATTAATGGATTGTATTCCCAGTAACAAATCCAGTAACAAAAGTATTTCACTTCTTTAAAGAAGATGAAACACCTGAGGAATATATTCCTTTCGAGGATATTGAAATTCCACTCACATACCAGGAGCATAATCTCTGGTTTAAAGGCGCCCTAAAACATCACAAAAACATTACCAGTCTCGGTCCACTAGGGAGACTAAGAGCAACATGGCCGAATTTAGCCGGCTACACACCTCATCCTGACATCGAAGAGATGTCAGACGAGGAATTACTTACTCAACTACAAGAGTTAATAAAAAATTACAGACAATTAGTCCACTATGCCATGCGGACTTTCACAGTCCAACCACCTATAACCATTCCAAATCAAACCACTCAACAAGGGTATACACAAAAAATTACTCCACAGACTTTACACGCAGTCATGGGTAAAATGCCCATGAAACGTGAACAAATTCCATTCTGGATAGCTCAAAAAATTGCTCAAATCGAAGCAGTATTTCCAAATACTAGCCCTTATGAGAAACACAGAATCCTAAAAATCTGTTTGCCGATGGGGATCACACCACAACTGGAAGACTGCACCACTTGGGGCACAGTCTTTGCTGCCATCTACACTAAAACACATGGTGTTCCGTCAATTGCAGTAATACCAGATGTTCTGAAACAAATTCAAAACGAATACGGGGCAGAGCCTGCTCTAAATATAGGTATGAAATTACTGAAAAACTTCGACCAGTTCTCAACAATATTATCTAATATTAAAGGGGAGGCAGCATCAGTGGCGATCCGCTAACGCTTAAGGGAATTTGATGTAACAGAACATCAACATGAACTACCCAGAATAATAGAAAAATCTTATGCAGAATTAGGTAGAGACAGTTTGGGTGGAAAACCTTTGAAGCCAAAACTTTCTGAAGGTCCTGAGGAGGACTCTAATATTCAAAATCCTACATCTTCTGAAAAGAAGTGGGAAACTAATAAACAAAATTCAAAAGAGAAACATTCTCAATCCCGAGGTAGGTCTCCTCAAAAGGAGCCCTCTGAAAGGAGGTATAACCTCAGGAATAGGGATAATCTGAGAAAACCTGACAGGTATCAGGTTCCTCTCGTACCTTTCAGATATCGTCACAGACATCAGAAAGAAGAGGACGGTCAGATCACAAATAAGAACGCGTGAAGTCCAAAGACGATCAACACGTTCTGAAAAATAAATCAAAAACTCAATTCACAAAAAAGAAGGTAGCAGGTCTGAAGATCAGATATGCCGAGAATACTGAGAACACAGCTCAAGAATGGGCTCAGACAATGCTGGACAGCGCAGCAGAAGTAACAATAGCTCGCCAGAACCTGAAGGAACTTCTGGAGATAGTGGACTTGAATAAGTACATCACAGTAGAGACTGTAGACACCAGGGTTAGTACTCCACACAAGTTATATGAAATAACACTCCGAATGGAGGGAGACATACCAAGAAAAGTGAGAACACTCCTTTGGTTGAAACTTTCAAGGGATTATGATATACTTCTAGCAGAACAGGACTGGCCACCAAAATGTGTTAGGGAGTGCCCACAGGGCGAGGACATTATTATGCCAGCCTTCTCCAATCATGTTCCACTTCACCTAAAATATACTTATGCCAGAAAAATGGGCAGTAGCCCAGGCCAAAGCATTATACAAAAATCATGAATGATGGGATAAAGACTCACCTCACCACAAAATACAGCTAAAACAATCAACCTACTGCACTAAGGCAGTACCCAATAAAGCAAGAAGCTAAAAAACAGGTCAAGGAGATCTTACATCTTGAATACCAAGGGGTGATTGAAACATGCACCTCCTCAATGAACAATCCTTTGTTTCCTGTATCCAAACCAGACAATACATATCGTCTAGTTTTGGATTACAGACACTTGAACACTTGTTCCAAAACATTTGCAGTGCAAAATGCACATAGTACAGCATTAATGAATAACATTGTGTGTAAAAAATATAAAACCATATTGGACATTTCAAATGGTTTCTTTTGTCAAAACATAGCACCTGAAAGAAGATACTTAACAGCTTTCTCAATAATGGGGAACCAGAATCAATTTTGTAGACTCCCACAAGGGTTCAAAAACAGCCCGGGGTTATTCTCAGCAAGGGTAACAGAGTTACTTCAAATTTATGATAACGAGGCATTGTCATATGTCGATGACATCTATCTAACAGACGATGACCGAGATAGGCACTTGAACAGGGTGAATACCATTATACTGGGCTTAGCCTCTGAGGGCTATAAATTCAACTTTAAAAAATCCAGAATTGCCCATTTCAATGTCCTTTTCCTAGGATATGAGCTTTCAAGTGAAGGCAAGAGCCTGGCAGCTAACTTTTTAGAAAAGTATGTGCTGCTCCAACCTCCAAAAACACTGAAAAACTTACAAACCATCTTGGGTTTCCTAAATTTGGGAAGAACTTACATTCTAAATTACGCAGAAAGGGTTAAACCTCTCTACGAACTAATCAAACCTGATTTTTCAACAAAACATTGTACACAAGAACACACAGACATCTTGCGTTCACTCCAAGCTAACATATTAGCAACAAATCATTTACAAACACGTGTAAATAAACGCAATTTAGTGATCCGAATAATTTCGGGTCAATGCGGATTCACCTATTTTACATTAATGAGGGTGAAAAAGTACCAATGGCATACAAATCACATTTGTATACACAAGCAGAAATGCGCTTCACTTCAACAGAAAAAATACTGACAGCAGTTCAAACCGCTGTAGCAAAAGAAAGAGCTCTAGCTAAGGGGAAACAAATTATTGTCATGACTCCAGTACCGGCCTAAGAGGTGGTTACAAAACCGAGCATTCCAAATGCAAAAGCTTTACATCCTAGATGGATACAATGGGTTAATTCTCTTGCTCCAACAGATGATGAATATGTTTTTGATCCTGATTTAAAAACACAAGTGTTCCTGAAATATTAACATGAATGTCCTCTGCCCACTGAAATTCTGCCTCTCGATCAGTAAAAATTTATAATTTAGACTGACGGATCAGCACAACCCCCTACAGGGATTAAGCAAGCTTACAGTGCAGCGTGCGCAATCGTTTAAGGTCGCATGCGCGATGGTAACTTCCGACCAATGGTCACTAAAACTCAATCTCTAGGAGATTGTACAGCTCAGCGAGCTGAACTACAAGCATTGAAACTGGGACTTGAGAATACAGATCGCGAATTCCCCACACTTATTGTGTGCGATTCCTTTTACTGTGTCCAGTCATATAATGAATATTTACAGAATTGGCTTTAAAACGGATTAAAAGATGCAAAGGTGCACCATAAAGCATAAAATGCTTTGGGAACAAGTAGTTCAGTTGAGAAACGAACTACCAAAGGCTCACATGATACACACGATGAGTCATCAACGTGATGGCGTTCATGTTGCAGGGAATTCATTGGCTGATGAAGCCACAAATGGGGCTGTTCAGACGGCTTCCATAGCTGCGATCACTCGTTCAAAAATGAAAATAGACAGTGAGATATTGTTGGCTGTCAATGCTTCGAGCAAAGGCAGTGGTGCAGCTTTACCAAATACATTTCCACTTAAGTACTCATATGTAATTGATGCATACAACGTTCCTTTTGCTCGAATACCCGGAGTGGAGGATAGGGTGATTCCAAACATGGACTGATCCTAGCAGCACATGAAGGGATAGCCTCTGCCCATGCAGGTGTTTCTGCAACAGTATCTTTACTAAAACAAAGATATTGGAGGCTTGGCATGAGGAAACAGATCAAAAACTATGTTTTGGAATGTGAAATATGCCAACAGATGAAAGTCTCCACAGTGAAACGTCCTGCTTAGACACCCCTGTTATTTCAGACACACCATTAGCTTGTGTTTACCTGGACCACTGCGATCCCTTGCAAAGGGACGGTAACTATAAATATATAATGGTCGCAGTGGATTTGTGCTCAAGGTTCCCATGGATGTGGCCACAGCGCTTGGCTGACGCTCGAACTGTTCTAAAAGATTTGCGAGTCTTTATCGGCACATACGCAATTGGCACACTACATTGTGACCAGGGCCCTGCGTTTAGCTCTCGGGGTTACAAAGAAGCCATGGCCAGTTTGGGCGTAGCATTGCGGTATTCCTCTCCGTTTCATCCTGAGGGAAATTCTGTTGTGGAAAGGAAAAACCGGGACATAAAGCAGTCTATAATAGCTAGAGTATTAGGTTCGGGTGATGGATGGGTCAAACATCTTTATAGGGTCCAACGCTCATTAAATAATTTGCCAAGAAGTTCTCTAGGGGGGGGGGGGGGTCACTCCATATGAGGTCCTATTTGGGACAAGAATGTGGGTTCCTGATCTCAAATGTAAAGGCGGAGTGGTGGAAATTAAACCCTTTGAGATCAAAGATCGTTTGGCTGTTTTACAGGATCTAAATGAACTAAGATCGAAACAAAGTAACGTTTTCCCGAAGCCAACCATCACTGGGGAAAAACCAGCAGTCCCAGCAAGGCCTGTCTGGATCCCAAAAGGGATCTAGTCAGAGAGAAGATTGCGGACAAGAAGGAATTTGGACCTTCTTACAGAAAACCAGTACCTTTCCTAGCCATCCACGGAACAAGAACAGTACTTCTGCCGCTCCTTTCTGGAAAAAAGGAGAAAAGATTTGTGTCAATCGACCTCATCAAACCATACTATGTGGCCAATACTAAATAGTAGGCCTCGTGGACTCCGACCTCGTAGCAGACGCACTCCTCTCGCTACTATCCAAGAGGTTCAGACTGAAAGGCTCATAACCATCGAGAATTCAGCAGTTAGAGATGAAGGACTAAGCATCAATGCTATGGAACTCATCCCTCTTGAAACTCAAGTAACAGTTCATCCAGATACACCTTTCTACACAAACGTAACACGTGATCAACTGGTTCCAGCGATTTAGACGAATCCTGATGCAATTCCAACAATTGACCGAACTGCTTCTGGCTATTTCATTAACTTTGATATGTTCTCTGAGGATCCAAGTGAGCCTGAAACGACGCCAGCCTTAAAAACTTTCAAACAACAAGTACAAGAATTTTTTCGTTTTCTGAAAAAGACTTCTTTCTGGAACATTTTTCTTTCTGCTTTGGCTAGTGCTTCTGAATGGCAGATACATTTGTATGGACACTGAAAGTAAAAATGTGAACTTACTTTTAAAACCACACAAATCATCCCATCGTGAAGCAAGAGACTTGTCAGAAGTGAACATCACAGCCGTTCCTATACCTGATGGTATAGTTTGGGACAAAACCGATTTAAACATATTCGGCCCGTCTGAACTTTTGAAGATTCCCCATTTATTTAAAATTTCATTAGGTGACTTTATTACCTCCAGTTCTCTAACAATGAAAACTTAAGAGGGTTCATCAGACTACGAACATTTTTAGGTGCCGAGTTCCCCCTGGTCTTTCCTGTGAGTACAGTGTGGGCTTAGTCCAGAAACTGGAGTCGTGGCACATTGAAGTTGCAGGAGCACAGTTTAATGTAACTGTCTAGGCCTCCTTGATAAGGGCCAATATGCGCTGATTCTGAATAGCTAGCAGCAGCCGCCGGCTCCGTTTATTTGAATGACCAGGGGGAACTCGGCACCTTCGCCCCCAAGACCGTACCTCACATTATTGCCCTGAAGAAGTTCATTGTATATGAACGAAACGCGTTGGCTGGTAACTTTAATTGTTTGGATACCTATGAAAATAAAAGATTTATCAAGACAAAACAAACAAGACTATATGACTTATTGAGAAACAAACTTTGCTTCAGAGTAGTGCAACGCACCAAACTTCTGGTACACATCGTCACCTTATTCACCACAATTTCATTTAGTACTGTTATGAAATGGCTTTGATTTTTTGAATACTTGTCGACCATTTCGCCATATGTATATATTTCTATTCATTCCTATTGCATTTATTTCCGATATATGTTTAGAATGAAAAACTGCTTTAAAATGTACAGTACCTTTGCATTACATGTTTTAGCGAAGTTTTTTAATAGACGTCTTTTAGTATGCTTTTACAAATGTTTTTAGCAACATGTGGTACTCAGTTTAATGTTTAGCATTTTATGTTTAGCATTTAGTATTATCTTTCATTCAAAAGTGGAGTGGGTGTTTTATTACACTTTAGGTGTCCGTATATAGGTTTTCATGAAACATGTCCTTTTATCAACCGAATAGTCGTGCCTGAGGACAGGTTAAACCTCTTTAATTTAACATTGTTTTCTTTCCCCCCACTTTCGCTTTTTGAGATTGAATCTCTCCGTTTTAAAATTAAATCAGGATCTCCGGCTGATCCTCTGAGACCTGATCAGCTTTGGCAAGTTCTCGATTCAATCTTCCCAGCGATTAGAGAATTGGTTAATTTATCGTGTCGTACTTTTGAATTTGGGACCGCGTAGGAGGCAGGGCCCTACCCCTGTCTATCCCGGTAGTAGTGAACCGCGAATGGTTAATGCGGTATGTACGAGTGCTTTCTGTAACGTTTTAGCTATGAATGCACTGCGTATGCGCTATTTCACATCACTGCGTGGGTTCCATTTTGTATCGGTGGCCATCTTATGGTTGCCCTCACATAGGCTATATAGCATGAAGCTAAAACGGGCCTTTTAGAGCACATGTGCCTTTCCTTGACTTTTCTGTGACCTGGGCAGCTCGGCTCCGCTGCCCCAGGTCAAACTGGTCTCACGAGTTCCCCGTCCTCTGGCCACCTGTGATTAGCATCAGGGCTTGACACACCATAAAGTCTTTTCATCCTACACGAGCCCCCAGCTAATCTCTTTCACATCTGACTGTTCCTGCTTTATGGCTTGTTTCCCAAAACAGGAGATGCTCATGTTTATTGGGGCCTATCGATATCTGATGTGGGATCTGAGCTTTGCTGTGTAAATAATTGCGGGCTGGCTTAACTGGAATGTGGGATGGTCATCATGACTCTGCCTTTTCGTTTTGTAATGTATACGTGTAATAGCCATATCATAAACTAAAGAATGTATGCCTGAGGCAGGAAATTCTGTATTTAAGGAGAAGCCCGTTTCTGTGATTTTCAGCAGTCTCCTGAGAACATACACGCTGTTGTACTTCTAGGACGCCTGTAATTGGTCTGCAGCCAATAAACTGATCTTTGACTTCACCCAGAAGACTCTGTGTTTCTGTAGGTCTGAAACAGGAAGAACCCCGAAGTCATAGGGTGTGTTCCCCTGCACCGCTGGGCTTAAAATACCCAGTACTTCAATCGCTGTCCTCTGCAGTATTGCCGGCTACTTGGAAGCATGCAAAAGTTATACCTCTTTTAAAGAAGCCGTCCTTAGAGCCGTTGGACCCGAGCAATTTCCGTCCGATCTCCCAGCCCCCTTTTTTAGCTAAGGCTACAGAGTTCTTTGTTAACTCAGTCTTGACTGAATTTGTAGAGCGTAACAAAACTCTTGACCCCTCACAAAATGGTTTCCGTCACCGTCACAGCACCGAATCGGCGCTGCTAGCAGTAATGTAGGACATCCGGTGTAGCCTAGTTGTTGGGAACTCCGCGGCCTTGATTCTTTTAGATTTAAGTGCCGTGTTCGACACTGTTTCCCATGATATTCTTCTAGGCAGACATAGGGGTCCGGGTGCTGGCCTTGGCTTGGTTCCAATCCTTCTTGGAAGGTAGAACCTTTCAAGTGGTTGTACCACCGTACCACTCACAGACACATGTAATCAAACATGGGGTCCCTCAGGGCTCTATAATGAGCCCTGCGCTTTTTAACATCTATGTCCAACCCTTAGCTCTGCTAGCAAAAAGTAGAGGGTTGTCATTGGTTTCCTATGCCGATGACACCAAGCTACTCGTCGTCTTCTCAAACAAAATGTCGAGATAATCTCTTTAAATTTAAAGAGGACTTGTTAGCCTTCTCTGACTGGATGACAGCAAATTGTTTACAACTTAATGCTGCCAAGTCAGAAATTCTCGTGATGGGGAGAGACAGTGCCCTCTGGTCTGAACAGTGGTGGCCTGACAAATTAAAACCTGCACCCCTGCCAAAAAAGGCAGCAAAAAACGTAGGCTTTTGGATAGACAGTGATGCACAATCCAAGGCCTTAGCGGGATCCTGTTTTGGTCTCCTAAGAGGGCTGAAACCTTTACTTGGCTATTTTGCACCAAAGGTCCGCCAAACTATTCTCCGGGCCACAATTTTATTGAGGTTGGACTATGGTAACTCCCTTTACTTAGACGCCCAATAAATCTTGTATTGCTCGCCTCCAAGGAATTCAGAATGCTGCAGCCTGCGCCTTGCTAGCACTTTCCAAATCGTGTTCGGTTGCGAACCTTTTGCCTAAGCTTCATTGGTTGCCGATAGCAAAAAGAATTCATTTTAAGTCTCTGTGTGTGGTCCATAAAATTTTGACACAAGAAGGACCGTCGATTTTAGCGGATCTGCTGGTCTATTATGTGCCAAATCGCCCTTTGCGATCGGATAGCTCTGGTTCGGTCTGTACCCCCCATTTTCAGAGCCAGAGCAGGTGGTCGCTCTTTCAAGGTTCAGGCAGCACACCTCTGGAACTCCCTTCCGACCTCAATTAGAGGACTTCAGAACCATCTGGCATTTCGAAAGGCCTTAAAGACCTGGCTTTTCCCCGTGGTCTATTGGCTCCTGTTTAGGTAGCGCTGGGACGCCCCGTCACTGGGGCAGCTATGCGCAGTATAAATTCCAAAAATAAATAAATAAATAAATATATAGGCACAATTCGCATTGCCCTTATATAGGCATAAGATCCCAGTCCTTATTTAGGCATTTAGCCATGCTATCCAAATGCAGGCTTGGTCACCTACATCCGTCCACAACGAGTTCTTAGAAACCAGACCCTTAAGCTCTTGGGAGTACCCCTATCACAGGATTATTGATTTCGCCAAGAACTCATTTATTATGCATGAACCGCTATTCCTCAAGGGTTCATTCCTGACGTCTTCCTCTGCCCGACTTTACGTCAATGCTAACATTCCAAGGGCCCTACCAGGTATAAATATACCTTCATGTGCCCAAGCAAGTATGAGGAGACCTCGACTTTAGAGGAGCCCGTGTCCCAGCCTGACGCACTGACAAGAGATGTTGTCATCCCTGCTCGCAGAGAATCCAGCTTCCAGTATTCTGACTCCCTTCGCGGGGTGTTAGAGTTCGAGACCCGGAAAGAGATTCCCACCTCTCTCATTCTCAAGCTGACTAGAACCTAGAGTGACTCTTCGCATACTATACTAAACTATAGAATAGATGGCAAGGAGGGAAAGGCAGTCTGTAAAAGATGGCCCCTGGTAGAAGGGAGGAAGGAAAGACAAACAGGATCAAGCGGAGCAGGACAGTGGCGGTGCAGAAGAGGCTGGGGCACCTGGTCCCCCGTGGCAGGACGCCCCCAGGCCACCAAGAGAGAATTGTGGAGTGGAGCCTCGAAGGGAAGAAGCAGCTCCCGTCCACCAGAGCCCTGATGGACAACCTCTAGCAGATGATCTGTGGGGAAATGGGCAGCTGGATCGCCCATGCGCAAGATTCCCGCAGCCGTGGAAACAGCCCGAGCGAAGACAGCACTCGCCTCTGTAGGGCCCCGCGGCGGGGAAAGCAGTTCCTCCGTGGGCGATGGCTGCTAGCTAAGGCGGCCGTCCCCCAGCCCAACTGGAGGAAGGAAAGGCCAAGCTTGAAAAGGGGGAGGATGGACCGATGAATGGGGAACCTGAGGCACCTCCGGCAAAGACTGCAGGCGCTGGGAAAAAACACGACGCGGCGACCCGTCTCTGGGGAAGACGAAACAAACAGCTGCCGAACATCTGGAGAAGAGGGGGCGTCCGAAGACGAATCAGCGCCCCGGCGCCGAAGGGGACGCCGGAACGACCTCCGCCACAACGCGCGGCGCGGGAGACTAGGGCTGAGTCAGAGCCGGGGTGGCTAAAGAACGGTGCCGAAAAGGCGTTGACTCGACCTCCGACAAGGCAGCTGCCTGCATGGAGGAACGAGGGGGGCCCGGGACACGCCCCGACCCCTAGCCGGGCCCTGCGGCACCGCCAGGGCCAACAGCCTCCGGCGCCTGAGCAGCGTCACCTCTGCCTCGGATAAGGCTGCCGCCTGCCCAAAGGACCGAGGGAGACTAGAGGACACGCCCGAGCCACAGCAACCTCCCGCGATACCACAGAGACCCCCGCGGGGGTTTGCGGCAAAGCAGAGGCGCCGTCTTCCGAAGGGGAACCCCGACGGCATCACATCCTCCGAACCTGGATCTGAACCTGTCGGTGCCAGAGCCGCCAGCGATGCCCCAGGAGTCCCCGCACGCGGCAAGGGATCCGCAGACGCTAAAGAGGCCTGCAAGGCCGCCGCATAGGCCTCCATCTGGGCTCTGGTTGCCCCTGTGCCGAGGAACGGCGGATAGGTTGGCGACGCGCGGGCCGCACCACCCGTGGAGAACCCATGCCCCCAACAGGCCGGGGTCCGTGCCTCGGGGACAAACTGCGACACTTACCAACAGGTGAGCGACGCCCTTGCGGCCTGGGAGAAGGACGATGTCGAAGACGGAAGCGGTGGTTCTTGAAGCCGACCTGGACATGCGTGCCGAAAGCAGTTTCATCTGGCGCACCCGCTGGGACTTTGGCTTCATTTGCTGACACGCCTAGCAGTCCGTTGAGTTGTGGTGCTCCCCCAAACACCACATACAGATGGGGAGAGGATCCGTCGCCGACCTCTGGCACGCGCAAGACGAGCACGTCTTGAAGCCCGAAGGAATTCGCACACTGTACCCAAGAAAACGCTGAGCGTAAAAAGAAGGTCTGAAACAGGCCAGGAACACGATCTGGGTCCACGTTGCACGCGGAAAAGAAGAAAACTGATGTCAGCGCGCCGGGGTGGGGCTTATGTGACTTCGCTGACGTCACGCTGCAGAGGACGTCGGGGCGGAGTCGCGAGGTACCGACCCCCCGGCGCGCAGAGATGCTGGGCAAGAAAGTTTTCCAGGTCCAGTCTCACGCCTGGGTATAATTCTACGTTAAGTAATCTGCGGCTAGTAGTCTCTATCAGATGCTATCAACTGCTGCCACTCAATCTCCATGCAAGAAGAAGAGTTGACAGTTTTGGGTTGAGGGCCCTCCCCAGCTGCTGCGACAGAAGATCATTTTGAAGGAGCAGATGGATTGGAGGCCCGATGCTCATATTCCGAAGCTCGAGACACCAGACTCTCTGTGTCCAGACCAGAGCCACAATGAAGACTTGGGTCCGGTCGTTCCTGATCTTCTTGAGATCTCTGGGCAGGAGTGGTATGGGCAGAAAAGCGTATAGGAGGTCTGAGCGCCACTCATGATGAAAAGCGTCTCCGAGCCAGAGCTGCCTTGGAAACGCCAACATGAAAAACTGCTGACATTCTCAGGGGAGACAAACAGCTCTAACCGAGGCTTTCCCCATGTTGACAGAGACTTTGCACCATCTTCAGATTGAGATGCCATTCGTGATCTGCTAGGCATCGACGGCTGAGTTCATCTGCCCTGGCGTTCAGGGAGCCTGCCAGGTGTTGAACCACCAGAGAAATGCCCTGCTGTTCCAGCCTTGTACAGAGATGCAGAGCCTCTTGGCAAAGGGTCCACGACCCCACCCGTCCTGTTTGTTGCAGTAGCACATAGCGGTGGTGTTGGCCATGAACACTTGTACTAGCCATCCCTTGATGGAGGATAGAGAGGCTTTTAATGCCAATCGATTGCTCTGAGATACAAAAGGTTGATGTGGAGTCCGGATTCTGCCAGAGACCAGAGTCCTCTGATCTCCACCTCTCTCACACAGGCCACCCCATCCGAGGAGTGACGCATCTGTCACTACTGTGAGATCGGGTTGGGGAAGGGAGAGGGGTCTGCCTCTGTCCCAATCGCAGTTCGTTAGCCACCACTGCAGTTCCTTCCAAGATATGGACCATGTCGGAGAGATTCCTCTGATGCCACGCCCACTGGAACTTTAGGTCCCACTGCAGAGCCTATAACCACCAACAGGCATGTGTCACTAGCAGTATGCAGGAGGCCATGAGGCCCAGAAGCCCCAGAGTCAGTCTCACCAAAATCCAGGATTGAGGCTGAAACATCTCTATCATAGCCTGAATATCGTGGACTCGCCAATCGGGAAGATAAGCCCTAAAAGGAACTGTGTCCAGAACAGCTCAGATGAAAGAGAGCATCTGAAAGGGAGTCAAGTGTGACTTCGGCATGTTGATAGTGAACCACAACGAATGAAGGAGACGCACCGTAACCTATAAGTGGGAGACGGCATCCTGGGGCAAGCCCACTATCGCAGCCTGTCGTCTAGATAGGGTAAGGCTGGCACACCCAATCTGTGTAGATGAGCTGAGACCACCGCCATCACCTTGGTGAACAGTCGAGGGGTGATTGTAAGGCCAAAGGGGAGCACGGCAAACTGAAAATGCTCCGGGTCTACCGTGAACCGCAGGTAACGCCGGTGGGCTGGCAGGACGGGGATGTGAAAATATGCGTCCTGCAAATCAAACGCTACCATCCAGTCTCCAGGGTAGCCAAGACCTGATCCAGAGTCAGCGTTTTGAACTTCTCCTTCCGGAGGTCCAAGATGGGACGCAGACCCCCTTTGTCCTTCTTGGGGACCAGAAAGTAGTGGGACTAACAACCACTCCCTACTTCCTGCCCAGGAATGCACTCGATGGCCCCCTTAGCCAAGAGGTTCGTAACTTCCTACTGGTGAGTTGCCAAGTGGTCCCCCGACATGGAGGGGTGGACTGAAAGGGAAGGGAGTAACCCTTGTGGATGATCTGCAACATCCACTTGTCCGATGTGATAGCGTGCCAGTGGGGGAGGTGATGGCAGATCCTGCCACCCACTGGCGTGGGGTGCTCCACAAAGCTCGGATTAGGAAGGTTTGGAGGTAGAAGCAGCGGGGGCGGAGGTGGACTGACTCCCACGCTGATTCCCAGACCCGCCCCTGTGGAAGCCGCGGCCACGCTGAGACTGGCTCTGCACAGGCTTGCTGAAGGAACGTGCCTGGGCGCCCCTGCCGTGGCCACGAAAGGAACGAAAAACAGGAGTGGCTGGGCTTTTTGTGGAAAGACCTAAGGACTTGGCCGTAGCCCGCGAGTCCTTAAAACGCTCTAGCGCACTGTCGGCCTACCGCCAAACAGGCGGGTGCCATCAAAGGGAATGTCCATGAGTGAGCTTTGTACATCTGGCGAGAACCCGGTAGATCTCAACAAGGCGTGGCGACGAAGCGCCACAGTCGTAGAAATTGCTCTACCTAGTGAGTCTGCGGTGTCCAAACCACACCGAATGGCGAACTTAGCAGCATCTTTACCCATGGCAACAGCTTGAGACAGCACAGCTTGGGCCTCTTCAGGACACTTAGGCAACACCTGTGCAACGGCATCCCACACCGCGTGGGAATAGCGGCCCAAGAGCTCCAGCTTCTTATAGTCCTTATATGGCGGAGCCGTGGGAAAGGCACTCTGGGACGTCGAAGCTTGGATGACCAGTGTGAGAAGTTGGCCTGATATATGATGTCACTAATTCTAGTGTACACCTTGTATCAGTCCAAACAACATTTATGGTGATTGGTTGTAAAGTCAACCTTATAGACCAGCTATCCTAGTGGTAGCATGGACAAGAGCAGTCTTAGGCTAAACTCTGTATGGCATGTGAAGCCAGCTGTTATACCATATGTAATCCCTTGAATACCAAATGAAAGGACACCACAACAGATATATATAAAAATAGAATGTATTTATTCTAGTCAAACCCTCAGCACTCTTTATGAGATTCGAGGTAAGTACAACACAGTCTTATTTAAGCATACATTAAGTCACACAGGTAAGTAATACAGTTAGGCCCTAGGGGCCACGCAAACCATATACTAAGTAAGTGGTATAAGAACCACTGTCACGAACACAGGATAGGCCTAGGCAATCGCTGGGGCTACACTATACTACCCAAGGTTAGGAAGTGGGAGGCCCACGGGATTCAGGTGCAGAGTGGAAACACTCACGCGTAATGCTTAAAAGTCGATAGAAATAGAAGTTATAAGAATTTAACAGTTTTAGGACACTTCTGGAATAGCTAGGAAGTCGAGACTTGGAAACTAGACCCTAGGATAGTCAATACTCTTGTGAGCACCGAAGTAATCAAGTTACCTAGCCCACGGGCTGCGGGTGTATAGGTGTGAACGTCGAGTCAGGACCCAACAAGCCTTGGCAAGCGGAACCCACGCAGGATGGAGGACTTGCTTCTGGCGCAGACCAGGAAGGTCTGGGGTGCTTCTCTTTCACAGAGCAGCGGGTGCCAGTCTGGAGGAGCCGGACCAGAAAGATGAAAACAAAGGTTCGTCGTCGCAGAGGTCACTAGCCAATGGGCCAGCAACCGGACAACACGTCGAGCAACTCAGGTGCAGAAGGGCCCCACGCAGAACACGTGAAGTGTGGGGAGCTGATCTTTTTTGCAGATGGTGCTCGGGATGAGGGCTTCTCAATTCCCCAAGCACAGCCTCGAGGAAGCCTCAGAAGTAGCGCTAGTCAGGTACTAGCTACTTTTCCCAAGTCGCCGGTCCCACGTCCCTCGTCGCCTCCACGGGTCTCAGCATCGCTGTAGATGTGGATCTGGGTCAGAGGTGTCTGGAAGTCTCGGCGCTGGTCAGTCTCTGCAGTCGTCCCTCATTGGATCAGTCGCAAAGCAAGCAGCGGTCGCTGGATGGTGCCTGGTTGCCCAGGGTGGTCACTCCTTGGCCACAGGGGAGATTTCTTCAGTCTTCTTCCTGAGGTCGAATGTCGAAGATCCAGAGTTTCTGTACAGGTTGCAGATTCAGGTTAATCTAATTTAGCAGGGCTCAGCTACCTACTGATATACTGGGCTAGTGGCCTGGGCTACCTACAAGGTCCCTTCTATGGGTGGGACCAGGAAGGCGAGTGGTTACACCCCCTTTCCTTTGTCCAGTTTCGCGCCAGAGCTGGGGCTGGAGTGCCCCAGCGCCGGTTTGAACTGGACTATGCATGGGACACCTTGTGTGCCCCAGGCAGTGTCTAGCTTCTTTCATCCCTCCCTGCCCCAACACACTAACTCCTGTCTGGGGTGGTGCTCGCACCTCCCAAGGCAGGAAACCTATTGTCCAATCCTCCCTCGCTGGAAGGACTCCCAGCAGCAGTAGGTCAGACTTGTGTCTGTGGCAGCAGCATCCATTTTGTGATGCTGGGTCTCTGGTTAACTTTAACCGGGTAAGTAGGTTTCAACATGTCTTCTCCCTCTAGAAGGGAGGAATAATATCCTCACTGCCAGAAATGGTATGGGGGTATTATTCCACAGTGTTAGACACCTTACACGACATGTTTTGATAAAGCCAAATCATAGTTACCATAACCATTTAAGATTATAAGGTACTTTAAGAGTATATGGTAGGCTATATCATAGAACAGCTATAAGGACATGGTTCCGAAAGCTGCAGACAGGCTCAGCTCATGCTAGAGCACCATCTCACATGTTACCAAGCACTCTGCCTCCAGTATTGTTAAGGCCTGCCATAGGAGTGGCTGATAGGTACACATGTGTCTATATATAAGGTAGGTATAGGAATACTACAACTAAGCAAGGAGTGATTACACGACCTTGCCCCAGCTGAGTGATCAGCCAGTTGTGTCATAATGGAAGGCCAGGCCAGGGGTGGCACAATACATGCTGCAGCCCCTGGTAGGCCTAGGGTACACCTATGCCCTGGGTACCTAAGGTACACTGTACAGGGGCCAATGATGTGATCCTAACCAATTGGGTTATGCACCTAAAGTACATAGTATAAATTTAGAGAGAGAACAGCTGGGCTGTGGGTCTGATTGGCAGGCCCACAGCCACATCTAAGTCGAAAACCAGTGAAGCAAAAGCAAAAAGTGGGGGTGAACATAGAAAGCAGACCCTACTCTCCTACAACCAGGCTCTCGGGCGTAGGATGAGTGGTCAGAAAGGCAGGGTCACCCTGTGCCGGGCGATGACGCCTGGCGACATTCTTCTCCACCGGGGCCCCTGTGGCTGGCCGCGACCAAGTGCCCAGTAAGACGTCAGTGAGGGCGTTGTTAAATGGCAACAGGGGCTCCGACGAAGTGGGCGCTGTCTGGAGCACCTCAGTGAGGAGATTAGTCTTTAGGGCCACCGTAGGGAGATCAAGGTGGAGGACCTCAGCTGCACGACGGAGCACCATCGTGTACGAAGCGCCCTCCTCCATGGTAGGCAGAGGAGAGGCAAACCACGGGTCAGAGGAGAGATCAAGGCCGCCGGCCTCCTCTAACTCGTCCGCCCAGTCCTGCTCGGAGTCACATCGATGAGCAAGAGGGTCCTCGGACTCCTCCCAGACATCCTCCACCTCTGCCGTATGTGGGACAGACTGTGGCGGCAGGGCAGGGACCGGGGAAGGAACAAACGGCGCCAGGAACGGCGCCGGTCGGGGCCGGCGCCTTGTCCCAATGCGGATCCCAGGTAGGGACAAAAGTGTCCGAGAACCTGGGCAGGGGCGGAACAAATGGCATCCACTGCGGCGCCGGAGGTGGAACCAAGGGCGGGGCTGGGGCCGGATCCAGCAGCGTGGGACCTTGTGGCGTCGGGGCTGGAGCCAGCGGCACAGGATCCTGTTGAGCTGGGGCCGGAGCCGCCAGTGGCTCCGACAGCCAGACAGGATCCTGACACGGAACCGCGGGGCCCAAGGGCGCGCCGGTGGGAACCCAAGGCTTAAACAGGCGGTCCATGGTAGCAAGAAATTCTTGCACCTATGCGGGAGTCGCCGACGGACCCGGGTAAGGTGGGTAGGCTGCGGGACTCCCGGGCTCCGAAGGAGCCGCAGGGGCAGAACGCCTGTCCCCTCGTCCGCATCCGGGGACCGACGGGGGACGTCAGAGAGCGACAACGCTTCTTCGACTTCTTTTTGTGTCGTCTCTTACCAGAATCCGAGGGTGAAGTCTTGGAGCCCTAGGAAAGATGATGGTGGAGCATTCTCTGGAGCGGCCCCTGGACCGTGAACAGTGCAGGGACGAGTGCCGGACCTCAAACAGCTTCCTTCGCCGCTCCCTCAAGGCCCTCGGGCCATGGCCAAACAGTCCATACAGGCCAGGGATTAGTGGTCGCTCTCCAGGCAGTAGAGACCGACGTCGTGGGGGTCCGCCACCGACATATTGCGTCGGCAGGCCCCAAAAGACTTAAAACCAGGAATCCCTACGTGCACCAGACACAATCTTAAAGGAGACAAAAAGTCGCAAAAAGATAGTCAAAAAGTCACTACGGTACGTGCTCTAACCAGATCTGCGCATACTGGCACAGAAAAAGAATGTACTGACGTCAGCGCGCATGGGTGGCGCCTAAGTAGTCTCCGTGAAGTCATCTCGGCGCTTACGATGCCAGCGACGGACGCGGAGCCGCAAGGCGCCACCTACCAGCGCGCAGGGGTACTGCTGACGAAAAACTTTTACAGATCCAGTCTGATGCCTTCTAAGGTAAGGAATCTATCAATAACGTGTCTCTTTCAGATAAGAGGATCATTGCAAATAAACACTCTCAAGAAAAGCAGATCATATATACTGAGACTCCCATGGAGTTACAAATATCAAATGTACCTTATAAGCGGTACTAAACCCCATGAATTTATGATCTCATATGTCAGAGAAAATAACCCTACATAGATAGTGGAACTCTGCACCCTCAAATGAGGGTCTAATAGTCAACAATCTGAGCAATCCCGACTCAGCATATAGTTTTAAAAATGCTCACTGTAGAATACAAACGGTATTCTATCTAGAGTTAGGTACATACCATGAAAGCATCAACTACTGAGCTCTTCGGCAGAGTAAAGAAAACTGCAAGACCTGTATATCAGGTATCAATTAAAAATCAAACACACCTAAACAGCTGAAAAACTGTCATCAACAGAGCCTAAGTAGAAAGTTACCACTTCTACACTAAGTAGTAAATAACAATAAAGAAAGCCATTCATCGTGGAATATACTTTAACCCCTTCGCCGCGGGGGTAATTCCCCCGCGGCACGCTGACGGGGGGGGGGGGGAGGGGGTCTGTGCTCGTGACAAGCCCAGCTCGTCATGAGGCACAGTGGAGCTGTCGTCACAACTCCGCCCACTAATTGATTCTCCCGCACAGGCGGGGAATCAATTACACGTGGAAGTGGCGCAACCGTTATGACAAGCCCAGCTTGTCATGAGCACAGCTCCACTGTGCCTCATGACGAGCTGGGCTCGTCATGAACACACAAGGGGTTAAAGAATATGACTCCACTTAAAAAGAATCCATCAGAATAGATGCACCTGTAATCTCTCTTATTATCCTAATTCACAGGAACTAAGGGCCATAGCAAAACGTGTAAAGAACCACAGGTTATTTAAATAACCATAAACCCCTACAGTAAGCGGAAACACAACACTGGTAGTCACCAGATGAAATACATATTTCAACTTAGTCATGTATAGACCTTTCTGCCGTACAAGTCAGAAAGAAAGAATCCAAACAGAACATTCAAAGACATGACTAGGTAGTTTTGTCACATCAACCAGCTCTGAACCTCTGTAAAGCTGAATCAGCATGTACACCAAGCAAATGTAGATCATCAAATGGCATATCTTTCAGGTTATTCTGTACAACCCCTGAAAATTCCGATTGACACAGCCATGCATGTCTGCACAGCACAACTGACTGAGAGATAGCTCTACCCACTGAATTAGTGATGTCCATACCACATTTTATGGTGAATTTATTTACTTCCTGGTTATCTTTTACCACTTGAAGGACACACCCCAGGCTTCCTATGGAAGAGAAGGCAGCAGATGCACCACTGACTCCCACAAAGCATGGGAAAATCTGCCCAAAACACGTCTTATTTAGTGGCCTTACCTTCAGTAAGGATATATCTGTAAGAAACATTGGTTAGTTATAGATTCCTTACCTTAGAATTATCCCCAGGTGTCAGACTGGATCCGGATTTTTTTTTCGCCAGCAGTACCTCTGCATGTCACAAAGTGGCGTCGGTCGGCTACACATCCGTCGTCGTGGTCGCCAGGATGACGTTGCGGCAGCTACTTAGATGCCGCCCTCGCGCGTGGACGTCAGTTCTGTACATGACTTTCCGCGCCAGAAACGCAGAGCCATGCAAGACACTGACCATTGGTGTATTTATAACTAACTGTTTCTTACAGATATATTGTTACCGAAGGTAAGTAACTTGTGCATCTGAAATAAACACGTTAGTTATAGATTCATTACCTTAGAATAGATACCCCAGCAATAGCAACCCCGGTGGTGGGTCTTACAAACCAAGATCAAACCAGAAAGTCCTGGAGAACAGAACGGCCAAAGAAGCCGTCTCCTCGGACTTGGCTGTCTAGGTAGTAGTGTTTGTTAAACATGTGCAGCGATGCCCATGTGGCCGCCTGTCAGATGTCATTCAGAGGCACTCCTCTCCCCAAGGCAGTAGTGGCTGCCGTCGCCCTGGTGGCGAGAGCACGTAGCCCCACTGGAGGCCCCTTTTTAGCTAGAGAGTAACAAGCCTTAATACACAACTTGACCCCTCCAGAAATGGTGCGTTTGTGTACAGCACAACCCTTCTTTGCACCCATGTAGCTAACAAAAAGTTGATCAAACACAAGGAACTGTTTTGTGCGATCCAGATAGAAGGGTCCAGGCGGTGGAGGCTCTCTTCTTCCTTCGAAGGATGCAGAGGCAGAAAGAAGGTGGGCAAAGTAATGGCCTGCCCTATGTGGAAGGCAGTGACCAACTTAGGAAGAAAGGATGGACGGGTCCTGAGAACCACCTTGTCCGGATGCACAGACAAGAAAGGAGGTTTCGAAGATAGAGCCTGGAGCTCACTCACCCTTCTAACAGAAGTGATGGCTACCAGGAAAGCAGTCTTAAGAGTCAAGAGACGTAAAGGACAGTTATGAAGCGGCTCAAAGGGAGTGCACATTAAATAACTCAGCACAAGATTCAAGTCCCACTGAGGCATAACGAAAGGGATTGGAGGGAAAAGATGTGTTAAGCCTTTTAAGAAACGGATAACTACCGGAGACTTGAAAAGAGAAGGCTGATCTGGCAGCCGGAGAAAGGCAGAGATGGCAGAAAGGTAGCCCTTGATAGTGCCCAGAGCAGAGCCCTGCTGGGCTAAAGAGGGAAGGAACAAGAGTACTTAAGAAAGAGGATCCACAGCCTTTGCTGTGCACCATGCCACCTGTAGGTGTATACCGTCTTTGTGGAGGGACGCCTGGCTGCCAAGATTACGTCACAGACTTCGGGAGGCAGGTCGAAAGACGTCAACTGCCGCCGCTCAATCTCCACGCAAGGACGTAAAGACTGTACAGGTTTGGGTGGAGGACCGTCCCCTGCTGATGCGACATAAGATCCTCCCGAAGAGGCAGTCAGATCGGAGGATCAATGGGCAAGTTTAGCACCTCGGGATACCAGACTCTTCGTGCCCAATCCGGGGTCACAAGAAGGACTTGGGCCCGGTCGCACCTGATCTTCTTCAGCACTTTGGGCAGAAGTGGCATAGGCGGAAAGGCGTACAACAGACCGCAACTCCACTCGCGACGAAAAGCGTTGCCTAGCGTGTGCCGCCTTGGAAATTCCAACGCGCAGAAGAACAAGTTACTTACCTTCGGTAACGATATATCTGTAAGAAACATTAGTTAGTTAGTTTCCTCACCTTAGACGTTGCTAGGCGTCGTCTGTGGCTCCGCGTCCGTCGTCGGCGTCGTGCACCGGGATGACGTCGGAGTACTTAGACGCCGCCCTCACACGCTGACGTCAGTTCTTGTACATAGCTTTCCGCACCAGGAACGCAGAGCCATGCAAGAGACCGACACTGGTGCCAAAAAATTCTAGGGCCCTGAAAGGGATAACCTCAACCCTAGATATCGGTTCGCAGAACGGGGAGGATGGGTGGGTTGGTGAGGAATCTAACTAACTAATGTTTCTTACAGATATATCGTTACCGAAGGCAAGTAACTTGTTCATCTGAAAGAAACACGTTAGTTAGATTCCTCACCTTCGAATGGATACCCCAGCAATACCAACCCCGATGGTGGGTCTGCGAACCAAGATCACACCAAAAAGTCCTGGAGAACAGAACGGCCAAAAAAGCCGTCTCTCCGGACTTGGCTGTCCAGGCAATAATGTCTGGCAAACGTGTGCAGCGAGGCCCCCGTTGCTGCCTGACAGATGTCCTGCAAGGGGACTCCCCGGCCCAGGGCAGTTGTCGCCGCTGTGGCCTGAGTGGAATGGGCCCTCAGCCCTACAGGACGCTCCTTTTTAGCTAAGGAGTAACAGGCTTTGATACACAAACGACCCACCGAGAGATGGTTCGCTTGTGCACCGCCCGCCCCTTCTTAGCGCCCACGTAGCCAACAAAGAGTTGGTCGTCCACCCGGAACTACGTGGTGCGGTCCAAATAAAAGAACAGTGCCCGTTTTGGGTCCAGACGGTGGAGCCTCTCTTCCTCTTTCAAAGGATGCGGAGGCGGAAAGAAGGTGGGCAACGTAACAGACTGCCCGATGTGAAAGGGAGAAAGGCAGGACGAGTCCTGAGAACAACTTTGTCTGGATGGACAGAAAGAAAAGGAGGCTTAGAAGAGAGAGCCTGGAGCTCACTCACCCTTCTAGCAGAGGTGATGGCTACCAGGAAAGCAGTCTTAAGGGTCAAGAGACGAAGGGGACAATTATGAAGTGGCTCAAAGGGAGCGCACATCAGAAACGTCAGGACCAGATTCAAATCCCTCTGAGGCATTACGAAAGAGACAGGAGGAAACATGTGAGTAATGCCCTTAAGGAAGCGAGAAACAACAGGGGATTTGAAAAGAGAAGGCTGATCAGGAAGCCGTAAGAAAGCAGAAATAGCAGAAAGATAACCTTTTAGGGTGCCCAGAGCAGAGCCCTGCTGGGCCAAAGAAAGAAGAAAGAGGAGAACCTCAGAAAGAGGGGCGGAAAGGGGATCCACAGCCTTTGCTGTGCACCATGCCACAAATTTGTTCCACCTGCAGGCGTATACCGATTTTGTGGAGGGACGCCTGGCTGCCAGAATCACATCACAGACTTCAGGAGGCATGTCAAATGGCATCAACTGTCGCCGCTCAATGTCCACGCATGGAGGTGGAGACTGGACAGGTTCGGGTGGAGGACCGTCCCCTGCTGCTGCGAAAGAAGGTCCTCCCGAAGAGGCAGTCGTATCGGGGGATCGATCGACAGACTGAGTAGCTCGGGATACCAGTACCTTCGTGCCCAATCCGGAGCCACCAAGATGACTTGGGCCCAGTCGCGCCTGATCTTCTTCAGCACTCTGGGCAGAAGTGGTATAGGCGGAAAGGCGTACAACAGATCGCAACTCTACTCGCGACGAAAAGCGTCTCCGAGCGAGTGCCGCCGTGGAAACTCCAACGCGCAGAACTGCTGACATTGCGCGTTCTCTTCGGTGGCGAATAGATCTAACCAAGGCTCTCCCCACTGCCAAAAGAGGCCTTGCGCCACATCCAAGTGTAGACGCCATTCGTGATCCATCATGCACTGGCGGCTGAGTTCGTCTGCTCTGGCATTCAGAGAGCTCGCAATATGTTGAACCACCAGGGTGATGCCCTGATGTTCCAGCCATGCCCAGAGGCGCAGAGCCTCCTGACAAAGGGTCCACGACCCCACCTGCCCTGTTTATTGCAATACCACATGGCGGTGGTGTTGTCCGTGAACACCTGCACTACACTTCCCCGGACAGAAGGAAGAAATGCCTTCAGTGCAAGTCGGATCGCTCTCAGCTCCAAAAGGTTGATATGGAGCCGAGACTCCGCCAGAGACCAGACTCCTCTGATCTCCGCCTCTCCCATATGGCCCCCCCATCCCAGTAGGGACGCATCCGTCACTACCACGTGCTCCGGTTGGGGTAGGGAGAGGGATCTACCACTGACCCAATCGCGATCCGTGAGCCACCACGGCAACTGTCTTGCAGTGTCCTCCGAGATCAAGACCTGGTCGGACAGGTTGCCCCGATGCTTGGCCCACTGAAACTTCAGGTCCCACTGCAGAGCCCGCATCCGCCATCTGGCGTGATACACTAACAGGATGCAGGAGGCCATCAGACCCAGAAGCCGCAGCCCCAACCTGACCGAAACCCGGGATAGAGGCTGAAAGATGGGAATCATAGCCTGAATATCCCGGACCCGCTGTTCCGGAGGATAAGGCCGGAACTGCGCCGAGTCTAGAACCGCTCCGATGAAGAGGAGTGTCTGGGAGGGACTCAGATGCGACTTCGGCACATTGATGGAGAACCCCAGCGAATGCAGGAGGTCGGCCGCAGTCTGGAGGTGGGAGATGACTGCCTGGGGCGAGCCCGCTCATCAACAACCAGTCGTCGTGATAGGGGAGGACTGGAACCCCCAATCTGCGCAGATGAGCTGCAACCACCGCCATCACTTTCGTGAACACCCGAGGGGAGCACGGTAAACTGAAAATGCTCCTGGCCCACCGTGAACCGCAGGTAACGCCGGTGGGCCGGCAGGACAGGGATGTGGAAATAAGTGTCCTGCAAGTCCAACGCTACCATCCAGTCTCCAGGGTCAAGGGCAGCCATAACCTGAGCGAGGGTGAGCATCTTGAACCTCTCCTTCCGGAGGAAGGCGTTGACGCTCCTGAGGTCCAAGATAGGGCGTAGGCCCCCTTTGCCCTTCTTGGGAACCAGAAAGTAGTGGGAATAACAACCACGACCTACTTCTGGACCAGGAACGCGCTCGATGGCCCCCTTGGCCAAGAGGGCCGTAACTTCCTCCTGTAGAAGATTCAAGTGAACCCCCGACATGCGGTTGTACTGCGGTGGCATGGTTGGAGGGGTTGCCTCGAAGGGGAGGGAGTAGCCCCTTCGGACGATTTGCAGCAACCCACCTGTCCGACGTGATGGAACTCCAGTGGAGCAGGTGATGGTAAATTCTGCCTCCCACTGACGTGGAATGGGCCTGAAAGCACGGACTAGGAGGGCTTGGAGGCGGATGCTGCCGGGGTAGATGTGGACTGACCGGCACGTTGTCCCCCAGTACCGCCTCGGCGGAATCCACATCCGCGACCGCGTGGAGGTTGGTTCTGCGGCCTGTGGCTAGGCGGACGTGAGGGGACGCCCCTTCCTTGGCAACGAAAAGGGGCGAAATGCGGAAGTTTGCGGGCGCGGGGCCGAGAGACCCAAGGACTTGGCCGTAGCCCGGGAGTCCTTAAAGCGCTCCAGCGCACTATCCGCCTTGTCGCCAAGGAGGCGACTGCCATTGAACGGCATGTCCATGAGGGTGCTCTGGATATCCCCTGAGAAACTCGTGAACCGCAGCCAGGCGTGGCGGCAGAGCGCCACTGTGGTCGACATCGCCCTACCCAGCGAGTCCGTAGTGTCCATTCCACATCTGATAGCGTGCCGCGCTACATCCCGCCCGTCGGCAAGAGCCTGGGAGAGCCGTGTCCAGGCCTCCTCCGGACACTGGGGCAGCACGTCCTCCACCGTATCCCACAGGGAGTGGGAGTAACGGTCCAAAAGACAAGCGGTGTTAATAGACCGCAGTCACAAACTAAGGGAGGAGAACAGCTTCTTACCAAACTGTTCAAGTCTCTTGGATTCCCGATCCGGGGGAGCGGACGGGAAGGAGGTCTGAGAAGTAGAGGCCTGGATAACCAGGCTCTCGGGCGTGGGGTGTTGGGACAGAAGAACAAGTTACTTACCTTCGGTAACGATGTATCTGTAAGAAACATTAGTTAGTTAGATTCCTCACCTTAGAATATCCCCAGGTGTCAGACTGGATCCGGAAGATTTTTCGTCAGCAATACCCCTTGCGCGTCGCTAGGCGTCGTCTGCGGCTCCGCGTCCGTCGTCGGCGTCATGCGCCGGAATGACGTCGTCTGAGTACTTAGACGCCGCCCTCGCGCGCTGACGTCAGTTCTTGTACATAGCTTTCCGCGCCAGGAACGCAGAGCCATGCAAGAGACCGACACTGGTGCCAAAAAATTCTAGGGCCCTGAAAGGGATAGCCTTAACCCTAGATGTCAGTTCGCAGAACGGGGAGCATGGGTGGGTCGGTGAGGAATCTAACTAACTAATGTTTCTTACAGATACATCGTTACCGAAGGTAAGTAACTTGTTCATCTGAAAGAAACACGTTAGTTAGATTCCTCATCTTAGAATAGATACCCAAGCAATACCAACCCCGGTGGTGGGTCTGCGAACCCAGATCACACCAGAAAGTCCTGGAGGACAGAACGGCCAAAGAAGCCATCCCTCCGGACTTGGCTGTCTAGGCAATAGTGCCTGGCAAACGTGTGCAGCGAAGCCCACGTCGCCGCCTGATAGATGTCCTGCAAAGGGACTCCCCGTCCCAAAGCAGTAGTAGCCACTGTGGCCCGAGTAGAATGGGCTCGCAGCCCAACAGGAGGGTCCTTTTTCGCCAAGGAATAACAGATTTTTATACACAAAACGACCCACCGGGAGATGGTCCGTTTGTGCACAGCTTTTCCCTTCTTTGCACCCACGTAGCCAACGAAAAGCTGGTCGTCCACTCGGAACTGTTTTGTGCGGTCCAAATAAAAGGAGAGCGCACGTTTTGGGTCCAGACGGTGGAGCCGCTCTTCCTCTTTGGAAGGATGCGGAGGCGGAAAGAAGGTGGGCAAGGTGACAGATTGCCCAAGATGAAAGGGGGTCACCACTTTCGGTAGAAAGGAAGGACGAGGCCGAAGGACAACCTTGTCCGGATGAACAGATACAAAAGGAGGCTTGGACGATAGAGCCTGGAGCTCACTCACCCGTCTACCCGAGGTGATGGCTACCAGGAAAGCAGTCTTAAGAGTTAGAAGACGAAGAGGACAATTGTGAAGAGGCTCAAAGGGAGCGCACATCAGGAATGTTAAGACAAGATTCAAGTCCCACTGAGGCATTACGAAAGGGACAGGAGGGAACGTGTGAGTAATGCCTTTAAGAAAGCGTGACACTACAGGGGACTTGAAAAGAGAGGGCTGATCAGGAAGCCGTAAGAAGGCAGAGAGGGCAGCAAGATAACCTTTCAAGGTGCCCAGGGCAGAGCCCTGCCGGGCCAAAGAAAGAAGAAAGAGGAGAACCTCAGAAAGAGGGGCGGAAAGGGGATCCACAGCCTTTGCTGTGCACCATGCCACAAATTTGTTCCACCGGCAGGCGTATACCGTCTTTGTGGAGGGACGCTTGGCTGCCAGAATGATATCACAGACTTCAGAAGGCAAGTCAAATGGCATCAACTGCCGCCGCTCAATCTCCATGCATGGAGGTGGAGGCTGGACAGGTTCGGGTGGAGGACCGTCCCCTGCTGCTGCGACAGAAGATCCTCCCGAAGGGGCAGACGTATCGGAGGATCGGTCAACATACTGAGTAGCTCGGATACCAGTACCTTCGTGCCCAATCCGGAGCCACCAAGATGACTTGGGCCCGGTCGCGCCTGATCTTCTTCAGCACTCTGGGCAGAAGTGGTATAGGCGGAAAGGCGTACAACAGACCGCAACTCCACTCGCGACTAAAAGCGTCGCCGAGCGAGTGCCGCCTTGGAAATTCCAACGCGCAGAACTGCTGACATTGCGTGTTCTCGTCGGTGGCGAATAGATCTAACCAAGGCTCTCCCCACTGCAGAAAGAGACCTTGCGCCACCTCGGAGTTCAGACGCCATTCGTGATCCATCATGCACCAGCGGCTGAGTTTGTCTGCTCTGGCATTCAGAGAGCCCGCCAGATGTTGAACCACCAGGGTGATGCCCTGGTGTTCCAGTCATGTCCAGAGGCGCAGAGCCTCCTGACAAAGGGTCCACGGCCCCACCCCGCCCTGTTTGTTGCAATACCACATGGCGGTGGTGTTTTCCGTGAACACCTGCACGACACTTCCCCGGACAGAGGGAAGGAAGGCT
The DNA here is from genome assembly GCF_964204655.1 of Triturus cristatus. Lineage (NCBI taxonomy): Eukaryota > Metazoa > Chordata > Amphibia > Caudata > Salamandridae > Triturus > Triturus cristatus. The sequence goes on along the minus strand of NC_140583.1, from coordinate 575,958,113 downwards.
TTCAGTGCAAGTCGGATCGCTCTCAGCTCTAACAAGTTGATGTGGAGGCGAGACTCCGCCGGAGACCAGAGGCCTCTGATCTACGCCTCTCCCATATGGCCACCCCATCCCAGGAGGGACGCATCCGTCACTACGACATGCTCCCGTAGGGGTAGGGAGAGGCTCTTGCCCGTGACCCAATCGCGGTCCGTGAGTCACCACTGCAACTGCTTTGCAGTGCCCTCCGAGATCAAGACATGGTCGGACAGGTTGCCGTGATGCTGGGCCCACTGAAACTTCAGGTCCCACTGCAGAGCCCGCATGCGCCGCCTGGCGTGATGCACTAGTAGGATGCAGGAGGCCATCAGCCCCAGAAGCCGCAACACTAGCCTGACCGAAACCCAGGATAGAGGCCGAAAGATGGGAATCAGGGCCTGTATATCCCGGACCCGCTGTTCCGGGGGATGAACCCGGAACTGCGCCGAATCGAGAACCGCTCCGATGAAAAGGAGCTTCTGAGAGGGGCTCAGGTGTGACTTCGGCACGTTGATGGAAAACCCCAGCAAATGCAGGAGATCCGCCGTAGTCTGGAGGTGGGAAGACGACTGCCAGTGGCGAGCCCGCCTTCAACAACCAGCCGTCGAGATAGGGGAAGACTGGAACCCCTGATCTGCGCAGATGAGCTGCGACCACAGCCATCACTTTCGTGAACACCCGAGGGGCACTGGTAAGGCCGAAGGGGAGCACGATGAACTGAAAGTGCTCCTGACCCACCGTGAACCGCAGGTAACGCTGGTGGGCCGGCAGGACGGGGATGTGGAAATATGTGTCCTGCAAGTCCAATGCTACCATCCAGTCTCCGGGGTCGAGGGCAGCTAGAACCTGAGCCAAAGTTAACATTTTGAACCGTTCCTTCCGGAGGAAGGCATTGACGTTCCGGAGGTCCATGATAGGGCATAGACCCCCTTTGCCCTTCATGGGAACCAGAAAGTAGTGGGAATAACAACCACGACCTACTTCTGGGCTCAGAACGCGCTCGACGGCCTCTTTGGCCAAGAGGGCCGAAACTTCCTCTCGCAGAAGATTCAAATGATCCTCCGAGATACGGTGGTGCTGCGGTGGCATGGCTGGAGGGGTCGTCTTGAAGGGGAGGGAGTAGGAAGGCTTTGAGGCGGATGCTGCCGGGGTGGATGTGGACTGACCGCGTCGTCCTCCAGTACCGCCTCGGTGGAAACCACGGCCGCGACCGCGTGCAGGCTGGTTCTGCGGCTGGTGGCTAGGCGGACGTGAGGAGGTGCCCCTTCCTTGGCCACGAAAGGAGCGAAAAGCGGAAGTTTGTGGCCGCGGGGCCGAGTGGCCTAAGGACGTGGCCGTAGCCCGGGAGTCCTTGAAGCGAGCCAGCGCACTGTCCGCTTTCTCACCAAAAAGGCGAGCGCCATCAAAAGGCATGTCCATGAGGGTGCTCTGGGATTCCCCTGAAAAGGACGTGGACCGCAGCCAGGCGTGACGTCGAAGCGCCACCGTGGTAGAAATCGCCCTACCCAGCGAGTCCGTAGTGTCGAGTCCACATCGGATTGCATGGCGCGCTGCATCTCTCCCATCGGCCAGAGCCAAGGAAAGCCGCGCCCGGGCCTCCTCCGGGCACAGTGGCAGCACGTCCTCCACCGCATCCCACAGAGAGTGGGAATAACGGTCCAAGAGACAGGCGGTGTTCAAAGACCGCAGGCCCAAACTGAGCGAGGAGAACAGCTTCTTACCAAACTGTTCCAGTCTCTTGGAATCCTGGTCCGGAGGGGCGGACGGGAAGGAGGATTGGGAGGTAGAGGCCTGGATAACCAGACTCTCGGGGGTGGGGTGTTGGGACAGAAAACTGGGGTCGCCCGGAGCAGGGCGGTGGCGCCTGGCAACGTTCCTATCCACAGGAGGGACTGTGGAGGGCTTGGACCAGGTGCCCTGCAGAACGTCAGTGAGGGCCTCATTGAATTGCAGCAGAGGCTCAGTGGAGCATGCGGCAGACTGAAGCACCTCAGTGAGGATGTTAGTCCTCACAGCCACGGCAGGCAGCTCAAGCCCAAGGGCTTCGGCCGCCTTGCGCAGCACCACAGAAAAAGCTGCACCCTCCTCCGAAGCCACAGTCGGAGGAGAGATGAATCCAGTGTCCGGTGAGGTATCCAAACCACTGGCCTTCCCCAGTTCATCTGCCCAGTCCTGTGCAAGTTGGCCCTGAAAGGCCATAGGGTCGTCAGACCCCTCCCATTCGCCCCCATCATCCGATTCCTGGTAAACAGGAGGAATGATCGGAGCCGGTCGATAGACAATATGTGTCTCTAGCGGCGTCGGACGCGGCGTCGGGCCGCGCCGCATCGGCGTCGGGACCGGACAGGGGCTGAACCGGGGATCGACGTCGACCGGAGCTGGCATCGGGGGTGGTATCGGTATCGGCGGAGGAGGAGGCGTAACGAGGTCGACCGGCGTCGACGGGGGCCCAGGCTCGGGCCCCTCGGGGACCTGCGGCGTCGGGGCCGGAGCCTCCAACGGCGCCGGTGCCGGAGCCGCCGGCACACGAGGTCGCAAGGGGTATTGCTGATGAAAAATCTTCCGGATCCAGTTTGACGCCTGGGGATATTCTAAGGTGAGGAATCTAACTAACGTGTTTCTTTCAGATAACTGGGGTTGCCTGGTGCAGGGCGGTGGCGCCGGGCCACGTTCCGGTCCACAGGAGGAACTGTGGAGGGCTTGGACCAGGTGCCCTTTAGAACGTACCTCTTTGAACTGCAGCAGAGGCTCCGAGGAGCTTGCTGACGGTTGAAGCACTTCTGTGAGCCGATTCGTCCTCACGGCCAAAGCAGGCAGCTCCAGCCCAAGGGCTTCGGCCGCCTTGCGCAGCACCACTGAAAATGCAGCACCTTCCTCCGAAGCCACGGTCGGAGGAGAGATGAAGCCAGTGTCAGGGGAGGTGTCAAGACCACTGGCATCCCCCAGCTCATCTGCTCAGTCCTGTGATAACTGGCCCTTCCGGGCCAGAGGGTCCTCCCTCCCAGTCGTCACCGTCATCCGATTCCTGGTAGACAGGTGGAATGATCGGAGCCGGGCGGAAGATGAAATTGCCACCCATCAGCGTCGGTCGTGGCACCGCTCCGACATCAGGCCCGGACCGGGACTGAACCAGGGAACGGAGTCATCCGAAGTCGGCGCCGGAGGTGGTACCGGAGGCGACGCCGGCGGAGGGGTCGTGAGGTCGGCCGGCGTCGACTGGGATCCAGGCCTGGATCCCACGGGGACCTGCAGCGTCGGGACCGGAGTCGGCACCGGAGCCGCCAACTCGCTAGGCCTCCCAGTCGAGCCCGGGGGGCACGAAGGCGCGCCGGCAGGCGTCAACGGCGGAGCCAGGCCTCTCATGGCAGAGAGGAAGGCACTGATCTCTGCCGGAGTTGCGTCGGTCCTAGGGACCGGCGAGTATGGGGATGGACGCGACTCCTGCAGCTCCGACGGAGCTGCATGGATGGTACCACCCGAACCCACAGCCGAGTCGCGTGACGGGCGAGGGGAGCCCAAAGAGCGATGTCGCCTCTTGGACTTCTTACTATGCTTCGACTTACCCGAAGACTTGGAACCGGACGAGTGGTGGTGATGACTGCGGCTCTGCGACAAGTCCCTCGACCTCCTCCTCGACCGAGACTGTGAACGGTGCGGAGCAGACTGCCGGAACTCCAGTAGCTTGCGGGACCGCTCCCGCCTAGCCTTCGAAGTCAGGGCCTGGCAGTCGAGGCACGACTCGGAATCGTGGTCGGCCCCCAGGCAGTAGAGGCACCGGCGGTGGTGGTCTGTAACCGACATCAGTCAGTGACAGGAGTCACAGGGTTTAAAACCAGGCATCCTACCGGCACCAGAGTCGAGTCGACAAAAGAGACCAAAAGAGTCCAAAAGTTTAGTCAAAAAATGACTAAAAGGGTATGCTCTTCCCGGATCGGCGCTGTCTGGCGTGGAAAAAAGAAGAACTGACGTCAGCGCGCGAGGGCGGCGTCTAAGTACGCCAACAACGTCATCCCGGCGCACGACGCCGAACGCGGAGCCGCAGACGACACCTAGCGACGCGCAAGGGTATTGCTGACGAAAAATCTTTCCGGATCCAGCCTGACGCCTGGGGATATTCTAAGGTGAGGAATCTAACTAACGTGTTTCTTTCAGATTTGCTGACATTGCGCGTTCTCTTCGATGGCGAATAGATCTAACTAAGGCTCTCCACACTGTGGAAAGAGACCTTGCACCACCTCCGAGTGAAGACCCCATTTGTGATCCATCATGCACCTGCGGCTGAGTTTGTCCGCCCTGGTGTTTAGAGAACCTTCCAGGTGTTGAACCACCAAGGAAATACCTTGATGTTCCAGCCATGTCCAGAGGCGGAGGGCCTCCTGACATAGGGTCCATGACCCCACCCCACCCTGTTTGTTGCAATACCATATGGCGGTGGTGTTGTCTGTGAACACTTGCACTATTCTTCCCCGGACAGAAAGAAGGAATGCCTTCAGTGCAAGACTAATCGCCCGGAGCTCCAGAAGGTTGATGTGAAGCCCGGACTCCGCCGGAGACCAGAGGCCTCTGATCTCCGCCTCTCCCATGTGGCCGCCCCATCCCGGAAGGGAGGCATCTGTCACCACAGTGTGGTCTAGTTGGGAAAGGGAGAGGGATCTGCCATTGATCCAATCCTGGTTCGTGAGCCACCACTGCAGTTGTCGAGCAGTGCCCTCCGAGATCTGGACGCAATCGGACAGATTCCCCTGATGCTGCGCCCACTGGAACTTCAGGTCCCACTGCAGAGCCCGCATATGCCACCTGGCATAATCGATCAGCAGGATGCAGGAAGCCATGAGGCCCAGCAGCCTCAGGGTCATTCTGACCGAAATCCGGTACAGAGGCTGAAAGATCAGAATCATAGCCCAAATATCCCGGACTCGCTATTAGGGAGGATAGATCCGAAACCGCGCCCTGTCTGGCCCGCCCGCTGGACCCCAGTACCTCGCCAGTTGTTTCCACGTCCTCGGCCGCGCAAAGGCTGGGTAACTTGCTGCGGCCTGTGGCCCTCGGTGGGACGTAGGGAGGTACCCCTTCCGTAGCCACGAACGGGGCGAAAAGCAGACTGCGCCAGACAGGAGGAGAAACCCAAGGACTTGGCCGCAGCCCGTGAGTGCTTGAAGGGATCTAGGGCGTTGTCTGCTTTGTCGCCAAAAAGGCGACAGCCATCAAAAGACATGTACATCAAAGAGTGCTGTACATCCCCTGAAAAGCCAGTGGACCTCATCCAGGTGTAGCGACAAAGCACTACCGACGTTTAAATTGTTTTGCCCAGAGAGGCGGGTGAGTCCAGCCCACAACGGATTGTAAACTATGCTGCATCTCTCCCGGTGGCAACAGCCTGGGAGAGCACTGCCAGGCCTCCGGACACTGAGGAAGCACTTGCACCACCGTATCCCACAATGAGTGCGAATAACCGCCCAAGAGACATGCAGTGTTGACGGACCACAGTCCTAAGCTGGCGGAAGAAAACATTTTCTTGCCAAGATGGTCCAGCTCCTTGGATTCCCTTTCCGGTGAAGCGGTAGGGAAGGCACTTTTGGAAGTGGAGGCTTGGACCCCCAAGCTCTCCGGGGTGGGTGTTGGGAGAGAAAAGTGGGGTGCCCCGGAGCCGGGCGGTGGTGTCGGGCGATCATCCTGTCCACGGGAGCCCCCGTGTTGGGCCTCGACCACGTGCCCAAAAGGACGTCGGGTGAGAGCCTCATTAAACGGCAGCAGGGGCTGCGAAGAGCGCACCGCCGGTTGAAGCACCTCACTCAGGATGTTAGTCGTGACCGCCACTGTAGGAAGCTCGAGGTTGAGAGCCTCGGCCGCCCTACGCAACACCACAGCGTATGATGCTCCCTCCTCTGGTAGGAGGAGACAACATGCCAAGGTCGGGTGAAGTGTCAAGACCACTGGCATCCCCCAGTTCCTCTCTCCAGTCCTGCTCAGTATCTGGCTGGTCAGTTAAAAGGTCACCTGATCCCTCCCAGTCCTCCTCATCATCCTCTGGGTGCCACTATTGTTGGAAAGGGACCCAGAAGTGAACAGGGGCATGAAAACACCACCGGGCGCCGGATATGGCGCCGGCCGACACCGGTCCGGCTCCGTGTTCACCTCTGGGATGGAGGCTGGGGTCGACGCTAGCTGACGGCACGACCGGCATCGGTAGCGGAATCGGTGCCTGAAGAAGCAGCGCCGGTGGAGGTGCAATGAAGTCAACCGGCGCCAATCTGGATCCAGGCCTGGATCCAAGGAGGGCCTGCAGCGCCGGAGCCGCCGGCAGCGAAGACCTAGGCCCCCCCAACTGAGCCAGTGGGCACCAAAGGCACGCCGGCGGGGTCGGTCAACCCAAAGATGGCATGCATCGCTTCGTAGAACGTACGAAGCTGGGCGGGGGTCGCTCCAAGTCCTGGAAAAGGAGGGAAGCTCGGAGTTGACCCTTCGGGCTCCGCATGCGGGGCCGCGGGAGTGGCACCACCGGCGTGCCTCATCGGATCTGTCGACTGACAAGGGGGAAGTCGAAGAGTCACGATGCTTCTTCGACGACTTCGACCCGAGTGCAAAGACTTTGATTGTTTGGAACCGGAATGGTGGTGGCTCCACGACCGGTCCCTCGACCTCTCTCTCGACGAACGGCACGGAGCCGACTGTCGGCGTTCAACCAGCTTTCGGGACCACTCCCACAAAGCCTTCGATGTCAACAACTGACAGTCGGAGCACGACTTGGGGTCGAGGTCGTGCTCCAGGCAAAAGAGGCACACGCGGTGCAGGACCCGTAGGCCTTAAAACCAGACATCCCTCGCGCACCTGTTCGGAGCCGGAGACTCGAAACAAGACGTCGACAAAAGTCGTGGAAAACGTAGTAAAAAAATGACTGAGGTATTGCTCTTCCAGGATTCGCGCTGGCTGGCGCCGAAAAAGAAAGCACTGACGTCAGCGCATGAGGGAAGCGTCTAAGTAGCTGCCACAACGTCCTCCCAGTGACCACGAAGCCGACGGCAGATGCGGAGCCGACCGACGCCACCTTCCGATGCGCAGAGATACTGCTGACGAAAAAACTTTCCGGATCTAGTCTGACGCCTGGGGTAATTCGAAGGTAAGGAATCTATAACTAATGTGTTTCTTTCAGATACATGAGACAACATGGGTACCCAGGGGTGGGTTGATGTCTATGGGCTACAGCCCGGTCATCAGGAGCTACCAAAACAGGTTTAATCCAGAAACACGTGTTTAGAGATGGCCAGCATTGATCTGCACCAACCTGGTGAAACACTCGAAAGAACTTTTGTGCAAGTACACATGCTTGATGAACTGCATCCACCATAATGCTTAGGGGCGAACCCGCTGGGAGGTGAAGCAGTGTGAACTCACATTTGTTTCCTGTTTAAAAGGCTCCCTCGAGCCGCTTTGAGCTGATGAGCTCGTGGAGAGGCAGCTGCGCGCCTGGAGAGGTACTGTGACCCGAGAATACTCTGGCAACCTGCTCAGCAACCCCAAATATTTTCATGCCTAATCTCTACTGATGACGGATAATAATCAAGAAACGCGTGTTTAGAGATGGCCAGCATTGATCTGCACCAACCTGGTGAAACACTCGAGAGAACTTTTGTGCAAGTACACACGCTTGATGAACTGCATCCACCATAATGCTTAGGGGCGAACCTGCTGGGAGGTGAAGCAGTGTGATCCCACATTTGTTTACAGCTACCAAAACAGCTTTCGCCCATGCTCTTAACAAAAGGTCATATATAGTCTCATTATAAGGTAGTTAAGGCTCCACTCCCAGCTTATCTTGGTGAAGAACATCCACAAAAAGGTCTGTGGATAATTCCACTGAGGGGAACTGGCAATCTAAGACTACAGTTGATCTCCTCCATATGCCAGCATAAGTGGAACTTGCCTCTGTTGCCATACCAGGTGGAAAAAGTAAATCTGAAACTGGAGAGTCCTCAAGTCTACTAGCCTCACCCAGTTCAGTCAGCGAATTTTCCTCCAAAAGAGGATGAAGAGGACTGCCCAAAGGGTCTTGACAACCTACAGTTTCCCCTTCACCTTCAAGACTGCATGGTCCCGTAGGGAAAACATTGACAGGTTGTATAAGGACAGATGGAGAGTTGTCCAAAGTGGATGGCTCCATCGGTGCCGCATCCGATGCCCATCCGGCACCACATCGGCATCAGAAAGATTAATAGGTTTGGCATCAATTGGCACCGCAGTAAGGGGCAGGCCTGACTCTGATGCAGAAGGTGGGAGCCCCAAAGGACTGTGCAACGGTGCCAGCTAGAATCCGATAACGGATTCAGAGAGCTCAACTGTTACCAAGGGCGAACCTGCCGGCTAGGATGCAGTCAGGGCACCTCTCTCCTCCTTGTGGCTAGAAAGCACACTAAAAGGGGGGCACAAACAGTTTATGCAAGAAATTGTAATACACCTGCATTTGGGCTAGAGTCGCACCAGCTCCAGGAAATATAGGGAGGGCCAGGGTAGACTTCTGTGAATACTCTGCAACCAAAGGCTGGGAGACAGTGTCGCAGACTCACTTACATATTAACCGTTTGTGCTTCAGAGCCTCCTTCGGCGGAGACAGCCCCTCATGCGAACGGTCCTTTGATCAGTCTCTGGACTTTTTACAAGGACTGACGCCCCATGGTGCCTCTGATAGTAGCACCGCCAGAAGTTTCAATGCCTTCCGCTGATGACGACAGTAGGAAAAACACTCCTTGGAGTCATGGTGTTATCCAAGGCACCCCAAACAGATGGCATGAGAATCTGTGGCTGACATTTGTCTGCCACAAGATCCACAGGTTGTGAGCCATGAAGAAATCACAAAAAACACACGGTTTCCACAACAAAATGTCGAGTCGGGCTGAAAAACGGTCCCCTAACCACTCCAGATCCACATTACAAGCGCAGAAAGTACAAGTTACTTACCTTCGGTAATGATGTATCTGGTAGAGACGATTCTAGCCGCAGATTCCTTAACGTAGAATTATCCCCAGGCGTGAGACTGGACCCGGAAAACTTTCTTTGCCCCAGCATCTCTGCGCGCCGCGGGCGTGACGTCAGCGAGGTTACTTACGCCCCACCCCAGTTCGCTGACATCAGTTTTCTTCAGAGAACTTTTCCGTGCCACAACGCGGAGCCATCACAAACAAAACTGTGGAGAGTGTGGGAACAGTGTGCATAAAATCAGTGAAACAGAAAAGAGAGAAACGAAAGGTGAGGAACAGCACCAGTTGGAAAAGGGCGAAGCACGAAGGTAAAAAAAGCCATAGCGGTGAAATCCATAGCAGTGAAGGAGCAGAGCACCGCTCTAAGGAACACTTACGCAAGCTAAAGCGACATCCTCCCTGGAGGCAGAAGCATGTGAAAAGGGCCATAGCAGAACAAAGAGAGAAAGAGAGAGAGAGAGAGAGACTGCAATCACGATCCACAACAGTGAAAGGCAACAAGCCCGGAACAAAGGAGGAACAGCAATACACCCCCAGACGCCACCATCAAGGAGGGCCGAATCCCCTGAAAGGAGCGAAAAGGCCGAGGTACAGGCAAAAAGAAAACCCAACTCAGAGGACTGCAAGGGATGCAGAAACCCCAAGCAAGTAAAACGGAGAAGAGTAAAAGCAGGCCCCTACACTGGAGAAAAACCAGGGTGGAGGGATGCAGAAGTACACATGAACCAAATGACCATGTATCATAAGGGAAGGGTTGGAACAATCAAGCAGAACAAAGTATCCTGTCGGGGCAGAAGCAAAGCGGACACCCACAGGAGACAAGCCACCCAGAGGGAGGCAAGTTCAGAAAACCAAACTAAAGGTCCTCGCAGAACGGGGAGAAAGGGCGGGCCGTGAAGGAATCTGCGTCTAGAATAGTCTCTACCAGATACATCGTTACCGAAGGTAAGTAACTTGTACATCTGATAGAGACTACTAGCCGCAGATTCCTTAAAGTAGAATAGATACCCAAGCCATACCCAAAGGGGAGGAGGGCCTGCGAGAGAACCTCCCCAGTAGGAAGAAACACAGGGCACCAGCAAGGCGAAGGGAAGACCAGGAGACCCTAAGCCCATTCAAGGTACAACGGCTAAAAACCCTCGTAGAGACAGACAGCCGCAGAGGAGCACCCTGGAGGAAAGAACGACCCCAACTCCAGGGAGAAGAGGTAAAACCGGAGGCAGAGCCTGCCAAAGGAAAACACACAGCGACAGAGGACAGCTGAACAGGCATCAGCCGCAAGGAAGCAGGCAAGGCAGCAACGGCTCCACAGCCAAGGAACGCAGGCATAATAAGAAAGGCACAGCTATGCAAAGCCCCAGCAGAACAAGAGGCAGGGGCACAAGGTAGCACAACAAGGGCCACGGCAGTGGACCAGCACAAGCAGGCACAAGATAGCACAACAAGGGCCACTGCGGTGGACCAGCACAAGCAGACGTGCACAGCGGCAGTCGACAGCACCATGGAGCAGCGCACACAGAACAAGCCAGGCGCAGGTAGAGGACAGGAAAATGCAGAACAAGCCCCAAAGGAGGATCGGTCAATAGACACACACCGTCCCACAAAGAGAAATGGGACCAGCCATAAGAGAAAAAGGGGAAGACACGGAGGACGGACCAAGCCTTCAACCAGAACACAGGAAAGCCAGGAGAAACCGAGCCCCCTGGAACACCGGACAGAGGAGCAGGACGAAACGCCGGACAGGAAGGCCGAAACGCCACAACACGACACCGTTGACAGCATAACAAACTGTCAAGCAATGTAGGGAACACCAAGATTGACAGAACCCAGAGCAATGAAAGCTGCGCCCGGACAAGGTACAAGAGACCGCACCAGCGGTATACAAGGATGCCAAGAAAGGTAGGGAACCCGGAAAAGGGGCAACCATACCTTCCCAGCACAGGACAGAGCTATGCAATTGCTACAAGTACCCCACATAGGGTAAGATACGTCCCACTAAAACATGGGAACACCTCTTAGAGAAAAATCCCGCAGCAGAGGACAGAACATAAAGGACCTGCAGATAGAACCACAGACAGCTTATCAATCATCCAATCAAAAAACACACAGAAGGCCAAACCTGAGGACACATATGGGTGGACCACAACCAGAGAACCACAAAATTCGAAGGGGCTGTACCAGCAGCCAACAGCACAACCTAAGGACCCCAAAGGCATGCCAACCCATACACAATAGACAGACGGTCCAACCGAACCACTTGACCCTCGAAAAAAGGGTAGGATAATAGGACCGACAAGCCAAGTTTACGGAGGGGGAGGAGGACCGAGCCCCGCAAAGAGCCGCTGAATGGCAGCATCCGCATGGGTGCTAAACAAAAGCAACCCATCAAAGGGCAGGTCAACGAGATGCTTCTTCACATTCTCAGAGCACACGCTATCCCTCAGCCAAGCGTGGCGACGGAGAGCTCCTGAACTTGCCATTGGGCGGGCGAGAGCATCAGAAACATCCAGGGCCGAACGAGGAATAAACGCGGCAAACTCCCGGCCATCCATCACATGGCACCGCAGATCAGCGTAGACACCTTCTTGAGAGGCAGAAGAAAGAAGGGACTCCACAGAATCCCACAAGCTGGAAGTAGCCCTGACCAACACACAAAGCGTGTTGAGCGCTCGCAAAGCAGCACTAGAGGAAGCGAAGAGGTTACGCCCCCATGAATCTAACCATCTGGCCTCCCGTGACGGAGGAAACAATATCCCTCAGCCAAGCGTGGCGACGGAGAGCCCCTGAACTTGCCATTGGGCGGCCGAGAGCATCAGAAACATCCAGCGCCGATCGAGGAATAAACGCGGCCAACTCCCGGCTATCCATCACATGGCACCGCAGATCAGCGTAGACACCTTCTTGAGAGGCAGAAGACAGAAGGGACTCCACAGAATCCCACAAGCTGGAAGTAGCCCTGACCAACACACAAAGCGTGTTGAGCGCTCGCAAAGCAGCACTAGAGGAAGCGAAGAGGTTACGCCCCCATGAATCTAACCATCTGGCCTCCCGTGATGGAGGAAACAACACCAAAGGTAAGGAAGGAAAAGCAGTCTGCAGAAGAGGGCCCTGGGTAGAAGGGTGGAAAGAAAGGCAGACTGGGTCGTGCTGGGGAAAAAGCCATGACGCGGCGGCCCGTCTCCGGTGAAGAAGAGACAAAAAGTTGACGAACCTCCGGAGAGGAGGGGGCCTCTGGAGACGAGTCGACGACCCGACACCGGCACGGCGCCGTGGAGTCACCCACAGGCGCCGGCATGAGGTCGACCATCGCAGGAGCAGACGCCAAAACGACCTCTTCCACCACTTGCACCCTAGGAGAATGGGGCGGGGCGGGGTCGGCTTCGGGTCGGCGAAAGAACGGTGCCAAAAAAGCGCCGACTCGACCTCCGACGAAGCAGCTGCCTGCGTGGAGAGATGAGAGGGACCCGGGGATGCGCCCCGGCCCGAGCCAGCACCTGCGGCGCCGCCAGCGTCGACAGCCATTGGCACCTGAGTGGCGTCAGCTCGGCTTCTGGCAAGGCTGCCGCCTGCCCAGAAGACCGAGGAGGACTCGGGGGCGAGCCGCGAGTCCCGGTGACCTCCCGCAACACCACAGGGACCCCCTCGGGGGTTTGCGGCAAGGCAGAGGTGCCGTGGGCCGAAGAGGGGAACCCCGTAGGGCCGCACCTTGATGACACCACACCTCCAGAACCTGAAGCCGAACCCGTCAGCACCGGGGCTGGAGCCGCCGGCGATGCCGCGGAAGGCACTGCACGTGGCAAGGGATCCGCGGACATCCCAGGAAGAGGAGGAGGAGGGGCAAGGAAGCCTGCAGAGCCGCAGCATAGACCTCCATTTGGGCCCTAGTCGTCCCAGCGGCAGGAAATGGCGGGTAGGGTGGTGACGAATGAGGCTGCATGTCCCGCGGAGTACCCGCGCCCTCTGCAGAGCGGGGACTAGGCCTCGGAGACCAGCTATAAGACTTACCGAGGGGCGAGCGATGCCCCAGGGGCCTCGGTGATGGGCGATGCCGGAATCAGAAGCGGTAATTCTTGGGCCCTTCCGTGGGGGACGGACGCGGAGACGACACAGATCTGGACAACTGGGCTGAGAGGAGCTTCATCCGGCGCTCCTGCCAGGACTTAGGCTTCAGATGCTGGCAAGCGTCGCAGTCCGTGGAATCATGGTGCTCGCCCAAACTCCACATGCAATTAGGATGAGGGTCCGTCACCAACATCTGACGTGCAGAAGACGAGCATGCCCTAAAGCCCGAAGGCATTCGCACACTGTACCACAACGCAAAGCACAAAAAGAAGGCCTGAAAACAGGACAGGGACACGATCCGGATCTGCGTTGCACACGGAAAAGAAGGAAACTGATGTCAGCGCGCCGGGGTGGGGCTTATGTAACCTCGCTGACGTCACGCCCGCGGACGATGTCAGGGCGGAGTCGCGTGGTAACGCCCCCCGGCGCGCAGAGATGCTGGGGCAAAGAAAGTTTTCCGGGTCCAGTCTTACGCCTGAGGATAATTCTACATTAAGTAATCTGCGGCTTGTAGTCTCCATCAGATAGAAGGAACTGATGTCGAAGAGGGGGGTTATATGGACTCCGTTGAGGTCATATGCGGTGAATGGCGTCGATACGGAGACGTGCTATGGGGAAAAAATTCCGGATCCAGTCTCGCGCTTGGGGAGGATTCTAAGCAATCTGAGGATAGATGTCCCTGATACCACTGCTACACTGCCTAATAATTTGTTTGAACAACAATAATTGTTCAAAGTCTAATGCAATCAGGGAAGTGGATCTCCAGAGGTACTGACGTCAGAGAACAGGGGTGGCAACCCACAACAGACCTGTCATACGTCTGTCGTGGGGCCGAATCACAGTGAATCCTGATAGTACCACCTTTTGACTCGCTAGAGCTGTAGAAGCTTTTCTGGATCTGTCCTTTCTTGGGAGGATACAAAAGAGGAGGAATCAACAAGTAGAAAGTATCCATCATAAATAAGCACTTATTGGCAGTGCCATCACTGCTAATATGGTGATTAGATATTTACCTGTCATAGTATTCTCTGTGTCCTCTATGGTCTCTTTCATTGTTGTATTGTTCATATGGTCTTTTCCGGGAAGTATTATTTTGTCTGTAATTCTCTGAATTTCGCCGGGGGTCACCATGGGGGCGACGGTCTTCATAGTGACGGTCTTTAAAACGGTTCTGCTCATACTGGTGTCTTTCGCCCCAAGGCTGATTGCCTACATAGTCAAACTTCCGATCTCTCGGCCAATCACCTCGTTCTATATGAAACAGAAAAATCTTTATTTTAAATGTATTACATCAATGAAATGAAATGCTTCAGAGCAATTAGTTGTGAGAGGTCAAAATAAGCTTGATATTGTGCATGAAAGACATAAAAAACGAATGATGTGTACCACACTTCTCACCCCATCATGAAGACTCAAATTCAGAGTTGTCAAACGGCAACACAGCCTCAAAATTAGCCTCTCACCTGTATAAAAACTGCACTGCGCTTCCAATATCCTGGGATGGAAACAGAGTAAAATGGCATTTGACTCATTGTGTTTATCCACAAGCAAGTATTAACGACTGCCCATCATGATATGGCAGCAAGGAATAAGTTACGTACCTTCTGTAACACTCTTTCTGATAGATTAACCAAAATAAAAGCCCACAGTTGATGGAATGTCTCCTCTTTTGAGCCGTGAGAAGAAGCAAAGAACGTTGGGTGGTGGCTGGGTTGCCCAACTGAAGCTGAGTAATGACTTCTGACAAAAAGTCTCAACCTCAGCTTGCCTGGTAAAAAGATAGGGTAGGGTGGCTGCACAGATAGAGCCTGGAGCAAACTCATGAGAGCAGGGCCGGACTGGGAACCAAAACCGGCCCTGGCAAAGTGCTGCCCCTCCCCCCCCCCCCCCCCCCCCCGGGTTGGGGGTGCGGCCGAGCTCTGTGCCAGGGCCGGTTTTCGGCCGATTTTGTTACAGTGCCGATATGCTGCAAAAACGGCCCTGTAAGAAAAGCGGCCCCCAGGAGCCCCAAACCGGCCCCCACCCTTGCGGCGCACCGGGGGATTGCCCGGTGCCCACTACGGCCAGTCCGGCCCTGCATGAGAGCTATGAGAAGGAGTGTTTTGAGAGTGAGAAGACACAGCAAGCAGCTGTGCATGGGTTTTAAAGGGGTACACATAAGACAAGTCCTTACTAATTTAGAATCCCACTGTGGGGTTACAAGTGGTTTAGGATGGAAAATGTGTGTCAAACCTGGAATAAAATGAATCACAACAGGCGATTTAAACAAGTGTAAAACAAGGGCAAAAATCCACTGCAAGCACTTGCTGGGCCATGTACAAAACAAGCAGTAATACATCTGAATTGTAAGGGGTATATGTTACAGGTTCCACACCAGGCCACAAATTTGCCAAAGCACCCGGCAGAAATGGACTTTGAAGAAGGATACCTGGAAAGAGAATGGCATCAGCAACCTCAGGTGACAGATCGAACACAGTCAACAGACTCTGCTCAATTTCCCCACATGAAGGTGTAAATTACACCGGTTTGCGTGCAGAACCCTGCCCTGCTGCTGTGGAAAAAGATCCCCCCGCAGCAGTAGCCTAATCAGACAACAAACGTTCATGCCCAGGAGTTCCAGGCACCACACATTCCTAGTCCAATTCAGAGCCACTAGGATGGATTGGGCCTGGTTGTTCCTGATCTTCAGAACTCTGAGCAGAAGAGGCAGTGGTTGAAAGGCATACAGGAGTCCCATGCTCCACTCCAGGCTGAATGCATCTCCTAGAGAGAATTCCGACTTGCAGATGTCGCGACAAACCCCGTTCTTCGCAAGAGCAAAAAGATCTGCCTATGATTACCCCCACTGTCCGAAGATGATGTGATCCACTTCGGGATGCAACTGCCATTCGTGATCTGTCAAGCATCACCAGCTGCCCTCATCTGACCATGCATTTAAAGATCCAGCAGGTGATTCCAATCATGGAAATGCCCTGATGCTATAGCCAACTCCAGAGGCGCTGCTCTTCTTTGCACAGGACCCAGGGCCCCCATCCTCCCTGCATGTTACAGTATCACATGGCAGCGGTGTTGTATGTGAGAACCTGTACCGACCTTCCCTTGATTGACGACAGGAAAGTCTTCAATGCCAGGTGGATGGCCCACTGTTCTAATAGGTTTGTGTGGATCTGAGTTTCTGCCATAGACCAGAGTCCTATGATTTCCACAACTCCCAAATAAACTTCCAAGCTCAACAGAGACATATCCATCACCACAGCCAGCTCTGGGTGAGGAAGGAAGAGGAGTATGCCACTTGTCAGGTTGAGGCCTAGCAGCCGCCACTGCAGCCCCTGTGCAGTATTATCTGAAACCTGGATGACATCTGACACGTTTCCTTCATGCTGGGCCCATGGAGACCTCAGATCCCACTGAAGAGCCTGCATATGCCATCCAGTGCCAGTAGCTCAAGAAACCTCTGAGCTGCTTTCACAAAGATCCAGGAAAGAGGCTGACACATTGGGATCATAGCCTGAATGTCCTAGACTCATTGCGAGGCAGGAAGGGCTCTGAACTGCACCATGTCCAGAGGAGCTCCTAAAAAAGACTAAAAATGATTTTTGCTACAAAGGAAGGTGTCGCCAGGAAACCTAGGCGTTGCAGCGCTTACTGTTAACAATTAGCCTTTAAAGACCGTTAGTGAATAGACTTTGAAACTCCCTTGAAATAATGCATGTGTTTTATTAAACAGACATAGTAGAAGAACTCTTGGGCGCACATAAATGTCCCCAATTGGAATAGCATTGTATTAAGCACAACACAAGTGAAACCCAACAGGGGCTGGGACATGGAACATTTTCAGTGGTGAAGAAACATGTAAAATCTACCTTCACCATTGCTCATTTTTCAGCTCACCTAATGCTGCATAGATGAAGAGGCATTCATAAGTCCATGTTACATAAAGGTTTTTGCACCAGGGTAAAATGCAGAAACGGGTCTGAAGATCAAGTTACTTACCTTCGGTAACGATGTATCTGTAAGAAACATTAGTTAGTTAGATTCCTCACCTTAGTATATCCCCAGGCGTCAGACTGGATCCGGAAGATTTTTTCGTCAGCAATACCCCTTGCGCGTCGCTAGGCGTCGTCTGCGGCTCCGCGTCCGTCGTCGGCGTCGTGCGCTGGGATGACGTCGGAGTACTTAGACGCCGCCCTCGCGCGCTGACGTCAGTTCTTGTACATAGCTTTTCGCGCCAGGAACGCAGAGCCATGCAAGAGACCGACACTGGTGCCAAAAATAAAATCTAGGGGCCTGAAAAGGATAACCTTAACCCTAGATGTCAGTTCGCAGAACGGGGAGGATGGGTGGGTCGGTGAGGAAGCTAACTAACTAATGTTTCTTACAGATACTGTGAGAAGTTGGCCTGATGTATGATGTCACTAGTTCTAGTGTACACCTTATATCAGTCCAAACAACCCTTATGGTGATTGGTTGTAAAGTCAACCTTATAGACCAGCTATCCTAGTGGTAGCATGGACAAGAGCAGTCTTAGGCTAAACTCTGAATGGCATGTGAAGCCAGCTGTGATACCATATATAATCCCTTGAATACCAAATGAAAGGACACCACAACAGATATATATATAAAATAAAGTGTATTTATTCTAGTCAAACCCTCAGCACTCTTTATGAGATTAGAGGTAAGTACAACACAGTCTTATTCAAGCATACATTAAGTCACACAGGTAAGTAATACAGTTAGGCCCTAGGGGCCACGCAAACCATATACTAAAGAAGTGGTATAAGGACCACTGTCACGGAAATAGAATAGGCCTAGGCCTAGGGAATCGCTGGGTCTACACTACACTAGCAACAGTTAGGAAGTGGGAGGCCCACGGGATTCAGGTGCAGAGTGGAAACACTCACGCGTAATGCGTATAGTCGATAGAAATAGTACAGTTCTGAAATAAACAGTTTAAGGACACTTCTGAAGCAGCTAGAGAGTCGAGACTCGGAAACTAGACCCTAGGATAGTACCCAAGTTACCTAGCCCACGGACTGCGGGTGCATAGGTGTGAACTTGCGTCGGGTTTCGTCGTGGACTTCTATGGATGCCTGAAGGAAAGTTGCTGACAGGCAGTCAGTGAAGAGTGTCCGGTGGATCCCAAGGCTGGGATCAAGAAGAGAGGAGACCTGCAAGCAGAAGGGACAGAGTCAAGGTCACTAGCCAGTGACCACGTGGAACCAGGAAGGAACCAGGCGATGTCGTGAAGATTGCAGGTGAAGGTGAAGCTTGTCGCTGCAGCCACGAGGACCAGGGAACGTCGAGGACGACCAGGACCAGGAGGCGAGCTGTCCCACGAAGGCTCTTGCTGTCGGCGGCGTCGAAGTTGGACTAGGACTCACCAAGCCTTGGCAAGCGGAACCCAATAAGAACGGAGGACTTGCTTCTGGTGCAGACCAGGAAGGTCTGGGGTGCTTCTCTTTTGCAAGGAAGCGGGAGCCAGTCTGGAGGAGCCAAACCAGCAGTGAAGATTTCTGGATGCGTCGTCACAAAGGCCACTAGCCAACGGGCAAGCAACCGGACAGGCGCGGCAAGCAGGAAAATGCAGAAGGGCCCCACGCAGGACTCGTGGAGTGTGTGGGGCTGATCTTCGGTGCAGATGGTGCTTGGGGTTGGGGCTTCTCAATCCCCGGTGCACAACTTCGAGGGTACCTCAAAAGCTGCGCTGGAAGATACTCGCCACTTTTCCCAGGTAGCCGGTCCCACGTCTCTCGTCGACTCCACGGATCTCAGCTCGGCTGTGGATGTGGATCAGGGTCGGAGAAGTCTGGAAGTCAAGGCTCTGGTCGGGCTCTGCAGTCGGTCCCTCGTAGAACTTCAGCAAAGCAAAGGGTAGTCTCTTGATGGTGCCTGTTTGCACAGGGTAGCCACTCCTTGGCCACAAGGGAGATTCTTCAGTCTTCTTCTTTCGTCGAATGTCGAAGGTCCAGAGTTTCTGTTCAAGTTGCAGGTTCAGGATAATCTAATCTCCTGGGGCCCAGCTACCACTCTTATCTAAATTTGGGGGGCTGTGTTACCTGCTAGGTCATGCCTTATGGGTGGGACCTGGGAGGGGGGTGGTTACACCCCCTTCCCTTTGTCCAGTTTCGCGCCAGGACTGGGGCTGGAGAGCCCCAGCACCGGTTTGAACTGGACTATGCACGGGACACCTTGTGTGCCCCAGGCATGTCTCATTCTTTTCATCCCTCCCTGCCCCAATACACTAAGGCCTGTCTGGGGTGGTGCTCGCACCTCTCAAGGCAGGAAACCTATTGTCCAAGCCTCCCTTGCCGGGATCACTCCCAGCAGCAGGAGGTCAGACTCGTGTCTGTGGCAGCAGCATCCATTTTGTGATGCTGGGGCTCTGGTTAACTTTAACCGGGTAAGTAGGTTACAACATGTCTTCTCCCTCTAGAAGGGAGGGATAATATCCTCATCCCCAGAAATGGGATGGGGGTATTATTCCAAAGTGTTAGACACCTTACACGACATGTTTTGATAAAGCCAAACCATAGTTACCATAACCGTTTAAGATTATAAGGCACTTTAAGAGTATATGGTAGGCTCTATCATAGAACAGCTATAAGGACATGGTTCCGAAAGCTGCAGACAGGCTCAGCTCATGCTAGAGCACCATCTCACATGTTACCAAGCACTCTGCCTCCAGGATTGTTAAGGCCTGCCATAGGAGTGGCTGATAGGTACACATGTGTCTATATGTAAGTTAGGTATAGGAATACTACACCTAAGCAAGGGGTGATTACACGACCTTGCCCCAGCTGAGTGATCAGCCAGTTGTGTCATAATGGAAGGCCAGGCCAGGAGTGGCATAATACACGCTGCAGCCCCTGGTAGGCCTAGGGTACGCCTATGCCCTGGGTACCTAAGGCACACTGTACAGGGGCCAATAAGGTGACCCTATCCAAATGGGTTATGCACCTAAAGTACATAGTATCAATTTAGAGAGAGAACAGCAGGGCTGTGGGTCTGATTAGCAGGCCCACAGCCACATCTAAGTCGAAAACCAGTAAAGCAAAAGCAAAAAGTGGGGGTGAACATAGAGAGCAGACCCTACTCTCCTACAGATACATCGTTACCGAAGGTAAGTAACTTGTTCATCTGAAAGAAACACGTTAGTTAGATTCCTCACCTTAGAATAGATACCCAAGCAATACCATCCCCGGTGGTGGGTCTGCGAACCAAGATCACACCAGAAAGTCCTGGAGGACAGAACGGCCAAAGAAGCCATCCCTCCGGACTTGGCTGTCAAGGCAATAATGCCTGGCAAACGTGTGTAGCGAAGCCCACGTTGCCGCCTGACAGATGTCCTGCAAAGGGACACCCCGTCCCAAAGCAGTAGTAGCCGCTGTGGCCCGAGTAGAATGGGCGCGCAGCCCAACAGGAGGGTCCTTTTTTGCCAAGGAATAACAAAGTTTGATGCACAAAACGACCCACCGAGAGATGGTCCGTTTGTGCACAGCTTTCCCCTTCTTAGCACCCACGTATCCAACGAAAAGTTGGTCGTCCACCCGGAACTGCTTTGTGCGGTCCAGATAAAAGGAGAGCGCACGTTTTCGGTCCAGACGGTGGAGCCTCTCTTCCTCTTTGGAAGGATGCGGAGGCGGAAAGAAGGTGGGCAAGGTGACAGACTGCCCAAGATGAAAGGGGGTCACCACTTTCGGAAGAAAGGAGGGACGAGGCCGAAGGACAACCTTGTCTGGATGAACAGAGAGAAAAGGAGGCTTTGATGATAAAGCCTGGAGCTCACTCACCCGTCTAGCCGAGGTGATGGCTACCAGAAAAGCAGTCTTAAGCGTCAGCAGATGAAGAGGACAATTATGAAGAGGCTCAAAGGGAGCGCACATTAGAAATGTGAGAACAAGATTCAAGTCCCACTGAGGCATTACAAAAGGGACTGGAGGGAACGTGTGAGTAATGCCTTTTAGAAAGCGTGTAACTACAGGGGACTTGAAAAGAGAAGGCTGATCAGGAAGCCGCAAGAAGGCAGAGATGGCAGCAAGATAACCTTGCAAGGTGCCCAGGGCAGAGCCCTGCTGGGCCAAAGAAAGAAGAAAGAGGAGAACCTCAGAAAGAGGGGCGGAAAGGGGATCCACAGCCTTTGCTGTGCACCATGCCACAAATTTGTTCCACCGGCAGGCGTATACCGTCTTTGTGGAGGGACGCCTGGCTGCCAGAATGATATCACAGACTTCAGGAGGCAAGTCAAATGGCATCAACTGCCGCCGCTCAATCTCCACGCATGGAGGTGGAGGCTGGACAGGTTCGGGTGGAGGACCGTCCCCTGCTGCTGCGACAGAAGATCCTCCCGAAGGGGCAGACGTATCGGAGGATCGGTCAACATACTGAGTAGCTCGGGATACCAGTACCTTCGTGCCCAATCCGGAGCCACCAAGATGACTTGGCCCCGGTCGTGCCTGATCTTCTTCAGCACTCTGGGCAGAAGTGGTATAGGCGGAAAGGCGTACAACAGACCGCAACTCCACTCGTGACGAAAAGCGTCGCCGAGCGAGTGCCGCCTTGGAAATTCCAACGCGCAGAACTGCTGACATTGCGCGTTCTCTTCGGTGGCGAATAGATCTAACCAAGGCTCTCCCCACTGCAGAAAGAGACCTTGCGCCACTTCGGAGTTCAGACGCCATTCGTGATCCATCATGCACCGGCGGCTGAGTTCGTCTGCTCTGGCGTTCAGAGAGCCTGCCAGATGTTGAACCACTAGGGTGACGCCCTGGTGTTCCAGCCATGTCCAGAGGCGCAGAGCCTCCTGACAAAGGGTCCACGACCCCACCCCGCCCTGTTTGTTGCAATACCACATGGCGGTGGTGTTGTCCGTGAACACCTGCACAACACTTCCCCTGACAGAGGGAAGGAAGGCTTTCAGTGCAAGTCGGATCGCTCTAAACTCCAACAGGTTGATGTGGAGACGAGACTCCGCCCGAGACCAGAGGCCTCTGATCTCCGCCTCTCCCATATGGCCACCCCATCCCAGGAGGGACGCATCCGTCACTACGACATGCTCCGGTTGGGGAAGGGAGAGGCTCTTGCCCGTGACCCAATCACGGTCCGTGAGCCACCACTGCAACTGCTGCGCAGTGCCCTCCGAGATCAAGACATGGTCGGATAGGTTGCCGTGATGCTGGGCCCACTGAAACTTCAGGTCCCACTGCAGAGCCCGCATGCGCCGCCTGGCGTGATGCACTAGTAGGATGCAGGAGGCCATCAGCCCCAGAAGCCGCAACACTAGCCTGACCGAAACCCAGGATAGAGGCCGAAAGATGGGAATCAGGGCCTGTATATCCCAGACCCGCTGTTCCGGGGGATGAACCCGGAACTGCGCCGAATCGAGAACCGCTCCGATGAAAAGGAGCTTCTGAGAGGGACTCAGGTGTGACTTCGGCACGTTGATGGAAAACCCCAGCAAATGCAGGAGATCCGCCGTAGTCTGGAGGTGGGAGACGACTGCCTGGGGCGAGCCCGCCTTCAACAACCAGTCGTCAAGATAGGGGAAGACTGGAACCCCTGATCTGCGCAGATGAGCTGCGACCACCGCCATCACTTTCGTGAACACCCGAGGGGCACTGGTGAGGCTGAAGGGGAGCACGGTGAACTGAAAGTGCTCCTGGCCCACCGTGAACCGCAGGTAACGCCGGTGGGCCGGCAGGACGGGGATGTGAAAATAAGCGTCCTGCAAGTCCAACGCTACCATCCAGTCTCCAGGGTCTAGGGCAGCTAGAACCTGAGCCAAAGTTAACATTTTGAACCGTTCCTTCCGAAGGAAGGCATTGACGTTCCGGAGGTCCAAGATAGGGCGTAGGCCCCCCTTGCCCTTCTTGGGAACCAGAAAGTAGTGGGAATAACAACCACGACCTACTTCTGGGCTCGGAACGCGCTCGATGGCCTCTTTGGCCAAGAGGGCCGAAACTTCCTCTCGCAGAAGATTCAAATGATCCTCCGAGATACGGTGGTGCTGCGGTGGCATGGCTGGAGGGGTCGTCTCGAAGGGGAGGGAGTAGCCCCTTCGGACGATCTGCAGCACCCACCTGTCTGAAGTGATGGTACGCCAGTGGAGCAGGTGATGGCGAACTCTGCCGCCCACTGGCGAGGAATGGGCCGGAAAGCTCGGACTAGGAAGGCTTGGAGGCGGATGCTGCCGGGGTGGATGTGGGCTGACCGCGTCGTCCTCCAGTACCGCCTCGGCGGAAACCACGTCCGCGACTGCGCGCAGATTGGTTCTGCGGCTGGTGGCTAGGCGGACGTGAGGAGGCACCCCTTCCTTGGCCACGAAAGGGGCGAAAGGCGGAGGTTTGCGACCGCGGGGCCGATAGGCCCAAGGACTTGGCCGTAGCCCGGGAGTCCTTAAAGCGATTCAGCGCACTGTCCGCTTTCTCACCAAAAAGGCGAGTGCCATCAAAGGGCATGTCCATGAGAGTGCTCTGGACATCCCCCGAAAAGGACGTGGACCGCAGCCAGGTGTGACGTCTAAGCGCCACCATGGTAGAAATCGCCCTACCCAGCGAGTCCGTAGTGTCAAGCCCACATCGGATTGCATGTCGTGCTGCGTCCCTCCCATCGGCCAGAGCCTGGGTAAGTAGTGTCTGGGCCTCCTCCGGGCACAGGGGCAGCACGTCCTCCACCGTATCCCACAGAGAGTGGGAATAACGGTCCAAAAGACAGGCGGTGTTCAAGGACCGCAGACCCAAACTAAGGGAGGAGAACAGCTTTTTGCCAAACTGTTCCAGTCTCTTGGAATCCCGGTCCGGCGGAGCGGTCGGGAAGGAGGATTGGGAGGTAGAAGCCTGGATAACCAGGCTCTCAGGGGTGGGGTGTTGGGACAGAAAACTGGGGTCGCCCGGAGCAGGGCGGTGGCGCCTGGCGACGTTCCTGTCCACAGGAGGAACTGTGGAGGGCTTGGACCAGGTGCCCTGCAGAACGTCAATGAGGGCCTCATTGAATTGCAGCAGAGGCTCAGTGGAGCATGCTGAGGAAATATGAATTTTGTGATCAGTTATGTCCCCTATCGTAGACCCCAACGGCTCTATGTGCATGCTATACGTACATGTATGTTCCCTCCAATTCCAGTTTTAAAGACGCAAATATATGTGTGTCCACCGTCAACATGTCCTCTTTCAGATCCGCCAAGAATGGGTCAGATATTCCATTCCTAAGTATGAAAGGCCACCGACTTTATATGGTTCACTTTCCACATTTTACAGATTCAGGCGAGTAGGCCCTGAATTCTGTCATCAAGCCTTTTCCTGCCTTCTGCCTCTGAAAGCTCCAGTCTGAGCCTGCATCTGTATCCATAAACTTTGTCCTCCTTCCTGCGCGGCTAACGGTGCCTGATCCAGCATATTGCCTGCCAAAAACTGTATTTCACCTTCAAGATTATCTGCTCCGCTCCTCATCCGATGCATTCCTGTCTAGCAGTTTAGGTAAACATTCCTCCAGCTACCGTGCAAAGGGCCAGGCCTCGCTGTCCTCATGCAAGTAATTCATAGGCCCCGTTACCATGGAATATTCCTACCCCCTCGCATCTCATGTAGACACTTAGACGCCTGTACACGCACTAACAGGCAGTATAGAATAGATTCTATCCTAGAGACCTTTCCTTTTGGATAACACAGTTCTTTAAACATAGGATATTAGATATGATTTGGGATTAGGTTGACATGACCCCCAGACTTCTGTCTCCACATGTAGAGCTAAATGTCAAGTCCCCTTCACCCTCTAATTACACGTCAATCACACGTCATGCGGCTGCGCGCGCATCTCTGCCAAATATTTCTGCTGACATTGCAGGATTCTTTTATGGATCCACCCATCATGTATAATGACGTTTATTAAATTACGCCCATATGACCGCCTCTATTAGTTACGTATGCACAGTTTATCTGTATTATCAGCTGTTACGCCTCTTGCATCTGTTTCACTGTAAATACATTTTCCTATAAAACCGATTATCTGTCAATAATGTATGCCCTTCCTTCCTGAACTTTCGTGGTGATGGAATAGAAGCCTGCAATTCGAATTGCATTCCTTTGTATAGGAATAAAGCCTTTTTAAACCTCTAATACCACGGATTCTGCCTCTTATATTTACTGAGTTATTCTTACTAGACTTTACCGCATAAAAAATAGTACCGGTAATGAAATATTTACCACATAAATTGGCGCCCGAACAGGGACACTTTCTCATCTCACGCGCCGGAGGTGCGTTGCAGGCCCGGTCTCCTGCCACAGCTGAACGGACAAAAACGCGTACCTGCAGGATTTCCTGTATCTCCCTCCGGCCAAGCGGGGGCGACTGAGGCTGCGATCAACACCCAGACGAGGCGGTGAGAAGTGCGAAGTATCCCGACCAGAGCCTAGCTGAGAGAGCAAGATCCGAGGTATACAGAGGCCCACCAGGTTCCGAAGTTCCGAGTCCAATCAAGTCGAGTCCAGTCCGGTCCAGTTTCAGTTCCGTTCCGAGGCCTTCCGTTCCGAGCTACCCGGTGAGTACCATTACCGGGGAGGCATTTAACGTGCACATAGTCTGTGCCGGTCAAGACGGGTTTGGGTACACAAATCCGGTCTGCACTGCTTCAGCAGTGTATCTGTACTGTTTAGCAGTATATATAGTATGTCTTGCATATAAATAAGTATTATCTAGTGTCAGTATTATGTCAGTAACTAGTTTTCTATTAGTTATCATTGTTCGTTAAAACTGTTAAATGTTTTAATACGTTCTATACATTGTGGTGTGAATGACTGTTCATTATTGTGTTTATTGTATAAAGTGTGTTCTAGTAATAAGGTCTAAAAATGCCGCTCTTTTCGAAACTAAGACAGATCAAAACCAGAAAAGAGGTACTCGAAGAAGCTGTTCCCATTCCACCTAGGGACACTCCAGGATACTTTATGTATCATAAGCATGGCCTAGATGCCGTATTATTTCTTGATTTATGGGTGGACTACACCAAAGAATTACCAGAGAGTCAGAGATGGCCCGTAGCGGGGACCTGGGATGCAGATTGCATCATGAGAGTAGAAGAAGAATTATGGAAAAAGAAAGCCAGACAGTCACAGAAAGATGCCATTGAATTATGGCGTAAAGAATCATATAGACGTACAGAAAAAGCACTCAGACAGGAAGAGAAAGGTAGAGAGAATTCAAATAAAACCCGAGAAAATCTATTACTTGAGGAAGGTACCCGAGTAAACTCAGAACAAGTAGATAGACAAAGAAACACTCTTATGAATGGTATGTATCCTCTTCTGGCCGAAGGGTTACCTAAGGCTATCCCGGAAATACCAAAAGACTTAACTTCTCCATTACTCCCGATAAAAGCACATCCCAAAACACATCCCAAAACAGCAAAGGACGTTTTCCTTTCCTCCTATTTAGATGACGTAGCTCCCGAGTATGCTAATGCCATGCCACCCACACCGCTTGCCGATGGTGTTCAACACCAAGAGCATCCGCCTGTATCCCCGCAACTACAAACTCGTACACAAGTTCCCACAGGTCCGTCCGTTTCTACAGTCTTTCCCGCATCCACAATCTCTATCCTACGTCCAACGAATCCTTTCGTGCCTAGCGCCTCAGATGGTGCTACAGGAGGTACGACAGACATGTTTGCCACCCCGCCGAGAAATAAACAGACCCTTAGAGATTTAGCACTCCAACGTACACCCCAATTAGCGACATCCGACATGTTTAAAGAACAGCTTGTGGATTGTAGATACGATCCAGTGCCAGGTAGACAGGACAAATTGCTCATATCATCACTACGTATACGACGAGCTACATTATATTTAATGACGATACCAGGAATGGTTGAACACCTAGACAATATATATCGCTTTGTCCAAACAGGGCGAGGTTCAGAAAGTATTAACGAAGCTATGGAATACCAGAAAGTGGATGTACAAAGACAACTACTACGTTTTTTCATAAATTGTGTAATTAGGAATCAAGACAGGCCCGGGGCAGATCATGATACCATGCAAAAACTTGTCAAATGGGGTCAGAACATATCAGAAGAGAAACATGATAGACAGGCGTGTATAATCGCCATGTGTCGAAAAATCCGCAAGGAAGTAGAACGAATACATAAAGAAAGACGAGAAACAGACAGAGTAGAATCAGAAGAAGAGGAGGAGCAAGATTCAGAACAATTGGAGACGATAGCTTACGTAGGTAGAGGAAGACCCCATAATAATACTAGAGGCTTTAATGATCAGATACGTCCAATACGTCCAGAATATAATAGACATTTTCCAAATCCTATGTTAAATACAAAATCCCCCGAGCACCTATTCCAAGCCGCTGATAAATTACTCCGAGATCGAAGGGGGTACCATATGCTCGATTCAATGGACGAACAAGAATTAGCTAGGTCAGCAGTACAATGGGCTGACAGTCCCAGCGACTACAATGATGATGTACTTGCACACACGTTTCTGAATCTTGACCCATACGAACAGCGTTTAGCTAGTATATACATGATTCAACACCTCCTTATATTATATAAAAGCCAACACTCCGATCCAGGACCCTTACCTGACATATTGACAGAACTACTCACGAATATATGGAGAGGGTCAAGTACTGATTTGATTAAAGAGATTCTAGAATTCCGAAACCAATATTTAACTTTCGTATGCCCAGAACACGTTCCAGTTCCCATCATAGGAAGAAAAATGTATCACATAGATAGACAGAACCCGTTACGCGAAGTACACCCAATCAGAGGTGACGGTAATAACTTTACACGCGTGTTTGTGTACACGCCTATAACTAAACTGGAATTATTAGAAATGAAGAAAGTAGTACCCAGCCATGACAAGGATCCAGCAGGTTTCCACCGTGAAATAAAGGACATGTTACTCATGGGAGAGTATACCTACCCCGACATTATGAAAATTTTAAAAGTCCTATTACCCGCTGGTGTTTATGAGAAACTTAAAGAAAAGGAATGGGAGGTGGGAGACCAAAAGATAGATTGGACAGCATTAGAAAACGAAGAAAGGGCCCGAGCTGCAGGAGCAGGACTTGGGGAAAAGACTACAGCACTAGCAGGACTACTAGTGCAGGTACTGCCACGTTTATTAACTACGAAAAAGGAAGACTGGGGTGCAATATCAGCCTGTAAACAAAAGCCAGATGAAGACACTAGTGATTTCTATTCCCGATTTGAAAAATGTTTTGGTATAAATAGTGGCATAAAAGCCAGTAGTGAGTCATATCCACATCTGTTTGTGACAAAATTAGTTGAAAATTCTCTGCTGCAAGTCAAGAATAGAGTATTGAAATTCGAAAGTACCTGGCAAGGTAATACCCCATCACAGATGTTACAGATGTTACAATATCACCACAATAGAATTAGAGAAGAACAAGAACACGAACAAAGACGTATGAAAGATACAAAAATGAAAATGCTTGTTGCTCAGTCAGTCCCAGCTGATGGTCATCAAAAGGGTGATTCCGCAGGTCCTACGAAAGGGACATGCAACTATTGTAAACAACCAGGTCATTATATACACGATTGTCCAGTCCTGAAACATAATATTGCTACAGGTAGAACCCAGGAGAGACCACGTCCACCTAGACAGGATCAGAATCAACAACAAATCCCTCAGCATGCACAACCTAGGTTAGCTCCGCAACAACTAGCTCCGCAACAGGGAGCTCCACAACAGACCGTAGCACCACCACAAGCGCAGCCTATTGCTGCAACACAAGCAACAACACAACAGATGTATCAGTATGCACAAGCAGATTATCCCGATTATCAGCGATATACATGAAATAGCCTAGAGAGGGAAGTTGGCTTACCCCTTATTGAGGTTCCTGTAGACCAAGAGGGACCTTATGTACATAGTGAACTATTAGGGGAAGACAGAAAGTTTTTACTTGATACAGGGGCAAGCAGAACAACTATAAGACGCAGTGAAGTTCCAGGGGCACCCCTCTCAGGCTCACAAAATATTTCCCTTGGATTCTCAGGAAAACCTATAATAAATGACGTAACACAACCTCTTCCACTTACGATCGGTCCATTGACACGTACTACAGATTTATTGCTTACCAAATCCTGTCCAGAAAACTTGTTAGGTATAAAAACATTGAAAGCCCTAGGAGCCATAATATGTTGTTCTCCGGAAGGAGTACGACTATTTCTACGTGACTTCAAAGGTCACTACGTGTCCAGAGACATGGATCACCGACTGCAGAATTTACCTACACATTTATGGGCACAAGGCCCCACTGATGTTGGTTGCATGAATATTACACCATATCGTGTCACACTAAAAACAGGAGTAATACTACCACGAATGCGACAATACAAGTTACCACCCGATGCTGTTGTGGCTTTGCTGCAAATCATTGACGAGCTCATTGCACAAAGAGTGGTTGTCGAAACCGACTCCAATGTATGTAATTCCCCGATAATTCCGATTCTTAAAAGAACGGATCCAAAAGCACCATCAGTATATCGATTAGTTATTGATCTGCGCGAATTAAATAAATGTATTGTACCACAATACCCTGTGGTCCCAGATATCTCGTCATTACTAACAGATATTGACTCAGAAGCAACGTTCTTCACTGTAA
Source organism: Triturus cristatus (assembly GCF_964204655.1). Taxonomy (NCBI): domain Eukaryota; kingdom Metazoa; phylum Chordata; class Amphibia; order Caudata; family Salamandridae; genus Triturus; species Triturus cristatus. The sequence goes on along the minus strand of NC_140583.1, from coordinate 575,928,429 downwards.
TTGATCTCAAGAATGCTTTCTTTAGCGTCCCAATAGATCCGGAAAGTCAATATCTGTTCGGATTCAGTTTAAATGGACGAAGCTTTAAATTCACACGCGCACCTCAAGGATTTACAGAAAGCCCTAGCATCTATAGCCAAGCACTGAAACGAGAACTTGACAGTATCCACATGCCAGTTAACACTGCCTTGCTTCAATATGTCGATGATCTGCTGATCACCGCCCGAAGCGAACCTGAATGTGAAAAAGCGTCACTGACGGTTTTAAAATTTCTGGCCGACAAGGGGCACAAGGTGTCCCCTTCTAAGCTGCAATTCTGTGTCCAGCGAGTTGTTTACCTTGGGCACTCGCTGTCCAAGGAGGGAAGGCAGCTTACACCCGACCGTATCCAGTTAATCGCTAACATGCCACCACCCAAGACACAAAAAGAGGTGCGGGCTTTTATAGGCCTCACTTCATACTGTAGGCAGTGGATCCCTCAATATGCATTTCTAGCAAAACCACTCATCCAGTTAACAACACAGGAGGCAGCCACATCGACTGTCCTCCCTTGGACTCAAGAACATACACACGCCTTTGAAAGCTTAAAGAAAGCTTTATGCCAAGCACCTGTTTTAGCAACACCATGTTACAGTAAACGGTTTACACTCTTTGTTACAGAACGCGAAGGTACTGCCTTGTCAGTACTCACTCAGGAACAAGCAGGATCACACAAACCATGTGCTTATTTCTCTAGTACATTAGATCCAGTAGCTCAGGCTCTTCCTGCGTGCCTGAAATCGGTGGCAGCAACAGCTTTAGCTATCAGACAAAGCGATGCCATAGTGTTAGGACACCAATTGACAGTACAAGTACCACACGCAGTAGAGGTTCTCTTGAACCGCACACAAACACAACACTTGACTATAGCGAGACTCACTGGTTACGAACTGACATTGTTTCAGCCACATATAGAAATCAGACGTTGTAATACGTTAAACCCTGCCACACTGTTACCAGTGGGCGGAACAGATCCATTGGCACATGATTGTGTCGAAGTCATTACTATCACGACGAAACCCAGACAAGACTTGACAGATATCCCTTTGTCAGATCCAGACTTGACATTGTATGTAGATGGGTCATGTATGAGAACAAGTACAGGAGAGTTAGTGGCCGCTTACGCAGTCACAACAGACACTGAAGTCATTGAAACAAATTGTATTAACACTTTGTCAGCTCAAGCAGCAGAGCTCATCGCTCTGACACAAGCCTGTATTCAAGCCAAGAATAAGAAAGTCAACATATACACAGATTCACGTTATGCATTCGGAGTCATCCATGACTTCGGCGTACTATGGCGAGAGAGAGGTTATTTAACTTCTCACGGTGCCCACATCCAACACGGACCCCTCATTCAAGCCCTATTAGACGCGATTCATCTACCTACTGCAATATCGATTATGAAATGCAAAGCCCAGACAAAAGTTACCGATATCATTTCTCAGGGTAATGACCTAGCTGACAGAACAGCTAAACAGACTGCTCAGAATCAGACTCACACAACTGACATGACAAAGACAATAGTTCCGACACCAACACATTGCATGACAGTTAAGGATCCCGCCCTTGATGTAATTGACATACAGACACATGCTACACCAGAAGAAATAAAGAAATGGACTGAATTAGGAGGGATCCAAACGGATCAAGGATGGATGACGAAGGAAAAATCTATATGGTTTCTTCCCGACTCCATGGTTCAAGTCATCATTAATACAATACATAGTCCAGCGCACCTAGGAGAGAAAGCTATGCTAGACAGCATTCAACACATTTGGTTCAACAAACACTTGCGAGCAGCAGCTAAACAAAAAGTTCGTACCTGTATGATATGTTGTCAGTTTAATCCAGGTAAAAGCATCCCCGTAGAGCAGGGTGGATTTCAACCTCCCGATCATGCTTTTGAAGTCCTCCAGATGGATTATATCCAGATGGAACAATGTTGAGGATTCAAATATGTTCTCGTAGTTGTCTGTGCTCTTTCCCGTTGGACAGAAGCCTACCCGGTTTCAGATTACACCGCCCCGACTACTGCCAAACAGTTAGTTCGTGAATTCTTCCCACGGTACGGTTTACCACGTGTTGTATACTCAGATAACGGCCAGCCGTTCTCATCCGAACTAATGAAACACGTTTCCCTTTTGTTAGGCTACCAATGGAAATTCCACTGTGTCCGACATCCCGAGGCAGCAGGTCTCGTGGAACGTCATAATCAAACCCTGAAAATTAGATTGTCCAAAATATGTAGGGAAAAAGGTGTCGATTGGATAGTAGCCTTACCAGTTGCGCTCTTTTACATGAGAATGGTAGCACATTCTCGAACAGGGCTATCCCCGTACGAGGTGATCTTCGGTAGACCACCAAATATGTGGGGGACGCCTGTACCTCGCAAAATCACTGATGTTGACTGTAATATGCTGACAGATTACCTAGCTTCCTTGATGTCTGCACTACAATCTTGTCGTTCACAGGTAGCCGCAGCTTTTCCCGATAATACTGAGGTGAAGCCCCATGACGTGGTTCCTGGTGACCTGGTTCTGGTCCGGAATTTCGACCGGAAGACCCAACTGGAGCCTAGGTGGAAGTCGCCGAAGCTAGTTCTACTAACTACAAGGACAGCCGTGAAGATTGAGGGTCGTAAAGGGTGGTTGCACTCGAGTCATATCAAGAAATTTTATGGACTACCATCTAGTGTGAATACTCAACCTTGTATTCCCTCACAGACAGACTCAAAGCTCCCCTTGGTTGAGCAGTCAAAACCAGAACTTTACAAACTAAAATTGAGGTCTAGCAAGTCAGACAATTTGATTGTTTAAGTCCTCTCCAAGGTGAATCTGTTGAATTTGTCTCTGACATGTATCCTCTAGACCGGAATAGAGAAAGAAATCAGCAGATGCAGCTTAAAAAGCATGCGTATTGTAAATCACTTCGTAGTCACTGCACAGTAACACTATTAATTTTGTTTTTTCTAAGTCTTCTGATCATTATTTTCAGCATACTATTGCATATGTATTACCCTATTCTTAAGCGTGTTTACAATGTAACTACAGAACATTCTTTTAGCGAATTACCTTCGCATGAGTTGTCCTATAGATTTGCGCTGCGCAACAACACATTCATTAGTATGTTACATCATTCCCATCAGACCAGCAATGCCACAAATTGTTGGATATGTGGTCGACTCCCTCCCTATCAAAACTATAAGGGAGTTTTGCCCCTCTTTCCATATCCGTTCACACACAATGGCTCCTGTGGAGCATGGTTTAGTTTGATTAATTCCTTAGATTCAAATTCCGCAGTTTATCAGGACAACTGGGTATGGGGAAACCTGAACCTAGTTTTGCTTAAAGTCTGCTACCCTAACAAGGAGGGACTCCCCAAAAGAACAGGAACTGATCTAGAAAATGAAGTATATGGATTAGGTAATTTTACACTTAACCTCATGATCCTGAACGTTGAATCTGAAGCTACACCAATCTTGCCCGCCATGTCAGTATTCCCAGTAAAAGGGGAATTATGTGTACAAAAGAATGGTTCCATACACATGGGCCATAGTAAATGCAACACTGTAATAAAATTCAGGGATCAAGGCAAGTCTACATTTAGAGCTTCCCATCATTCCTACTTCATATGTGGCCAGACCGCATATATATGTCTACCTTTAGATTGGGATGGTACCTGTTACATAGCATTCCTTCTGCCACCTGTTTTCCTAGCTCCTCCTGATTATCACAGAAATACCCATTTAGTACACAATAGACAACAGAGAGATCTCCCAATTGTCGATTACACTGAAACAGCATGGGAAAAATACACAGATTTCAATAAAGGGTTCTTTCCCTATATAGGTACAGTCACTAATAGTAAGCTGATACGTAGATTAACCAGAACCCTTGAAGCAGTAGTGAACGAGACTATTTCCGCCTTAGGCAATTTAACAGAAGAGCAGTCTGCTATGCGGATTGTTGTGCTTCAAAATCGTCTTGTCCTTGACGTCATCCTGGCCGATAGGGGCGGAGCTTGCAGGGTCATCGGATCAAGTTGCTGCATTTTCATACCAGAAAATTCGCCGTCAGTATATAAAGCCATAACCCGCCTTCATAAGATTATAAGCCAGATACACCAGAGTCCAGGCACCTGGACTTGGTCCGGTTGGTTCTGGGGCGTGTTGTCAGCCTGGGGATGGAGAATCCTATCCTTCCTAGGTATTGGCTTTCTCATACTATTCAGTTGCTGCTTATGTCTACAATGTGGGCCAGCGATTTGTGGTCTGTGTGCCACATCGTGTATCCCACATCCACGTTTTCGTTCAAGATCCCGGAAGAAGAAAGAAGAACAAATGATGCTATATGAACAGATCGATGGATTGATGAAGATCGATATCTCCTGAGGGTCCGTAGGGGACAAGGAGGGAATGAGGAAATATGAATTTTGTGATCAGTTATGTCCCCTATCGTAGACCCCAACGGCTCTATGTGCATGCTATACGTACATGTATGTTCCCTCCAATTCCAGTTTTAAAGACGCAAATATATGTGCGTCCACCGTCAACATGTCCTCTTTCAGATCCGCCAAGAATGGGTCAGATATTCCATTCCTAAGTATGAAAGGCCACCGACTTTATATGGTTCACTTTCCACATTTTACAGATTCAGGCGAGTAGGCCCTGAATTCTGTCATCAAGCCTTTTCCTGCCTTCTGCCTCTGAAAGCTCCAGTCTGAGCCTGCATCTGTATCCATAAACTTTGTCCTCCTTCCTGCGCGGCTAACGGTGCCTGATCCAGCATATTGCCTGCCAAAAACTGTATTTCACCTTCAAGATTATCTGCTCCGCTCCTCATCCGATGCATTCCTGTCTAGCAGTTTAGGTAAACATTCCTCCAGCTACCGTGCAAAGGGCCAGGCCTCGCTGTCCTCATGCAAGTAATTCATAGGCCCCGTTACCATGGAATATTCCTACCCCCTCGCATCTCATGTAGACACTTAGACGCCTGTACACGCACTAACAGGCAGTATAGAATAGATTCTATCCTAGAGACCTTTCCTTTTGGATAACACAGTTCTTTAAACATAGGATATTAGATATGATTTGGGATTAGGTTGACATGACCCCCAGACTTCTGTCTCCACATGTAGAGCTAAATGTCAAGTCCCCTTCACCCTCTAATTACACGTCAATCACACGTCATGCGGCTGCGCGAGCATCTCTGCCAAATATTTCTGCTGACATTGCAGGATTCTTTTATGGATCCACCCATCATGTATAATGACGTTTATTAAATTACGCCCATATGACCGCCTCTATTAGTTACGTATGCACAGTTTATCTGTATTATCAGCTGTTACGCCTCTTGCATCTGTTTCACTGTAAATACATTTTCCTATAAAACCGATTATCTGTCAATAATGTATGCCCTTCCTTCCTGAACTTTCGTGGTGATGGAATAGAAGCCTGCAATTCGAATTGCATTCCTTTGTACAGGAATAAAGCCTTTTTAAACCTCTAATACCACGGATTCTGCCTCTTATATTTACTGAGTTATTCTTACTAGACTTTACCGCATAAAAAATAGTACCGGTAATGAAATATTTACCACAATGCGGCAGACTGAAGCACCTCAGTGAGGATGTTAGTCCTCACAGCCACGGCAGGCAGCTCAAGCCCAAGGGCTTCGGCCGCCTTGCGCAGCACCACAGAAAAAGCTGCACCCTCCTCCGAAGCCACAGTCGGAGGAGAGATGAATCCAGTGTCCGGTGAGGTATCCAAACCACTGGCCTCCCCCAGTTCATCTGCCCAGTCATGTGACAGCTGAGCCTGAACGGCCATAGGATCCTCGGACCCCTCCCATTCGCCCCCGTCATCCGATTCCTGGTAAACAGGAGGAAGGAGCGGAGCCGGACGATAGACATAATGTGTCTCTAACGGCGCCGTACGCGGCGTCCATCGACGCCGCAACGGCGCCGGATCCGGAGCGGGGCTGAACTGGGGCTTGACGCCGAGCGAAGCCGGCGTCGGAGGTGGAACCGGTGTTGACGCCGGCGGAGGAGGCGTGACGAGGTCGACCGGCGTCGACAGGGCCTCGGGGGCGAGTCCCTCGGGGACCTGCGGCGTCGTGGCCGGAGCCGCCGGCATGCAAGGTTGCCTAGTCGGGTCCGCGGGGCCCGAAGGCGCACCAGCGGGCGTCGACGGCGGAGCCAGGCTCCTCATGGCCGAGAGGAAGGCACTGACTTCCGCCGGCGTCGCGTCAATCCCAGGGACCGGCGGGTATGGGGACTTGCGCGGCGCCTGCGACTCCGCTGGAGCCGCGGGGGTGGAACCACCCTGACCCTCGGCCGAGTCGCGCGACTGGCGAGGGGAGTCCGAAGAGCGGTGTCGCCTCTTGGACTTCTTGGAGTGCTTCGACTTACCCGAAGACTTGGAGCCAGACGAGCGATGATGACGTCGGCTGCAGCTCCACGACCGATCCTTGGACCTCCTCCTGGACCGGGATCGAGAGGGGCGCGGAGCCGAGTGGCGAATCTTGAGGAGCTTACGGGACCGCTCCCGTCTAGCCTTCGAGGTCAGGGCCTTGCAGTCCGAACACGACTCCGCGTCGTGGTCGAGGCCCAAACAGTAAAGGCACCGGCGGTGATGATCCGTAACCGACATCAAGCGGTTACAGTCGGCACAGGCTTTGAAACCAGGCATCCTACCAGCACCGGAGTCGAGACAAGATCAAAAAAGATCAAAAAAATCTTAGTCAAAAAAGACTAAAAGGGGTAGCTCTCCCGGATCTGCGCTTACTGGTGCGGAAAAAAGAAAAACTGACGTCAGCGCGCGGGGGCGGCGTCTAAGTACTCCGACGACGTCATCCCGGCGCACGACGCCGACGAAGAACGCGGAGCCGCAGACGACGCCTAGCGACGCGCAAGGGGTATTGCTGACGAAAAAATCTTCCGGATCCAGTCTGACACCTGGGGATATTCTAAGGTGAGGAATCTAACTAACGGGTTTCTTTCAGATACCGCATGTGCGTGTTTATTGACCCCTGTACATAATTTTAAGTGAGTTATAGATATATTATTAAAGAAGCTTTGGCCAATGAACGACCCACAACAAAAACAGAGGAACCAATTTTGCGTTGTTTGTAATTTGTGTAATTATGAATGGACAGACTTATTTTGCCTGAAACATGTATTTTCTCTATGTTTCAATAAGTAAAGGCTGCACAAATACTTGATGTGAAATTAGTTTGTAGTGTGTTTGTCATGGTGAACACTCTATTTGTTTGAGAGTTTGTTTGAATATGCGTTTTAACTGTGCAGTAATAAATACAACTTTTGTACTTTGCATTTCCCATCGTTAATTTTTTGATGCTTTTGGTTGTGTTTCACGAGGATGAGTCTTGCTGGTCAGTGTCTTCGTTTTGAGCACGAGGAGGGATTGCTGCTTGCACTTGTCTCGGTTCACGGTTGTCATATTATATTATGGGATGAAGAGTTAATAATTTTTTGTTTAAAAAACTTTATTAAAATTTAAAATGCGCACATCAAAGAGTGGGTAGTTCTAACATTCGGTAGGCATGTCATAGGTGGCTGAGAGCTACCGGGCCTAGTTCTAGGCTTGGTGAGTGCCTGTACCTCATACGAACCTAGAATGCTTAGCTTGAAGTCCAGGGTATAAGCAAGGCCACTGGAATTATGTGACAGAAGAGGGACAAATTATGAGACAGAGTTGAGTAAATGATGCGGCAAGAATAGGCAAATTATGCGGCACGTTTTGTAAATAATATTGCTTCATTATTTTTCCATTTTAAAACTTGGTAATACTGTCTGGGCATTGGTTGCACCTCATTAGGACTAGTTTAATACCGAAATATAACTATAAGCAACAGAAAGAAGACCAGGACAGCTTTGCAAAGTGCCTTCCACCACACGGCACCATGTGTCATAGCATTTTTACTAACTTTGGAACCGTTTGACCTAGAACCATTTTTTTGTTTTTGGTAATTTCAGCAGATGAAGCAGCAGATGGTGGATTACGTGTCAAATATATTAAACACCTAAATACAGCAGTAAGCAACTACAAGATTACCAGTCAGTCTTTGTAAAGGGCCTTCCACTGCTCTGGAACACTTTGCCACGTTTTAAGTAAATTGTGTTCCGTGTGAGGTAGAATCAAGTTTCTTTTGTTGGAATCTGCAGATTATGGATTATGTAGCAAATGCGGTAAACTCAATTATGTGGAAAACGCTGCTGCTGCAGAAACTCACAATTCCAGTGGCCCTTGCTTTAAGCGACTCAATCAATTAACGGCTGGTTTCTTTTTTAACTCTGCACTACCTCCACACCTTTCGCCTTCAGGCAGAGGCACCTCAAAGTCAGCATTAACCATTCAGGGACAGTTTTTGTGTGAAAACTGAGTCCATGGGGTGGCAGGTAGAAGGCCAGCAGGATTACATTCAGATGCAGAGCCCTAATCCTCTTGACCCCTGGGGCTCACAGTAATGGTCTAAGAGACAGATGAAAGGAGTGAGATTCATAGATATTGTCAAACAGAAGGCCCAGAATGAGGAGCACTGTATGGGGACTAATTTTTATGTTTACAAATGGCCAGAGACAGCTTTTTCAGAGAGATACCCCAAAGAAGGGGACAATATAAGAGTTATTTATTTATTTATTTTAAAGGTTCATCTATTAGTGAAGCTAGCGCTGCTGCCAGGAGTGTAAGAGGCCACTACTGATTATCATTAAGGAAGCAGATGCAGCAGGACTGGGCCCAGGGGTTTGAGGGGCCCACTGCATCACAATTATGACTGTCTACCTTTAAAAAAGGGGCATGGCAGCTTATTTTCCTTTCTAGCATTAGGACTGAGGTGATGGTCTGTAATGGTGAGGAAGAGGTAAAAGATGCAGTGGAGTAACCTGCTACTCAGGACTACAGTTATCATTAGCGCAACAGGTGTAGTTGCTTTGGGGTCCATGAGTGTGAGAGGCTCACACCACCCCAATTATGGGGATATGTATGCTTGGGGTAATACATGTTTTTGTTTGATGCATTTGCTGTTTTATTAGTCTGATATTTAGTGCAGTTTATAAGCTATACAAAAAGTACTCCTCAAATCAACTCATAAGACCTGCCACTTGCATGCAACCATCTCCCTCCTGCTCCCCTAATCCTTGCCATTAAGTTTTGGAGGGGGGCCCCGACCTGAAAACATTTTGCTTAGGGGGGCTTAGAGCAAAAAGTTTGAAGACTTCTGCCCTAAGGTATGCTGCAATCACCTTCATGAATGCCCGAAGGGAAATGGTGAGGCGGAAAGGGAGCACAGCAAACTGAAAATGCTCGTGGCCCACCTTGAATCGTAAGTAGTGCATGTGGACCTACCAGACAGGAACATGGAATTAGGCATCCTGCAGGTCCAACCCTACCATTGAGTCTCATGGATAAAGGACAGATAGAAACTGGGCCAGCATGAGCTTGCTGAACTGGTTATTGTGAAGGAAGAAATGGAGACATTGAAGATCTAAAATGAGACAGAGTCCTCATTCGGCACCAGGAAACAAAGGGAGAACAACCCGTCCCTCCTTTATCGGACAGCACCCTCTCAATGGCCTTTGACAAGTAGAGCCTGTACCTCTTGTAGGAAGATGGATAGGTGCTCCTATGAAAGCCACTCCCATGTGGGAGGAAGTTGAGGTCGGTTACAAAGAAATTGTAGCGCATGATACTCTGGAAGAAAAAATGTCTGATTCTGACTCCCAGAATTCTGGTGGCTGTGAGTCGCTGAGGGCAAATTAAAGTTGCACGGAGGCAGATGCTGCAGGGGTGGGAGATGAGTGGAATGGTGTCCCTTGTGATCTGCATGATGTCTGCTTGATTTCCGGCCACAAAATAACTGCTGTGGTAGTGGCAGGGCTTGGTGGCACGGGCCCACTGGAGTAGCTCTGAAATGGTTGGAACTGCTGAGAAAATGGCCAGGCAGGTCCAATGAACATGCTGTGGCACTGCTTTTTTAAAGCATTTGAGAGCAGAATTAGCCTTTTTGCCAAAGATGCAGGACCCATCAAAATAGATATCCATTAGAGTCACCAACATGTCTCTGGAAAAGTCAGTAGATCACATCCTCTAACTGCCTGAAACTAAATTCGAGCAAAACAGAGGTCAACCTGTTCGGGAACAATCCACACCTATTGACGCCAGACTGGTGGCCAGAAGATCTGGGTACCTGCCCTGTACCAACCAGGAAAGCAAATAATCTGGGGGTGATAGTGGACAACAAGCTTACTTTTGGGGATCGCATAAGCAGGGTGGTCCCTGCTTGTTTCCTGGCTCTCAGTATCATAAGAAAAATAAAGTACTTTATTCCTGAAGGCAGTCTTAGGACAGTGGTCACTGCACTCATCATGTCACGGCTAAACTATTGCAATAGTCTTTACCTGAATGTTCAAAAACAACACATTAACAGGCTTCAAATCGTGCAGAATGCAGCGGCCAGACTGCTGACAGGGATACCGAAATTTGTTTCGGTTAAGAAAGAATTAAAAGAACTCCACTGGCTCCCCGTAAAACAAAGGCCACATTTTAAAGCCCTTTGCACTGTTGTTAAGGCTCTCAGGGGAGTAGTCCCGGACTACCTGAGGCAAACATTTCAGTGGTATATCCCCAGAAGGACCCTTCGTTCCACAGGAGCAAAACAAGTGTTAGTTCCTCCGATCAAAAAAGCCTGGTGGGGAGGCAGGAGTTTTATCACCTGCGCCTCCAAGGCTTGGAACGACCCGCCATTCCACCTGAGAAACTCAATAGATCTCCTTTCTTTCAGGAAGGGGCTGAAAACATGGCTATTTACCCTATAGCCCCCCCCCCCACTATGATAGCCAGTAGGCAGTGCTCAGCGCCAGGACACCCCAGGGTAACTATTGCGCTAAAAAAGTTTAATTAACATAACATAACATCCATGCGTGGCAGCAAAGCACCACACTATTGTCCACCGCATACCCAAGCAGTTAGTAGTATTCAGGCCAGCCCTAATTACATATTTTACTGCATTCAGACCATCCTGAATGGTTTTAGCCAACGACGATAAAACTCTACTAGCAAGATTGGCCATGCCCCAAATGGTGTGCATAAAATGGACTACTAGGCAGACCACATTGATTTCCCTTAACGCCAAGTTGGAGGAGAACGTTTGCTACCTGAATGCCTCAATCCTTTTCGATTCCCTGCCTGGAGGATTCATAGGGAACTGTGAGGAAATAGGGTGTATTATATGGTGTGGTTGTGAGACCGCACTGTGTAATACACTCCCAACCGTTATTGAACCAATCAGGCTTCATTTGGGTAGCTGTGGCTTCAGCAAAGGAACAAGCATTTGAACAATACATAAACAATTTCAAGAGCGTAGTCTGGCCAAGTACAGTGATGGCCGCTCAATTTCAGCGCTCCGTGATGATACAGACCCCGGACGGTGGCAGCGGCATACTCGATGCTGCAGGGGTGCTATGAATAGAACCCACGAGCAGCAGTGCAGCCACGGTCTCGAACTCTGATGATCCAGAAGCGAAGAGAGTCCTCACTGCAACCCTGTAGTACAAGTTACTTACCTTTGGTAACGATGTATCTGGTAGAGACGAATCTAGCCGCATATTCCTTAACGCAGAATTATCTCCAGGCGTGAGACTGGACCCGGAAAACTTTCTTGCCCAGCATCTCTGCGCACCGGGGGCGGTACATCGTGCCTCTGCCCCAAGGTCCTCCGCGGGCGTGACGTCAGCGAGGTCACACAAGCCCACCCCGGCGCGCTGGTGTCAGTTTTCTTTGGAGAACCTTTCCGCACAAAATTGAGGAGAGCATGGGAACAGTGTGCGAAAAAACCAGAGAAACAAAAAGAGAGAGACAAAAAGGCGAGGAACGGCACCAGGTGGCACCAAGTCGCCAGGAGGCTACAACAGGAAACCCAAAGCAGGAAGAGAGCATACCACCTCTGAGGAACAACCGTGCAAGCCAGGTGGTAGCACCAGCAGCACAAAAGTACCAGAAAGCCACAGCAGGGAAGGCGTAAAGCACCCCTCCGTGGAACCACCGTGCAAGCCAAGTTGAGAGCCAGGCTGGAGGCACAAGCAGTGGAAAGCACTGTAAGAGAAAAAGAGAGAGAGACTGCAACCATAGACCACACAGCAAAGGGCCACAAGCCCGGAACAGAGGAGAATCAGCAATCCACCCCCAGACTACACAGTCAAAGAAGGCCAGAGCCTTTGAAAAGAGCAGGAGGCCAAGGACAGGCACAAGAACCCCCAGCGTAGAAGACCGCAAGGGGATCAGAAATTGTAATAACAAAGGGAAAAGGAGCAAAAGCAAGCCCCCACACTTGAGAGAACCCAGCCGGAAGGAAGCCCGACGGGCAGAAAACGAAAAAGAACCCCCAACAGAAGACAAGCCACCCAGAGGGAGGCGAGCGCAGAAAACCAAGCTGAGGGTCCTCGCAGAACAGGGAGGAAGGGCGGGTCGTGAAGGAATCTGCAGCGAGAATCATCTCTACCAGATACATCGTTACCGAAGGTAAGTAACTTGTACATCTGAAAGACACTACTAGACACAGATTCCTTAATGTAGAATAGATACCCTAGCCATACCCAGAAGGGAGGAGGGCCTGTGAGAGAGCCTCCCCACCAGGCGAGACCAGGGCCCCAGTAGGGGACATGGCACAAGAACAATAAGGAAAAGGTCAGGATATCCTAAGCCCAACCAAGGGAGAGCACACAACATCCCGCAGGGGCAGACAGCACCCCAAAAGCCTCAAGGAACACAAGGGCCACCTCCAACCAAGTGAGAAGAGGTAAAGCCAGAGGCAGAGCCCACCAGAAGAAACACATGCACAGGGATAGAAAAGAGCTGAAAACACCTTGGCTGCAAGCAGCGGACACGGCCGGAACGACGCCAACAGCACAGGCGGAAGAAGAAAAGAACCGGTGCGCGAAGCCCCAGCGGAACCAGAGGCAGGGGCGCAAGGAAACACATCAAGAGCACAACGGTGGAGTAGAACAAGCAGTCCTGCACAGGCACGCGCCGCCAGCAAGAGGCAACACCACAGAACAGCGCACCCAGGAAAAGGCAGACGCCAGCCAAAGGCAGAGGCCAGGGAGGACCAGGACACACCCCCAAGAGAGGGGCCCGGGCCAGAAACACACACGGACCCACGAAGAAGTGGAGGAACCGGCAGAAAATAAGAGAGAGACGGAGGACGGGCCCAAGCCAGCCACCAGAACACATAGGCCAAGGAAAGCCAAACCCTCTGGAGCATCAGGCAGAGGACTAAGCAAAATCACAGGACAAAAGTTCGGAACCGCCACAAGACAATGCCGCAGACAGCAGGCCAGACCGGCCGAGCGGCGTGGCGACAAGGAGAAGGACAGAACTAGCGCAAGCTACTCCAAGACAATTAGCAAGAAGATCACACCTGCGACATACCGTGACGCCACGGAGAGCAAGGAACCCGAAAGGGTGACCACACCTCCCCAGCACAGGACAGAGCTATGTAATAGCTACATGTACCCCACATAGGGTAGGTTATGTCCCGAGAACCATGGGAACACCTCTTAAAACCACAAGTCAACAAAGGGCCGGACCAGCAAGCAATAGCACCAAGGGCCCAACAAAAGGACCCCCAAGGCGCATCAACCAGACAGAACACACAACCTGGGATACCCGTTACAAGGCCCCAGGAAAACAACGGGAGAACACCTCCCAAAACACAGACCGACAGTCAGGTCACTGAGGGGGAGGAGGAGGAGGATAGCGAAGCCCCGCAAGAAAACCTCTGAATGGCAGAATCCACAGGGGCGTGGAACAACAGAGCGCCATCAAAGGGGAGGTCAACCAGCCGTTCTCTAACGTTCTCAAGGAAAACACTATCCCGTAGCCAGGCATGGCGACGAAGGGCCACCGAAGTAGCCATGGTACAACCAAGCACCTCCGAAATGTCCAGAGCAGAGCGAAGAATAAACGCCGCCAGCTCTCGGCCATCCAACACATGGTGCCGCAGATCAACGCAGGCACCCTCCTGAGAAGCGGAAGACACAAGGGACTCCGCCGAGTCCCATAAGCAAGAAGTGGCTCCTGCCAACACACAAAGAGTGTTAAGTGCCCGCAAAGCAGCACTAGAGGAGGCGAAGATGTTGCATCCCCAGGAATCTAACCAGCGGGCCTTTCCGCGACGGGGGAAGACAACACTGATGGCAAGGAGGGAAAGGCAGTCTGTAAAAGAGGGCCCCTGGTAGAAGGGTGGAGGGAAAGACAGACAGGATCATGCGGAGCAGGACGGTGGCGGTGCAGAAGTGGCTGGGACACCGGGTCCCCCGTGGCAGGACGCTCCCAGGCCCCAAAAAGAGAATTGTGAAGTGAAGCCTCGAAGGGAAGAAGCAGCTCCCGTCCACCAGAGCCCTGATGGAGAACCTCCAGCAGATGATCCGTGGGGAAACGCACAGCTGGATCGTCCATGTGCAAGATTCCTGCAGCCGTGGAAACAACCCGAGCATACGCAGCACTCGCCTCCGTAGGGCCCCGCAGCGGGGAAAGCAGTTCCTCCGTGGGCGACGGCTGCAAGCTAAGGCGCCCATCCTCCAGCCCAACCGGAGGAAGTAAAGGCCAAGGCCGAAAAGGGGGAGGGGGAACCTGAGGCGCCGCCGGCGAAGACTGCAGGCGCGGTGACGGCGAAGAGCCGTCCTTAGAAAACGCAGGGGAAAAAGCCACGACGCAGCGACCCGTCTCCAGAGAAGATGAAACAAATCGCTGCCGAACCTCTGGAGAAGAGGGGGCGTCCGAAGACAAATCAATGACCCGACGTCGGCCCGGTCGCTATAGAGTCCGCCACCGGCGTCAGGTCAACGTCGAACGACCTCCGCCACAACGCATGGCGCGGGAGACCGTGGCTGGGCCCGACCTCCGATGAGGCAGCCGCCTGCGTGGAGGGACGAGGGGGGCCCGGGGACATGCCCGACCCCTAGCCGACTCCTGCAGCGCCGCCAGGGCCAGCAGCCGCCGGCGCCTGAACAGCGTCACCTCAGCCTCGGACAAGGCCGCCGCCTGCCCAGAGGACCGAGGGGGACACGCCCCGAGCCCTGGCAACCTCCTGAGACCCCCGCGGGTGTTTGCAGCGAGGCAGAGGCGCCGTGGTCCGAAGCAGAGAACCCCGAAAGGCCGTACCCCGACGGCACCACATCCTCCAAACCTGTCAGCGCCGGAGCCGCCGGCGATGCCGCAGAAGTACCCGCACGCGGCAATGGACCCTCAGACATCCCAGGAAGAGAAGGAGAAGAAGGAAGAGCCAAAGAGGCCTGCAAGGCCGCCACATAGGCCTCCATCTGGGCTCTGGTCGCGCCGGGGAACAGCGGATAAGGTGACGACGCGTGGGGACGCACCACCCGCGGAGAACCCATGCCCCCAACAGGCAGGGGACCGGGTCTCAGGGACAAACTCGACACTTACCAACAGGTGTGCGACGTCCCTTGCGGCCTGGGAGAAGAACGATGTCACAGACGGAAGCGGCGGTTTCTGAAGCCGTGGGGGACGGACACGGGGACGCCGCCGACCTGGACATGCGTGCCGAAAGGAGTTTCATCCGGCTCTCCTGTCGGGACTTCGGCTTCACTTACTGACACGCCTCGCAGTCCGTTGAATCGTAGTGCTCCCCCCAACACCACATACAGATGGGGTGAGGATCCGTTGCCGACATCTGGCGCGCGCAAGACTAGCGCGTCTTGAAGTCCGAAGGCATTCACACACTGTACCCAAGAGAACGCTAAGGGTAAAAAGAAGACCTGAAACAGGCCAGTAACACGATCCGTGTACGCGTTTCACACGGAAAAGAAGAAAACTGACGTCAGCGTGCCGGGGTGGGGCTTGTGTGACCTCGCTGACGTCACGTCCGCGGAGGACATCGGCGCGGAGTCGTGAGGTACCGCCCCCCGGCGCGCAGAGATGCTGGGCAAGAAAGTTTTCCGGGTCCAGTCTCACGCCTGGGGATAATTCTACGTTAAGGAATCCGCGGCTAGTAGTCTCTATCAGATCAGCAGTGCATGCGAGAGGAGGACCTACGATGAAACAAAAAGCCGCGGGCCACAGTGAGAGCTGGTGCCCGCCCGGACTGCTCAGTGGTGAGTGGCTCCTCCCCTACCACTATCATCCCAGCAACCTGGGGGTGGGGAGGCTCCAAGACCATCACCCCCCCTTCTACTAGTCTGATGTGTCCCCACAATGTGGGGGCCCATACATACGTCCTCTGTGAGCCCGCACTCCGAATGGTGGGGGCCACCCCTTGGCACGGTACGGAGCGGCATTTTCAAACAATGGGTGAACAGGAAGACCAGTCTGCAGCGCAGGAGGAACGCAGGTGCAATCGCCGCAACACGTCGTCTGGCTGACCCCAAGCCTGGACAGACCATGCACCTACGGACCACAGCTATTGTCCTTCACCGTTGGGGACCCAAGGAGGCCCGTGGCTAATACTACTCCTCACTCACGCCAATACAGACAAACCCCAGACCAAGCACCCTGCTTCCATCACCATACCTGCCAAGCCACTACTACTCATGGGCCCTGATTGACCCTAAGGACGCTGCCACTACCAAGGTATGATACCAGGGGGCCGAAGAGACTTAACGAAACCGCGCCCCCCTGCAAAAGGGTGACACACCTGAAAGCACCCCCTGCATCTCCCCCTGTTGTCCAGGAGGGTCACAGGACTCTGAACATTCATGCCCCTACCACTACTGCCGGCCTGTGACCGTGGGTCCCCGACAAGGACTCCAACAATCACAACTTAGCGCACTGCAGACCAAAGGCCTTTGCTCCCCCTAAGGTCTAAATCACACATTATGTGGAAGACATGCGCCCCTTATGCAGACGGCCCTCACTTAACCAAAACTGCACCGCTCACCTGAGGCCTGCCCAACAGCAAAAAGAAAGGCCGGCTGCACCCCAACCTTTCATGTTAACCGTATTTTCTGCCACAGGCTTTTTCCCCACCCATTACACAGCCTACACTCCTGGGCCAAAAATTCCACGTGTATCCAGTGGACTCATGCCCTTATTGCACACCAGGATATGCTCTACACCCTCACCGAAGTCAGAAAAGGGGTTGAGGCAACTGAGGCATACCTATCTGATTCGCGGGCCTCGCGTGTAGACTGGGAATGACTCCCAGCAAAACAACTAGAAAGACTGCACGCCAGCTCCTCTTAATGGAAGCGCTTAATCAGGGCCGTTCCACAAGCAAAAACCAGAATGCTACCTCCTCGGAACCCGGTCCCTCTCCTCCCACTATGGCCACCGCCCCAGACGCCACCATGGAGCAAATACTGCGAGAAATCTCAGCTGTGGGCCGTCGACTGGAGGGCATGGAGACAACCATTTCTGCCCTGGCCACCGAGACCAAGTCCATTTGGAAGGACATGGCAGGATTCCAAAACCAGGTGAACAGCCTCACCCAATGTGACTGGAGGATCGCCTTAACACTGTACCAGAGATAGAGCAGGAACGCCTATATCTTCGCAGTAAAGTCATAGACTTGAAAGACAGAAACTGTCGAGAGGACGTCTGCTCTTTTGGGTGTCCAGAAAATGTGGAAAGTCCTGAAGTCAAATCCTTCCTTGGGGCCACTCCCACGAAACTCACAGGTCTAACTTTCGACCCCCATTTGGAGATGCAGAGGGCTCATCGTATCGGACCGCCTGGACGAGGAGCATCCGCACGCCCACACCCACCTATTGCCTTCTTCCTACGCCACAAACAAGCACAGCATCTTATAACTGCAGCCCGAACCCACGGCCAGTACACGTTCGAGGGGCATGAGATCTGAGCAGCAGTGGACTTCTCCAAAGAAACCAACGAAAGCCGTAAAGCCTTCCTCTCCCTAAGGCTCTGACAAGTGGACATTAAATATGGCCTATTTTACCCAAGAATTACCAGGGACGGTATCTCAGAGGAATTCTTCGACCTAAAAGACCTTCGGCACTTCCTGGATGGCCTCACTCCCCAGGACATGAACACGGTCGCCTCTGTTCCTGGAAACAGTTCAACTCTGCCATTGCCAACACCACACACACCCTCCAGTGGACCCCGGTAGAATTCAGGAGGCTCCCGATACAGAGGTTGGGACCCTGATAAGAGTCGTATGTTCCGTGGGAGATGGGTCCCCAGCTCTCCAAGCGGTGGCTGCACTTATATAGGAGCATGACAGGGACAAATCGTGCTCCCCCCCTGAAGCCCACATCTGCCGAAGAGAAGGCCTCCTGAGACCTGGTGAACTGTGACTACCGTGGAATGCCTGTAGCACAATGACCGACGTACTGGGAACCGACAACAGGACCAGATGGCTGAGTACCAGCTTACTTATTCATAGACTGTTTCGTTACATGCTTTAATATTTCTCTTCTCCATGTCTGACATGTGCATGGATCTTATCTCTTATTAGTTATATGCCTCACGAGCTATGGCTTACCTAATCTCCTCCCCCCTCGCCCAGGTGATACCTCATATGCACACTAGACACAAATGCGTAGCACTAAGGACCTAGCGACTAGACCTGCTCTTCAATATTTCTGCTCCATCCCTCTACACACTATTATTCTCTGCAACCCAGCGTCCCTCCCCCCATCCCTTGAGCACTGACAGCGGTCACGATCTCACGCAACACCACTAATACACTCTCCAGCCTTAGTGAACACGGGCGGTGCGCCTTTCCTCTCTACCTGCCTGAATCTACTTATGATCCCCGGGATGCAGATATACCATCTTTCCCCATTCTTGAACCCAAGTCCTGGACCCATCTTAGATCTCTGCACCACACAATCCCCCACCCAGCTCCCCACCAAAGGGCCTAGTGAAATCCAACGGCAGACCGCTAATTACTGCACCCCCCGCTGCGTGCGAGATCCTGCCCCTACTTCCTATTCTCTCCACCTTGGCCCTTCCTCGCACGGACACAGACTACCCACATATGAGAGCGCAGGGACCACGACCTCAAGGCCGACACTGACTACCGTCATTATCGAACCTTCCTACTCCCTACTTTTTTGTGGAATAACCAGAGGCGCCCCACAAACACTCCTCTCTCCCACACAGGCCTCTCAAGCCCATCTTTCTCCTCACCCCTGCATGCACAATCGTGACCCCATCCCCGGCCACAAATGCGCCAACACGATGGAATGCTGCCTGCCTCCCAAAGGGGCCCCCACGGCACGTCATAGACCATAAGCCGAGACCAACAGCGAACAGTCCCGTATCCTTAGAGCCGTGCCTTCGCGTGCAACTTATCCCTCCCCCGTCCCCTCTCGGATTCCACCCCGACGTACTCTTTGGTGGCCACTGCCCACTCATCCCTAACACTCAAGTGCCAACCGGTGATTTTCTGCCAACACGATCGCACCCCTTGCCCGCCCACCCTCGTCCCCCCTTTCTCTCCCCTTTTTTTGCCTTCCCACCTCTACTCCCCACCTCCCTATACCCTCCCCTTGTTTCCCCTCCTCACCTTACCTACCACCGCCCCTTCCGCTACGTACCCACCTGCACCATTCCCTTGCCGATACTTTTTCACTGACATAGCGTGCCTTCTCTGCCTCAACCCCCCCCCAATTCACTTTGTGCTCACTCTTCACCACCCACTACACGAGCAACTGGACGCCTCATAAGCCACCGAGATGGCATATGGCGGCACTCAATACCCACGCCTCCCAACCACTAAGTGTCCTCTCGTGGAATGTCTATGGCCTCACACACTACATTAAACGAAAGAAAGTGCTCTCCTACCTCCAAACAAAAAAAGCTGACATTACCCTCTAACAAGAGACGCATATGGATGCCCTGGAGTCCGACAAGCTCCGACCGAAATAGGTGAGCAGAGTGACCCACAGCAGCATGACAGTGCTGACCACCTCTCTGGGGGGGGGGGGGGGGGGACCACAAAAATGCAGAGTTGTGATACTTCTCCGCAAATCACTGCCCGTTACAGTCGTAAAAGCATGGTCTGACCAAGATGGTAGATACACATTTGCTAAACTTAAATTAGGAGACAGATTCCTATGCGTAGGCTCAGTGTATGCGTAGGCTCAGGGTATACCCGAGTAGGCTCAATCAATCAAAAATACTTTTATTTGATTCATTAGAAAATCATAAAAGGATGGAAAACCATCATAAAACACAGAACTTTAAGTGTACATTTAAAAACGTATTATTAAAAAGCTTTATGGTCGTGACCGCGGACGATTAATTAGGTTAGAATGTTGACTGGTGTAACAGTACATGTGAGGAGTATGTGTCAACAAGCTCACTTTGCTACTTGGATTAGATCCCTTTTTTCCAGTTCGTTTGCCTCGATTTTCCAGAATTGTATGGCTCTGCAAGACAGGGGAATCGACAACCCTCCAAGGCACCTAATGACTGCTGCTCTACATGTTCTTATTTGTTCCTTCCTTAGAGCCTCTCGAAGAATGGTTTTTCGAGTTTCCAGTAAGAAAAGGCAAGTTCATAGTAGGTGTAATAGAGACTTGACCGCAGAGACAACATTCCTTGGATGGCCATGTATGTTTCCATTTCGTTATCTGATCCTTTGAGGGAAATGAACCCATTCGTAGCAACGTCAGATAGTGCCTTTTCTGATGGGAGAAATGTTCAGTCAGGTACAGTTGTGGCTTCAGCCTCTGACAAGTCTGTATCACAGCCCAAGCATGATGATTTTTTGCAAAGGTATTTTTGTCTGTTGAAAGAGAGATCCGCTTGATGGCATTATTCACCACACTTTTGAATCTAGAGTACGATGCAGGGGTGAGCCAAGCCTCCTCAAGCTGTAATGCCGACAGGGATTCCTTCAGGACTGTTGTGGTTGAATTGGCTAACCTTTCTTGATTTTCAATCTCTACCCAGCAGTAATGTGCTAGGGTGTTGTCTTCTGCTTCCCTCATTCTCTAGTAATACTTTACTAGTGCCCCTTGTCTGGCTGGGATCTGATTTTTTAATCCATATTCTAGGCGGATTTGAGCCTGTGAGATGTGTTGCGGTATGAGAAACAATCTCTTACAAAATGTGGATTCGGCAGTGTTTAGAGCTGTGGCATCTTTACTATTCAGAATTTCAGAGCCGTACGAGATGGAAGGTAGGAATTTTGCAGCAATCACTTTTAGCAGGTGACCGGAGGAGCAGCCTATGAGCTTTTTTTTAGTATCTGAAAGGCAAATAACAGTTATTTGGCTTTCGTGCTTCCTTGGGCCAATTGTAGCTTGAAGTTAAGTTTGCAATCTAGCAGGAAGGAGTAGTTTCTTTTCTGTAACTCCAGTTCTGTAGTAGGGGTATCTCTGTTATAGTCATAATCTAGTGAATAGTCCCGCCCATGTGCGTGGACCCCGGAGCGATAAAAATAATCTCTTAAATTGTCAAGCCATGCATCCTAGAGAGGATTCAAAGACAGATAATGCAGCCTATATCCACAGGCTACACTGTCCAGTACTTCAACTAGAAAATTCCACCAACGTCTACCAACAGCACTGCCTGCCCAGCTTTTTCCACAGAGAAAACCTGCCTCTACCAGCAAAAGCCTCTGAAATGATAGAGAGGGAGGAATGGACAGACAAGCCCCATAGGCTGCCATTATGTGGCTCAGAACAGGATACTGTGCCTTTAAGAAAACTTTCCAGAACTTTTCCAGTATCCTAGAATGCACAGCAGGTCCCTTTTACTTTCAGTTCTTTTTGAAGGCGTAACACGCCAGACCTGTAGCATTCCTTACATTAACATTTATCTCTCCACCGGGGAGGAGGGCGGGCGCTTATGACTATAACAGAGATACCCCTACTACAGAACTGGAGTTACAGAAAAGAAACTACTCCTTCTGTAGTAGGGGATTGTAGGAGAGTAGGGTCTGCAATCCTATGATCACCCAGATTCTTTTGCTTTTTGCTTCATTGGTTTACGACTTTCCCTGGCTGTGGGCCTGCCAATCAGACCCACAGCCTAGCTGTTCTCTCTCGAAATTAACACACATGTACATTAGGTGCATCCACTAATTGGAACTGGGCCGCCTTATCAGTCCCTGTATCAGCATACCACAGGTATCCAGGGCATCGGTGTACCCAGGGCCTACCAGGGGCTGCAGCATGTATTATGCCACCCCTGGATGGCCGCCCAAATCAGACACAACTGGCTGCACGACAGCTGGGGCAAGGTGGTGTAATCACCCGTTGCTGTAGGTGTAGTATTCCTATACCTAACCCTAAAATGGACACATGGATTCCTATCAGTCACTCCTATGGCAGGCCTTATCAATCCTGAAGGCAGAGTGCGGGGAATCATGTGGGATGGTGCTCTGGCGCGAGCTGAGCCCGTCGACGGCTTGCGGAACCAAGTCCTAATAGCCGTTCCATGGTGACGCGTGCCAACTACCTTAAAATGCATTATAATCCTCGCGGTTACTTGCTAACTCTGGCATCGCATCACCCACACGTCGAGTAAGGTGTCATACGTATTGGAATACGAACCCCTCGCCAATTCTAGCGACGGGGTTAGCATTCCCCCCTTTTAGAGGGGCACGACATGGAAGTAACCTTGAACCCCGGTTAAAGTTGACTCAAGCCTCAGCATCACAAAATGGATGCTGCCACCAGACACAAGTCTGACCTCCTGCTGCTGGGAGACCTTCCAGCGAGGGGAGCTTGGACAAAGGGTTTCCTGTCGAGGGCGGTGTTAGCACCATCCCAGACAGGGTTCGTGTATCCCAGGTAGGCAGGGCTGAAAGGAAGGTGATTGCAAGTGGCACCCCGGTGCTCACTGTGCATAGCCCGGCTCAAACCAGTTTCGGGGGCAACCCTGCCCCTGAGCTGGGGCGAAGCCAGACAAAGGATAGGGGTGTAACCACCCCCCTCCTGGCCCCACCCATAGGTAGGACCTAGTCACGGGCCAGCCCCTTTTCCTAAAATAAAGGTAGGAGCGAGTCCCCTTCCCAAATTGGATAATTCTGAATCTTGAACTACTTTCCACGAAAGGAACTCTTGACTATTTCTGAAGACTCTCCCTTGTGGCTAAGGAGTAGCCACCCTGCACCAGCAGGCACCACCTAAGCGCTTGCGGTTTGCTGTACGACTCTCCCACGGATCAAGACTGCCCAGCTCGACGAGACCCGGGTTCCCTGCCATCTCTGACCTCTACCTACATCGTCAGCCCAGCTGAGATTCGTAGGTGTGACGAGACCTGCGGGACCGGCCATCTTCAGAACCTGCACGACGCTTATCTAGCACGCCCACCGAGGGACCCTCGAGTGAGTGCACCTAGGGTTTGAGAAGCCCTAACCCTGAGCGGCTCCAGCACCGAAGTCTGCCTCCCCAGCATCCACGAGATCTGCGTGGGGGCCCTTCTGCTCCTTGCTGCTCACCGCGTTGTCTGACCACTCGCCGACCGGCTTGTGGCCCTCTTCACGACGCACCACGACAGTCTTTCATCACTGGTCTGGTTGCTCCAGACTGGCTCTTGCTCCCCTTCCACAGAGGAGTACCTCGGACCCTCCTGGTCCACTCCAGACGCCATCTTGACTCCACCGCGTGGGTTTGCCACTGCCAAGACCTGCTGCCCCACTCCTGGGCCCAGCATCATCGACAGCCGACACCTTCGTGGGACAGCTCGCCCTCCATCCTGGTCACCGCCGCGCCTCCTGGTCCGAGGAACAGCCGAGTCCGGCGTCATCCACTCACCTGGTCGAGGTGACTTCATCCGGTACCTTCCTGGTACCCACACGATCGCTGGCTAGCGGTTGAGAACTGAGTCCCCTCTGCTTTCAGGTTTCCTTCATCACCGATCCAGGCTTGGATCTCGCTGAACATCGACACTGGTCGCCTGCCAGCAACTTCTTCTTTCAGGCTCCTGAGACTACAACGAGGACTCCCGACATCTTGCTGAACCCCACGCAGCCGCAGCCTCTGGGCTAGGTAACTCGAGCATCTCGGTGCTCCATCGTAGGTTCACTCTACAAGTGTCCAGTTCCTTTTCCGTTTAGTCCCACTGATCGGATTCCTCCGGAATCAGTAACTTTAAACTTTCTAACCTCTCCCATTCCACTTGCAGTGTAGATGGTTTCGTGCCCTTCGGGCATTTGTGTAAATTGTGCAACCAGAAGTATTTTCCTAAGAGTTTTGTATTGTGCTTAGCTTCCTGACTCATAAAGAGCCAGGGTAGTCTTGTTATAAATAAATATCCTTTATTTTCATAACAACTTGTGTGGTGTCCTTTCACTTGGCATTCAAGGGGTATATGTGATGGTAAACAGCTGGCTTAACACGCCCTCTAGAGTTTAGCCTGAAGACTGCTCTTGTCCACGCTACTAGGATAGCTGGTCTATAAGGTTGACTTACAACCAATCATCAATAAGGGTCGTTTGGAATGATACACAGTGATCACTAGAATAGTGAGCACTACATATCAGGCCAACTTCTCACAGGGATCTCTGTGTATAGTCATAATCTAGTGAATAGAATGGCAAGCCCATCCCCACACCAAAACGGCGGTGGAGAAGACTACAAAATAATACCACTACTGCGCGAACAAATTTCGCAGCGAAGCCTGCCCAACCTGAGCATCTGCCCTGGCATCCGTGTCCAGACAGTAATGCGCAGCAAAGGTATGGACCGACCTCCAAGTGGCCGCCTTGCAGATTTCTGCAATCGGAACATTACGCAGCAAAGCAGTCGTGGCAGCTTTGCCCCCGGTGGAATGAGCCTTAGGTTTACCCCCTAAGGTCTTATTAGCCTTTTGGTAACACAAATGTATACAGGACACAATCCACCCAGAGATGGACTGTTTGGAGGTAGCAAGACTGGTCCTGACTGATCCATAATTGATAAACAATTGGTCTGACCTACGAATATCTTTGGTCTTATCAAGATAAAACTTCAACACCCTCCTAACGTCCAGGGAATGTAGAGACCTTTCCGCTGGAGAAGAAGGATTCTGAAAAAACGTAGGTAAAGTTATGGTCTGGTTGACATGAAAATCAGATATAACCTTAGGAAGAAATTTAGGGTGAGTACGCATAACAACCTTAGCCGCATGAAATACCGTATAAGGTTCTAGGCAACACAACCCCTGAGAGTTCACTCACCCTGCGGGCCGACGTAATGGCCACTAGGAACGCCGCCTTCCAAGACAGGTGCTGCAACGAAGCCTTGTGAATAGGTTCAAAAGGCTCCTTCATAAATCTGGACAGCACCACATTCAATTCCCATGAAGGCGAGGGAAGTCTGACAGGAGGGAACACTTTCTTCAAGCCTTCCAAAAAATCCTTGATCACAGGGATCTGAAAGAAGGAAGTCTGTGAAGGGCATTTCCTGTAAGCAGTCAAAGCAGCGAGATGGACCTTAATGGAATGGAAATTAAGGCCAGACTGCGCCAAATGCAAAAGGTACGGAAGGATGACATCTTCCTTACATGTCGTTGGGTCAAAGTGCTTGGACTTGCACCAGATGCAGAACCTCTTCCACTTGTAAGCATAGGACGTTCTAGTGGAAGGTCGCTTAGCCTCCTTCAGTATATCCATACAGTCTGCTGGTAGATTCAAATGGCCATATTGCACTATCTCAGGAGCCATGCCGCCAAACTCAAAGACGAGAGGTTGGGGTGCACCAACTGCCCCCCGAACTTCGTGAGAAGGTCCGGCCTGCACGTCAGCCGTATGTGAGGAAGGAGAGACCGGTGAAGCAGGTCCATGAACCACCACTGTCTGGGCCATTCCGGGGCAATCAGGATCATCCGCGCCCTGGACTGGGACAGCTTGATGAGCACCGCCGGAATCAGGGGAATGGGTGGAAAAGCGTACAGAAAGCTGTTCGACCAGTCGATCCATAGCGCATTCCCCAGCGTCCCCCGCTGGTAGTACCTGGATGCGAAGTCTCGGCATTTGCTGTTTTCGGCGGTGGCGAACAGATCTACGTCTGGAGTCCCCCACCTTGCGAAGACGTCCCCTAGTACTTCGTCGTTTATGACCCATTCGTGGTTTTCCTGAATCAGTCTGCTCAGTGCGTCCGCCTGAATATTCTGCACACCTGGCAGATGCGTGGCCGTAATCGTCAGTCCTCTGGCCAAAAAGCCAGTGCCAGATCGACTGCGCCTCCTGCGACAGAGTGCGTGATCTCGACCCCACCTGCTTGTTGAGGTAATACATCGTGGTTGTATTGTCCGTCTGTACAAGCAGCGAGTTGGTCTGGAAGGACGGATGGAAGGCCTTCAATGCCAAGTAAACGGCTCTGAGTTCCAGGAAATTGATGTGGTACGTCAACTCCAACGGGGACCACTTTCCTTGTATCTGTAAGTCTCCGGAATGTGCTCCCCAGCCGTGGAGAGATGCATCCGTCACGATACTCTGCGTGGGAATGTCCTTGTGGAAGGGAACCCCCCTGAGGAGATTTTCCGCCGAACACCACCACCTCAGCGACAGAAGAGCATGCAGAGACAGCCGTATCTTGTCGTCCCAAGAACCTGTCCTTTGATCCCACTGATCCTCCAAGCACTCCTGCAGTGGTCTCATGTGCAGCCGCGCGTGAGGCGTGAGGAAGATACAGCAGCGAAGACACCTTCCTCACTGTCGTCGATGGAGCGGTCATAAGAGCCTGAGCCTTCCGAAGGAGTGATAACCGTCTCTCCTCCGAAGGAGACACGCTTGCTGACAGCGTATTGATGGAGGCCCCCAAGTACTGTATGCACTGGACCGGAGTCGGGACAGACTTGGACATGTTGACGTGCAACCCCAGCTTGTTCAAGAGAACGCACGTCTTCTGGAAGTGCGCTTGTGCTTCCGAGAAGGAGAAGGCCTTAATCAACCAATCGTCCAGGTACGGATAGACAAACACCTTGTTCCTCCGCAGGTGTGCAGCTACCACTGCCATGCACTTCGAGAAGGTCCTGGGCGCAGACTTTAGCCCAAATGGCAGTACTGTGTATTGATAATGATTGGCGCCGACTTGGAATCGCAGGAACTTCCTGTGCTTCTGTGCAATGGAAGTACGTGGGTCTATGGCACAGAGCCAGTCTCCTCGTTGCAGCTGAGGGTAAATCTGGTGCAACTATAGCATGCGGAATTTCTCTCTGCGAATCCATTTGTTTGCTTGCCGCAAATCCAGAATGGGCCTGAACTCGTTCTTGTCCTTCTTGCGAACCAGGAAGAACCGAGAGTACAGGCCTCTTCCCCTTTGAGACAGAGGTACGTCTTCCACCGCCTTTTTCCTCAACAGGATGTCTGCCCCCGCCTGGAGCTCTCGCAGTTGATACTGTGAGCTTACCGGCGGAATCGCTGGAGGCGGGCTGATGAACCGAAGACTGTATCCATTGCAAACAATATTCAGCACCCACTTGTCCTGAGTAATTTTTCTCCACTCTGCCAGAAAAGATTGAACGCTTCCCCCCACTGGAGTGGGTAACGGTTGCAGGGGAAGTAATCGCTCAGGGCCGAGACCCAGCCGGGCCCTTGGTCGCTGTAGCGGACTGCTGGCCTCCTCTACCCTTCTGGCGCTTCTGGAAGGGTTTCCGGAACTGCAGTTGCTGTTGTTGCTGTTGTCCCGAGGCCTGCCCACGCCCTCTGTCTGCAGCCCCGAACCGTCTCTAGAACAGGCGCTTTTTCTTCTCAGGCTTCTCTAACCCGACAGCCGTCAGGGTCTCTGCCTCCGTCTTCATGCGGGCCATTTCGTCGTCCGCATGCTGGCCGAACAGGGTTTCCCCCGAGAAAGGCAGGTTGGCCACTCTTTGTTGTGCCTCCGGTTTGAGTGAGGTAAGGCGAAGCCAAGCGTGACGCCGTTGGTTGATGCCATGACAATATCCATGTGCCGCTAACAGACACATCCGCCGCCGCGCTGATAATCTGATTTGACACCAGCATCCCCTCACGCAAAGTCTCTAGAAAGTCCTCCTTCTTGTCGCGAGGCAGCAGTTCCGCGTACTGCTGGAGAGACTCCCATAGGGCACGGTCGTAGCGCCCCAACAGAGCCCCGGCACTTGCCGCCTTTATGGTGGTAGAAGCCGTCCCACAGACCTTTCTGCCCGCCGAGTCTAGCCAATGGCTATCCTTATCAGGCGGCACTGTCGAGGAAGGAGTGGTAGCATGCTGCTTCCTTGCCGCCGTCACAATGACCGAGTCCGGTTTCGGGTCCATCCTCAGAAAGGTCGAGTCCGATTCCGGCGCCCGATACTTCTTCAGGAGCCTTGAGGGGGCTGGCTTCGTCACCGCCGGAGTGAGGAACAACTCCGTAGCGGGCTCCACCAATCCCGGCACTAGTGGCAGCAGGGGTGAGGCAGGTGCTTCTTGTGCAGCGTCTCGAAGATCACGGACGTCGTAGGTGTTGGCACCGTCATCGTGATCCCTAGCTTGGCCGCACCCCTCAGTAGCACCTCCTGGAAGGAGACTACATCGTCGACAGGCGATACTCCCGTCCCTGGCGAGTCCGACAGCGTCGGCGAGTAGTCCCTGACAGACAATTGGGTGCGGGATCTGGCTCCGCGCCTCCTGCGGCGTCGCCCAGATGTCGATGACGACCGTCCACGGCTCAGTGATCTTCCTCTCCGTCCGGAGCGGGAGCGCGATCTGGTTGGCCTCGGCCGCTCAGCCGGCCTCGCAGGCGCAGGAGACGGTGGCGTAACCTGGTGCCGCGGCCTCGGAGTTCTCTTAGGCGGCGTCGGATACCTAGGCAACGACACCGACCGTGGAGGGGCCACAGGTGGGCCCGACGGTGTGTGAGGCAGAATGGGAGGAGGAGGAGGAGGCATAGGAGGTGTATACACCACTGAGTACACCGAGCCCGGTGACTCCGTTCTCTTCCTTTGTGACCCCGAGGGACTCCCGGCGTCAGGACTCCTCCTGCGCTGCCTCGGTGTCGATGAACGCTTCCTCGACGGCGAATGCCTCTTTGACGGCGACGCCTCCTCGACGGCGAACGCCTCCGACAGGTCCTCAACGTCGGGGATCCACTCGACGGTGACCTTCTCCTCTTTGCCGACGGCGAATGGCGACCTCGCCTCAACGGCGAGCGCCTAAGCCGGGACTGGTCTCGACGCCGATGCCTCGACATAGAAGTCGACGGCGTCGATGATGATGATGTCGTCGACGGCGGACTGCTCAGCTCCCTCGACGGCGAGCGTGGACGCCGTTTCTCCCCAGAGCCCTGGGGAGACGGTGAACAGACTGCAGCCATCCCCCTCGACGCCGTAGTCGACGCAATCAACGGAGAATGGGGACGTTTGCTGAGCTTCCTGCCCCTGGGGAGCCCCCCAGGGGCCTCAGCATGGGCAGAACCAGCCCGTCCTGACCCACCTTGTTCCCTCAGCCTTCTGTCCTCCAGGCCTTGGAGCCTGATCTTCATCCTTTCTCTCAGGGTCCTGGCTGAGAAAGATTGGCAAATGTCACACTCCTCTGGAACATGGGACTGGGGAAGGCAGACGATGCACACCCTGTGTGGGTCCGACTTGGCCTTCTTTCTCTCGCACTCTGGGCACTTGTCAAACAAGCCAGGCATGCTGACAACACAGAGCACACACAAGAAGGAAGGCAACAAGGTACTTAATAAGCACTTGAAAAGTGAACACATCCAAATAAACCCTTGAAAAGGGAGAGCTCAATGCTCCAGGGTCCTGCTAGCAGGAGCCGGAAAAAAGAACTGAAAGTAAAAGGGACCTGCTGTGCATTCTGGGATACTGGAAAAGTTCTGGAAAGTTTTCTTAAAGGCACAGTATCCTGTTCTGAGCCACATAATGGCAGCCTATGGGGCTTGTCTGGCCATTCCTCCCTCTCTATCATTTCAGAAGCTTTTGCTGGTAGAGGCAGGTTTTTCTCTGTGGAAAAAGCTGGGCAGGCAGTGCTGTTGGTGGATGTTGGTGGAATTTTCTAGTTGAAGTACTGGACAGTGTAGCCTGTGGATATAGGCTGCATTACCTGTCTTTGAATCCTCTCTTAAGTGTAGATGCAGGTCTGCATGGCTTGACAACTTAAGAGATTATTTTTATTGCTCCGGGGTCCACGCACATGGGCGGGACTATTCACTAGATTATGACTATACACAGAGATCCCCTACTACAGAAGCCTAGATATTTATAGGAAGTTACCTGAGTCAGTGGTTGCTTACCCAATTTCCAAGAAAATGAATGTTTTTTGGATATTTTATTGTGCATGACGAAACGCATAACTTTTGTTTTTTGATGGTTAATCGTGAGTTTGTTCAGGGTGGTGTAGGAACCTAATTCCGCAATCAATTTCTGCAGGCCAATGGGAGTTTGTGCTACCAAGACGATGTCGTCCGCGTATGGAAGACATGGTGTCGGTATTTTACCCAATTTTGGGGATTGGCTTGGATTAGTCGGAGGCACTTGTCAAGATCAGAGGTGTAGATCTTGAATAAGCAGGGTGCTAAAATGCAACCCTGTTTAAGCCCGTTAAAAGTTGGAATCTTACCAGTTAAGCTGCGCCCGTCTCCTTTCTTGATTTGAACCCACGTGTGTGAATAGAGGTTGATGATGGCCTCCATGAGTTTGAGTGGGAACCCCCCAGTTGTACATTTTTGCCCATAAATTTGCACTCGAAACTTTATTGAATGCCGCTTTAAGATCGATAAAGCAGGCATACAAAGGCCGAGATTTTGAGAAGGCTTGATTGTCTAGGAGGGTAACCACGGAGATGTTGGTGAGAGTGCCCATCCCTGCCCGAAATCCGGTTTGCGTGTGGGGTATTCGTGTGTTCTGCTAACCCAAGCTTCTAACTCCACCAACAGATTTGATGCATATATTTTCGCCTCCACATCTATTAGTGCAATCAACCTGTAATTGGAGGGATCTGAGCGGGAACCCGACTTGGGGATTGGGTTTAGAATTCTTCCGCTCCAGGACTCAGGAATCAAGCTGGAGGCTACAGCGTTGGTATAGAGAGGGGACAGGAGACCAGACCAAAACGAGGGGTCGTTCCGGAACAAGGTATTTGGGAGTCCATTTGGACCTGGTGCACCACCAGGCTTTACGTTTTTTATAATTTTTAATACCTGTTTGTAGGAGAGGAGGGTCTGCTTTCTATGTTCACCCCCACTTTTTGCTTTTGCTTTACTGGTTTTCGACTTAGATGTGGCTGTGGGCCTGCTAATCAGACCCACAGCCCTGCTGTTCTCTCTCTAAATTAATACTATGTACTTTAGGTGCATAACCCATTTGGATAGGATCACCTTATTGGCCCCTGTACAGTGTACCCTAGGTACCCAGGGCATAGGTGTACCCTAGGCCTACCAGGGGCTGCAGCATGTATTATGCCACCCCTGGCCTGGCCTTCCATTTTGACACAACTGGCTGATCACTCAGCTGGGGCAAGGTCGTGTAATCACCCCTTGCTTAGGTGTAGTATTCCTATACCTAACTTACATATAGACACATGTGTACCTATCAGTCACTCCTATGGCAGGCCTTAACAATCCTGGAGGCAGAGTGCTTGGTAACATGTGAGATGGTGCTCTAGCATGAGCTGAGCCTGTCTGCAGCTTTCGGAACCATGTCCTTATAGCTGTTCTATGATATAGCCTACCATATACTCTTAAAGTGCCTTATAATCTTAGACGGTTATGGTAACTATGGTTTGGCTTTATCGAAACATGTCGTGTAAGGTGTCTAACACTGTGGAATAATACCCCCCATGCCATTTCTGGACATGAGAATATTATTCCCCCCTTCTAGAGGGAAAGACATGTTAAAATCATACTTCAACTGTTAGCCTCTGACCAAAGCCTCAGCATCACAAAATGGATGCTGCTGCCACGACACAAGTCTGACCTCCTGCAGCTGGGAGTGATCCCAGCCAGGGAGGCCTGGACAATAGGTTTCCTGCTTGGGGAGGTGCTAGCACCTCCCCAGACAGCCTTTAGTGTATTGGGGCAGGGTGGGCTGAAAGGAATGAGACATGCCTGGGGCACACAAGGTGTTCCTTGCATAGTCCAGTTCAAACCGGCACTGGGGCACTCCAGCCCCAGCTCTGGCGCGAAACTGGACAAAGGGAAGTGGGTGTAACCACCCCCTCCCAGGTCCCACCCATAAGGCGTGACCTAGCAGGTATCCCAGCCCCCCAGATTAGTATAAGAGTGGGAGTTGGGCCTCAAGACTTTAGATTATCCTGAACCTGAAAAACTGAACAGAAACTCTGGACCTTCGACATTCGACGAAAGAAGAAGACTGAAGAATCTCCCTTGTAGCCAAGGAGTGGCTACCCTGTGCAAACAGGCACCATCAAGAGACTACCCTTTGCTTTGCGACCGTTCTACGAGGAACCGACTGCAGAGCCCGACCAGAGCCTTGACTTCCAGACTTCTCCGACCCTCATCCACATCTGCAGCAGAGCTGAGATCCGTGGAGGCGACGAGCGACGTGGAACCGGCTACCTGGAAAAAGTGGCTAGTAACTTACAGCGCAGCTTCTGAGGTATCCTCGAAGTTGTGCACCGGGGATTGAGAAGCCCCAACCCCAAGCACCATCTGCACCGAAGATCAGCCCCCCACACTCCACGAGTCCTGCGTGGGGCCCTTCAGCATTTTCCTGCTTGCCGCGTCTGTCCGGTTGCTTGCCCGCTGGCTAGTGGCCTCTGTGACGACGCACCCTGAAATCTTCTGCGCTGGTTTGGCTCCTCCAGACTGGCTCCCGCTTCTCTGCAAAGAAGAAGCACCCCAGACCTTCCTGGTCTGCACCAGAAGCAAGTCCTTCGTTCTTCGTGGGTTCCGCTTGCCAAGGCTTGGTGAGTCCTAGTCCAACTTCGACGCCGCTGACAGCAAGAGCCTTCGTGGGACAGCTCGCCTCCTGGTCCTGGTCGTCCTCGACGCTTCCTGGTCCTCCTGGCTGCAGCGACAAGCTTCACCTTCACCTGCAAGTCTTCACAACACCGCCTGGTTCCTTCCTGGTTCCACGTGGTCACTGGCTAGTGACCTTGACTCTGTCCCTTCTGCTTGCAGGTTTCTTCTCTTCTTGATCCCAGCCTTGGGATCCACCGGACACTCTTCACTGACTGCCTGTCAGCATCTTTCTTCAGGCATCCATAAGAGTCGACGACGAAAACGACGCATCTTCACCCCTATGCACCCGCAGCCTGTGGGCTAGGTAACTTGGGTACTCCGGTGCTCATCAGGATAGTGACTATCCTAGTGTCTAGTTTTCAAGTCTCAACTTCCTAGCTACTCCGGAAGTGTCCTAAATCTACCGTTTTCTAAACTGTACTATTGCTATTGACTTTTACGCATTACGCGTGAGTGTTTCCACTCTGCACACGAATCCCGTGGGCCTCCCACTTCCTAACTAACGCTAGTGTAGTGTAGCCCCAGCGATTCCCTAGGCCTAGGCCTACTCTATTTCCGTGACAGTGGTTCTTATACCACTTACTTAGTATATGGTTTGCGTGGCCCCTAGGGCCTAACTGTATTACTTACCTGTGTGACTTAATGTATGCATAAATAAGACTGTGTTGTACTTACCTCTAATCTCATAAAGAGTGCTGAGGGTTTGCTTAGAATAAATACACTTTATTTTATATATATATCTGTTGTGGTGTCCTTTCATTTGGTATTCAAGGGATTATATATGGTATCACAGCTGGCTTCACATGCCATTCAGAGTTTAGCCTAAGACTGCTCTTGTCCATGCTACCACTAGGATAGCTGGTCTATAAGGTTGACTTTACAACCAATCACCATAAGGGTATTTGGACTGATATAAGGTGTACACTATAACTAGTGACATCATACATCAGGCCAACTTCTCACATTGGTGAGCAGCGGTTGGGATCTGAGCTTGCTGTTGTAATACCATTGTAATCTTGAGATACTAAATTGAAAGATCACACAGATATTGTCTAGGTACATATAACATAGATTATTATACTTAAGTCCTACTGGACTTTGTAGTTGTAGGTTGAAGGGAGTAACACACCCTGACTACAACTACTAGAGAGGTTTAGTAGATACAACTAGTGTAGGTAGGTGCACACACCACACCCTCACTAGATCATGTCTCTGAGAGGAGATCAAGTAGATGCTCTCTCAGGAGGATCAGGTTTGCAAAAGATCCCCTCTAGATATGATACCTTAACATTCCAGGAGATGAGACACTTGTGTACCTCCAGAGGAATAAAACAGGGTGCAAACCCTACCCTCCTTCAGTTAAGACAACTCCTAGAGGAGTATGATGCTCATAGGGCATCTCAGGCAGGTGCCCTAGGCACAGAGGAGGGTCTACCCACCACAGAGGAGTCAGATGGGGCTTCAGATGGAGAGGTAGACAGCCAGGGCCAAGTAGGAAGACTTAGCCAGGCTAACCTAAGTTTACATGGGAGTTTGCATGGGGTCCCCCCATACAGACCCACAAGTAGGCTTACAGAGAGAAACAGGAGGGCAAGATCCCCTTCAAGGGAATCCATCCACTCCCATGTCTCTAGCATCTCTAATGCTTCCTCTCACAGGGGAATGACTTCACCTGAGAGAAAGGAGCATGCAGCCAGAATGAGGGAGGCTAATCTGAGGATTCAGAGGGAAGAACTTGCCCTTGCCAAAGAGAAGCTTGCTCTGGCTAGAGAACAAAAGTTAAGTGGGTTAGAACCCACTGGTGGCAGCAACATTCCTAGAGATAGAGACAAGCACTATGATAATAGAAACCTGAGCAAGATTGTCCCTCCCTACAAGTGTGGGGATGACATCCACAAATGGATAACTGCTTTGGAGAGAGCTTGCAAAGTACAGCAGGTACCCCAAAGTCAGTGGGCAGCTATCTTGTGGCTCTCCTTCTCTGAGAAAGGAAGAGACAAGCTCCTCACAGTTAGTGATGAGGATGCAGACAATTACACTGTCCTGAAGAGTGCTCTGATTGATGGGTTTGGCCTAACCACTGAACAATACAGGTTGTTGTTCAGGGATACCCAGAAGACACAGACTCAGGACTGGACTGACTTTGTAGATTGTGCCACTAAGGCTCTGGAAGGCTGGCTAATGGGAAGTAAGGTTAAGGACTATACAGGATTGTATAATTTGATCATGAGAGAGCAAATACTTAACAACTGTCAAAACCAGCTATTGCATCAACACCTGATTGATTCTGATCTGACTTCTCCCCAAGAATTGGGAAAGAAGGCAGATAGATGGGTCAGGACTAGAGTTAAGCAGAAAAACCAGAACCAGGGCGGTGATCAGAAAAAGGCAGACCAGAAGGGTAATGAGCAGAAACAAAAAGACCAGAAGTCTTCACCAGGCACCCAAAAGGCTCAGAGGGAGGGTGGTTCCAAAAAGGATAAAAAGAAAGATGGCCAAAAGAAACCATGGTGCAACTATTGTAAGTCCAACTCACATTTATTTATTTATTTATTTATTTATGTAGTTTGTAAAGCGCACAGCTACCCCCAAGGGGGTGTCCCGGCGCTAGAACCTGAACCTCCGAATGAGAAGAAAGGAGCAGAGAGGGAATCAGCAGGATAAAAATCAGAGTCCAGAAAAGAGCCAAGTTTTGAGTCTGGCCCGAAAGATGGATTCAGAAGGGCAGAATCTAAGATCGATTGGCAGAGCGTTCCACAATTTTGCCGCGATAACACTGAACCCTCTGCCGCCCATTCTAGTGAGTCTAAAACGGGGAGGGATCAGAAGGCGGAGGTCGTTGGATCTAAGGGATCTGATGGAATGGGATATTGAGACTCGCTTTTTCAAGTAATTGGGTCCGAGGTCATTGATGGCTCGGTAGGCGAGGGTAAGGATCTTGAACTGGATACGGCTGGCCACCGGTAGCCAGTGAAGTTCCTTACGATAGGCGGAGACTGACTGACGGTAGGGGATATTACCAATTAATCTGGCCGCCGCGTTCTGGACAATCTGAAGCCGGTCTATCAGATATTGAGGGGCACCAGCATAAATGCTGTTGGCATAGTCCAGGTGAGACGTAATGAGGGCATGGGTAACTGTACGACGGGAGTCCAGAGGGAGATAGGGGAGTATCTTTTTGATCATGCGCAACTTCAGGAAGCAGGCAGAGGTCACTTTATTAACCTGAGTTTTGCATGAGAGGGAGTCGTCAAACTGAAATCCCAGGTTACGAGCAGAGTGAACGGGAGAAGGAGCAGGATCAAGTGCCGTGGGCCACCACCAAGAGGAAGGGATGGAATTTTTCTGGTTAAAAAAAAGCACCTCTGTCTTGTCTGCATTGAGTCTAAGGTGGTTATCAGTCATCCAGACACTGATGTTGTTGAGGCACTGGCGGAAGTTGGTGAACGCGGAGTCTGAGTGGTCACTGAAGGAAAACATCAGCTGGGTATCGTCAGCATAAGAGACCACCCTGACTCCGTAGGACTCCACAACGTCGGCCAGAGGGGCAAGATAGATGTTAAAAAATAGAGGGCTGAGGGCAGAGCCCTGTGGCACACCGCATGACAAGGGTTTATCCTCAGATTTGAACGGCCGCAGCAACACCCTCTGACTTCTTCCTGAAAGGAAGGACTCGATCCAGCTAAAGGCAGTGCCGCCAATGCCTATCTGTTTGAGTCGGTCAAGAAGGATGGGGTGGGAGACCGTATCAAATGCAGCGGACAGGTCGAGGAGGACCAGCATAGCCTCCTCGCCCCTGTCCACGCATTCCCGGATCGTTTCCGATACTTCCAGCAGAGCCGTCTCTGTGCTGAATCCCGCCCGGAATCCGGATTGTGAGTCGTGCAGCAAAGAGTTGCTTTCCAAATACTCCGTGAGTTGCAGCTGCACGGCTTTTTCCAGGACCTTTGCGGGTTTGGGGAGAAGGGAAATGGGGCGGTAGTTGGCGAAGATAGTGGGATCAGCATCAGCCTTTTTTAGGATGGGAATCACCAAAGCCTCCTTCCAAGTAGTAGGGAAAAAGCCATGGTGGAGGGAGGCGTTCCAGATGGAAAGGAAAGAGCTGGCTAATGAAGGAGCCAGCTCTCCCATAAGTTTAGCAGGGACAGGGTCCGAGGGGGCGCCAGATTTGCAGTGGATGAGTAACCTAATAGCATCGTCCAGGGTGAGTTTATTGAAGGAAAGGAAGGACGGAGAAGCTGGGGGGCTTGTGGAGGGAGGCAGGGAGGCTAGCCCTTTAGGGAAGGAGATACAGAGTTTGTTTATTTTTTCAAGAAAGTAGTCAGAGAGTCCCTCGCATAGGGCCTGACTCGCAGAGTTCTGAGTGGCCCTAGCAGGAGGATTAATGAAGTCTTTGACGAGTTTTTGGCATTAGCAATTTGAAGAGAGAAATGGTCTTTCATAGTAATTTTTTTTTGTTTGAGGAATTTTTTCAAAGCAGATTTGTAAGTGAGTTTAGCTTCAAGGTCATAGTTTTGTCTCCACTTACGTTCGAGTGCCTTGCATCTGCTTTTTTCCTCACGGAGGGGGGTGGAGAACCAAGGGGCAGAGGGACGAGATCTAGTGGAGGCAATGATTTTCTGGGGAGCAATGGCATCAATAGCTTTGATTAGGGCGGTATTCAACCTAGAGACATTTCCGTCAATATCAGTGGAGAGGTGTTCCGCCTGGAAGTGGAATATTGGGTCCAAGGTGGCACATGTGACCTTATGCCACTTTCTTCCCAACTCTTTCCTAGAGGCCAGGGGGGCAGGTTTCCGGCCTAGGGCGAGAGAGAAGGGGATAAGATAGTGGTCAGACCAAGTAAGGGGGAGGGGGGGGGAGGACAGTGATAGTCGAGAAGTTGGCGAAGATAAGGTCCAAGGTGTGCCCAGCCACATGAGTGGGACCAGTGACTAATTGTGTGAGGTTCAGACTATCCATGGTTTCCAACAGATTGTTAGCCTTCACGCAGAGCGGGTTGTCAACGTGGAGGTTAAAGTCACCTAAGACTAGAAAATATTGGTGTTTAAGGGATAGGTCAGCCAGCTGGTGGGTAAGTGCAGTAAGAGAAGGGGAGGCGGCAGTTGGGGGGTTGTAGACTAAGATACCAGCCAGTATAGCTGCTGCGGAGTCAGATACAGAGAAGTACATGGCTTCAATTATACCGATATTGGTGAGTTTGGTAGTGGTCAGCTGAAGATGGGATTTAAGGATGACGGCTAGTCCGCCTCCAGATTTTCCTCCAGCCCGATTGATGCACTTTATATCGTAGCCTGGGGGGATGGCAAGATAGATATCCGGAGAGGAGGAATCAGTGATCCAGGACTCAGTGAGAAATAGAATATCCCACTTGTCAGAGGAAATTGACATCCAGATATCGTTGGCATGACGGGGTAGTGACCGGCAGTTAACCAGGCCTGCTTTCAGCGTTCGGTGGTGAGACGAAGAGGGCTGCGATATAGGATAAGAAGGCAGACGAGGTAGGTAGGACGGGAGAGTGAAGTTACATTGAGGGCAACGGAAGGGAACTTTTTCCAAATGGTCAGGGTTGCAGAGGATAGTGGCCGAGCAAGGGGAGGGATTTAAGAGATGTAGTTGGGTATTAGTCCAGCACATGCGGGTAGAATCAACGGAACTGGCAGGGGGTCTGGCCCTGGGCACGGTCCAGGCGCGGACGGGCGCAGACGGGCTTGCCTTAGGCGCGCCTTCGGCGCGCAAACGGCGCGCCCGCTGCGCCCGTCCGCTGCGCGTACGGAAATGGCACATGATTTATGTAGGAGTGGGGGGGGCGTGACCACCAAGGGGGCGTGGTTAAGTCGCACGCCGGCAATGGTGCCGAGTTACCTTCCCTGGAATCGGCTGTCAGCGCTGAGGCGGCGCTGAGCCTACAGAGCGGTCGGGATGGCAGTCACAGCGTAATAACACAGGTAAAAGTGCTCATAAAATCGGCATTTTAGCAAATATGTGACACAACAAGATTAAAACAGAGTAGCAAGCGGCTCCCGGCTTTTCGCCTCAGGAGTATCAAGGGTTCTGACAGGTAAAGCTAGGAGTTCAGCTTTATGTACACCGTGGGGGGGGCGTGGCCACCAAGGGGGCGTGGTTAAGTCGCACGCCGGCAATGGCGCCGAGTTACCTTCCCTGGAATCGGCTGTCAGCGCTGAGGCGGCGCTGAGCCTACAGAGCGGTCGGGATGGCAGTCACAGCGTAATAACACAGGTAAAAGTGCTCATAAAATCGGCATTTTAGCAAATATGTGACACAACAAGATTAAAACAGAGTAGCAAGCGGCTCCCGGCTTTTCGCCTCAGGAGTATCAAGGGTTTAGTGAGTGCACCAAAAAGGATAAGCCCACAGCCACCATTGCCCCTAAGGCAACTGTACCCCCTAGTTCAGCTGTAAGTGGTGGTTCCCAGCAAAAGGGTGTAGTAGGGTTAACCCTGGGAACTGAGGAGGATTCTGGCCTAGTCAGAGTACCTACTCAGGCTGTTCTGATCTGTGATGGGGACTTAGCTTTGTCCTCTACTGTAGGCCCCAGTAACCTGGGCAAGTACAGACAGACACCTTTTATCAACCAAAGAATGGCTCAGGCCTACAGGGACACTGGAGCTAGTGTCACAATGGTGACACCTGCTTTTGTGGACCCTGGACAGATCATACTAGGTGAGAATTACCTGGTGACCAACGCTAGCAATGCCACTACCTCCCATAGTGTGGCTATTGTTAACTTCTCCTGGGGAGGGGTAACTGGCCTCAAGAAAGTTGTTGTTAGTTCAGACCTTCCTGTAGAGTGTTTACTGGGCAATGATCTTGAAACTTCAGTTTGGTCTGAAGTGGAGTATAGGACCCATGCAGAAATGCTGGGGATAGATGCACATGTCCTTGCTGTGACCAGGTCACAGGCCAAAAAGTGCAACACTGAACAAGTGCTGGATCCTGAAACTATGGACCAGTCACAACCCAAGAGAAAGAGCAGTAGGGTTAAGGCTGTGCCTTCCCCCCTGCCTCAGGTGGTGGATCAGCCCTCCCAGGAGGATGATTCTGAGAGCCCTGAAGGAACTGTCCTAGAAGAACTTGAACCTGATCAGGTTGAGTTTCTTGGGACAGGGGGACCTTCAAGGGCAGATCTGAGGCAGGCTCAATTAGACTGCCCCTCTCTTGAACCCCTCAGACAGCTGGCTGCTGCTGAGGCTGCAGGGAATGCTCAAGGTACCCATAGAGTGTATTGGGATGAAGGGCTACTGTATTCAGAGGCTAGAGACCCCAAGCCTGGTGCATCCAGGAGGTTGGTCATACCACTGAAGTTCAGAGGCTTCCTTCTAACCTTGGCCCATGATATTCCCCTTGCAGGACATTTAGGCCAGAACAAGACTTGGGACAGGCTTGTCCCTCACTTTCACTGGCCCCATATGTCAGAAGATACTAAGGAGTTTTGTCGCTCCTGTGTCACCTGCCAAGCCAGTGGCAAATCAGGTGGCACCACAAAGGCCCCCCTCATACCACTACCTGTGGTGGGGGTCCCCTTTGAAAGAGTGGGCATAGATATTGTAGGACCAATGGACCCACAAACAGCATCTGGGCACAGATTCATACTGGTGATAGTGGACCATGCCACCAGGTACCCAGAAGCAATTCCTCTGAGGACCACAACAGCTCCTGTTGTGGCAAGGGCCCTGCTTGGAGTATTCTCCAGAGTGGGCTTTCCAAAGGAGGTCATTTCTGACAGAGGTACCAACTTTATGTCAGGATACTTGACTGCAATGTGGAAGGAGTGTGGTGTTAACTATAAGTTCACCACACCCTATCACCCACAGTGCAATGGGCTTGTTGAGAGATTCAACAAGACCCTAAAGGGAATGATAAAAGGATTACCAGACAAGCTTAGGCGAAGATGGGACATCCTTTTACCCTGCCTTCTGTTTGCTTACAGAGAGGTCCCACAAAAGGGGGTTGGCTACAGCCCTTTTGAGCTTTTGTTTGGGCATCCTGTAAGAGGACCCCTGTGTTTGGTGAAGGAAGGATGGGAGAGACCTCTCAGACAACCCAAACTAGACATAGTGGATTATGTACTTGGTCTCCGCTCCAGGATGGCAGAGTATATGAAGAAGGCTTCTAAAAACCTTGAGGCAAGCCAAGAACTCCAAAAAGCTTGGCATGACCAAAAGGCTGTACTGACTGTTTACCAGCCAGGACAGAAAGTGTGGGTGTTGGAGCCAGTGGCCCCAGCAGCACTCCAAGACAAATGGTCTGGACCCCACACTATTGTTGAGAAAAAGGGAGAAGTCACCTACTTGGTGGACCTTGGGACTCCCAGAAGCCCCCACAGGGTGCTTCATGTCAACAGATTGAAGGCATATGTTGACAGGGCAGACATGGGGCTACTCATGGCTACAGATGAGGGGCAGGAGGAGGAGAGTGACCCTCTCCCAGACCTGTTGACTCAGAACCCTGATGATGGCTCAGTTGATGGTGTGGTCTTTTCTGACAGCCTCACTGTCCATCAGCAACAGGACTGCAGACAAGTTCTGCAATCCTACAGACATATGTTCTCTCTGACCCCAAGTCAGACAAACTGGTGCACCCATGAGGTGGACACTGGTGACAGTCTGCCTGTGAAGAGTAAAATCTACAGGCAACCTGACCATGTCAGGGACTGCATAAAAGTTGAGGTACAAAAGATGTTGGAGCTGGGAGTCATTGAACCTTCAGAGAGCCCTTGGGCTAGTCCTGTAGTACTTGTGCCAAAACCTCACACCCAAGATGGTAAGAGAGAGATGAGGTTTTGCGTGGATTACAGAGGTCTCAATGCTGTCACTAGGACAGATGCCCACCCAATACCTAGGGCAGATGAGCTCATTGACAGACTGGCAGCTGCTAAGTTTTTGAGCACATTTGACCTAACAGCAGGCTACTGGCAAATCAGACTAGCTGAGAGTGCAAAGGCCAAAACTGCTTTCTCGACCCCAGGAGGACATTATCAATTTGTGGTAATGCCCTTTGGTTTGAAGAATGCACCTGCCACTTTCCAAAGGCTGGTGAATCAAGTCCTTACTGGGTTGGATGATTATTGTGCAGCTTATCTTGATGATATTGCTGTCTTTAGCTCCACCTGGGAGGATCACCTGGTCCACCTGAGGAATGTTTTAGAGGCCCTGCAAAAGGCAGGCCTCACTATCAAGGCCACTAAGTGCCAGATAGGGCAGAGCAAGGTTGTATACCTGGGCCACCTAGTTGGTGGGGGTCAGGTTCAACCACTGGAGAGCAAGATCCAGACCATAAAGGACTGGGCTCCTCCAACTACCCAGACTCAGGTCAGAGCTTTCTTGGGCCTGACTGGGTACTACAGAAAGTTTGTTAAGAACTATGGGTCCATAGTGACACCACTTAATGACTTGACCTCCAAGAAGATGCCAAAGAAAGTTCAGTGGACAGTAAGCTGTCAAAAAGCATTTGATGACCTGAAGCAGGCCATGTGCAGTGCACCTATTCTGAAAAGTCCAGACTACTCCAAAGAGTTCATTGTC
The DNA here is from genome assembly GCF_964204655.1 of Triturus cristatus. Taxonomy (NCBI): domain Eukaryota; kingdom Metazoa; phylum Chordata; class Amphibia; order Caudata; family Salamandridae; genus Triturus; species Triturus cristatus. The sequence goes on along the minus strand of NC_140583.1, from coordinate 575,886,040 downwards.
CAGACAGATGCTTCTGAGTTAGGTGTGGGAGCTGTTCTTTCACAACTGAATGTAGATGGTCAAGACCAGCCCATTGCTTTTATAAGTAGAAGGCTGACCCCTAGAGAGAAACGTTGGTCAGCTATTGAGAGGGAGGCCTTTGCTGTGGTTTGGGCCCTGAAGAAGCTGAGGCCATACTTGTTTGGCACTCACTTCAAGATTCAGACAGACCATAAGCCCCTCTTGTGGCTAAATCAGATGAAGGGTGAAAATCCCAAACTTCTTAGGTGGTCCATTTCCCTACAGGGGATGGACTTCACAGTGGAACATAGACCTGGGACTGACCATGCCAATGCAGATGGACTCTCCAGATATTTCCACTTAGAACATGAAGACTCAACTGGTCAAGGTTAGTTTAATGTCCCTAAGTTTGGGGGGGGGGGGTTGTGTAGGACAGTAGGGTCTGCTTTCTATGTTCACCCCCACTTTTTGCTTTTGCTTTACTGGTTTTCGACTTAGATGTGGCTGTGGGCCTGCTAATCAGACCCACAGCCCTGCTGTTCTCTCTCTAAATTAATACTATGTACTTTAGGTGCATAACCCATTTGGATAGGATCACCTTATTGGCCCCTGTACAGTGTACCCTAGGTACCCAGGGCATAGGTGTACCCTAGGCCTACCAGGGGCTGCAGCATGTATTATGCCACCCCTGGCCTGGCCTTCCATTTTGACACAACTGGCTGATCACTCAGCTGGGGCAAGGTTGTGTAATCACCCCTTGCTTAGGTGTAGTATTCCTATACCTAACTTACATATAGACACATGTGTACCTATCAGTCACTCCTATGGCAGGCCTTAACAATCCTGGAGGCAGAGTGCTTGGTAACATGTGAGATGGTGCTCTAGCATGAGCTGAGCCTGTCTGCAGCTTTCGGAACCATGTCCTTATAGCTGTTCTATGATATAGCCTACCATATACTCTTAAAGTGCCTTATAATCTTAGACGGTTATGGTAACTATGGTTTGGCTTTATCGAAACATGTCGTGTAAGGTGTCTAACACTGTGGAATAATACCCCCATGCCATTTCTGGACATGAGAATATTATTCCCCCCTTCTAGAGGGAAAGACATGTTAAAATCATACTTCAACTGTTAGCCTCTGACCAAAGCCTCAGCATCACAAAATGGATGCTGCTGCCACGACACAAGTCTGACCTCCTGCAGCTGGGAGTGATCCCAGCCAGGGAGGCCTGGACAATAGGTTTCCTGCTTGGGGAGGTGCTAGCACCTCCCCAGACAGCCTTTAGTGTATTGGGGCAGGGTGGGCTGAAAGGAATGAGACATGCCTGGGGCACACAAGGTGTTCCTTGCATAGTCCAGTTCAAACCGGCGCTGGGGCACTCCAGCCCCAGCTCTGGCGCGAAACTGGACAAAGGGAAGTGGGTGTAACCACCCCCTCCCAGGTCCCACCCATAAGGCGTGACCTAGCAGGTATCCCAGCCCCCCAGATTAGTATAAGAGTGGGAGTTGGGCCTCAAGACTTTAGATTATCCTGAACCTGAAAAACTGAACAGAAACTCTGGACCTTCGACATTCGACGAAAGAAGAAGACTGAAGAATCTCCCTTGTAGCCAAGGAGTGGCTACCCTGTGCAAACAGGCACCATCAAGAGACTACCCTTTGCTTTGCGACCGTTCTACGAGGAACCGACTGCAGAGCCCGACCAGAGCCTTGACTTCCAGACTTCTCCGACCCTCATCCACATCTGCAGCAGAGCTGAGATCCGTGGAGGCGACGAGCGACGTGGGACCGGCTACCTGGAAAAAGTGGCTAGTAACTTACAGCGCAGCTTCTGAGGTATCCTCGAAGTTGTGCACCGGGGATTGAGAAGCCCCAACCCCAAGCACCATCTGCACCGAAGATCAGCCCCCCACACTCCACGAGTCCTGCGTGGGGCCCTTCAGCATTTTCCTGCTTGCCGCGTCTGTCCGGTTGCTTGCCCGCTGGCTAGTGGCCTCTGTGACGACGCACCCTGAAATCTTCTGCGCTGGTTTGGCTCCTCCAGACTGGCTCCCGCTTCTCTGCAAAGAAGAAGCACCCCAGACCTTCCTGGTCTGCACCAGAAGCAAGTCCTTCGTTCTTTGTGGGTTCCGCTTGCCAAGGCTTGGTGAGTCCTAGTCCAACTTCGACGCCGCCGACAGCAAGAGCCTTCGTGGGACAGCTCGCCTCCTGGTCCTGGTCGTCCTCGACGCTTCCTGGTCCTCCTGGCTGCAGCGACAAGCTTCACCTTCACCTGCAAGTCTTCACGACACCGCCTGGTTCCTTCCTGGTTCCACGTGGTCACTGGCTAGTGACCTTGACTCTGTCCCTTCTGCTTGCAGGTTTCTTCTCTTCTTGATCCCAGCCTTGGGATCCACCGGACACTCTTCACTGACTGCCTGTCAGCATCTTTCTTCAGGCATCCATAGGAGTCGACGACGAAAACGACGCATCTTCACCCCTATGCACCCGCAGCCTGTGGGCTAGGTAACTTGGGTACTCCGGTGCTCATCAGGATAGTGACTATCCTAGTGTCTAGTTTTCAAGTCTCAACTTCCTAGCTACTCCGGAAGTGTCCTAAATCTACCGTTTTCTAAACTGTACTATTGCTATTGACTTTTACGCATTACGCGTGAGTGTTTCCACTCTGCACACGAATCCCGTGGGCCTCCCACTTCCTAACTAACGCTAGTGTAGTGTAGCCCCAGCGATTCCCTAGGCCTAGGCCTACTCTATTTCCGTGACAGTGGTTCTTATACCACTTACTTAGTATATGGTTTGCGTGGCCCCTAGGGCCTAACTGTATTACTTACCTGTGTGACTTAATGTATGCATAAATAAGACTGTGTTGTACTTACCTCTAATCTCATAAAGAGTGCTGAGGGTTTGCTTAGAATAAATACACTTTATTTTATATATATATCTGTTGTGGTGTCCTTTCATTTGGTATTCAAGGGATTATATATGGTATCACAGCTGGCTTCACATGCCATTCAGAGTTTAGCCTAAGACTGCTCTTGTCCATGCTACCACTAGGATAGCTGGTCTATAAGGTTGACTTTACAACCAATCACCATAAGGGTATTTGGACTGATATAAGGTGTACACTATAACTAGTGACATCATACATCAGGCCAACTTCTCACACTGTTCTTCTGAGAACAACACAAGATTTTCTGGTGATTCTTGGATCGGAATGTTGTAGGCTTGACCTCCACCCGCGGCCCCCTTCCCTGTTCTTGTTCCACTATGTAGAGCACTGGGAGGTGGAGTTTCGTTGTATAAGAGTTCAATATGGGCTCTCCAAGTGACCTCCAGTACATCCGAGTTATGGTGATGGTTCCTGCCATTAGTTAGCTGGTTAATGTGTTCCCAAAAGAGCTTGGAGTCCCTTAGTTTGCATGCGTGGAGAAGTTTTGCGCAGATGGATTTGTGATACTCTTCTTGTTTTGCCATTTTTGTGTCCCTTTTTAGCTCTTTTCTTCTTTTTGATATTAGGAGCAGAAGTTACATGTGTTCTGGTCCCCTGGATCGTAGTTGTCTTAGGTACTTGTTTAGCTGTTGTTTTTGTTTCCTCAGACTTTTGTTGAACCAGACTGCCCCTTTTGGGCTTCTTGCTTTATGGCCGTAAGCATGTTTTGAAAGTTTTTTGTTTACTTCATGAATGAAAGACTCCCAGGCCTTTAACTCAGTGTTTCGAGCTTGAGTCTTTCCAAGAGAGTGGAATACATTCTAGTAATGTCCTCAATATTGGCCTTTTTCCAGTAAAGGCGGTTTAGATTGTAACATTGTGTTTGAGAAGACGTTGCCTTTGCTTTTGTTGGAGTTGCGAAGGTTCCTAATAAGGTAAACGATTGCGGTTGGTGATCGCTTTCCGCCCTATCTTTTATTTGAAAGTTCACGATGTACGGGAGAAGGTCATGATCCGTAAAGGTGTAGTCAATGGTTGAGCGTGTTTTATGGGTAACCCTTGTGCGGGATGCAGGGCAGTATGTCGGTCTTCGACCATTAAATACCCACATTGAGAGGTCATCCAGACGAGCTGCGCATCTCTTACCGAGTGGGTCCCGTCAATTACGGGCTGATGTGGTCTCTATGGAACCCTTTTCCCTACCAAGTTGTAGGTTCATATTGAAGTCCCCGACAGTATGATGTTAGCGTCTGGATAGGCAAGTTTTAATGCTGTTAATGATGTGCTTAGTTGTTCAATTCTTAGCCTCTTCTGTCTGGCTGCAGGATGGATATAGGTATTAGGCAGACTGTGGGACAATGCGGCGTGGAGTTTAACACATAGCATTCAAGAACAGTCCAGGTCTAGAAGGGAAGCGTGCCATGGGACTTCTGTTGAAACGAAAGTGGATAGGCCCCCATTTCTCGTTCTGTGTTTTGTGGCTTTCTTGGCCAGGTTCGAGAATTCTTTATAACCGGTTATTGGAGAAGGGGTTTTCTGCCAGGTTTCTCGAAAAAGGATAATATTGTACTGTATGATGAATTCCGTAAAGTCAGGATCTTCTAGTTTTGTGTATAGGTCATGCACGTTCCAAGAACAGATGTTACAACCCTGTTGTAAGTGTGGAGCTGTTAGAGGGTTTGTTCATGCCATTCCCAGAGGCGTGCCTACCATATTCGGATGCCGGGAGCCCGAAGGCTTGATTGCTTCTGGATGGTTATAGTAATTTTCCTGGCCATGTACTCGTTATCCTTTGTGTGGCTATGTTGATCTGGGTTTATTGCCCCTTTTAACAGACTTCCAGGCTGAAGTAGTGGTTGTAGTGGACTGGGGTAACGGGGAGGGACTACCTTTTTTAACTCAATAACCCATTTGGCAAAGGAGTCCTTCTGTAGCCAAATCTGCTTAGTAAGAGTATTGTTGGTAAATGTGGCTGTTGTGAATTCTTCAGCGAAGAGGTTAGAGTTTTGTTTGAACTCAATGCTTTCTATATAATTGGTGATGATATGGCTCAGTGGGGGAAGAGCTTTGAAAAGTTTAAGCAGTACACTTCTTTTAAGGATGTCGTGCGTTCCCCTTAAAACGTATTGGGGGTTAAATTCCAGTTTGTTGTTGTTTGGAGGGTCGTACTGCAGCTCATTAACTGAGCTCCTTTCCTTTTCTTTCTTCGCCACCATAGACTCCAAGACTATCGGGTACAAATGCCGAAAGGCCGGTAAGTCTTTTTGTAGATAAATTACGCTTCCCCTGACCTGGCCTCCCTGACTTTGGTTGAGGTTTATTTCCAAATTACGGCTTACATCTGTGCTATTATCCTCTGTCAAGGTGGCATCTTTTCTTTATTACCCTTGTGGTACTCCCTGCTTTTGGTTGTTTGGCCTGATTTATTGGAGTGTGTTTCTCCTTTCTTGCCGCATGTTTGAATAGATTATATATTTTTTCCTTTTCTGGCGATGGTGTCTCCCTAGTGTAATGATTTGAGGTACTAGGAATAGCAAGCAAGATAGGCGATGAAATTGGTTACTTCCTGGGGCTTGCAGCTTCCGTGTTGTTTTGGAATACTTTGTCTTCTTGATGGACTCCGTTTTGGGCGGATGTTGCCAAGATTTGATCTGAGGCCTGGCTTATTTGTTTGCTCTTTCTAGACTTTCTGAGGCGTTTTCTCTCTGAGGGCTTTGGATTTCTTTATTTTTGTCGCTCATGGTGTCCGATCCTATATGCAGGAGTTCTTTTTTTCTTTCCTTACACCCTCAATACGGTTGGTACTTCTGTCGCCTGAAGGGTTCGTGTTGGCATTACTTTGGGGGTCTTTGTCATTATTGGCTGAGTTAGTGACTTCAGAGTTTTTAAGAACATGGCGACTCCGGATTTCCTCCATAGTTTTAATTGCAACCTTTAAAAAATCCGTAATCAGCACCCGTTTACTGCTGTTCAGGCAGGATTTGTGCCTTTTTAGAGCAGTACGAGTTACTTTCTTACTTACAACACACTTGGCTTGTGGGGCAGACTCTGTGAACTTTTTTACTGTAATTAGCAGCGTGCTGGCCGTGGCTTCAGGTACGTTTGTTGTGGCTCCGAACTCGTGCCATGCTTCTATAGCCTCTGCGGCCTCTGTGACTGTGTTTGGTGGGCCCGGGTCAACAGGGGAGATGCCAGGGGGATGTGCGTTTGGGCCATAGAATCGATCAAGGCTCCCTCCATATCTTTATCCTTATCAGCTTTGGATGTAACTTGTGGGTGTATGTCTTTTTTGACCCTCTTCTTGTTTTCCCTGACCGCATTTCTGGCTTTTACCACGTTGGTGTGGCCTACCATTGGGCCAGAATCTTGCGCTTGCCAGGGACCGTGAGACACTGGGTGAGACACTGGGTGGACGCGAGCTGATCGTAATCGTTGGCACTAGACTGGAGCACTAGGCGCTGAACGGCTGTGGTATGTGTGTCGATTTGGATTTCCTTTGATTTGTGTTGAGATAGCTAGAGTTGATGTTTTTGCCAAAGTACAGCCTTTTGGAGTAACACAGTTATGTGTACTCTCCTGAAGCGTTCCAGAAGCGTGGGATTATTTCCAGCTGCGCAGCAAGGGGCTGGTGGAGGAAGAGCAAGCGGGGCACACGGGGTAGGTCCCAGGCTGCATCTGATCTGATCAGGCCGCCTCCTTGAGACTGCAGAGGGCTCACACTCACTGCGGCCGCCAGCTAATGGCGGCCGCGCATGCCACTTTGCTGTGTTACAACTCATCCGTGGCACTCGTGGCAGTAAACACCCGTACGGCGGTGGAGACTTTGGAAAACCTTGGGTTGAAGCACTTGAGCGCTGGAGCGTGAGCTTGTCCCGTGAATTCCGTGCTCTCTGATGCTCAGTGGTGCGCTGTGGGGTAGGGGGGGGGGGGAGTAGACGCAGTTCCAATGCGTAGGCTCAGTGTATGCCCCCAGAGGGACCAAACACTCCTCCTTTCTCCAACTCGAGCCACTACTTGTCGAGATTGGAGCAACTCGATACATCAAAGGATGGGCCTGGAACCTCGCTCGTGATGCGGTGCTAGACAGGACAGGACCCTTAGACAGAGGTAACGAAGGAGACAGATCCCTGCTCGGAGACATCGCTCTGGACCAGGGCCTTGTGGACCACTTGCACCTCTATCATATGACAGGCAAGGAATACACATTCCTGTCTCCGGTCCATGGTACCCAGTCTTGACTGGATTACTTCCTCGTATCCCATCCAGTTGTGGCACTTGTCGGCGAATCTCGCATATTAGAGGTTGCTCTCTCCGACCACTTTCTGGTCCTGCTGTCCCTCGATATGGGCCTTGCCTCCCCAGGTCACAAACCATGGCACTTGCATGTTCATAGATACCTCCCACCCCAGGGCAAGATTCAACTACAGACTCACCTCTCTACCTACATGGCGAACAACAAGGCATCAGAAGACTCCCACAAATCTTGTGGGCTGCTGCAAAGGCAACAACCCGTGGGCTGCTAATGAAAGATGAAGCTGTGGCTAACAAACAGGCGTCCCTCCACCTTACCGAGCTGGAGGGCCAGATTGCCTCTCTCACTCATCTTTACTCCACCCGTCCCTCGATACTTAATCGCCGCGGCTTAGAGTTGGCCCTCAATTACCTTTATACCCCCAAAGCCGAACACGCCCTCCTACGCCTAAAAGGGAGGCACTATGATTAGGGGGGAAAGGCGGGCCTATTGCTGGCTGCGCAGCTGAGGCAACGAGAAGCTGCACTGGCCAGCCCCGCTATCCAATCTGTGACCGGGGACATCCTTACTCGACCCCAGGACATTGTCAATAAGTTTGTCTCATTCTACGAACGCCTTTACACACCGAAAGCACCAGCCAGTGTGGAACGGATATCCACGTATCTCGAGGGAATTGATCTCTGGCGTCTGACAGATAAAGGTAGGGAACTACTGGAGGGGGATATTAGTAAGGAAGAAATAAAGGCAGCAATTGCTCAACTGCCCCAACACAAGGCACCGGGCGAGGACGGATTCCCTGCGGACAGCTAATCACTATCTTCTCACATCTGCCCCTCTTGTGGGGGTTCGCAAATGTTAACAGGGAATGTGTTCCACTTTCCCCACACCCGGGCCCATTTTTTGGGACAACCTCCATGAAGATAAACAGACTTTTCGGCAGCCATTATGCCGTCCAAATCAGTGCACCATTTTCGAAAAGCTGGAGCCATCCCTGAACCCAAATGTTGTGCTATATTGCGTTTCACCAACACCATTCCTAGAGCCACCCAATCTTGATCTACGTGATTGAGGTCTGTGGGTTCCCAAATGTTAAGCAAACATCTCTTTGGTTCTGGTGGGACTTCTACTCTAGTCACCTGTGAAATTATATGCATGATTGCCTCCCAATAGAGTGTAATTGCTGGACATTCCCAAAGTGTGTGCCAAAAGGTGCATATCGCGCCGCATTGCCTGAGACAGTGGAGTGTCTGCCCTTCCTAGCTTATGTAGAAGGGTTTGTGTGTAATACACGCAGTGTAGGATTTTCAATTGTATTAGTTTAAGTGTGGAAGTTATAGCTACTTCTCTAGGGGACGCCAGGGCTGCTCGCCAGTCTCCTCATCTAAATCGCCTACGTCTGCTTCCCATCTTTCCTTAAGGGCCATTGTGGGGTCCGGCTGATTGTTGATTATCTTTCAGAATGTTAGGGAGATGGCTTTTTTGCTTAGGTTTTCTTGCAAGCAGTCAGTCCCCCAGTGGTGCGGCCTCCAGGAGTTGTGTGGTTGGTGGAATTCCTGCCATAAGCGCATGTCTAACCTGCAAATAGCTGAAGATTTCTGCCTACGCAAAGCCATATGTAGTTTGTAGCTGTGTGAAAGCGATGACAGCGCCTTTCTTCCACAGGTCACCCACCATAGAGATGCCTATCAGGTCCCATTCTCGGAAGGGCCGTGCAGGCAGTAGAGGAGTGATTTCGCCCAGTTGATAGTATAGCATGAGGCCCTGCCATACGCCGCACAGATACCCTCTCTCTTTTTTAAGAAGTCATACGGACCCTAGACCAGGTGATACTGGACGGTGGCTTTAAAGAACAAGTTACTTACCTTCGGTAACGATGTATCTGTAAGAAACATTAGTTAGTTAGATTCCTCACCTTAGAATATCCCCAGGCGTCAGGCTGGATCCGGAAAGATTTTTGTAGCAATACCCCTTGCGCGTCGCTAGGCGTCGTCTGCGGCTCCGCGTCCGTCGTTGGCGTCGTGCGCCGGAATGACGTAGTCGAAGTACTTAGACGGCGCCGTCGCGCGCTGACGTCAGTTCTTGTACATAGCTTTCCGCGCCAGGAACGCAGAGCCATGCAAGAGACCGACACTGGTGCCAAAAAATCTAGGGCCCTGAAAAGGATAGCCTTAACCCTAGATGTCAGTTCGCAGAACGGGGAGGATGGGTGGGTCGGTGAGGAATTTAACTACAGATACATCGTTACCGAAGGTAAGTAACTTGTTTATCTGAAAGAAACACGTTAGTTAGATTCCTCACCTTAGAATAGATACCCTAGCAATACCAACCCCGGTGGTGGGTGTGCGAACCAAGATCACACCAGAAAGTCCTGGAGAACAGAACGGCCAAAGTAGCCATCTCTCCGGACTTGGCTGTCCAGGCAATAGTGCTTGGCAAACGTGTGCAGTGAAGCCCACGTCGCCAACCTGACAGATGTCCTGCAAGGGAACTCCCCGGCCCAGGGCAGTAGTCGCCGCTGTGGCCCGGGTGGAATGGGCCCTCAACCCAACAGGAGGGTCCTTTTTTGCCAAGGAGTAACAAAGTTAATACACAACACGACCCACCGTGAGATGGTCCGTTTGTGTACCGCTTTCCCCTTCTTAGCTCCTAAGTATCCAACAAAAAGTTGGTCGTCCACCCGGAACTGTTTGGTGCGGTCCAAATAAAAGGACAGCGCCCGTTTTGGGTCCAGACGGTGAAGCCTCTCTTCCTCTTTTGAAGGATGCGGAGGCGGAAAGAAGGTGGGCAACGTGACAAATTGCCCGATGTGAAAGGGGGTCACCACTTTTGGTAAAGAAGGACGAGTCCGGAGGACAACCTTGTCCGGATGAACAGAAAGAAAGGGAGGGTTAGATGACAGAGCCTGGAGCTCACTCACCCGTCTAGCCGAGGTGATAGCTACCAGGAAAGCAGATTTCAGGGTCAGAAGACGAATGGGACAATTGTGAAGAGGCTCAAAAGGAGCGCACATCAGAAAAGTCAGAACAAGATTCAAGTCCCACTGAGGCATTACGAAAGGGACAGGAGAGAACATATGAGTAATGCCTTTGAGAAAACGTGAAACAACAGGGGACTTGAAAAGAGAAGGCTGATCAGGAAGCCGTAAGAAGGCAGAGATTGCAGCAAGATAACCTTTCAAGGTGCCCAAAGCAGAGCCCTGCTGGGCCAAAGAAAGAAGAAAGAGGAGAACCTCAGAAAGAGGGGCGGAAAGGGAATCCACAGCCTTTGCTGTGCACCATGCCACAAATTTGTTCCACCGGCAGGCGTATACCGTCTTTGTGGAGGGACGCCTGGCTGCCAGAATGACATCACAGACTTCAGGAGGCAAGTCAAATGGCATCAACTGCCGCCGCTCAATCTCCATGCATGGAGGTGGAGGCTGGACAGGTTCGGGTGGAGGACCGTCCCCTGCTGCTGCGACAGAAGGTCCTCCTTAAGAGGCAGTCGTATCGGGGGATCGATTGACATACTGAGTAGCTCGGGATACCAGAACCTTCGTGCCCAATCCGGAGCCACTAAGATAACTTGGGCCCGGTCGCGCCTGATCTTCTTCAGCACTCTGGGCAGAAGTGGTATAGGCGGAAAGGCGTACAACAGACCGCAACTCCACTCGCGACGAAAAGCGTCTCCGAGCGAGTGCTGCCTTGCTGACATTGCGCGTTCTCTTCGGTGGCGAATAGATCTAACCAAGGCTCTCCCCACTCCGAAAGAGACCTTGCGCCACGTCCGAGTTCAGACGCCATTCGTGATCCATCATGCACCGGCGGCTGAATTCGTCTGCTCTGGTGTTTAGAGAGCCCGCCAGATGTTGAACCACCAGGGTGATGCCCTGGTGTTCCAGCCATGTCCAGAGGCGCAGAGCCTCCTGACAAAGGGTCCACGACCCCACCCCGCCCTGTTTGTTGCAATACCACATGGCGGTGGTGTTGTCCGTGAACACCTCCACGACACTTCCCTGGACAGAGGGAAGGAAGGCTTTCAGTGCAAGCCGGATCGCTCTCAGCTCCAAAAGGTTGATATGGAGTTGAGCCTCCGCCAGAGACCAGAGTCCTCTGATCTCCGCCTCTCCCATATGGCCCCCCCATCCCAGGAGGGACGCGTCCGTCACTACTACGTGCTCCGGTTGGGGTAGGGAGAGGCATCTGCTGCTGACCCAATCGCAGTCCGTGAGCCACGACTGCAACTGGTTCGCAGTGCCCTCCGACATCAAGACATGGTAGGACAGGTTGCCTCGATGCTGGGCCCACTGAAACTTCAGGTCCCACTGCAGAGCCCGCATTCGCCATCTGGCGCAATGCACCAACAGGATGCGGGAGGCCATCAGCCCCAGAAGCCGCAGCACCAACCTGACCGAAACCCGGGATAGAGGCCGAAAGATGGGAATCAGAGCCTGAATATCCCGGACCCGCTGTTCCGGAGGATAAGCCCGGAACTGCGCTGAATCGAGAACCGCTCCGATGAAGAGGAGCTTCTGGGAGGGTCTCAGGTGTGACTTCGGCACGTTGATGCAGCAAATGCAGGAGGTCGGCCGTAGTCTGGAGGTGGGAGACGACTTGCTGGGGCGAGCCCGCCTTCAACAGCCAGTCGTCGAGATAGGGGAAGACTGGAACTGCCTATCTGCGCAGATGAGCTGTGACCACCGCCATCACTTTCGTGAACACCAGAGGGGCACTGGTGAGGCCGAAGGGGAGCACGGTGAACTGAAAGTGCTCCTGACCCACCGTGAACTGCATGTAACGCAGGTTAGCCGGCAGGACGGGGATGTGAAAATAGGCGTCCTGCAAGTCCAACGCTACCATCTTGTCTCCAGGGTCGAGGGCAGCCAGAACCTGAGCTAAAGTTAGCATCTTGAACCGTTCCTTCCGGAGGAAGGTGTTGACGCTCCTGTGGTCCAAGATAGGGCGTAGGCCCCCTTTGCCCTTCTTGGGAACCAGAAAGTAGTGGGAATAGCAACCACGGCTTACTTCTGGACCAGGAACGCGCTCGACAGCCTCTTTGGACAAGAGGGCCGTAACTTCCTCCCGCAGAAGATTCAAGTGATCCTCCGATATACGGTGGCACTGCGGTGGCATTGCAAGAGGGGTCGTCTCGAAGGGGAGGGAGTAGCCCCTTCGGACGATTTGCAGCACCCACCTGTCCGAAGTGATGGAGCGCCAGTGGAGCAGATGATGGCGAACTCTGCCGCCCACTGGCGTGGAATGGGCCTGAAAGCTCGGACTAGGAGGGCTTTAAGGCGGATGCTGCCGGGGTGGATGTGGACTGACCGCGTTGTCCTCTAGTACCGCCACGGCGGAACCCACGTCCGCGTGCAGGTTGGTTCTGCGGTCGGTGGCTAGGCGGACATGAGGAGGCGCGCCTTCCTTGCCACAAAAGGGGCGAAAGGCGGAAGTTTGCGGCCGTGGGGCCGAGAGACCCAAGGACGTGGCAGTAGCCCGGGAGTCCTTAAAACGAGCCAGCGCACTATCCGCCTTTTCACCAAAAAGGCGAGCGCCATCAAAGGGCATATCCATGAGGGTACTCTGGACATCCCCCGAAAAAGACGTGGACCGCAGCCAGGCGTGGCGCCACCGTGGTGGAAATCGCCCTACCCAGCGAGTCCGTGGTGTCAAGCCGACACCGTATGGCATGTCGCGCTGCATCTCGCCCGTCAGCAAGTGCCTGGGAGAGACGTGTCCAGGCCTCCTCCGGACACAGGGGCAGCACGTCCTCCACCGCACCCCACAGAGAGTGGGAGAAACGGTCGAAGAGGCAAGCGGTGTTCAAAGTCCGCAGGCCCAAACTCAGGGAAGAGAACGGCCACAGCAGGCAACTCGAGCCCCAGGGCTTCGGCCACCTTGCTCAGCACCACTAAAAAAGCTGCACCTTCCTCCGAAGCCACAGTCGGAGGCGAGATGAAACCAGCGTCCGATGAAGTGTCCAGACCACTGGCATCCCCCAGTTCGTCTGCCCAGTCCTGTGAAAGTTGGCCCTGGATGGCCATAGGGTCCTCAGACCCCTCCCAGTCGCCCCCGTCTTCCGATTCCTGATAAACAGGAGGAATGATCGGAGCCGGACGGTGTGAGAAGTTGGCCTGATATATGATGTCACTAGTTCTAGTGTACACCTTGTATCAGTCCAAACAACACTTATGGTGATTGGTTGTAAAGTCAACCTTATAGACCAGCTATCCTAGTGGTACCATGGACAAAAGCAGTCTTAGGCTAAACTCTGTATGGCATGTGAAGCCAGCTGTTATACCATTTGCAATCCCTTGAATACCAAATGAAAGGACGCCACAACAGATATATTATTAAAAATAGAATGTATTTATTCTAGTCAAAATACCGTCAGCACTCTTTATGAGATTCGAGGTAAGTACAACACAGTCTTATTTAAGCATACATAAGTCACACAGGTAAGTAATACAGTTAGGCCCTAGGGGCCACGCAAACCATATACTAAGTAAGTGGTATAAGAACCACTGTCACGAACACAGGTTAGGCCTAGGCCTAGGGAATCGCTGGGGCTACACTATCCTACCAGTTGCTAGGCAGTGGGAGACCCACGGGATTCAGGTGCAGAGTGGAAACACTCACGCGTAATGCGTTAAAGTCGATAGAAATAGTAATGTTTAGAAATTAAGAGTTTTAGGGCACTTCGGAAGGAACTAGGAGTTAGAGACTTGGAAACTAGACACTAGGATAGTCAATACCCTTGTGAGCACCGGAGTACTCAAGTTACCTAGCCCACGGGCTGCGGGTGCATAGTTGTGTACTTGCGTCGGGTTTCGTCGTCGACTCCTATGGATGCCTGAAGAAAAGATGCTGACAGGCAGTCAGTGAAGAGTGTCCGGTGGATTCCAAGGATGGAATCAAGAAGGAGGATACCTGAAAGCAGAGGGGACAGAGTCTAGGTCACCAGCCAGGAGCCGGGAAGGAACCAGGAAGGAACCAGGCGATGTCGTGAAGATGCAGGTGAAGAGGTGAAGCTTGTCGCGGCAGCCACGGGTACCAGGAGGCGTCAAGGACGACCAGAACCAGGAGGCGAGCTGTCCCGCGGGGGCTCTTGCTGTTGGCGGCGTCGATGTCGAGTTTGGACACAACAAGCCTTGGCAAGCGCAACCCACGCAGAATGAAGGATTCGCTTCTGTTGCAGACCAGGAAGGCCTGAGGTGCTTCTCTTTCACAGGGAAGCAAGGGCCAGTCTGGAGGAGCCAAACCAGCGGTGAAAAGTCAAGGGTTCGTCGTCGCCGAGGTTACTAGCCAACGGGCCAGCAACCGGACAGACGCGTCGAGCAGGAAAATGCAGAAGGGCCCCACGCAGAACTCGTGGAGTGTGGAGGGCTGATCTTCGGTGCAGATGGTGCTTGGGGTTGGGGCTTCTCAATCCCCAGAGCACAACTTCGAGGGTGCCTCAGAAGCTGCGCTGGAAGCTAGTAGCCAATTTTCCCAGGGTGGTGCTAGCACCTCCCAAGGCAGGAAACCTATTGTCCAAGCCTCCCTCGCTGGAAGGACTCCCAGCAGCAGGAGGTCAGACTTGTGTCTGTGGCAGCAGCATCCATTTTGTGATGCTGGGGCTCTGGTTAACTTTAACCGGGTAGTAGGTCTTCAACATGTCTTCTCCCTCTAGAAGGGAGGAATACTATCCTCATCGCCAGAAATGGTGTGTTAGACACCTTACACGACATGTTTTGATAAAGCCAAACCATAGTTACCATAACCGCGAGGATTATAAGGCACTTTAAGAGTATATGGTAGGCGATATCATAGAACAGCTATAAGGACATGGTTCCGAAAGCTGCAGACAGGCTCAGCTCATGCTAGAGCACCATCTCACATGTTACCAAGCACTCTGCCTTCAGGATTGTTAAGGCCTGACATAGGAGTGACTGATAGGTTACCCATGTGTCTATATATAAGGTAGGTATAGGAATACTACACCTAAGCAAGAGGTGATTACACGACCTTGCCCCAGCTGAGTGATCAGCCAGTTGTGTCATAATGGAAGGCCAGCAAGGGGTGGCATAATACATGCTGCAGCCCCTGGTAGGCCTAGGGTACACCTATGCCCTGGGTACCTAAGGTACACTGTACAGGGCCCTAGAAGGTGATCCTTACCAATTGGGTTATGTACCTAAAGTACATAGTATGAATTTTGAGAGAGAACAGCTGGGCTGTGGGTCTGATTAGCAGGCCCACAGCCACATCTAAGTCGAAAAGAACAAGTTACTTACCTTCGGTAACGATGTATCTGTAAGAAACATTAGTTAGTTAGATTCCTCACCTTAGAATATCCCCAGGCGTCAGACTGGATCCGGAAGATTTTTCGTCAGCAATACCCCTTGTGCGTCGCTAGGCATCGTCTGCGGCTCCGCGTCCATCGTCGTGCGCCGGAATGACGTCATCGGAGTACTTAGACGCCGCCCTCGCGCGCTGACGTCAGTTCTTGTACATAGCTATCCGCGCAAGCAACGCAGAGCCATGCAAGAGACCGACACTGGTGCCAAAAAATCTAGGGCCCTGAAAGGGATAGCCTTAACCCTAGATGTCAGTTCGCAGAACGGGGAGGATGGGTGGGTCAGTGAGGAATCTAACTAACTAATGTTTCTTACAGATACATCGTTACCGAAGGTAAGTAACTTGTTCATCTGAAAGAAACACGTTAGTTAGATTCCTCACCTTAGAATAGATACCCAAGCAATACCAACCCCGGTGGTGGGTCTGCGAACCAAGATCACACCAGAAAGTCCTGGAGGACAGAACGGCCAAAGAAGCCATCCCTCCGGACTTGGCTGTCTAGGCAATAATGCCTGGCAAACGTGTGCAGCGAAGCCCACGTCGCCGCCTAACAGATGTCCTGCAAAGGGGCTCCCCGTCCCAAAGCAGTAGTAGCCGCCGTGGCCCGAGTAGAATGGGCTCGCAGCCCAACAGGAGGGTCCTTTTTTGCCAAGGAATAACAGATTTTTATACACAAAACGACCCACCGGGAGATGGTCCGTTTGTGCACAGCTTTTCCCTTCTTTGCACACACGTAGCCAACGAAAAGCTGGTCGTCCACTCGGAACTGTTTTGTGCGGTCCAAATAAAAGGAGAGCGCACGTTTTGGGTCCAGACGGTGGAGCCGCTCTTCCTCTTTGGAAGGATGCGGTGGCGGAAAGAAGGTGGGCAAGGTGACAGATTGCCCAAGATGAAAGGGGGTCACCACTTTCGGTAGAAAGGAAGGACGAGGCCGAAGGACAACCTTGTCCGGATGAACAGAAAGAAAAGGAGGTTTGGACGATAGAGCCTGGAGCTCACTCACCCGTGTAGCCGAGGTGATGGCTACCAGGAAAGCAGTCTTAAGAGTTAGAAGACGAAGAGGACAATTGTGAAGAGGCTCAAAGGGAGCGCACATCAGGAATGTTAAGACAAGATTCAAGTCCCACTGAGGCATTACGAAAGGGACAGGAGGGAACGTGTGAGTAATGCCTTTAAGAAAGCGTGACACTACAGGGGACTTGAAAAGAGAGGGCTGATCAGGAAGCCGTAAGAAGGCAGAGAGGGCAGCAAGATAACCTTTCAAGGTGCCTAGGGCAGAGCCCTGCCGGGCCAAAGAAAGAAGAAAGAGGAGAACCTCAGAAAGAGGGGCGGAAAGGGGATCCACAGCCTTTGCTGTGCACCATGCCACAAATTTGTTCCACCGGCAGGCGTATACCGTCTTTGTGGAGGGACGCCTGGCTGCCAGAATGACATTACAGACTTCAGGAGGCAAGTCAAATGGCATCAACTGCCGCCGCTCAATCTCCACGCATGGAGGTGGAGGCTGGACAGGTTCGGGTGGAGGACCGTCCCCTGCTGCTGCGACAGAAGATCCTCCCGAAGGGGCAGACGTATCGGAGGATCGGTCAACATACTGAGTAGCTCGGGATACCAGTATCTTCGTGCCCAATCCGGAACCACCAAGATGACTTGGGCCCGGTCGCGCCTGATCTTCTTCAGCACTCTGGGCAGAAGTGGTATAGGCGGAAAGGCGTACAACAGACCGCAACTCCACTCGCGACGAAAAGCGAGTGCCGCCTTGGAAAATCCAACGCGCAGAACTGCTGACATTGCGCGTTCTCGTCGGTGGCGAATAGATCTAACCAAGGCTCTCCCCACTGCTGAAAGAGACCTTGCGCCACCTCGGAGTTCAGACGCCATTCGTGATCCATCATGCACCGGCGGCTGATTTTGTCTGCTCTGGCGTTCAGAGAGCCCGCCAGATGTTGAACCACCAGGGTGATGCCCTGGTGTTCCAGCCATGTCCAGAGGCGCAGAGCCTCCTGACAAAGGGTCCACGACCCCACCCCGCCCTGTTTGTTGCAATAACACATGGCGGTGGTGTTGTCCGTGAACACCTGCACGACACTTCCCCGGACAGAGGGAAGGAAGGCTTTCAGTGCAAGTCGGATCGCTCTCAGCTCCAACAAGTTGATGTGGAGGCGAGACTCCGCCGGAGACCAGAGGCCTCTGATCTCTGCCTCTCCCACATGGCCACCCCATCCCAGGAGGGGCGCATCCGTCACTACGACATTCTCCGGTAGGGGTAGGGAGAGGCTCTTGCCCGTGACCCAATCGCGGTCCGTGAGCCACCACTGCAACTGCTGTGCAGTGCCCTCCGAAATCAAGACATGGTCGGACAGGTGGCCGTGATGCTGGGCCCACTGAAACTTCAGGTCCCACTGCAGAGCCCGCATGCGCCGCCTGGCGTGATGCACTAGTAGGATGCAGGAGGCCATCAGCCCCAGAAGCCGCAACACTAGCCTGACCGAAACCCAGGATAGAGGCCGAAAGATGGGAATCAGGGCCTGTATATCCCGGACCCGCTGTTCTGGTGGATGAACCCGGAACTGCGCCGAACCGAGAACCGCTCCGATGAAGAGGAGCTTCTGAGAGGGGCTCAGGTGTGACTTCGGCACGTTGATGGAAAACCCTAGCAAATGCAGGAGATCCGCCGTAGTCTGGAGGTGGGAGACGACTGTCTGGGGCGAGCCCGCCTTCAACAACCAGTCGTCGAGATAGGGGGAAGACTGGAGCCCCTGATCTGCGCAGATGAGCTGCGACCACCGCCATCACTTTCGTGAACACCCGAGGGGCACTGGTAAGGCCGAAGGGGAGCACGGTGAATTGAAAGTGCTCCTGACCCACCGTGAACCGCAGGTAACGCCGGTGGGCCGGCAGGACGGGGATATGGAAATATGCGTCCTGCAAGTCCAACGCTACCATCCAGTCTCCAGGGTCTAGGGCAGCTAGAACCTGAGCCAAAGTCAACATTTTGAACCGTTCCTTCCTGAGGAAGGCATTGGCGTTCCTGAGGTCCAAGATAGGGCGTAGGCCTTCTTTGCCCTTCTTGGGAACCAGAAAGTAGTGGGAATAACAACTACGACCTACTTCTGGGCTCGGAACGCGCTCGACGGCCTCCATGGCCAAGAGAGCCGAAACTTCCTCTTGTAGAAGATTCAAATGATCCTTCGAGATACGGTGGTGCTGCGGTGGCATGGCTGGAGGGGTCGTCTCGAAGGGGAGGGAGTAGCCCCTTCGGACGATTTGCAGCATCCACCTGTCCGAAGTAATGGTACGCCAGTGGAGCAGGTGATGGCGAACCCGGCCTCCCACTGGCGAGGAATGGGCCTGAAAGCTCGGACTAGGAAGGCTTTGAGGCGGATGCTGCCGGGGTGGATGTGGACTGACCGCGTCGTCCTCCAGTACCGCCTCGGCGGAAACCACGTCCGCGACCGCGTGCAGGCTGGTTCTGCGGCCGGTGGATAGGCGGACGTGAGGAGGTGCCCCTTCCTTGGCCACGAAAGGAGCGAAAAGAGGAAGTTTGTGGCCGCGGGGCCGAGAGGCCCAAGGACGTGGCCGTAGCCCGGGAGTCCTTGAAGCGAGCCAGCGCACTGTCCGCTTTCTCACCAAAAAGGCGAGCGCCATCAAAAGGCATGTCCATGAGGGTGCTCTGGACATCCCCTGAAAAGGACGTGGACCGCAGCCAGGCGTGATGTCGAAGCGCCACCGTGGTAGAAATCGCCCTACCCAGCGAGTCCGTAGTGTCAAGTCCACATCGGATTGCATGGCGCGCTGCATCTCTCCCATCGGCCAGAGCCGAGGAAAGCCGCGCCCGGGCCTCCTCCGGGCACAGTGGCAGCACGTCCTCCACCGTATCCCACAGAGAGTGGGAATAACGGTCCAAGAGACAGGCGGTGTTCAAAGACCGCAGGCCCAAACTGAGCGAGGAGAACAGCTTCTTACCTAACTGTTCCAGTCTCTTGGAATCCCGGTCCGGAGGAGCGGACGGGAAGGAGGATTGGGAGGTAGAGGCCTGGATAACCAGACTCTCGGGGTGGGGTGTTGGGACAGAAAACTGGGGTCACCCGGAGCAGGGCGGTGGCGCCTGGCAACGTTCCTATCCACAGGAGGGACTGTGGAGGGCTTGGACCAGGTGCCCTGCAGAACGTCAGTGAGGGCCTCATTGAATTGCAGCAGAGGCTCAGTGGAGCATGCGGCAGACTGAAGCACCTCAGTGAGGATGTTAGTTCTCACAGCCACGGCAGGCAGCTCAAGCCCAAGGGCTGCGGCCGCCTTGCGCAACACCACAGAAAAAGCTGCACCCTCCTCCGAAGCCACAGTCGGAGAAGAGATGAATCCAGTGTCCGGTGAGGTATCCAATCCACTGGCCTCCCCCAGTTCATCTGCCCAGTCCTGAGAAAGTTGCCCCTGAAGGGCCATAGGGTCCTCAGACCCCTCCCATTCGCCCCCGTCATCCGATTCCTGGTAAACAGGAGGAATGATCGGAGCCGGTCGATAGACAATATGTGTCTCTAGCAGCGTCGTATGCGGCGTCGGGCGGCGCCACATCGGTGTCGGGACCGGACAGGGGCTGAACCGGGGATAGACGTCGACCGGAGTCGGGGGTGGTACCGGTGTCGGCGCCGGCGGAGGAGGCGTAACGAGGTCGACCGGCGTCGACGGGGGCCCAGGCTCGGGCCCCTCGGGGACCTGCGGCGTCGGGGCCGGAGCCTCCAACGGCGCCGGAGCCGCCGGAACACGAGGTCGCCCAGTCGAGTCCGCGGGGCCCGAAGGCGCGCCAGCGGGCGTCGACGGCGGGGCCAGGGTTCTAATGGCCGAGAGGAACGCACTGACCTCTGCCGGCGTCGCGTCAGTCCCAGGGACCGGCGGGTATGGGGACTTGCGCGGCACCTGCGGCTCCCGCGGAGCCGCGGGGGTGGAACCACCCGGACCCTCGGCCGAGTCGCGTGACCGGCGAGGAGAGTCCGAAGAGCGGTGTTGCCTCTTGGACTTCTTGGAGTGCTTCGACTTACCCGAAGACTTCGAGCCAGACGAGCGACGATGTCGAGTGCGGCTCTGCGACCGATCCTTGGACCTCCTCCTGGACCGGGATCGAGAGGGGCGCGGAGCCGAGTGGCGAAGCTCGAGAAGCTTGCGGGACCCCTTCCGCCTAGCTTTCGAGGTCAGGGCCATACAATCGGAGCACGACTCCGCGTCGTGGTCGAGGCCCAAGCAGTACAGGCACCGGCGGTGATGATCGGTCACCGACATCAGTCGGTGACAGTCGTCGCAGGCCTTGAAACCAGGCATCCTACCGGCACCAGAGTCGAGAAGTGACCAAAAAGAGTCGAAAAAGTTAGTCAAAAATTGACTAAAGGGGTAGCTCTCCCGGATCGGCGCTTACTGGCGTGGAAAAAAGAAGAACTGACGTCAGTGCGCGAGGGCGGCGTCTAAGTACTCTGACGACGTCATTCCGGCGCACGATGCCGACAACGGACGCGGAGCCGCAGACGACGCCTAGCGACGCGCAAGGGGTATTGCTGACGAAAAATCTTCCGGATCCAGTCTGACGCCTGGGGATATTCTAAGGTGAGGAATCTAACTAACGTGTTTCTTTCAGATACAGTGAAGCAAAAGCAAAAAGTGGGGGTGAACATAGAAAGCAGACCCTACTCTCCTACAGACGGTAGATGAAACGCCCATACGGCGCCGCGTCGGCGCCGGGTCCGGACAGGGGCTAAATCGGGGAACGGCGTCGTCCGGAGACGGCGCCGGAGGTGGAACCGGTGTCGGCGCCGGCAGAGGAATCGTCGTGAGGTCGACCGGCACCGACAGAGATCCAGGCCTGGATCCCTCGGAGACCTGTGGCATCGGGACCGAAGTCGTCGACGGCGCCGGGGCCGGAGCCGCCGGCACGCGAGGTCGCACAATCGAGCCCGCGGGGCCCGAAGGCGCGCTGGCAGGCGTTGACGGCGGAGCCAGGCCCCTCATGGCCGAGAGGAAGGCACTGACCTCCGCCGGAGTCGCGTCAGTCCCAGGGACCGGCGGGTATAGAGACGGACGCGGCTCCTGCAGCTCCGACTGAGCCGTGGGGGTGGGACCACCCTGGCCCTCGGCAGAGTTGCGCGACCGGCGAGGGGAATCTGAAGAGCGGTGTCGCCTCTTGGACTTCTTTGATCGCTTCGACTTACCCGAAGACTTCAAGCCCGACGAGCGATGATGGTGATTGCGGCTCCGCGACCGGTCCTTGGACCTCCTCCTGGACCGGGACCGTGAGCGGCGCGGAGCCGAGTGCCGAAGCTCGAAAAGCTTACGGGACCGCTCCCGCCTAGCCTTCGAGGTCAAGGCCTGACAATCGGGGCACGACTCCGCGTCATGGTCGGCACCCAGGCAGTAAAGGCACCGGCGATGGTGGTCCGTCACCGACATCAGTCGATGACAGGAGTCACAGGCTTTAAACCCAGGCATCCTACCGGCACCAGAGTCAAGTCGACAGAAGACCAAAAAGAGTCAAAAAGTTTAGTCAAAAATTGACTAAGGGGTAAGCTCTTCCCGGATCGGCGCTGTCTGGCGCGGAAAAAAGAAGAACTGACGTCAGCGTGCGAGGGCAGCGTCTAAGTACTCCGACGACGTCATTCTGGCGCACAATGCCAACGACGGACGCGGAGCCGCAGACGACGCCTAGCGACACGCAAGGGGTATTGCTACAAAAATCTTTCCGGATCCAGCCTGACGCCTGGGGATATTCTAAGGTGAGGAATCTAACTAACGTGTTTCTTTCAGATCCTTTCGTTCAACTGCGAGAGGAATTTGGACTACCCCCACAACAGGCCTGGCAACCCCTGAAGCTACAATACTGCATGAGACAATGTCTCGTCCTCAACCTTGGGCTCTGCAATCCTCACCGATAGTGGAACATCTGTTCATATGGGACCAATACAAAGGAGTGATGTCGGGACTAAATGAAACTCTGACAAACAACCTGTTCTCACAACCTCTCCTGCACGGCCTCTGTGCAAAATGGCAGGCGCGTCTACAATTCACAGTTGATGAGGAGGACTGGACAGAAATCGTAGAGGCCCTAGATAAGGGAACTTGCGAGGATCGGCTAAAATTTGGCCTCTAAGTCCCTTCCCGATTGGTACTTGACCCCTGCAAAACTAGAGGGCCCACCTACTGTCACACTCCAGGTGTTGGAGATGCCCAGACATACTTTGCGATCTTTCCGACATACTTTCTGAATGTCCCTCTGTTCAAACTTTCTGGTCCTATCTAGGGGACACCCTGGAAGAGGCAATTTCACTTCACCTTCCCCTCACCCCTTCAGTCGTCCTCCTACATGATGTTAGAGACACACTGGACATTACTCGTCCACAATGCTGCCTCCTACACACAGTGCTATCCACAGCTAAGCTTTGCATCCTTCGGCAATGGAGGCCACTCAATCCCCCCTCACAGCAGAATTGGACTGTGGCGATGATCCAAACAGCGTCCCACGAACGCGTGATTTACAGCATGCAGGGCCAGGCAGAGGTGTTCACGCAGACATGGTCCCCCTTCCTCCAGAAGGCCACACACTAACGCCCTACTGCTCTATCCAGACTGCACCGCGCCATTAGTCCAGAATACAAATGATGAGATCAGCTCCTCCCTCCCCACTCTCATCCCCTACTGATACCCTAGGCCACACTATTAATCAGCCCCCAACTTTCTCCCACCCCCACCGCTCTTCCGCCATTCATTATTTGCCCCCTCCTTTCCATTCAATCCCCTCCCCACCCACCTGCCCCTCCCTCCCCCTACCACACACCACCAGCACCCTCCACCCCCCTTCCCTACCCAACCAACTCCCTTACCCACACTCGGATGTGTAGGAAGACCCCTACTACCCCCCCATCCAATGTGGGCAGCCACCATCACGTAACCAAAATCTAGCACACCAACTCCCCACTTGGTATGCAACCCATATCGCCTTCTCAGCAGTGCATAACATCTCTGCCTAAATCGACTCACAGAATCATCCCCCTTGTTAAACTACACATTACTCTCCCCACCTCAACACCCACCACTACCACCTGAAACTCACGATACCTCTCTTACTTGGATCAGATAAGGGGATGCCTCTCGCCATCCCTCCCTCCCTTCCTCCACCCCCTCTCTCATATTCCCTTCAAGTCGGTGACCCTTTGCCAACCCGCGACCTTCTCCCCTCTTCCGTATAGAGCACTCACCAACTCGGCCATCGCATAGCTACCACCGGAAGAAATACCCAGGGCACCATCTATGATGCCCACTGCCTTAAGCCAAGTACCTCCACCACATATCAAGTTATCAAGTTGCTACACTGTTCATGTTGATGATGTACCTTTCTGCATAGATATGCTACCTCACCCCTCCCCTCTTCCACTCCTTCCCCCTCCAATCCCCCCTCCCTACCCCCCATTAATATATGGACGTATCTATCACGTTACGATCTACATTCTGTACCATGATGCACTCTTGTCTCACTGCCGTGTTTCTTTTTTTCTTGATACCCAATAAAAACATACGACACAAAACAATAGCAAGAAACCTGACACCAGTTTATAAAAACAGCTCATATTTTTATGAATTTATGGACACCAAAATAAAAAGATCCACCCGAGGGCTCATGAGATTCAGATTTTTCATGGAACATGTAAAATCAAGACTTTTCACTTAACCATGAACAAGCATTAGCCAAGTCAACTAATTTGAGAAGAATTGTTTCAAAAACTTTGGTCAAAGTGGAATGTGGCTACTTAGAGTTACCATGACCCTGAAAGTCAGCCAGTCAAGGAGATCATCAAGGTCCAAAGAAACAGTATCCTCGACAAGAAAAGCAGTTTTCAGTTCAGTTCCAGTGGTCTCTTGCTATTGACTTCTACGCAGTGGTCTGGATGGAAGAGTTACTTACCTTCGGTAACGATATATCCGGTAGACACAGTCTAGCCGCAGATTCCTTAACTTAGAATATCTCCCCAGGCGTCAGACTGGATCAGGAAAATCTTTTTCCCCAGCAATACCTCTGCATGCCGGGAGGCGGCATCACCCGGCTCAGTCCTGATGTCGTCCACAGAAGTGACGTCAATGGAGCTATATAAGCGCTTCCCGGCATGCTGACGTCAGTTTTCTACAGGAAACATTTCGTGCCACAATGCGGAGCCATGCAAAAACTGCAATAGCATAGGAACAGTGTGTGTTAAAAAAGAGCAAAATCGTTGAAACAACAACAACAAGTAACATAAAAAAGAGGAACAATAGGAGGTTGAAAAAGCACCCAGTACCCGGAGGGACTAAAGGTAGCTCACAGAGCACTTGCTGCAAGCAAGGGCCCAACAAATTGCCAAGCTGTGCCCCACCTCAAGGGGGTAACTGCCGCGGCGCAAAAGATATAACACGCCATATTGAAGCAACATGTTGCAAGACAAGTGACTAGAAGTGAACGACCACCAGAAAGTTCACTACACACACCCTTCAGAGACTGGAGTACTGTAGCACCAAAGAGAACCCAACCCAACCGACTGCCATAGAAAGAAGGAGGCACAGACATGTGCAGTGGGTGGGAATTAAAAACAGAACAACTCCGCGCGTGAGGAACACAGGTGGAGCAACATGAGAAGGCAGTGAAAAGTATAGACCTCAACCACCTAAAAACGTGGACGTAGTGGACAGCCAAAGGACTCGAAAGCCGAAAAACACCCCCTGCGCCAAAGGAAGGTGCGAAAAGACGCCACCAACCAAATACTAGGACAGAGGGAAGGCCAAAGAGCCCCACGCAGAACAACACACCCTACCCCAGAGTGAGGTGCGAGAGCACACCTCCGGAAGACCAAGACCACCAGAAACGGTGGGGCTAGGTAAAAAAAACCAATATGAAAAGGCCTTCGCAGAGCGGGGAGGATGGGCGGGTGTTAAGGAATCTGAGGCTAGACTGTGTCTCTACCAGATATATAGCTACCAAAGGTAAGTAACTCTTCCATCTGATAGAGACATCTAGCTGCAGATTCCTTAATAGATACCAAAGCCATACTCCATAAGAGGAGGGTCTGCGAAACAACCACCAAGTTCCAGGTGAACATATTAGTCAAAAGGTGGTCGAAACACGGTGGGAACCGCAGTGTCAGGGCAACTGACATTAGACCCAGAAAATCTGTAAGGAACATGACAACGGTAGAGCATACCACCTGAACATACACCACAGCGGATGCCAAAATGATACAGGGGACAGTTCGAAGAATGTCCGGCCAAGAACTGGAGCCGCAACAGTTGGCCCATGTGTGTAAGAAAAAAAACACATCAAAAGTGTACCCCCTAGGACATGCGACAACAGTGGCAGGGCTGAACCCAGAGTCTAGTGCCAACAGAGGCAAAAGAGTCACCATTGAGCAAAAGCTCAGTAGGTAGGCATGCAGCCAAACGTACCAAAAGGTACCACTGTGAGGGGACAACCTGCAAAGCAGGAACACATAGGGGACTCTATCCCGAAGGAGAGAGTGAGCAAGAAGGCCCGATACTAGAGCAAAAAGAACCTAGTATACTAGCACCCCCATGGCGTGTAGAACCTACGACATATACACAAAGAGACAGGGATGTTGCCACACATATGTGAAGTGATGAAACCCTTAACAGGGGAGTCCCTCAATTGGTGCCACTGTACCGATGTGCGACATAACAGTCACAGAACGCAGAAAAAACAACAGTACTCTGAGGGGGAAGAAACCTGGTCTCTCGTGAGGCAGGCGGGAACATAGACCACAATACTGCCAGTAAAGGATTGCGAAAAGGCACAGACCGAAGCCTGTCACCAAAAAGCATACACCGTCTACTAACTAGGAGGATGTCAAGAAGAAAACATGCACAGTAATGCAACCTAAAGAAGCAACTGTGTTAGAAATGGGAGTAAGAACTCGCCCCCAGAAAAACAGCTGATGGGGAGCTCAACACCAGTGCTACAAATGTGAGTAAGAACCCACACCCTGAGAAACAGCTGAGGTAGAGCACAGATCCGGTGGCAGAAAGTCATAGACAAGAGTCACCCCTTGAAGAACTAAGAAATATGCACAGGGCCGGAGCGGAAAAGCCGAACCCCCTGTCATGCACGAAGCAAGGGACCGGAGACCCGGCTAGGGAAGTGGGGTAGGAGGCAACACACAGCCGAGACAGAGCCGGCGGGAACTCCCCACGCCATAGGCAAGAACCCCGACAGTGTTGGAGAAAAGTCGTAGAGCATAACCTGTGTGCACCAATACGGTGAGTATTTACAGAATACAGAAGAGACAGAGGGATTTGCCCCCCAGGGGCGCATGTCCACCTGTGGACAGGCAAAACAGACACAGTGAGGCAACAAGAACATGACACGAAAAAACAGGCGTGACAAAACCCCAATGAAACAGCAGGTAAGGACACCCCTACTGAGGCAGGGATGTACTACAGGACCAACCGTAGATGACCCATTGTAACTCCCAGAGAGAAACCAACCCCATGGATCTCACCAGAGAAGACATCCTACAACAGTAGGAAGAGTCAACTTGCGGCAGAACTTGCCGGGTAAGGAAGAGTAGCAATATAACTGCCATCAAATACCCCACATAGGGTAAGGCACAACCCTACAAAAGAAGGGTTCCTCTTGAGACAAGCTCGTGGGTAGAGGCTCAAAAGAAAGGTAAACACAGCTAAACCAGCTGTACCAGAATAAGGAAATAACACGGCTGAACAGCCACACAGCTCAGAACAGCTGCAACCCACAACGGGTAACAGAGAAGAAAGTGACGGCACCGCCACAAAACCAAAAATCCTCCATGATGAATAAAACCTTGTAAGACAAGCAAACGGACAGGAGGCGCCTGACCGCCGAATTAGCATGAGGGTCAAAAAGAGTGAACCCATCAAATGGTAGATCTCTAAGCCGCTCCTGAACATGCTCTGGGAAAACGCCATCGCGCAACCCCGCATGGCGGCGCATGACAACCGATCTGGCCATAGCCTGAACCACGGAGTCGGTGGTGTCCATGGCAGACCGAATCGAAAATTGTGCCATATCATGGACATCACGGATTATGCGGGTCAGATCGGCACGAGAACCCTCTGGCAAAGAGGGGAGGAGCTGCTCCCCTAATGTAGCCCGAGCAAACACACACAACGTGTTTAGGGACCGGAGTCCCGCACTGGCGGATGCAAACACATCGCAGCCACATGAGCCCAACCACCGAGACTCGCAGCCACATGACTCCAACCACCGAGACTCCCGAGTGGGAGGATGCAACGGAACAGGAGTAGAAGAGAGAGCTGCCTGAATCACAAATCCTCCAGCCACAGGATGGAGGGCCAAACAGGCGGGGTCATCGGGAGGCGGGCGATGGCCATGTGCCACAGCACGATCCAGTGGGTTCCCAGAAGAGAACCTTGCCCACGCCCCGAGGAGGATGTCAAATAATGACTCTGCAAATGGCAACAATGCCTCCATGTCCCCCGCGCCCTGGTGGAGAAGATCCAGTAAGGGCTCCGAAGGCCTAGAGACTGAGGGCGGCTGCATCCTCAAAATGTCTGCAGCCCTGCAAACAGACCTGATAAACGTCCCACTAGCCTACGTGACCCCGCAAGGTGGTGACAGCAAGTCATTAGTAGGTGACGGACGCAAGCTAATCCGGTCACGTAACAGAGGTTAAGCAAAAGGATGAGCAGGCCTCGACTGGCGGAGTGGAGCATGTCTCGTCGACTTCCGTAAAGGCCTCGACCTTTCGAGTTGAGCCGAGTCGAGCCGTCATCGACGACCTCCGAAAAGGCCTCGAACGGCCGAGTCGAGCCGGTGTCGGCAACCTCTAAAAAGGCCTCGACCGGCTGGAGTCGGACCGGCGACGACTCAACATCTCCCAAGGTGGAAACCTGCGGTCAGAGAGTGCGCCGAAGCGGTGTAGTGCACCTCGCTGCAGCCACCTCCAGCGATGCCGCAGGGAGCCTCGGAAGGCTATGCGATGGCACTGTGGAAAGGCTAGACGTAAGGGGATGCCCCTCCGGGCCGTGTCCCGGCGTTGCGGCGACTCCGGAGTCGGAGTTAGGGCACTCGATCGGTGCAGAGGGTAAACCCGCCGGCAGAGTCCCGACCTGAGTCCCTACCCCAACTATGGGGCCTGAAGGCGCGCCAGGGAGGGGGGGGGGGGGGTCAAATTAAGTAAATACTGCAGGGCCCTGCAGTAGTCCTCCATCTGAGGTCGAGTCGCCCCAGCACCCGGAAACGGGGGTTGTGCGGGACCCGACTACTGGGAGCCCGAGTCTGGCAAAGACCGGGAGCCGCAGGCCCCGACAGGATATCGACGCGAAGCCGACGACTTCCGCAACTTCCATTTGTGCTTACCTGAAGTAGGCGAATGATGGCAACGGTCCTGGGAGCTGCCCCAGACAGGAACGACCTCCTGTGAGGACCGGCGCCACGTGGACGTCTCCCCTGGAGAAGAAGAACGGTGTCACGAGGGGTCCGTTCGGGACATCCGGGCAGACAGCAGCTTCATGCGGCGCTCCTGCACGGATTTCGGCCGCAGCTGGCGGCAGGCGTTGCACTCCACGGAGTCGTGGTGCTCGCCCAAGCACCACATACAGATTGCATGAGGGTCCGTCACTGACATCTGTCGCAAGCAGGACCGGCACGACTTGAAGCCCGCCGGCATCAAACACACTGTTCCTTGATGCAAAAAGGCATTGAGAAGGCCTGAAGATAAGAAAAACAGGCCAGATGTATCACTTTCCCAGATCCGCGTTAGGACGCGGAAATGAAGAAGACCGATGCCAGCAAGCCGGGAGGGGCATATATGGCTCCACTGACGTCACTTCCGTGGACGTCGTCAGGACGGAGCCGGGCACCGGCGCCTCCCGGCGTGCAGAGGTATTGCTGGGGAAAAAGATTTTCCGGATCCAGTCTGATGCCTGGGGAGATATTCTAAGTTCCCCTTTGAAGCTCGCCTTTTTGACCAACACTCCGTGCGGCTTCCTGCCAGGAGGAGATAGCACCTCCTCCAGCTGAAGTCCTCTATTGTTACCTTTTCTGGTAACCAATGACACATCTCCATAGTTGGGCGGAAGGCTGCCTTGTGGACAGCCTCAGCAAATGACTAATGGAAAACTGGGCAACAGAGTGGCAACTTTCTAAAAGTTGCACGTGGCAACAATTTACAATAAATTCTACCTGGGCATCAGGTTGGGTTGTAACGAGTTGTTTGATACTTTGAAGTATCAACTTTGGCAGTCCCATTCAGAAATTAGCACAGCTGAGGGGTCAGCGTGTAACTCTCTACTTGCCAATGGGGCTACCAGTCTCTCACCCAGTAAAAATGACAACTGCAGAATACATTAAACACGTTCCAGTTTTCAATACGCAGCAATCAGCCTGAGGACTCGATAGGCCTGTTGTAGGGGTGATTTAAACAAATTAAAAAGGGAATTGGGCATTGCCATGTGTAGGACAGTAGGATCTGCTTTTATGGTTACCACCACTTTTTGCTTGATGTCAGTATGTTTTTGACCTAGACTCACTGGGATCCTGCTTATCAGGACCCACAGTCACTGTGCTTTCTCCCTACATTGACCATGGTAAGTACTTGCGTGCATCCACAATTGGCTATTGGTGTACCCTTGTAAGTCACTAGTATATAGTACTAAGGTACACAGGGCATAGGTACAACAGGGTCTCACATGGGCTGCAGCATGTATTGTGCCACCCATGGGAATACACTTAGATTATAACTACAGGCCTGCTATTGTAGCCTGTGTGAGTTGGTGCGAGCATTTCTCACGACAGATATACGTTTTCTTATATCTGAGGTAACTACAATTAAAACCTATAAGTCACCCCTATGGCAGGCTCTTCAGTCCTGAGTCCTTCAGGGTGCTTGGTTATAAGTACAGCAAGCCTGTGCTGCTGCCGACCAAAGACACAATTCTGCCCTCCTGCTGCTGAGCCAAGCACGAGCAGGGGAAGGTAGAACAATAGGTTTCCTGTTGCAGGGAGGTGAGACCACCTCTCAGACAGGACTTCGCGTTTTGTGCTGGGGTGGGGGCGCTTTCGACCACTATCAGACTGCTTTGAAGGGCACATTTGGTGCCCTCCTTGCATACTCCAATTTGAGCCAGTTCATAGAGCCCTTGGCTCCTGCTCTAGCACAAAACTAGACAAAGGACATAGGAGTATCCTCACCTTTATCCAGCCCCTCCTCTGGGAGGGAACCCTGAGTTGTTCCAAACCTTTCCATAGGGTACTTAAGGGCTTACCTGTGGGTGGTTCCTTAGAACCATCGTGGGACAAGACTCAAGCGTGAAACCACGTCACTCTCGCTGTTCTGCAAGTTTTCCTTGTTGTCTGTGCTTCTTCTAGGATCTTCACCAGACCTGTGGGCATCAAGGACACCCGAAGTAATCACCATTGGAGTGAAAGAGTCACTCCCCTGCATCAGCAGGCACCGCAACAAAGCTGACTGGCCTGCTGCTCTTGATGTCCCATGGACTTCGAAAGGCCCAGCAACACAGGTGATGGTTCTGCAACTCCCTCATGGCCTGACCTGTCCTCTCTGCAATTTAAAGGCCAGTATCTCCAGTTGGAACCACTGGGACCGAACCCTTGTGCACTGTGTTGACTTGCCATGCACTCCAGAGATCTTCGGGCTATAAGAAGCTCCAGCCTCCAGCATCTCTTCCTGCCAAGTACAGTGTCCTCTCCGCATCCTCTGGGCTTTCTTCTTGGTGAGCTGCTCGAGTTCTTCTTACGACTCCTGTGCCTTCGGCCTGAGGGTCTTCTGTTTCAGTGGTCTCCCCTACTTGCTCATGTCCTGCTCTGACTCTCCTGCTTGTGATGAGTCACTTGAACCTAGCAGGTCCCAACGTTGCTCCTTCTTCGTTCTCCACGCCAGTTGGGGCTATCAAGGCTGGTTGGTGCTCCTGCCAGACACGAACCCCCTGGTCACCGACATCCGACAACTCGTGCACGGCTCCTGGTCCTCCTCAGCGTCGCCTGGTCCCCACAGCTACAGCAACAGGGTCACTGTCAACTCGTCTGAACCGTCTGACATCGGTTTGCATTGCTCTTCCGTGCCTCCTGGTCACTCCTGAGTGGCAAAGACTATGTTTCCCAAGCTTGCAGGTTATTCACTTCCAGAATCCACCCTTGGATTCCAGCGGACTTCTTCACCTTCTCCAGAGGCGCTTTTCTCCAAGTCTTCCATTGTCATCTATGGAGGTTTCCGATTAACTCAGCCGCAGGTGCATGATGGAAAACGAATGGCGTCCACACTCGGAGGTGGTGCAAGGTATCTTTCAGCTGTAGAGAGAGCCTTGGTTAGATCTATTTGTCACCAAAGAGAACGCGCAATATCAGCAATTCTGCTTGTTCGAATTTCCAAGGCAACATTCACTAGGCGACGCTTTTCGATGCGAGTGGACTTGCGGTCTTCTATACGCCTTCCCGCCTATACCACTTCTTCCCAGAGTGATGAAGAAGATCAAGCGCGACCGGGCCCAAGTAATTCTGGTGGCTCCGGCTTGGGCACAAAGAGTCTGGTATCCTGAGCTGCTACACATGGCCATCGATTCTCCGATCAGACTGCCTCTTCGGGGGGATCTTCTGTCGCAGCAGCAGGGGACGGTCCTCCACCCGAACCCGTCCAGTCTCCACCTCCTTGCGTTGAGATTGAGCGGCAACAGTTGACGGCTTTTGACCTGCCTCCCTAAGTCTGTGATGTTACCTTGTAAGCTAGGCATCCCTCCACTAAGATGGTATATGGCTGTAGATGGAACAAATTTGTGGCATGGTGCACAGCAAAGGCTGTGGATCCCCTTTCTGCCCCTCTTTCAGAGGTTCTCTTGTTCCTTCTTTCTTTGGCCCAACAGGGCTCTGCTCTGCGCACTATTAAGGGATACATGTTGGCCATTTCAGCCTTTCTTAGGCTTCCTGATCAGCCTTCTCTTTTCAAGTCCCCTGTTGTAAATCGCTTTCTTAAGGGCATTACTTACCTTTTTCCTCCTGTTCCCTTCGTAATGCCTCAGTGGGACTTGAACTTGGTTCTAACTTACCTTATGTGTGCTCCCTTTGAGCCGCTTCATAACTTAGACATCTTACTTTCAAGGCTGCCTTTCTGGCTGCCAGCAGTTCTGCTCGCAGGGTGAGTGAGCTCCAAGCTCTTTCTTCAAAACCTCCTTTTCTGGTGGTTCATCCGGACAAGGTTGTCCTTCAAACTCGTCCATCCTTTCTTCCCAAGGTGATTACTTCTTTCCACATTGGCTAAACCATCATTTTGCCCACCTTCTTTCTGCCTCCGCATCCTTCTAAGGAGGAAGAGAGGCTTCACCGTCTGGATCCAAAACGAGCGCTTTCCTTTTACTTGGATAAGACAAAACAATTCGGGTGGATGACCAGTTCTTTCTTGGCTACGTGGGCGTTAAAAAAGGTCGTGCCATACACAAGCGGACCATCTCTACATAGGTCGTTTTGTGTATCAAAGCTTGCTATTTCTTGGCAAAGAAGGAGCCTCCGGTGGGGCTATGCGCCTATTCCACCAGGGCTACAGCAGCTACCACCGCTTTGGGATGGGGAGTCCCCCTTAACAACATCTGTCAGGCAGCAATGTGAGCATCTCTGCACACGTTCACGAAACACTACTGCCTGGACAGCCAAGTCTGGAGGGACAGCTTCTTTGGCCGTTCTGGTCTCCATGTTCTCTTGGACTTTCTGATGTGAACTTGGTTTGCAGACCCACCTTTGGGGTTGGTATTGCTGGGGTATCTATTCACAATGTAAGGAATCTATAACTAATTGTCTCTTACAGACGAACAAGTTACTTACCTTCGGTAACGGCATATCTGTAAGAGACATAGATTATTTACAGGTTCCTTACCACCCCACCCATGCTCCCCGTTCTGCGAACTGACTTTCAGGGTTAAGGATTTCCTTTCTGGGCCCTAGTTTTTGTGCACCTGTGGTCAGTGTCTTGCGTGGAAAGTCGTGTATAGAACTGACATCAATGCGCGAGGGTGGCGTCTAAATAGCTGCTGCAATGTCATACCGGCGACCACGATGCCAACGACGAACACAGAGCCGACCGACGCCACCTTCCGACGTGCAGGGGTACTGCTGACAAAAAAAGTCTCCGGATCCATGTCTGACGCCTGGGGGTAATTCACAAGGTAATGAATCTATAACTAATTGTCTCTTTCAGATGCAACTAAAGGCCCTAGCACCAGTACAAGTAGTAGTAGTGCCCCCGATGGAATAGTAGGGTTAACCTTGGGTTCTAAAGTGGGTTCTGGCCAAGTGAGAACACCCACTCAGGCTGTCTAGTCTGTGACAGTGGCATGGAACTTGTCACTTTATGTGTAAGTCCCACTAACTTGGGCAAGTACAGACAGCAGCCACTGATCAATGGTCAAGAAGCTGTGGCATACAGGGACACAGGAGCCAGTGTCACTAGCATGACAGAGAAACTGGTGTCTCCTGAACAGATCATACTAGGTCAAATCTACCAAGTGACCAATGCAAGTAATGTCAGGACTGATCACACCTTGGCAGTTGTGAATCTCAGCTTGAGAGTGGTAACGGCCCTAAAGAACAAGTTACTTAGCTTTGGTAACTATATATCTCTAAGAAACATAGGTTAATTATAGATTCCTTACCCTAGAATTACCCCAAGGCGTCAGACTGGATCCGGAAAGTTTTTTGTCAGCAGTACCTCTGCGCATCGGAAGGTGGCGTTGGTCGGCTCCGCGTCCGTCGTTGGTGTTGTGGTCGCCATTGTACATTGCGGTAGCTACATAAGACGCCGCCCTAGTACGCTGACGTCTGTTCTGTACATGACTTTCAGCACCAGAAACGCAGAGCCATGCAAGACACTGACCACTGTTGCACAAAACTAGGGCCCTGAAATGATGTCCTTAACCCTAGAAATCAGTTCGCAGAACGGGGACGATAGGTGGGTCGGTAAGGAATCTATAACTAACCTAAATTTCTTACAGATATATCATTACCGAAGTTAAGTAACTTGTTCATTTGAAAGAAACAGTTAGGTATAGATTCCTTACCTTGGAATAGAAACCCCAGCAATACCAACCCCGGTGGTTGGTCTGCGAACCAAGTTCACACCAGAAAGTCGTGGAGAACAGAACGGCCAAAGAAGCCCTCTCTCCGGACTTGGTTGTCCAGGCAGTAGTGTTTTGTAAACGTGTGCAGCGATGTCCACATAGCCGCCTGACAGATGTCAATCAGAGGTACACCCCGTCCCAAAGCAGTAGTGGCTGCCGTTGCCCTGGTGGAATGGGCACGTACCCCACTGGAGGCTCCTTTTTAACTAGAGAATAGGAGGCTTTGATAGACAAAACGACCCATCTAGAGATGATTAGCTTGTGTATGGCCAGACCTTTCTTGGCGCCCACGTAGCCAACAAAGAGTTGTTCATCCACCTGGATCTGTTTGGTGCGATCCAGATAGAAGGAAAGCGCACGTTTTGGGTCCAGACAGTGGAGCCTCTCTTCTGCTTTAGAAGGGTGGGGAGGCGAAAAGAAGGCGGGCAAATTGATGGTTTGCCCGATGCGAAAGGAGGTGACCACCTTAGGAAAAAAGGATGGACGAGTTCTTAGGACAACTTTGTCCGGATGTATAGCCAGAAAAGGAGGTTCAGATGAAAGAGCCTGGAGCTCACTCACTCTTCTGGCTGATGTGATGGCTACCAGGAAAGCAGTCTCAAGAGTTAAAAGTCTTAAAGGACAGTTGTGAAGCGGCTCAAAGGGAGTGCACATTAAATAGGTTTAGACCAAATTCAAGTCCTACTGAGGCATTACAAAGGGAATGGGAGGAAAAAGATGGGTAATGCCTTTCAAGAAACTATTTACAACCGGAGACTTGAAGAGAGAAAGCCTTAGAAAGGCAGAAATGGCCGAAAGATAGACCTTTATAGTGCCCAGAGCAGAGACCTGCTGGGCCAAAGAAAGAAGGAACAAGAGAACCTCAGAACGAGGGGCAGAAAAGGAACCGACAGCCTTTGCTGTGCACCATGCCACAAATTTGTTCCATAGGCAGGCGTATACCGCTTTAGTGGAGGGACGCCTGGCTGCCAAGATTACATCACAAATTTTGGGAGGCAAGTCAAATGACGTCAACTGCCGCCGCTCAATCTCCACGGCTGGACAGGTTCGGGTGGAGG
Organism: Triturus cristatus; assembly: GCF_964204655.1. Lineage (NCBI taxonomy): Eukaryota > Metazoa > Chordata > Amphibia > Caudata > Salamandridae > Triturus > Triturus cristatus. The sequence continues at coordinate 575,850,348 of NC_140583.1, read as the reverse complement.
ACCGTCCCCTGCTGCTGCAACAGAAGATCCTCCCGAAGAGGCAGTCAGATCAGAGGATTGATGGCCATGTTGAGCAGCTCGGGATACCAGACTCCTCGTGTCCAATTTGAAGCCACAAGAATGACTTGGGCCCGGTCGCGCTTGATCTTCAGCACTCTGGGCAGAAGTGGTTGAGGCGGAAAGGTGTATAGAAGACCGCAACTCCACTCGCGACGAAAAGTGTCTACCAGACATGATCTGGTAGAGATCATGTCTCTACCAGATAAGGCGTTACCGAAGGTAAGTAACTTGTCCATCTGATAGAGACATCTAGTCATAGATTCCTTACTTTTTCAATGATATCCAAGCAATACCATCACTGGAGGAGGGACTGTGGAAAAATGTCAAACCAAGAAGTCCTGCAGAACAGCCAAAAAGGCCCTTCCTGCGGACCTGGTTATCCAAGCAGGGATGCCCACGTGGCTGCCTGGAAAATGTCACAAATCAGAACACCATGCTGAAGAGACGTGGTAGCTGCCTTTGCCCCGGCAGAATGGGCCCTGATCCCTTAAGGAGGCAGTTTCTTCGCCAAGGTGTAACATTTTAATGCAGAGGATGACCCAACGTGAAATGGTCCTCTTCTGAACAGCACGCCCTTTCTTTGCTCCAACATACCCTATGAAAACCTGATTGTCCACGTAGAACGTTTTAGTGCGGTCAAGGTGGAACGACAATGCTCTTTTTGGGTCCAGATGGTGGAGACGCTCTTCTTCTTTAGAAGGATGCGAAGGAGCATACAAGGTGGGCAAGGTGACAGATTGCCTCATGTGAAAAGGTGTTACTACCTTGGGCAGAAAGGAAGCCCTAGTATGGAGCACTACTTTGCCCGGAAAGACGGTTAGGTAAGGAGGCTGAGATGATTAAGCCTTCATTTCACTCACCTTACTGGCAGAAATAACTGCTACTAAAAAGGCTGTTTTGATAGTGAGCAGCCAAAGGGGACAGTTATGCAATGGTTCAAATGGTACCTGTAGGAAAGTGGCTTTATATATACTGTTCCCAAATAGGTACAGTGTGTACAGAGTCCCCAGTCCCCAGAGGTTTGGCAGAGGCTAAAGTTAGATATAACCTTACTCTCTAAAGTGGTAGCTTGGTTGAGCAGTAAGGCAGTATCAGAGGACAGTGTAAAGCATTTGTTGTACACACTCAGTCAGCAAATGGTCTCACACACTCAATAACTGAACTCTAGGCCAATGGTTTATATATAAAAATATATGTTTGTTTTATTTTAGAAATTTTATATAAAGTTGTCCTCTGGGAGAGATTAGAAATCCCTACCTCAATTCACTTTCATCATATACGTAACATTCACTCAAGTCCACTCTAATAGGCCACTCACAATCAGTTGCGTATTGGCACAAAAACCCGTAATAGATGGATTGATGGCTGAAGTTTATTAAAAATAGTATATTTAATCAAAAAACCATTGGATAAAAAACATTTTGATCAAAAAGATCACAATAAAACATTTGTATTACATTCAATATTTAAAACAAGTTCATCATAAACATACCACAATCATTACACAAGAGTTTTTTTATATAACACAAAAATAGACAATAACATTGGTCGTCGATTTCCACAATCAAATCAGAAAGTTAGCCCACCTTAGTCCTGTATTTTTATAAGTCATAGGTGTCTACAATAATTTTATATACAAACAAATTTGTGGCTATGTTGAGAGCGTTTATTTTAGAACCAACAATAGGTATCAAAATATACTTTCTCAGAATGAGAAGCTTTAGTTAAATACTTTGCAATAGGCAATTGACTTTCGAATGCAATAGTTACAGTTTGTTGCAATAGGCAACACAATTTCAAACACAATAATACATTGAGCTCAATGGGAATTTCAAGTTAAATGCAATGGATTACTTTTAGGATTACTTTTCTAATTCCAGGACTGGATCCTAGATTCAGTCTTGGGACAGTTCCTCGAAACAGGTGAGTAAATACGATTTAGTTACTGTTGTGATTTTTAAGCAATATTTTGGTATTTTAAAAGTTGACACTTGGAAACTTTTCCTAATGAAATCACCAATGCTATCCTATGGGAGGAAATTCACTTAGCAGGTAAGTGGGGTTATTGTTACTTTTTCTGGCTCAGTGTTGGATCCTGGATCCAGCACTAGAGTGCCACCTGTAAGCAGTTGAGAGAATGCGTTTAGGTTATACAGGCGATTTTTAACAAATATATAAGTTTGCAAAATCGACACTTAGAAATTTTTTCAGCAAAAACTAGCCAATGTTATCCTATGGAAGGAAATTCAAGTTAGAGGTAAAGTATATTCTTGTTACTTTTGTAATCCAGTGTTGGGCTCCTAGGCTCAGTACTGGGACATCTATCTAAAACAGGTAAGTAATTACGTTTTCACAGTTGATACGATTTTTAAAGAATATTTGTTGTTTGCAAAAATCGACAAGAAATTTCACAGAAAAACAGTCAATGGTTTCCTATGGGAGAAAATTGAGTTAGCGGTAAGTATGCTTGTAATTACTTTCCAGAGTCAGTGCTGGGCACCAAGATCCAGCACTGGGATCTCTCCTAATAGCAGGTGAGTATTTTCGATTTCGTTATTCGGTTGATTTTAGGTGAATATTTTAAAGTTTAGAAACTCCACACTTAGAAGAATTTTCAAGTGAAACCAGCCAATGTTACCCTATGGAAGAAAAGTGAGTTATCGGCTTTTGGGGATGTACTCGACTGGCAGAGTTAAGGTGCTGGGCATAGACTCAGGGGTCTCCCAGGGTCAGGTAAGTACAGTTGTTACACCCTCAGCGGCACAGGGGCAGCCGGGGGCAGAGTGAGGTAGGACCAATGTTATCCCATGGGAGGCAGGAGGCCCGTGGTTGGTGGTTGCTGGCTAGCAGGCCAAGCGGCTGTGGGAGCTGGGCTCCTGGTCACTTGCTCAGGGCAAATGGGGAAGTAGGTTAGAGTAGAAGTTGCACTGCCAGGGCCACTCGGGCGGCTGGGTGCAGTGTGCTTTTGAGCCGTTGGGCGCTCAATGGATTGCAATGGAGAAGCTCAAGAACGAACAAAGTCTGCAAGCTCGGGAACGAAGATTCTTCAGGTGCGACCACCACTTCGAGGGGTAAGTTGGGTAGTTGGGAGGATAGGTAGGTACCCAGGAGTTGGGCACAGGGGGCCGCAGGCCGCTGGGTGCAGGGGTGCCTTTTGGTGTCGGGAAATCTTACTCTCTGTTGATCGCGGTTGGGGGATCCCTGGTTCTAAGGCTGCAGGTGTCGTCAGGAGCGTCGAGGTGGGTCCTTGGGTGCCGGATTCGGGGTCACAGCCGCCGGGGGGACGTCCTCGTGGTCATTGTCCACTCCAGCACAGGCCAGGCTTGGCGGGTGCAGAGTGTGCAGGGTTCACGGTTCCTGGCTCAGTTACTTGCTTTGAGCAGTGCTACTGCTCGCGTGAGTCCCAGATGCTCAGAGTCACAAGGTAGCCAGGTCCTCTGGGATTTGTGAGGTTGCTGGCCACGGGAGATGCCGGGATTTAGCAGGAGCAATTTCGAAGGTCACAGGCCGGTAGGGCTGGGGCCAAAGCAGTTGGTGTCTTCCTCTTGTTAGCAGCTGCACGGCAGGTCTTCTTTCTTCTTGATCTTCTTTGCTGTTTCGGAATCTGGATCTAAGGAAGGAAGGTTCAGGGTGCCCCGGGGCGTTACAGGTACGTAAAGGGGAGGGACCACTGTGTCCCTGCTCTGGGGTGGGTACATCCCCTATCCTGCCACTCTCCTGTGGGAGGGCGGCAGTGGCCTAGTCCTGATTGGGCAGGGCTCCCCATCTTCAAGATGGAGAGAGCCCGGAGATGTGCTTCACCTCGCTTCCCCCACCTGAGGGGTGGGGTTGGCAGAGGCTGGCACACCCCCTGTCCTTCACTGTGGTTTCCGGCCAGTCTTCCCGCCAGAGTGGGAGTTTAGAACTGGTAGGGGCTGTGAGAAGTTGGCCTGATGTATGATGTCACTAGTTCTAGTGTACACCTTATATCAGTCCAAATACCCTTATGGTGATTGGTTGTAAAGTCAACCTTATAGACCAGCTATCCTAGTGGTAGCATGGACAAGAGCAGTCTTAGGCTAAACTCTGAATGGCATGTGAAGCCAGCTGTGATACCATATATAATCCCTTGAATACCAAATGAAAGGACACCACAACAGATATATATATAAAATAAAGTGTATTTATTCTAGTCAAACCCTCAGCACTCTTTATGAGATTAGAGGTAAGTACAACACAGTCTTATTTAAGCATACATTAAGTCACACAGGTAAGTAATACAGTTAGGCCCTAGGGGCCACGCAAACCATATACTAAGTAAGTGGTATAAGGACCACTGTCACGGAAATAGAATAGGCCTAGGCCTAGGGAATCGCTGGGGCTACACTACACTAGCGTTAGTTAGGAAGTAGGAGGCCCACGGGATTTGTGTGCAGAGTGGAAACACTCACGCGTAATGCGTAAAAGTCAATAGCAATAGTACAGTTTAGAAAACGGTAGATTTAGGACACTTCCGGAGTAGCTAGGAAGTTGAGACTTGAAAACTAGACACTAGGATAGTCACTATCCTGATGAGCACCGGAGTACCCAAGTTACCTAGCCCACAGGCTGCGGGTGCATAGGGGTGAAGATGCGTCGTTTTCGTCGTCGACTCCTATGGATGCCTGAAGAAAGATGCTGACAGGCAGTCAGTGAAGAGTGTCCGGTGGATCCCAAGGCTGGGATCAAGAAGAGAGGAAACCTGCAAGCAGAAGGGACAGAGTCCAGGTCACTAGCCAGTGACCACGTGGAACCAGGAAGGAACCAGGCGATGTCGTGAAGATTGCAGGTGAAGGTGAAGCTTGTCGCTGCAGCCAGGAGGACCAGGAAGCGTCGAGGACGACCAGGACCAGGAGGCGAGCTGTCCCACGAAGGCTCTTGCTGTCGGCGGCGTCGAAGTTGGACTAGGACTCACCAAGCCTTGGCAAGCGGAACCCACGAAGAACGGAGGACTTGCTTCTGGTGCAGACCAGGAAGGTCTGGGGTGCTTCTTCTTTGCAGAGAAGCGGGAGCCAGTCTGGAGGAGCCAAACCAGCGCAGAAGATTTCAGGGAGCATCGTCACAAAGGCCACTAGCCAGCGGGCAAGCAACCGGACAGACGCGGCAAGCAGGAAAATGCAGAAGGGCCCCACGCAGGACTCGTGGAGTGTGGGGGGCTGATCTTCGGTGCAGATGGTGCTTGGGGTTGGGGCTTCTCAATCCCCGGTGCACAACTTCGAGGGTGCCTCAGAAGCTGCGCTTTAAGTTACTAGCCACTTTTCCCAGGTAGCCGGTCCCACGTCGCTCGTCGCCTCCACGGATCTCAGCTCTGCTGTCGATGTGGATCAGGGTCGGAGAAGTCTGGAAGTCAAGGCTCTGGTCGGGCTCTGCAGTCGGTTCCTCGTAGAACGTGGGCAAAGCAAAGGGTAGTCTCTTGATGGTGCCTGTTTGCACAGGGTAGCCACTCCTTGGCTACAAGGGAGATTCTTCAGTCTTCTTCTTTCGTCGAATGTCGAAGGTCCAGAGTTTCTGTTCAAGTTTGCAGGTTCAGGATAATCTAAAGTCTTGAGGCCCAACTCCCACTCTTATACTAATCTGGGGGGCTGGGATACCTGCTAGGTCACGCCTTATGGGTGGGACCTGGGAGGGGGTGGTTACACCCACTTCCCTTTGTCCAGTTTCGCGCCAGAGCTGGGGCTGGAGTGCCCCACCGCCGGTTTGAACTGGACTATGCAAGGAACACCTTGTGTGCCCCAGGCATGTCTCATTCCTTTCAGCCCACCCTGCCCCAATACACTAAAGGTTGTCTGGGGAGGTGCTAGCACCTCCCCAAGCAGGAAACCTATTGTCCAGGCCTCCCTGGCTGGGATCACTCCCAGCTGCAGGAGGTCAGACTTGTGTCGTGGCAGCAGCATCCATTTTGTGATGCTGAGGCTTTGGTCAGAGGCTAACAGTTGAAGTATGATTTTAACATGTCTTTCCCTCTAGAAGGGGGGAATAATATTCTCATGTCCAGAAATGGCATGGGGGTATTATTCCACAGTGTTAGACACCTTACACGACATGTTTCGATAAAGCCAAACCATAGTTACCATAACCGTCTAAGATTATAAGGCACTTTAAGAGTATATGGTAGGCTATATCATAGAACAGTTATAAGGACAAGGTTCCGAAAGCTGCAGACAGGCTCAGCTCATGCTAGAGCACCATCTCACATGCTACCAAGCACTCTGCCTCCAGGATTGTTAAGGCCTGCCATAGGAGTGACTGATAGGTACACATGTGTCTATATATAAGGGTAGATATAGGCATACTATATCTAAGCAAGGGGTGATTACACGACCTTGCCCCAGCTGAGTGATCAGCCAGTTGTGTCTGATTGGAAGGCCAGACCAGGGGTGGCATAATACATGCTGCAGCCCCTGGGAGGCCTAGGGTACACCTATGCCCTGGGTACCTAGGGTACACTGTACAGGGTCCAATAAGGTGATTCTTACCAATTGATTATGTACCTAGGGTACATGGAGTCCATTTTAAAGAGAGAGCAGACAGCCTGAGACCCTGAATGGCAGGATCTCAGGCCAACTAAGTCAAAAAACCAGCTAGACACTAGGCAAAAAGTTGGGGGTAACCATAGTCAGATATCCACCTTCCTACAGGGGCCAGTTGCGGAGTACAGCAAGTGGCCTGGAGAAGCTCACAAAGGTGGCATGCCTTTGAAGCTTCCCTGCCCATCCTAGGGGAGGAGACCTAGCACCTCGCCCAGGATGTGCATTTTTGCAGGCCCAGGAGAGCGGATGGCTCTCTACCCAGGGGTCCAGCAACATGTCTGCTGTGTGGCAGCCTAGGCAGCCCCTCAGACCAGATGTGGATTATAGGTTAGGTTCAGGGGGCATCTCTAAGACGCCCTCTGTCGTGCATTGTACATTAAATCCTGCACTGGCATCAGTGCGGGTTTAATGTGCTGAGAAGTTTGATACCAAACTTCTCAGTCTTCAGTGGAACCATCAGGGTGCTGTGGAGTTTGTGTTTGACGAGCTCCCAGCACCATATACTCTTATATGGCAGCACTGCACTTACAGTGCCCATAAATGGACCTGGGTACTGTAGGGGCACAGGGCTCATGCTCTTGTACCCACACCACTGGCATAGGGCACCCAGCTAGAGGGGTGGCTGATGAATGCCAGGGCAGTGTATGTTGTGGGCATGGCACACAGGGATGTGTGCCATGTCAACTCTCTGTTTTGTCCTTTAACCAAAACATCAGCCTGCAAGGGCAGTGTGTTTGTGTCAGGGTACAGGGCCTCTAAGGGTGGCACAATAAGTGCTGCAGTCCTTAGAGGCTTTCCCTGGTCACAAGGCCCTGGGTACCTAGTGTACCATTTACCAGGGGCTGACATGTGGCCAGGGTCTGCCAATTTGGGTTTTAGGTTTCAGCACAGTTTTTAGGGAAGGAACATAGGCCCTGGGCACCTGATTGGCAGGAGCCCAGGGCACACTCAGTCAAAGTACATTCAGCAATTCAGCATAAAGTGGGGGCATACCATGCAAGAAAGATGGAACGTTCTCACAGTACCCACATCAAGAAAGTGAGAACCAAATTAAGGTCCCACTGGGGCATAATAAAAAGTGAAGGAGGAAACAAGTGAGTGAGCCCCTTCAGAAATCTCTGTACAAGAAGTGATTTAAAAAGCAATGGTTGGTTGGGCAACCTAAGAAAAGCAGACTGGGCCGAAAGATAGCCCCTCAGGGTGCCCAGAGCAGAGCCCTGCTGGGCCAAGAAAAGAATGAATAGAAGAAGTTCTGAGAAACAGGCAGAAAAGGGGTTGACAGACCGTTCTTTACAATATTTACAAAATCTCTGACATCAGCAGACGTATACCGTCCACTTTGTGGAGGGACGCCTGGCTGCCAGAATAACTTCACAGACTTTCGCAGGAAGGTCAAAAGCTGTCAACTGTTGCAGCTCAATCTCAATGTAAGGAGGTGGAGAGTGGACAGGGGAGTGGACCCTCCCCTGCTGCTGCGACAGAAGATCCTTCCAAAGGGGCAGCCTGATAGGAGGATCGTTTCTCATTTGAAGAAGCTCAGGATAACACATTCTCCATGCCCAGTACTGAGCCACAAGGATGAGTTGGGCCCTGTCTCTCCTGATCTTATTGAGAACTCTGGGCAGTAATGGTGTGGGTGGAAAAGCGTAGAGAAGGCCTATGATTCACTCATGATGAAAAGCTTCACTGAGCGAAAGCTGCCCTGGAAACTCCAACGCGCAAAACTGCTGACATTGGCCTTTCTCTTCAGGGGTGAACAAATCTAACCAAGGCTCTCCCCACTGTTGAAAAAGACCTTGCACCACCTTCGGATGGAGACACCACTTGTAACCCACAAGGCACTGACGGCTGAGTTTGTCCGCTCTGGTGTTCAGAGAACCAGCCAGATGTTGAATCACCAGGGAAGTGCCCTGTTGTTCCAGCCACGTCCAGAGACGCATGTCCGTTGACAGAGGGTCCACGACCCCACCCCGTCTTGTTTGTAGCAGTACCACATGGCGGTAGCATTGTCTGTGGGGATGGTGAGAAGACTTTCAGTGTCAATCGGATTGTAAAAAGCTGCAGGAGGTTGATATGGCTTCCGCGGGAGACCAGAGTCTGATCTCCACCTTTCCCAGATGGCCGCCCCATTCCAGAAGTGATGCATTTGTCACCACTGTGAGATCTGGATGGGGAAGGGAGAGGGGTCTGCCACTGACCCAATTCCGGTTTGTCAGCCACCACTGCAGATCTTTCGCAGGGCCCTCCGATATCTGGACTAGGTTGGCGAGATTGCCCTGAACCTATTGAACTTCAAGTCCCACTGCAGAGCCCGCATGTGCCACCTGGCATGGTCCACAAGCAGGATGCAGGAGGCCCAACAGCCCCAGAGTCATTCTCACCAAATCAAAGAAAGAGGCTTAAACATCGGAATTATAGCCTGAATATCCTAGACTTGCCGCTCGAGAGGATAAGCCCAAAACTGCACCGTGTACAGAACTGCTCCAATTGGAGGAAGCGTCTGAGAGGGCGTCAGGTGTGACTTTGGCACGTTGATAGTGAACCCCAGCGAATGCTGGAGGTTTGCCATAGTATGGCGGTGGGAGATGACTGCCTGGGACAAGTCTGCCTTCAACAACCAGTCTTAGACATAGAGGAAGACTGGAACCCCTGATCTCCACAGATGGGCTGCAATCATCTTTGTGAACAACTAAGGGGCACTGGTGAGGCCGAAGGGGAGCACGGTAAACTGAAAGAAACGCGTTACTTACCTGTAACAGCAGTTATCCAGTATTGGTGTCTTTCATAGATTCACATGCCTGAATCATTCCCCGTCGTCGAGACGGGAGCCTCCGGTACATAAAAAAGTAATGTCCTATAGACATACATAGAGAAAAATAGGCCTAAGGGCCTCCCCTTAGTAGCCTATCCTAGTCCTTATGTAAAAAGGACCAAACTCTTAGAGCCAGCCAATCAGCTATCACCTCCCTCTAGAACCTTCCTGGCAGGAGCCTCAGTCCCTCAGATTTTCGTACGCACCAAGCTAGGTAGGCGTAATATAGTTAGAGAGAGACGTGAGTCCTTCCAGGGGAGGCGGGAGGGTTGCATGTGAATCTATGAAAGACACCAATACTGTATAACTGCTGTTACAGGTAAGTAACGCGTTTCTTATCCAGTATTAGGGGTGTCTTTTGTAGATTCACATGCCTGAATCAGAGTAGTTAGCAATACATTATGCACATTTCTGATGTAACATGCCATATAGATATTTTAGATAATACACATATTACCATATCAGTTTGAAACATTGGCATACGTCAAAACAGTAAATCAGTAAAGAATGTGCATACCAGGATGGCGGGATGTTGGAAAGCTCACCTCACTGGAATAGATGGCGAAGCACCGCCTGGCCCACTGCCGCATCCTTCATAAGTTCGGCATCTAGGCAGTAGTGTCTGGAGAAGGTGTGCGGTGACTTCCACGTCGCCGCTCTACAGATGTCCAAAATCGGCACTCCAGCGAACAGCGCTGCTGATGTGGACATCGCTCTGGTGGAGTGCGCTTCCACCCTGTCTCTTAAAGGCCGTCCGGCCCCGTCATGGCAGAATGCTATTGCTGAGGAGATCCACCTTGAGATGCTCTGTTTTGTTAGAGGCATACCCAACCTTGGCCTACTGTAGGCCACAAATAGCTGTGATGACTTCCTGAAGCTCTTTGTTTTGTCTATGTAAAACTTAAGACACCTTTTGAGATCCAGAGAGTGGAGTGTCCTTTCTGCTGCCGTGGTAGGGTTTGCAAAGAAGGAACGTAGAACCACCGGCTCGTTGAGGTGAAAGTCTGAAGGCACTTTCGGTATGAACTTGGGATTTGTCCTCAGCACCACCCTGTCCTGTTTGAACTGCATGAAGGGTTCCTGAATGGAGAGGGCTTGCAGCTCGCTGACTCTCCTGGCAGATGTTAGAGCGAGCAACAGAGCCGTTTTCCATGAGATGTACTTGATGGAAGCTCGATGAATGGGCTCAAAAGGGTACTTCATGAGTTGGTTAAGGACCAAGTTGAGGTGCCACGTCGGTGGGACCCGTCGAGGTCTTGGGAAGGACCTATATAGTCCCTTGAGGAACTGTTTGATAAGCCTACTGGACCAGAGAGACGGGCCTTTGCAAGTCCTGGTAAAACGTGAAATTGCCGCCAGATGCACCTTTATGGATGCATGCGCCAATCCCGACTGTGCCAAGTGTAGTAGATATGGCAATATCTGTTCAGGTGTGATATGGAGTGGTCTCAGGCCTTTCTCTGAGCACCATACGCAGAAGCGTTTCCATTTGAGAGAGTAGGTTTTGTTGGTACTGTCCGCCCTCGCTTTTGCCAGCACGTCCCTGCAGTCCTGCGGGATGTTTAGATGACAGAACTCTCTGTGCTCAGGAGCCAGGCCGATAACCTGAGCGATTGCAGGTTCGGGAATTGCACCTGCCCGTTGGACATTGTCAGCAGGTTCGGGTGCTGTTTTAGACGAATCGGTGTCCTGATGGAGAGGCGATGAAGGTCCGAGAACCAGTGCTGCCTCGGCCAGAATGGGGCAATTAGGATCAGGGTACAAGGCTCCGCCTTCATCTTCCTGAGGACCCTGGAAATCATCGGGAACGGCGGAAAAGCGTACGCAAATACGCTGAACCAGCCTATGGAAAAGGCATTTCCGAGCGACCTTGGTTGGGGATGCCAGCTTGCGTAGCTTGGGCATTTGGCGTTCTCCCTGGTGGCGAACAGGTCGACTCCTGGGACTCCCCATTCTGAGAATACGTGTGTTAGCGAATTCTCGTCGAGCTCCCATTCGTGGGAGAGGGATTTTTGTCTGCTTAGGGCGTCTGCGATGGTGTTGTCCTTGCCCGGGACATAGTCCGCTCTGAGAGTGATCCCATGGAGAACAAGCCAGTTCCAGATCTTTTGCGATTCGCGTGATAGAGTGAGCGAACGCGTTCCTCCCTGTTTGTTTAGATAGTGCATCGTCGTGGTGTTGTCCGTTCTGACGAGCACCTGGGAGTTCTGGATGCATGGTAAAAAGGCTTGCAGCGCTAGATACACAGCCCTCAACTCCAGAAGATTGATATGGAGATGTTGCTCCTGATCTGACCATATGCCACTTACTCTGAGGTCCTGAAGGACAGCTCCCCAGCCCGCCAGAGATGCATCGGTGGTGATCACAAGTGGCGCTGCTGGAAGCAGGAACGGCAGTCCCATAGACAGATTCCTGTAATCTTTCCACCATTCGAGGCTCTTGGATATTCGCGGTGTTATCCTCACAATGTCTTCGAACGAACCCGTACTCTGAGTCCACTGGTTCGTGAGGGCTTCTTGCAATGGACGCATTCGAAGCCTGCAGTGAGGGATGAGGAGTATACAAGAAGACATCATTCCCAGGAGTGATTTGAAGGTGCGAACTCTTAGGGACTTCCTTGATGCCACCGCCGCCTACCAGTTCGGATTTCTGCCCTGGTTCAGAAATACCCATGGACGACGACGACTTTCCCGTCGACGATACCGTCGTCGACGGCATGGTCTTCGCCGACGGTGTCTCCGTCGACGATATTCTCCTCGTCGACGATGTCTTCGTCGACGATGCGCTCGTCGACGATTCATTTGTCGTCGACGACGAAGGCCTTCGTCGTCGATGCCTTCGACGTCGACATCTTCGTCGACGATGCCTTCGTCGTCGATGCCTTCGTCGTCGACGCCCTCGTCGTCGACGTCTTTGTCGTCGACGTCTTCCGTCGACGGTGGGCTCGTCATCGACGATGTCGTCGTCGACGGGACAATCTTCGTCGTCGACGATGACTTAGACGTCGACGACGGTTTTAGCAGTATAATAGACAAAATAGGAGTACCTGCTGACGACGATGAAGGGGTGGTCGTCGTTGACGAGAAGACTGACGACGCTGTCGTTGTGGACACGGTTGTCGTCGCTGTGGAGACATGACCTGGTGCCCTTTTTTGCGCTGAGGAAGGTGTCGCAATTTTGCTGGCCGACAGGGTAGGCTTCTTAAAAGTCAGAGAGTCCTTGTCAGACACTGAAGATTTTGAAGATCTTGCCTCTGAAGACTTCTAGTGTGTCTTCATAGGAGGAGCGTCTGAGGGGCCAGGAGACGTCACTCTCGGCCTCTTCAGGGAGACTTCAGAGGTTCCGGAAAAGCTCGCCTCCGAGGATACCACACTCTCCCTGTCCTTGAGCCTGTCCAGCCAGATAAGCAGACGACCCTCTCTGTCTCTCAAGGTCTTGTGAGGGAAAGACCTACATATTTTACAGTCCTTAGGGACGTGGTCCGGATAAAGGCTATATAGGCAGAGGTCATGCTTGTCGTCCACATGAAGCCTCTTCTTCCCACATGAAGAGCAAGCCCTGAAAAGGGCTTTCTTCTGGGATTCAGACATGCTAGGAGTTGTAGAAGAAATAAACACTCACTGCAGTAATAAGAGGCCTGAAGTGGTCTGCGTTCAATCCTTGAAGAAGAAAGTCACCAAAAAGGTGAACAATCTGGTTTGAAAGAAATCCTGAGGAGAACTCAGGCTGGAGACTCCCTAGCACAACGTGCGGTAGAAAATCTGAGGGACTGAGGCTCCTGCCAGGAAGGTTCTAGAGGGAGGTGATAGCTGATTGGCTGGCTCTAAGAGTTTGGTCCTTTTTACATAAGGACTAGGATAGGCTACTAAGGGGAGGCCCTTAGGCCTATTTTTCTTTATGTATGTCTATAGGACATTACTTTTTTATGTACCGGAGGCTCCCGTCTCGACGACGGGGAATGATTCAGGCATGTGAATCTATGAAAGACACCCCTAATACTGGATAAGTGCTCTTGACACACCTTAAACCGCAGGTAGCAGCGATACACAGGCAGGACTGGGATATGGAAATAGGCGTCCTGCAAGTCCAACGCTACCAACAATTTTCCTGTGTCCAGGGTAGACAGTACCTGAGCATCTTGAACTTCTTTTTGAGGAAGTAGTTGAGGGCTCTAAGGGCGAAGATAGGACAAAGGCCTCTGTCCTTCTTTGGAAGCAGAAAATAGTGGGAATAGCAACAACAGCCTATTTCTGGCCCAGGAACCCTCTCTATAGCTCCCTTGGCCAAGGGAGTCTTGAATTCCTTGCAGACTAGGGCTAGGTGATCCTCTGTCAGCCGATCGTAAGTTGGAGACATGGAGGGATGGGTAGTCTCGAAGTGGTGGGAGTAACCCCTTCGGACTATTTGCAACACCCACCTGTCCAAGGTGATATCTCGCCAGTGGTGGAGGTGATGGTGTACCCTGCCACCAACTGGATGGCTATGATCTGGAGGGATAGGACTAGGAAGGTTTTGGGTGGAGGAGGGGTTTGTGACTTGACCTGACTTCTGGCAACCCAATCCGCGAGGTCGAGGTGAACCGCGTATACCGCCCGCAGAGGTTGCTGGACTTGTGGGGTCCTTTGGCTGGAACAGGGTTGGCGTGGTTGGAAATCCCTTCCATAGCCACGAAAGGAGCAAAAGGCAGACACAGGCCGGGATGAAGTGGACAGGCCCAGGGACTTGGCCGTATCCCGCGAGAGCTCAAGCGCTGCATCTGCCTTGTCTCCGAAGAGACGGGAGCCATTAAAGGGCATGTCCATAAGGTTAACTTGGACATCCCTGGCAATGCCAGACGTCCTCGGACAAGCATGGTGCCTAATGGCCACCATCAAGGAAATCACTCTGCCTAGCGAGTCTGTCCTGTCTAAGCCACATCCTATAGCAAACTTCTCTGCATCTCTCCCGTCTGTTGCAGCTTGGAAGAGGAGAGCCCGGTCCTCCCCCAAGACTCTTGGAAGCACTCGCGCAACCGTATCCCATTGGGAGTAATGGCCCAAGAGACATGCAGTGTTTACCAAGAAGATCTCCCACGAGACCTGGAGCTGCGCTCAGTCGCATGGCAAGTGGCGAAGAGATTAGTGGCCCGTTTACAGATTTCATTGGGGTTCAAAGTCTTGCACTCCGCACACGAGACAGAGTCGTGATCCTTTTCTAGGCACTGCAGACATACCAAGTGGATCCATCATAACATATAGATGACAGGCGTTACAAGGTTTGAACCCGGTTGGCTTCTTTGCTGGCATCTCTGAAAAAAGGCACACTAGACTCCGACAAAACGTCAAAACCAGTCAGCCAAAAAGCTAATGAGGGGAGTTCGATCAGGATCTGCGCTGAAGGCGTGGAAAAGGAGGAGCTGAGGTCAGTGCACTGGGGTGGTGCCTATATAGGAACCCCACATGCCACTTCTGGCGTGGATGATGCCAAGCGGCGCCGAATGATGCCAAGCGGCGCCGAATGATGCCATTTACCGGCACAAAAGGGGATTTTGAAGTCCAGTATGATGCCTGGGAATGTTCTAAGGTAAGGAATCTGCGGCTAGAAGTCTATCAGATACAGGTGCTTAGTTCCTGGGTGAAGAGCAGGATTTCAGTGCATAGCACTTACTGATCAGAATGCTCACCAGCCTGTACTCAGTACACTATGCTCATCACAGCAGTCACTGGCTGAACACAGTCGGGCAGAACTAAATATCCTGGTAAACCCCCCAACAACCCCAGCTCTCCACAGTAAAGTACTAGGTTTCTACATTATTAGGGCAGACAGTCATGTATGTAAAATGCCCAAACACACACAAGAATGCGCTGATCATGTGGTCAACATGAGACAAAAGCCAACTAGAATGATGAGGGAACCAACAGAGAAGCTGGTGGTAGTGCAGGGGGTTGGAGGAAGAAGAACCACATGAAGGCGACTGAGGAGCATACAAAGGAGAGGGTAATCCGAATGCAGGTGTGGCTACTAGGTAGGGGAACAGCACACGAGGGAGAGAGCTGGAAAACACATGCACTCTCGTGCAGTGTAGCAAAAATAAAAAATTAAAAAATTCACTGAGAGGGAGCAGTGAAAGGGCACGAGTAAAGAGGCTATATTCCAGTCAGTGGAAACTGATCGGTATCACCTGCACTCATTTTTGGGGGCCGGAACGATTTTTCCCCATTGGACATTTCCCAAGAGCAACAGGGAGAAAACTAGGAAGAGAAAGATGGAAAAACTGTCACAAAAGAAAAAGCAGGGACTGATAGATGAAGGACAGATAAAGGAGCATCAGTGTCTGGTAGATGATTAAAGAGGCATGAGGTAGACTGAAGAGTATGCAGCCTTGGTAAAAAGGCATGAGGTAGACTGAAGACTATGCAGCCTTGGTACTCGGCGCATCAACATTTAATAGCTCCAAGACACAGGCTTCTGAGTAGGCCTGGGTGTGAAATTTTGCTCGGCTCCCAGAGTTTTTCACACTCTGTGCTCCGAGTAGCACGCAGAGTTCTGAAAAATATGCAGAGGGGAGTTTTTTCCTCGTTTGCAAACGTTAAGTTGCGAGCGCAAGATAGGTAGATCTTACTTCAGACCACCTACCGGTGAGATTTTCTCAACGTGGGCCGTCGCGTACGGAAGCTACCACTCGCGTTGAGAAACCTTACATTCATGTTGAGGAAGCTACCGCTCAAGTAAAACAGCTACACGAGCGGCAGAAAGCAGCAGTGTCCTCATTTGCTGCGCATGGTGCAATACATGTTGATTTTCCAGTACGGGATAAACACCTGGTGTCAAAAAAGCAGCACGAACGGCACAACCTAACTCACTCAGCTGCTTGCAGATCTCTGCATACCACAGAGAAGTTTTTTGGTCACTTCCTCTGCGAACTCCACCCAGGCCTACCTCTCAACAGAGCTTTGGGCATCGGCACTCATTCTTTTACAAAGTAAGGACTGGCTTCAGGGAAAGGACAGACACAAGCTGGACAAGGCAAGCCATTGAAAAAGTAGACAGCAAATTACAGTGGCAATGCTAACCAATGGTAAGTAATGTGCAGGCTTCAACCCACTCTTGATAAGTTGATAAAGGTCTTTGTAATCAGAAAACTTGGGCTCTCTGGTAGACTCAACCAAAAATGTTTCTCTGTAAAGTGTTCTACCGCCCTTTAAAGTTATATTGGGATTTTATCAAATGCTTGCTATGGAACAGAGATTAGAATAAAGTGAGGAACTATATTGGAGCAGCTCCAGTTATGTTCACAGAGTGGCACTAACTTAATGGAATGCATCTAAATCATAACTCATTGTATTACTATTAAGAAAAAGAAGCACTGATCGGGCTTTCTAAAAAAAAAAAAAAACAGGTACATTTGGGTCCAATACGAAATAATGGCAGAGGTCGAGTGCCATTTCTCTGGAGAGCCAGCACTCTAAAACCTAATTGCAAACTATATATTTTAACTTTACAAATCAACTGTAGCTTCATTAAAGCATCCACAAATGCTGAAAGATCTCAAAGAAATGGGAATGCCATGACAATGGGCCTACCTTGATTAGAAAATGGCCTCTTGTTTTGGTGGCTGAAGTTTTCTCGTTGATGCTCACGAGGCGGTGGAAGGTGTGGTGCAGGTGGGTGAAACTTTTGAGGTGTATGAGGTCCATGAGGCTGAGAAGGCAAATGATCACGACTTGATCCTGAAGCTTCTGATTTAAATACACTTTTGCCACCTGAGGTATCCTCCTTCTTCTTTGGCTTTTGATCCTGCAGGTTAAAAAGATTTGTATACAATAAGGGCAGTTTCTTATTAGAAGTTATATGCACCACACTACAAGGACAAATAATACACTTAAGAGAAAGCCAAATGTAAGAAGCGAGTCTTGCACAATTCGAAGAAGCACTCAAAAGCTATGGAGACGCAACAGAAAAGGTCCTAAACATTGCATCTTCTTCATTGTTGTCAAACTAGGAATCCCCAAAATCTTTCCTTCTGTATTTGTTAAAGACAATTAACAGCTTAGCTTCATATTCTGCATGCATACAATTTATTTAACAAGGTTGCTCTCCATCCTTAAGAACCAGACCGGTTGGCGCGCAACATGGCAGACGCGCTCTAAGAGTGCTCCCGGACCCCTTCCCTGCAGCTATCCAGCCTTGTATCTTGCTGCTGCTTTATCGCTGCAACTCCTGCCACACATTTCCAGGCGCGGGACTCCATGTGAGCCTGTCTTTCGGAGCTCGCCACACCGGTGAGGTACCTTTGCCCCAAGATGGCGGCCTCCGTGCCCTGACCTGCGGCAGATGACTCCACCAGAGGTGTGCGGACTTGACTCACACCAGTGTGCCCGAGCCCGTGGGGGTGGCCTGCAAGATTGCGGCCTTCCTAGTGCAGGCTCCGGGTGAGGACTGAGGCGGCTGGGGATAACCAGGTCTGGGCCCCCTGCGGCAGAGCGACGGCGCCGGCCACCATTTCGGGCGGCGAGGAGGATGAGGACTGGCATCGTCCGCGATCCGACTGCACCGGTCGGGTGCCGAGCCACGGAGCTCCGGTGTATGCCTTGGTGGCGGAAAGCGGTCTCTGCACTGAGAGGTGAGGTGCCCCCCATGCGCTCTGGGCTGCCCGATGGGAGGTGGAATCGGCTGTTAGGTCGTGCAGCGCGGGGTCTGAGGCCCCCTCCACCACACCCGCTGACATACCTTGATCCCGCGGCACTGGTTGGTTCCCGCCGGGCCTCTTGGGCAGAGCACCCGCTGCTATTCCTGGGGCTCTGACACTACGGTGCGAACGCCAGGGGGTGGGGGAATCAGCCGCATGCAGGGAGTGGCGTGGGGCCCTGGGAGAGGGCCTCCACCACCGGCCCCCCACCCCTGACTTGCTCCTGATGCTCCCGGAGGCATAGTGTTAGCCCTTCAGTGCAGGGGCCCCCACTGCCGACCTGGGGGGCCAGGCTTCTGTGGCGCTCCTGCCGGCGTGGGCCGCCAGGGACAAGAGGGAGATTGGCTGAGCCCTCGACGGCTGTGGGCCTGGCTTCGGCTGCCGCTACCCTGGACAAGACGGGAACTGGAGGCTCGACCCCCCACCCCTCTCCTTTGGCTACTACGGACCAGGTGGCACGTGTTGGAGACTTTCCCACACACAAGTACCTCTTGGGGAGATTCGCCCATCGCATCGAGCGGCAGTGGGGGCAGCGCGTGGCCCTGCCTCTCCTCTGGCCGTCACAGCTGCCCCTCATCCTGCTCTGATCCGCTTTGAGAGTCTCTGCGCCTAGATTCTCATGCAGGGGCCCGTGAGGCCCTACTTGAGGCGAGTCTCGCCATCTGTCGGGCTCTCTCATATCCTCACATCCTCCCCTACTTCTCCTTCCATCCATCACACTGCCTGAAGGTCGTCTGGGCCTCCGACCCCACCTGATATCAGCCATGGGAAGAGACTGGGCCCCGAAAACCCCCGCTACTCTAAGCACGAGTTCACACTATGCAGCTCTGGGCAACAAGCTTGCTTAATCTCCACAACGGCCCCCCGCGGCGGGATGCCTGGCTTTCACCTTGGGGATGCCCAGTACGGGTTATCTCACAGGGAAAAACCAGGACGGGTTCCCAATGCAAGCGCCGAGATGCCCAAGGGTAATTTGAGCGCTATATAAGACTGCACATACATACATACATACATACGTAGACCAAGATGGACAGGTTCCCAACCACGGATCCTGGAGCGACCGGAGGAACCGTGGACAAATGCACCCCCCCCCACCCCCACCCCCCGGCTGCGGACTGGACCACCATCCTCCAAGCCATACACACCTCGCAATCCACAGTAGAGACCAAGATTGCGGAGGTCCGGGTTGACAGGACCTTTATCTGGCAAGACATCCGCAATGCTACGTCCCGGGTTAAGGAAGCGGAGTCCCATGTATCTACCGTGGAGGATGATGCCCACTAACTTAAGGATCAGTTTGCTCGCCTCCGGACTCATACCCAGTGTGAGAAGTTGGCCTGATATATGATGTCACTAATTCTAGTGTACACCTTGTCTCAGTCCAAACAACCCTTATGGTGATTGGTTGTAAAGTCAACCTTATAGACCAGCTATCCTAGTGGTAGAATGGACAAGAGCAGTCTTAGGCTAAACTCTGAATGGCATGTGAAGCCAGCTGTTATACCATATGTAACCCCTTGAATACCAAATGAAAGGACACCACAACAGATATATATATATATCTAAAATAAACTGTTTTTATTCTAGTCAAACCCTCAGCACTCTTTAGGAGATTCGAGGTAAGTACAACACAGTCTTATTTAAGCATACATTAAGTCACACGGGTAAGTAATACAGTTAGGCCCTAGGGGCCACGCAAACCATATACTAAGTAAGTGGTATAAGGACCACTGTCACGAACACAGGATAGGCCTAGGCCTAGGGAATCGCTGGGGCTCCACTATACTACCAACAGTTAGGAAGTGGGAGGCCCATGGGACTCAGGTGCAGAGTGGAAACACTCACGCGTAATGCGTAAAAGTCGATAGAATCACTAGTAGTTAGAAATAAGCAGTTTTAGGACACTTCTGGTATAGCTAGAAAGTCGAGACTCGGAAACTAGACCCTAGGATAGTCAATACCCTTGTGAGCACCGAAGTACCCAAGTTACCTAGCCCACGGGCTGCGGGTGCATAGGTGTGAACTTGCGTCGGGTTTCGTCGTGAACTTCTATGGATGCCTGAAGGAAAGTTGCTGACAGGCAGTCAGTGAAGAGTGTCCGGTGGATCCCAAGGTGGGGATCAAGAAGGAAGGAACCTGCAAGCAGAAGGGACAGAGTCTAGGTCACCAGCCAGGAGCCGGGAAGGAACCAGGAAGGAACCAGGCGATGTCGTGAAGATGCAGGTGAAGAGGTGAAGCTTGTCGCAGCAGCCACGGGTACCAGGAGGCGTCGAGGACGACCAGGACCAGGAGCTGAGCTGTCCCACGAAGGCTCTTGGGGTCGGCGGCGTCGAAGTCGAGTCAGGACCCAACAAGCCTTGGCAAGCGGAACCCACGCAGGATGGAGGACTTGCTTCTGGTGCAGACCAGGAAGGTCTGGGGTGCTTCTCTTTCATAGAGGAGCGGGTGCCAGTCTGGAAGAGACGGACCAGCAAGTTGAAAGTAAAGGTTCGTCGTCGCAGAGGCTACTTGCCAACGGGCCAGCAACCGGACAACACGTCGAGCAACACAGGTGCAGAAGGGCCCCACGCAGAACACGTGAAGTGTGGGGAGCTGATCTTCTTTGCAGATGGTGCTCGAGAGTGGGGTTTCTCAATTCCCCAAGCACAGCCTCGAGGAAGCCTCAGAAGTCGCGCTAGTCAGTTACTAGCCACGTTTCCCAAGTCGCCGGTCCCACGTCCCTCGTCGCCTCCACGGGTCTCAGCTTCGCTGGAGATGTGGATCTGGTTCAGAGGTGTCTGGAAGTCTTGGCGCTGGTCATTCTCTGCAGTCGTCCCTCGTAGGAGTCAGTCGCAAAGCAAGCAGCGGTCGCTGGATGGTGCCTGGTTGCCCAGGGTGTTCACTCCTTGGCCACAAGGGAGATTTCTTCAGTCTTCTTCCTGAGGTCGATTGTCGAAGGTCCAGAGTTTCTGTTCAAGTTGCAGATTCAGGTTAATCTAATTTAGCAGGGCCCAACTAGCTACTAATATACTGGGCTAGTGGGCTGGGCTACATGCAAGGTCTCTCCTATGGGTGGGACCAGGATGGGAGTGGCTACACCCCCTTTCCTTTGTCCAGTTTCGCGCCAGAGCTGGGGCTGGAGTGCCCCAGCACCGGTTTGAACTGGACTATGCATGGGACACCTTGTGTGCCCCAGGCAGTGTCTCGTTTCATTCAACCCTCCCTGCCCCAATACACTAAAGTCTGTCTGGGGAGGTGCTAGCACCTCCCCAAGCAGGAAACCTATTGTCCAGGCCTCCCCGGCTGGGAGGGCTCCCAGCTGCAGGAGGTCAGACTCGTGTCTGTGGCAGCAGCATCCATTTAGTGATGCTGAGGCTTTGGTGAGAGTTAAACAGCAAAGTAGGATTTTAACATGTCTCTCCCTCTAGAAGGGAGGAATAATATCCTCATCACCAGAAATGGTATGGGGGTATTATTCCAAAGTGTTAGACACCTTACACGACATGTTTTGATAAAGCCAAACCATAGTTACCATAACTGTTAAAGATTATAAGGTACTTTAAGAGTATATGGTAGGCTATATCATAGAACAGCTGTAAGGACATGGTTCCGAAAGCTGCAGACAGGCTCAGCTCATGCTAGAGCACCATCTCACATGTTACCAAGCACTCTGCCTCCAGGATTGTTAAGGCCTGCCATAGGAGTGGCTGATAGGTACACATGTGTCTATATATAATGTAGGTATAGGAATACTACACCTAAGCAAGGGGTGATTACACAACCTTGCCCCAGCTGAGTGATCAGCCAGTTGTGTCATAATGGAAGGCCAGGCCAGGGGTGGAATAATACATGCTGCAGCCCCTGGGAGGCCTAGGGTACACCTATGCCCTGGGTACCTAGGGTACACTGTACAGGGTCCAATAAGGTGATCCTTACCAATTGAGTATGTACCTAGGGTACATGGAGTCCATTTTAAAGAGAGAGCAGATAGCCTGAGACCCTGAATGGCAGGATCTCAGGCCAACTAAGTCGAAAAACCAGCTAGACACTAGGCAAAAAGTTGGGGGTAACCATAGTCAGATATCCACCTTCCTACACCCAGGAGCTCCACCGACTGAAGATGCTGAAAACAGGTCCCGGTGCAAGAACCTACGCCTGGTGGGATTTCCAGAGGGGGTGGAACAGGGCCGGGCAGTGGACTTTACCGAACGTTGGATACGCTCTTGGATGCCCGAAGGCTCCCTCTCCCAGTGGGGGGTAGGGTGTGGGGAGAGGAAAATTGGGTCGCATGGGGACGGGCGGTGGCATTGGGCAATCATCCTACCCACATAAACCCCGGTGCTGGCTTGGACCAAGTGCCCAGAAGGATGGTAGTGAGAAGGAACAAGAGTACTTCAGAAAGAGGGGCAGAAAGGGGATCCACAGCCTTCGCTGTGCACCATGCCACAAACTTATTCCACTTCAGGCGTACACCGTCTTTGTGCAGGGATGCCTGGCTGCCAAGATTACGTCACAGACTTCGGGAGGCAGGTCGAAAGACGTTAACTGCTGCTGCTCAATCTCCACGCAAGGAGGTGGAGAATGGACAGGTTTGGGTGGAGGACCGTCCCCTGCTGCTGCGACAGAAGAGCCTCCTGAAGAGGCAGTCTGATCGGAGGATCGATGGCTATGTTGAACAGCTCGGGATACGAGACTCTTCGTACCCAGTCCGGAGCCACAAAATTGACTTGAGCCTGGTCGCGCCTGATCTTCTTCAGCACTCTGGGCAGAAGTGGTATAGGTGGAAAGGCGTACAACAGACCGCAAATCCACTTGTGACGAAAAGAGTCACCTAGCGAGTGTCGCTCTGGAAATTCCAATGCACAGAATTGCTGACATTGCGCATTCTCTTCGGTGGAGAATAGTTCTAACCAAGGCTCTCCCCACTGTTGAAAGAGACCTTGCACCACCTGAGAGTGAAGACGCCATTCGTGATCCATCAGGCACCTGCGACTGAGTTTGTCTGCCCTGGCGTTCAGAGAACTTGCCAGGTGTTGAAGCACCAAGGAAATGCCTTGATGTTCCAGCCATGTCCAGAGGCGGAGGGTCTCCTGACAGAAGGTCCACAACCCCACCCCGCCCTGTTTGTTGCAGTACCACATGACGGTGATGTTGACAGTGAACACCTGCAATACTCTTCCCCGGACAGAGGGAGGGAAGGCTTTCAGTAAATGACGAATCGACCGGAGCTCCAGAAGGTCGATGTGGAGTCCGGACTCCACCGGAGAACAGAGGCCTCTGATCTCCGCCTCCCCCATGGGACCACCCCATCCCAGAAGGTATGCGTCCGTTACCTGTAGGAAGCTGGCTCTGTATATACTATACCAAAGTGAGGTATAGTGGGCAGACTCCAGTGGAACCCCAAAGGTATGCAGAGGTAAAATTAGATAGACCCTTACTCTCTATTTGTGGTAGTGTGGTCGAGCAGTAAGGCAGTATCAGAGGACAGTGTTAAGCATTTGTTGTACACACTCAGACAGCAAATGAATTCACACACTGAAAGACTGAAATTCAGACCAACTGTTTTTGTATCAAAATATGCTTTTAGTAAGAACCAAGCAAGCCTGGCACAGGGAAGCAATAAATACTTTACAGTAGTAAATGCTGATTGTAAAACAGTTCAATTGTAAATTGTAAATGTACTATGGTTTGACTTACAGTATTGTTTCAGAGAAATGCAATCACTTGTAAATAAGAGTACATAGACCTGAATGGGATTTTCAGTAAAATAGCAGGTAAGTTACCTTTGGATTACTTTTCTTACTCAGTGCTGTATGCCTGGATGCAGCACTGGGACATTTCCTGCAAATAGATGAGTAAAAGCTATTTTGTTAAATCATACCATTTTAAAGAATTTCTTTAGGTTTCAAAACTCCACACTTGGAAACTTTTTCAGGAAAAAGTGTTAATGTTTTCTTATGGTTATCGTTTTTTTAGGTAAGTAATCGGTCTTTGGAGTTGACGTTCTGGGGTTAGAACAAGGGTTCCCCCAGGGTCAAGGATGCACTCTTGTTACACTCTCAGAGGCACTAGGGCGGCCGGGTGCAGAGTGCTGAGGCTCAATGTTATTCAATAGAGGATAGGGAGCCTCCAGTTGGTGGCTGCTAGCAATCAGGCCACTGGATTGTGGGAGCAAAGCTCCTGGACTTTAGCTCACGGCAAATGGGGAAACAATTTAACACCAAAGGTGCACTCTCAGCGGCACTAGGGCGGCCGGGTGCAGGGTGCTGCCTCAAGGTTGGATGCCCTGTTGTTTCCAATGGGGAACCTATGGTATGCAAAAGCACTGCAGGCAGGGAGACAAAGGACTTCTGGGTGCAACCACCACTTCGAGAGGTAAGTTGGGAAGTTAGGGGTTGGTTAGGAACCGTCGGTTTGGGCACACAAGGCCGTGGGGCGTCGGGTGCAAGAGTGTCTTTTGGGGACGGATCTTCTTACCAACTCCAGGTTGTGATTAGGGGGGGGCTTCTGGATTTAGGCTGCAGGCGTCGGCTGGAAGCCGGTCAGGGGTCGCCGGATCTCAGTTCAGGATCACCGGGGTGACCTCCTCGTGGTGTTTGCCCACTCGACCTCGGGCCGTGGATGGCGGGTGCAGAGTGGGGCAGATTCATGGTCTCCGGCTGCTGCCAGAGGTTGCAGTTGAACAAATCCGGTGTTCACGGGAGAAGCAGTCTTTGGAAGTGAAGGAAGGCAGGTCCTCAGGGGTTTTTGAGGTTGCTGGCTGCAGGACACACCAGGATTTTGCAGGAGCAGGTTCGAGGGGGAGACAAGCCGGTAGGGCTGGGGTCAAGTCAGTGGGCGTCTTCATCTTGTTAGCTGCTGCACGGCTGTTCGGTCCTTCTTCTTTTCTACTTGTTTCTTGTCTGGATCTGAGGAAGCAAGGTTCAGGGGTGCCGCTAAATACTAGATTTAGGGACGTTACAGGTAGGTAAAAGGCAGGGACCAATGGGTCCCTTCCCTAGGGTGGGTACACCGCCTATTTTGCCACTCTCCAGTGGAGGGGGGCATGGGCCTGTCCGTGGTTGGCTGAGTCCCACCATCTTCAAGATGGCGCGGACTGAAAGTTGTGTTTCACCTTACCTCCCCCACCTGAGAGGTGGAGTTGGCAGAGGTGGGCAAACCTCTCTTCCTCACTTGTTTTCCCCGCCGGTTCTCCCCCCCAAGGTGGGGGTCAGAACTAGTGGGAACCAGTTGCTGAAAGCAGCAACTGGCCTGGAGAAGCTCACAAGGGCGACAAGCCTTTGAAGCTTCCCCTTCGTGAACCCTGCCCATCCTGGGGGAAGAGGCTTGGCACCTCGTCCCAGGATGTGCATTGTTTCAGGCCACAGAGAGCAGCAGGCTCTCGACCCAGGGGTCCAGAAACATGTCTGGCGGTGGCAGCTGAAAGTAGCCACTCAGCCTAGACACTAGTGGTGGGTAGTTTTCAGGGGGCATGTCTAAGATGCCCTCTGTGTGCATTTTTCATTAAATATCACACTGGCATCAGTGTGGATTTAATGTGCTGAGAAGTTTGATACCAAACTTCTCAATTTTCAGTGTAGCCATTATGGTGCTGTGGAGTTCATAGTGACAACCTCCCAGCACCATATACTCTTAATGGCAGCACTGCACTTACAATGTCTAAGAATGGACTTAGACACTGTAAGGGTACAGGGATCATGCACCTGTACCCTCACCACTGGTATAGTGCACCCAGCTAGAGGGGTGACTGACCTATGCCAGGGCAGTGGGTTGTAGGCATGGCACACAGAGATGTGTGGCATGTCGACTCTTCACTTTGTTCTGCACCAAAACACGCAGCCTGCAAAGGCAGTGTTGAGTGTAGTGGTACAGGGCCTCTAAGGGTGGCACAATAAGTGCTGCAGCCCTTAGAGGCCTTCTCTGGACATAGTGCCCTGGGTACCTGTGGTACCAATTACCAGGGACTGACCTGTGGCCATAGATGCCAATTGGGTTAGTTTTGGGAAAATAACACAGGCCCTGGGAACCTGACTGTCAGGGACCCAGGGCACATCAAGTAAAAGTGCATCAGTAGTCTGGCAAAAGGTGTGGGGGGGGGGTTCGTGAGCCACCACTGCAGTTGTCGTGCAGTACCCTCCGAAATCTAGACGCAATCAGACAGTTTCCCCTAATGCTGCACCCACTGGAACTTCAGGTCCCACTGCAGAGTCTGCATATGCCACCTGGCATGATCGACCAGCAGGATGCAGGAGGCCATCAGACCCAGCAGCCATAGAACCATCCTGACCGAAACTCGGGATAAAGGCTGAAAGATCGGAATCAGAGCCTGAATATCCCGAACCCGTTGTTCGGGAGGATAGACCAGAAACTGCTCAGAGTCCAGAACCGCTCAGATGAAGAGGAGCTTCTGGGAGGGACTCAGATGTGACTTCGGCATGTTGATGGAGAACCCCAGCGAATGCAGGAGGTCGGCTGTAGTCTGGAGGTGGGAGACGACTGTTCGGGGTGAGCCCGTCTTCAACAATAAAAGTCGTTGAGATAGGAGAAGACTGGAACCCCTAATCTGCGCAGATGAGCTGCGACCACCGCCATCACTTTTGTGAACACCCGAGGGGCACTGGTGAGGCCGAAGGGGAGCACGGTATACTGAAAATGCTTGTGGCCTACCGTGAACCGCAGGTAACGTCGGTGGGCCGGCAAGACGGGGATGTGGAAATAAGCGTCCTGCAAATCCAACGCTACCATCCAGTCTCCAGGGTCTAGGGCAGCAAGAACCTGAGCTAATGTCAGCATCTTGAACTTCTCCTTCCAGAGGAAGGCATTGACGCTCCTGAGGTCCAAGATAGGGCGTAGGCCCCCTTTGCCCTTCTTGGGCACCAGAAAGTAGTGGGAGTAACAACCCCGTCCTACTTCTGGGCCAGGAATGCGCTCGATGGCCCCCTTGGCCAAGAAGGCCGTAACTTCCTCCTGCAGAAGTTGCAAGTGATCCCCTGATATGCGGACGATTTGCAGCACCCATCTGTCCGAAGTGATGGTACGCCAGTGGAGCAGGTGATGGCGAACTCTGCCTCCTACTGCCGTGGAATGGGCCTGAAACCTCAGACTAGGAAGACTTTGAGGGAGATGCTGCGGGAGCGGATGTGGACTCACCGGCTCTCTCCCCCCCTGCTCAGCCACGGCGGAATCCACGTCCGTGTTGAGGCTGGTTCTGTGGCTGGACGAACGTGCGGGGGCGCCCCTTCCTTGGCCACGAAAGGTGAGAAAAGCAGAAGTTTGCTGGCGCTGGGCCGACAGGCCCAAAGACTTGCCCGTATCCCTGGAGTCCTTAAAGTGCTCCAGCGTGCTATCTGCTTTGTCGCCAAAAAGGCGACGGCCATCAAAGGGCATGTCCATGAGAGTGCTCTGGACATCCCCTGAAAAGTTCATGGACCTCAGCCAGGCGTGACGACGAATCGCCACCGTCATTACAATCGCTCTACCCAGCGAGTTCGCGGTGTCATGTCCATATCTGATGGAATACCGTGCTGTATCACGCCCCTCAGCAAGAGCCTGGGCGAGCCGTGTCCTGGCCTCCTCTGGACACTGGGGCAGCACGTCCACCACCGTATCCCACAGAGAGTGGGTGTAACGGTCCAAAAGGCACGCGGTATTAATGGACTGCAGCCCCAGACTGAGGGAGGAAAACAGTTTCTTGCCAAACTGTTCCATCCTTTTGGATTCCTGATACGGAGGTGCGGACGGGAAGGTGGTTTGGGACGTGGAGGCCTGGATGACCAGACTTTCAGGGGTGGGGTGTACGGACAGAAAGCTGGGGTCACCCGGAGCTGGGCAGTGGCGCCAGGCCACGTTCCGATCCACAGGAGAGACTGTGGAGGGCTTGGACCAAGTGCCCATCAGAACGTCGGTGAGGGCCTCATTAAACTGCAGCAGAGGCTCCGAAGAGCTTACTGGCGGTTGAAGCACCTCAGTGAGGAGGTTAGTCCTCATGGCCGCTGCAGGGAGCTCCAGGTGTAAGGCCTGGGCCGCCCTGCGCAGCACCACAGCATAAGTAGCACCCTCCTCCGTAGCCACGGAAGGAGGAGAGATGAAACCAGTGTCAGGCGAAGTGTCTAGACCACGGGCGTCCCCCAGCTCATCTGCCCAGTTCTGACTTAACTGGCACTGCTGTGCCAGAGGGTCCTCAGACCCCTCCCAGTCCTCCCCTTCATCCGTGTCCTGGTAAACAGGCAGAAATGACGTAGCCTGGTCATAGGTGAAAGGCTCAACCATCGACGCCGGAGACGGCGCCGACCGGCGCCGCTCCGATGCCGGACCCGGACTGAAACTAGGGACGGCGTCGTCTGAGCGACACCATGGGTGTCGGCGCCAGCGGAGGAGTCGTGAGGTCAACTGGCGTCGACCGGGATCCAGGCTTGGATCCCATGGGGATCTGCGGCGTCGGGACCGAAGTCGACGACGGCGCCGGGGCCGAAGCCGCCGGCTTGCTAGGACCCCCCAGTTGGATCTGCGGAGCCCGGAGGTGCGCCAGCAGGCCTCGACGGCGGAAAGAGACTCCTCATGGCCACGAGGAAGTCTCGAATCTCGCCCGGAGTCGCATGAAGCCCAGGGACCAGAGGGTGTGTGGCCGGATGCGACTCCTGCGGCTCCGGCGGACCCGTGCGGGTGGTAGCACACGAACCCTCGGCCGAGTCGCGCGACCGGCGAGGGGAGTCAGAAGAGCGATGTCGATTCTTCGACTTTTTTTTGCCATGCCTCGACCTACCTGAGTGCGAGTTACACAGTGGTCTCCAGGGGGAGACCAAACCATATACTAAAAAAGTGGAATGCGAACTGCGACCAAAGTCAGGACTTGGACCAGGAGACTCAGAAGACCTGGGACACAAGGACCCACCCAAAGTAAGTACCAGGAACCCCAAGGATACTGTGTGCAGAGAGGAAACACAGCCACATACTCAATAGAAATCAACGGCAAATTAGCGGTTGTAGTTTTTAAGAAGAAGGACCCTTCCCAATGGAACCTGCAGAAACCCTGTGGAAGACAGAAGGTTGGAGGGTCACTCTGCTCATAGATACCCTAGGAACAAGGATACGTACACCAGGGAAGCCGGGTGCATAAATGCGAAGTATCCGCCGTAGACCACAACAGAGGCCATTGTAAAAGATGCCGCTGGCGCAGACTGAAGGATTCCAGTGGAATCCAAGGGTAGATTCTTGAAGTGAAGAATCTGCAAGCCGAGGAGACTGAGTCTATTCCACTAGGAGGTGACCAGGAGGCACGGAAGAACAATGCCCACCAATGTTGGAAGATGCAGGAGTGATGAAGGTGTCCTTGTCACAGCAGCTGTGATGACCAGGCAATGCTGAGGAAAACCAGAAGTCATGCACATAGGAAGTCAAGAACCAGGAGGTCGGTGTCTGGCAGGAGCACCAACAAGCCTTGGCAGCTACAACAAGCAGGGAAAGCGAAAAAGGAGCAAAGTTGGGACCAGCAAGGGCCAAAGGACTCACTGCAAGCAGGAGAGTCACAGCAGTCCCCAAGAAAACAGGGGAGCCCACTGAAGCAGGAGTAGAGCCTCAGGAGGACCCACAGGCCGCAGGCACAGGAGTCGCAAGAGGACATTGAGCAGCTCACCACGAAGGAAGGCCCACAGTGCAGAGGATGCTGTGAAGACGTTGTACTTGGCAGGAAGAGATGTTGGAGGCTGGAGCTTCTTGTAGCCTGAAGATCTCTGGAGTTCAAAGTTAACAAACCTTGGCAACTGCAAGTTGATGCGGTGCACAGGGCTCCGGTCCCAGCGGTTCCGACGAGGGATGCCGGCCTCAAAGTTGCAGAGGGGACAGGTCAGGCCTTGAGGGAGTTGAAGAACCACCACGTGGGTTGGTGAGCCTTTCAATGTCCGAGGGATGTCAGGAGCAGCAGACTGGCCAGCTTTGTTGCGGTGCCTGCAGATGCAGGGCAGTGACTCCTTCACTCTAAGGGAGATTACTTAGGGTGTCCTTGACGCCCACAGGTCTGTTGAAGATTCTGGAAGAAGCACGGACATCGACGAAGAAGGCTTGAAGAACAGCGAGACCAGGAGTCTTCCCTGATGAAGTCTTGGCTCCAGATGCAGTCCTGCGAAGCCCAAGTGTCCAGACGGTTTAAGAGTGATGTTGTTTCAGGCTTGAGTCTTGTCCCATGACGAATCTGAAGAGCCACCCACCAGTAAGCCCTTAAGTACCCTAGGGAAAGGGTTGGAACGACTCAGGGGTCCCTCCCAGAAGAGGGGCTGGACAGAGGCTAAGATACTCCCATGTCCTTTGTCTACTTTCGTGCCAGAGCAGGAGCCAAGAGCTCCATGAACTGGCTCCAACCGGAGTATGCAAGGATGGCACCACATGTGCCCTTCAAAGCAGTCTGGTGGTGCAATCAAGCACCCCTACCCCAGCCCAATACACTAAGTCCTGTCTGGGAGGTGGTCACACTTCCCGGTGACAGGAAACCTATTGTTCTCAGCTCAGCAGCAGGAGGAGGGCAGAATCATGTCTGGGGTCGGCAGCCGCACTATCTTGCTGGCAGACCCTAGAAGGCTGTTACTGGGAGTACTGGGAGGTGTTCCAGAGGAGCCCCCAGTGCACGGAATCATACCTCCAACACCAGTATTGGTGTTTGGGCGCAATTCCAACATGTTTGATATCAAACATGCCCAGGTTCGGCACAGTCACTTTATAGTGAGCCATCGCGTGATGACAGATGGCCACTATATGTATCAAAATGGCTGACAGCAATTACAAAGCCTGGAGAATCGACTCCAGGGTTTGTAGGGGTGTCCTGCTCATGCAGGGGCACCCACACACTTTTAGCCCAGCACCCAGCTGGCCTGCCTTAGGGGTGACCTCAGATATAATAAAACGTATATCTGCCATAAGGGGTGTTAGCACCAGCTTAGAGAGGCTGCAATGGTAGGCCTCTAGCCAGTTTGAGTGATCTCTTACGGAATGCACAATGCATGCTGCAGCCCATGGGAGACCCCTTGTTTACCTATGCCCTGGATACCTCAGTACCATAGTATATGGGACATATAGGGGTACACTAGTAGCCAATTGTGGAGGTACAGAAGTATTTACCATATCAAATTTAGGGTGAAGCAGAGTGACTTTGGCCATGATTAGCAGGATCCCAGTCAGACTAGTCAAAAAAAAACAGACAGACGCCAGCAAAAAGCGGGGGTAACCATGAAAGCAGATCCTACTTTCCTACCACATAATACACCCATTTCCTCATAATCCATCACCAGAAAGTGTGGCGATACAGGCCTCCACCAACCATCTGAAGCTCAATGCATTTCATACCACCCCGCCAGACAGAGTTGAAATGCATGGAGGCTTTTACCAAAAGTATGTTCTCCACGGCCAGCCTGCCCTCAGGTTCGCAAATAACAGCTGTCTTCTGGAGAGCTACATTCACACATTATGGGACATGGTGGCAGATATTTTGCACATGGTCACAGATGATTGAAGGCCGAATTCCAATGCCTTATTCAAGATGGACAAAATGCGGGGAGGTACTCTATTAAATTGGGTCTGGACACAACCAACTACCTGGGTAGAGCAGTCGGCACCAGGGCGGTTCTTCATCACCACACTTGGATCCACTCCACTGGATTCTCCAGGGCCATCCAACAGTCACTTGTGGATATGCCCTATGATGTGACCCATCTCTTTGGAGACCAACCAGATTAGGCCCAGTAGAATTTTAAGGACAGCGCGCTCTCTCGGGCTCACTCGGGCCATGCGCCACTTCCCCCAAATATTTTGCCCCTTTCGAGGCTGCGGGAGGGGAGACAAACAGAGGCAACAACAGACAGCACGCCTCTCGGACCTCTCTAAGTAAAGGCAAGGGATCAGAGTCTAGGCCCACAGGGGAAACAATATACTCAAACTTTAGCCCCTCCTCCAGCTACTGCCACAAATTTACTATAAGTCAGCCTCGGCAGTGCAACACTGCCCAGTTGGAGGCTGCATCACCTTTCAACTCCCTAGATAGAGAAGGATCACATTCAACCATGGGGTGCTCCAGATTGGGTAATATGGTGACTCCCTAGCCTTCCTATCACATACCTCCGGCATGCCACCCACACCACAACACCTCAAGGAGGACCAATTGTCCATACTCCATGGGGAAGTTCAGGCTCTCTTGGCCCAGGGAGCCATAGAGAGGGTGCCAGCATCAGAGATCGGTACTGGCTGTTATTTCTATTAAGTCCAGGTGCAGAGTAAGGACAGAGGCCTTTGCCCAATCCTAGAAGGATCTTGCACCAGTCTCTACGCAAGCACCGCCTCCATGTGTGGAGAGTGACTGGTGACAGTGGAAGACTTTTGATCTTCCTCCTGAAGTAATTCGTGTCATCCTGGCAGCCAGGGGTTCTTCCACTAAAACTATGTATGAAGGATGCTGGAAGAAATTTGTAGTCTGGTGCTGGGATACGTTTGTTGTCTACTGTTCCTACTGCGACATTCAGCCTTTAATTGAAAGTACTCCTGCCCCACTGTGAACTGCAGATAGTGCCAGTGGGTCTGCAGGACATGGATTTGGAAATAAGCGCCTAGCAGGTGCAATGCTATCTTCCACTCTCTGGTGTCAAGGGCAAACAGAACCTCGGATTGGGTGAGCATCTTGAGTTTGTCCTTCCACAGGAAGGTGTTGAGGGTGAAGATCTAAAATAGGACGAAGGCCTCCGTCTTTCTTGAGCACAGGGAGATAGCAGGAGTAACACCCAGTTCTTACTTCCTAGGCTAGAACCCTCTCTATGGCCTCAAACCCTGCTCTTCCTGCTGCAAAATAGACAGATACACATCTGTCAGCCGCAGGATGGAGGGAAGTGTGTTGGGGGTGGACAACGTGCAGGATCCAGTTGTCCGAAGTGAGGTGTTGCCACCCTGGGAGAACATGTCATATCCTGCCTCCAGTAGGGTGGGTGTGCGCCTGGGGGGGCACAATAAAGTGGTTTTGCAGCAGCTGAAGGTGTGGGGGAATTAAGCAACTTGCTATTCCAGTTTTCCACGTTGTTGGTGGGTACCGCAGCCTCGGCCAGGCAAAGTCTATAGGGTCTTCTTGGCTGGTTGTATGTGCTACTGGTCCTGAAGAACGAGTTACTTACCTTCGATAACAATGTATCTGGTAGAGACATAGTCTAGCCGCAGATTCCTTAACTTAGAATATTCCCAGGCGTCAGACTGGATCCGGAAAACTTTCCGCAGCAGCACCTCTGCGCGCCGGGGGCGGCATCGCACGTCTCCGCCCTGACGTCGTCCACGGGCATGACGTCAGCAGATCCAAATATGCCCCCCGGCGCACTGACGTCAGTTTTCGTCAGAGAAACTATTCCGCG
Organism: Triturus cristatus; assembly: GCF_964204655.1. NCBI lineage: Eukaryota > Metazoa > Chordata > Amphibia > Caudata > Salamandridae > Triturus > Triturus cristatus. The sequence goes on along the minus strand of NC_140583.1, from coordinate 575,816,910 downwards.
CCGCAACGCGGAACCACCACCAAAAAACTTAAAACGGAACCACCACCAAAAAACTGTTAGAACATGGGAACAGTGTGCGAAAATGATGAAAAACATGGAATGATGAAAAACCACACCATAAAAGAAAGTGCCAGGCACTGTATACTGAAACTAGTAAAGGGAAAGAGCAGAGCACCGCTCTGAGAAGCAACCCCGCAAAATTGAAGGCCAACCACCCTGGGAGGTAAATGAAGATGTAAACAACATCATGGCAGACGACAGAAGGTCCGCAACCTTAATGTATAACCGTGAAGGACAAGTCCGGAACATAGGAGCTAGGACAACTGACCACAAGACGTCAGCAGAAAGAGACGTTGTATCCCCAATAAGAGATTAAAAAAATGTGGCAGGGCCAATAGACCTCAAACCAATGGAGCACAGGGGTGGTAAGAGACCCCAAGGCGATAAAGAAAGGGAGAGTGGGGGGTGGGAAAAAAACACGAATAGAACCCACACTGTACAACCCAGGGCGTAGGGTTGGAAAGGACACATGACACATGAGCATACCGTCCAATTACGAAAATGGGAGGAGTAGAGCTATGAAAGCAGAATGAAGCATTCTGTGTGGGAGTGAAGTGAAAGCGTCACCCTGCAGAAGGATCAAGCTACCCGAAGGGAGGCGAGCGTAGAAAGCCCAACCTGAAAAGGTCCTCGCAGAACGGGGAGGACGGGCGGGCGTTAAGGAATCTGCTGTTAGACTATGTCTCTACCAGATACATCGTTACCGAAGTTAAGTATCTCGTTCATCTGAGAGAGACATCTAGCCGCAGAATAGATACCAAAGCCATACCCATAGAGGAGGCGGGTCTGCGACTGAACCCCACCAAGCTCTAGAGAGAACTTGACCGTCAAAAAAGTGACTAAAACAGTGCCGTCAATCGTATGATGAAGCACAGTGGGGACAGTAATGTCAGCACAGCTAACTCACAGACCATGAAGCTCAGAAGAGAGCGGAGAACAATGGAAGACAAAAGGTACCACAAGCCAACAAGAACAGGATGAAAACCCCTTTTGTGTGTAACGGGTTGAGAGAGGGAAAGCCCAGAGCCAGAATGCACATGCTGGAGCAAGAGTTCACAACTTTGAAAAGGGAAGAGGAACCAAGCCTAGGGCCCGAGGGATCCGCAGGATCCGAGGTGTCGACAGAAAGCAAAAAACGATTACCGGTCGACCTGGCATAGCAGTGGAACAAACACTGTTGAACCCGCGCCTGCAAAATACAGGGGGCAATGAAGGCAAAAGGCTGACTCCTGCCCAGCAAGTGCCGGTATGGAACAAGAAAACACATACTAAATATGCTGGAGTTAAAAGGAATCTGATGACACCGTCAGAAGTGGAACTGGACCTAGGGTGTGAAAGATCCACCAGATGTAATGTGGCCCAGTATGTAGAATACAGGAAGAAGCACTTTTCAAGCTGCATCAGCTAGACACATGTGACAACATTGGCAGGCAACCAATCCATGGGCAGAAGGCCAGTAGTAAATTAGAAGACACGCCAAGACATAGGCGGTCTGTTACAACTGGCGAAAGGGCCAATGGCCCCCAGCCGAGCCTCAAAGTAGGAGCGACACTGTAAGACATCGAAGCATACCGGAAGGCACCTAAGCACATTGTGTGAACGTTAGAACCACACGAAGAAAGGAAATGCCTCCTGCAGGGCAGCGTAAGCATCTCTGATGCGCACAACATCAAGAGGGCAATGGCCCAAAAGGCGAACCAGGCAGCCGAGCACCACATGGAGACGGTGGCACAAGCAGACCGGGTCAGTGACCACGGACACCGCATGAATAAAAGAGCAACATCCCTCCCTTGCTCGGGAAGAACCATGGTCCCCTGCAAGCTAGAGGCACAACAGTGGAAACAGTTAGGATCAATGTGCCCCGGAGCACAAGGAGCAAGTATTCAGAAGAAATACGCCCCATGAAAAAAATCACAGCATGATCCAAGCAGAAGTGTGGAAACACCGCTGAGGGGTAGCAGGGAATGTGGAAAAAAACGCTGTAGGAGAAGTGGTGAGAAAAGAGGTCCCATACAGCAGAGATAAATGCTAAGCTAGTACCTTAGAGGACGAGCCCAATAAGGGCTGCGTGCCCAAGTTGGTACTATACTAAACATTGCCGCACAGCGGCGGAGATGGTGTGAGCTGTAAAAACAAGGACAAAAGCACTACAGACAAGCCGGACCAAAGGCTCCCGAAGTGCGACAGGGCGATGCTAATAATAGGATCGCAGGACAAAAGACAGGGAGGGACTCCCCGAAGGATGTCCGCAAGGAATACTCCATAGGAGCGTACTAAGGCAAGGCAGTCGCCCAGCACCAGCATATACCCCACATAGGGTAAGTGTCAACCCCTGACAAGGGGATCCTCTTGGGCAAAACACGCAGTCAGAGGACTGAACAGAAGATTAAACCAGCCATGCGGCTGAAATCGAACAAATCAGAGAAGGCAGAGCAGCTGTGGGCAGCAATCGAAGATTAAACCAGCCATACAGCTGAAATCCAACAAATCAGAGAAGGCTGAACAGCCGTGGACAGCAAAAGGGGAACCTACAATACACGTTTGTGATAGAGGAGTAGGAAAATAAGGCACAGAACAGTGCAAAAGTTATGGCAACCCGGACAAGAGCCGGGAGACTGCCAAATCCGTGTGGGGATCAAAAAGGTCCACACCATTAAACGGTAGATCTCTGAGGGCATCCCGAACATTATCTGGGAAACGACTGTCGCGCAGCCATGCATGGCGGTGCAAAGCCACAGATGGAGCAAGAGTTCGTCCCACAGAGTCAGTGGCATCAAGGGAAGAATGGAGCGAAAATTGCGCCATCCCCCTGCCATCAAGCAGAAGCAACTGTGACCGCGGCTCTTCTGGAATAGAAGGGAGAAGGATCTTGACCAGGTCCCAAAGGGTCGAGGATGAACGAGCGAACACTAACACAGTATTCAATGCGCGGATACCTGCACTGGTAGAAGCAAAAAGCTGGCGAGCACACGCGTCCAGCCACCTAGACTCCCTAGTGGGAGGTAATAATGGCAAGGCGGATGAAGACTGTAAGGCCACCTGAACAACGAGCCCTTGAGCCGTAGGGTGAGTGGACAGGCAGAGTGGATCACCCAGAGCAGGACGGTGCCTACGGGCAATAGCCCGATCAACAGGGTCATCAGAAGAGGGCCTTGCCCATGAGCCACGCAAAATGTCAAACAAAGAGCTGCCAAATGCCAGAAGAGGCTCCACCTCAATAGGCCCCATATGGAGCAGTTCCAGTAAAGGAGCAGACAGCAGGAGGGCCACAGGAAGCTGAAAACCAAGAATAGCAGCCGCCCTGTGAAGCAGCCCCAGCTTCAGTTTCCATCCGGTAAGGCGATAATAAGCTGTCAGTAGGAGACGTCTGAAGACTAAGCCATCCACTGGACAAAAAAAGTGGAGGAGCCGGAGACTGACCTGAAGGCCAGGCAACACAAGGTACTTGCACCATGGGCTCCCGATCTGGGGGAATCCAGAGAAGCGTCAACCTCTTGACCAGGAGGCGATGTTGCTGGCACCAGCGTCGATCGACACCGTGTGGAGGTCGCAGCGACGTCCGAGGAGTCGGGAGGAGCAGCAACCTCATGAAGAAGCTTGGACCGTGGCACCGGCGTCGATTGACGCCGGGTTGGAGTCTGGGCGTCGACGACCTCCAGAGGGGACTCGACCTGGACGCCGTCCAACGTCGATCCCACTGCAAAATGTGCCCTTTTGGTCAAGCCGGGCATCGGGGCCGGCGCCACCTCCGACGTCGAGCCGGGCGTCGGGGCCGGCGCCGCCTCCGACGTCAGCGCACGAAGCTGCTCAGGGCTATGCGAAGACTGACGGGGTGGGCTGGACGGGCGACTTGGAGGACCCACTGGGCCGTGACCCGTCGGCGCCGTATCGCCTCCGGATCTGGAGTCGAGGCACACAGCCGGCGCCGAGGAAGAATACGCAGGCGAGGACCCGACATGATTGTCCTCCACCTGTTTGGGACCCGTAGGCACTCCAGGGAGAGGTGGGGACTCAAAGTACGAATAGAATGCAATAGAATAAGCCTCCATTTGAGCATGAGTCGCCCCAACCCCCGGAAAGGGAGGGTATGGAGGAAGCGACTGCCGGGTGCCCTTACCTGGCATAGAGCAAAAGGGATGGGAGGAGGAACTCCGTGCTTGCTGCTTGTGCTTGAGCTTACGTGCCCTCGAACGACGTTCGTGGGAACGACCTCTGGACGGAGCACGAGCTGGAGGGGGAGAGCGGCGACTCGAAGGTGCTCGACCGGACAGCCGTGCAGCCAGCAGTTTCATATGGCGCTCTCAGAGGGACTTGGGCTTGATCCTCTGGCAGGCGTCGCACTCTTTGGAGTCGTGGTGCATGCCGAGGCACCACATACAGATGAGATGCAGGTCAGTGCCAGACATCTGACGCGCACAGGCTTCACAAGCCTTAAAACCCGAAGGCATTGCACACTGTTTCGGCGACACCGAAGGTGTCTAAAAGGCCTAAAAACCAGGCCAAGGAACTGCCGGTCATCCAGGATCCGCGTTGGGACGAGGAAAAGAAGAACACTGACGTCAGCGCACCAGGGCGCTGGGGGGGGGGCATACATGGCTCCGCTAACATCATATCCGTGGACGGCGTCTGGGTGGAGCCGTGCGGCGCCGCCCCCGGCGCGCAGAGGTGCTGCTGCGGAAATGTTTCCGTATCCAGTCTGATGCCTGGGGATATTCTAAGTTAAGGCATCTGCGGCAAGACGTTTCTATCAGATAACCTCTACAATGGCAAGGGAGGGGGAAAAACAGCTGCTGATATGGACGTATTGGAGCAGATGGGCCAAAGGAGTGTGCTGTGGCCCTGCATTCGACAAAGTGTTTGAGGGCTAAATTTGCCTTCTCGCCAACGAGGCGAGAGCCAAATAAGGATATGTCCAGTAGAAAAGACTGGACATCCACGGAGAAGTCCGTAGACCTCATCCAGGCATGTCTCCTCAATGTAACGCTTGTGCGAATTGACTGGTCATGGCAATCAGTACTGTCCAACTGACAAGGATTCATGAATTTCACTGCATTGCAGCAATCCTAGGTGACCTGTTTAAGTGTAGGGTGTAACCCCTCCAGTACAGCAGGAACTACCAGAGCAATGGAATCTCAAAGGGCATGAGTGTAGCAGTCCAATAGGCAGCTGGCGTTGAGAGACCATAATGCCAGACTAGTGGACAATTGCCAAAGGTTCCAAGGCACTCAGACTCTCTATCAGGTCTGGTGGAAGGAAATGGATGGGGCTTGACTCTGCATGGGGATGCTTGCTCGAAGTCAGAGAGCACTATTGGTTCAACTTTGTCCTCCCGTGCCGATGCTCTGGGGTCTGGCATGAGTTATGATGCCAAGACAAAATCAGCACCAAAGCCGGTGTAGGGCCCTTAACAGTCCAGAGGTTCCAGCAGGTGCAGAGGTTGGAACCACTGGTGGAGTCACAGCTGAAGGTTCTCGCGTTTTTTGGGGGTCCAGAATCGACCCGGCAGGAGCCGCAGCGTCCTGCAGAAACGCAGCATGACTTTGCAGAACACATGTATTTCTGTCACCAAGGGACCAATAAACTTGGATTGCCCAGGATGAATATCAAAATCAGCTCTGAGCGAGACTGACATTTATGTCATCACTCCTCAGGAGTTTGAAAGTGGCAGGAAGGGACTGAGACCCACTTGAACTTCTCATGCTTCTTTTTTGACTTACCCAAGGGCTTAGACCATGTCGAAGATTGGCCAAGGGAACAGGACCTTATCTTCGAATGGTCATGGCATAGAGCCTTCCAGTTCTTAGTGACATACAGCCTCACCTCATGGTGCTGGACGGGCTTCAGATTCATCAAGTCACTACCGCTTGGAGTTGTAGTTGGACCCCAAGCATCAAAGACAGATCTGATGGGGATCTGTCACAGGCATTTACTTGTGACAGTCCCTGCAAGGTTTGAACTCTGTGGTTTTAGGGGGGGACGGGACGTTTTCCCTTGCACGCTGGTGCAATTTTTGATAAAGTAGTCTTGTAAAAGTGCTAGGTTAGTTCTGGATTTGCACCTGGTGGCGCATACAGATAGGAACTGACATTGGTGCACATGGTTGGCAATTATATGCAGCTCCACACGTCACTTCCAGAGCAGAATGACATTGGCATGGAGAAACATGATGCCACCTACCAGTGCACAGGGTTATTGCTGAAAATTTTCCGTATCCAGTCGGACACCTAGGAAATATCCAAAAGGTGAAGAATCTGCAGTTAGAAGCATCCATCAAACACATATCTTTTGTACTGACACATTCACAATTTTGTATTTGTATAATAATTCTAGAAAATAGTTTTCTGCACACAATTACATTTGATTTCAAATGAAATAGAGTGTTCCACCATGGCTGATTTAGTAGACTGTGCCACATGATTTTCCTACCCTAAAACCCACAAATTACTAATACAGCTTTTTAAAATAGCAACTTTTGTCTGTTTTGTCTATGGTGTAAACCGTGACACGGATTAATCAATAATACACATATGAACCAATGTAATATTTCCCCCCTAGTGGCTCGGCAAATAATACAATTGTACTGTATTTTCAGCATCTGGTGGTAGTTACAAAAGATGTACCTTTAAAACAAGCATTTGTCAAACATCACTAAAATCTTTGTCTGGGGTGGTAAACTTGAGAATAGTTATCACAGTCAAGCCATGAGAAAAAAACATTTTACAAGACTTGTTTTTAATAACGTGTTGCAGTTATTTTAACCCCAAGTTTCCCCATTGACTCCTTGCTGACATAGCAATAAGACTGGCAGCACCCAGACCAAAAACAATGTTCCTATACCGCTGAGGTGCAAGTAGAATGAAGTGATAACACAACAATTGGGTCTGGCAGGTTCTTTGAGAGTCTAGTTAAGTGCTAAAAATGTTGTGGATTTTACCTCTTCCTCTTGGGATCGTTTCTTATGGGCCATTTTGTAGAGTTTGTGCAATTTTCTGGCATCAAATTCAGTGAACTTGGACACAAAGATCCATAAGTTTCTGGGAAAAAAAGTAATTAAATTTGAATGTATTTAACATAGACTAAGTTATGTTCCTTAAAAGAATTTACATTTAAGAATAAGTTTCTTACCCTAAAGTTTTTATGAACATATTTGAGTGAGAAAGTTTGTACTCGTTTCTAATTAGGCAACATACATTTTTCAAATTTCAACACTGAGGAGATTCACAAAGTATTTTAAGCACACAGGAAAGCAAGAACTGCAATTGAAGAGGCTAAATTCACAATCTTTATTAACAGAGTACTACCCTTGTAAATGTTAGTACAAGATTTCATCATTTGCAAATGCAGAGTAAATGTGGCTTTGTAAGCATTCCGTTAAAAGTATCTCCGACGTACAAGTTAGTACCTTCGGTAACGATGTCTCTGGTAGAGACGTCTGACAGAGAAGGACGATGCCGGAGACAGAGGCAGCGGTTCCTGAAGCCGTCCGCGGGGGACGGACGCGGTGTCGACGCTGACCTTGACATGCGTGCCGAAAGGAACTTCATCCGGCGCTCCCGCCAGGACTTCGGCTTCATGTGCTGATACACCTCACAATCTGTGGAGTCGTGTTGCTCCCCCAAACACCACATGCAGATGGGGTGAGGATCCGTCACTGACATCTGGCGCGCGCAAGACGAGCACGTCTTAAAGCCCGAAGGCATTCGCACACAGTTCTCAAGAAAATAGCCTAAAAGCGGAAAAAAGAAGGCCTGAAACAGGCCAGGGACAAGATCCGGATCCACGTTGCGCGCGGAAAAGAAGAAAAATGACGTCAGCATGCCGGGGTGGTGCATATGTGACCTTGCTGACGTCACGCCCGCAGAGGACGTCGGGCGGAGTCGCGTGGTACCACAGCGCACAGAGATGCTGGGCAAGAAAGTTTTTCCGGGTCCAGTCTCACGCCTGGGGATAATTCTACGTTAAGGAATCTGCGGCTAGTAGTCTCTATCAGATATATGTATTCTCTGTGAATCCATAAGCAGTAGAATATCTTGCTGATAAACAAGTTACTTACCTTCTCTAATGCTCTTACTGGTAAATACTCTAACCGCAGATTCCTAACCTTTAGAGACTTTTCATACCAATGCTCCCACGCACAGTGACGGCAAGATATGGCCCAGTGTAGGATTTGTTCCACCCCGGAAGTAATGGAGCAGAACAGCATATATGCACCACCCGTTAGCAAAAATTTGTTTCTTGATTGACTTTTTCTGTGCTCTTGGATTCAGAGCACATAACAATGTCGGCATCAGTGTTCAGGTCTTTAATTTGGTACCTTTTTAAACAGCAATGGGAGACCACTAAAAAGAATGGGGCAGTGGGAGGGCAGTAAGGAACTGCGATTATAATATCCACCAGAAGCACAAGCTACTTACTTGTGTAACAATATATCTGTAAGAGATATTAGTTAGTGATAGATTCCTTACCTTAGAATATCCCCAGGCGTCAGACTGGATCCGGAACGTTTTCGTCAGCAGTACCCCTGCGCGTCGGTAGGCATCGTCGTACAGCTCCGCAAACGTCGCTGGTGTCGTAGCCACCGAGATGACGTCGTCGGAGCTACTTACATGCACCCACGCGCGCTGACGTCAGTTCTGTACACAACGGTTCCGCACCAGGAGTGCAGAGCCATGCCAGAGACCGACTACTGAATAGAAACTAGGGCCCTGAAAGGGATGACCTGAACCCTATAGAACAGTTCGCAGAACGGGGAGGATGGGTGGGCAGGTAAGTAACTTGTGTCTCTTTCAGATGCACGTTAGTGATAGATTCCTTACCTTAGAATACATACCCAAGCAATACCAACCCCGGTGGTGAGTTTGCGAAGTGAGATTACACCAGAAAGTCACGGAGAACCGAACGGACAAAGAAGCCGTCTCTCCGGACCTGACTGTCAAGGCAATAGTGCTTAGTGAAAGTATGCAATGAGGACCAAGTGGCGGCCTGACAGATGTCTTGCAGGAGGACACCGCGCCCCAATGCTGTAGTAGCTGCTGTCACCCTGGTAGAATGGGCACGCAGCCCAACCGGAGGTTCTTTTTTAGCCAGAGAGTAACAGGCTTTAATGCACAAGACAACCCATCGGCAGATAGTTCGCTTGTGCACAGCCCAGCCTTTCTTGGCACCCACGTAGCCAACAAAGAGCTGGTCATCCACCCGGAACTGTTGTGTGTGGTTGAGATAGAACGAAAGCACACATTTTGGGTCCAGACAGTGGAGCCTCTCCTCTTTCCTTGAAGGGTGCGGAGGCGGAAAGAAAGTGGGCAGAGTGACAGTTTGCCCGAGATAAAAGGAAGAGACTACGTTTGGTAGAAAGGAGGGACGCGGTCGAAGCACAACCTTCTCAGGATGAATCGCCAGGAAAGAGCCTGGAGCTCACTCACCCACCGAGCGGAGGTGATGGCCACCAGGAAGACAGTTTTCAAAGTTAATAACCGCAAAGGACAGTTATGAAGAGGCTCAAAGGGAGCGCACATCAAGTATGTGAGAACTAGGGCCCATTGAGGCATCACAAAAGGAACAGGAGGGAAAAGGTGAGTAATGCCTTTGAGAAATCTATTGACAACTGGGGACTTGAAAAGAGAGGGCTGATCAGGCAGCCTAAGAAAGGCTGAAAGAGCAGAAAGGTAGCCCTTGATAGTGCCCAGAGCAGAACCCTGCTGGGCCAAAGAGAGAAGGAACAATAGAACCTCAGAAAGAGGGGCAGAAAGAGGATCTACAGCTTTTGCTGTGCACAATGCCACAAATTATTTCCACCGACAGGCGTATACCGTTTTAGAGGAGGGCCGCCTGGCCGCCAGAATTACATTACAGACTTCAGGAGGCAAGTAAAATGGAATCAGCTGTCGCCGCACAATCTCCACGCGAGGAGGTGGAGGCTGGACAGGTTCGGGCGGAGGACCGTCCCCTGTTGCTGCGACAGGAGATCCTCCCGAAGAGGCAGTCGGATCGGGGGATCCACGCTCATACTGAATAGCTCGGGATACCAAACTCTTCGAGCCCAGTCCGGTGCCACAAGAATGACTTCTTCAGCACTCTGGGCAGAAGTGGTATGGGTGGAAAGGCGTACAACAGACCGCAACTCCACTCGCGACGAAAAGCGTAGAACTGCTGACATTGCGCGTTCTCTTCGGTGGCGAATAGATCTAACCAAGGTTCTCCCCAGTTCTGAAAGAGACCTTTCGCCAACTCTGAGTGAAGACGCCATTCGTGATCCAACATGCACCTGCGGCTAAGTTCGTCTGCCCTGGCTTTCAGGGTACCTGCCAGGTGTTGAACCACCAAGGAAATGCCTTGACGTTCCAGCCACGTCCAGAGACGTAGAACCTCCTGACATAGGGTCCACGACCCCACCCCGCCCTGCTTGTTGTACGAGTTACTTACCTTCGGTAACGATGTATCTGGTGGAGACGTTGTCTAGCTGCAGATTCCTTAACTTAGAATAACCCCAAGCATCAGACTGGATCCGGAAAACCTTTTTGCAGCAGCACCTCATTGTGCCGGGGGACGACGCCACACGACCCCGCCCTGACGTTGTCCACGTACGTGACATCAGCGAGGTCATATAAGTCCCTCCCGGCGCGCTGACGTCAGTTTTCTTCAGAGAAGCTTTTCCGCGATACAACGCGGAGCCACCAATAAAAAAACTGTGAAAGTATGGGAACAGTGTGCGATGGATGAAAATCCGTGAATAAATAAGGAGGATGGTGCAAGACACCATCGTAAAAGACAGAATTAGACACTGCATGCATATAAGTGAAAAAACTGTGAGAAAGAACCTCGCAAGCAAAGCGAAGACCCTTCCCAAGTGCAACAAGGGCAGAATATCCCAACAGACAGAAATAGACTGTTAATACCATGCAGAACAACAGACAAAAATAGACTGTCAGTACCTTGTAGAACTGTGCCATCCAGCAAGAACGGAGCACAGAGAGAACAACAGTCCACCACAGGAAGGTATGAAAAGTCTGGCACTGCCCGTATAGTAATGGAGGTCTGAAACAAAGGTGAACAGATCCCCAAAGAAGACTACTGTAGAGGAGACCAGAACCCTGAGCCAATAGAGATGGCGGGAAGGCAGCAGGAAAAGATAAGAAAATGAAAAGGAATCTCCTGGTGAAGGTCAACTAAAAAGACATAATTTTACAGATAAGAAACCCTTGAGAGGGAGTCGACTGTAGTATGATAACAGAAACCCCTGAGAGGGAGTCAGCTGTATTATGGCGATCCCAAAGGGACGCAACAATGTGAGCACCCATGAGAGAGCAAACCAATGTCAACTATAAAAGGGGGCCAGTGGAGAACCCCACTTGGCAAGGACCTCGCAGAACGGGGAGGCTGGGTGGGCGTGAAGTAATCTGCGGCTAGACAACGTCTCTACCAGATACATCGTTACCGAAGGTAAGTAACTCGTATATCTGATAGAGACATCTAGCCGCAGATTCCTTAACTTAGAATAGATACCACAGCCATACCCCAAAGGGGAGGTGGGTCTGTGACAGAACAACAGAAAGCGCCCAGCATTTGAGCCGGCAACAGAGTGACGGACAATGGAGAAGACTGTGGCGGAACAGCCATACAGCAATCCAAATAGCTCAAAAAAGCTGAAGCTAACGGGATGCAAGACATCCTAAAAAATCTATAATGGTGCTACACCATACCTACATAAGCATGAGAGGTAGAAACGGCACCGGCCATATACCAGAACAAAAGAGAAAGAGAGGAAGAAGGACCACTCTCAGCGTAAAGGCGTACTATGTGAACACCGATGAAAGAGATGCAACCAGAGCCTACCAGGCTAGCCCCCGGAAGGAAGGCCGGAGAGGCTACAGCCAAGAACCAAAGGTGAAGACTAGAAATCAGCACGCCAAGTGCCTCAGCCTCAACAGGCTCCGACTCCGAAGAAAGAAGCGGAGGCAGAGCCGGGGAGGCTAGTTTACGGCGCTGGAACAGCGCAGTCCCGAGCTTCGGACAGGCAGCTGTCTGCCCAGAAGGCCGAGGTGTGCACAAAGCGATGTTCTGAGCACCAGCAACAACCTGCGACGCCATAGAGAGCCCCACGGGACTATGCGGTGCGGCAGGGGTGCAATGGGTCGTTGAGGGGGACCAAGCCGGGCCACACCCTGATGACGCCATATGGATCGTAGAGGGGGACCCAGCCGGGCCGCGCCCTGACAATACCACATCTCCGACATCCCTGGAGGGCAAAGGCTCATTTGATGCTGGTGGCGAACCCACAGGCGAGTCTGTCGGGGACCCCACAGATAAGGGAGGCCCGAGGACGCCCCAGGGACGGGAGAGGACCCAAAGGAGGCCTGCAAGGTCATGGCATTAGCCTCCATTTGAGCCAGAGTCGCCCCCGCACACAGATAGGGCGAATAGAGGGGGGAAGACTGTCAGGGGCACATGTCCGGAATATTCCGGGAACTAGTGCCCCTGACCATAGATGAAAGGGAGGTCGAGGACCTCGGCGACCTGAGCCGCAACTTACCAAGAAGTGGTGAACCATGGCCTCGGGCCCCAGAGGGCGATCAACGGCAAATCTGCGTGGACGAGACCGTGAGACGAGACGACTCCAATAGGGACAGTCGTGCCGGAAGAAGCTTCATCTGGCGCTCCCGCCGGGACTTTGGCTTAAGGTGTTGGCAGGCTTCGCAGTCCGTGGAGCCATGGTGCTCGCCCAGACACCACATATAAATAGGATGCGGGTCTGTCGCGGACATTTGCCGCCAACAGGAAGTACAGGATTTATAGCCCAAGGGCATCGCACACTGTTCCAGATGCGAAGCGTCGAAAAAGGGCCTGGAAACAGGCCAGAAGAGCCGCTCACTCTGGATATGTGTTGCACGCGGAAAAGAAGGAAACTGACGTCAGCGCGCCGGGAGGGACTTATATGACCTCACTGACTTCACGTGCGTGGACGACGTCAGGGCGGGGTCGTGTGGTGCCGTCCCCCGGCGTGCAGAGGTGCTGCTGCAAAAAGGTTTTCCAGATCCAGTCTGACGCCTGGCGAATTCTAAGTTAAGGAATCTGCGGCTAGATGTCTATCATATGCAGTACCACATGGTGGTGGTGGTGTCCGTGAACACCTGCATTACTCTCCCCTTGACAGAGGGAAGGAATGCTTTCAGTGCAAGTAGGATCGCCCTGAGCTCCAAGAGATTGGTATGGAGCTTGGACTCCGCCGGAGACCAGAGGCCTCTGATCTCCGCCTCTCCCATGTGGCCGCCCCATCCCAGGAGGGACGCGTCTGTCACTACTGTGTGCTCCGGTTGGGGAAGAGAGAGGGATATGCCGCTGACCCAACGCTGGTTCGTAAGCCACCACTGCAAGTCCGGTGCAGTGCCCTCCGAGATCTGGACGTAGTCGGACAGGTTTCCCCGATGCTGCGTGCAGTGGAACTTCAAGTCTGACTGCAGAGCCCGTATATGCCATCTGGCATTATAGATCAGCAGGAGGCCATGAGGCCCAGCAGCCTCAGGGTCTTCCTGACCGCTACCCAGGACCAGGGCCGAAAGATCGGAATCATAGCCTGAATGTCCCAGACTCACTGTTCGGGAGGATAAACCCGAAACTGCGCCGTATCCAGAACCGCTCCGATGAAGAGGAGCTTCTGAGAGGGAATCAGGTGAGACTTCAGCAAGGTTGATGGAAAACCCCTGCAAATGCAGGAGGTCTGCCTTAGTCTGGAGGTGGGAGACGACTGCCTGTGGCGAGCCCGCCTTCAACAGCCAGTCGTTGAGATAGGGAAGACTGAAACCCCTGATCTGCGCAGATGAGCTGCGACCACCGCCATCACTTTCGTGAACCCCAAGGGGCGCTGGTAAGGCCGAAGGGGAGCACGGTGAACTGAAAGTGCTCGTGGCCCACCGTGAACCGTAGGTAACGCCAGTGGGCTGGCAGATGGGGATATGAAAAAAAGCATCCTGCAAGTCCAACGCTACCAGCCAGTCTTTCGTTTCTATGGCAGACAAGACCTGAGCAAAGTGAGCATCTTGAACTTCTCCTTCCTGAGGAAGCGATTGACGTTCCGGAGGTCTAAAATAGCACGCAGACCTTTGTCCTTCTTTGGAACCAAGAAGTAGTAGGAGTAACAACCACAACCTACTTCTGGCGTCGGAACGCGCTCGATGGCCCCCGTGGCCAAGAGGGCCGCAACTTCCTGCCGGAGAAGTGCCAAGTGATCCCCTGACATGCGGTGGTATTGAGGTGAGATGGCTGGAGGGGTAGACTCGAAGGGGAGGGAGTAGCCCCTTCAGACTATTTGCAGAACCCACCTGTCCGAAGTGATGGCGCTCCAGTGGGGGAGGTGATTGCGAATCCTGCCGCCCACTAGCGTCCGGTGGGTTTGAAACACTGGACTAAGGTTTTGAGGTGGCGGCGGCAGGAGCGGTGGTGGATTGACCTGCTCAATGTCCTCGGGACCCACCAAGTCGGCTCCCACATCCGCGGCTGCGCTGAGAATGCGGCTGCTCAGACCTGCAGTTCTGAAAGGAACGCGATTGGGCGCCTCGACCCTGACCTCGAAAAGAGCGAAAAGCGGACCCCGAGGGAGTGCGCGTGGTGGCCAGATCCAAGGACTGAACCGTAGCCTGAGAGTCCTTAAAGCGTTCCAGTGTGCTATCCGCCTGGTCACCAAAGAGGCGTGTGCCATCAAAGGGCATGTCCAACAAAGTATTCTGAACATCCCCGGAGAAACCAGTTGTTCTGAGACAAGCGTAACGGCGGAGCGCCACCATTGAGGAAAGTGCCCTGCCAAGTGAATCGGCAGTGTCAAGTCCACAACGGATAGTGAATTTAGCAGTATCTCTCCCCTCGGTAATGGCCTGGGAGAGCACCGCCCGAGCTTCCACAGGGCACTGAGGCAGCACCTGTGCCACTGTGTCCCACACAGAGTGTGAATAGCGGCCCAACCCTGAACTGGCAGAAGTACAAACATTTTTCCCAAACTGCTCCAGTTTCCTAGATTCCTTGTCCGGAGGGGCAGAAGGGAATGCGCTCGGCAAGGCAGAGGCCTGGACAACCAGACTCTGAGACGTCGGGTGTTGCGTGAGAAAGCTGGGGTTGCCTGGCGATGGCGGCGTGCCACACACTTATCCACAGGTGCCCCCGTGTTGGGTTTGTCCCAGGTGCTCAACAGGACATCGATAAGTGCCTTGTTGAAAGGCAGTAGCGGCTCCTCGGAGGAGGATGCTGGTTGCAGTACCTCAGTGAGGAGATTGGTCTTGATAGGCACAGAAGGGAGCTCGAGGTTAAGAGCCTGAGTCGCCCTACGCAACACCAAAGAAAAAGTCCCAACCTCCTCCGTAGCAACGGACGAGAGGAACAGAGTACCAGTATGTGGAGAGAAATCCAGATTCACTGGACCCTCCATGTTGCCTTATCAGTCAGGCTCATCCTCGTATTGAGCTGCAAGAGGGTTTTCAGATCCCTCCCAGTACTCCCCTTCATCCACCGGTTGTTGAAGAGGCCGGTAAGGACGAGAAATAGAATCGGGTGGTAAGAGACCAATCCTGTTTCGGCGCCGTGCGGCGTCAGCGGTGGTGCCACGGCCGGATCCGGTGGCGGCACCAAGGCCGGCGGCACCGCAGGGTACGGTGATGGCGTAGCCGAGGCCAAAGGCGGTGGCATGGGGGCTGACCCACCCAACGGGTACGCGGGGACCGAAGGTGCTCCGGAAGGACCCGATGGGCCAAACAAATGGCTCATGGCTAACAGGAAGGCCTGTACCTCGTCCGGAGTTGCGTGCAGGCCTGGAAAGGGCGGGTAGGCTGCAGGCAACAACAAAGGCTCCATCGGAGCCGCGGGGAGTGACCGCCCGCCCCCTCCACCGCATCCCGCGACCGGTGAGGGGTAGACAAAGAGCGACGTCGCTTCTTCGACTTTTTATGGCGCCGTGACTTACCTGTCCCCGATTCCGACGAGCGATGGTGTCGGCTCTACGACCAGTCACTCGACCTCCCACGGGAGCGGGACCTCGATCGGCACAGAACCGATTGCCGGAACTCCAACAACTTTCGGGAACGCTCCCGCAAAGCTTTCTGCGCCATGGCCTGACAATCAGGGCACACCTCGGGGTCATGGGTGTCCCCCAGCAGAAGAGACACACGTCGTGCGGGTCCGCTACCAACATGTTCTGACGGCAGCGCTACAGGACTTAAACCCGGCCATCCCTACTGCACCAGGAGTGGAGTATTCGACAAAACAAGAGAAACAAGTTCTCAGAAACCAAGTTAAAACTTTTAACTAGGGATACCGCTCTTTCTCGGATCTGCGAAAGAACAGAACTGACGTCAGTGCACGTGGACGCGCCTAAGTAGCTTAGACGACATCTCGGCGGCTACGACGCCAGAAACGTACGCGGAGCAGTACGACGACGCCTACCAACGCACAGGGCTGCTGCTGACGAAAACTTTCCAGATCCAGTTTGACGCCTGGGTATATGCTAAGGTAAGTAATCTATCACTAACCTGTCTCTTTCAGATGCAAAAATTACTTAATTTGGTAACGCTCCTCTTCTAAACACTATATCTAACTACAGATTGCTCAGTATGCGAATACCCCGAGGCACCAGACTGGATCCAGTGATTATTCTCAGCAACGCCCTTGGATGCAGCTAGGTGGCTTCGTGCAGCTCGGCATTGGGTCCATCCTCACGTTGATGTTGGGGAGGCTACATAAAACCACCACCTCTGTGCATTCACATCCCTTTCTTTCAGATATCCATCAACACCGAAGGACATGAAGCCCTCAATCAGTTTTTACAGTGTACAGATCTTTTCAAGATCGAGATAAAAAAAGTTAATTTCACAGAATGCTGATGGGCGAGATTTGTTAAGGAATCTGCAGTTAGATAGAATATCTACCAGGAAGAGCATTACCTAAGGTAAGTAACTTACTCTTCTGATGAATACTTCCATCCTCAGATTCCTGACCCGGTGAATAGATTCCAAAGCATTAACTCCCCAGGTGGAGTGGAACAGATCAGAGTATGAAGCACGGCAGGGCGGAAAGGGTTAAGTACCCCTCCCATGGGACCTGGCTATCCAGATAATAGTACTTCGTGAACGTGAGAACCGAGGCACACGTTTCAGCCTGGCAGACATCTAAAACAGGCACTTGAATTCCAATGCAGTGGTAGCAGCCTTGGCTCTGGTCAATTAAGCTCACAGGCCTTCTGGAAGCTGTTTCTTGGCCAATATGTGGTAGATCTTTATACAAGGGACAATCCATCTGAAGATGGAAAGTTTCTACACTGCTTTACCCATCTTTACCCCAGAGAAGCCAATGAAGAGACGATTCTTCATCCGACTGTCCTTGATGCAAATAATATAAAAGATTTGAGTTCTCTTAGGGTCTAAGCAATGGAGTCTTTTTTCTCCTTTAATAGTTGAGTTGGGGCAAAGAAAACCGTCTGGATGATAGCCCAATTTGGATAGGCGTAACCATTTTCAAGATGAATGCTGACTTAGTCCTTAGCACTAGCTTGTTTGGGCAGACGATGGTGTACAGTTGCTGGACAGAGAGTGCTTGCAGCTCACTCATGCAATGAGCTGATGTGATTGCTATGAGGAACATTATCTTATGATTAGCAACTTTAGAGGCCAACTGTACATTGGCTTGAACTGCATACACATCAGAAATGTGAACTAAATTTAGATACCATTGTGGGTCAGACCTTTTAGAAAACCAATCACAACAGGTGATTTAAATATAGATGGCTGATCAGGTACCCATCAAAAGGCCAAGGAGGCAGAGAAATAACCCAACTTCCTGGACTAATGATAAGGAGCAAAGAAGGATGTCAGATAACTGGGCTTGTAGGGGCTGCATATGCCTAGAACAGCACCACATAACAGATTTCTCCCAGTGTTCCACATAGATAGTTTTGGTGGAGGGATGCCTCACTGCCAGAATAATGTTTCCTATCTCTGGAGGGAGATCAAAAGTAATCAATTGTTGCGGCTCAATCTTCAAGCATGGAGACGTTAGTGTGTTTGGTTCGAATGCAGGACCGTATCCTGCTACTGTGACCGAAGGTCCTCTGAAAGTGGCAGGCTGATAGGAGAACAGATGCTCATGGCCATAAGTTCTGGGGACCAAACTCTCATGGCCCAATCTGGATTCACTAGGATGACGTGAGCCCAGTCATTCCTGATCTCCTTCAGAACTTTGAGCAGGAGAGGTACAAGTGGAAGGCGTACAAGAGGCTCAAGCTTCAGTTCAACAGAGAGGCATCTCAGCAGAAATAAATGCCTTGGAAACTCCAAAACAAAGGTTTGGACATTGCACATTTTCAGCAACGCCGAAAGGATCAAGCCAAGATTCTCTCCATTGCTACAAGATGCCCTCCGACACCACTGAGTGTAGCCACCGTTCATGATCCACTAGGCAACGCCGGTTGAGTTTATCCACCCTGGTATTTTAAGATCCTGGTAGGTGTTGTACAACCAGGGTGATGCAAATGATCCCACAATCCCACTCCACCCCGCTTGATGCCTGGTGGTGGTGTTGCCTGGGAGTATCTGCACTAATTTGTCCTTGATGGATGGGAGGAAAGCTTTTAGTGCCAAGTGAATTGCCCCCAAATCCAATAGACTGATGTGGATGAGACCTCTGATCTCCCTCTCTCCCAGATGACCTCCCCAACCCAGCAATGATGCATCTGTCAGAACTGTTAGGTTGTGCAGGCAAAGGGGTTTGCCACCAGTCCAATTGCAGCCCCCCAGCCAGCTCTGCAGATTGTTTGCGGTCTCCTCTAATACCTGGATGGAATCGGAGAGGTCCTTTGGTGATGAACCCACTGAAGCCTCTGATCCCACTGCATTGCCCACATGTGCCACCTGGCATGGTCCACTAGGAGGATGCAGGAGGCTGAAAGCCACAGAGCGGCTCTCACTCAGAACTAGATCAAAGGTTCAAATATCGGTATACTAGCCCAAATATTCTAGACTCTTTGAGGCAAGGGTAAACTCAGAATAGACCTCCGTGGCAGGATACACCGGGCCACGATTAGCATTAGGGACCGCACCATCAAAGCCTTCGGCACTATGGCCCGGCAGCCGGAGCATGACTTTGGGTCGTGGTCGCCCTCCAGGCAACAAAGACACACCAGATGGGGGTCTGTGACCAGCATGGCACAGTGACAGGCTGTGGAAATATGGATTTTTCTGGTCAGTTATGTCCCCTATCTTGGACCCCAACGGTTCTATGTGCATGTTACAAGTACATGTATGTTCCCTCCAGTTCCAGTTATGAAGACGCAAATACATGTGCGTCCACCGTTAACATGTCCTCTTTCAGATCCGCCATGAATGGGCCGGATATTCCATTCCTAAGTACAAAAGGCCACCGCCTTTATATGGTTCACTTATGCCATTTTTACAGTCCAGGCAAGTAGGCCCTGATTCTGTCATCAAGCTTTTCTTGCTTTCTGTCTCTGAAGCTCCAGTCCGAGCCTACATCTGTGACCATGAACTTTGTCTCATTCCCTGCGCGGCTCACGAAGCCTGACATCAGCTTGCTGCCTGCCAAGAACTGTATTTCACCTTCGAAATTATCTGCTCCGATCCCTGCCCAATGCATTCCTGTCTAGTAGTTTAAGTAAACATTCTTCCAGCTACCGAGCAAAGGCCCGGTTTCTCTGTCTTCATGCAAGTAATTCATAGCCCTGTTACTATGGAAGACTCCTGCCCTCGCATCTAGTGTAGACACTTAGACGCTTGTACACGCACTAACAGTCAGTATAGTCAGTATAGAATAAGATTCTACTCTAAGAGACCTCTCTTTTGGATAACATAGTTCTTTAAACATAGGATGTTAGATATGATTTGGGATTAGGTTGACTTGACCCTCCAGACTTCTGTCGCCACATGTAGAGCTAAATGTCAAGTCCCCTCCACCCCCTAGATGCACGTCAATCACACGTCATGCTGCTGCGCGCGCATTTCTGTCAAGTATTTCTGCTGACATTGCGAAATTCTTTCATGTAACCGCCCTCTTATGACATCACATCTGATGACGTTCTTTAAATCACTCCCAGTTACGCCTATTTTTGCTACGCATGTGAAATGTTATCTTTGCTATCAATTGTTACGCCTCTTGTATTGGCCTCACTGTAATGCCTATTGTATAAAAGTAATTGATTGTCAATAACGTATGTACTTCACTTCCTGAACCTTCGTGGTAATGGAACCTGGAGCAACCGATTATAATCGACCATTGGAATAAAGCCCATTCCGAACCTCTAATACCACGGATTCTGCCTCTTATTTACTGAGCTATTTTATTATGTTTCTGTATCAAATTAAGTCCCGGTAATTAAATTATTTACCACATGAATGGCGCCCGAACAGGGACACTTTCTCATCTCACGCGCCGGCGGTGCGTTGCAGGCCCGGTCTCCTGCCACAGCTGGATGGACAATAACGCGTACCAGCAGGATTTCCTGTATCTCCCTCCGGTCAAGCGGGGGCGACTGAGGCTGCGATCAACACCCAGACGAGGCGGTGAGAAGTGCGAAGTATCCCGACCAGAGCCTAGCTGAGAGAGCAAGATCCGAGGTATACAGAGGCCCACCAGTTTCCGAAGTCCCAAGTCGAGTCCGGTGTCCGAAGTTTTCGAGTCCAGTCCAGTCCGGTTCGGTTCAAGTTCAGTTCAGTTTCCGAGGCCTTCCGTTCCGAGCTACCCGGTGAGTACCATTACTGGGGAGGCGTTCTGGCGTGCACATAAGTTGTGCCGGTCCAGACGGGTTTGGGTACACAAATCCGGTCTGCACTGTTTCAGCAGTGTATCTGTACTGTTTAGCAGTATATCTAGTATATCAAGTATATAAATTCAGAATAATTCAGATAATGCCGAGTATTATGTTTAAGTGATTAAGTTTTCCTTAGATCGTCATCATCATTGTTTGCTCATTTAAATGTTAAATGTTAAATGTGTTAATACGTTCTGCATATTGTGGTATGAATGACTGTTCATTATCGTGTTTATTGTATTAAGTTTGTTCAAGATCAAGTATCAGATCAGTTCTCAATATGCCGCTCTTTTCGAAATTAAGACAGATCACAACTAGAAAAGGGGTACTCGAAGAAGCTGTTCCTATTCCTCCTAGGGACACTCCAGGGTACTTCATGTATCATAAACATGGCCTAGATGCTATATTATTTCTTGATTTATGGGTAGACTACACTAAGGAATTACCAGAAAGTCAGAGGTGGCCCGCAGCTGGGACCTGGGATGCAGAGTGCATCGTGAAAGTAGAGGAAGAATTATGGAAAAAGAAAGCTAGACAATCACAGAAAGACGCCATTGAGTTATGGCGTAAAGAATCGTATAGACGTACAGAAAAAGCACGTAGACAGGAAGAGAAGAGTAAAGAGAATTCAAGTGAAGTCCGAGAAAATCTATTAATTGAAGAAGGTGCACGAGTGAAATCAGAACAAGTAGACAGACAAAGACATGCCCTTATGAAAGGTATGTATCCCCTTCTGGCCGAAGGATTACCTAAGGCTACTGCGGGGATACCAAAAGACTTGCCACCCCCATTATTTCCAATAAAAGTACATCCCAAGGGGCATCCTAGAACCGCAGAAGATGTTTTTCTTTCCTCATATTTAGATGACGCAGCTCCCGAGTATGCTAACCCCGCCCCACATAGACCGTTGGCCGGGGAGGTTCAACGCCAAGATCCTGTATCTGTATCTCTACAGCACCAAATTCCGACACAAGTTCCGGCAAGCACATCTGTTTCCACATCTGCTCCTACAGCTACTTCCATAGCTGTGTCCACACCTATAGTTGCTGTATCACGTTCAACGAATCCTTTCACGCCCGATACCCCAGATGGGGCTACGGGAGGTGCTACCAACGTTTTTTCTACGCCACCCAGAATAAATAAACTTACCTTTCAAGAGTCAGCACATTCACGTACCCCCAAACTCATAAATGCCCGTACGCTTAAGGAACTTCTTATAGATTGTAGATATGACCCTGTGCCCGGCAAAGAGGACGAAATGATCATGGCATCATTACGTATCAGACGAGCCGCGGTGTATTTAGGGAAGTTACCAGGAATGACTATGCATCTAGATAATATATACCATTTTGTCCAAACAGGGCGAGATTCTGAAAGTATTAACAGAGCTATGGAATACCAGAAAGTGGAAATACAGGGGGAACTGTTACGTTTCCTCATAAATTGTGTGATCAGAAATCAAGACCGACCGGGGGTAGACCCGGAAGCAATGCAAATTCTTACCAGATGGAGCCAGAATATATCAGAAGGGAGACATGATAAGCAACATTGTATAATAGCCATGTGCCGAAAGATCCGTAAAGAAATAGAACGCTTACACGAAGAAAGATTAGCGGTAGACCAGTTCGAGCAAAGCGAGGAAGAAGGATCAGGACTGCCCACAGGACAGTCAGAAAATATAGCCTATGTAGGTAGAGGAAGATCTTGTAATAATACTAGATGTCTTACTGACCCGATACGTCCGATATGTCTAGAAAATAACAGGAATTTTCAAACACCTAAAATAAATATGAGGTCCCCCGAGCATTCGTTCCAAGTCGCTGACAAATTACTGCGAGAACGAAGGGGTTATCATTTTCTTGATTCTATGGATGAACAAGAATTAGCCAGGTCAGCCGTTCATTGGATTGACAGTCCCGGAAAGTATGATGATGATACAGTAGCACACACATTTTTGAATCTCACCCCAGATGAACAGCGTTTAGCTGGGATTTATATGATTCAACAACTTCTTATACTATATAAAAGCCAACATTCAGATCCTGGTCCCTTACCTGATATATTGACTGAATTACTCACGAATAGATGGAGAGGTTCAGGTACTAAGTTAATTAAAGAAATACTAGAATCAAGAAAGCAGTACATTCTTCTTATATGCCCAGAACATGTTTCACTGCCCATCAAGGAAAGAACCACGTATTACATGGACAGACAGAATCCCTTACGAGAAGTGCACCCAATAAAGGGCGAGGACAATCTGTTTAAACGTGTATATGTATATACGCCCATATCGAAAATAGAATTGTTAGAAATGAAGAAAGTGGTACCCAGTCATGACAAAGACCCAGCGGGTTTCCACCGAGAAATTAAAGACATGTTACTCATGGGAGAGTATACCTATCCCGACATTATGACCATATTAAAGGTATTGATGCCTGCTGGCATTTACGAAAAACTCAAGGAAAAAGAGTGGGAAGTGGGAGACCAAAAGATAGATTGGACAGCATTAGAAAATGAAGAAAAGGCCCGAGGTCCAGGTTCGGGGCTTGGGGACAAAACTAAAGCACTACCAGGTTTACTAGTACAGGTACTGCCACGTTTATTAACCACGAAAAAGGAAGACTGGGGTGCAATCTCAGCCTGTAAACAAAAGCAAGATGAAGACACTAGTGATTTCTATGCCCGATTCGAAAAATGTTTTGGTATAAATAGTGGTATAAAAGCAAGTAGCGAGTCATACCCACATCTGTTTGTGACAAAATTAGTTGAAAATTCTTTGCCCCAAGTGAAGAATAGAGTATTAAAATTCGAGAGTACCTGGCAAGGTAATACCCCATCACAAATGTTACAAATGTTACAGTACCATTACAATAGAATTAGAGAAGAACAAGATCATGAACAAAGACGCATGAAAGACACGAAAATGAAAATGCTAGTCTCCCAGACAGTTCCAGCTGAAGGTCATAAAAAGGGTACGACACATTCCGGTGATTCAGCAGGACCTGTAAAAGGGACATGCAACTATTGTAAACAGCCAGGTCATTATGTACACGATTGTCCAGTTCTGAAGCGTAATATCGCCACAGGTATTACAAAAGAAAGACCACGGCCACCTAGACAGGATCAGAATGAACAAGGAGCACCGCAGCATGCACAGTCCATGCCAGCTCCACAACAGTCTATACAGTTTGTGCCAGCCGCACCAGCGTTGCCTGCTGCTGCCACACAAACCACGACACGACAGCTGTACCAGACCGCACAGTATGACTATCCTGATTACCAACGATATGCATGAACAAGCCTAGAGAAGGAAATTGACTTACCCCTTATCGAGGTCCCTGTAGACCAAGAAGGACCTTATGTACATAGTGAATTATTAGGTCAAGACAGAAAATTTTTACTCGATACAGGGGCAAGTCGAACAACTATAAAACGTAGTGAAGTTCCAGGGGTACCCCTCTCAGGCTCACAGAATATTTCCCTTGGTTTTTCAGGAAAACCTATTGTTAATGAAGTGTCACAGCCTCTTCCACTTACGATAGGACCTTTGACCCGAACTACAGATTTATTGCTTACTAAATCATGTCCAGAAAACTTGTTAGGAATAAAAACACTGAAAGCTCTAGGAGCTATAATATGTTGTTCTCCAGAAGGAGTAAGATTGTTTTTACGTGATTTTAAAGGTCATTATGTGTCTAGAGACATGGATCCCCGATTGCAGACTTTACCTACACATCTATGGGCACAAGGCCCTACTGATGTTGGTTGCATGAATATTACACCATATCGAGTCACACTGAAGGCAGGAGTGGTACTACCACGAATGCGACAATACAAGTTACCCCCAGATGCTGTAATGGCTTTACTGCAAATCATTGACGAGCTCATTGCCCAAGGAGTGGTTGTAGAAACAGACTCCAATGTATGTAATTCACCGATAATTCCGATTCTTAAACGAACAGATCTGAAGGCCCCGCCAGTATATCGATTGGTTATTGATTTGCGCGAATTAAACAAATGCATTGTGCCACAATTCCCTGTGGTTCCAGATATCTCGTCATTACTGACAGCTATTGATTCCGAAGCAACATTCTTTACTGTAATTGATCTCAAAAATGCCTTTTTCAGCGTCCCAATAGATCCGGAAAGCCAATATTTGTTCGGATTTAGTTTAAATGGACGTAGCTTCAAATTCTCACGCGCACCTCAAGGATTTACAGAAAGCCCCAGCATCTATAGCCAAGCACTGAAACGAGAACTCGACAGTATACACATGCCAGTCAACACTGCTTTGCTTCAATATGTCGATGATCTGCTGATCACTGCGAGAAGCGAACCCGAATGTGAGAAAGCATCACTGACAGTTTTACGATTTCTAGCCGAAAAGGGGCACAAGGTGTCCCCTTCTAAGCTGCAATTCTGTGTCCAGCGAGTTGTTTATCTTGGACACTCGCTGTCCAAGGAGTGAAGGCAGCTTACACCCGACCGCATTCAGTTAATAGCTAACATGCCAATACCCAAGACACAAAAGGAGGTGCGGGCTTTTATAGGCCTCACTTCATATTGTAGGCAGTGGATCCCTCAGTATGCATTTCTAGCAAAACCACTCATTCAGTTGACAACACAGGAGGCAGCCACATCGACTGTTCTCCCTTGGACTCAGGAACATACACAAGCTTTTGAAAACTTAAAGAAAGCTCTATGCCAAGCACCTGTTTTAGCAACACCATGTTACAATAAACAGTTTACACTCTTTGTTACAGAACGCGAAGGTACTGCTTTGTCAGTACTCACACAGGAACAAGCAGGATCACACAAACCATGTGCTTATTTTTCTAGTACATTAGATCCCGTAGCTCAGGCTCTGCCTGCGTGCCTGAAATCAGTGGCAGCGACAGCTTTAGCAATCAGACAAAGCGATGCCATAGTGTTAGGACATCCATTGACAGTACAAGTACCACATGCAGTGGAGGTTCTTGTGAATCGAACGCAAACACAACATTTGACTATAGCAAGACTTACAGGGTACGAACTCACATTGTTTCAGCCACATATAGAAATCAGACGTTGTAACACATTGAATCCTGCCACACTTTTATCTGTAAATGGAACAGACCCACTAGCTCATGACTGTATTGAAGTTATTACAATCACGACGAAACCCAGACAAGATTTAACCGATGTTCCATTGTCAGACCCAGACCTGACGTTGTATGTAGATGGTTCATGTATGAGAAAAGGTACAGGAGAACTAGTGGCCGCGTACGCAGTCACAACAGACACTGAAATTATTGAAACAAATTGCATAAATACCTTGTCCGCTCAAGCCGCAGAGCTCGTCGCTCTGACACAAGCCTGTATTCAAGCCACAAATAAAAAAGTCAACATATACACTGATTCACGTTATGCATTCGGAGTTGTACATGACTTCGGCGTGCTGTGGCGAGAGAGAGGTTATTTAACTTCTCACGGTGCCCACATTCAGCACGGACCCCTCATTCATGCTTTATTAGATGCAATACATCTACCCACTGCAATATCAATTATGAAATGTAAAGCTCATACGAAAGTTACTGATATCATTTCTCAAGGCAATGATTTAGCTGACAGAACAGCTAAACAGACTGCTCAAACTCAAACATCCGACATGACAAAGACAATAGTCCCGACGCCAGCACATTGTATGACGGTTAAAGATCCTACTCTTGACGTAATTGATATACAGACACATGCTACACCAGAAGAAATAAAGAGATGGACTGAATTAGGAGGGATCCAAACGGATCAAGGATGGATGATGAAGGAAAAGTCTGTGTGGTTCCTTCCTGATTCAATGGTCCAAGTCATTATTAACACTGTCCATAGTCCCGCACATCTAGGAGAAAAAGCTATGCTAGATAGCATTCAACACATTTGGTTTAATAAACATTTACGAGCAGCAGCCAAACAAAAAGTTCGTACCTGTATGATCTGTTGTCAGTTCAACCCAGGAAAAAGCGTTCCCGTAGAACAGGGTGGATTTCAGCCTCCTGATCACCCTTTTGAAGTCCTCCAGATGGATTATATCCAGATGGAACGATGTCGAGGATTCAAATATGTTCTCGTAGTTGTTTGTGCTCTTTCCCGTTGGACGGAGGCATACCCGGTTTCAGATTACACGGCCCCGACTACTGCCAAACAGTTAGTTCGAGAATTCTTCCCACGATACGGTTTACCACGTGTTGTTCACTCAGATAACGGCCAGCCGTTCTCGTCCGAACTAATGAAACACGTTTCACTTTTGTTAGGATATCAGTGGAAGTTTCATTGTGTCCGACACCCCGAAGCAGCAGGTCTCGTAGAAAGACATAATCAGACTCTGAAAATTAGATTGTCCAAAATATGCAGGGAGAAAGGTGTCGACTGGGTAGTAGCATTACCAGTTGCGCTCTTTTACATGAGAATGGTAGCACACTCTCGAACAGGGCTATCCCCGTATGAAGTGATCTTCGGCAGACCACCAAATATGTGGGGGACGCCTATACCACGTAAAATAACTGATATTGACTGTAATATGCTGACAGATTATTTGGCTTCCTTGATGTCTGCACTACAATCTTGTCGTTCACAGGTAGCTGCAGCTTTTCCTGACAACACTGAGGTGAAACCCCATGACGTAATTCCGGGGGATCTCGTTTTAGTGAGGAACTTTGATCGAAAGACTCAGCTGGATCCTAGGTGGAGGTCGCCTCAGCTCGTGTTATTAACGACAAGGACAGCCGTGAAGATCGAGGGCAGAAAAGGCTGGATTCACTCAAGTCATATCAAGAAATTTCATGGACTACAATCAGATGTGAATACCACACCTCGTGTGTCTTCACCCATTGACTCAAAACTTCCTCTTGTTGAAAGAAGTAATTCCGAACATTATAAACTAAAACTCAGGCCCAATCAGTCAAGCAATTTGATTGTTTAAGTCCTCTCCGAGGTGAAGCGGTTGAATTGTCTCTGACATGTATCCCTTGGACCTGAATAGAGATAACACCCGAAAAATGTTGAAACGACAGACGTACTGTAAATCACTGCGTAGTCATTGTACAGTGACGTTATTAATTTTATTTTCCTTAAGTCTTTTAATAATTACTGCAAGTATATTGTTGCACATATATTATCCTATTTCTAGACATGTTTATAATGTTACTGCTGAACATTCTTTTAGTGAATTACCTCCGCATGAATTGTCATATAGATTTGCGCTGCGCAATAACACGTTTATCAAAATGTTACATCATTCCCATCAGGTTAGCAATGCTACAAATTGTTGGATATGTGGCCGACTCCCTCCCTATCAGAACTATAGAGGAATTCTACCTCTCTTTCCATATCCGTTCACACACAACGGCTCCTGTGGAGCATGGTTTAGCTTAATCAATTCCCTAGATTCGAATTCTGCAGTTTATCAAGATAACTGGGTATGGGGAAATCTGAACTTAGTTTTACTTAAAATCTGCCACCCCAACAAGGAGGGACTTCCCCAGAGAACAGGAACTGATCTAGAAAATGAAGTATATGGATTAGGTAATTTTACGCTTAATCTCCTGATCTTGAATGTCGAATCCGAAGCTAATCCAAGTTTGCCCGCCATGTCAGTATTTTCAGTAAAAGGTGAATTATGTGTGAGAAAGAATGGTTCCATACATATGGGCCATAGTAGATGCACCACTGTAATAGAATTTAGTGATCAAGGCAAGTCTACATTTAGAGCTTCCCGCCATTCCTATTTCATATGTGGTCAGACGGCATATGTACGTTTGCCTCTAGATTGGGATGGTACCTGCTACATTGGATTTCTTTTGCCACCTGTTTTCCTAGCTCCTCCTGATTATCACAGAAATACTCATTTAGTACACAATAGAGAAAGGAGAGATCTCCCAATAGTCGATTACACTGAAACAGCATGGGAAAAATACACAGATTTCAATAAAGGTCTCTTTCCCTATATAGGTACCGTTACTAATAGTAAGCTGATACGTAGATTAACTAGAACCCTTGAAGCAGTAGTGAACGAAACTATTTCCGCCTTAGGCAATTTAACAGAAGAGCAGTCTGCTATGCGGATTGTTGTGCTTCAAAATCGTCTTGTCCTTGACGTCATCCTGGCCGATAGGGGCGGAGCTTGTAGGGTCATCGGATCAAGCTGTTGCATTTTCATACCAGAAAATTCGCCATCTGTATATAAAGCCATAACCCGCCTCCATAAGATTGTAAGCCAGATACACCAGAATCCAGGCACCTGGACTTGGTCCGGTTGGTTTTGGAGCGTGTTATCAGCCTGGGGATGGAGAGTTCTATCCTTCCTAGGTATTGGCCTTCTCATACTATTCAGTTGCTGCTTATGCCTGCAATGTGGACCAGCGATCTGTGGTCTGTGTGCCACATCGTGCATTCCACATCAAGATTTTCGTTCAAAATCCCGGAAGAAGAAAGAAGAACAAATGATGCTATACGAACAGATCAATGGATTGATGAAGATTGATGTCTCTTGACGGGCAAGTAGGGGACAAGGAGGGAATGTGGAAATATGGATTTTTCTGGTCAGTTATGTCCCCTATCTTGGACCCCAACGGTTCTATGTGCATGTTACAAGTACATGTATGTTCCCTCCAGTTCCAGTTATGAAGACGCAAATACATGTGCGTCCACCGTTAACATGTCCTCTTTCAGATCCGCCATGAATGGGCCGGATATTCCATTCCTAAGTACAAAAGGCCACCACCTTTATATGGTTCACTTATGCCATTTTTACAGTCCAGGCAAGTAGGCCCTGATTCTGTCATCAAGCTTTTCTTGCTTTCTGTCTCTGAAGCTCCAGTCCGAGCCTACATCTGTGACCATGAACTTTGTCTCATTCCCTGCGCGGCTCACGAAGCCTGACATCAGCTTGCTGCCTGCCAAGAACTGTATTTCACCTTCGAAATTATCTGCTCCGATCCCTGCCCAATGCATTCCTGTCTAGTAGTTTAAGTAAACATTCTTCCAGCTACCGAGCAAAGGCCCGGTTTCTCTGTCTTCATGCAAGTAATTCATAGCCCTGTTACTATGGAAGACTCCTGCCCTCGCATCTAGTGTAGACACTTAGACGCTTGTACACGCACTAACAGTCAGTATAGTCAGTATAGAATAAGATTCTACTCTAAGAGACCTCTCTTTTGGATAACATAGTTCTTTAAACATAGGATGTTAGATATGATTTGGGATTAGGTTGACTTGACCCTCCAGACTTCTGTCGCCACATGTAGAGCTAAATGTCAAGTCCCCTCCACCCCCTAGATGCACGTCAATCACACGTCATGCTGCTGCGCGCGCATTTCTGTCAAGTATTTCTGCTGACATTGCGAAATTCTTTCATGTAACCGCCCTCTTATGACATCACATCTGATGACGTTCTTTAAATCACTCCCAGTTACGCCTATTTTTGCTACGCATGTGAAATGTTATCTTTGCTATCAATTGTTACGCCTCTTGTATTGGCCTCACTGTAATGCCTATTGTATAAAAGTAATTGATTGTCAATAACGTATGTACTTCACTTCCTGAACCTTCGTGGTAATGGAACCTGGAGCAACCGATTATAATCGACCATTGGAATAAAGCCCATTCCGAACCTCTAATACCACGGATTCTGCCTCTTATTTACTGAGCTATTTTATTATGTTTCTGTATCAAATTAAGTCCCGGTAATTAAATTATTTACCACACTGTTTGAACCCCCAGGTCTTCTTGCTGGACATCATACACACCAAAAGGATTAAACAAAAAGTTGAAAAGAGTCTGAGTAAGTGACAGGAAGTAGCTCTCTTCGATAGATATGCGCTGGCTGGCACAGAATGTAAAGAATTGACATCAGCGAGCTGAGGTGGCACCTATATAAACAAGGCAGACGTCATGACGATGATGAACGAGACGACTATGACGTCACGCGGAATCAACCAACGCCACCTATCGGCGTGCAGGGTACTGCTCTCAAAAATCTTCTGCATCCAGCCAGATGCATGTATGTTCAAAGGTGAGGAATCTGCAGCTAGATGCTTCTATCAGATCACCACTATCACTTTCGTGAACACACAAAGTGTACTAGTAAG
This sequence comes from Triturus cristatus, assembly GCF_964204655.1. NCBI lineage: Eukaryota > Metazoa > Chordata > Amphibia > Caudata > Salamandridae > Triturus > Triturus cristatus. Next base: position 575,785,935 of record NC_140583.1, on the reverse strand, counting down.
GCCAAAGTGGAGCATCAAGAATTCAAAGTGCTTGTGGCCAACCTGAAACTGCAGGTAGCACCTGTGGGACTGCAGGACAGGAATGTGAAAATGTGTCCTGTAAATCCAATGCGACCGTCCAGTTGCTTGGATCCAGAGCAGAGAGAGCTTGGGACAGAATGAGCATTTTGAACTTGTCATTTTTTTTTCAAAAACAAATTTTATTTGGTCATTTTGCAAGACTTCGGGCATCAGTCCCACAATGGCACATCAAAGCAGTCGGACAATCTGTGCAGCAATAACCATTTCCATGTCACTAAACTTAACAAACAGTGGTCGACTTTCGTGATACAGCACGTACTTCAGCAGATGCAAAATATATAACCCAGTGGAAGAATGGAACAGTCAAGCGATAAGAACTTGGGGGACCCACGGCAGGAAGTGGGAGATGTCACTCACAAGTCCTCCTTGGGCAGAGGGGACAAGTCGATACCACGATATGTCGCCCACCACGACCATATTTTACGATGCTTTCTTGGGCAGCCACTGGCCTCAAATACCGCAATCTCGGCTCCCATACACCTATCTAATTCGGTTTTCCATTTGCCTATAGTCGGGGGAGATGATACCTTCCATCCCTGTGCTATGTCTTGTTTGGCAATAGTGAGGGCAAGGAACAATAGGTGTTGTTTGTATCGGTTCCCCCCCAATGTCGTCCGTCGAATGCAACAAAAACAGTCGTGGATCCAGTGGGAGCACCCACCCCAGCACCTCATTAAGACATGACTGAACTCTGCTCCAAAAGGGCTGTAGGGCCGTACAAGGCCAGATCGTATGGAAGAAGGACCCGTCCTCTCTGTCACACCGCAGACACACTGGGGATTGGATGACCCCCATTCGCCACAGTCGTACTCTCGTGTAATATACTATGTAAATGTTTGAATTGTATGAGCCTGTATAGTGTGGAGACCGCCGCGCCCCGCGGACTGGCAATCGCCTCGACACAATCATCCTCTGTCAGTTTGGGGATATCTGCCTGCCAGGCCAGTCAGGTCTTGTCCAGAGTGGTGGGAGTGTATGTCGTCAGGGTCTGGTATATCTGCCTAATTTTGTGTAGTCCAAGGTCTCCCATTAACAAGTGACCCTCCAAGGGCTGAAACTTGGGGAGAGCCTCTAGATTTCGGATCTGGGGCGACAGTGCGTGTCGAAGCTTTAAAAACTTATAAAATTGAGATTTATGGAGGTCGAAGTCAGCCTGTAGTTGCTGGAATGATTTTAAGGTAGTGCCCCTCAAAACATCTCCTAGGGTTGAAATCCCAACTAAGTCCCATCCCCAGAACCCGCTCAGTTTGTTAACCGTTCCGAGGTGTGTACCATGCCACAGGGGTGTCTGTCGAGTGAGTCGCCCCTTCCAGCCCATTTGTCTGGTCTTTGCCCTCCATAGCTCTATGACTTGCCTGCCAGCCATTGGTAAATGGTCTAGCCTCCCGTAACTATATAATAAGTGGAGTGGGGGGTTTGTTCCATCGCGGCGTGTTCAATGGCATAAGCCGGATCGGTGGGAGAATTATACCATAATTCATTGATTACAAGGATGTGAGACGCAACATAATATGAATAAATGTCAGCAGCTGCGATCCCCCCACAATACGTGGATTGTGCTCAGATACGGAGCGCCACACAAACAGCCCACCGCCCCAGAGGAACTTATTTTGTATTGCGTTAATTTGGGCAAACCACGCACGGGGGATAGGATATGGGAAATTTTGGAGACGATATAAGATCCGAGGCAGGGAAACCATTTTGAAGATGGTGGAGCGCCCATAGAGGGACAAAGGGAGAGCAGACCAGATCATCCTTTCGTTTTTGAGGCAAGCTAACACTGGGGTGATATTGTGCGTCCATGAAGTTTAGGGGCACGGGAAAACGAAGATCCCCAGGTATGTGAAGCCATCTGTGGCCCAGGACAGCTGTGCGGCCCACGATTCACGGCCTTGATGCCCGCACACTGGGAAGAGGATGGACTTAGCTGGGTTTGCGTGGAGGCCCGTGGAACCATCAAATACTCTATGAATTGCCAATATACGCGGTCCAAAGTACCACAGGTCTGTCATAAAAAAGAGAACATCGTCAGCATATAATGTTATACGATCCGATCTGGAGCAGGACCAATCGAATCCCCTGAGCACCGGGTCACTTCTGACCCAGGCCGCCAGAGGCTCAACCGCGAGGGCGAACAACAATGGAGACAGTGGGTAACCCTGGCGGGTACCCCTCTGGATCGGAAAGGGGCGGGAACGGTGTCCCACAATACGAACTGATGCCGTCAGCTCTGTGTAGAGCAGGCGTATAGACGCCAAAAAACGGGGTCCAAAGTTGATCGCCTCCAGCAGCTGAAAAAGGTAGACCCAACTAAGCTAGTCGAATGCTTTGTCGATGTCGGCTAATGAAAGGGCAGCCAAAAGCAGGAGCCGCAGCGATGGATTTATGGACTCTCCTTATGTTATGCCTAGTAGCCCTGTGTGGCATGAAGCCCGACTGATCTGGATGGATCAAGTAGGTAATGCACCCCCTGAGGTGGTCGGCCAAGACTTTCCCTTATAATTTGGATTCAAAATTTATAAGGGAAATGGGTCGATAGGAGGATGGGTCTTCCGGGTTTAAGAAAGAGCACTATCTCCGCATGGCGCCAGTCGCTTGGCAGCCGTGCCTGGTCAGATAATAATATTGATATACTATTTGTCACCGAAACCTGGGCGGATGAAGCATCAGACGCCGATTTGACCCTAGCTATTCCAGAGGGTTACTCCTTCTCCAGAGCGGATAGAAAAATAAAACGTGGAGGAGGATTAGCAATTATAGCAAAGAACAACTACAAAATTAAAACATCAGATAAAGGAAGTACCCCAGACTGTGAAACTCTAACTTTTCAAATAAAAGTCACGAACAATTATTCGTTCAATGGACTACTTATATACAGACCACCTAATGCAAAAACGGCGTTGATCGAACTGTTAAGCCCGTTTCTCGAATCTAGTGTGACTAGTCCGGACTACACAGTTTTAGGAGATTTTAATCTACATTTAGAAAAAACCTCAGACTCGAAGATAGCCTCATTCATTGATACAATGTTAAACTTTAACCTAAAACAAAAGGTACATGTGGATACCCATGAAGCAGGCCATACATTGGATGGTATTTTCACCTCCTGTATAAATCTAACAAAAACAGATACCATTCCTATTCCGTGGACAGACCACAAACTCATCAGTTCCACATTAGAAATTAATGAGGACACAGGAAGACCTATGGAGAATATTAAACAAACGACATATTTAGAATGGTCTAAATTAGATAACCAGACATTCATTGATATACTGCAATCATCGTACCCTGCACTTCAAGAAAACTGTAACACAGCCTGCAAACAATTTAATGAATGGCTAGAGAATGCAGTAGAGCAAACAGTCCCACGAAAAAAAGCCACACTAAAGAGAAAAACCCCCTCACAGCCATGGTTCTCGGAAGCACTAAGAACCCAGAAACAGACATGTAGAAGAGCGGAAAAAAAATGGAGAACTAATTATGACTCCGATCTCAAACAAGAATACAAAGCTACCTTAGCATGTTATAAAAAACTAATTACAACGGAAAAAAGTAAATACTTTATCCATAAAATCAATGAGTCAAAAAACTCAAGCAAAACCCTATTCGACATTGTCAAAAAATTATCAAAATTCGAGAACAACAACTCTGAAACGTTAACTTCAGACTTCTGCAACGTGCTGGGAGAATTCTTTGTCAGCAAAGTATCCCTAGTATATGACTCATTTAAAAACCATAACACAGAAATACCCATAAAGGATAATTCATCAACAACAATCCCAGTGAGTAGGGACTCAGATCCCACCACATTCTTCCAATTCACCCCCCCTACAGTGGAACAGATTCAAAAACAAATCCACACCATCAATTCAGGCAGCCCAATGGACCCATGTCCATCCAAAATAATGCATGTCTGCTCCGAACAACTGAGCATAGTACTAGAGAAATTATTCTCTCAAATCATTAAAACCAACATCTTTCCCGATGTCTGGAAAATGATATCGATCAGGCCACTTTTAAAAAAACCCAACCTGGACTGCGAAAACCCGAATAACTATAGGCCAATAGCTAGGATCCCATTCGCCGCCAAAATCCTAGAGAAACTCTTAAATAAACAATTATCCCGGTACCTACTGGACGGCAACTGGCTGGACCATTCGCAGTTCGGTTTCCGCGAGGGACATGGAACCGAAACTGCACTTATTACAGCGATGGAGGAACTTAGACAAGTACTGGACAACGGATCGAAGGCCGCCTTGATATTACTAGATCTATCGGCGGCCTTCGATACGATTAGCCATGAGACCCTCATAACACGTCTGAAAACAGCACAATTGCATGAATCAGCATGTGCACTCATCACCTCATATCTAGAGAACAGAACGTTCTCTATAGAATCAGGAGAAGCAAAATCTAATCAATTCAACCTACCATGTGGAGTCCCACAGGGTTCATCGATTAGCCCCACTCTTTTTAACTTATACGTCACCCCCCTCGCACAACTAATAAGGGACTGTGGATTCACCCCAATATCCTACGCCGACGACACCCAAATAGTGGTGTCAATAAATGAAGACGTAGAGAACACAGCAGAAAAATTTCAAATCTGCATGCAAAAAATAAGCCAATGGATGAGAACAAATTGTCTAAAATTGAATGGAGACAAAAGTGAGGTCATGATCCTAGGAGGGGACAAAAAAATCTGGTCCCATTCATGGTGGCCAAAAGAACTAGGAGGATGTCCTGAACCAACGGAGAAGGTAAAAAACCTAGGAATTACTCTAGACACTAATCTCTCCTTTGACGCCCAAGCGAATAAATTGGCATCATCCCTGTGGTACATTTTAAAAATGATTAAAAAAATACTACCCTACATACCACTTGACTCACGAAAGACAGTGGTGACAGCATTGGCCATGTCCAGATTGGACTACGGGAACGGCCTATACGCTGGAGCCAGAAAAAAAATTCTAACCAAACTTCAACGTTTGCAGAATGCAGCAGCCAGGCTGATATTAGGTACACCTAAATTTGAAAGAATCAGCCACAAACTTAGAGACCTACATTGGCTGCCAATCGAAAAACGAATACAATTTAAAATACTGTGCCTAGCATATAAAGCTACCAATGGAACCGGATCCCAATTTTTAAAAACTCATCTAAAAATATATGAGCCAAATAGAACCCTCAGATCTGGCCAAAAGAAAATAATTGCGGTACCAAGATTCAAGAGAGCAAACTGGGGAGGAAGAAGCTTCCTGGTACATACAGCGAGGATCTGGAACAAACTACCGCTAGATATAAAAACTAGTCCATCACTGATATCTTTCAGAAAGCAAGTAAAAACGTGGCTGTTCTCGGCATATCCCTAAACTAAACACCTCAAGAGTCAGAGTCAAATCACAGCGCCAAGACGCCTATGGGCAATCGCGCGCTTTACAAATGCAAAAATCAAAATCAATCAAATCAGATGCGTCTGCAATGGTTGCCAGTAAATGAGGCCCCAAGAGAGGTATGTGGGATCGAAGAAATTCTATGGGGAACCCGTTGGGGCCCGGGACGCGACCCAACCGAATCAAAGATCTAAAATAACTCAAAGATCTCAATCCTTCTTTGGAACCAAAAATTAACTGGAGTAGCAGCCAGTCCTGACCTTTGATACTTGCACCCTCTCAATAGCTGGACTACTACTTTTTCTTTTTCTCTTTTTTTATAGTTTGCTCGGATATTAAGACCCATCAAATTTGTTCAGTTTGCCAATGCTTGTTTGCAGTTATGTGAAAAAGTGCACATTTACTAGATCTTGTAATTGCTATATCTCCAGTACCCTCCAATGGATCTTTTTCACTGTGATGTTTAAAAACACAGCCTATTTTTATAAATTGATAAATTGGTGTTGGATTTCTTTAGTGTCTCATTGATTTCTTCTTCAATAATGTTGGTACTGTTTAAATGCTTTACACTTTAAACTGGAAGGTTTAACAAACAAAACCTACTTGTCCTAAAGGGGTTGGTAAATGTATTACATGGTGAGTTCTCAAAACCACACAATAGAATAAACCTCATTTCCTCACACCAAACATCCTGGATTTGTTGCAATTGAGGGAAGGCCCCAAACTGCACTGCATTCGTTTAATACAACTCCTATGAAAAAGTCACTGCATAGGAGCCAGGTGCGACTTTGGAACATTGATCAAGCACCCCAATGTTGTCAAGAAATTTGGAGTCATTTGGAATTGGTCCTCGACTAACTGTTGCAGGTACACTGCCATTCTTGGTGATCGGGGAAAACTTGTACCTCATAACCATTCGAAGATGGGCAACGACAAAAGCAATTACTTTTGTGAACATGGCAAATTAAAAATGCTATTGGGTAACCCTGACCTGCAGGATGGGTATACGAAAATAGGCATTCCTGCCACTCCAAGGTCACTATTCAGTCACCTGGATTCAGAGCAGATAGAAACTGAGCTAGCATACTTAATTTGACTCTGTCCTTATGCAGTTAGCCATTCAGAGGGCAAAGATCCAAATTAGGATGGAGGCGTTCATCCTGACAGGAACTAGAAGTAGTAACTAACAGACAGTCCCAATTTCCGAGGTCTGGACCTACTCGATGGCTCATTTGGAAAGTACAGCCAACGACTCTTACAGCTTCTTAGAGCCCCTCTGATATGCAAGGAAGCTGTGGTGGGTGGGAACTGAATGTTAGGGCATAGCTCTGCTGGACCAGCTGAAGCACCCATTTGTTGGATGGATTGTCCTCCTATGAGAAAGAGTTGTATCCTACCTCCCACCGGATAGATGCACACCGCTAAGAATAAAAGTGAAAGCTGCTTGAAAGCTGTTGTCCCAGGGAAGGGATACTGGGAATAATGGCACACTTATGGGCCTGCACAGTGTCTTCAGGATCCCTTGCCGAACAAACTGGGGTGAATGATGCAAGGGCCGAGTAGCTTAGCGCTGCTTGTACATCAATACCTTTGAATAGTCTTGGAAGGAACACTGGTGGGAAAAGGGTCTTCCAGGAGAAAAGAGGCCAAGAGAATGTGTCAAAGCTCAGCTTTCTTCAAAATGTGTCACTACAATGTCAATCTTTTTTGTCAAAGAGACGGGATCCATTAAAAGGCATACCCAAAAGGAATGGCTGCACATCTCTTGAAACCCCTTGGAGCACATCTAAGCATTGCGACGGATCACCAGACCGGTGCAGACTGTGCGCCCCAAGCAATCAGCTGTATCCAGGCCAGCACGAATTACAAAGTTGGTCGGAACATGGCCATTCTGAATATTTTGAGCCAGGGAGGCCCTAAATTCTTACGGGCCTGTGGGCCAGATCTTGCTAGCCAATGCCCCAGGGGACATGTATGTATCAGCACAGTAAGCTGAGGAGGCCAAGTAAGTTGTCTCCTTTGAACATCAGTGGTAGGGGTGTGGCTTGGGTGCACATGGAGTGAGACGTGTGCCATCAAGTCTCCGGCGCTTCCCGTATAAGCCTTCTTACTGGTCACTGGGTCCGCTATTACGCCTGTGGAGCTCAGATTCCTCTGAGGGAGATTGCTGGTGCCATCTGCCGCCACGGCGGCTGCCTGGGGACCCTATTTGGTGACGCTCTAGCCCAACGACGATCCGCTCTGCTACCGCTGCCATTTTGCCTGCTGACTGTGGTGGAGCCTCGAGCGGTGCCTGACCCTTGCTGCTCGGGCATAGTACCTCTGCTGCGGAGAGGTCCTGAGTGTCTGGACCTCCCCCGCACTACCTGGGGCCCTGTGTGCAGCCTGCTTTCCCCAGCTGGACCCTGGCGCTGGTGTGAGAGGGTGGCGACTGTTCCTGTGGCCTGCCGATCTTCACCGCGTGGGTAACAGGCCCCACTGCTGTGCCCGACAGACAGGGCGGACTACGCTCGTCTCCTCTGGGACAAGAGGTACCGGGGCAGGGGGTGCGCCTTTGAAGGTGCGGTCTGCCCTGGTGACTTCCAGTGCGCTCCCCGGTGCTGTGCCCGCCATTTTGTCATCCCCTGCAGCCTGCGCCCCCCCCAGCCCCAACGCTGGTGCCCCTACCTGTTCCCTAAGTCCTTGGCTGTGGAGGACAGTTCGAGTGGGGACGTGCGCTGTGGAACTCCCCCATCCCCACTCGCTCGCCTTGGACTCTCCTGCTCTCTGGGCCCTGCTCTGCCACGCTCCTGCTTCGTGTGACACATGGATGCCTTCTGATTTCTGTGGGGAACTGCTCTGCATCAAGTACGGCCTAGCTACCTCCGGAAACCTTGGCGGGCTCTCAGAGACTTCCTCCTTGGTCTGGTGTCCCCCCTACCGACCTATTCCGCCTCTTCTTGGCCCGACTACCTCCTCGCTGCTCTGGGCCTGCAGCTCTGCCTTGGGGGTGACCTCTACTTCACTGGCTCTGCTTGGCTGTTCATTGGACGCCCCTCGTCGGCCTCCAGGGACATGTCTGCCTACGCACTTGGGAGCTACTGGCCCCTGTTTTCGCCTTGGGTGCCGGGGAACACGCCGTCTTTGTGCTACGCAATCCTCTGCTGCCTTGCTGACTCTCCCGAGTTCTTCCCTGGTCCGCTCCCTGGCTGGATTGCTGTTCTATTCCTAGCACTGAGGCCCCAGCTCCTCTGATCCTTGCAGATATGCCTCCTAAGCACCGAGGCGCTAAGGATCCCGATGCTGCATCCTCCCGTGAGAACCTGTGACCACCTTGAGGTTCAAAACACTTTCCCATGCACAGGAGGATCCTGCTTCCTCCTTGGCGTCCCCTGGGTTGCCTTCTTCTGGGGTGTCCATCACCTAGGCCTATATGTCGATATTCTTACAGGAAATCAAGTCTGAAATTGGCTCCCTTCGCCAGGACTTCAAGGCTGGTCTACAAGATATTCGCAGGGAGGTCACCGTGATTGGCGATAGGGTTGATGGTCTCGAACGAACACTGGACGCTAGGACGGAAGATATAGACAGACTCTGGAAAAAGGTGTCTGAACTTGAAGACCAGAATATCACCCTTCAGCTGAAGCAGGAGGACCTGTAAAACTGCAGTAGGCGGAACAACCTTCGCATCCGAGGTGTCCCATTAGGAGCGGAGGGGAAAGACATCCTTGCGTACACGGCGGATCTCCTTCATACCATCCGTGAAGGCGAGGGCTCCTCCCCGCCTATGCTCGATAGAACCCAACGGATACCTGGTTCTCGCAATCGCCCTAACTTTGTGCCGGACATCATAACGCAGGTCCACTTCTTTGCTGGCAAGGTAGCTATCCTCCGCAAGGTACAGGTGGTTCCAACGGTTTCCTACAATGGACTCTCTATCCAAATTTTTCAAGACCTTGCACCTTCCACGCTCCAACGAAGGAAAGGCTTCAAACCCGTAACGGACAAACTAAGAGATCTTGAGGTTAAATATCAATGGGGCCACACTTTTGCTTTGATGTTTTCCTGGGAGGGTAGGAGGCCAGTTGTCCGGTCCCTGCAAAAGGCGCAGCATCTCCTCCATCTTCCTGTTGACTTTGATAACGATGACCTCCCGTCCTCTCATACACGTCCCATGGGCCCACTCCGGCCAGAATGGTCCACTGTTCCTCCTCCCCGCTCCAGATGCCTCTCCAGGGATCTTGAATCGTCTCAAGCTAAACAGGAAGCCATCAGCCAAGTTCGTTCCATGAGTGCCTCCCAGTCTCTCACAAACTAGTTGTCTTCTATATTACGACATGCCTGGCTATGTTTTCACCTTGCACTTCGCCCTGGGGGTCTCCAGACTTGAACCCGGTGGCTGGATCCAATTATGCTTTTCCTACATCTATGCACGAGACACTGCTGGCGAAGGCTCTCCACCTCGTGTGTACCTGCCGCCCCCCTCTTTGGAGTCCTATAGAAGAGTGATTTCTCTGCGATGGTCCACCTTCAGGAGCCCGGACTATCCCGATTGGGCTCTACATTGCATTGGCCCAGTTGGCCTGTTTATTCTTTATTCCTCTTCTTCTCTCTCTTTCTTCTCTTCTGCTCCCCCTTCACTGTGTTCTTTCCTGATGTGCCTTTCCCAGCGGCTGGGCTGCGGTGTTACTTTTGGATTGAGAAGCGACTCGGGGGTGCTCCTGATTTCCCAGTCCTGGGGACTGTCTCCTTTAGCTTCCTTGGTATGTCCCTGGCTGGATTTGGGTTTCACTACTTCCTGCGAATTGCTGCTGCTGAAGTGTGCTTTCCCCCCATCCCACACACCCTCACATTCCTTTCCCTTAATGTAAAGGGCCTCAACCCTCCCACTAAGCATCGGCAGGTTTGGTGTTATCTATCCCAGCATGATTCTGATGTTGTTTTTCTACAGGAGACCCATCTGCTTTCCTCTGACACTCACCTTATGTCCCACCGCAAATACCCCACCCAATTTTGGGCGAGTTCCCCATCTATGACTGATGGTGTGGGAATCCTTTTTAAAACTGGCTGGCAAGCGGCCTCCTCCCAGTGCATGGCTGACGACGACGGGCGGTTTCTCATGATTCACATGGTTTGGGGTCGGGGCTCCTGCACTTCCGCTAATATATACACCCCCAATCAAAAACAGGATGTGTACTTGCGCCTGCAGCTATGGACGCTATTACGCTCTGTCTCTACCTCTATTGTCCTTGGAAGCTATTTTAATCTGGTTTGGGATCCCGAGCGGGATCGCACTGCGCAGGCGCACCATGTCGCTGGGGTGATGTCGGCGCAACTGAAGAATGCCATTACTGACCTTGGTTTGGTTGATGCCTGGAGATATCTACACCAGACTCCCAGGACTATTCATTTTATTCTCACGTCCACCGTTCCTATTCGCGAATTGATCATTTATTTCTGTCGCTTTCTCTGGCCCACGACCTTTGTACGGCGGACATCTCTATCTCTGATCATTCGCATATTTTGCTTACACTTCAACCTCCCACTATCCGGGATGACCCCCTTCCACGGTGGCGGTTGCCCCCTCAAGCCCTCCGAGACCCGATGGACATGGCGGACATCCGTAAGGAGATCTAATCCTTCTTTGCGACTAATACTCTTGCTGATACGCCTGAGGATGTTCGTTGGGACACCTTCAAGGCTACTGTTCGGGGGGTTATCACCTCCATATCCATTGCCCAGTCCCGTGAGGCACGCTTGGTGGAATCCACCCTTTCCTGCAATATTAAAGATTTGGAACGCGAAGATCATACCTCTGCTTCTCTTGCTAACAAACGCCGTCTGGCTGCCCTGCACGGTCATCTATGCTTGCAACGTACTAATAAGGCTGAACTGCTGCTCGTCAACCTTAAGCAAACATTCTACATCGGTGGCGACAAGGTTGGAGCGTGTTTAGCACGCCGCCTACGGGCTAAGGTTGCTCGCTCTCACATTGCAAAGCTCAAGCGCCCCGTTGGCTCTTGGGCTATCTCGGAGAAGGACGTTCCTTGCCCCTTGGAGGCAGTTGAGAAGTTCCTTGATACCTGCCCCTGGGACCCTATCGACCCCTACCTCAAGGAGTTACTTGATGAACCTATCACCCATGGGGAAATCGCTAAGGCACTGAAGCAGCTACCGAGGGGCAAAACACCGGGTCCTGACGGTCCTCCGCTTACTTTTTACCGGGTCTTTTAGCCGCACTTACTAGACCACCTACTTCATCTCTTTAATAGCTTTACTGACCATACGGGCCTCTCTCCTGAATGAAGCAGAAATCGTGCTGGTCCCTAAGCCTGGTAAGGACCCGACTCTGGCGGCTCCTTTCCGCCCCATTGCCTTGTTAAATACTGACGCCAAACTCTTCACCAAAATTTTTGCGTATCGGTTGGAACCCTATCTTCCGGGGCTCATTGACCCTGATCAGGTGAGTTTCATCCGCCACCGGCAGGGTGCCGATAATATTCGGCGTATTGCCCACTTGGTGGAAAAGTCACATATCAGAGATATCCATGCTTGTCCCTTAACGCCGAGAAGGCATTTGACCGCGTGGACTGGGGTTTCCTTTGGGCAGTTCTTCAGAGGATTGGCTTGGGACCGGACTTTATTTCTAAATTGATGGCCCCCTATGCGAAACCTACCACTCATATTCGTTTTAACGGCTCTACCACCGCCCCTATTTTTATCCATCGGGGCACTCGTCAGGGGTGCCCTCATTCTCCCCTACTTTTTGCATTGGCTGTCGAGCCCCTGGCTATCGCTATCCGCCGCAATGAGGATATTCAAGGTATACGTATGGGGGGTTCGGAACATAAGGCTTCTCTCTTTGCCGAAGATTTGCTGCTGTCCTTGTTCTCTCTGTCGTCTTACCTTCCTGCGGTGGCTGAACTCTTGGGATCCTTTGAGGCTGCTTCGGGTTATCGAATTAATCTGGAAAAATCCCACGCTCTCAATCTCACGCTTTCGGCATCAGAGGTCCAGAGCTTGCGGGACCTGCTCCTGGTGCTGTGGACTGACGAGTCGATTTGCTACTTGGGCTTAGACTTACCCCCTACACTCTCTTCTTGGACCTCCTCTAATTGACCTAGATTCCGCAACTCTGTCCGTGAAGAAATGCGTCGGTGGGAAGGTCTTCCCTTGGCATGGCTAGGCCGTCTCCACGCTGTTAGGATGTCCCTTCTTCCTAAAATCCTCTATTTGTTCTAGTCTCTCCCTACCCCTATTCCACATGCGGATATTCAGGCCCTGCAACGAGATTTTACTAAGTTCATATGGGGGAAATCGCGTCCCCGCTTCTCTCAGAATACTCATGCTTCCCAAATCTCGGGGTGGCTTGGCCTGTCTCAACTTGCTGGAATACTACTGGGCTTGCCACCTCCGGTTTATATCGGAGTGGATTGTACCTGAAAGCAAGAAACCTTGGTTCCACATGGACCGTGCTTTGGCTTGCAGACTGCTTGGGACCTCGCCTGCCTTCCGCGTTAGGCACGTCCACGCAGTGCCTACTTAGCGACCCCAGCGAGAACGCTCTTGGAGATATGGGATAGATTGGCACTCTCCCGAGGCCTCACGACCTTCCCTTCTCCCAACACCCAGCTCACACGCAATCCTGCATTCCCCCCTGCTTTTCAGCCTCGGGCCTTTGAGGCTTGGACCATAGAGGGTCGACGTGTTCGCCAGGACTTCTTTCAGGGTTCTGCCCTCCGCTCTTTTGATCACTGCAAACAATTCTTCCACCTTACTGACAATGCGAGCCTACAGTATTGCCAGCTACGTCACTGGCGGTCTTATCCCGCGTACTCTCGGGAAGTGACTCAACAACTCACCCCCTTTGAGTCCCTGGTCCGTAGATTTGACGGGTCTAAAGGCCTCATCTCTAAAACCTATTCGGTTCTCCAACACTCTGGGCATCTACCACTCCACGGCTATCAAACTCGCTGGGCATCTGATTTGGCTGCTGACGTCTCCCCGGAGGAATGGGACCATCTGCGGAAGGACATTTTTAAGGTATATCGTAGCATTCCTCAGCGCGAATCTGCCTACAAATTGATGACTTGGTGTTATTAAACTCCTACTAGCCTCCACCAGATGTTCCCGAACACTTCTCCGATCGGAGATGCCAGACTGATAGGGGGGACTTTTTGCACATTTGGTGGTCTTGCTCGGAACTCACTATGTTCTGGAAGGAGGTCCTCAGCCACATTAAAGAGGTGGCAGGTTTCCCGATGTGAGAAGGTGGCCTGATATATGCTGTCCACTAGTTCTAGTGGGCACCTTGTATCAGTCCAAACAACCCCTTATGGTGAATGGGTAAAGACAACCTTATATGAAAGCTATCCTAGTGGTAGCTATGGAGAGCAGCCTTCAGGCTAAGTCTTGAAGGAATGTAAAGCAGCTTGTTTTACCAGTCTATAATCTCTTGAATGATCAAATGAAAAGACAACCACACCAGGTATATATTCAAAATATATGTATTTAAGGTTAAACACACCCCTCTAGTCTCTTTATGAGACTGGAGTTCGAAGTACTAAAGTTACAAGTGATCAAGCATCAGTAAAAGCACAAATACACGTTTGGGCCCTAGGGGCGTACCAAACCATATACGAAAAAAGTGGTATAAGCACCACGAGTGGAATAGGCACTAGGCATATTGCCTCTAGAATCGCTGGGACCCCAAGGAACCACCCAAGGTAGTGACACAGGGGACCCACGGGAGCCGTATGCAGTGTGAAAACACAACCGCGGGTTCCTATTATCTTCTATGGGGAATGTCGCAGTTGGAATTTTATAGATTAGGGACACTTCTAATCGAGTCAGGACCAAACCCTTAGGGACTTAGGTAGTTCTAGGGCTAGCACCCACGAGAGTACCGGAGTACTCGAGTTACCTTACCCAGGGAAGCCGGGTGCATAGGTGTCTTTTGGTGTCGGGTCACGTCATCGATTTCAATGGAAGCCTGCAAAGAACTGCTGCTGCCGTGAAGAGGAGAAGTGTCTGGAGAGATCCAAGCCTGGATCTAGGATGTAAGGAACCTGAAAGCAGAGGGGACAGAGTCTGGGTCACTTGCCAGTGACCGAGGGCAGGATGGACCAATGCCCACAGATGTCGGGTGCTTCAGGTGAGTTGATGGGTGTCTTGACTCTTCAGCCACGAGGTCCAGGAGGCATCAACGAAGTCCACGAGCCGGATTCGAGCTGTCCCACGAAGTCTGTCGAGTGCTGCGGTGTCGGCGACCAGAATGGAACCAACAAGCCTTGGCAACTGCAAGTCACAGGAATGCAGAGAAAGGACTGGGGTGCAGACCAGCAAGGTCCGAGGGACTCACCCAGTGAGGGTAAGTCAGGGCACGTCTGGAGCAACCAGGAATGCCCATTTAGAAAAAGAGTTGCCTTCGTGGGGACCTGCTAGCCAATGGGCTAGTGATCCCGAAGGAGCCTCGAGCGATCGCACTTGAAGCTGGCCCATGGGTCACTCGTGGAGTGGAGGCCAACAATCTTCGGTGCAGGAGGTGCTCAAGGCTGGGGCTACTCGGAGCCCAAAGCACAACTTCGAGGATTAACAGGAAGATAGTGTTGCTGCAAAAGTTCACGGTGTCCAGGGGTCACGGTACCACGTCACCCACGATAACCACGGGCCTCAGCTTTGCTGTGGACTCAGGGTAGCCTTGGGGAAGTCTGGAAATCCACCTTTGGGGATGCAGAGACTTCGGCATCCGGTGGGAGCTTCAGAATTGCAGACCGGTCAGTTGCTTCTTTGGTGCCTGCCAAGCAGGGGAGTCACTCCTTGACCCCAAGGGAGATTTCTTCCGTCTTCTAGTCGTGATAGAAAGTTCAAGGTACAGGATATATGTTGCAGAGGTTCGTCCAGGGTAATCTAAAGTCCTAGGGACCATCCCCTAAGTTTAGGGGATGGACTAGCTCTAAAGCCCCACCTATGGGTGGACCTGGGGTGAGGGTGGTTACACCCCTTCCCCTTTGTCCAGTTTCATGCCAGAGCAGGGGCTGAGTGCCCCTGCAACCGGTTTGAACTGGGCTATGCACAGGGACACCTTGTGTGCCCCAGGCAGTGTCTCAAAAGCATTCTCAGAATGCACCCACCCTGCCCCAATACACATCTGCCTGTCTGGAGAGGTGGTTACACCTCCCTGTGACAGGAAACCTATTGTCCAGGCCTCCCCTGCCGGAGTTTCCCTCAGCAGCAGGAGGCCAGACCCGTGTCTGTGGCAGTGGCATCCATTTTGTGATACCAGGGCTTTGGAAAGTTTTAACCGGGTTTAGCCAGTGTGAACATTTCTCCCCCTCTAGAAGGGTGGAATGCTACCCCCGCCGCCAGGACTGGTGGGTGGATGGTGGGAAGTATTCCAAAGCGTTTGACACCAAACACGACATGTTTTGATGCACCCATTCCAAAGTTAGCATTTACCGTGAGGTTATAATTCACTTAAGAGTATATGGTATGGCTGTATCACAGAACAGCCATAATGAAAGTATGGCCGAAAGCTGAAGAGGGGCTCAGCTCATGCTTGGGGACCCTCTCACATAAAACCAAGCACTCTGCCTTCAGGATTGTCAAGGCCTGCCATAGGAGTGGCTTATAGGTTTATATGTGTCTGTATAAGGTAGTGATATAGATAGCCGCAACCACAGTAAGGGGTGCAAGCACACCCTTACCCAGGCTGCAGTAGCAGACCTGTGGTGTCATTTTGGAGTGCTTCCCAGGAGTGGCATAATACATGCTGCAGCCCCTGGTAGGCCTCTGAGGTACCTATGCCCTAGGTACATAGTATACCATATACTAGGGGCTTATAAGGCACTCGAGAATCCAATTAGATATGTACCTAATGTACATGGAAACCATTTTAGAGAGGAAGCAGCTAGGCTGTGGTCCTGATTAGCGGGGCCACAGCCAGACTAAGGTCGAAAAACAGTGAAACACCAGCAAAAAGTGGGGTTACCCATGTGAAGCAGATCCTACTCTCCTACACCCGATCCCTGCTGCCCCGTCCCTGGTGCTCCTGGACATCCGGCCCAATACGCTAAAAGCCATGACCTCGGCACACTGGCATCTCATCCTTCACTTACTAGGTGCAGCGCGACAGTCCATTCCCTCCTGCTGGAAGCGGCCCCAACCCCCGCCTATTGCTGCATGGTTTCTCCAACTATGGGACGTCCTTTCCCTGGAATTGCTTACTGCCCGTCTTACTCAAACTGACACACGCTGTGATTGCATCTGGCGTCCACTCATACACCACCTTACTAAAACCGAACATTCCTGTCTGATGCCTCCTAGATAGCGGGCTCTGCAACTGTTCAACGATCCCTTGGAGCCTTAGTCTAGTTGCAACAGACCAGACCCCTCGGAGTAGTCTGCGATACCTGCTGGGCGGGCCCTTCGAGCCCTAGGACTGCCGGCTTCCACTCTGGGTGTTGGCTTTGTTCCCTCTCCTCCTCATTCCCTTGGCGCATCTGCTTTTCCCGTCACTTTCTTCTCTGTCCTTGCCTTCTTCTGTTCCCTCTCCCCTCTTCTTTTTTCTCCTTTTTTTTCTTTGTCTCCTTTTCTTTCTCTTGTTATGTGATGGTTCTTATGTTCTTTGCCACAAAACGTATTGATGCTATCACAGTATGACCTGTGCCTTTCACTTGGGCGGGGGCCCTGCTCTGCCTAGATTTTGCTAGCTTTGATCCACCGTTTGCTTCCCTGGTTGCAGCTGTGGTCCTTCAATGTTGGACAATGTTGCCCTCGCTGGACCTTTGTCTCTTGGCCCCCTGCATGGCCCTTCCCTGGGAACTGACGAGAACTCTCTCCTGAAGGCTGACTTTTAAGTTTTGAACTCTCGATATGACCCCCTTCCATATGTGTTGAAAATTATCGAACTCTGTATCTCTTTCTTTATTGCCGGATCTTCAGACTGATGGTTTATTTTGTCGATGTCTATCTGTTACCCACCCCTGCCCTTCAATCCTTGAGGCATATGTAATTTTCTATTTGCTTCTGTTCAATAAACAGATATTACAGAAAACCAGTGGTATTGCTGTTCTGAATAAGACTGCATATCTTTAGTGGAGTGCTTGGCAATTCTCCCTATGCCTTTATTGATTCATCTCACATTATGGTCTTGAAGGAGAAATGTTCGCAAATTGGACTGTTAGCAGCATGTCCTTCTTGGTGCACAAGGGGAGAGTGTGACTGGTACTGCCTGTATACTGAATCTTCTCTTATCAGTGACTATAGATTGATACCATTGATCTATTAGGCATCTCTGAAAAGGACATGCTTTCAGCCTGATATTTTTCAACCAGAAAAATGCAAAAGGTCACACTGCAAAGGAGAGAGGAGAGTTTTTGACTGTTGGGGTTGAATTATTTTTCACTAACAATCTCCAATCATATAGTTGGTCATAAGTTCCCAGAAGAAAACACTTTTAAAATCTCCGTGCCCAGTGTTTCTCCCAAGTACTGAATGACCACGACCAGTTGTAGAATCGATATGGAAGAACCCCAAATCAAGCAAAAGATACAGGGTTGACAGGCGGTCCTGCTAAAAGCTTTGTCTGGAAACACACAAAGATGCATCTTCTCAGAGCTGCCGCTACCACTGCTGTACACTTTGAGAACACCTGGGACGCTAACTTCAAGCAGAACAGAGCACCCCCTACCCAAAACCTTAAGATACTCCTGTGATTCTAGCATTTATGCTTATGGAAATGGTTGCATGATAGAGGCACGCATGGCTAAACCACCCGTTCCTCTACAATGCTGCCCTAACCACGAATGTGTCTGAACAACGCATTCCTTTACCAGGCATGCCTTTACCATGCAATTTTGTGGTAAAGGCATGACTGGTAAAGAGATATGTGTGGTACAGTTCGCACCCAAGCCCTCCCCCGAGCCTTAAACTACGCTGATAACCCCAGAGCCCTAAAACCTACTTCGACCCCCTGAGCCCTAAAAACTTCCTTGACCCCCCCCAAGCCCTAAAAACTACCCTGACCTCCCCGAGTTCTAAAAAGTACCCCGACTTCCCCAGCCATAAAAACCACCTTGCCCCCCTGAGCCCTAAAAACGACCCGACCCCCCGAACCCTGAAAACGACCTGAGCTCTAAAAACTACCCCACCTCTTGAGCCCTAAAAACGACCCCGACCCGCTCCAGCCCTGAAAAGTACCACCCAACCATTAAAAACTAACCTCCACCCCACCAAAACAAAGGCCCCACTTACTACACTGCGTCCTCTCACGATCCTCCTTGTTTCTGGGCCCACCCATTCCAGCATCTAGACTGCGCATATGCCTTAACCACGCATATGCGTGGGTAAGGCAAGCGTGGTTGCGCTTGCGGCGAAACGATATTCGAGGCTTAGTCCACGTTGTAAAAGCCGTTTCCCCAAGGAAATATCCATTTCATAGGTGTACTGACACCATCCTGTCTTCACGATGGAGAAAAAAATCGACACCAAGGTAACATTCGGCACATTTCCCTCTTTACCCATGTGTGTGCGTATTCAAGGTTTAGGATCAGGCGACACTGAAGACATGGACTTTTTTTCCCCTGAGAACTAGCAAGAATAAATGTATTTATCCCTTTATCCCTTTGGAGCTTAGGTACGTGTTCCACCGGACCCTTCTGAAATTGAAATTGTCTTTTGTTATGCTTTACAATGAAGTAAGATGATTAAGGGTCAGATGTATGACTATTCCAAATTGCGACTCGCAATTTGCACTCAATGGCGAGTCGCAATTTGGAGTGTACAACAGTGTCAGAGACACTGTTTTGTTATTCCTAATGCGGTCGCAAAATGTGAGGCTCATGAAAATTAATAAGCCGCTTGCAATTTGCTACCCCAGTGGGAATGGCTTGCCCTCCTGGGGATGGTGGCCTGCTGGGCTCAGCAGACCTCGATGTCGGGGACTGCTTGTCAATAAAGCCGTTTTTTTTTTTTAATGCAGCCAATTTCCTCAAAGGAAAACGGGATGCATTTAAAAAATATTTTTAGAGCCAGTCACAAAGGGGAAGTGGTCCCCCGGAGACCCCTTCCCATTTGCGACTCTATTACCACCCTCTTGAAGAGGGCAGTAAATTGCGGGTGTTTTGCGACCGCAATTGTGGTCGCTAAACATTCATACATGGCTAGAGACTCACTATTAGGAAGGGATTGCCCCTTCCAAATAGCGAGTCGCAAAACACTATTTTGCGAGTTGCAATTGTTTGCGAGTCGCAAAATAGTGTTTGTACATGGCCATGTAGGTTTTTGCGTGCACAAACGGGAAGCAAACCCGTTTGCGCACGCAAATACTGGTCGCACATCTGTCCCTAAAAGTGTTCCGCCACAACAGGGTGCTGTTCAGTGAAGGTAGGATAGAGAAGTCATTACCTGCAGACAGCACAGGATCACCTACCGCTAGGAACATTTTGCCTTGAAAAAAAACTCATTTTTGAGGAAGTTGTTGCTCTTGTCACTGAAACTGCTGTTGCCCTTTTAAGTAAGGAACAGGGGGCGGGACTGGACTCCATGCCAAGTGACTTTAAGGTCTTGATTCCGTTTCCATTTCCTGCACTGAATTTCCTAATCAGCACTGTTCCAGAATATTAAAGTTTCTTAAAAAGGCAGTTTCCTTATCTTTTGTTGAGCGTGAGAAGATGGAGATGCAATTCCAACCAGGATATGTTTCATGGAAAGGCCATAACAGATATATCTGGCTACCAGATTTCTTTTCCATTCACCTTTCCACTGGTTTTATGGAATATGGAGGGACGAAGGTAGTCCTGAAACCTCAATGGCAACAGGTATTGTAGCTTGAGCAGGCATACCTAAACAATAATAGGGGCATCATACACAGGAAATTCTGCTGCACTTTCGAGCCTCTTAGCCTAAAAGGTGCCCACATCACCAACTGGAGACACACCATGTTGTATGACAGAGGACAAGGAGTATAAAGTAGGTGATGCAACCTGGTGAAGAATGTCTGTTTCATGTCTTATACAAAGTGAAGCTTCTGAGTTATGGACTGCATTTTTTCTCTAATCTCATTTCTCTTGAGTGACAAGAGTGTTGTGTCTTTATTAACCTTTTGATTGAAGATTTGTCATCTGTACAGAGTTTATGTCTTGGCTTTCTGGAATCACCCCTCTTGTCGTTTATAGAGTTGGAGAAGACAAAATCGTAACAGGATTATTTGGCATATAAGCCGGAGGTCAACTTACATTAATATGTAGGACACAGATAGAACAGTCCATGTCCAATCTGGATAGTTCGAGAAGTCTGAGAGACAGATAGGTCCTAGACGTAGATAAGCCCATTAGCAACATGGACTGGATACATATATTACTACCTGCACCTACGGTTTATAGGAATGCAATATTCTGCTAATAATTCAGTATAACACAGTGCTTATATCAAGCCCGAAAGAATAAAGAGTTTTTTTCCACTGATGGGTGCAGTTAGATAGATGCAGACAATTTCCACAAGTAATGGGCTGTGCTGGAATTACTAAATACTGGGAAGCAGCGTTCATAACTATTTATCACAAATCATCTGGCAACAGTCAGGAGTATCAAGATGCACCAGAAGTCTGAATCTTAGGGCTACGTTTATGCCCAAAGACACAAAAAGCAGTGAAAAATGACTACAAGCGCCCTGTTACTGCAAGGGAAATGAACAATGTCCTTATGGTAAATGGGACATGTGTAAGTGAACAGAAAACCAATTGCTAATGTAATAATACTAATGTCATTGACTGCTGTTGTGAATCAATAAAATAATAAAACAATTTTGAAAGGCAATCAGCAAGAGGCCAATTTAGCTTCCAGGATCGGCAACTGATCAGCATAGGGGCTTTCCCTGAAGAAGAGGCAATATTTATTCCTCTCTTCCATGTTCCAACTCTTTTGCTGGATGTCGAGTGTGTCATGGGAGATCCACCTATAGATGCAGAAGCTTTCAATTTCAAGAAGGATCCTGACAGAAAGGACTACAACAGCATCAAACTGGAGGCTCTAAACCCTCTTGATGTCAAGTGTCGCCACATTGAATGCCTTGATGTTGACTGCCTAGATGTGAAATGGCAGAATATCGAACTCCTCAAAATTGACCATAAGCACTGGTGATGGGAGGCAAAGTTTCGAAGTCCCCAGGTGCTGAGGCGAGAGTTTGGGGAGGGGGTTCAGGCATGGCCACAACCGAATAGATGTGGTACGTGATGGCTCCCTCACCCAGCTTGGGCTGGTTTAACACAAAGGCATTCATCCTACACATGTTGCTTTATTCTCAGGCGCACCCTCTCCCTATACCAGAGTTCCTGTACAGCATTATGAAACATTTTACACTCATTTATGGGATGGAAGTCTAGAATATAGATGGCATATATGTTCTGCTGATCTAGCCAGGACATCTTATTTATTGTGCAACTTTATTTAGTGTGAACATGCCCCTAGGGACTTGATGCACTTTACAAAACAAGGACAAAGATAAACAGGAAGTGATGTAACAATAAAAAAACACGATGGGATATCAGAAATACATTCTAGCACCATGAATACACGAGTGGGAGGAGATATAAAACAAAATATGTACAATGAGTGTGAAAACATATCACAATCATTGTGAAATGGAGACCCGTAGCATTGGCACTTGACTTATGTAAGAGTGGCCATGAGAGGGGAAGGAGGATCGCCAAAATAAAGGAGTTGAAATAAAAGAAAACTTCAAAAGAGTCAACTAAATTCAGGTGAGATGGGAAGGGATAGAGAAGAGAGGGGAGCAAAAAGGCTTTGAGTAGGAGAATAGTGAAAGGTAGGTTGAAGGGACAATCCATTGAGTCAGGAGAGGAAGACGGATGCAAAAAAATACTGCTAGCTAGGACCAGAAAGCAAATGTCTCTGGAAACAAATAACTTTAAGCTTCGCTAGGAAGATATAAAAAAAAGAACAAGTTACTTACCTTCGGTAATGATGTATCTGTAAGAAACATAGGTAGTTCTAGATTCCTTACCTTAGAATTACGCCCAGGCGTCAGACTGGATCCAGAGAAATTTGTTCGTAGCAGTACCCCTGCGCATCGGTAGGTGGCGTCGATCGACTCCACGTTCGTAGTCAACGTCATGTTCGCCGGGATGACGTTGCAGTATCTACTTAGACACCGCCCCTGCGCAGTTCTGACAAGTCTTTCCACGCCAGAAGCGCAGAGCCATGCAAGACACTGACCACTGGTGCACACAAACGTGGCAACTGGAAGGGAGTCCCTATCCCTGGAAGTCAGTTAGCAGAACGGGGAGGATTGGTGGGGTGGTAAGTAATCTATAACTACCTATCTCTCTTACATATACATCGTTACTGAAGGTAAGTAACAAGTTCATCTGAAAGAGACCGTAGTTATAGATTTCTTAACTTAGAATAGATACTCCAGCAATACCAACCCCGGAGGTGAGTCTGCAAACTAAGTTCACATCAGGAAGTCCTGGAGAACAGAACAGCCGAAAAAATTGTCTCTCTGGACTTGGCTGTCCAAGCAGTAATGCTTTGTGAATGTGTGCAGGGATGCCCACGTGGCTGCCTTGCAGATGTCAACCAACGGAACTCCACATCCCAAGGCAGTAGTGGTTGCCATCGCCCTGGTAGAGAGGGTGCGTAGTTCTACTGAAGGTTCCTTTTTTGCCAAATAACTGCAGATCTTAATTGAGAGATGGTACATTTGTGCACTGCCCAACCTTTCTTGGTCCCCACATAACCCACGAAGAGTTGATCGTCCACCCGGAAGTCTTTAGTGCGGTCAAGGTAGAAGGTCAAGACGGTGGAGTCTCTCCTCCTCTTTGGAAGGGTGCGAAGGCGGGAAGAAGGTGGGCAATGTTATGGTCTGGCCTATGTGGAAAGAGGTACCCACTTTGGGCAGAAAAGAAGGCCTAGTATCAAGTACCACTTTGTCCTGATGGACAGCAAGAAAGGGAGGTTTGGAAGACAGAGCCTGAAGCTCACTCACCCTGCGAGCAGAGGTGATGGCAAGTAGGAAAGTAGTCTATAAAGTAGGAAGACATAGAGGGCATTTATGTAGTGGCTCAAAGGGACCACACATAAGATAAGTAAGGACAAGATTCAAGTCCCACAAGGGCATTATGAAAGGAGGAGGAAAGAGATGAGTGATGCCCTTCAGGGTGATAGCTGCGCTCTACAAGTACATCATCAAATCAAATCAAATCTGTATACAATAGGAGACTTGAAAAGAGAAGGCTGATCAGGAAGGCGAAGAATGGCTGAAATGACCGACAGTTAGCCTTTAAGGGTGCCCAGAGCACAGCCCTGCTGGGCCAAAGAGACGATGAAGAGGAGAACTTCTGAAAGAGGGCCAGAAAGGGGACCCCCAGCCTTTGCTGTACATCATCCAACAAATTTGTTCCATCTACAGACGTATACCGTTTTAGTGGAGGGTTGCCTGGCTGCCAAGATGGCGTTACAGACTTCCGGAGCAAGGTTGAAAGCTGTCAACTGTTGCCACTCAATCTCCACGCAAGGAGGTGGAGGCTGGACAGGTTCGGTTGGAGAACCGTCCCCTGCTGCTGCGACAGAAGATCCTCCCGAAGAGGCAGTCTGATCGGAGGATCAATGGCCATGCTCAAGAGCTCATGTACCAGACTCTACGCGCCCAGTCCGGAGCCAACAAGAATTACTTTGGCCCAGTCGCGCTTGATCTTCTTCAGCATTCTGGGTAGAAGCGGTACAGGTGGAAAGGCATACAGGAGGCCGCAATTCCACTCTCGATGAAAGGCGTTGCCGCTTTGAAACACCAAGGCGTAGAACTGCCGACATTGCGCCCTCTCTTCGGTGGCGAATAGATCTAACTAAGGCTCTCGCCACTCCTGAAAGAGACCTTTCACCCCCTCCGAGTGAAGACTCCATTCGGGATCCATCATGCACCGGTGGCTGTGTTCCTCCACCCTGGCGTTCAGGGAACCTGCCAGGTGTTGAGCCCGGACTCCGCCGGAGACCAGAGAACTCTGATCTCGGCCTCTCCCATGTGGCCGCCCAATCCCAGGAGTGACACATCCGTAACCACTGTGAACTCTGGTTGGGGAAGGGAGAGGGATCTGCAGCAGACCCAATCTTGGTTTCTGAGGAACCA
This sequence comes from Triturus cristatus, assembly GCF_964204655.1. Taxonomy (NCBI): domain Eukaryota; kingdom Metazoa; phylum Chordata; class Amphibia; order Caudata; family Salamandridae; genus Triturus; species Triturus cristatus. Next base: position 575,761,336 of record NC_140583.1, on the reverse strand, counting down.
TTGCAACTAACTCACAGTCCCCTTCGAGATCTGGACTACATCTGAAAGATTGCCCTGATGCTGCGCCCCGTGGAACTTCAGGTCCCACTGGAGAGCCCGCATATGCCATCTGGCATGATCTACCAGCAGGATGCAGGAGGCCATGAGGCCCAGCAGCCTCAGAGTCATTCTCACCAAATCCGGGATAGTGGGTGAAACATCGGTATCATAGCCTGAATATCCCGGAATCGCTAATCGGGAGGATAAGCCCGAAACTACGCTGTATCCACAACTGCTCCGATTAAAAGGAGCTTCTGAGAGGGAATCGGGAGCGGCTTCGCCACGTTGATAGTGAACCGCAGCGAATGCAGGAGGTCCGCCGTAACCTGGGGGTGGCAGACAGCCTAGGGCAGTGGTTCCCAAACTTTTGACTCCTGAGGACCCCCATTGAGTCACCACTGGAAGTCGGGGACCCCCAAGCAATTTGCAGGATTTAAATTTCAAACATTAAAACAGTAATTTGAAATAAATAAACACACAACAAATACTCAAATTACTAAGGATTTTAGGGGCATATTTACAAGTCCCTATCGCCATGGGAACGTCACTTTTTGCGATGTTCCTGTGGCAATAGGGGCTTCGCCTTATTTACAAGGCAGCGTTAAGCCACTTATTGTGGTTTAGCGCTGCTTTGTAAATAAGGCCCCCTTTCACGCAATGCTTAGCGTGAAAAAGGTGGGCAGTGGGAGTTGCAGTGGGCGTTTCACTCCAACACCCATTGATTTTGACGCTGCCCTCTATTTACAAGGTCAGCTTAAATAGGAGACAGTACCAAAATTAAGACCATGAAAAACTTGGTCTTAACTTGGCAAAATGAGGAGAAATGCCTTATTTCTCCTCGTTTTTGCTTTTTCCAACGGAAAAAGCAAAACACCTTGGATTGTATATGTTCAGGAAGGTGACCCTTCCTGCACATAAACAATCTTTAATAAAAATGATGTTTTGTAACTTCCATGTGTGCTGCATTAGGCAGCACACATAGAAGTGACAAAACGGCATTACAAAATTGTTCATGTGCAGGAAGTGGGAAAATAGCAGCATCAGGATAATGATAGACTGGGAATAAACAGATGTTGGTAACTTTTACCATGCAGTTTGCAAGCAGCTCTTTGAACAGTTTATAGGACACTGTGCTAGATTACGATTGTGCCTTATGAATTGCACAGTGACAAAAGAATCTCTGTGACAAAATCAGTAACCCACTGACCTATGCACATAAAATACTTTTTTTTTAAATGCATTGTACACATTCTTTGCAGTAGGCATATTAACCCTCTGTGTCACATTAGATAAGTCAAAGATGCCACTGGACAAAACTCTCATCTCTCTCCAGTAGGTACATTAATCACTGGCATTTTGTTGACACTTTTATAGTTGCTTGAAAACTGCTAATTTTACAAGGAACTTTGCAGTGCTTTTATGACTGCTGCCTGCGGACCCCTGGGAATGTGCCACGGACCCCTGGGGGTCCTCGGACCCCAGTTTGGGAAACACTGGCCTAGGGGAAGACTGGAACCCCTGATCTGCACAGATGAACTGCGATCACCGCAATAACTTTCGTGAACACCCGAGGGGCGCTAGTAAGCCCAAATGGCAGCACAGTAAATGCTCGTGACCTACCGTGAACCGTAGGTAACGCCGGTGGGCAGGCAAGACGGAGATGTGAAAATAAGCGTCCTGCAAGTCCAACGCTACCATCCAGTCTCCAGGGTCGAGAGCAGACAGGACCTGAGCCAAGGTCAACATTTTGAACTTCTCCTTCCGGAGGGGTCGACGCCCTGAGATCTAACATAGGACACAGGCCTTTGTCCTTCTTGGGTACCAGGAAGTAGTGGGAGTAACAACCACGACCTACTTCAAGAACAAAGGCTCGTTCGATAGCTCCCTTGGCCAAGAGAACTGTAACTTCCAGGCAGAGAAGGACCAGGTGATCCTCTGAAATGTCATGGAGTGTTGGTGGCAGGAAGGGAGGTGTAGTTTCGAAGGGGAGGGAGTAGCCCCTTCGGACTATCTGCAAAACCCACCTGCCCGACATGATGTTGTGCCAGTGGGGGAGGTGATGGGAGATCCTGCCGCCCACTGGCAACTGGTGGCCCTGAAAAGTCGGACTAGGAAGGTTTGGAGGCTGCTGCAGGTGGGGCATTGGTGGACTGGCCTGCCCGCTGGCCACCTGACCCGCAACGCTGAGTCCCACGTCCCTAGCCACACATAAGCTGGGTAGCTTGCGCGGCCCTGAGGCTCTGGATGGAACGTGGTGGGGCACTCCTTCCATAGCCTCGAAAGGGGCGAAAGTTAGACTGCATGGGGCGAAAAGTTGCTGCGAGGCCCAAGGATCTGGCCGTGGCACTAGAGTCTTTGAAGGGCTCGAGCGCGTTGTCTGCCTTGTCACAAAACAGGTGACGGCCATCAAAGGGCATGTCCAAAAGTGTGGATTGGACATCCCCCAAGAAGCCAGACATTCTCAGGGCTACCGACATGGAAACCGTCCTACCCAGCGAGTCGGCGGTATCCAGCCCAAATCGGATGGTAAACTTAGATGTGTTTCGACCCTCAGCAACAGCATGGGTGAGCACGGCCTGGGCCTCCTCCAGGCACTTGCCAGCAATTGCGTGACCTTATACGACACTGTGTGTGTATAACTGCCCAAGAGACATGCGGTGTTCCCCGACCGCAGTCCTAAGCTGGCGGAAGAAAACATCTTCCCAAGATGGTCCAGCTTCTTAGATTCCCTATCTGAGGGAGCAGTAGGGAATGCGCCTTTTGAGGATGAGGCTTGGACCACCAAAGTCGGGGTAGGGTGTTGGGAGAGAAAAAGTGGGTCACCCGAGACCGGGAGGTGGCGTCGGGCAATCATCCAGTCCACAGAAGCCCCCGTGCTGGGCTTGGACCAAGTGCCCGGAAAGATATCAGTGAGAGCCTCATTAAAAGGCAGCAGGCGCTCCGAAGAGGCTGACGCCAGTTGAAGCACCTCAGTCAGAAGGTTATTCCTGACAGCCACCATAGGAAGCTCAAGGTCCAAGGCCTCAGCCGCCCTGCGCAACACCACAGCATAGGAAGCTCCCTCCTCCATAGCCACAGTAGGGGGAGAAAGCATACCAAGGTCTGGGGAGGTATCGAGACCACTGGCATCACCCAACTCCTCTTGCCAGTCCGGCTCCTCAAGTTGGTCTGTTAGAGGGTCAACAGACCCCTCCCAGTCCTCCTCACCAACCTCTGGCTGTCACTCAGGGCAGTAGGGAATGCCAGGGATGAACAGCGGTACAAAAGTACCCTCTGGTGCCGTTACCGATGTCGTTCCGGCGCCGTGTCCAAATCGGGGGTGAGGCTGGGGTCAACGCTGGTTGGGGACGCAACCGACGTCGAGGTATCGTCACTGGAAATCGGTGCCGGGGAAGGTACCGTGAGGTCGACCAGTGCCAATCTGGGTCCAGGCCTGGACCCTTGGGGACCCAGTGGCGCCGAGGCCAGAGCCACATGCATCGAAGGCCCAGGGCCCCCAGCAGGTCCGTGAGGCCAGAAGTCACGCCTGCAGAGTCGGGCTGCCCAAAGATGTTGTGCAGCGCTACATAAAATACACAAAGCTGGGCAAAGCTGTCCCAGCGGCCTCTGTAGAAGGAGCTGAAGAGTGACGAGCCCTGGGTCCCGCATCATGTCAGCCGAAGGACGGAGAGAGAGTGAAGAGTGACGATGCTTCTTCGCCTTGTTCTGTGCTTCGACTTACCCGAGAAGTGCGAAGACTTCGAGGACAAACGGTGGTGACTCTGCGACCAGTCCCGCGACTATCCCCTTGACCGGGACCTCAAACGGCGTGGAGTGGACTGCCGGGCCTCTAAAAGCTTTTGGGACCGCTTCCGCAAAGACTTCGGGTTTAGGGCCGGGCAGTCGGAGCACGACTTCAGGTCGTGGTCGCGCTCCAGGCCCTAGAGACACACGAGGTGCAGATCGGTGACTGACATCAACTTGTGACAGGAGTCACAATGCTTGAAACCGGGCCAATGGCTGGACACCCCTCGTGCGCCAGGAGTCGAAGACTCAAAAAGATGTTGACAAAAGTCAAACAAGCATTTGCAATGCAATAGGTCATGCATTATTAAAGTTTGAGCTATTGGTGTTGCATTATTTAGCAATGCCAGTAGCTCAAACTTTAATAATGCAAGACCTATTGCATTGCAAATGCTTGTTTTTTTGGGGGGGGTCGTTATAAAGCGCAAGCTAGACCCAAAGGTATAAGAGAGCTTTACATAAGCACCAGTCACTTCACAGACGGACACATTCATTTTTGTTAGGCACTGTAAGCGATTTGCCCAGGATAACAGAATGTTGAACGCCCCTACCGAGATGCTGTTAGGCCACATCTTCTCCCCCAACTGTCAATGGGCATCAAAATAGGACGGAAACCGGAGCCATGCCAGTTTCCAAAGTGAGTAACCTCGTGGCACTGATGGACCACAAAGACTCCTCGAGCCACCGATCTCGGCCAGCAAAGACGTCATGTACCTTTCACCCGATGCATTTTGCCATCATTACAGAGTAACTCTTGCTCGCGCCATCATTCTTTCACATGGTTCTCTCATCTACTTGCCAACTCCATGTCCTTACGAAAAGCAACTGATTCCCGAGTGGCAGCGGGAAAAACGTGTCACTGAAACGCAAAATCCACCTGCGAAAAATGTTCGCTTGTGGAATTAATTCACCAAGTTTTCACGAATGTGTTCTGCTCGCCAGAACTGTGCAAATATTGCATAAAATGTTAACCCTTTCCACGCAGACCAACAAAAAACCTAGCCCAAGGAAACCACAACAGGAAAGAGATGCTTCAGAGTGGAGGGACCTCTTTTGTGGATGTGAATACCAGCATTGTAGGTGGATGAAGTGACAGGCCTGCAGTGCCACCCCAGAAAATAGTGAAAAATATGTGGTGCCTAAAATCTTGAAATAAGGTCTAAATGCTCGTCCTCGACACATAACACTGGTACAATGCGAGTAAAAGAAGCTGCCCCTGGTCTGAAAAGAGGGAACTGTCGCCAGTAAATATCTCATGTGAGCCTCCTACTCTGTGCAGCTGCTGCATAAGAATGTAACATTTATCAGCCGCGGCCAGAAGGTCACCAGTAAAACGACCAGAGTAAAATGCCTCAGCCTGTTTGGCACCATATAAAAATTACATTCACTTCAGCTCTTCACACAGACGTCAAAAGAAGCCCTTGTGGCGGCACATTGCCTGGAAATTCAACTGTGAAATTAGCATGTGGAGCCCGCTTTTTATGATACCGTTTGTTCGCAACAAAAGAAGAAGCAGAAACACAACTCTATTAATTATTCATTCGACATAAATAATCCCACAGTGTTAATTCCTTCTATAAACTCTTTATCTGCCGGGCAAGTGCTGCCCTTCGTTTAATTCTAATCTTAAATTCCCAAGCAAGTGTGCTGGGAATTGAGCAAAAAGCTAGCGCGCCGCTCCGATTTCAGGGCTGTAACTCACAGAATAATCAGGTATTCTATTAATGTCCCCATGAAAGACAGTGTGTGCGCCTTTTGCGTGCACTCTGTGGCCTCTTCAGCAGTTGCTTCAGGAATTAAACAGTTGGTTACAAGCACTAGGCAGCCAAGACGCATACATTTAAGCACCGTAAAATGCCAATAAAAGCAGCAATGAACATTTGACCTTTTTTCCGTGCAAAAGCTCCAAGCAGGAAAGCCAACAAGTTGGATCATTTTGTTTTGCTTTTCCATGTAAAAACACGCCTGTGAATGGTGCGCGCACGCGAGCGCTACAGCGCGCCATGTTTTCAATTATCGCGCCCGTGTCTGGGCACGATAGTTGAAACCACATGGCCTTTGGTGCACGTAATAGACACCAATAGGCCAGGGGCGGAGCAATGCGCCCGCCTTTGGCCAATTGCATGCTCTCTAGGGGAAAAACACGCACGCAAAGGCCAATAGCGGGGCACAAAAGGAAAAGCACACGCACGAGCGTGTGCGATTCCTGGCTCCGTTTTGGAACCCCGGACAAAAGGACTCTCGCTGCGCGAGCAGTGCTGAGCACTGCATCGCTAGGCGCAAGACCTAAAAAGGGTTAGTCAAAAAGTGACTACTGGGGGCACGCTCTCTCCGGATCTGCACTGGCTGGTGCGGAAAAAGAAAGAACTGAAGTGAGCGCGCAGGGGCGGTGTCTAAGTAGACACCGCAACGTCATCCTGGCGAACACGACAACGAAAGCAGAGTCAACCGATGCCACTTCTCGACGCGCAGGGGTACTGCTACGAAAAAATTTCTCCGGATCCAGTCTGATGCCTGGGGGTAATTCTCAGGTAAGGAATCTATAACTACAGTCTCTTTCAGATAGAACAAGTTACCTTTGGTAATGCTTTATCTGGTAGAGACTCTACCTAGCGGCAGATTCCTTACCTTAAGAATATTCCCATGCATCAGACTTGATCTAGAATGTTTTTTGAGCAATCCCCCTTGCGCACTGGTAGGTGGTGTCGTTCGGCTCCATGTGGCATTGCCCATGCCTGAAGTGGCGTGCATGGGGCCTGTATAGGAGCCATCCCAGTGAACTTATCTCAGTTCTTGACTATTTATTGCACAACAGAAGCACGGAGCCAAGCTGAGGAAGAGTGACCATTGTGCCAAAAGTGAAATCCAAAAGGATCTCCTAATTTGGAGAAGAAAGACCACAGAACAGGGAGGATCAGCAGATTGGTAAAGAATCTGCAGCTAGACAGAGTCTCTACTAGATAGAAAGTTAAGGAAGGTGAGTAACTTGTTCATCTGATAAAGACCTCTAGCTGCAGATTCCTTACCTTAAAACAGATACCAAAGCAATATCTCTCTCCAGAGGTGGGGCTCTGGATTGTGTTAAACTAAGAACTCCAGGAAAAGTGCCTATCTTGCTGGTCCTGACTTTTGAGACAGTAGTGTTAGGCAAGTGTGTGCAGCGATGCCAGATGTCAAAGACTGGGACTTCTCTAGCAAACACAGTGGTTGCAGCTGTAGATCTGGTAGAGTGAGCTCTTAGGCCCACAGGGGGCTGTTTCTTCGCTATTACTTGACAAATCTTATTATAGAGTATGATCCATTGAGAGATGGGTCTCTTTGATATTGCCTTCCCTTTCTTTGCCCCTCCAAATCCAACAAAGTTTATCGTCCACCCAGAAATCTTTGGTACACTCAATATAGAGCTATAACGCTCGATTTAGATCCAGGCAGTGGAGTTGGTACTTCTCATTAGAAGGATGAGGAGGGGGGAAAAAGTAGCCAGGGTGATGTTCTGCTGAGTGTGGAAAGGTGTCAGCACCTTTGGTAAAAATTGTACTTGAGTCCTTAGAACCAGTATTCATGGGAAAAATTCAGTGCAGGGAGGGTGGACGAAGAGTGCTTGTAACTCGCTAACCCTCCTGGCAGATGTTATTGCCAAAAGAAAGACCGTTTTTAGAGTTAAAAGCCACAGAGGGCAGCTATACATCAGCTTAAAAGGGGAACACATAAAGCTAAGAACTAAATTCAAGTTCCATTGGGGCATAATGAAGTGCATAAGATGAAATAGATGCTGTAAACCTTTAAGGAATCTAGTCACAACAGGTGACTTGAACAGGGAAGATTGGTCTGGCAACCGTAGAAAGGTGACAATGGCAGACAGATATCCTTTGACAACGCCCAAAGTAAAGCCTTGCCTTGCCGGGTCATGGAGAGAACAAACAAGAGAACTTCAGACAAGTGTTCAGACAGAGGTTCAAGCAATTTAGATGTACACCATGTCTCAAACTTGTCCCATCAGCAGGCATAAATAGTTTTAGTGGAGGAACGGATGGCTGCCAGAATGACATCACACACTTCAGGAAGGAGATCAATCACCCTCAAATGTCGCCCCTTAATCTCCACACATAAAGGTGGAGTGGACAGGTTTGGTTACAGTACTCTGCCCAGTTGCTTGATCCTCCCAAAGGGGCAGCTTTGCTGGAGGACAAATGTTCATGCTCTTGAGTTCGGGATACCGTTCTCTCCATGCCCAGTCTGGAACCACTAGGGTACTTGGGCCCGCTCTTCTTGAGACCTGTGGACAAGAGTGATAGCAGAGGAAACATTTACAGGAGTTCTGAGCTCCACTTGTAATAAAATCCATCTGCGAAAGAGAGCTTCTTTGAAAACTCAAGCTCGTAGAAGTGCTAACATTGTGCATTCTCAGTGGTACATTTAACCAAGGCTCTCCCAAATCTTGGAAGAGACCTTGCACCACCTCCCAATGAAGATGCCATTCGAAATCCACTAGTCACTGATGGTGGTGTTTGTCTGCTCTGATGGTCAGACAGTCCGCAAGGTGCTGAACCACCATGGAAATGCCCTGACATTGCAGCCATGTCCAGAGGTGAAAAGTATCCTCACATAGGATCCATGACCCCAATCTGCCCTGTTTGCTGCAGCACCACATAGCGATGGTGTTGTCTGTGAACACTTGAACTAGACTTCCCCTGAATGAAGGAAGAAAGGCTTTCAATGCCAGTCGGATCACTCTCCGGTCCAACAGACTGAAGTGGAGCTAAGATTCCACCAGATGTCCTCTGACCTCCACCTCTCCTGGATGGCTGCCACAGCCAAGGAGTAACGTATCTGTCACCACTGTGTGCTATGGATGGGGATGAGAGAGAGAACTGGCACTGACCAAATCACGGTCTATGAGCCAGCTCCCTCCGATATCTGGACCAGACCGGAGAGATCTCTCTGATGATGTGCCCACTGGGTCTTCAAATCCCACAGCATATCCCACATAGGCCAATGGGCATGTTTTACCAACAGGATGCAGGAGGTGATGAGACCCAGAAGCCTCAGAGTCCATCTCACTGAAATCCAGGGTAGAGCCTGAAAAATCAGATCATAGCCTGAATATCCTAGACTTGCTGTTCCAGAGGATAAGCCCAGAAAAGTTTCAATGAAAGGTAGTGTCTGAGAGGGAGTCTGGTGTGACTTTGTCATGTTGACAATGAACCCCAGCGAATAAAGGAGATTCGCGGTAGTCGGAAGGTGGACCTCCAAGACTAATGGAGACAGTTGCCGGGGGCGAGATTGCCTTCAACAGCCAATCATCAAGGAAGGGGAACTCTGGAACCCCTGACGTGCGCAGATGCACTGCAACCACCTCCATCATCTTGGTGAACACCAGAGGGGCACTGGTAAAAACGAAAGGGAGCACAGCAGACTGATAATGCTCCTGGTCTATGGTGAACTGCAGGTAGCATCTGTGGGCAGGCAGACAGGAATGTGGAAGTCCTGCAAGTTTAACGCTACCATTCAGTCTCCAGGGTCGAGGGTAGACCAGACCTAAACCAGGGTGGGCATCCTGAATTTTTTGTAGTAGTAGTTCAGAGGGCGCAGATCTAGGATAGGACGGAGGCCTCCATCTTTCTTTGGTGCCATAATTAGCAGGAATGGCAACCACAACCTACTTCTGATGCTAGCACCCTCTCAATGGCTCCTTTGGCCAGACAAGAGCGCAAGGTGTTCCTCCGCCAACCGATCTGGGGATGGAGGGAGTGGCAGCAGGGTTTGTTGTAATGGGAGGGTGTAACCCAGTTGGACAATCTGAAGCACCCATTTTTCTGATGTTATGTCCCTCCATTGGTGCAGATGGTGTCGAATTCTGCCATCAACCGGGTTCCCATGCTGGATTGAGGGCAAACTAAAGAGGACTGTGTTGCTGCCGGGGGGGGGGGGGGGGGGGGGGGGGGGGGGGGAAGCTGATTGGACCTATCTCTGGCCCCACAAAGTTTGTGGGAGCCACAGCCATGAAAGGTCTGCGCTTGCTGGTTGTTGTGGCTAGGTAGGAAAGAACGTGGGTAATGAACAAGTTACTTACCTTCGGTAACAATATATCTGTAAGAAACATTAGTTAGTTAGATTCCTCACCTTAGAATATCCCCAGGTGTCAGGCTGGATCCGGAAAGATTTTTCGCAAGCAATACCCTTGCGAGTCGCTAGGCGTCGTCTGCGGCTCCGCGTCCGTCGTCGGCGTCGTGCGCCGGAATGACGTCGGAGTACTTAGACGCCGCCCTCGCGTGCTGACGTCAGTACTTGCACATAGCTTTCCGCGCCAGGAACACAGAGCCATGCAAGAGACCGACACTAGTGCCAAAAAATTCTAGGGCCCTGAAAGGGATAACCTCAACCCTAGATATCGGTTCGCAGAACGGGGAGGATGGGTGGGTCGGTGAGGAATCTAACTAACTAATGTTTCTTACAGATATATTGTTACCGAAGGTAAGTAACTTGTTCATCTGAAAGAAACACGTTAGTTAGATTCCTCACCTTAGAATAGATACCCCAGCAATACCAATCCCGGTGGTGAGTCTGCGAACCAAGATCACACCAGAAAGTCCTGGAGAACAGAACGGCAAAAGAAGCCGTCTCTCCGGACTTGGCTGTCAAGGCAATAATGTTTGGCAAACGCGTGCAGCGAGGCCCACTGAGGCATTACGAAAGGGACAGGAGGAAACATGCGAGTAATGCCCTTGAAGAGTCGAGAAACAACCGGGGATTTGAAAAGAGAAGGCTGATCAGGAAGCCATAAGAAAGCAGAGATAGCTTAAAGATAACCTTTAAGTGTGCCCAGAACAGAGCCCTGCTGGGCCATGGAAAGAAGAAAGAGGAGAACCTCAGAAAGAGGGGCGGAAAGGGGATCCACAGCCTTTGCTGTGCACCATGCCACAAATTTGTTCCACCTGCAGGCGTATACCGTTTTTGTGGAGGGACGCCTGGCTGCCAGAATCACATCACAGACTTCAGGAGGCAAGTCAAATGGCATGGAGACTGGACAGGTTCGGGTGGAGGACCGTCCCCTGCTGCTGCGACAGAAGGTCCTCCTGAAGAGGCAGTCGTATGGGGGGATCGATCGACAGACTGAGTAGCTCAGGATACCAGTACCTTCGTGCCCAATCCGGAGCCACCAAGAGGACTTGGGCCCGGTCGCGCCTGACTTCAGCACTCTGGGCAGAAGTGGTATAGGCGGAAAGGCGTCGTACAACAGACCGCAACTCCACTCGCGACGAAAAGCGTCTGTGAGCGAGTGCCGCCTTGGAAACTCCAACGCGCAGAATTGCTGACATTGCGCGTTCTCTTCGGTGGCGAATAGATCTAACCAAGGCTCTCCCTACTGCCGAAAGAGGCCTTGTGCCACGTCCGAGTGCAGACGCCATTCGTGATCCATCATGCACCGGCGTCTGCTCTGGAGTTCAGAGAGCCTGTTTGCTGTAAGTTGGCAGGGTATGCTCAGACGTGAGTCCCTTGCTCACTTTGCCACTGGATTCAAGCAAGCCTGGCTGATGACAGCTGAAATGCCAGAAACCGGTCGTAGGAAGCTTGTTTCCGGTCCAGGGAAGACATGGCTTGGCAGTTTGGGCTGGACTGTTCCCATGAGGCACAGGGTCAGACTGATTTGCATATGGCCATTTCTGAACTGGGGTGGCAGAGTGGGCTAAAGAACGGTGATGGATTAAACCCAGATCAGTTGACTGGGGGTGAGTGCTTGCAATGTTCAACACTCCGTTCATCATTTTCTTTGGTTTTTGCTTTGTTCAGAGAGCCCGCCAGATGTTGAACCACCAGGGTGATGCCCTGATGTTCCAGCCATGTCCAGAGGCGCATAGCCACCTGACAAAGGGTCCACGACCCCACCCTGCCCTGCTTGTTGCAAAACCACATGGCGGTGGTATTGTCCGTGAACACCTGCACTACACTTCCACGGACAGAGGGAAGGAATGCCTTCAGTGCAAGTCGGATCGCCCTCAGCTCCAGAAGATTGATATGGAGCCGGGACTCCGCCGGAGACCAGAGGCATCTGATCTCCGCCTCTCCCATGTGGCCCCCATCCCAGGAGGGACGCATCCGTCACTACTACGTGCTCCGGTTGGGGTAGGGAGAGGGATCTGCCACTGATCCAATTGCGGTCCGTGAGCCACCACTGCAACTGTCTCGCAGTGCCCTCCGAGATCAGGACGTGGTCGGACAGGTTGCCCCGATGCTGGGCCCACTGAAACTTCAGGTCCCACTGCAGAGCCCGCATTCGCCATCTGGCTTGATGCACCAACAGGATGCAGGAGGCCATCAGACCCAGAAGCCGCAAAACCAACCTGACCGAAACCCGGGATAGAGGCCGAAAGAAGGGAATCAGAGCCTGAATATCTCGGACCCGCTGTTCCGGAGGATAAGACCGGAACTGCGCCGAGTCCAGAACCGCTCCGATGAAGGAGCTTCTGGGAGGGACTCAGATGCGACTTCGGCACATTGATGGAGAACCCCAGAGAATGCAGGAGGTCGGCCGTAGTCTGGAGGTGGGAAACGACTGCCTGGGGTGAGCCCGCCTTCAACAACCAGTCGTCGAGATAGGGGAAGACTGGAACCCCCAATCTGCGCAGATGAGCTGTGACCACCGCCATCACTTTTGTGAACACCCGAGGGGCACTGGTGAGGCCGAAGGGGAGCACGGTAAACTGAAAATGCTCCTGGCCCACCGTGAACCGCAAGTAGCGCCGGTGGGCCGGCAAGACGGGGATGTGGAAATAAGCTTCAAGATAGGGCGTAGGCCCACTTTGCCCTTCTTGGGAACCAGAAAGTAGTGGGAATAACAACCACGACCTACTTCTGGACCAGGAACGTGCTTGATGGCCCCCTTGGCCAAGAGGGCATTAACTTCCTCCTGTAGGAGGTTCAAGTGATCCCCCGACATACGGTGGTACTGCGGTGGCATGGCTGGAGGGGTCGCCTCGAAGGGGAGGGAGTAGCCCCTTCGGACGATTTGCAGCACCCACCTGTCCGACGTGATGGAACGCCAGCGGAGCATATGATGGCGAACTCTGCCTCCCACTGGCGTGGAATGGGCCTGAAAGCACGGACTAGGAGGGCTTTGAGGCGGGTGCTGCTGGGGCAGATGTGGACGGACCGGCACGTTGTCCCCCTGTACCGCCTCGGCAGAATCCACATCCGTGACCGTGTTGAGGTTGGTTCTGCGGCCTGTGGCTAGGCAAACGTGAGGGGGCGCCGCTTCCTTGGCCGCGAAAGGGGCAAAAAGCAGAAGTTTGCGGGCGCGGGGCCAAGAGGCCCAAGGACTTGGCCGTAGCCCTGGAGTCCTGGACATCCCCGGAAAAACTCGTGGAACGCAGCCAGGCGTGGCGACGAAGCGCCACCGTGGTCGACATTGCATTGCCCAGCGAGTCCATTATGTCCAGTCCACATCGGATGGCATGCCATGCCGCATCCCGCCCGTCGGCAAGAGCCTGGGCGAGCCGGGTCCGGGCCTCCTCCGGACACTGAGGCAGCACGTGTTCCACCGTATCCCACAGGGAGTGGGAGTAACGGTCCAAAAGGCAGGCGGTGTTGATAGACCGCAACCCCAAACTGAGAGAGGAGAACAGTTTCTTCCCAAACTGTTCTAGCCTTTTGGATTCCCGGGCTCTCGGGCGTGGGGTGTTGGGACAGAAAACTGGGGTGGCCCGGTGCAGGGCGGTGGCGCCAGGCCACGTTCCGGTCCACAGAAGGAACTGTGGAGGGCTTGGCCCAGGTGCCCTTCAGAACGTCACTGAGTGCCTCATTGAACTGCAGCAGAGGCTCCGAGGAGCTTGCTGACGGTTGAAGCACTTCTGTGAGGAGGTTCGTCCTCACGGCCACAGCAGGCAGCTCCAGCCCAAGGGCTTCGGCTGCCTTGCGCAGCACCACAGAAAATGGAGCACCTTCCTCCGAAGCCACGGTCGGAGGAGAGATGAAGCCAGTGTCAGGGGAGGTGTCAAGACCACTGGCATCCCCCAGCTCATCTGCCCAGTCCTGGGATAACTGGCCCTGCCAGGCCAGAGGGTCGTCAGACCCCTCCCAGTCGTCACCGTCATCCGATTCCTGGTAGACAGGTGGAATGAACAGAGCCGGGCGGAAGATGAAATTGCCACCCATTCGGGCCCGGACCGGGACTGAACCGGGGAACGGTGTCGTCCGAAGGCGGCGCCGGGGTTGGCACCGGAGTCGGCGCCGGCGGAGGGGTCGTGAGGTCGACCGGCGCTGACTGTGATCCAGGAATGGATCCCGCGGGGACCTGCGGTGTCGGGACCGGAGTCGACGACGGCGCCGGAGCCGCCGGCTTGCTAGGCCTCCCAGTCGAGCCCGCGAGCCGGCAGGCGTCGTCGGCGGAGCCAGGCCCCTCATGGCCGAGAGGAAGGTACTGATCTCCGCCGGAGTCGCGTCAGTCCCAGGGACCGGCGGGAATGGGGACGACATGACTCCTGCGGCTCTGATGGAGCCGCGTGGGTGGTACCACCTGAACCCTCAGCCGAGTCGCGCGACCGGCGAGGGGAGCCCAAAGAGTGATGTCGCCTCTTGGACTTCTTACTATACTTTGACTTACCCGAAGACTTGGAACCAGACGAGTGGTGGTGATGGGTGCGGCCGGTCCTTCGACCTCCTCCTCCACCGGGACCGTGAACGGCGCGGAGCCGACTGCCGGAGCTCGAGTAGCTTGCGGGACCGCTCCCGCCTAGCCTTCGAATTCAAGGCCCGGCAGTCGAGGCATGACTCGGCATCGTGGTCGGCCCCAAGGCAGTAAACCTGCGGCGGTGGTCCGTAACCGACATCAGTCGGTGACAGGAGTCACAGGGTTTAAAACCAGGCATCCTACCGGCACCAGAGTCGAGTCGACGAGAATAGACCAAAAGAGTCCAAAACGTTTAGTCAAAAAATGACTAAAAGTGTATGCTCTTCCCGGATCGGCGCTGTCTGGTGCGGAAAAAAGAAGAACTGACGTCACCACGCGAGGGTGGCGTCTAAGTACGCCGACGACGTCATTCCGGCGCACGACGCCGCCGACGGACGCGGGGCCTGGGGATATTCTAAGGTGAGGAATCTAACTAACGTGTTTCTTTCAGATAAACCCTGCCGCAGCGAGGGAAGGGGCACAAGTTGGAATGCAGCTGTCAGGGGGCGACGGAGAGCCCCAATGACTTAGCAGTGGCCTTACTAACCTTGAATCATTCCAAGGCCAAATATGCCTCGTCCCTGAAGAGACGAATCCCATCAAAGGGTGTTTCGATTTAGATACCTGTATGTAGGTTTCCCTGCATCATGTCCTTATATAGGCACAATTCGCATTGCCCTTATTAGGCATAGAATCCCAGTCCTTATTTAGGCATTAGCCATGCTAACCAAATACAGGCATGGTCACCTACATTCGTCCATCCCACGTCACAACGAGTTCTTAGCAACCAGACCCTTTATCCAAACGGGACTTTCCCTAGCTAAGATTATTGATTGCTCCAAGAACTCATCTATTATGCATGAACTACTATTCCTTAGGGGTTCATCCATGATGTATTCCTCTGCCCGACTTTACGTCAATGCTAGCATTCCTAAGCACCTTCTAGGTTTAAATATACCTGCCCTTACCATGGTAAACCACGGCACGACACAGCACGACTTGACTGCACGGTTCGCAACGGCAAGTTCAGAAGAGACCATATCCCGGCCGATGCACTGATCAGACGCTGGCATCCCTGCTCGCAGAGAATCCAGCTTCCAGTGTTCTGACTCCCTTCGCGGGGTGTTAGAGTGTGAGACCCAGCAAGAGATTCCCACCTCTCTCATTCTAAGGTATGTAGCCGACTAGAACCTAGAGGGACTCTTGGCATACTAAACTTAGTATATACACCATGCTATAGAAAAAACAGCACCTACTTCTTACCTCGAACTACATTTAAGGTTAGGTCACTGGGGTGAACTATATAGAAGCATCAGACGAGTATTCACGTTTTAGCCTGTGTTATTTATGTATGCATATATGAATATATGTCATAGCTAAAAAGACAATGATATTGCAGTAATATATCTTGCTTACTGTCTAACAATTGTAATAGCTCATACCTCTTTCACAAGAAACAAAACTGTTCAGTAAACTCTTTTATTGAAACGCCAGTCTATTTCTGTTTAACTCTGGAGAAACGAAGCATTCACGATTGACTGAGTGAAACTGTTATCTATTGTTTCCACGATTCTAAGGGAAACAAAGTAGTCATGTTTATGCGGTTATCAGAAACTAATCCCTTCTTGTTTATTCGAGAAGTTTCTAGTGACCTCTGAGTTAGCTGGCACACACAAGTAATTAAGATTAATGTACTCGATAGGAGCATACTGACCTTAGTCCTATGCAAAAACTATAGTGTATATTATTGCAATGCGCAGAGCCTATAAGGGAAATAGGAACTACACTACAAGGGCATGCCCATGAGTGAGGCTTGAACCTCCCCTGAAAATCCAGTATTTCTCAACCAGGCATGACATCTCAGCACCACCAAAGACGCAATGGCTCTGCCCAGTGAGTCTGTTTTATCGAACCAGCATTGAATTATGAACTTTACTGCATCACGTCCATCAACGATAGCTTGGGAGAGTATACCATAGAAATCAATTGCGCAACCGTATCCCACACAGTATAAGAATAACGGTCCAATAAGCACATGGTATTCACAGACCGAATTGCCAGGCTGAAGGGAGAAAAAAAATCCTCTTTCCAAAGGTATCTAGCCTCCTGGATTATATAACCATTGGAGTGGTAGGGAACACACTAGAATGGATTTAGGGTGTTGTGGCCTAGACCACACTCTCAGGGGTAGGTTTCTAGGTGAGAAAGGCGGAGTCCCCGGGCGCAGGGCGATGGCGGCGAAAGATAGGCCTGCACAAAAGTGTACCTGTGCAGGGCTTGGCCCAGGACCTGAGCGGGACATCAGTGAGGGCTTCATTGAAGGGTAGTAAGGGTTTTGATGGGGATACCTCGGTTGAAGCAGCTCCATTAAAATGTTTGTTTTGACTTGAACCATGGGCAGGAGATGGTTCAGGATGTCAGCCGTTCTCCAGACCTCCACTGAAAAGGAAGCCCTTTACTCTGTATGGGAGGAGAGAGAGAGGAGTCGTGTCCAGTGAGGTATCCAGACCACTGCCTTCAGCAAGGTCCTCATACCAGTTGTCATCTGCCATTGACTCTGCCAGAGGGTCATTGTAAGACTAGGGATCCTCAGATGCCCTCCATTTGTGTTTGTAAGCATCCGTTTTGACATGGTCATCCCCACTATTTGCCCTAGTACTGATGCTTTTTGACTGAAAGTGTACTGGGTCCCTGCTAACCAGGCCCCCAGTGCCATTGCGCTTTCTCTTAAAACAAGATAAATGTCCAAGTGTAACCTAATTGGTAAGGACTTTAGCACCCCTGTAAGTCCCTAATAAATGGTAACCCTGGTACCCAGGCTATAGGTACTAAAGAGGGTCCCTATGGGCTGCAGCATGTATTATGCCACGCAAAGGGACCAGCACAAAAACTGCTTGCAGACTGCCATTGCAAGATGCGTAAAATACTGTAAACCATTTTGAAAACACAACATGGCACACTCCCTGTGTGCCTTGCTAAGGTACACTGCATATACTATATGAAAGTCACCCCTACAGCAGGCCTTAGAGCCCTAAGGCAAGGTGCATCCTATTGTATGTGAGGGCACATCTGCATGAGCAGATGGGCCCATGTGATGTCTAATTCCATTACTAGATATTGTAAGTGATCAGGCAGCCATCTTAAGGACATGTACTGGGCACTGTTCATTATGAGTTACCCAGCTACACGAGGGCTGCCCCGAAACCAATGGTGTTTGGTATCAAACACCTTGTCTTAATAAATCTGTACTGATGTCAGTACTAGATTTATTATGCCATGCACCCAGCGGTGCCCCCTAAAGCCCTACTAGTCCTCTAGTGTGCTGGCTAACTGGTATCTCCCAGTCTGCCACCACAGATGAGTTTCTGACCCCTGTAGGTGACAGCCCACGCTCTTAGAGGCCAGAAACAATGCCTCCTCCGGCAGAAGGTGATCACACCTCCTTCAGCAGGATGGCTAGTGAATTACCATGTCAAGGCCAGAGGCTTCTAAATCCTCTGGAGCAGTGGTTCCCAAACTTTTGACTCCTGAGGACCCCCATTGAGTCACCACTGGAAGTCGGGGACCCCCAAGCAATTTGCAGGATTTAAATTTCAAACATTAAAACAGTAATTTGAAATAAATAAACACACAACAAATACTCAAATTACTAAGGATTTTAGGGGCATATTTACAAGTCCCTATCGCCATGGGAACGTCACTTTTTGCGATGTTCCTGTGGCAATAGGGGCTTCGCCTTATTTACAAGGCAGCGTTAAGCCACTTATTGTGGTTTAGCGCTGCTTTGTAAATAAGGCCCCCTTTCACGCAATGCTTAGCGTGAAAAAGGTGGGCAGTGGGAGTTGCAGTGGGCGTTTCACTCCAACACCCATTGATTTTGACGCTGCCCTCTATTTACAAGGTCAGCTTAAATAGGAGACAGTACCAAAATTAAGACCATGAAAAACTTGGTCTTAACTTGGCAAAATGAGGAGAAATGCCTTATTTCTCCTCATTTTTGCTTTTTCCAACGGAAAAAGCAAAACACCTTGGATTGTATATGTTCAGGAAGGTGACCCTTCCTGCACATAAACAATCTTTAATAAAAATGATGTTTTGTAACTTCCATGTGTGCTGCATTAGGCAGCACACATAGAAGTGACAAAACGGCATTACAAAATTGTTCATGTGCAGGAAGTGGGAAAATAGCAGCATCAGGATAATGATAGACTGGGAATAAACAGATGTTGGTAACTTTTACCATGCAGTTTGCAAGCAGCTCTTTGAACAGTTTATAGGACACTGTGCTAGATTACGATTGTGCCTTATGAATTGCACAGTGACAAAAGAATCTCTGTGACAAAATCAGTAACCCACTGACCTATGCACATAAAATACTTTTTTTTTTAATGCATTGTACACATTCTTTGCAGTAGGCATATTAACCCTCTGTGTCACATTAGATAAGTCAAAGATGCCACTGGACAAAACTCTCATCTCTCTCCAGTAGGTACATTAATCACTGGCATTTTGTTGACACTTTTATAGTTGCTTGAAAACTGCTAATTTTACAAGGAACTTTGCAGTGCTTTTATGACTGCTGCCTGCGGACCCCCTGGGAATGTGCCACGGACCCCTGGGGGTCCTCGGACCCCAGTTTGGGAAACACTGCTCTGGAGGCTTTGATAAGCAACTATGGCTTCCCCTCAGACATGAGGAATGCCAACCCTGCCCTGAGGCCTATTTTCCACCAGAACAGGAGGCAAGTTAGATAGTCAGTATGCGTGCTGCACTTTCAGGATTGATACACCCCCTATGTGGACCACCTGAAGTGGACACCCAAGGAAGTGTTTCACTATTTTGAATTTAGGGAAAGTAGGAACTTTGAGTCAGGATTATGCCCACTCTCCACAGGAAGTGGTCATATAAAGCGTGTAGCCATCCCAGGGGAGAGTAGCCCATTGGCTATTACCCTACACTCCCCTAAAAACCCTTAAATGCAGTATTTAGGGGTCCCCCTGACAGGAGGTCGTGCACCGATAGTGATGCCAAGCCCTGCTTAGCTGCTTGCACCATAAAAATCATGGACACCGACTTGTCTAGAAGCTGAACACCCTCCCCAAACCTGGGAGGACTTTCCAGTGCTTTACAACCAAGCAGCATCTCCCTTTGGGTGGAAAAGCTACTCCCATGCAGCTGCAGGCACTGACCGCACTGGTCAGGTACTCCGTTTTACTGACTACCGGGTCCTCTGCAGGAGTATCTCACCTGGAGGAGGTCACCATGGTTCTAGGAGGTCAGCCCAGCCTCCCTGGAGAGATGCGAGAACCTCCAGGAGCCTCAAAGCATCAATAACCCGGGTACGAAAGCATTTGCAGTAACCGAGGCTTGTTGAGTGTCCAGCCCAAACCAAAGCCGACCTACTGGCCAGGGACATCCGGATCAACAAGGCCTACACAGAGAGGGCCTGCTGTTCTGTTTTCTTTCCTTCTCCCGGTCACCCAAGCAAAGAGAGAGTTTCCAATGCAAGCCACCAGCCGGACAAAACACCTCGGCACCTGTAAGGAATCTGCAGCTTGATATCGTCTCTACCAGATAATGTGTTCGCGAAGGTAAGTAACTTGCTCATCCGACAGACTTCTAGCAGCAGATTCCTTACTTTTGAATAGATACCCAAGCCATACCGTTCTGGCAGTGGGCTGCAGACAAATTGACTATACTAAGTAGTCCCGCAGGACCAAACGGGCAAAATGCCTGTCCCTGCGGACCTGACTGTTCAAGCAGTAGTGTTTAGGAAACGTGTTCAGAGACACCCACATTGCTGCCTGATAGATGTCTAGGACTGGGACACCCCGAGCCAAAGCCGTGGTCGCAGCTTTCCCCCTGGTGGAAAGAGCTCAGCGGCAGGAGGGAACAATTGTGTCTGTGGTTGGCTGCAGCACTAGCTTGCTTACAGACCCTGAAAAGCTGTTAACAGGAGTAGAGAGGGGTACCATAAGTAGCCCCAAGTACATGGGATCATACTTCCAACACTAGAATCGGTGTGAGGTATGATTCTGACATGTTTTCTAGCAAACATGACTGGGTTCGGTGCAGCCACTGTATAGTTAGACATCTCGTAATAACTGATGTCCACTATATGTATTAGAATGGCTGACCACACTTACAAAGCCTGGAGAATCGGCTCTGGGGTAAGTAGGGGTGTCCTGCTTATGCACCCTCACACTTATAACTAAGCACCCTGCCTTCGGGACTGAAGACCTTGCTATAGGGGTGACTTGCAGTTTTTAAGAGCAGTGACCTCAGATATAAGGAAACTCATATATGTTGTGTGAGGTGCAGGCACCAACTCATACAGGCAGCAATGGCAGGCCTGTAGTCACAGTTTAAGTGGACACCAATGGGTGGCATAATACATGCTGCAGCCCATGGAAGACCCCTGGTGCACCTATGTCCTGCATACCTCAGTACCATATACTAGGGACTTACACAGTTACACCAGTAGCCAATTGTGGAGGTACCAAAGTACTTATGTCAATTTAAGGGAGAAAGCACAGTTGCTGGGGTCCTGATTAGCACGATCCCAGCAGACTAGGTCAAAAACACAGACACCAAGCAAAAAGTGGGGGTAACCATGAAAGCAGATATTACTTTCCTACACCGCTTAATCTCCATGCATGGAGGCGGAGAGTTGACAGGTTCGGGAGGAGAACCCTCCCCCGCTGCTGCAACAGAATATCCTTCCGAAGGGGCAGCCTGATCAGATGATCGATGCTCCTTTTCAGAAGCTATTGCTATCAGTCTCCTTTTCCAGTCCAGAGCCACAAGAATTGGTCGTTCTTGATCTTCTTGAGCAGCCTGGGCAGAAAAGGTATGGGTGGGAAAGCGTTCAACAGGCCTGAGCTCCACTCGAGACGAATAGAGTCGATGAGCGATAGCCGCCTTGGAAACTCCAGCACGCAAAACTGCTGACACTGTGTGTTCTCTTAGGAGGCGACGAGTTTTAACCAAGGCTCTCCCGACTGCAGAAAGAGATCTTGGCCACCTCCGATTGGAGATGCCATTAGTGATCCGTTAGGCATCGACGGCTCAGTTTGTCCACCCTGGCGTTCTGAGAACCTACCAGGTGTTCAACCACCAGGGTTATGCCCTGCTGTTCAAGCCATGTTAAGAGACATAGGGCCTTTTGACAACGAGTCAATGACCCACCCCGCCCTGTTTGTTGCAGTACCACATGGGGGTGGTGTTCTCCGTGAACATGAGAACCAACTTCCCCTTGACAGAGGGAAGGAATGTGTTCAATGCCATCTGGATTTCGCGAAGCTCCAACAAATTCATGTGGAGCCCCGACTCCACCAGAGACAAGTGTTCCCTGATCTCCACTTCTCCCAGATGGCTGCTCATCCGTCACCACTGTGGTTGGGGAAGGGAGAGGGGTCTGCCTCTGACCTAATTGCAGGTCTTTTGGAGTTCCCTCTGAGATCTGAACCATGTCGGAGAGAATCCTCTGATGCTGCGCCCACTGGAACTTCAGGTCCCACTGCAGAGCCTGCATACGCCATCTGGCATGATTTACCAACAGGATGCAGGAAGCCATGAGTCCTCCTCACCGAAATACAGGTTAGAGGCTGAACATCGAATCATAACCTGAATATCCTGGACTTGCTTCTTGGGAGGATTAACCCAAAACTGCACTGTGTTCAGAACAGCCCAGATGAAAGGGAGTGTCTGAAAAGGAGTCAGGTGTGACTTCGCCATGTTTATAGAGAACCCCAGCACATGCAAGAGGTCCACCGTAGTCCGATGGTGGGATACGACAGCCTGGGGAGAAGATGCCTTCAACCATCAGTCGTCGAGGAAGGGGGAAGACTGAAATCCCTAACCTGCGCAGATGAGCTGCAACCACAACCATCACCTGGGTGAATGCCCGAGGGGGTGCTGGTAAGGCCAAAAGGTAGTGCGGTGAAGTGAAAGTGCTTGAGGCCTACCTTGAACAGCAGGTAACGTCTGTGGCCCAGCAGGATGGGGATGTGAAAATACGCATTCTACAATTCCAGCACTACCATCCAGTCTTCTTGGTATAGGGCAGACAAGACAACATGAGCAATTTAAACTTCTCCTTTTTGAGGAAGAGATTGACGGTGTGAAGCTCTAAAATGGGCCACAACCCTTTAGCGGGATTAACAACACTGCCTACTTCTGAAACCGGAACCCTCTCTATATCCCCTTTGCCAGGAGAGCCGTAACTCCCTATTGTAGTAAAATTAAATGATCCTCCAGTAGCCGTTCTTGAAGTGGTGGAATAGGAGTAGGAAAAGAAAGCAAAGGCAGAGAATAGCCCTCCTAAATGATTTGAAGACCCACTTGTCCAATGTTATGGACGTCCAGTGGAGAAGGTGATGAAGGATTCTGCCTCCAACTGGAGTGGCATGGTCTTGCATAGTCAGACCAGGAGTGTTTGAAGGCTGTGCCTGCCAAGGACTGGGTGGCAGATGACTTTTGGCTTCCATTCTAACATCGGAATGAGTCGCATCCACGTTCTCGCACAACTTGGGAAGTCTGCACAGGGCGGTGGCTGAGGTACTGTTGACGCGGCTGAAAATCCCTTCCGTTGCCACTGAAGGGGTGAAAGCTTGACAGTAAACGCGGAGTTACTGAGAGGCCCAAGGATATGGCCGTAGCTCGAGAGTCCTTGAAGCGCTCCAAGGCCAAGTCCGCCTTCTCTCCTAAGAGACAAGATCCATCAAAAGGCACGGCATTCAAATTAGCCTGGACATCGCCAGAGAAGCCAGATGCTCTTAACAAGGCATGGTGCCATAAGGCCACTGTCGACGGAACCGCTCTGCCCAGTGAGTCAATCATATCAAGGTCACACCTAATGGTGAATTTTGCTGCATCTCGCCAGTCCTTCACTGCCTGAGAGAGTACAGCCCAGGCCTTCTCCAGACCTGTGGCAGCACTTGTACAACAGTCCCAAAGGGAGTGGAGAAACGGCCCACCAAGCTTGCGATATTTACCAACCACAATGCAAGGCTGGCATAAGAAAACATCTTCTTCCCAAGTGTTTCCAGCCTCTTGGATTTCCAGAGGGATGGAAGGGAATGACCAATGAGAAGTCAAGGCCTGAACCACCAAGCTCTCAGGGGTGGGATGTTGGCAGAGGAACTTTGGGTTGCCCGAAGTCAGGCGATGGCGGCGTGCAAATGTTCTATTCACAGGAGCCCCTGTGCTAGGCTTGGATCACGTGCCTAGTAGGACATCATTAAGTGCCTCGTTAAAGTGCAATAGAGGTTCGGAGGTGAAGACCGCAAGCTGAAAACCTTCTGTCAAGAAATTAGTCCTGTCCTGAACAGAGACAAACTCTAGTCAAAGCACCTCAGCTGCCCTCCTTACCACCATGGCATAAAAAGCCCCTTCCTCCGTAGCCACAGTTGGAGGAGATAGCATGCCAGTATCTGGGGATGTGTCCAGTCCACTGGCCTCCCCAAGTACCTCATGCCAGTCCATCTGTTCCACAGACACATCCTGGTGCTCTAAAGCGTCCATAGACCCTTCCCAGTCGCCTCCCATGCCTAAAAAGTCCTGAAAATGACCAGGCGATAATCTAGGACCTCTGGGTTCTGCCAGAGTCGGCATAGAGTGACGCCGATCCGACTCATCGGGGAAAAGGATGGGGCTGGCACCGCTGAAGGTTGCCAGCAGCACCGAAGGAATTGACTTCAGGTCCGCTGCCAGGAAAGGTCACGTTACTAAATAATCAAAAACATATAGATGACTATTTATTAGGCTACCAACTATTTAAGCAGACTAAGACCAAACTAACTAATAAGATGGTCTACATAATTTAATTAATCATTTTGCTCATTAATCTTCATTTTATTAATTCACAAGACAGATATCAATACACTTCACAATTACATAACATCTAGGCAAAGTTGAAACAACAAATAACGAATAACAATCATTTGAAAAATGTTTCCAGTCACGAACAAACAACAATAAGTAACCCACAACAACAATTTCAGAAGAACAAAGAAGGGTTACCAACCACCGGGGGTAAAGACATTTCTAGTAACAGAGGATATACACTTTTAGTACATTTTTTTCTCAGTCGCTATACATATTTCTATTGAAACTCTTCCCCTGATGGTAAATTATGCGAAAGCGTTTCGAATTCCAATTTATTTCGAGGGATTCTCCTCAGGGCTGTGACTGGATTCTGAAAAACCAATAAAGAAAAAAACATGTTTTGTTTAGCAAGCCTTTCCCCAACTTCTCATCTTCGTATAGCCACTCTTAAGTAAGAACAGCATATTATACCACATCCTGAAAATGCAGTGAAGCACCTCAGGGTTAAGCACCCCGGCCAGATGATTTGCAATTACTCAAATCTGGTGGTCCTGAGCCCAGGACCAGAGCCGGAGAGCCTCTCTGCAGAGACGTTGCAACTCTACTCCTCCCTGTTTTTGGTGAACCACATCGCGGTAGTGTTGTCTGTCAGGACCTGAACTGACTGACCGCGAGGGGAGGGAAGAAAGGCATTGCGAGCCAAATGCATCGCCCGCAATTTTAGAAGATTTATCTGAAGCAATCTTTCTTCTGGAGACCAAAGGCCCTTGATCTCCAGATCACCCAGAAGAGCACCCCACCCTAGAGTGGAGGCATCCATTATAAATTAGCCACCAGAGAAGAAGGTTGAAAAGGCTTCCCTTGAGACAGGTTGCCTGAAACACTCCACCATAACAGATCCGCCGCAGTGTCTCTGGAGATTCTGACCACCTTCCTGAGATCTTCGTTGTGTTGAAATCACTGTCTGTGGAGGCACCACTGGAGAGCCATCATATGCCAGTGTGCAAGGTTGAGTGCATGGTTGACCAACAGTATGTAGGAAATGAACAGACCAAGCAGGCATAAGACCTTCAGGGCTGGAACAGCTGCTCCCTCTTGAAACAAGGTAATCATAGCCTGGATGTCCCTATGAACAGATTGCTCTGAGAGGGCACCAGGTGAGATTTGGGTACATTATCGAAAAAAACCCAAGTCGAACAACAGCCGAGCAGTTATTTGCAGATGATGTAGCATCAACTCTGGCAAGTTCGCTTTGAGCAGCCAGTTGTCCAGATAGAGGAATACTGGAATCCTTGACCTTCTGAGATGAGCTGCAACCACCGCCATCACCTTTGTGAAGACCCGAGGTGCGTAAGTAAGGAAAAAGGAAGGACCGCAAACTGGTAGTGTTGAGATCCCACCGCAAAACCGAGATACTTCCGATGCGAATTCAGGATGGGAATGTGGAAATATGCATCCTGCAAATCGATCGACACCATCCAGTCTTCCTGTTGCATCGCCAGAAGAACCTGAGCTAGGGTCAGCATCCTGAACTTTTCCTGCTTGAGGTAAAAATTCAAGACCCTGAGGTCCAGGATTGGTCTCAACTGCCCGTCCATTCTGGAGATCAGGAAATATCGGGAGTAACACCCTGACCCCTTTCCTGCTCTAGAACCACCTCTATCCCACCTTTCTGTAACAAAGACAGAACCTCCTGCTGAAGAAACAAAAGATAGTCCTCTGAACACCAGCCCTGGCGAGGAGGGAAAACTCCTCGAAAGGGAGGGCGTACCAATTTTCTACAAGATTTAAAACCCAAAGATCTGAAGTAAAAGATTTCCAATTTTGTAGAAAGTTGGACACCCGGCCTCCTACGGGACCAACATGCTCCAAGATGGGGGATCCACCGCTGCTTCCCTGTGGATCCAGTAGGGAAAACAAGAGAAGAGGAGGAGGACTGCTGCCAGGCACCCCCCCTCCCCAGATGGCCTTTTCCATTCCCTCTATACGAATTGTAAAGGGGGTTCTGCTGCTGGCCCCGAAAAGAAGCCGCCTTCCCGAATTCACAAACTGCAGGCCTAAAGATCTTGCAGTAGCCCTGCTATTCTTGAAACTTTGCAGAGAAGAATCCGCCTTTGTCCCAAAGAGCCTGGAACCATTGAAAGGGAGATCAAGCTTGCACATCTGGAGAAAACCCCAAGCTTCTTAACCAGGCGTGCCTCCTTGTAGCCACCGAAGAGCCCATCACCCTGGCGACTGAGTCCGCTGTATCCAGACCCAACTGGATCACCTGATGGACTGCAGCCTGTGTATCAGTCAACACCTCCGGAAAGTGACCTCGAACTTCCTCAGGCAGCTTAGGAGCCACCTCTTTGGCTGTGTTCATCAAAGCGTGAATATATCTTCCCAAAAAGGATGTGGCATTTGTAAATTATACGGTCATGATTGCAGAAGAGAACACTTTTTTTGCTGACTGTTCCAGCTTTATGGAATCCCTATCCCCTGGGGTGGAGGGGAAGAATCCTGCCGACTGTTTGGATAAACATAAAGCCTGAACCACCAAGCTTTCCGGTGAAGGGTGAGAGGTTGAAAAGGACAGATCACCAGGATCAGCCTTATAGCGTCTTGCTACAGATCTGGATACTGCCGGGGCAGACATAGGCTTTTGCCACACTTCCAAAATCGGCTCAGTCAGAGCCACATTGAATGGGAGAAAAGGCTCTACAACTGAAGGAGGAGAGTGCAATACTTCAGTCCGAATGTAGGACCTGACCTCTGCCCTGGGTAACTGCATATCCAGAAGGTCAGTCACCTTCCTTTTAACAGTGTGATAGGGGCCACGTCCTGAGAAGGCATCGTCTTAGGGGAAGAAAGTTCCCACTCCAGGGAAGTGTCCAAACCCCTTGCCTCCTGTAGACCCTCGAAGTCATCTACTGAGTCAAGAATTTCCCCCTTCCTCAGCCATCTTCAGCTTTCCCTGGAACGCCTCTTCTTCCAGCAGTCTCTGAGCCTCCTCATGAGCGCACCTTTTTTTTTCGAATCGGCGGCGGCATGCGCAGCGCCGTTGACATTCGAATCGAAGGAGGTGCCTCATTAGCAGCCATCGGCGCCACACGAAGCCGGAACAGCATCGGCCCAAATCCAGAAGGCACCGGAGAAACTTACGGGATCGGCGTTGAGAATCTCGGTGCCGAGATATGCCATGACAAAGTCATTGGCATGAAGAGCACGAATTGTGCCTGGCCATATTGCTGGGGGATGGCCAAATTATAAGAGAGCGGACCAGCAGGGCCAGACGGCGCGCCAGATGGGTTAGCCACTTTGGCAAACATGCTAAACATCGCATTTAGAAAATGCGACGGATCCCCACCTGGACCCAGAAAAGGTGGGTATGGATCCGGAGCTGCCTGGTCTAGATCCAACTCAGGCCATGAGGAAGTTCGTGGCAGCGACACGGGGGACACCGGAGCTGGAGACATTGAAGGTGCTGGAGAAGCCTCCCAGGGTGTCAGCGAATCTCTTGGCGCTGGAGAATGGGCCGTAGTCGCTTGCGGAGAAGGAGAGGGAGAAGGTGAGATGACATCTTTACCATGACGCCGCTGGACCAGAGAAGTGACTTCGAAGAATTGCCTTCCGAAGAACGACGCCGGGACCCATGACAACACTTCTTTTAGTGCTTCTTTGATGACTTCGAGGTGTGCGGGGTCGTTGACTTCGACTTGGATCTCTTGCGGCCTCTCTTCTCCTTTCTCACCCGGGCCAGGAACAACTTCATCGCCCCCAAAAAACGTCCAGAATCATTTTTACAACTTAAGTCTAGGGTCAAAATTGAAGAACATATAACAGAAAACGTGTGTATCACTTCTCCTATAGCAGAAGCGTTTCACTGCTGAATCGGCCTGCGCCCTAAAAAGATGGGAGCCTACACAGCCTTTGAAAAACCTTTAAGTTCTTGTACATGCATGAAGCCGGAGTGACACTGAAGATGCCATGGCCTGGCCAACTGAATCAGTAGTATCCATGCCACATCTGATTATCAGCTTAGATGCCTGTTGTCCATCTCTAATCAAGTTTTTGACATCAGAACAGAGGCTATCCGGAAGCGATGGCAACAAAGTCTGCAAGGTATCCCACAGATCAAGGGGAAAACATCCCAGAACACAAGAAGTGTTGGTAGACCTTAAGGCAGAACTAGCAGAAGCACAGATGTGATTGCCACATGCATCTTGACTCCGAGAGTCCCAATTTAATGTAGTCTTAGGAGAAGAATCCATGAGAGGCAGTAGCCGCCTGAACTACCAGGCTATGCATGGGAGGATGTCTGAGGAGACAAACTGGATCTCCTGGACGAGGCAGATGTCAGCGCGATATAGCGCTGTCCACCGAGACACCTGAATCAGGCTTGGCTCAAGTACCTAACAATAAGTCAAACAGGGCTTCACTGTATGGAAGAACAGGCTCTTCCCCCGACTGACCTTGGAAAAGCACATCAATTAGAGGGTTGGTGGAATCCTCCACCGAAGATAGTGACAATGCCAACACTGCCTCCACTCTCCTCAACATGCCTGCAAAGGAGGAACCACTAAATACCGGCGATTACAGGGGCCACGTAAGCTACAACCCAGATATGTGGGTCCCTTTTCTATTTAAAATCATTCACCCATGACTCATTACAACTGGCAGAGGATTTATCCGTTCATCCAGTGTTGTGTGTCCCTACTGAAGCCCTATTGTGCCCAGACACGACCTGTTCCCTCACCATTAATTCATGTGGAATTTGAAGTACAAAGAATCCTTTATTCTAAGTGTGAGAATAGACGCTTATTTTACTTGATAGCTTGTAAAGGGTATGGTCTTAAAGAGTAGTCTTGGGAACCAACCAGTAATGTTCATGCCCCTTGCCTGTTTTGTTCCATGCATGCCCCTGACCTAGATAAACCACACCCTGTAGGGTGTTTCTTGCAGGGGGAAACGGTCATGACCCCGCATAACCTTATAAATGATGTCCCCCCCTAATACCCTCATGACTGATATTTTCCCATCATCATCATGACCAATGTTTTCCGAGCACCCTAATAACTGATGATCCCCCAGCACCCTCATGACTGCTGGTTCCCCAGAACCCGTAATTTTCTTTGCCCTCGAACCCCAGCAAATATTCCCCAAATCCTGTGAATCAATGGGTTAACTGTTCTCGCTGTTCCTAGGGACTTGGTGTGGTTTTCCATTAAATCCCTACAAGATTCCCACAGAATCCCATGAGCTAATGGCAAGCCTTGCTCTTGCTGTTACTGGGGCCTTGGTATTGTTTTCCATTATGCACGGTTGAGTAAAACATTAGTTTCCTGTTATTTGGTTTCGATCAACAAGTTGCACCTGCCCATTCTTTAAGGTCAAGGAGTGTACAAATACCTGTTTTCCCCAAGGTTCGAGAACCTTCCAGATGACCTGTGCCCTATATGATCTAGGTACATCCACTGAGCCTTCGAGAGGGTATGTAAATGCTGCCCAAACCCGAATCATGACTTGGCTTCGCTCTCTGTGGAACAAGCTTCACCCTCCCCCACTGAAGATTCAGCCTGAACCAAGAAGCGCTTCAGTCTCCTTCAAATTCATCCGAACTGGTAGTTTCTGTGGCCCCAGCTCCCTCCACGTCTTCCTCCTTGCTTCTTCATGCATCGCTACTCTGTACTCCCCGTGACTCCCTGAGTCAAAGTCTTGAGCTCTTCTGAGAACTTCAGCAAAGTGGAAGAACTAGGCTAATATTAGGTTAGTGCGCACTAAACCTCCTACAGTACGAGTTACTTACCTTCGGTAACGATGTATCTGGTAGAGACGATTCTAGCCGCAGATGCCTTCACGTAGAATTATCCCCAGGGGTGAGACTGGATCTGGAAACTTTTTTGCCACAGCATCCCTGCGCGCCAGGGGGCGGGGCGATACCGCGTGACTCCGCCTAGGCGTCGTACGCGTACGTGACGTCAGCGAGGTCACATAGGCCCCACCCCGGCGTGCCTACGTCAGTTTTCTTCTGAGAACTTTTCCACACCGCAACACGGAGCCACCAGGCAAACTGTGGAAGCAGGGGAATAGTGTGCGAAAGATTAGAAACAAAGAATGGAGACAAGCGACACAATAAGGAGCGGTGCAACACTGCAGCCGCCAAAGGCAGGGGTGGAATAAAGAACAGAGCAGAGCCCCGAGCAGCCACCCTGCCAGCATGTAACCGCCTTCCCTCCCCCTCCCCTGGAGACAGGGAACATATGTAAGGGCAGGACACCTGTAGCAGGCCTACAACCTCCACCCGTAAATAAGGAAGGGGAGCCAGAACAGACAGGACAACAACAACCCTCCAAGGCACCCCAGCACAGAGGCCAACCATCCTCCAAGGAACAAGGGCATGGCCAGGTGACCCCCAGACAGAGGACGGCAGAGGGGCAGGGACCCCCAGCAGCAAGAGGAAGGGAGGGAGGGCCGCGATTGAAGGTAAAACCCCCCCAAACCTGGAGCAGCCCGAGTAGCGGGGCACAGGAGCACCATAACCCCATCCTCCAGAGAACCAAGGGCAGGAAGGAACAGCAACAAGACGGAGCAACCCGCCAAGAGCAAAGGAATGCACTCACAAGAGACACAGCCCCCCACCAGGAGGTGAGTGCCGAGACCAACCCACGGGTCCTCGCAGAACAGGGAGGAAGGGTGGGCCGTGAAGGAATCTGCGGCTAGAATCGTCTCTACCAGATACATCGTTACCGAAGGTAAGTAACTCGTACATCTGACTACTAGCCGCAGATTCCTTCACGTAGAATAGATACCCTAGCAATACCCACGGGGAAGGAGGGTCTGCGAAAAGACCCCCCAGCCATAACAGGACAGAGGGTCACACAGGGGACCAGACCTGCGGACTGAGCAATAACCCGGCCCCTCCCAGGCAAGAGGAGCCCCCCCACAAGCAGAACACCACCGAACCCAGAGGGATGGGGGAAGAAGAAAAAAAAAGGAGGGGTGGGGCCCGCACACTCACGATAGAGGAACCAAGGGCCGGGCCAGAGAGGCCGAAGTACCCAACACCCCTTCAAGGCAATAAGCTTCCCTCCAAAGCCAGGGGAGAGCCCAGAGGGCCCAGGGAAACGAGGGAAAAGAAGGCTAAGCCACACCAGATGGAAGGCAACAGGCCAACCAGAGCGGCGCTAACAGACAAGCCGCCAGGTTAGAAAAAACAGCCCAGGGCCCCAGGAAGACCGAGTGGGCAACACCTGACAAGGGAGGGCACAGAATGATCCCAAGCAGGGAGTAGAGGAAAGGGCCGAACACACCCCCACGAGGGGCCAAAGGGCCACCAGAACTCCCCAGCAGAGCGCAAGCTGTATAACAGCTACCACTACCCCACACAGGGTACGTTAAGTCCCAAGACATGGAAGAACTTCCGCAACAGAGGGGAAAAAAAAGAGCCACAGGAAAAACACCCCGCGACCAGCTTGACAATCAGCCCAAAGAAAAACAGAAGGCCTAATCTGTGGGCCAAGTCTGCGTAACAGTTCGAGCAAGAAACACAGCGAACAAGGGCCGTCCAGCAGCCAACATTGCTAAAGTCCCCACAAGGAGGACTCAATGGCCAGAAAACACACGCCACAGCAAGAGCGACCGTCCCAAGAAGGACCAGAACCAGCTCAACTCCTTAATCACTGAGGAGGAGGAGGAGCAGGAGTATAAGGGGGAAGAGGAGGACGGAGCCCCGCCAGGAACCTTTGGATGGCGGAGTCAGCTGGGTCATGGAACAACAGGCTACCATCAAACGGGAGATCAATGAGCCGTTCCCGAATATTTTTGGGGAAGACGCCGTCCCGAAGCCAAGCATGGTGACGGAGAGCGACGGAGGAAGCCATGGCCCGGCCCAGCACCTCCGAGATGTCCAGAGAGTGAAGGATAAACGCCGCTAGCTCCCGGCCATCCAACGCATGACGCCATAAGTCCGCCTGAACAGTCTCCTGAGAAGCTGCGGACCCCAAAGACTCAACCAAGTCCCACAGACAAGAGGAGGCCCTAGCCAGGACACACAAGGTGTTCAGGGCCCGCAGGGCCGCGCTGGTCGAGGCAAACATGTTGTGCCCCCAAGAGTCTAGCCAGCGGGCCTCCCGGGAGGGCGGAGTCAACAGCGGTGGCAGGGAGGGAAAGGCAGTCCGCAAAAGAGGACTGGCGGCAGAGGGAGAGACAGCAGGGTCACGCGGTGCCGGAAGGAGCCGATGTAAAAGGTGCTGAGGCACCGGATCCCCTGAGGAAGCCCCCAAGCCCCCGTCAGGGACGAAAGGAGCGAACCCTCAAAGGGAAGCAAGATATCCCTACCACCAGAGCCCTGGTGGAGAAGCTCCAAGAGATGATCAGTCGGAAAATGAGCAATCGGGTCACCCATGCGCAGAATATCCACCGCCGTGGACACCGCGTGAGCAAAGGCCGCACCCGCCTCTGTAGGGCCCCGCGGCGGAGAAAGCAGCTCCTCTGTGGGCGACAACAGACTAAGGCAGCCGTCCCACAAGCCAAGCGGAACGGGCAGGGGCCAGACCTGGAAGGTAGGAGGAGCCGAGGAATGGGGGACCTGCCGCTCCTCCGTCGAACACCGCGGCCTCAGAAACGGCAGGGAGCCGGTGAGGAGGACACCAATATGCAGGCAGCCTCCGGAGAATAGGGAGCGTCCGAAGACGAATCCGCAACTCGACGCCTGTCAGGAGCCGTAGAGTCCGCCACCTGAAGCAGAGCGTAAACGCCAGCCTGCGTCGAAGGAGACGCTGATTAGGGCTCCTCGAAGTCACACTGTGCCGGAGTCGCAGTGGACAGGGGGCGGCATCGGAATGGCACGACTCAAGGGCTCGGTAGGCCTGCCATAAGGGGGACTCACACACATTGCAATATAATTTGCCTCAAATTTCCCCGGGACCACCCTATTATTGCTCTGTAAAATTGTGTCAAGTACAACCCCTTTACAACTTGACACAAAGTGGTAGTGCTGGCTATCAATAACAGGCTTCTCAGGGAGTTAGTGTGGGTGCTGAAGCTCAGAACTCAACAATCACCCAGCAGTGAAATAACAGACTGTTCAACCCAGTGCTTTATGTTAGTATAGAAAACTTCTTTGATCTACACACTTAAACAATAATACTGCTTCCACGTAGTCCATTCTCCAAAACTTTAGCATATCTCATGGTCATGTATCAAGGCTCAGGGGTAAATAATCCTTTAGTTCAGTGTGCAGTGCTCAGTTACTCAATGAGTAATTTACAACACAGTCACACCAGAGCGGCTGTCAGACTCCTTCCATCTCTCAGCAGGCAGGTTGGCTTTCCAGGCACTAGATCAAAAGGAAAACAGCTTTTCTATCAAAGCAAGACTTCAGGTGATGTTGTGGAAGTACCCACAAAAGAGGCAAAAGCAGTATGAACTTTCTGCACCAGGCTATCAACAGCCATACCTAACTGAGCAGTGATCAGGGAACAGAAAAGGCTGGCCTCTTCTAAAGGGGTCGCTTTCACATTAACCACAAAGACTGCACTACAACCCTTCCGCTCCACCATCTACCAAATGACAGTGCTACAGGAAGACTAATCAACAGCTCTTCTCAGCAAATTACCTAACTAAATTTCAAAATGAGCTGTGTCTTCTTTCTTCTTGGTCCCCAGTTCAGTTTCAGGACCTTCTCACTCCAGAACTAGAAATTTCATCAATGTACTGCTACTCTCTGGGAAAACAACCTCATCCCCGTCTTGTTCATAGGAACAGGCCAGGGGCTTACAAAATGGAACCCAAAGGTCTCCGTTCTACTGCATAGAGTGTATATATGGCTCTGCCATATATACAATGCATGTGCCATATGGGTCACATAAACAAACACACACAAAATACACTTGGGATGTTAGCTCTAGGGTCCATGTTAGTTAATAGAAGCAAAGCATTACATGAGTGGGCCAGTAGGCCTCCACTCCAGTGACACAAATAGAAAGGCCTGGTCACCATTATGGATTACAAAACCCTATATGCTGCCACCACTCACATGCTTAACCCATGACAGAAATAGTTGTTCAAATCTTTCGTAGTCCATACAAACTCTCTTTTTGTTCCAAGATTATTTATGGTTAAGTGACCTCATAAGACTTTCAACATGTTTCAGCCTTTTCTGAGATTTCCAGGTGTTGCAGTGACTATGTTGTAACATTACAAGGTACCATCACACAGAGGCCTTGCTGGTACCATTACACATAGGTTTTGTTGCTAATATCTTGTGAGTAATTATTCATTGATGGAACACGATTATATCAGGATGCAATGGTATGCTGATTTTAACTTTTCAGGTCCTTGTAATCGTCCCGAGTGATTTGCCAAATTAAACAGTTTTGAAAACGACTTATTGGCCTCAATCCTATAAAAACTTCTGATGAGTAGATAGATGAAATTATATGCTCAAGGAGTTGTTTTAAAGATGAGTTTGAGGATTTCTTTGAATAATCAATGATACAATAAGTGAGTGTTACATATTAAATTCTTATGGAATATAATGTTACACATTTACCACACTGTATGGAGAATTGGTTCAGCAGTGGTGTATATAGTATTCATCCCTACGCATTTGCAGTATTTATCCTTATGAGAGTTTTTTTGTCCAGTATACACTTTTTCGCAGCTCTCTCGGGGGGTTCCCTAAGTCATATCATAAAAATAATCTACAGCAAGACAAAACAAGCATTGGCATAGCCAATAGGTCTTGCCTTTGGGACCTTTTAAGTGTTTTGTCACATCTGCTGCTTAATCGGTCACACACAAATTTAGCAGCGTCAGTAAGAGTGCTTGGTAAGTGAGAAGTGTTAGAAGCAGCTGCTTTGAGAGGCCCCAATTCTTCCGTACCTGCTGTGTGTGACCAGCTAGTCAGGTGACCAATATGTTCCCAACTCTAACCAGTCCTTCTCAATCCAAGGCAAAGCTCGTGCCAGCCTAGTTGTGCAGGGTGCTGCACAAGAGTAAAGTATGAAAGAGCAGTAAATCCCAATCTAGCCAGAGGAGTCCTGCCAACTAGTGCACCACACCCCAAAACATTACCGCAACCACTGCTCTACTAGTTGCCCCGGACCGCAGCCTTTTGAGTTTGTCATTTCTGTATAGCTCATCGCTGACCCAGTAAAGGGCTTCGTGGCGCTAGCGTGAAATGAGAAAACGCCTTTTCAGAAAGGGCAAACCCTGTCCTGCAGATGATGAAATAGGGGCAAATTACTTGTATCGCATAATAACAATTTCTTTTTTATAAAGACAAGAAATGTATTTGTATATCAATGATTAAAGACTGTGGTGGACCTCAGTGGCACACCTGTGTGTTATGTGACCCGAAGACCCCTCTGCGTCACACGGTTGTTCAGTGAATGAATGTTCTTGCCATGTTTCTTTCAGCGTGTGAAGTAACCGCGGCTCTTTCCCCACAGCACAGCCAGTAACTCCCCCGTGAGCACCCCCAGCAGCTCCCCTGCAGTCCGGAAACGGTTGCTTCCCGCCTCCAACCCCCCCCCGACTCCGAGATCATGGTGGAGAAGGAATCGGACAGCTCCTTGGAGAGGGCCCTGGGTTCCCAGACTTCGAGCATCCCCCTCAACAACCCGCTGAGTGGGCGCAGCTTCATGTAGAACAACAAGGTGGGTGCTGGGGTGTCTGGAGCGCAGGGAGGGGGAGGGGATTGTGTGGTTCAAGGAGGGGACTGCAGGGTTTGGAGTGTGGGGGAGGGCATTTGTGGGCATCACAGTGAGGAGGGAAAGGATTGTGTTGTGAGGCCGAGTGGTCTGGAGGGTGGGGGTGAGGAAGGCATCAGTGGGAATTACCTCTAAACTTGGGGTGGAGGGGGCATGCGAAGTGATCACAGAAGATCAAAGTGAGCACCGAATTGTCTGGAGGGTGGGGGCAGACAGGGATGGACATCACAGTGCACACGTAGTGAGAGAGTAGAGTACATTAGGGTGCACGTGCCGGGTGGGGCAGGCAGGGGATCAGTGCAAATTAAGGTCCGGTAGAGGCAACCTAAGCGTGGGGTGCCCAAGGGATCAGTGCAATGTGTGAAGGTGGGGGTGAGAGGCAGGGGCATCCAGAGGGAGGGGTAGCCAAGGGATCAGTGCAGTATGTGAAGGTGGGGGGTCTGAAGGACAGGCTGGCCAGCGCATCAGGGTGAGTGAGGGAGGGAGGTTGGTCCTAGGCGAGTACCAGCAGGGAATCAATGAGTGTAAGGTGAAGATGTGATGTAAGGTGGAAGGGATGAGTGAGTGTCAGTGTGTGGAAAGGGTGGGTCTGCAGGGTGTGCTGAAAGAAGGGGTGCATAGCTGTTATGGTGGGGTGCTTCTAGGTAATAAAAGGAGGATGGCAAAGAACGAGTCTGCACTGTAACAAGAGGCCCTATGTTAGCTAGGTTGTTTACTGCATGTTAGATGCATAGGTGATCAGTTCTTATAGCTTTGTATTACCCACGTGTTTTTGCTGAGCGCGAGGCCTGAGTTTATTTGTTTCTGCTGCAATCATTTGATTTTCTATAACCCGCAATAAAATCGAGTACATTGGTGCTCATTCCAATAAGGCCTATATTGGAGATAAGGGTGCAAAAGGATGATTAGGCCCAATAGGAATTAAAAGTACTACAAAAATTCAGCACCTTCTTACCATAAAAAATTCCGCACATTGACATTGTGGCTTAGAATGCGGCAAATATGATATTACTGTGCCATTCCAGTTGTAAAACCTGGAATAGTGAGGTAATAATCTATCTTCATATGTGCTGAATTCCCTGCCAAAATAACAAGCCACTCAGAATAAAGGCCATTGAATTAAATCACTTGTGACTAGACGAAAACAAGCGTGGGCGCGTGGCGGCAAAAGTGAAAGCAGCTGCAACATCCCGCGAGTGGTGCGCGCGCGGCCAAGTGGCGGCAAAAGTGAAAGCAGCTGCAGCGTCCAGCGAGTGGTGCGCGCGCGCTCATGTGAAATCTGACACAAAACAGATGGCACACTGCTCGCCGCTGCTCGCAACTGCAAGCCGTAGGCCTTTTCACACGCACGAGCATGTGAAAAGTCCAGAGCGATTCCAAGAAGTCGTTTTCCTAGTGCAGCGCATGCGCGCTGCGCTACGCTTGACCTAACCAAGAGGTTGTTATCCTAGAGCAGCGCATGCGCGTTGCGCTAGGCTCGACCTAAAAAGCACTGCTGATTAAAATGAAACATTCGTAAGATACCCTCATGCCACATGCAAAAGAAAGTCAAGGTCTGGTGTCATGAGGAATTAATGAACTTTGAACAGAATTAAATTATAACAAACTTAGCATGGGTAAAGTATGAGCCAAACAAAATGTTCTAATGTACAAAATACTCTACCCATTCCCAGAGACATTTTGGCACAGTTACATCGCCTTTTATTATCATTAAAAGAGCACCAGAAGACCAAAGTCTGGTGCATAACACATTAGCTTTTTCCATTACAAAAGAAAATGACTACTAAAATAGAAATGGGGGTTAAAGCAGGGCCGTTTTGGTCTTACAGAGCCCACAGAAAGATAAACTATTCATATTTAGTCAACAATACATAATTTTAACGATAAATTAGGATAGTATGACTGAGAACACAGAGCAGTTCACGATGGAAGAGCTGACAAGCTTCAATATTTTAGTACTGCATACCTTCTCCATATTTTAACATGCTCTTGATCTGAATAGGCTTTAAGACATTCAGAAATGCGGTCTCCAATTTTTAACAAGCAAGTACGCGTGTGCTCCAGCTGATCCTGCACTGTCATTCCTTTGTCTGGCTTATCCAGTTGTTTCAGTGCTCTTTTAACCGGTCTCATTTTCTCTTTGCACTACAAGGTTTAACAAAAAGAATTATGGAAATGCAACCTGAAACAAAGCAAACTTAAAACAGATTCAAAATATTTACTAAAACACATCAATTTACTTTCAGTTTTATAAGCTACTGAAAAAATAAAGCTGTTAGCATTACTTTCGGACGTTGGTCCTATACCACAGTAAAAAAGACTTAAACGTTTTCACAAACCAGTACACTATCTTAAAGCAGAAGGTCACTGTGGCAAGCTTACAATATCATTAGGATAGGCTCAGTAAAAAAAAAAGTGGCACGAAACAAAAACAGAACCAGAGTCTGTACACCAATATTCATCTATAATTAATAATGTCCTTGATGTATAACTTTCAGGTTTGCTTATTGGACAGTTCTTGCCTATTAAATATTCCAAAAGACTAATCTAAAAATTCTGATGCTGAAATAGCAAGCACTGATTCCCGAACAAGAAACTTCTTCTAGATTTACATATTTAGTATAAAGCTTTTCTTCAACCTTTGGTGGATGTCGGCAGAGGCAAAGCAGGAGTATGACATCCACCATAAGTCCACAACGCCCCAATAAGTGACCACCATTTTAGATTCTTTCTTTTCCATATTTGCTCTCCACTACCCTCCCTTCATTTGCGAGCTAGGAGTTTTTCATGTAAAATTTGAAGATATTTAAGATGTAAAACATTAACTACGGGAGAGAAACTGGTTTCTCTTGCAGTGTGAGGTCAGTACGGAATA
Source organism: Triturus cristatus (assembly GCF_964204655.1). NCBI lineage: Eukaryota > Metazoa > Chordata > Amphibia > Caudata > Salamandridae > Triturus > Triturus cristatus. The sequence continues at coordinate 575,722,449 of NC_140583.1, read as the reverse complement.
AGCAGAGATGCTACTCATCCGGTGGAGGGACGTTTAAGAAGGGGACGGATGTGAACACTTATTTAAGTGTGGATTGCCCTACTAAATGTTGATATCACACAAAATAAGCAGGTTACTTACCTTTGGTTATGCTCTCTCTGGTGGATGCTCTAGCTAACCTCAGATTCCAGACCTTGTGACCACCTCCAGGTATCTGAGTGGATCCGGAGAATTTTCTTCAGCGATCCCTCATGCGGCGGCAGGTGGCGTCAGACCTGTGCGACCACGGATCTGACGTCAGGGCCCCTACATAGTCCCTCAGTGCGCTGATGTCAGTTGGCGCGGTCGGACGTGTAGCCTTAGTAATCAGATTGTGCCAGTGTGTCTCTTAGGTGGAATCTGATTAGCGTAGACTACAAGTGTGCATTCAACAGAACAGGAAGGAGGGTGAGTCTGAACATGCATCAGACTGGATCTAGAATTCAATAGTACCTCAGCTCCGTCAGGTGGCATCGTGCGGTTCCGCACTGAAGCAGTTGCGCTCAGGTAAGGATGTGAGGAGTCTAAAGAAGTGCCACCCCTCTGAGCTGACGTCAGTTGCTTTTGAGGACCCAGACCCAGAGCCTCAAGGGCGAATTGGTCATGAGAAATATAAAGATTCCTAGATTTGGGATCTTATTAATGGATAGAGTCCAATCACAGAACGGGAAGGAAGGAAGGGTCGATGAGGAATCTGTAGGCTAGATAGCAGAAAGAGCATTATTGAAGGTAAGTACCTTGCACTTCTGATAGAGATTTTGATCCATTGATTCCTCATCTTTTGAATAGATACCAAAGCAGTACCTATAGAGGGGGGCCTGTGGATGGACTCAAACCAAAAAGTTCTGCAGGACTGACTGGACAAAATGTCCCTCTCGGCGAACCTTACTGTCCAAACAATAGCGCTTCATGAATGTATGTTGGGATGCCCATGTAACCGTTTAGCCTATGTCTAGGACAGGGGCTCAGCATACTAACGCAGTGATAGCAGCTTTGGAACTGGAAGAATGAGCAAGCAGTTCTTCTAGAAGCCCCTCCGGGGTTGGTATTGCTGGGGTATCTATTCAAAAGTTAAGAAATCTATAACTAATTGTCTCTTTCAGATGAACAAGTTACTTACCTTCGGTAATGATATATCTGTAAGAGACATAGATTAGTTATAGATACCTTACCGCCCCACCCATCCTCCCCGTTCTGCGAACTGACTTCTAGGGTCAGGGAATCCCTTTCAGGGCCCTAGTTTGGTGCACCTTTCGTCAGTATCTTGCATTGCTCTACACTTCTGGCTTGGAATGTTGTGTAAAAGAACTGACGTCAGCGTGCCAGGGCCAATTCTAAGTAGCTAATGCAACCTCATCCCAGTGACCACGACGCCAACGACTAACACGGAGCGGACCGACCCCACCTTTCGACACACATGGGTACAGCTGACGAAAATGTTTTCCTGATCCAGTCTGACGCCTGGAGGTCATTCAAAAGGTAAGGAATCTATATCTAATTTATGTCTCTTACAGATATATCGTTACCGAAGGTAAGTAACTTGTTCAATTAGTTTCCTTCCTTTCCCTTTGTCATGCCGCAGTGGGACCTTAACTTGGTCCTTATGTTAAGTTGTGCACTCCATTTGAGTCGCTTTACAGCTTCCCTATAAAGCATCTTACACTCAAGATGGTGTTCCTTGTCACCATTACATTGGTGTAGCAGATAAGTGAGCTTCAAACTCTGTGTCAAACCGCCTTACACCACATTCTTCCCAGACAAACTGGTTCTGTGGACTTGAGCATTCTCCTTACCAAAAGTTGTGATGCCATTCCACATACAGTTGTTGTCGAGGGGCACATGGCTGCCAAGATGACATCAAACACCTCTGGATGACGGTCCAAGGTGTTCTGCTGCCGCCACTCAATCTCCAAACATAAAGGTGAAGTGCAAAGGCCTGGATGCAGATCTCTGCACTGCTGCTGCAACTACAGTTCCTCCCAGAGAAGCAGCCTGAAAGGAGGACAGATGCGCAAGCCCAGATGTTATGGATACCATACTTTCTGTACCCAGTCTAGAGTCACTAATCCTGATCTTATTGAGAACTTGAGGCAGGAATGGTATGGGGAAAGGCATACAGGAGGCCTGTGTTCCACTCGAGGTGGAATGAGTCTCCAAGCAAGAGACGCCAATGCGCGGAAGTGCTGACATTGCGTGTTCTCAGCAGCCGAGAGCAGATCGAGCCAAGGTGCCCTCATTCGCGGAAGAGACCTTGCACCACCTCCAGGAGAAACTGCTACTTGCTTTCCAATAGGAGCTTTTCTGCCCTGACATTCAACGATCCCACGAGGTGGTTCACCACCAGGAAAATTAGTTAGTGGTCCAGCTGCTTTCAGAGGTAGAAGACCTCCTGCCACAGAGTCCCTTACCCCACCTGCCCTATCTGTTGCAGTACGACATGGTGCTCATGTTGTCTGGGAGCACCTGCACCAGCCTCCCTTTGATGGATGGAAGTCTTTCAGTGCCAAGAGGATGGCCTCAGCTCCAGAATGTTGCTATGGAGCCCAGACTCCACTGGAGACGAAAGGCCTCTGATCTCTCCTAGGTGGCCACCCAAACCCAAAAGTGATGTATCGTCCACCACTGTCAGCTCTGAGTTGGGTAGAGAAAGGGGTCTGCCACAGACCCGGTCTTGGTCCAGTAACCACCGCTGCAGGTCTTTTGCAGTCTCCGTCAAGATCTGGACATAATCAGAGGTCTTCATAATGTTAGGCCCACTGAGACTTCAGGTCCCCCTGCAGAGCCCGCATATGCCATCTGGAGTGCTCGACCAGCAGGATACAGGAAACCATCAATACCAGCAGCCTCAGAGTCGATCTCACTGAGGACCAAGGCTTAAAGATTGGGATCAGAGCCTGAAAGTCCTGGACTCTCTTTCTCAAGGGAAAGGTAGGAAACTGAACTGTATCCAGAAGGGTTCTGAAGTGGGGGAGTGTTTGAGGAGTCAGGTGTGATTTTGGCACGTTGATACTGATAGGTTTGCCATAGTCTGGGGTTAGTTGAAGACTGCCTGGGCGGAGCCAGACTTCAACAGCCAGTCATCGAGGTAGTGGAAGACTGGCACCTTAACTTCTGAAGGTGTGCTACTACCATTGCCATCACTTTCGTGATCACCGAGGGGAACTGGTGAGACCAAAGGGGAGCACAGCAAACAGAAAATGCTTCTTTTCCACCACAAACCACAGGTATCGTCGATGGGCCTGCAGGATGGGGTTATAGAACTAGGCATCCTGCAGATCCAATGCCACAATTCAGTCTGCAGAGTCGAGGGCAGACAAGGGCTGGGCAATCTATAGCTCCTTTGGCCAAGAGAGCTGAGACTTCCTGGAAAAAAGTGCCAAATGATCCTCCAATATGCGTTCGTAAGACCGTGGCATGGCGGGAGCAGCTGTCTGCAAGGGGAGAGAGTTCCCCTTCATTTGTTTGCCCTAAGTTAGCAGGGTACGCCCAGATGTGGGTCCCTTGCTAACTTTGCCACTGGATTCAAACTAGCTTGGCTGATGAGGGGTTTTACCCCGAAACGGGTCCCAGGATACTTGTTTCTGGTTCAGGGAAGACCTGGCTTGGCAGTTCGGGCTGGACTGTTCCCATAAGGCACAGGGTCAAGACTGATTTGCATATAGCTGGGTCAGAACTGAGGTGGCAAAGTGAGCTAAAGAATAATGATTGATTCAACCCAGATCTGTGACTGGGGGTGAGGTCTGATAAGTTTCAGTGCTCCGTCCACTGAGGCAGCACCTGCGCACCGTATCCTAGATGGTATGGGAGCAGAGGTCCAAGAGGCATGCAGTACTCACCGACCGCAATGCCAATCTGGAAGAAGAGAACATACGCTTCCCAAGATGGTCTAGCTTCTTGGATTCCCTATCTGCAGGGGCAGAAGGGAATGTGCCTTCAGAAGGTGAGGCTTGTACCACCAAGCTCTCAGGGTAAGAGTGTTGGGTCAAGACAACAGGGTCACCCGGTGCTGGGCGGTGGAAGGGGGAGATTCATCTCACAGGAGCCCCTGTGCTTTGACCCAGTGCCCAGGAGGACGTCGTCTGTACCTACCTTAAAGATTACGACCTTAAAGCAGTTGTCATGAAAGCCAAATTTATTACCCGAGGCTACCGTAGAAGACTGATCCGGGAAGCATGTAAAAGAGCTCGTTTTTATGATAGAGACCATCTGTTACAGACTTCTTGCCCCTCAGGAGATTCCAATCTGGTTTGTGTCATCAGACATTCGGTCTTCAACAAAAAGATACACCAAATCGTAAATGCTCAGTGGCATATTTTAATGCTAACAGTGAACACAATGCCATTTTACCACGCCCTGTGTTTGCACACAGGCGTAACAAAAATCGAAAGGATCTTGTTTTACAATCCATAATGACGACTAGTATTCTTTTTATACAAAAAACAATTGATGGACAAAATGCAGTGATGGGCAACCATAGGGCTCTTACATGCGATTGTGCCATAGTGACCAAAACCTATAAGTACAATACCACACAAATAAGTGTAAAGTCTTTTATGAACTGTAAGACTAAAAACATTATATATCTGCTGCTATGTGCATGTGAGTTGGGATATGTAGGGGAGATACCGAGCTCTTTCTCCACATGCCTCACAGAACATCGTTTGGCCATTAAGACAAAAAAAATCTCTGCACGTTTGGTTAAACATTTCATGGAGTTGGGCCATACTCCTGAGGACATCAGATGGATAATTTTGGAAAAGATGAATAATAGGATAGGTACTGACATGGATGAGATAAGGAAGTGTACTGGATTTTTGTACTTGACACCTATTCCCTTGGATTGAATTTAGAAATACCCTGGGATCAAGCAATCGGTTGTAACACTGGATAGTGTTATTGTATTTATGTATACTCTCTGCAGATGTGATACCATATTAGCAATCCTATATCTGATCCAGTAGTCATTTGATCTTTGGGCTACTCATATCTGGCTTAACATCCATTTTTTCACATTCATTTAGTTGGTCATTCACTTTTGGACTTTTCATTTTTACTTTCACGTCTGTACAGTTAGCTATTCGTTTGCTGTATTTCATTAACAGGCATAAAAGTCCTTGCAATGGTCTCTTTTGCTTTATATCATTATTTTATTTAGAGTATTCATAATTTTTTGCTTTTCATGACAAGGCACACAAGTTCTTGCACTGTGCTTTTTATGATTTGTATCTGTGACATATTTTGAGTCGTTACACACCGTTACATTAGCCATATAGTTATTGAACAAGTTACTTACCTTCGGTAACGATGTATCTGTAAGAAACATTAGTTAGTTAGATTCCTCACCTTAGAATATCCCCAGGCGTCAGGCTAGATCCGGAAAGATTTTTCGTCAGCAACACCCCTTGCGCGTCGCTAGGCGTCGACTGCAGCTCCGTGTCCGTCGTCGGCGTGGGCGCCGGAATGACGTCGTCGGAGTACTTAGACGCCGTCCTCGCGCGCTGACGTCAGTTCTTGTACATAGTTTTCCACGCCAGGAATGCAGAGCCATGCAAGAGACCTACACAGTTGCCAAAAAATCTTGGGCCCGAATAGGGATAGCCTTAACCCTAGATATCGGTTCGAAGAACGGAGAGGATGGGTGGGTCGGTGAGGAATCTAACTAACTAATGTTTCTTACAGATACATCGTTACCGAAGGTAAGTAACTTGTTCATCTGAAAGAAACACGTTGGTTAGATTCCTCACCTTAGAATAGATACCCCAGCAATGCCATCCCCGGTGGTGGGTCTGCGAACCAAGATCACACCAGAAAGTCCTGGAGAACAGAACGGCCAAAGAAGCCATCTCTCCGGACTTGGCTGTCCAGGCAATAATGCTTGGCAAACGTATGCAGAGAGGCCCACGTTGCTGCCTGACAGATGTCCTGCAAGGGGACTCCTCGGCCCAGGGCAGTAGTCGCCGCTGTGGCCCGGGTGGAATGGGCTCTCAGCCCTACAGGAGGGTCCTTTTTAGCCAAGGAGTAACCAGCTTTTATACACAAGACGACCCACCGCAAGATGGTTCGATTGTGTCCTGCCCGCCCCTTCTTAGCACCCACGTATCCAACAAAGAGTTGGTCGTCCACCCGGAACTGCTTGGTGCGGTCCAAATAAAAGGACAGCGTCCGTTTTGGGTCCAGACGGTGGAGCCTCTCTTCCTCTTTCGAAGGATGCGGAGGCGGAAAGAAGGTGGGCAACGTGACAGACTGCCCGATGTGAAAGGCAGTCACCACTTTCAGAAGAAAGGAAGGCCGAGTCCGGAGGACAACCTTGTCCGGATGGACAGAAAGAAAAGGAGGCTTAGAAGATAGAGCCTGGAGCTCACTCACCCATCTAGCCGAGGTGATGGCTACCAGGAAAGCAGTCTTAAGAATCAGAAGACGAAGGGGACAATTATGAAGAGGCTCAAAGGGAGCGCACATCAGAAATGTCAAGACTAGGTTCAAATCCCACTGAGGCATTACGAAGGGGACAGGAGGAAACATATGAGAAATGCCTTTGAAGAAACGAGAAACAACAGGGGATTTGAAAAGAGAAGGCTGATCAGGAAGCCGTAAGAAAGCAGAGATAGCAGAAAGATAACCTTTTAGGGTGCCCAGAGCAGAGCCCTGCTGGGCCATGGAAAGAAGAAAGAGTAGAACCTCAGAAAGAGGGGCGGAAAGGGGATCCACAGCCTTTGCTGTGCACCATGCCACAAATTTGTTCCACCTGCAGGCGTATACCGTTTTTGTGGAGGGACGCCTGGCTGCCAGAATCACATCACAGACTTCAGGAGGCAAGTCAAATGGCATCAACTGTCGCCGCTCAATCTCCACGCATGGAGGTGGAGACTGGACAGGTTCGGGTGGAGGACAGTCCCCTGCTGCTGCGACAGAAGGTCCTCCTGAAGAGGCAGTCGAATCGGGGGATCGATAGACAAGACTGAGTAGCTCGGGATACCAGTACCTTCGTGCCCAATCCGGAGCCACCAGGATGACTTGGGCCGGTCGTGCCTGATCTTCTTCAGCACTCTGGGCAGAAGTGGTATAGGCGGAAAGGCGTACAACAGACCGCAACTCCACTCGCGACGAAAGGCGTCCCCGAGCGACTGCCGCCTTGGAAACTCCAACGCGCAGATCTGCTGACACTGCGCGTTCTCTTCGGAGGCGAATAGATCTAACCAAGGCTCTCCCCACTGCCGAAAGAGGCCTTGCGCCACGTCCGAGTTGAGACGCCATTCGTGATCCATCATGCACCGGCAGCTGAGTTCGTCCGCCCTGGCGTTCAGAGAGCCCGCCAGGTGTTGAACCACCAGGGTGATGCCCTGATGTTCCAGCCATGTCCAGAGGCGCAGAGCCTCCTGACAAAGGGTCCACAACCCCACCCCGCCCTGTTTGTTGCAATACCACATGGCGGTGGTGTTGTCCGTGAACACCTGCACCACACTTCCCCGGACAACGGGAAGGAATGCCTTCAGTGCAAGTCAGATCGCTCTCAGCTCCAAAAGGTTGATATGGAGCCGAGACTCCGCCTGAGACCAGAGTTCTCTGATCTCCGCCTCCCCCATGTGGCCCCCCCATCCCAGGAGGGACGCATCCGTCACTACTACTTGCTCCGGGAGGGGTAGGGAGAGGGATCTGCCGCTGATCCAATCGCGGTCCGTGAGCCACCACTGCAACTGTTTTGCAGTGCCCTCCGAGATCAGGACATGGTCGGACAGGTTGCCCCGATGCTGGGCCCACTGAAACGTCAGGTCCCACTGCAGAGCCCACATTCGCCACCTGGCGTGATGCACTAGCAGGATGCAGGAGGCCATCAGACCCAGAAGCCGCAGCACCAACCTGACCGAAACCCGGGATAGAGGCTGAAAGATGGGAATCACAGCCTGAATATCCCGGACCCGCTGTTCCGGAGGATAAGCCCGGAACTGCGCCGAGTCCAGAACCGCACCGATGAAGAGGAGCTTCTGTAAGGGACTCAGATGCGACTTCGGCACATTGATGGAGAACCCCAGCAAATGCAGGAGGTCGGCCGTAGTCTGGAGGTGGGAGATGACTTACTGGGGCGAGCCCGCCTTCAACAGCCAGTCGTCAAGATAGGGGAAGACTGGAACCATTGATCTGCGCAGATGAGCTGCGACCACCACCATCACTTTCGTGAACACCCGAGGGGCACTGGTGAGGCCGAAGGGGAGCACCGTGAACTGAAAATGCTCCTGACCCACCGTAAACCGCAGGTAACGCCGGTGGGCCGGCAGGACGGGAATGTGAAAATAAGTGTCCTGCAAGTCCAACGCTACCATCCAGTCTCCTGGATCCAGAGAAGCCAGAACCTGAGCTAGGGTAAGCATCTTGAACCTCTCCTACCGGAGGAAGGCGTTGACGTTCCTGAGGTCCAAGATAGGGCGTAGGCCCCCTTTGCCCTTCTTGGGAACCAGAAAGTAGTGGGAATAGCAACCACGACCTACTTCTGGACCAGGAACGCGCTCAATGGCCCCCTTGGCCAAGAGGGCTGCAACTTCCTCCCGTAGAAGTTTCAAGTGAACCCCCGACATGCAGTGGCACTGCGGTGGCATGGCTGGAGGGTTCGTCTCGAAGGGGAGGCAGTAGCCCCTTCGGACGATTTGCAGCACCCACCTGTTCGACGTGATGGAACGCCAGTGGAGCAGGTGATGGCGAACTCTGCCTCCCACTGGCGTGGAATGGGCCTGAAATCACGGACTAGGAGGGCTTTGAGGCGGATGCTGCCGGGGTTGATGTGGACTGACCGGCATGCTGACCCATGGTACCGCCTCGGCGGAATCCACGTCCGTGACCACGTGCAGGTTGGTTCTGTGGCCAGTGGCTAGGCAGACGTGAGGGGGCGCCCCTTCCTTGGCCACGAAAGGGACGAAAAGTGGAAGTTTGCGGTCGCGGCCCCGAGAGGCCCAAGGACTTGGCTGTAGCCCGGGAGTCCTTGAAGCGCACCAGCGCACTATCCGCCTTTTCGCCAAAAAAGGCGAGTGCCATCAAAGGGCATATCCATGAGGGTGCTCTGGACATCCCCTGTGAAAGACTTGGACCGCAGCCAGGCGTGGCGGCGGAGCGCCACCGTGGTTGACATCGCCCTACCCAGCGAGTCCATAGTGTCTAGTCCACATCGAATAGCATGTCGCGCTGCATCCCGCCCGTCGGCAAGAGCCTGGGCGAGCCGCGTCCGGGGCCGCCTCCGGACACTGGGACAGCACGTCCTCCACCGTATCCCACAGAGAATGAGAATAACGGTCCAAGAGGCAAGCGGTGTTCAAGGACCGCAGTCACAAACTAAGGAAAGAGAACAGCTTCTTACCAAACTGTTCCAGCCTCTTGGATTCCCAATCCGGGGGAGCGGACGGGAAGGAGGATTGGGAAGTAGAGGCCTGGATAACCAGGCTCTCGGGCGTGGGGTGTTGGGACAGAAAACTGGGGTCGCCCGGAGGAGGGCGGTGGCGCCGGGCCACGTTCCGATCCACAGGAGGTACTGTGGAGGGCTTGAACCAGGTGCCCTTCAGAACGTACACTAGTGCCTCATTGAACTGCAGCAGAGGCTCCGAGGAGCTTGCTGACGGTTGAAGCATTTCAGTGAGGAGGTTAGTCCTCACGGCCACAGCAGGCAGCTCCAGCCCAAGGGCTTCGGCCGCCTTGCACAGCACCACGGAAAATGCAGCACCTTCCTCCGAAGCCACAGTCGGAGGAGAGATGAAACCAGTGTCCGGGGAGGTGTCCAGACCACTGGCATCCCCCAGCTCATCTGTCCAGTCCTGAGATAAGTCGGCCTGGATGGCCAGAGGGTCCTCAGACCCCTCCCAGTCGCCCCTGTCATCCGATTCCTGATAAACAGGGGGAATGATCGGAGCCGGACGGTGGACGAAATTGTCATCCATCGGCGTCGGCTGCGGCGCCGCACCGGCGCCAGGCCCGGACCGGGGCTGAACCGGGGAACGGCGTCGTACGGAGACGGCGCCGGGGGTGGAATCGGTGTCGGCGCCAGTGGAGGAGGCGTCGTGAGGTCGACCGGCACGACTGAGATCCAGGCCTGGATCCCACGGGGACCTGCGGCGTCGGGACCGACGACGGCGCCGGAGCCGCCGGCTCGCTAGGCTGCCCAGTGGGGCCCGAAGGCGCGACGGCAGGCGTAGACGGCGGAGCCAGGCCCCTCATGGGCGAGAGGAAGGCACTGATCTCCGCCGGAGTCGCGTCGGTCCCAGGGACCGGTGGGTATGGGGACGGGGGTGGTACCACTCGGACCCTCGACCGAGTCGCGCGATCGGCGAGGGGAGTGCGAAGAGCGGTGTCGTCTCTTGGACTTCTTACCATGCTTCGACTTAGCCGAAGACTTGGAACTCGACGAGCGGTGATGGTGGCTGCGTCTCCGCATCCGGTCCTTCGACCTCCTCCTGGACCAGAACCTTAAACGGCGCGGAGCCGAGTGTCGGAGCTCAAGAAGCTTGCGGGACCGCTCCCGCCTAGCCTTCGAGGTCAAGGCCTGGCAGTCGAGGCACGACTCCGCATCGTGGTCGGCCCCCAGGCAGTAAAGGCACCGGCGGTGGTGGTCCGTCACCGACATCAGTCAGTGACAGGAGCCACAGGCTTTAAACTCAGGCATCCTACCGGCACCAGTTTGAGTCGAGTAGACAAAAGAGTCCAAAAAGTTTTAGTCAAAAAGTGACTAAAGGGGTGAGCTCTTCCCGGATCGGCGCTGTCTGCGCAGAAAAAAGAAGAACTGACGTCAGCGCGCGAGGGCGACGTCGAAGTACTCCGACGACGTTATTCCGGCGCACGACGCCGATGACGAACGCGGAGACGCAGACGACCCCTAGCGACGCGCAAGGGGTATTGCTGACGAAACATCTTTCCGGATCCAGCCTGACGCCTGGGGATATTCTAAGGTGAGGAATCTAACTAACGTGTTTCTTTCAGATATATATCTTTAAAAGCTATATGACGGTTTCAGACTATTTAGACATGCCTGTGCACATATTGCTTTACAGGTTCTGAATAGGAAGTAGAACACCAACAATACCGCTCTTGGGCGATATCACAATTACCTGCACATATACTTCCGTACGTTTCCATTTTTATATGGTTCTTATTTGATATTATGATTTTCTTACTGGTTTTACTTTGAAAAACCTACACTTCCATCATGGCCACCACATAGACTAACCAGCTTTGGAATCAAACCATGATCCTTGGGGACAGACGCAAACATGTGATGTCACATGACTTCTGTCTGACTATTTCTATACTTTTTCCAATCGCGGCGATTGCACCAAATCATCCGGCTTCCTGTACCACGTGTGTTGCATCCATCAACATTCGGGGTGGATGGCTCGAGGAATATTGAATACCTCATTGTAGGAGCCCGAGTCAGATGGCTTATTCATCAGGATAGAAACCGCGGTAAGCCCGAGTTACTTTTCACACAGTCTTTTTTGTACCGCAACGTATTCCATCTCATTTGCGACACTAGATTCTATTTATGTACTGTGATTTTGCACTGTTTTTTCCAGCAACGGTTATTCAGATGCTTTGACCCGTGTTCCCTTTTAATTTGGTGGTATTTATATGTTATTCTTTTTTTTAATTTTTTTTTTAAATTGTTTTTATTAACATTTTCAATTTTCAACACAATCTGCAATACCAAATGCTGTGATTTCCTCCTTACATACACAACAACCCCAAATTTCAGTCATTTTTAACATATATCAAGGGTCTGTTTACAAGTTTGTCAGAACATTCCGCAACCATCTCTTTGCCCACATCCAAATACACCTTATTACTATCTCCTATATACACCTTAGCTAGTCGGAGTTGTCTGACAGCGCTTCTTCCTGTGGGGGATCGCAGATGTTACCCCGATACTCATTCCATTTCCCCCATATCCGCGTCTATTTTTTGGGACATCTCCTATGGACGTATACTGATTTTTCCGTTACCATTAATTCGTCCATACCATTACACCATTTTCGCAGTGTAGGGACTTGCCGTGCTCCCCACAGCTGCGCTATATCCCTCTTTGCTAATGTCATACCGAGCGACACCCATGTTTGCGCTGCCTGATTGAGGTCTGTGGGCTCCCAGATGTTTAGTATGCATCGCTTTGGTTCTGGTGCTACCGTTATCTCAGTGACCTGCGAGATTGTGCGCATGACTGCTTTCCAATAGTTGCTAATGTTTACACATTCCCATAGTATGTGCCAAAATGTCCTTGGTTCCCCACATTGTCTGACGCAAAGCGGCGTATCTGCTCTGTGTAATTTATAGAAGAGTGTCCTGGTGTAGTATGTGCGATGCAGCACCTTCAGTTGTACTAATTTGAATCTAGCTGGAATCGCTACCTCTCTTGGGGAAGCCACCGCTTCCTGCCTGTCCGTCTCATCTAGCTCGCCCAAGTCCGCCACCCATCTAGTTTTCAGGGCTTCTGTCGGGTCCAGTTGGTTATTTATAATGTTTTTGTAGGTGAGTGAGATGGCTTTTCCCATCATATGATCGGTTAGTAGTCTATCCTCGAGGGGTGATGATTCTGGCACTTTCGTGCCTTGCGGGATTACTGCCGTCAGTGCATGTCTTATTTGCAGATATCTATACGTCTCGGTGTCTGCCAAGCCATAGTTTTGTTGCAATTGTGTAAACGGGATAATCTTCCCCTTTTCCCACAGGTCCCCACCTTCGAGATGCCTATCAGGTCCCATTGTCTGAACCCCTTCGTGTTTCTTAGCTTACCTAGTTTCCCAGAGCAGCGTTGTTTGCGCCAAGACTCCCTCCCATCCCATGTCTCTCTGTACTTCGTGCCAGATCTTAATTGTATGCGCTGTAGGACCTGTAATATTTTTATTTGTAGTCCTGTTGTAGAGCTCTCCCATGATACCGCCTGTTCCCAGGAGGTATCTATCCATGCGATACGCCGGGTCTTCCTGGTCAGCATGAAGCCACTGCAACTTGCTTACTTCGTTATTGACTTCCTTGAAGTATGATGGAGGGACCGGAAATGGTGTATTTTGTAGGACATATAAGAACCTGGGGAGCGCCATCATCTTAAAGAGGGCTGCCCTGCCTACCAAGGTGAGTGGCAGTGAACGCCAGCACTGGACATCCCTCCAAAATCGCTCCAGAGGTTTCATAAGATTTTCTGCAATGAAGTGTGTGTCCTGGCACGTTATATAAATACCTAGATATTTAAATCCTTCGGTCGCTATCCTGATGTCACAGTTATGCGGGAGTCGCGGCTGATCACCCGAGAGTATGTAGCTGCATGACTTCATCCAATTTATAGTGTATCCAGATACACGCCTGTATGCTTCACAAATATCCATAAGGCAATTAAGAGAGCGGCCGGTGAGGCCAGGTAGAGCAGTACGTCATCGGCATATAGCGATATTTGGTCCTCCCACCCCACTGCCCATCTAAGCCCACAGATTACTTGATCTTGCGGTATCCATGCCGCCAAGGGTTCTAATACAATTGCAAATAGAAGCGGTGACAGTGGGCATCCCTGCCGTGTCCCTTTCGCCAGCGGGAAGGTGTCTGAGATTCGCCCATTGGCCACCACTTGTGCCTGCGGTTTTGTGTAGAGCAGTTCCATTTTATGAATTTGGATCCGAATCCCAAATGATGCAGCACCGCGAAAAAAAATGGCCATTCTACCAAGTCGAATGCCATGCGTGCGTCCAATGAAAGAATTATAGCATCTTCTCTAATTAGGGATTTTCATGCCATTAAACTGTGCACTCGTCTTAAGTTCTGTGCCGTGTTCCGGTGCGGCATGAATCCAGATTGATCTGGGTGGATCACCATTCCCAAATAAGGCTGCAGCCGTGTTGCAAGCACCTTGGCCAGTATCTTAGCTTCTACATTAATCAGGGATATGGGCCTGTACGACTTGCAACTGTGTGGTGGTTTGCCCGGCTTGTGGATCGCCACTATCGTCGCTAGGCGTTGGGTCTCTAGGAAGTTCCCCCTTCTCAAGGCTATCTGTGTACATGTTAAGCAGGTGGGGTGTCAGAACCGCGGTCATATGTCTAAAGAGCTCCACTGGAATCGCGTTAGGTCCCAGGGCTTTACCTGTGTGGAGTGCTAGTATTGCCTGTGTCATTTCCTCTTGCGTGAGGTCCGCTTCTAGTGCGTGCACTGCTGCTTGGGTCAATGTTGGCATTTTTATGTCTTTTAGAAAGGCTCTATTTTCAGCGATTGTGGCCGTGGCTGTCGATGTATAGATGTGTTCATAATGGGTCGCCAGTGCCTCCACTATGCCTTTGGGACCTGTGGTTGTGATTCCACTATGTGTGTCCAGTTGCGCTATCCACCTACTTGCTTTGTCTTTTTTGTCTAGCCAGGCCAGAAGTTTGCCTGCCTTGTCTCCCTGCTCGTATACTGTGTGCTTTGTCGTCCTAAGTCTAGATTTTGCCTCTTCTCAAACAAATGTCTTATACTCTTGTTGCGCCAGCCAGAGCCCGTGCGTAGTTACGTCGGTGGTGTCCGAGGCATAGTCTGCCTCTGCCCTCTCCAAATTCTCTTCTAGCGCCTGGATTTGTTGGTGTTGCTGTTTCTTGTGGTGTGACACTGATGATATTGCATGGCCACGTAGGACCGCTTTATAGGCTTCCCATAGTGTCATTGGTGACTCTACTGTGTGCGCGTTTTCTGTAAAGTATCGTTTTGTGGCGGTAATTACTTGTTTCTTAATCTCCTTGATTGTTAAATAGTGTGGGTACAGTGGGAAAAGCCTGCGCCTGCCTGGGATGCCTGATGCATAGGTCAACATTACTGGTGAATGGTCCGATATTCCCCTGGACATGTGTATTACTTTTGTTATCCGGTCCAACCCTAGCGCCAGAGTAAATATATAATCTATTCTCGATTCACTGTTATGTGCTCCTGAGTGGAAGGTATATTGGCTATCGTGTGGGTGTCTAGCCCTCCATGCATCTGTTAGGCCAATTGCATTAATAAAATCCGTCAGCTTGGGACTGGAGCTGCTGGATCCTCTAGGGGGTCGCCTGTCTATGGATGCATCAATGACTGCGTTGAAATCTCCCCCTATAATCATTGCTCCTTGCGGGAGCGAGAGCAGGAATTTGCCTAGGTCTGGGAGCGCGGAACTATGTAGAGCAGGCGAGATATACACCGAAACTAAGTTATATCGCCTCCCTTTCCACTGGCATGTTACTGCTGCAAACCTGCCTTGGTTGTCTGTCCATGTCTTTTGTACTATCAGAGGACATCTTTTCTGGATTAAGACTCCCACTCCCCTCAATCCAAGTGTGATTCCTGTATCAGTGTCACCTCCGGTCCCTTCCTTTTAATGTATTGTAGTACTAGCCCCCTCTTTATCTTGTCCCCTAACCCGTTTACATTCCACGACATCACCGTGAGGTGCTTGGTGTTAGTGGTATCGTCCGTGTTGTGCGGGTTGTCGGTTGCCATTGATAACTTATAAATACTTGGCCCTTGTTGTCTTACTATCTTGCATGTAGGCGTTGCGGCGAATGCAACGAGTAGGATCGTTATAGTGGCTTACTTGCCGTTTGGTATGCATTTGAACCATTTGAAACAACACTCCCTGTAAACAAACCTTGCCCCCCCACCCACCTCCCTGCGTCCCTGCCCGGCAGATTCCAAACTACCCACCACCCCAACTGAGCAGAGTGCTTAGTCCCCGTTACTTTGTACTTGCGTGCCAGGGGGGGGGGGGGGGGGGGGGGGAGATGCTATTTGCGACCAGTCACGGTCTCCCCCTCAGAAGTGCAGCATGTCCACGGCTGTGAAAACGTTTCCTTCTTCTATCTCACAAGCCTCTTTGACCGCTTTCCTCAGTATGACCCCACCCTCCGCCACCGAGGAGCCTCTATCTCAGTTCATCTGCAAAGTATGCGGCCCGAGTCCGCACCCCAGGGCCACTCCTGCGGGACAAGTTCCGACCTTCATGTCACTGCCTATGTCATTCATGCTTCATTGGCATCTTCCTGTGGGTTGTGGCTTTGTGTACCACCGGTTGCTCCCTTTCCTGATGAGTCTGATTCCGCCGCTTTTTCCATGGCTGGTCCGAGTCTCTGTGCCGATCGTCGGTTTCCTTTAGCCTTGCGCTATCCCTCCAGCCACTCTGTTGCCTCCTCCGGCGATGTGAAGAACCATGTCTTTCCCGCCGCCTCCACCCTCAATTTTGCGGGGAAAAGCATTGCGCATTTAAGTTCTCTTTTTCGAAGCTCTTTCTTTACCTCCATGAAGTCACGTCGTTGCTTTGTTACTAGCGCTGTGTAGTCCGGGTATATCTCAACTTTACTATTCTCGACTTGTAGTGGGGGAGCTACACGTGCTGTCTGCAGGACGGCATCGCAGAAGTAAAAAATTTGCGCCTATATAGGCCGCGGCGGGGCTCCCGGCTTGGGCATCCCACCCGGTACTCTGTGCGCAGGTTCCACCGAGAAGAAACTCGATAATCCTCGAGGTTGGAGCTTATTTTTAACGAGGTCTTCCACAAACAAGTCTAACGCCGGACCGCATACGGTCTCCGGCACTCCCACTAGGCGTATGTTATTGCGTCTTGATCGCCCTTCTTGATCATCAAGTTTTGCCTCTAATTGTTTCTGGACTTGTTCCAAAGTTCTTACTCTTTTTTGCAGTGTCCCTGTCTCTGTGGACAGTGTCGCCGCCGTTTCTTCCACCTCCCTCAGTCTGTCACTGATTTTAGACACGTCTGCCCGCAGCAGTGTGATGTCCGTGGATATCGTTCCTATCGATGTTTGCATTTGCGTCAGCGTGCGCATTACATCGTGCAAAGTTATTTCTTTAGGTTGGCCTGAGTGCGCCTCGTCCTCCTTTCTTCCGTGAGTCTCCGGGGTCCGTGGTCTATCTCCACGGTATGCATATTTTTCTAATTTTGTTGCTTGTGTCCCACGTTGTCCTCTGCCTTCCATTGTGGCCGGTCTTGTTTATCTGCGTAGTAGTTAGGCGGTAGGGAGTGTTGTAGGGATTCTGCGTATGCACAGAACTATGCGCAGGAAACCAGAACCTTAGAGAATTGTGGTGTACCAGAAACTCCCCTCAGAACTAAGAACCCCTTATCCGACTAGCTTAGTGTCACATTCGTTATCCGAGATTTAGCTCGGCGGTCCCAATGTATAGACAACCCAGAACAAGCGACTTAGTTATTCTCAGGAATGGTGGGAACCCGAAATACCCGTTTGCACATATATATTAGTCCACAACAGAATAACTAAGACACAGTAAAGTTTAAAGAATTTATTCATAAACCTCGAGTCCTGTTATACAATACTTTGGCTAACATAAGTAGACAAATGGTTAAGATCATTACCATTAACATTGTTACAATACCATAGAATATAAAAGGAGCGATCATATTATAATGACAGTGGAAAATAACCACCCTCCTTTCTCTAGTTACTAATAAAATATTATTAGACTATTAGAAGGTCTCATAGGCTTGCATAGGGGACCCCATACCGTATAGATCAGCTCAGGTGTATCACATCACAGGATCAGCTCAGTGTTCTCTGCTACAGCTCTTCTATCGAATGCCCTAACAATATGCTGCGCTGTGTTATTAAAGCCCTTGACTTTCTGGTATTTGCAGCTGCGTGCATGTTGTGACTAAACAGTGGTACGATCACCCTGAACATAATCAGCCGGCACCGTCTAGTGTCCTAGAACAGTTCTTTACTCGATGTACAGACCAAGGGCACTAGCAACTGTTAAGGATGTATAAATAACATTCACTTGAGACAAGAGCGAGTCTGCATTTCTCAAAGTAATAACATGTAACAACAGTGTCGGGTGCAAAGGCAGCGAAAGCAACAAGATGGTCCTCCAACAGCTAACGTGAGTAAGCTAACTTAGCACTGTAAATAGGGAGTGGCCTAAAACCACGTGACAGGAGTTCGGTAGTCGCCGCTGCCAGACTGCGCAATGAGTTTCAGCGCTCGGCCTTTCGGTTTTCCCTCCTCCCACCGCCGCCTCCTGTGCAGGGTGTCTTTTCTTTTATATGCCCCCCGCAGATCCAGCGCCTTTTACCGTATTGAGTAGCACCTTCGTTGCCTTAGTAGCCCGGATCAGGTGCAGTGTTGCTATGTGATCTGTTTCCCTTTAGATATGGGAAGGTCTGTGAGGGGGGGTGCAGCGTGTAAAACAACCCGCTTCTGCTGTTACTCTGCCTCCTTGTGCTGTTCGTCACTCTCTTGAAGCCCTCCTATGTCTCTATGCCACTCTTCCCATGCTGTACGCGGCCGGGTGCTACGATGCGGGACCAAGCCACCGCAGATGTCCCCGTCCGCGCCGGACCGGCCCGAGTTCAAGGCCACATAGAGATCCCAGGGGCTGGCATCCAGGTCATCACACCAGCTTTCTCTCCCTCTTTCAAGCACACGTTATTCTCAGTCCCAGAGAAATTCGAGCTCCTGTGCTCATTCCTCTCCAGATTTGCTCCGCAGCCCAATACGTTAGGCCTATCCCTCCTTCTCTCTCGAGTTTACCTCGTCTCGTTGCCTGGTGTCTTCCGTGCCGGAGCCCAGATCCAGGTCTCCGATTCCCTCGGTGGCGCCAGGCGGGGTCCACGAACATTTCGTCGCGGCCGCCTTGGTGTTCCTCCCTTCCGGCCTCTTCTTTTTGCGCCGGTCCACTCTACTTTGGACCCCGGTCGCGGCTCCCGGAAGTAGGCCGCGCCCACGTCTCCGTGAGCGCGGTTCCCTCAGCGGTCTTGTCGGCCCCCAAACAGCTACCGATTGCAGCTATGGTCTTCCGAATGCCGGCTCTGCTTTTTCTTTGTTCCGTGGTTGCGGATTTGCGCCAGGATTTATGGGGAGAGACGCTGGGTATCGCGGAGCTCTCCTAGGCTGCGGCCATTGCTGTCGGCTGCAAGCCACGCCCCCCATATGTTATTATTTATATTAGTTGCCATCTCACACCAGTTTTAAATCACCTCATCCAAGAAAGTTTATTTTGTCTGTCCATATGATGGCACCTGTTACTGTTTGAACTGCCTTTTGGCTGTTAGCCCTTAAAAGTCCTTGCACTGTTCCAGCTTCTTTCTTGGAATCTCGTATGGAACCTCTTTGTAGAAGCTGGTTTAGATCATTAGGCCACTGATGTACCTGGACTCAGATGTCTGTTTTTCTTGTTTTATGTAGGAAGGTTTCAAGAAACTGGTCACTGAATATGTTTTTGATAAAAAGCTACAAAGACAGCCTGTCCATTTTAATTGTAAATATACTTCTATATGTCAAATATGCCTACAGCATGGAAACATTACGTTATCAGACATCTGAATTTCATTCTTTCAATTGTCTTACATAGAAGACCAGGGCATGTTTTCCCTTTCAAGTAGGACATCGCGCATCTGTTGAGTGTCCAGGCGTCCAGTAACTGCAATATATGGTAATGATATTCTTACTGAAAATTGCATGAAGCAAAAGCACGTATAGAGGAATATTTTAACCACTGATGTGGATGTTCTCTTGGCACTTTTAGTATTTGTAGCATGCAAGCACATCTCTGTAATTTTCACATTAAATTTTTCATGCTCCTTCACCTCTGACACGATGGGGCTACTTATCTAAGTGACTTGCTCTTTCTTTTGCTTTTCTCTGAGGTGATGGACTACCAAATACGAAGCAATAACTATATGTGTAGATATCTCATGGATAATGTAATGTCAGGAGAGACGGCATAAATATGTTCTTTGTATTTACAGATATTGCCTGTATCTGCTGTGGCTTTTCCTGAATAAGGCATTTTCATGCCGAAAGGCGCATACAAAATTATCTGGCGTTACAGCCACTCAGTGAAACAGATACGAATTTAGGAACTCAAAGCCTGCATCTAAGGCTCATTTATTAAAAATGTTGAAATCTATATTATAATGGCAATATACAACCTCTGACTACGTACATAATGTTTTGAATCACAACCATTTCAGGTGTCTATTATGTCCGTGATGTACGCATTATGATTGCTCAGTATGAATGATGACATGGATGTGGTTTGTCTCTTTGTTTTAAGACTGTATTCTTTCAATTTATACTTAATATAATATTTTCAATAAAGAACTATCTTTGTAATTTCAAATAAATTGTTTGCCTTTGTCTCTCTATACAGTAGTAATGTTACAATTTAGTGTTGTATTTATTCTGAGTTGCCCTAGGAATTTACATTGTGTCGCCTGGATTGGTGCCAGGGAAGTTTGAAGAAAAGATCGGAGCGGTGCACCACCAATTTGCTTATTTGTATATCACACCCAGTGGTCAATTGTTTGAAATAGAAAAAATCTTTATTTTAATTGTCCAACCATAGTATAATTCAAGCCAAGCCATCGCGTTTTGTTCAAATTGAACTTCGTCAGGGCATGTGTGAAGGCAAGAGTGTATTCCAAAGTTATGGCCGTCGTCTGTATTGATAAATATCCGTCTCGAGAGGAGCAGTCTTAAAAGCGTCGTGTTTCCAAAATTAATAATCCTGATTGTAATCCCAGTTGTAATCCCAGTGCCACCTTGATAATTGCACTGTACACGATTCTGTGTCTCGTCAGACGTCCGTTTTCTCCCCACAAAGTATCCTGTACAGGGTACTTTGAGGGGAGAAAACGGACGTCTGACGGAACGCGTTGGCTTGGCTTGAATTATACTATCTCTACACACTCCGCGGGCCCAAAGGCACGCCGGCGGAATCGGGCTGCCCAAAGTCAAACTGTAAGACCTCGTAGAATTGCTTAAGTTGGTCAGGGGACGCTCTGGCTGAAATAAGTGCCGGAGACAGAGCCTTTGAGCGACGCCGCTCCGAGCCCCGTGTTGCGTCACCCAACCGACAGGGAGAAGGTGAAGAGTGCTTGTGCTTTTTCGCCTTCTTCTTGTGTTTCGACTTACCCAAAGACCTTGATGACTTAGAGTGCGACCAAGAGTGAGGGCTCTGCGAACTGTCTCAAGACCTTCCTTTTGAACGAGACAAGGCACGACACAGAGCTGACTGCGGGCCTCCAATAACCTTTGGGATCGCTCCCGCAAAGTCTTCAGGTGCATGGCCTGGCAGTTGGAGCACAACGTCGGGTCGTGGTTGTGCACCAGACACCACAAGCACATGAGGTTCGGGTACGTCACCGACATCATCTTAGGTCAGTCGAAAAATGCCTAAGGGGTAGCTCTCTACGGATCTGCGCTAGGCTGGCGTCGAAAAAGAAAGAATTGACATCAGCACGCAGGGGCGGCGTCCAAGTAGGCACAGCGTCGTAATCCCGTCGACCACGACAGACCAGAGTCGACCGACGCCACCTACCGACATGCAGGGGTACTGCTAAAGAAAAATCTCCGGATCCAGACTGATGTCTGGGGGAAATTGTAATGTTAGGAATCTATAACTAACTGTCTCTTTCAAATTAAATGCTTTACACTTGTTCCTTTGTGTAAACCTTGCGGCACAAGGCCACAGCTACCAAGGGTCATAAAGGGGTTAGGTGTATCACATGGTGAGGTTGCACAGCCACACCACATAATACACTCCATTTCCTCCCAGATACCCTTTAACTGTGCCCAAAGCAAAACCTTGCTGGGCTTATAACAGAACAAATAAGACCTCGGACAGAGGTGCAAGAGGGGGATCGATATTTTTGGGTTCTTCCCATTTAATCTGCCCACATTGTTCACTTTTATATCTCCTGGTTTTGTACTTTTTACAGTGGGTGAGCCTCACAACTGGTGACTCAACCACGATAAACAAACTGTGCATGTTTACCACCATTGCCCCACTTTTAATAGAAGGTTGTTGCAATGCGGTAAGGGGCATCTGGATGGGTGCGCGTAAATGTGTGGGCTGCGTGTGTGAGACTACTGTTGTGCGCAGCCCAGTAACAGCTCACAGGTAGCCTGGCTCAGAGGGGACTCGGCAGGGTCAGATATTGACCCAAGTAGGCCTTATAATATTAGTGGACATGAACAGAGAAAGTCAGTGTGGTTTACTGTTTTGTCTGGAGTGATCCTGATGCAAGGGATAAAGGATGCTGAAAATGCTGTGCAGTTGATGGGGGTCTTCCTGGGTTCACGATCAAGGTGGGGGAATCCTGGCCACAGGGATCAATGTCCCTCAAAGTCCTCTTAGGGTAAGCAGAAGTCCAGTTTCCACTGGGCTATCAGTCGCCTGGCACAGTGCTATTCCTTTTTTGGCGAGAACTCTCCTTTTGGGATGTCAAACTACACCTCAACTGCTCTCCTGGGTCCAGCAGACATGGGTGCAACGTTTGAGCGTTGGTTCTCTGCGGCGAGAAGTGATGAGCCTGTGATCTGGGCTACCAATTCACCCATGCAGGTTTCTTCAGCTTTTGTGGCTTTGTGCTAAGAACAGGGAATCAGCCAACTGAATATCGTGAGTCTCTGTGTCTGGCTGGGCTCAGGGGATGATTTCCCTACGAGCAGGACATAGACATTTCTTCGTTAGCCCAAGGAGCAGCAGGTGTAATCCAACTTCAGCGCAGCCTCTTGTTTGCCAGTTCCAGGGCAGCAAAGCAGTCCCTTCTGCGGTCCTTTTCTCCAGCCAAGTGAGATCCGAGTCCTGGGTGCCAGAGGTGCCCGGTTTATGCCCAAAAAATGCTACAAGGGGAGGTTTTGGCCTCCCAAAACCTCCCTTGAGGGCATTTTCTGGGCAAAAAAAGGGCACCCTTGGCACCCAGAACAGAGGTCTTGCAGGAATGGAGAAAAGAACTGAAGGAGCACAAAGGACCCGGTGAAGACAGTCTGCACTGACGTGAACTGCACCTGCTGTACATTTTGTCTAGCAAAGGGTTAAGGACTGAGCCTGCTGTGCCATGCGAGTAGAGAAGTAGAGTGATGAGCCCAACCAAACTAAGAGATTCCAAGAGTCAGCTGATTGACCTCCTGTTTGCAGCACAGGGCCACAGCAGCTGAAGAAACCTGCTGAGATGAGTTTATAGCCCAGATTCCTGGATCGCCGCTCCTCACTGTCGTCCAGTCTAATCGATCAAGACTGAATGCTCAAAAGCTGACCCCGATCATGTCTGATAAATGCTTTTAATGTATACTGTACAATGCATATGCCTGAAGCTTGTTTTGTTTAATAAAATGTTTTTTTTTTTTTTTTTTAAAGTTACCCCATAGTCTGGTGGACCCGAGAGAGTTGTCGAAGTGCAACTAGGCTGATCAGAAGGCAAGCTACTGCCTAAAGAAAAAAAACATCAAATAACATTGACCCCCATGTGGCTGGGATCGCCTCGCCAAGCCCGTGGTCCGAGGAGGAGCCCCAGGAAGGACTGCATAGCATCTTCAGCATTCTTGGGCATCTTTAGCATCCTGTGTCCCTTACATCAGGACTACTCCATAGAAGTCAATAGCAAGAAGTCACTGTCTATTCGGCAAACACCTGTTACCTTGCACATAACTGCAGTAAAGATAATTATAAATGTCAAGATTGATTTCACCTGACTGAAAACATGTGCTTAATGATATTGTGATCCAATACTGATATGTAACGAAGGAACTAACAAATGTCAATAAAAATAAGTTTCAAAAAAAGAAGTCACTGTCACTGGATTGGAGACTGCTTTCCTGTTGAGGTAAATGTTTCTGTGGACTCTGCTGGTCCTCCTGACTGGCTCCCTGTCGGAGTTTGTCGCCTAAATTACCTCTAAGTAAAGACATTGATATGTCTCTGTCTAATCCATTTAATCTGTCAATGCTTGTTCGCGACTAAGTAAAAAGTGCTGATTTACTATACCTTGCAAAATCTGTATCTTTGGAGTCTCCCAGTAGATCATTTTTGTTTTTGTGTAAAAAATTCCATACAAATCTAAACAATTTTTATAAACTGAGGTCGCATTTCTTGACAGTCATGTATTCCTTCTTCAACTGTTTTGGTGCTATTTAAATGCTTTACACTTGCTCCTTCGCTGACTACTCACAGCCACAGCTGCCTAAGGTTGTACAATGGTTTAACAAACGAAACATGACTGGTCCTAAAGAACAAGTTACTTACCTTTGGTAACGAGTTATCTGGTAGAGACTCAAATCCCCTACCTTTGAATATCCCCAGGAGTCAGAATGGATCCAGAACATTTCCGAGCAGTACCGCTGAATGCCGGTAGATGGCGTCATTTTGTTGAGTCATTTGTCATTCGGCTCCCAATGGCATTATCCATGCCAGAAGTTATATGCACGTGCTGTCAGTTACTTTTGCAACTTTCCATGCCAGGAGCACGGAGCCATGATTAAAACGGACCACTGGTGTGAAAAAGACTAAGGCCATGAAAGGGTGCCCCTTATACCTAAATTGGTTCGCAGAGCGGGGAAGATTGGGGGGGGGGGGGGAGAGGGGGGGGGGGTTGGTAAGAAATCTGTCTGCAGCTAGATAAAGTCTCTACCAGATAAGGCGTTATGTAGGTAAGTAACTTGTTCATCTGATAGAGACTTCTGGCTGCTGATTCCTTATCTTTGAATTAGATACCAAACCCATACCATCCCTGTGGTTTGTTGGGGACCGCACACTAGGAAGTCCTGCAGGACCACAAACTGATGTGGAGCCCGGACTTCGCCGGAGACCAGTGTCCCCTGATCAAATACTAATCCCCATTGATTTGTATTGGGTGCCCAACATCGAACTTGCACCCTGTCGTGACCCTGTGCTGCTGGTGGTGCACTGTTGGTGCTGAACTGAACCTTGCCAATACTTACTTTAACTTCTGGAGATTGGTCTTGTAAGTCGATGCTATCCCTATGTATGCTGAACGATTTCTTCCTCCAATAGGTTTTCATCGCAAAGTCTGAAAATTGCACTAAGTGTCCATGTTTGAAAACTGAAAAGATTTTCTTTTTAAAAGGTATATACCCATCACAAAGTTCTGTGGTTCTGCAAAATAAAGATAACCAAGCACTATTTCTAGAAATTGGTCTCGGAATTATTCATTGACTGTGTGTCATTTATTACCACTGTGTGTACAACAAATACTTAAAACTGCCCTCTGATAAGCCTAACTGCTCGCCCACACTACCACAAAAGAGTGAATTAGTATTATCTACTTTAGTCACTGCAAAACCACTGAGGATCCACTGGACTCTGCACACTATACCTCATTTTGGTATAGTATATAGAAAGCCACCTTACTAGAGATGTGTAGTGCCAGGTATTCCTCTATAGGAAAATGCCAGTTATCAGCAGTGCACTACCTACTGCTTTTGACCAAGGGGGATTTACTGATCGATCCAAAGGGTTGGCCAATCAAACTACAAGGCTTCTTCCTATAGGGGAGTACCTGACACTACACAACATGCAAAGTGTAGGGTAGGGATCTTTTTATGTCCTGAGAAAGTGGCAGGGATCTGTCTGGACCATCAGGAGTGAAACATGTCGACCTGACCACACCCATTCATCCAGGCTACCTTGGTCCATTGAGTCCTTATAATAGCCTCCCTTCATTGGGTTTAACCCTGTCAAGGGAACCACCATATTAAACATAGTTTGGTATCCCTTAGACAGTTTTAGTTTAACTTTTTTTCAATCCACTTTATGCACCCAGTCCACCCTACATGGTCCACGTCCTCATACATACATGCATCATTATGGCTGAAAATATAAAGATCTCCAATAAAGCGAGCCTTCATGAGGCCCAGAGGGTATTGCAGCATCTGCGCTACGAGAAGCATGCACTATGATAAAGCCGGACATGCTTTGGATGTGTGAGGGCACAAAGGAATAATCATTTGGATCCCGCAGGATTCTCCAACCACTTTCTCCTTTTCCACTAAGGGAACAGTACCTTCCAGAGCTTCATTACTGGACCTTCATTAGCTCTTAGTCACCCCCTTCTTTTGTATATAGACATAACCGCACACCATTAGAAAATTCTCAACATAAACTGAAAAACTGTTGAAAAAGGTCTGTCAAAAAGTAACTGACTGAGGGGAGCTCAAACCGGTTCAGCGCTATCTGGCACGGAAAATAAAGATCTGACGTGAGCGCGCCGAGGTGGCACCTATATAGGTACTGTGCACATCACTTCTAGGGCAGATGACGCAGAGCTGAACAACGCCACCTGACGGAGCACTTGAGTATTGCTCGAAAATCTTCCAGATCCAGTCTGAAGCCTGGGGATATTCTAAGGTAAGCAATCTGCAGCTAGAAGTCTCTTTCAGATGCTTTCAGCACAGAAGTTGACATTCTCAATGTCTATCAATGATGTCTTCTTAGTGTTACCAGCTCAGCCGTTGACTGTTTCGACATTCAAGGATGAGATGCTGGTATAGGCCTCGACGTCTCTGGTGCTGACGTCAGTCAATTGGTGCTCAGTACCTGTGGCTTTTCTGATGACATCAAATTCGATGTAGACGAATAGTTCGATGATGATCCTTGCCTCGATGCAGGCTGATGCTCCCAGGTGTGGAAGAATGTCTGGAATGGTGGTGAGGGAGCCTTCTTCACTTTCTCTCCTCAGCTTTCCTCATTCCACAGAATAGAGGGAGGTGGGTGGGAGGGTCAGAATATGTGGTTAGATGGAGCATCCACCAGAAAGAGTGGTACTGAAGGTAAATAAGGTAAGTATCTTGTTCCAGATACTTCTAACCGCAAATTTGTCACTCAATACATATCAAAGCAGTACCATTAGGTGGGGGGAACAGCACTCCCGCTGGACCTGGCTATCCAGGCAGTAGTGTTTTTGAACGTGTGAGCAGATGCCCATGTAGCAGCCTGGCAGATGTCTAAGACTGGCACAGTGTGCCCTAGTGCAGTGGTAGCAGATTTCGCTCTGGTAGAATGAGCATGTGGGCATTCCCGAGGCTGTTTCTTGGCCAGTCCATAGCAGATTTTGATGCACAGGACAATTCATCTAGAAATAGTTTTTACCTGATTCACCCTAGATAACCCCACAAAGAGCTGGTCTCCCACCTTATGTTAACATCAATATAAAAGCTCAACGCTCTGGGGGGTGTGGCCTAGCAGTCCAACATGGTGGACATGTTTTAGGCGAGCTCCGGAGGCCCCGATAACATCCTGCAAATATCCTTTCACATCAGCCTAAAAATTATCTCCGTGGCTTCCCAGACTACAGCATACATGCAGATGACACTAGCCTCGGTGGAAATAGCACCGGATTGGGGCTGAAGCAGCCGGGCCGGTAACGCCGCCTGTGAGCCGGGAAGAGAGAGACTGAGCCCACGCTGCAGAGGAACGACCTCGGCCCCTGCTATACCTGTGAGAGACAAATTACTGAAGGCCGGAGTGCCGATCATCGGGGGAGGAGGCTGGATCGGCGGCGACCAATACCACATGGTGGATTTTAGCCTAGGCCGGGCCGACGCTGGGGCTTACTGGGCGAGCTGTCGGGGCCGATGCGGGATGCAGCCTGCCCCTCGAGGAGACGGACAAAGAAGTTGCGGCAAGTCCTGGGCAGAGGCGCCCGGACCTTCGTGCTAGCTAAGCTGCCCTGGCTTTGCCTTCCTGGATGACTCATCTGCTGCCTGCTGTGGATCCCAGCATTGGCGTGGCTGGGTCGTGTTGAGCACTGCTGGGCCGGGGCGGGACGAAGTGATATCGCGGCATGTGGGGCTGGGGGCTGTGAGATCCGCTGCACACGGTGCTCCAAGGGCACATGTTTACTGTAAATCTATGTGCAAATATCCACACTCTGTTTACTATAAATGCCAATAAAAGAATTTTCAAAAAAATGTGGGGCTGGGGGCCTCAAAGGATCGCAGTTGCACCCTGGGGCTGGTGCGGCTACGCGGGAGAGCGGCGGTCTCCCCCACACCAAGACGGAGGGTGTATAGTGCCTGGACTACGCCCCACAAAAAGTGGATGGGCGGTCAGGACTATTGCAGGCCAATAACTAAAGTCATCTGGCGCCAGCCGCAATTCAGTGACCCTGAGACTATACCGGGCCAGTAATCAACGACCGGCGTCTGATGCGAGCCTCACCCTGGCTTCCTGCTGGGCCCCCTGGATATCCCCAATTTATGAGAGCTGACATAGCGGTGGTCCGCGCAGAGCCTGACTACCCCCGTAGACAGCCTAGCTGTCTGCAAGGAAGAACCTGGTGGATGTGGCGGTCCCTGAGGCTGGAGGGTAGCGGTGGCAGATTGGACCGGGACACTGAGGTAGACTTCCCTGGACAGCACGACAGGCACATCTGGATCGCATATTCTCCGGTAAGGGGCAGTAACAGCTAAAGACTGAGGGTGCTATAGTGTGTGATCAGGCAGGAGCACCCATTAAGGGGGCGGGGAGGTGGCTGCTCACGGAGGCGGCCAGGCCAGGTCCTGGTGCGGCTTGTGCGTGTATCACCTTCTCGCCGGTCTTGAAGCACGTCCGAACTCAAGTCAAGACTGGCCGACGCCCCCTCAGAACACTGTTGCGGCTGCCGGTCCATGTCAGGTCACGCTGCTCGCTGGCCCGGTGGCCCTCCCGACGCAGGACCAACACAGAAAGGCCTGTCTCTGGGTCCCTAATACTCCCCCTGAAGATGACTCGGTATAAGCCACAGGGCACCAAACAAAGCATGATGGATTGGTACACTGGTGCGGGAGCCCCGGCAGCGGACCAGGCGAGCCAGGTCTCTGCCATTCCAGATAACGCTGCATTGATGGTGGCAATAACACAATCTAGGGATGCATTGAAGGCCAAGATAGGGGTCATAGGGTTGGATGTCATGCTGATCTGCCAGGACCTGCGTAAGGCGGTTGATAGAATAACTGAAGAAGAAACCAGAATCTTGACCACGGAAGACACCGTTGCATCCCTTCAAAATAGAGTGTCCGCCCTGGAAGTCTATCACAAAGGGCTTTGCGACCAGGGTAGAAGATGCTGAAGGAAGGGCCCGCAGGAACAATCTTTGATTTGTTGGCTTCCCAGAGGGCTGCAAGGGCAGTAATATGGAACAGTTCCTAACAACATGGCTAACGGGATGGCTTCCTCCAAACTCTCTTTCTCAGTGTTTCATCATAGAACGCGCACATCGTGCTTTGACACAGAAACTTCCGCCGGGGGCCAGGTCGCGACCAATAATCACCAGGTTCCTAAATTTCCATGTCGGGACACCATTTTAACACAGGCCACGTTGGTGGGCAAGCTACAATATGATTTGTAACATATTCAAATTTTACCAAATTGGTACAGCAGCACCACCAAACCTTTGCGGCCACTATGGCCCGACTACGGGACCTGAAAATCCAATATGCTTTGCTGTTCCCGTTCAAAGCCGGCTGCGAGTTTCTTATCAGTCGCGTTTACTTTTCTTAGTTACAACTGAACAACTATTTGCTTGGACAGATGACAGACTGAAGCTCCAGCCACACACACCACCGTGATTTGACTCAGTCATCTTCCTGAGAAACAACGCACAAGCTCATCAAACACAAGGGGAAATCTAATCGCAGATCGCGATCGAGATGCCATTTCAGAACGCGGGGTGCATCCAACTGTCGAGCAAACGAGAATTGGCGCGACTCACCTCATCACAACATGTAGTCTGAGGGCCATAAAAGACATTTTCTATGTACTGCTGATGACACAGTTCAGGGGCCCCCCAGGGAAACACTCCCCACGTACTCTTCTCAGTATCTGAGAGCTTTACTTATTGTTGGGACCAGTTAAATGGGGGATCCATTGGTGTGGGATAGTCCCCTGCTTCCGTTGGGAGTAGGAGCAAACCCCAACCACGACAGATGCTTCAGCCATTTTGAGGTATTGGGTGGGGAGGGAGGGGGAAGAAATGGGATAGTTAAGCTTTGTTAAATGTGCAATGTCACACTCTTCTTCACATGATATCCTGATAGATGTTATAGAATCATGACCTAACATAAAGCTCCAGACCCTGCACAATGGCAGGGTTGGGTAATAGGCTTAAAATAGTTCACTGGAATGTGTAGGCACTCTTGATAAGATAAGGAGAGGGGCCATACTCCACCAGGCCAAGCGTTCCACAGCAAATGCCCTGTTACTGCAGGAAACCCACCTCCTCGGCACAAAGGCGCCATGTCCTTCCCGTTTTGGATACATACAGGTCCTTCCATGCAAGTTTCACCAAGAGCTCACGCGGGGTAGCAGTCATGATTCACTGCAGAGTCCCATATACACATGTTAAGTACTGGCCAGACCCTCAAGGGAGATATATAATTATCACCGGTACAATATATGGGGAACAAGTTATTATAGGCAACATCTAGGCACCCCCCCATTGACCGGGACATCTGTAGAACGTTTGACAGGGATCATGCTAGAAATGCCTAAAGGTCTCTCCATAATAGGGGGCGACTGGAACGATGTCCTAAACCAGGCCCTAGATAAGTAAAGCCCGAACGGAGGACAGGGGGTGGTGCGGGCAACGCAGCTACAGAACTTGGTAGATGATATGGGATGGTTAGACACATGGAGTCATCTCTACCCAGCTGTGCAAAGTTATACGTATTTCTCTCCTGTCCATGACTCATTTTCCCACCTGGATTACATCTTTGTGTGCACTGCCCACTTCCATAGAATTGAGACAACCGAAATACTGCCCAGAGGCTTATCAGACCACACCCCAGTGGTGCTGGAACTGCAGCTGGGCGTAGATCTCCCCTCCCGCTGGCGCCAATAGACATGACACCTACATGACACACAATATAGGACACCCTGGGGACGGTGGACTCGCCTGAGACCATGTGGGAGGCCTTGAAGCCCATCCTTAGGGGCGTCGATATATCTTTATGTACAGCCCAACGTAAGAAACGTCGGGAAACACTACTCCGAGCTGAGGCACAGCTAATAGATTTGGAGAGGAGGTAGGGGGAAGGATGGGAAGCAGGTAAGCTGAAAACTGCTCCACATGCAACAAACACATGATAGTGCATTGCTGGAGGAGACCAAGCTGGCTTGGCTGGCCTCCTGCAGCAGAATATACCAATGGGGAGACAAATGGAGCTTCTCCTGCACCGCCTGTGCCAGCACGCACTTCACCCACCAGCTACGCCTGGTATTCCGGGTGCGGCAGCCAAATACTCACTGACCCAGTCCAAATCGCATCCAGCTTCACAGCCTACTATCCTGAATTATACACTCCCAGAGACGTTCTGCCAGAACCCACAATACAGAGCTTTCTTGATGACCTACCCCTTAAGACTCTAACTGACTCGGCGTACGTAGAACTAGATGCCCCCCTGATGGTTGAGGAACTGGGTGCAGCCCTTGCGGATTTAGGTACAGATGAAGCACCTGGCCCTAACGGCTTCCAGTGCAACTTTTATAAGATTTTCCAGCCCCAGCTCGGCACCTACTACCTTGCTGTAGTAAATGCTGCCCTTAAGGAGGGAAGACTCCCACCAAACTGGCGACACACTGAAATTATGGTGTTTCCCATATCCGGCAGGCCTCCTGATCAACATACATCATATCACCCCATATCGCTGCTAAATGTTGAGGCCAAACTACTGGTCAAAGCCCTGGCAAATCATATTTTACCATATATGGTGGATTAAGAACATCCGGACCAGGCAGGATTTATTCCCCATCGTGCAACTCGCCATAACATCCGGCGTGCTCACAATGCCATTGCAGCAATTGAACATTTAGATGGCCCGGCAGCACTGTTACTGGCCGACATAGACAGGGCATTTGATTCACTGGGCAGGATGTATTTATTTGCCCTCCTACAACGCTTAAACATTGGGCCCTGGTAAATTTTGTATATTCGTTTGTTAAATACAGATATAACGCAAATATTCGGGGAAACCTCTGGACTATAAATGAACACCCGCAAATCGATACTTTGGCCAGTCCGTGGTGCGACTGAGATGGGAACAATAGCCACAACAGTGTTTAAATACCTTTGGATCTATCTGTCTTCATACCAATGTATATCCCGGGATAAAAACATTACACCCATTTGGACACAAACACAGGCCAAGATGAAGATGTGGGCGCGCCTGCCTCTTTCTATTTTCGGGAGATCTGCCATCTTTAAGAGGATTTTACTGCAAAATCAGCCCTTTCCGATCCCACCCGCTTGGTTCCGGCAGATTAATTCAGGGTTGATTTGCTTCCTCTGTGCTGATCAAACCCCTAGAGTCATGCTGAAAACCTACTTTCAGTCAACGTACTATGGGTGGATAGCGACTCCTGATATCCAATTAAACTATTAAGCTTCCCATTTCTCTGTCCTGAATGAATGGTGGTACGGAAATAGAAGTGACCCGGCACATTGCTTAGAATGGTGGCTGATGGGCGACACTCTACCTCAATTTATCCTACATGAACGAAGGGAGCTTTGACTCCTACCGCCAGCCACACGTGTGGTATTCGAGGTGTGGAAACAATCATTGCACAGATTGGGGTGGTGGGGCCGGCTGATGGGAGAGACGCCCGTGTGTCAGAGTGGCCTACCTCGGTTGTCCACCACCTTGTCGGGTTTCCGAGGTTGGGACCCCATCAGCGTTTCTACTCTGGGACTGTTATGCGGGGGACCACCCTGAAATCCTTTCAGGATCTTAGGAAGGAATTCGATATGCCACACTCACAATTTTATAAATATAATCAATTTCGCCACGCACTGTCACCATATATTACTCACTTGGAGTCCCTGACAGAGTTTAACCCAATAGATGCCAAGGTATTCGTGGGAGATTTGGGGGAACATAAAATTACAAAGATATACCAGTCCCTGGTGACAAATCTTCCCACCGCGTTAGACTCATTCTGGGAGACATGGCAGACAGACCTCGGCCCCCTTGATAACGACGACTGGACGGACGCGTTAGAATTCCTGCAGGGCGCTGCAATAGCTTCTCGACTAAGGCTTATCCTGTTCAAGTTTTTACACTGTGCTTATTTTACTAGACACAGTAAAGTAGGGGAGGGCGGGACCGATACCTTCCCCTACCTGCCTGCGCTGTGGCGGTGCGGAAGGTACATTCATACACACAATTTGGCAATGCACTGCACTGATTAAATTCTGGAGGGGAGTCATGAACTGCCTTTCAGAGGTGTTGGGGTGGGATATACCCATATCGCCAAAGTTCGTCATACTGCACATCACAGAAGAAATAGGCTGCAATCGTAATAAAAGGCATTTATTGTTCATAGGCTTGGCAAAAAGGGACATAGCTAAAACAGCAGGCCTTGATTTTTGCAGGATCATCCTATATTCATGGCAAGGGGTTGCACACAGAAACGCCCGAAAATTTGGAAAAGATGGGCGGACTATAGAGGTCTCTATCTGGAGCCCCCCCCCCCCCCCTGAATTTCAGAATTGGAGGTTTTGAAATTAACAGAATCCGGGGGAGGACAACTGTACACTTGACCAGGACATACACAAGCTGGCTCGAGGGGAACAGTCTATGGAACATTATAATTAGGGCTCCCGGTTTTCAGTTTTTACGCATTTTTACATATAAATACAGACGGAAATCTATATATCCTTTGTCTGTATTTATATTTAGAAACGGCAAAATACTAGAAAACTTTGCCGCGCTGCCATGCTCGAATCCATAGTTCTCTCCAGGCCCCCTTCCTGCTCCTGGAAATTCCTTCCCGGGCACACACACAGCCACACCAGAGTACTTCACAGGTCTTTTGAAAGACCTTATACTTGTTAATGAGGCTTTATTGTTCTTTCACCCCATGCCGTAGCCTCCCCCAACGCCCCTGACTCCTCCTGTCGCAGGCCCCACACAGTGCACGTTTTAAGCACTTAAATTCACAGTGCTGCAGCAGCGCATCCTGGCACTCAGCTTTTTTAAACTACAAGAAAATTGTACTCAAGGGCGTACAGAAGTAAGGCGAAATGTCAGGGGCTCTGGAGTATTGCTTTCAGTAGAAAATATGTCTTGCACAGGTAAACCTCAGGTGTGCAGGTCTTCTATTTTCTTATCGAGCCAGTCTTAAGCCGGTGAGATTTTAATAATAAAATCGTGACAGCAGATAAATAGAGCTGAAGGGAAGCTCTTCAAACTCTGAACTTGTTTTCTAGTTTTCATCTATTTATTGCATTTGTTGACAGGAGCAAATTCCGACAGTCTCTGCACTGTATTTGTATGCTCCCTTTTATACCAGCTCATATATAAATCTTTTTGTTGCAAAGGGCACGTGACAAGATGGCTTCTGTGCACAGGAAAGCGTAGTACCTCGTATTGAGTATCGAAAGCTGCAAGTCTGTAAAACGTTTTCTTAACTACCGTTTTATGAAGAGTAAACAGGATGGCACCCTCGACTTGACGACAAAAGACGGACACATTTTATAGACAATTAAAACACAGCGTGCCACAAAACAACTGCTGCTGCTGTTTGGCCTGTTCTGCAATTATTCTGACGCAAAAACATTCAGTTATCATCGTCACTTAAAATGTAAATACACAAGGAAAACGACTTTAGGAAGTCAACGCGATCATTTTACCTTAATCACGGTGAGAGAGGCATTTTGCATTTCTTTATTTTTTTCCATTTAATCAGGAGTGGTGCCGTTTTACTTCACTTGATGAAATCCCACAGCCTTTGACCCGAATACTAAAAAATTATGCCTTTTCTTTTCAATCTATTTTGATACTAGATACTAGGAGGTTGTTCTATTTCAGCCTGGTGACCTTGGATAGGGCATCTGTTCTGTTAACCAGCATCAGGTAATTTTTTCACCCGAGGAGTTCTGTCTATATTTTAAATTTGAAAGGAAAGCTTGGTGTGATGAAGCATTTCATGAGGCAGATCAAATGCAGTTCTTCTGCCATCTACAAAATATGACT
The DNA here is from genome assembly GCF_964204655.1 of Triturus cristatus. Lineage (NCBI taxonomy): Eukaryota > Metazoa > Chordata > Amphibia > Caudata > Salamandridae > Triturus > Triturus cristatus. The sequence goes on along the minus strand of NC_140583.1, from coordinate 575,687,689 downwards.
GTTTAATTTGTCAAAAAATGGCCATCTGCTGTGGAATACCAATTTCACACAGCATTCTGTCGGTGGTTGAGAATGATAATTTTTTGGCACAGCTTCATATGTTCATGCCCTTCGAACTTTGCTGTGGGTGTGAGAAAACATGGATGGAGTGGAATAAGAGACAATTTATTCTGCTCGCTGGGATCACCCTAGATCTATTTTCAGTTGGTGAACCTTAGACTAAGATAGTAACTTTCAGGGCACGTGGCGTGTAGCTTGGGATCTATCTATCTGTCTGTCTATCTACACATAAACACACCACCACCAATATAGGTAACGTTACGTACTTTCTGTGTGAAAACCATAGACATTTGAAGGCAGATTTATAGCTGGCTTTAGATGGAAATACAGAAGCGCTGGCACATGTTTGCTCCTGATAAGTGCTTGTACTCTATCCTTAAGTGTTTTGATAGCAGAACTGAGAAGCACAGGTACTCTTCTTTTCAAATTACTCAGTACCGGACCATTAAAGCACTGCTAAAGCCACAACAAATCGCTAGTTTAACCCCTTCAGTGCCCATGACGAGCTGGACTCGTCATGGGCCGCGGTGGCGCTGTGCCCATGACGAGTCCAGCTCGTCATAGACCCCGCCCGCTAATGCAACGGCCGGCACTGGGCGGGGAAAGGGGCGGGCACTGAAGGGGTTAAGTGAGCGCATGTGTGCATTGTCAATTTAAATAAATGTGGAAAAATACTAGCTGTAGCATCGTCTTTTACTTATGGCAAAAATAAATGTGGATAAATACAGACGGAAATGGCAAAAAAATAAATACCATAAAACCGGGAACCCTAATTATAATGGACATAGCACAAAGGTTTACTGTCACGAGCTAACGATTATAGGTTCGCTATGTTTGTGGTTTTTTTTCCTCTTTCTTGTGAATGTTGCACTGCTATAATAGAAGTTGACAGATTTGATGTTACACTGCTGAATACATATTTCCTCAATCGTATGGACTCTACCTGCTGGCACAAACCCCATATCTCCACTCCGCCCTGTTTGTTGCAATATCACATGGAAGTGGCGTTGTCCATAAGAACCTGACTAGTTCCCCCATGCTTTTAATGGCAAGAGAATCACTCACAACTCAAATAGGTTGATGGGGGGGGGGGGGGGGGGGGGTTCTGTGAGAGACCAGAGTCCTCCGATCCCCACAACTCCCAGAAGACCTTCCCAACCAAACACTGATGCATCTATCACAACCATTAGTTCTGGCTGGTATAGGGGTTTGCCACAGATCCAGTTGAGGTACAGCAGTCACCACTGCAGAACTTTTATAGTCTTCTCCTACAAACTGGATAGAATCTGAAAGTTTTCCTTGGTGCTGAACCCACTGAGACTTCAGATACCACTGCAGTGCCTGCATGTGCCATCTGGCGTGGTCCACAAGCAGGATGCAGGAGGGCAAGAGGCAAAGTAGCATCAGAGCCACACTCACTGAGGTCAAAGGTTGAAACATTGGGATCATAACTCAAATGTCCAGAACTCGTTTAGGCGGATGGAACGCTTATGCGAGCATTGTGTCCAGGATGGCTACAATGAAGGGGGGCCTCTACGACAATACCAGTGAATTCAACAGGTTGGCCATCATCTGGTGGCCTACACCTTTCTGAGGCTGAGCTTGCCTTCAGCAACTGTTGTTGAGGCATGGGAAGGCTGGTTTCCTCAATCTACGAAAATGGCCAGCAACCACTTTCATCACTTTTGTGAAAATCCAAGGGGTATTTGTCATGTAGAAGGTGAGCACTGAGAACGGAAAGTGCTTGTGGCCTACCCAGAACCTCAGGTAGCACCTGTAGTATATGGATGTGAAAATAGGCATCCTGCAATTCCACCGCTATCATCAAGTCTCCTGGATCCAGAGGAGACCGCACTTGGGCCAGGGTGAGGTCTTTGAACGTGCCCTTCATGATGCAGAAGCTCAGATGGTAAAGATCGAGGTTGGCTGGAGGTCTCCATCTTTGGCACCATAAAGTAATAGGAGTTAAAACTAGTCCAAACTTCTGATGCCGCCAAGTGACTCTGCACCTCCCCTCGCAGAATAGACAGGGGGTTATCTTAGGGTGACCAGGCACCTCGGATTTGCCCGGACGGTCCCAGTTTTTCACCAGCTGTCCCGGCAGATTTCAGGGAGTGTAGCTCCTGTCCCGGTTTTTAGAGAGGTTCGACTCAAAACGTCAGCAGGTGCTTTTTAATGTTTACAAAGTAGGGAAAGTTATCAGTTGTTTCAAGAAAACAACTTAATTATCAGGCAAGCTACTGGGTTTAAAAAATTGCTTTTTATGTATGTTCTAACTGCCTAATCTGTAAATTCTCTGCTGAGGAGCGCTGTCATTCTTGATGTAAAATTGTAGTTCTCCTTCTATTTCCTTAAAATGTTCCGGTTTTTGGATTTAAAATTCTGGTCACCCTAGGTTATCTGGACGTTGTTGTGGTGTAGGAGGCATGTTTGGGGAGGTGGAGAGGAAGGGGGGGCGTATCTGTTCTGAATAATGTGGAGTACTTACCTATCTAGTGATCCTCTGCCACCCGAGGAGGTATTAGGTAATCCAACTTCCTAGTGGGTGGTTGTGCGCAGGTGAGGCTACTTGAAGTGGTTTCTTGGCAGCTGCAGAGACTAGTTAGATTGTTGCCCCTTTGGGCCTAGAGGCTGTTACCCTGATCACCAACCTCTGCCTCGAAAGGCCGGAATGATCTGCTGTTGCTGAGGCAAACCCTGGCAAGAGCCTCTGCTATAACCTTCTTTCAAAGCTTTGAAAGGGCAAAATTGTTGGGGGAACTGCCACGTAGGGAGGGTGCTATTGCTTATCTCTGCTTAAATCATTCCAGAGATCAGTCCGCCTAGTCTCCAAAAAGATGGGTGCCATTGAACAGTATGTCCATTAGGGACTGTTGGACATCACTAGGAAAACCAGGACAGAGAATCCAAGCCTGCAGCTGAAGCACAATGCAGATACCAAATGCCCTACTCCAGCACTCGCTGGTGTCCAGGCCCGAGCGGATGATGTATTTCGCTGCTTCCTAACCATCCTGTATTATTTGTTGTAGGTTGGTTCAATGTTCGTCCGAGACTGCCTGCAACATGTTGGCTAACATGTCCCAGAACGCATTCTAATATCGTATGAGGAGGCAACTAGACATTAACAGACCTGATGGAGAGCATGGCTAAGGAGAACATGGGTTTGACAATCAGGCAGGGTGGTCGGAAATATTTTAGGGTTGAGCTTGCTGGTGGAGGCTACTACCACGCTCTCCAATGTTGGGTGCTGCAAGAGAAAAGCAGGTTCTCTTGGGCTGATGGGCAAGAACCTGGTTTTGCCCAGGTGCCCAACAGTGTGTCCGTTAAAGACTCATTAAAAGGCAGAAGGGGTTTATGTGAGCTCAGCCCTGGCTGCACTATCGCAGTCAATAGTTGTAGGTCTAAAACTTCTGCTGCCACCTGTATGACCATAGCGAAGGAGGAAGACTCTTCAGTTAGAGTGGAAACCAGTGTCAGTTGAAACCTTAAGACCACTGGCTTCTTGCAGGATCAAAAAGAGATTACCATCGCTGTATAATTGGGAGGTGTCACCAACATTATCGTATTGTTCAGGGCACCTATAATTGAGAGAAAGCGTCTCTGAATCTAAATAAACTATGGGTTGAGCGGGGTGTGAAGTCAGTCACTATTGCAGCAGATTTGCTTCTTAGGCCAAAAGGACTACCGGCTCCTCCTCTGGCACTGGTGGCACCACTTCCAGCAACGACGCTCAGGGACACAGTGTTGGTCTTAGTGCAGTATGGGTTGTCGGGGTAGGAGTCGAACCAAAGTAATGGCTGACCCTAGAGTGGGATTGAGAGGCAAAGTCTGTGAAAGAAGAGTGAGTGTGTTATCCTGTGAATTTAGGATCTTTTCTTGTTCCTCAGTGCAGATATTTTCTGCTATAAAGAATATGAGTGATGCTTCTCGTATATTATCCTTCTTTTTTATTTTTCACCATCGGAAAATATTAATCAGTTTCAACATATAAATCTACTGCGGAGTACCCCAAGGATCCTCGCTCAGGCACACGCTCTTCAACATCTACATGGCCCCCCCTCGCCGCCATCGTTGGACAGCATGGGCTCAGCATAGTATCCTACACCGACAACACCCAGCTCATCCTCTCCCTCACGAATAACCCCAAAGACACCAGACTCAGCTTCCAGGTAGGAATGAAAGACGTCACAGCCTGGATGAACTACAGCTGCCTTAAGCTCAACTCGGAGAAGACAGAGGTCCTCGTCCTTGGACCCTCCTCCACCGCCTGGGACAACACCTGGTGGCCTTCCACCCTTGGAAACCCACCACTCCATCAGACCATGCCAGAAACCTCAGCATAATTCTAGACTCCTCTCTCATCATGATCCGCCAGATCAACACCGTTGACTCCACCTGCTTCAACTTCCTACCATCCTCCGCAAGACCTTCAAGTGGATCCCCCCTGAATGCAGAAAGACCATCACCCACGCACTCATAACCAGCAGACTGGACTACGGCAACACTCTCTACGCCGGAATCAACAAAAGCCTGCTACACAAGCTCCAAACCATCCAGAACACCGCAGCCAGACTCGTCCTCTGAACCCATTGACATGGGCACATGACCCAGAACCTACGAGACCTCCACTGGCTCTCCATCAAGTAGAGAGTAACCTTCAAGCAACTCACCCACGCCTACAAATCCCTCCACAACATCGGACCCAAATACCAGAACGAAAGAGTCTCCTTCCACATACCCAAAAGCAACGTCCGCTCCGCCGACCACGCCTTGGTAAAGACCCCGCGCATCCGCAGAACCAGAGCAGGCAAAAGAGCCTTCTCCTAAGTCGCAGCAAAAACCTGGAACGAACTCCCAGTCAAAATCAAACGCTCCCCCACTCTGCACACCTTCAGGAAGAGCCTCAAGACCTGGCTATCCAACTGATCCGGAGCTGCACCCCGTGCCTTGAGACCCTCACGGGTGAGTTGCGTGCTTTATAAACCCCTGATTGATTGATTGATATATGGCATGTTTCACAGAAGATCAAATGCCGAATCAGCCGACACGTGTTTCGCCCCTTAATTGGCCGGTTAGCCCGGGGCTATCTCAAGGATTTTTTTTTTTTATAAACTTTATTTTTTGAATTTACAAATTACAAATACAAAGAAAGAAGCATTTGGCATCCAATCCGTATATGTAGGCATATCATTGACATTATCAATGGCTTATAGGGAAAAAGGTGGCATCCGGGAGGGAAATGTACAGTGGGGAAAAAAGAAAATCATTTACAATAATATCACAGTGAGGGAAGAATCTGGGTACATTACTAAAGTCCACTGTATACATTACTAGGGTCAACTCTCCTGCCTCCCATCATGATTGGACCCCCGGCAATATCCAACTCACTCCCCTCCTCGCTGTTGGTTGCCTCTTGCGAAGAGGATCCCCCCTCTGCCAACCCAGAATGACACATGTCACGCCAAAGTAGTAGATCTTCTTGCAACTTCTCATCCCTTCTGGTAAGTTTAATGTGGACCTCTTCAGCTAGGGACCATTTACGAACGTCTGAGCCAGATGGGCACCTCTGGGGCCCTTTGCCCTATCCAAGTTATAGCTACCCTGCACCTGGCGAGCACCAGCATTAATTGAAAAAGCTTATATGGGAATTTCTTTTTCTTAGGCTTCCGGACCAGCGCCAACAAACAATACAAGGGTTCAGGCATCATCCGAAGGCTAGTGGCTGATACAAACCGTCCCACCACCTCTGTCCAGATCTGCCGGACTATTCGACAATCCCATGCCAAGTGTAAGAAACCCGCCTTCTCCGCAGCACATCTAGGGCAGCTATCTCCCCTGTCAATAGAGATATGTTTAGGGACACCGGGGTTAAATAGGTTCGGTGTAGGAAGTTGAAATGCGTTAACTTAAACCTGGCGTTGCATGACACTGAGCGTGTGAGGGAACCTATGCATGCCAATTGTGCATCCTCTAGATGGATTGCAAGGTCCCTTTCCCAGGCCGCCAGAGACGGCCGTACCGTGGGGGTTGAATCCTGTTTCATCACTTTGTACAAGAGTGAAATCAATTTGCGGCCGGCACCGCAGGAGAGTATGATATCTAACATGTGTGTCAGTGGTGGGATGTCCAGGTAGTGAGGCCAGGTGACCTTCACCACATCCTAAATTCCTCTGAAATGTAGGAATTGGCCCTGTCCAAGGCCAATATTCTCCTCTGCCTGCTCGTAAGTGATGAATGTCTCGTTGGGAAAGAGATCGGCAAGAACATCACATCCACCCTCCCTCCAAGGTTGAAAAGACATGTATTTCCCCATATCTATGAAGGGGGCCAGAATCCAGATAGGGAGCTCCCTGTTGGAGGGTGTCCTTGTTAAGACCTTCTCAACAAACCGCTGCCATTTCGCGGCTGTGTGCCGTACAATATAAGGAAGTGACGTGTCCGACCCCCTATGAACGCATGAATACTATTCGCGTTCATGCGGGAGCCAAGGTCTCCTGTTCGTACGGACTTGCACGTCCGTTTTGTGTTTCCAGACTACCTCTGGAACACGTAGGAAGGACGACCCTTCCCTTCCCTTTGGTCCATACTTTCCGATGTACCCTTGTCCGCACCGGTTTGGAATTTTCACCGGGACTGCGACACTTGCTCCAAGATTGCCATCTACAGCCCTGAAGAGTCACAATTGTATCGTGTTGTGACGAAACACGTGTCGGCTGGTTTTCATTTCTGTATTTGATTGTTTGATACATAAACATCTTCAGAAAGATTCGCTTGATGTCAACTCTCATATTTCTTGTTACACAAAGAACACTTGATTAACGGTTCCTACACTGGAACCACGCAACCCTGAAACGTGTGCACAGGACTTTGTTCTTATCGCTACAGTGTGGGTCCTCACCGACACACTCGCAGGGGTTGTTTTGGGTTTGTTTTCCCCTGACCTGTCAGCACCGTATGTATTTGTCACATGTGTAATATTAATTGCGCACCTGCTTGAGTGACATTTTCTTCCTGTCTTTAATCTAAACCCTCCTCCGAACAAGAAGAAAGAAGACCTGCCGTGCAGCTGCTAAGAGGAAGACACCAACTGCTTTGGCCCCAGCCCTACTGGCCTGTCGACCCTCGAACCTTCTCCTGCTACATACCGGCACCTCTTGTGGCCAGCAACCTCACAAACCCCGGAGGACCTGGATACCTTTTGGCTCCAAGCACCTGGGGCTCCATGAGCAGAGGCTCTGCTCAAAACCAGCTTCTAACCACTGGCACCAGCCCGGAACCGTGAACCCTGCACACTCTGCACCCGCCAAGCCTGGCCTGTGCTGGAGTGAACAAAGACCCCGAGGACGTCCCCCGGTGACTGTGACCCAGAATCCGGCCCCCAAGGACTCACCTCGACGCTCCTGACGCCTGCAGCCTCAGAACCAGGTCCCCCCCCCCAAACGCGATCAAGATTAAGGGTAAGATTTCCTGACACCAAAAGGCACCCCTGCACCCGGCGCCCTGCGGCCCCCTGTGCCCAACTCCTGGGTACCTACCTATCCTCCAACTACCCAACTTACCTCTCGAAGTGGTGGTGGCACCTGAAGAACCTTCGTCCCCAAGCTTGCAGCCTTTGTTCAACCAGGAGCTTTCCCATTGAAATCCAATGAGCGTCTAAACGCTCAAAAGCACCCTGCACCCAGCCGCCCGTGTGGCCCTCGCAGTGTAACCTTTACACCTATCTACTTCCCAATTTGCCCTGAGCAAGTGACTAGGAGCCCAGCTCCCACAGCCGCGTGGCCTGCTAGTCAGCAGCCACCAACCAAGGCCCCCCTGCCTCCCATAGGATAACATTGGGCCTAACTCACTCTGCACCCGGCTGCCCCTGTGCCGCTGAGGGTGTAACAACTGTACTTACCTGCACCTGGGAGACCCCTGAGTCTGTGCCCAGAAGCTTAACTCTGCCAGTCGATTACTTACCCAAAAAAACATAACTCACTTTTCTTCCATTTTAAGTGTGGAGTTTCTAAAACTTAAAATATTCACCTAAAATCAACCGAGTAACGAAAACGAAAATACTCACCTGCTATTAGGAGAGATCCCAGTGCTGGATCATGGTGCCCAGCACTGACCCTGAAAAATACTCACAACCGTACTTACCATTAACCCAATTTTCTTCCATAGGAAATCATTGACTGTTTTTCTGTGAAATTTCTTCTAAGTGTCGATTTTTGCAAACTACAAATATTCTTTAAAAATCGTACCAACTGTGAAAACGTAATGACTTACCTGTTTTAGATAGAGGTCCCAGTACTGAGTCCAGGAGCCCAGTACTGGATTACAAAAGTAACGAGAACACTCTATACCTGCAACTTGAATTTTCTCCCATAGGAAATCATTGACTGTTTTTCTATGAAATTTCTTCTAAGTGTCAACTTTTAAAATAGCAAAATATTGCCTAAAAATCACAACAGTAACTAAGTCGACTTTTATCACTTGTTTCTAAGAACTGTCCCAGGACTGAATCTAGGATCCAGTCCTGGAGTTACAAGAGTAATCCTGAAAGTAATCTATTGCAAATAACTTAAAACTTCCATTGAGCTCAATGTATTATTGTGTTGCCTTTTGCAACAGTCTGTAACTATTTACAAAAGTCAATTGCATATTGCAAAAGTATTCAACTAAAGCCTCTCATCCTGAGAAAGTATATTTTAATACCTATTGTTGGTTCTAAAATAAAACAGAAATATATTTTTTATATAAACCATTGGCCTAGAGTTCAGTTATTGAGTGTGTGAGACCATTTCCTGACTGAGTGTGTACAACAAATGCTTTACATTGTCCTCTGATACTGCCTTACTGCTCGACCAAGCTACCACTTTAGAGAGTAAGGTTATATATAACTTTAGCCTCTGCCAAACCTCTGGGGACTGTGGACTCTGTACACACTGTACCTATTTGGGAACAGTATATACAGAGCCACTTTCTCACAGTGACCCACCAGGTGCGATTCCTATCTGATCACTCCCCTGTAGCATGTGTGGTTAGCTGGGGGGGACCGCTGCATCGCCCGTGCACTTGGAGGTTGCCGGTGGAGATCCTCGAGGACCAGGTAGGGAAACATCACCTAGAAACAATCATAACTGACTATGTAGACTTGAACTGGGGCGGGTCGGATTTGTCACAGGCCACGAAATGGGAAGCCCTGAAAGCGGTGGTGAGAGGAGCATGCATAAGCCTCATCTGTGGGGTTCGAAAACAGCTCCAGCAAGAGCTGCAGCAGGAGGAACGCCACCTCTTGGAGGTACAGACCTCAGAGGCACCTGACACAATGGAGAGGGAGGGGGAACATGGCATTCGGGAACGCATTCATGACATTTGGGACAGGCTCGACAAATACACCCTCACACAGTATAGACAACGCCTTCATAGAGAAGGATATAAATCGGGCCGCCTTTTGGCCTGGATTCTCCGCCGGGAATGCGCCCCTGCCGCGATCGTGGCTCTTCGGGAGCCCATGGGAAACTTGGTGCACTCCGAGGTGGGACTACTACGGGTCCTTAAGTCCCATCTCGAGTTGGTTTATACCGCAGACCCCTCAATTAGCGAGGCCTCCTATCTCCCTTACCTCCGTGACCTGACCGTACAATCCATACCTGAGCAGGCACAGAAGGAACTTGATGAGCCGCTAACGCTGGGTGAGGTACAATCCGCCATACCTACCACGAGCCAAATCTCCGGGGAATGATGGGTCCCCCCCTGAATTTTATCAGGCGTTCGTGGGTACATTTCCACGACTCTTGTTGCAGGTTTATCTTGAGGCATTTGAGCGCAGAGATCTCCTCAGGAGTATGACACAGGGGGAAATATGTGTGATTCTAAAACCGGGTGGGGACACCCATGAGCCCTCATCGTATCGTCCGATCACGATGATAAACACAGATGTTAAAATCCTTTGCAAACTCTTGGCCTCTCGATTAGCGCCGTACATGACTTACTTGGTCCATGAGGACCACTGTGGCTTCATAGCAGGACGTAACACGGCTATGAATTTGCGATGGCTGAATCACATTCCACATGAGGTGCGGGATCGGGAAGAACACTTGGTATTAGTATCTATTGACCTCGCCAAGGCGTTCGACACGCTGGACTGGGGATACCTTCTTGAGGTCCTACGCCCTGTGGGGTTGGGCCCTAACTTTTGTCGATGGATTTGCATCCTCTATACGGCTCCCGGCGCTAAAGTAAAACTAGGGGGCGCGAGGTCAGAAGAGTGGCAATTGGGAAGGGGTGCATGCCAGGGGTGTCCTCTTTTGCCCTTATTGTTCACCTTGGCCATAGAGCCTTTGCGGTCTGGGTCTGGACCACTATGGAAGAATGGGAAATTAGAGAAGGGAACATGAGGCATATTATCTCCCTGTATGCTGACGACGCCTTGTTTTATTTGGCCTCTCCTCTGGATGCCCTGCCGGCACTGCTACCCCAGCTAGATCGGTTTGGGGAGGTCTTTGTATTACGACTTAATCGTAGTAAGTCCCTGATCTTCCCGCTGGCGGGGCTCGCTTCAGTGCCCCCGGAGGACCTCCAAGGCCTCGGGCTGCGGAGGGCGCGGCAAGGGTTCTTCTACCTTGGGATACAGGTGGCCCCAACGGATGCACAGGTGATAGCCCAGAATGTAGACCGTACAATCGCTTCGTTGCAGCAGTCGGTGTCATTTTGGAATACCCTCCCACTTTCATTGATGGGCAGGTTAGGCATCTCTAAGATGTGGATGCTTCCTAGGACGCGGTACGTACTTCAGAACTCACTATGTCCGTTGTCGCCACAAATTTTTAAAACTCAGCACCTACTTACATCTCTGCTTTAGGCGGGCCGACGCAGTAGGGTATCTCTCAACACTATTATTTGTAGCTATGAGGAGGGCAGTCTGGAAGCTCCACACTTCGACCTGTATTATTATGCGCGCAGCTACAACTTTCGGCACGCTGGTTTTCCGGCGCGGATAATTGGGAGAAACGCCTCCTCTCCGGGAGGGTAGATACTCAGACGCTGCAAGAAGCTCTGATGCAGGGCAGGGGGTAGGACACGTCACTTCCTTATATTGTACGGCATACAGCCGCGAAATGGCAGCGGTTTGTTGAGAAGGTCTTAACAAGGACACCCTTCCACAGGGAGCTCCCTATCTGGATTCTGGCCCCCTTCATAGATATGGGGAAATACATGTGTTTCAACCTTGGAGGGAGGGTGGATGTGATGTTCTTGCCGATCTCTTTCCCAACAAGACATTCATCACTTACGAGCAGGCAGAGGAGAATATTGGCCTTGGACAGGGCCAATTCCTACATTTCAGAGGAATTTAGGATGTGGTGAAGGTCACTTGGCCTCACTACCTGGACATCCCACCACTGACACACACGTTAGATATCAATTCACTCAAATGGTGATGTAATACACAGGCACTGTGCCGCAAAGCAAACACCCAATTTCTATTTCATCTCATCCACCTTCAATCACTGAGCTGACAAACTTACGGTGCTGAATGTCTCCTGGTCAAGTTCGTCTTCCTCCTCCTCTCCTATCGGAATCGGGTCATTTCCTGCAGTAATATGTACAGGGCCCTGAGATTTCTTTGCTTTACTTCCAGGCTTTGCCTCTCGTTTAACCTATTAAGAGAATATTTTTTTAGTAAGGATGGATACAGTCTGTCATATGATGTATATATTCCATATAGATAGATCTCCATGACAAGCATTTCAATTAAATAAATATGAATATCATGTATGAGATTTGAACAGGTGTAACTAAGGAAAGCTACTTACATGTATTTCTATTAATTTACTAAACATCCAAAAGAGAGCGACATACACAGATTATACCAAATATTAAATACAAAAACTATATAGCAGACGGCACCAAAAGCAGTTTTGAAAAAGAGAAAAATGAGTGAAAGATTCCTAAGCAACTACAAAAGTTAGAATAAGCCACACACATTTTAAATCCAGTATGAGGTCTTTAACGTCAAAACAAGGCAGATCATACAGATGCATTGGTTGCTTTTACTTGATGTTTGAGGGCCATTCAGTGGAGAAAGACCTTCATCCTAAGAATAATTGTTTTTAAGCTGAAGCAAAACAGGTGGAAAAAGCCGACCAGCATTTTAAAAACTGCTACTTAATACGTATTTATTTTTATTGCACAATTACCTGCAAGTGTTGTCCCTGGACTAAACAGCACACAGAAACATTGAAAGAAAGTTTATATTTAAAAGCATTTATGATGATCATGAAAATGTACCTCACTTAAGTGAAGGTACATTTCAATTCTATTAAGGACATCGAAGTGAGGATTATGCTTTCCTTCTTCGCTGTAATATTTAAATCCACGAAACAGCAGCAATTAAAACATCATAAAACTACTTTACCCACAAACCCCAGAGACACAACAAAGTTTCTAAGTCTTTTCTCAGTCTCTGCAAACAGGTCCCAATATTGTCCTATGTTGCTGCTCATTCTCCCTCTTTCTTCGCACGAATCACTAACTGTTCATTTCATGCCTCTTGTTTTGATCCATCATTCCCTGCAAAGATATGTAGTGACAGTGACCAGTTTGCCACCTTTGTAGTCAAGGATTATCAATTTTGAAAACTTCAACACTGCGTATAGAAAACCACTTCTTTATAATGGCACAATCAACATTACAACATGTCAGGCACAGAGCATTGACACAATAATTAGTCATAATGCAAAATCAAACTAATTACTCCAGATCGGGAATGGATTGCGTTTCGTTGAGCACCGGGTGGGATAAGCCTCGCCTCCGTGTCTTTAATGGAATTGAAACTTATCTTCACTTAAGCTAGACAACTTTTCATTCTATATCAGGACTGGAAGCTTACTCACCAACAACTGGGCTACATGCACCACTGGCTTAAAATAGAATCTGTTGAACGTAGTCTCCGAAGACCAGTCTGAAGCACGCATGAGATGCTCAAGACGTGCACCCAAATGGCTTTTGAAGTCATTGCTCCCCAGGTCAAATGTGGCTCAAACTTTGTGGTATCTATGTCATCTTCTTGCATCACCCAACGGACCCCATGGTCTTTGATTCAGGAGGAAACCACCTTATAAGGATTTCTCAGAAGAATGAGGAGTTGTTTATCCCCAGGAGGTCACACCTCGTCAGTCATTTGCTCATACGTCTTAAGACATTGCACCACAAAGAGCTTGGGAGACCCTGCAAATGCTGGATAAGAAATTGTGTGACTATTAGGCTTAGTAGGTCTACTGACTGTGAAAAAACCACCCTGTCAGGGGAGAATAAAAGGTCTGTTATGTCCAAAGCCTGAACATCGGACACTCAACAAGATACCAGTCAAAGAAACATGGCCAAATTGGCTGAGAGCTCTTTCAGAGAAAAAAACCCGATTTGGTTGCCATGACAAGAAAAGATTGAGGGCTAAATTCACATCCCAAAGTGCTGCATCGTGTGGATCGGAGGGAAGGGAGAGCCGAATCCACGAATTAGTCTGCAGACAAAGGGGTGTTTACCCACCGGGGCCCTGTCTACAATGGCATGTGCCACTGAGATTGCCAAGCGTAAGGCGTTAATTGATGGATATGCAGGACCTTATTCTGCAAGACTGGAAAAGAAATTCAGTACTTGCACGACATCAGTGCCCACGGGATCCACATTCCGTTGCAAACACCAACATCCCCATTTTGTCCAGGTTGAACGGTAACGCTTGATAGTACCATCGGCCTAGGCTTTGGAGAGGAGGAACTCAGCATGGTGCGATAGTCCTGGGAGCTTCCAGTGTTGCCTATAATCCACCATGCCATAAGCGACAGCGAGCCCTCCTCCACCATATGGTGGCGGTTCGAAGTCCAGACTCATCAGAATGTGAGGAAATGGGGAGTCCGATTAGAGAATTGCATGAAAGTTCCAGCAGAACTAGATACCACACTTGAGAATTCCATATGGGTGTAATCATGGCTACTTCTTTCTGCTGTCTGCGGACCTCAGCCAATGCCTGAGTGATCATCGAGAAGGGAGGAAAAGCATAGCCTTTCTCCAGAATCCAAACCTGGAGGAACGCATCCGTCGCCTTCACCTGGGGATCTGGCCTCCAACTGAAGAACCATGGCAACTGGTGATCGAGGTGGGATGCAAATAGGTTGATGGAGAACTGGCCCCATTTGTCGGCCAATCTGTGAAAGACCCAAAGATCCAGCTTCCATATGCTGGAATCTTTGAGGCGCCGAGAATGCCAGTCTGCTACCTGGTTCGGACGGCTGATACTCCGCCGTGACGGAGACCTGATTCTCAAGACAGAAATTCCAGAATTCCTTTGCCATCTCTGCGAGGACACAAGACCTGGTGCTCCCCAGGTGATTGATATATCGCACTGCTGACACTTTGTCTATCTTTGTAAGGACCGATGACTGAATCCTGTCCTTCGTCCAACACCGAACAGTGAACGACCCTTCCAGGAGCTCCAAACAGTTTATATGTAAACTCTGTGTGGTGACCAGCTGCCTCCTGTGGAGAACTCCTACACCATGCGCCCCAGCCTGACCTGCGGGCATCCAAATCTATGTCAAAATCTGGAGCGGAATCTAAGATTGTTCTCCCGTACCACGCCTCCATAAGTGCGAGCCAAGATTCTATCTCCTCTCTGGCTTAGCCTGAAAGCAGAACTGATTGTGCATATGCAAGGCCCTTCCTTGTGTGGTGTGCCTTGAGGTGCTGTATGGCGCAGTAGTGCAATAGGCCCGGAAAGAACACCTAGATAGACGAGGAGAGGAGTGCCACCAAGTGTCCGATCTGACAGAGGGATGTGTGGAACTTGGTCTACATTGTACAGAGCTCTTGTCGGATTTTGCCATCTTCCGAGACGGAAGGATCAGAGACGCCGATGTGTGGTCAATGGTGAAGCCTAATAAGGTCGCCTTCCGGGACGGGACCAGAAGAGATTTGTTCTAATTGATCACAAAACCCAGGCCTAGTAAGAGGTTGAGCGCCACCTGAAGATGTGATACAAGTTTTTTGGGGCACTGGGCCAGAAGGAGAAAGTCGTCCAGGTAGACAATGAGCCTAATTCCCTGGGCTCTGAGGAATTCTGCCAGTTTGAGGACCTTCGTGAAGCATCAGGGGGCTCACGACAGGCCAAAGGAAAAAGTTACCAACTCAAAAATCTGGGAACACCAGAGGAACTGCAGAAACCATCCGTGAGGGGGAAACACTGGAACCGCTAGGTATGAATCCTTCAGGTATAGGTGTACCATCCAATCGCACGGAGCAAGACATACCGGAGGATGTAGATGCCCTTCATTCGGAAGTGGCAGTACACTCATTGAAGTCTGAAGATAGATTGCCCGATTCTGGAGGAGGGCCGGGTCGCGGGAGAGGAAACAGATTGGGCCAGGACAGGAGATCTGACGAGGGTAACCATGAAACTCGACATTGAACCCCTGTTTGCAAGACCCAAGCGTCTGAAGTAATGGCCACCCTTGCTAGAAGGAAAAGTGCCAAACGGCCTCCTAGCGTTATTTGAGTGGACAGAAAAACACCTCCCTGTTCTAGCATTGCTGTTTGCTCCCTTGAGTCCTCTGCAGAAGCGTTGGCCTATGGTAGGGTAGAAGTTGGTGAAGCGTGGATTAGTCTGATACTGGCCGCGCCCTGAGCCTTGCTCTTTAGGGGGTGGAGGGTAGGAGCTGCGGCAGGATGAGCGGCCTCTGACTTGACCGGTATCAGACAAAACACGGGGAGTGAACACTCGCTTAATATTAGACTGCGCCTTGTCAAGTGACGCAAATTTCATAACAAATTTACCCAATTTTTTGTTAACAAAGGGGGTCCCCAAATAACCCTCCTTGTGCACCAGCTCCTGCCTCCAAGGAGGTCAGATCCCCCAACTTTGGATCCACGTTAATCAAAAGGGAGCAGTGCTGCTCAGTGGAGAGCGCACAATTCGCGTTTCCCAGGAACACGATTGCATGCTAGGCCCAGTCAGAAACGATGTCCGGCATGATCAGGTAACCTGAGGCATTGGCCTCCTCAGCCATACACACGTCCTATCGCATTTAGCAATTTGTCCTAGCTTGAACGCCAGGATTGAACAATGCACTTCTTTAGATCTTTGGTGAATTTTGCCAAGAATGTTGCCATCTTTGGATCGATGTGTAGAGTAAGGGCTACCTTCCTTTCCAGAGGGACAAGGGCACTCCGCCCTCAGGTGATTGTAGGCCTCCTTTTCTAAAGGTCTGTGGAGCCTCTGAGCCACATGGTTAGCCACCTTTTCGGCAGGGACTCATTCAACGGACATGGGGTGGATAATCTCATTAGGGTCCAGCATGTCTGAAGCACCCTGGGGTACAGGGGCAGGATCAGAAGCTGGGCGCCAGGGCCTGGTAGGGCCTGCTTCGTCATCTGTGTCGGGTGTGTCACCATCTGGGTCAGTAGTACTTGAACAGGGTGGATCTAGACAGGGATCTGTCGACCCAGAGGAGTCATCATGAGGTGAGCTGCAGGCTAAGAATGCATGTATGAGGCGCTCAACAGTGTCCTAGTCAACACCGTCCTCACGCTTTTTCTTGGATGTGTAGGAATTCCCCTGTGGGGCTTCCTGCGGGGGCTTAGCTGGCATCACTACATTTACTCTGTGCAATCCTCGCTCACTCTCTCGCTACCTGCTCAGAGGGGTGTTGCTCCATAGGGTCCACAAGCTTGTTAACTGGACATTAAATCGAGGAATCTACAGCCTCGTAAAAGTCCTCATCCCACTGGAGGAAAAACAGATTCCTCCTCCTCATACATGGCTTGAGGAGACTACAGGGTGACAGTAGATAGGCACATAAAATAAAGGCCTAAGGCACACAATTAGGAAGGCGCACGTCCTAGGGACACCTAGATCCTTAGATGTGACTGGGTACCAAACTGCCCGGGACTGTGTACACATGAATGACTCTGACAGACCTCACACAATACAGACCCTGCAGGGTATCCACAGCACAACAATACATATCCCAAGCAGGGCATAAATAATGCAGTTTTTGAGAAATTACGGACCCAGGACTCTCTGGGCGTTACCCTGGACAGAAGGACAAAGCTCTACCACTTCAAAGCTCACACGGCGCGCACTGAACTCCTGGGGTGAGGGAGACGCGTTCTGGAGCCAGAATGTCGCCTTACTACAGCGCCCCCTAGGGGCTTTGGGACCTCACCGCGGTCCGCGCACACCCAGGGACTAGGTCCTGTAAGGAGTGCTGAAGCATTCCCACGACCAAAAGTGGGGATCTATAAAGGAAAGCACATATGGGCGCCAACGCAGCACAAAAAAGCCAGAAAACATTCTAAAATGACACAGCATCCAATAACTGTGAGCGAAGCAGAATGCTAATGGCAAGCAGAAACAGTATCAGAACGGCATATCATTAAATCGACAAACACGCTCTTAACTTGCAAAGTACTGATAATTCAGGAGAAACCAAAAACACCACATAACTGGCAGCTGAGCAGTGAATAAAGAGGGAGAATGAGCAGCAACAGAGGACTTTATTGGGACCTGGTTGCAGAGATTGAGGACTTACGAACGTGTAGTTTTCCTGGTGTTCATGGGAAAAGTAGTTTATTGATGTTTAATGGCTGTTGTTTCGTGAATTTAAGCATTAAAGCGAAGAAGGAAAGCATAATTCTAGCCTCCAGTCCTGACACAGAATTCCAATATTTATATAATTATGTAGATGGATACTAATACATCAAGCAGGTAGGGTGTTGAACCCTCAAAAAATGTCTCATGCATTGGTGGGTATAGGGTGTTGTTGGCCTCAAAATAGAAAGATTTGCATAATTTTCTACATTGCCATAATTTTCTACACGTTAAGTAGCTACTATGAGTAGAAGGAGAAGATTCCTAAGCAAGGGGCAATTACTCCAAAGAACCGGACACCAGTGTGAATTTTACTTTGTCCGGAGACTTCTACTAGCATGGCTGTTAATTTGCCTGTGCATTACTTTAACTATGGACTGGACATGTTAGTTAGATAAACATTTCTGTTTGCAATGCTTGGTGGGAAGTTCAAAAGTACTCAATATTTAATTTGATGTGCCTCAAGTTAATATGATACTGGGAGGTTTGACGCAGACCTTCTGCTGAGTTCAGAACATCTTATAGGGTGTAAACATTAATCTCTGGGGACATATAAACAGAGATTGAGAAGTCAAAGTGGGAAGCTACTCACTGAAATCAAGTGGTCTACTCGCTGACCTTCACACAGCCACTTTTCCACTGCTATGTAGGTGTCAACATACTTGTGTAATTTCAAGTAGCTAGCTATTTTGCCACCCAGAGCATTTGTAATAAGTAGGTTTAAATCCTTCCTACCAACTCAACTTGTCAGTAAATACTGTCAGGCTTCTTGGAAATGCAACAGAGGTTGGTGGTGCCGTCCATCATTTTCAGCAAAGGTGTGGCCTAAGTTATTGGATCCTACAACCTAAGCCTAAACATGTGAGGTGTGGCAAAACAATACACATCAAACATCAAGAGCACAGTTTAGGACACCAGCACATCAATGACTGCCAAAACATAAATGTAGAATGTATGATTATTTCGTAATGAAGAGTTTTTTCTATATGAAGTGTTTTGTGGTTTTGCGCATAATAATGGCTAAAAGTGAAAATCTACAAAAGAAAAAGTTACTTACTTTAGTAACAATATTTCTGGTGTCTACATTATCTTCCAGCTGATTCCTCTCCTTTCAGTTGTCAGACCGGTCCGGAAAACATTTACACAGCAATAACTCTCCAGTGGCACCATGCAACTTGAGCCGCGACTCTACCTCCAGACATGACGGTACTTGAATACATTATGTTACAATCCGCTCAGTGACATCAGTTTCTGGTATGCTTTTTAACATCTTATCGAGGTACACTAAGAGGAACTGAGAGAACCATAACCTTGACAAACACAGAACATATAGTGTTTACATACTCTGAGAACGTTTTAATAAAAGCACTAGTGAGGAAGGAGGGCAGTTAGAAATCTGCAGGAAGATTATGTGTCCACCAGAATTACTGTTACCAAAGGTAAGTAACTTTTGCTTCTGAAGGATACATCTTCCCATAGATATCTCACCTTGTAAAGGAGTACCAGAGCAGTATTTGCTGTGTGATGCTCTACAGAGAAAAACCTGAAGAGAAGTTGTAGGAAAGTGACCCTTTTTGCAAGGTTACACCCCACTTTTTGCCTGATTCTGATGCTCTTTGACTGAATGTGCACTGGATTCCTGCTAACCAGGTTCCCAGAATCTGTGTTCTTTCCCAAAACTGTACCTTTCTTTCTACAACTGGCACACCTCTGGCTTACATATGAGTCCCTTGTAAAAGGTACCAGTGGTACCAAGGGCACTGTGACCAGAGAGGGTCTCGAAGGGCTGCAGCATGTATTACGCCACCCTAAGAAACCCGTCACCAAACACAAGTACACTGCCACTGCAGCCTGCATGTGTTGGTGAAGAAAAAAGTGAAGAGTCGACTTGGCACACATCTCTGTGTGCCAAGCCTGCCAGCACTGCAAGAGGCATAGGTTAGTCACCCCTACAGCAGGCCTTGCAGCCCAAGACAGGGCGCATTATACATCTTGGGAGAGCATAACTTCATGAGCAGATATGCCCCATTCTTAGTCATTATAAGTGCGTTGTGAAGCCATATGGATTACATGGGCTGGGAGCTTGCCAATACAAGTTTCACAGCTCCATGATGGCTTCACCGAATACCAAGATGTTTGGTACCAAACATCCAAGATTAATGAGCCCACACTGATGCCAGTGTTGGATTAATTAATAAATGCACTCAGAGGGAACCTGCACCAGACTGCCACTTCTAGACATGTTTCTGACCCCCTGAGGTGTGAGCCTTTTCTTCTCATGGGTCAGAAACAAAGTCTGCTCTGGGTGGAGATGCTTCACACCTATCCCCAAGCAGGAACAGTATTGAAGGGTAGTGCGCTTCAAAGGCTTCCTACCATTTGTTATGCTGACCAGGGCCTCTCCAGCTATTGGAGATGCCCGCTCCCTGACCTAGCCCCACTTTTGGCAAGAAGGTTGGAGGGAAAATTAGTAAGCAGGAGAGGTGGGTCCTCTCTCAGCCAGGACCATCCCTAAGTTGTCATGAGCTGAAGTGACCCCTTCATTTGAAAATCCTCCATATTGTTTTTGGAGGATTTTAGCCAAAAGGATTAGGGGTATACCCCTCCCCAAAGGGAGTGGGCATACAAAGGGTGTAGCCACCATAAAGGTATGTAGCCCATTTACTTCTGCCTTCCAGCCACTGCAACGCCCCTAAATTGAGTATTTAGGGCACCCCTGAACCTTAATAATTAGTTCCTGACGACTGATGAAGGAAGAGAACAAAGAAGAGGCTTGCAGCAGAGGAAGACTGAAGACACCCACTGGCTTGGCCCCAGTCCTACTGACCTGTCTGCAGCCCTCGAAGATCCTGCAAAAACCAGATCACTTGTCCTGCAGCCCAGCAGCCTCCAAAAACCTCTGGAAAGACCTTTGCCTTCAATAAAAAACAGAACTCCCGAGAACAGTGGCCCTGTTCACCAAGAAAGGCCTCTGTGACACGCGGAACTCCCCTTCTGGGTCCATCACTTCATCCAACGCCTCCGGCCCAAGTGGCCCACCGGTCCCAGTGATGTTACCCAGCAATCCAGAGCTACAGTCCATCGTGGGCAGACCCCTTCTGGGCCCCACAACGCCCCCTGCAGCCTCAACCCCACTAACCACGACCGGCTCCGGTAAGGTTTTTCTGACGTTTAAAGACACCCCTGCACTCGCAGCCCCCAGGCCTTAGGGAGCCCAACTGACGGTGCCCAGGTGACCCTCAACATCTGAACGTACCTGCCCAGCTACCGGTTTCCTTCGTACAGCTTCCTGGTCCTTGACTGCAGCCTTTGTTTGAGACCATCGTCCCCCTCTAATTTGTATTGGGCGCCCGATGCTGTGTTGGCACTCTGCACCCGGCTGCACCTGTGCCGCTGAGGGTGTATGTGTAGTGCTGCCCCTGACCCTCCATTGCTTTTCTTAACCCCCAGAGGTTGACCTCCAACTCCGTTTTAATTACCTGCAATTGGCACAACTTCGAGGCCCCCCTGACTCCATTGGTTAATATTGGGCACCAGACACCAAATTTGACCTCTGCACCTGGCCTCCCCAGTGCCGATTTTACTGTGGTCTTGGTGGTCAGTTGAACCTTGCCCTGTGTTGACCCAAAACACCGAATACAGGGTTTGTGAGTAAAGTAGTTACCTGTGAGATTGCATTCTTGTTTTCCTCCCTTAGAATAACATTGCTCATTTGAGATATCACACTAAGTGAATGTTTTTCTTGATCAGCAAAGAATTGCTATTTTTAAAAACTGTATATATTTCATGAGCAGAAGTCCTGCACTAAGAATTTACAACATTGAAAAGTATTGCCAGTTTGAAAACTGTACTTACCTGCAACTACGTTTCTTTGGTTTTAGTAATTAAAGTTACAAAGTAATATTTTTACAAACCATTGGTCTTGGATTTAGTCATTGAGTGTGTGTAATCATTACTTGCCTGAGAATGCACAACAAATGCTTAACACAGCCCTATGATAACCCTAACTGCTTGCCCATACTACCACAAAAGAAAGTATTTGTATAATCTACTTTAGCATCTGTAAAGCTTCTGGGGATCCACTTGACTATGTGCACACTATAACTTACTTTGGTATAGTACATACAGATCAAACTTCCTACAGAAGCCTCACAAATTCTTAAATAATGTGCTGTGAAAAGTGTAATGCTGGATCGAAAAAGAGTAGAAAGATCAAATCAAATCAAACCAAGGTATATTTCAGTCTGGAACAATAATACTGAAGTATACCGTTTTGTTGAGGTTCTTAGATCGTATATTAACATGTTAAATTTCGGCCGCACTCCCTCTCCAGAGCATCTGTCAAACACTGGCTGACACAGGGGGAGGTTAGAAAGGGCGGAGTGTTTCCTTTTATTTGTTCCTGCAGCTCAGGCTGCTCGGGAAAAGCTTCCAGGGCAGTGTTTAGAACGTTTTTATATGTTAATGATCAGCGTGCAGACATCATTACTGCTGAAAGTGAAAGTAAAACGAGCCAATAGGCTCATTTTACATTCAATGAATAAGTGCTCGGTGGCATATCTCAGTCCGGAACACTGATTCTCTCAGGAGAGGTATCGTTGGATAAGGGAGAATCTTCTCTTTCCAATGGTACCTCTGTCCAGCTGATCCCTGCTGCAGGAGAGCGATCTTCATGCAGGGATACAGACACCAGGGGATTCGTGGAGCACCCCTTAAGCAAGAGCTTGTGCTCCCCCCTCCCCTTTTCAATTATCAGTCTTTCTGCCCCTGATCTGCTCCAACCCTAGATATAAAAATCTAGGGGTGGGATCTGGCCACCAGGGCATGGCTATGCCCCTAACCCAAATGGACAAGTTACTTACCTTTGGTAACGCATTATCGAACAAGTTACTTACCTTCGGTAATGCCTTATCTGGTAAAGACAGGATCTAGCCGCAGATTCTTTATCTTAGAATCCTCACCAGGAGCCGGACTGGATCCAGAAATCTTTTCAGCTGTATATATGTGTGCCAGTAGAGGGTGTCGAGCGACTCCGCAGCCACATCATTCCCAGAATGTGAGGTCAACGGAGTCCTTATAAGCTCTGTAGGAGGCTGGCTCAATATCTAGTGTCCACCTATGGTGAGGCGCGGTGCACTGAGTCCAGGCAAACCTTCATGACAGTGTTTAGGTCCCTGAATCCCAGAGCTATCAAGAGCTAGCTGTGGAGAGCAGCTTAGGCTTATTCAGGAGGGGTTTAAAGCAAGTGCATTTTCACCCAAGAAAGAAACACACCAGGTGAGTATAAAAATACTTTGTATTTATCAGTACACAGTAGACACTAACTTGGTATATCTCCTACCCGGAGATATCAATTACACATAAGGAATACTTTAGAAATAGGTAAATAGCATAGAAAAACACACAGGGCCCAACCGTGGGGGCCAAACCATATAATAAAATAGTCTGTGAGGTAAGTATCAAAACGGGACTAGTACCCAAAGATGGAGAACCCCAGGGGAAAACAGAAAGACCCAAGATGAGCAGCCAGGGACCCCAAGGCTCCTGGGTGCAGAGTGGTTACACCGGGTCAACCGTCCATAGAATAACACAGAGAAAGTCGCCATTGGAATTTTACACTTCACAGACTCTTACCAAAGGAACTGCTTGGATCAAGGAAGGTTGGCGAACCACCCCACCCGTGGATACCCCTCAAACGACAATACCTACACCAGGGAGTCCTGGTGCATAGGGATGAAGTGGTGTCGGAACCACACGAAGACACCAGTGGAGGTTTGTGGAAGATCAGCATCCACAGGATACGTGGACTGGGCTGATGGAACCAGTACATGGAATCCAGATGAGAACAGCCTGAAAGCAGAGGGGACAGAGTCCAAACCACCCTGAGGTGACCAGGAGGCACAGGAGCACAATACCAGTTCTTGTATGAGGTTCTTGATCTAGCATGGTGAGGTTGAAGCAGCAGCTGTGGAGCCAAGGCAATGGATGTAGGAGCACAGGAGCCGTCCACGGGCTGTCCCCACATCGGTCGATGAGAGCAGGAAGGTTAGTGGCCGGCAGGACCAACAACAAATCTTGGCATACGCAAACAACGGTTAGCGGAATAAGATGCTGTGTTGCAGACCAACAAGGTTTGTGGCACTAACCCAGTAAGAGTAAGTCAGGGCCGGCCCGCAGGACATAGGAGAGCCAGAAGGAATCTATGGAGCACCCTCGTGAATCCTCTAACGGCAGGCACAGGGAGTCGCAGTGAAGCCTCAGCAGCACACCGGAGCAGAGACATTTTAAGGAATGGGCATAGTGAGCTCTGGCCCAGGGCCCCAGCCTTTCAAGGTGCCCCCCTGATAGATCAGGCTCTATTCTCCACACAGTCCTGCCCACATGACCTTGAATGATTTTTAAATGAAGATTGTTTTTGATTCAATTTTCCTTTAATTTATTTTTAATACGGGTAGGGGTGGGAGTCCAGTATAAGCATTTTGCAGAGAAAAGTTGTGATTATGATTTTCAGTACCATGCAACATCCATCAAAAAGTTCCTTTTAGATTATAACAGGACCTCACATATGAGAAATGGCAGTGGTTCATAGAGATTATTTGCAACAATATTAGTGCGCTGCTGTTGTGTTAAAGTATAAAAAAAATATATATCTAACCCTGCATTGGACGAGTCAGCCTAGGCAGTGTTCGTGACGGGGCCTAATAGGGCATGAAAAAGCTGAAATCGGATAATAAATTCAAAGATGCTCCAAACAGCGACTGTGAGAAGTTGGCCTGATGTATGATGTCACTAGTTCTAGTGTACACCTTATATCAGTCCAAATACCCTTATGGTGATTGGTTGTAAAGTCAACCTTATAGACCAGCTATCCTAGTGGTAGCATGGACAAGAGCAGTCTTAGGCTAAACTCTGAATGGCATGTGAAGCCAGCTGTGATACCATATATAATCCCTTGAATACCAAATGAAAGGACACCACAACAGATATATATATAAAATAAAGTGTATTTATTCTAGTCAAACCCTCAGCTCTCTTTATGAGGTTAGAGGTAAGTACAACACAGTCTTATTTAAGCATACATTAAGTCACACAGGTAAGTAATACAGTTAGGCCCTAGGGGCCACGCAAACCATATACTAAGTAAGTGGTATAAGGACCACTGTCACGGAAATAGAATAGGCCTAGGCAATCGCTGGGGCTACACTACACTAGCTTTAGTTAGGAAGTGGGAGGCCCACGGGATTCGTGTGCAGAGTGAAAACACTCACGCGTAATGCGTAAAAGTCAATAGCAATAGTACAGTTTAGAAATCGATAGATTTAGGACACTTCCAGAGTAGCTAGGAAGTCGAGACTGGAAAACTAGACACTAGGGTAGTCACTATCCTGATGAGCACCGGAGTACCCAAGTTACCTAGCCCACAGGCTGCGGGTGCATAGGGGTGAAGTTGCGTCGGTTTTCGTCGTCGACTCCTATGGATGCCTGAAGAAAGATGCTGACAGGCAGTCAGTGAAGAGTGTCCGGTGGATCCCAAGGCTGGGATCAAGAAGAGAGGAGACCTGCAAGCAGAAGGGACAGAGTCAAGGTCACTAGCCAGTGACCACGTGGAACCAGGAAGGAACCAGGTGATGTCGTGAAGATTGCAGGTGAAGGTGAAGCTTGTCGCTGCAGCCAGGAGGACCAGGAAGCATCGAGGACGACCAGGACCAGGAGGCGAGCTGTCCCACGAAGGCTCTTGCTGTCGGCGGCGTCGAAGTTGGACTAGGACTCACCAAGCCTTGGCAAGCGGAACCCACGCAGAATGAAGGACTTGCTTCTGGTGCAGACCAGGAAGGTCTGGGGTGCTTCTTCTTTGCAGAGAAGCGGGAGCCAGTCTGGAGGAGCCAAACCAGCGCAGAAGATTTCAGGGTGCGTCGTCACAAAGGCCACTAGCCAGCGGGCAAGCAACCGGACAGACGCGGCAAGCAGGAAAATGCAGAAGGGCCCCACGCAGGACTCGTGGAGTGTGGGGGGCTGACCTTCGGTGCAGATGATGCTTGGGGTTGGGGCTTCTCAATCCCCGGTGCACAACTTCGAGGGTGCCTCAGAAGCTGCGCTTGAAGTTACTAGCCACTTTTCCCAGGTAGCCGGTCCCACGTCGCTCGTCGCCTCCACGGATCTCAGCTCTGCTGTGGATGTGGATCAGGGTCGGAGAAGTCTGGAAGTCAAGGCTCTGGTCGGGCTCTGCAGTCGGTTCCTCGTAGAACGTGGGCAAAGCAAAGGGTAGTCTCTTGATGGTGCCTGTTTGCACAGGGTAGCCACTCCTTGGCTACAAGGGAGATTCTTCAGTCTTCTTCTTTCGTCGAATGTCGAAGGTCCAGAGTTTCTGTTCAAGTTTGCAGGTTCAGGATAATCTAAAGTCTTTAGGCCCAACTCCCACTCTTATACTAATCTGGGGGGCTGGGATACCTGCTAGGTCACGCCTTATGGGTGGGACCTGGGGGGGGGTGGTTACACGCACTTCCCTTTGTCCAGTTTCGCGCCAGAGCTGGGGCTGGAGTGCCCCAGCGCCGGTTTGAACTGGACTATGCAAGGAACACCTTGTGTGCCCCAGGCATGTCTCATTCCTTTCAGCCCACACTGCCCCAATACACTAAAGGCTGTCTGGGGAGGTGCTAGCACCTCCCCAAGCAGGAAACCTATTGTCCAGGCCTCCCTGGCTGGGATCACTCCCAGCTGCAGGAGGTCAGACTTGTGTCGTGGCAGCAGCATCCATTTTGTGATGCTGAGGCTTTGGTCAGAGGCTAACAGTGAAGTATGATTTTAACATGTCTTTCCCTCTAGAAGGGGGGAATAATATCCTCATGTCCAGAAATGGCATGGGGGTATTATTCCACAGTGTTAGACACCTTACACGACATGTTTCGATAAAGCCAAACCATAGTTACCATAACCGTCTAAGATTATAAGGCACTTTAAGAGTATATGGTAGGCTATATCATAGAACAGCTATAAGGACTTGGTTCCGAAAGCTGCAGACAGGCTCAGCTCATGCTAGAGCACCATCTCACATGTTACCAAGCACTCTGCCTCCAGGATTGTTAAGGCCTGCCATAGGAGTGGCTGATAGGTACACATGTGTCTATATATAAGGTAGATATAGATATACTATATCTAAGCAAGGGGTGATTACACGACCTTGCCCCAGCTGAGTGATCAGCCAGTTGTGTCTGATTGGAAGGCCAGACCAGGGGTGGCATAATACATGCTGCAGCCCCTGGGAGGCCTAGGGTACACCTATGCCCTGGGTACCTAGGGTACACTGTACAGGGTCCAATAAGGTGATCCTTACCAATTGGTTATGTACCTAGGGTACATGGAGTCCATTTTAAGGAGAGAGCAGACAGCCTGAGACCCTGAATGGCAGGATCTCAGGCCAACTAAGTCGAAAAACCAGCTAGACACTAGGCAAAAAGTTGGGGGTAACCATAGTCAGATATCCACCTTCCTACACAACCCCCCCCAAACGAAAGGAGATAAAGCTGGCCTTGACAAGGTAAGCCTCTATTGCCTAAGTGGCCATATAAGGAAGAACCAGCACTGGCATGGTTACCCCCTGTCTAATGGTCCACTAAGCAATCCCTCATCCTAAAGGTATCATAGGGTCTCCACCATAGGGAATCTCTACCTTGGGTGTGTCTTTGCAAAGTAAAAGGCTGGTGTTGAGATGGAGTACTGAAGTGAGTGTCCTCAAAGTGAGGCCTCAGCTTCCTCCAATCATCCTCCACCATGGATGCCTTTCTTTCTTTAACTGAGTTGCACTGTGCTCTCAGGGTCAGCCTCTGGCTACCTAAAGCTGGAGGCTGGGTCCCTTTTGTGGGCTTACTGGAGGGACAGGTCAGGTTTGGGGCCCTAAGGTCCCAGGTTTGCCTGTGCCCAACAGAATCCCTCTGGGGGAGGTCCCTAACTACCTGTAAAGGGGATCCCTCAGGAATGTTTTTACCCATCACCTGGCTAGGGCTACTAGCCAGGCAATCCTCATTCTTTTGATGGGGGGGTTCTTGTGGACAGGGGCCCTCTTGGGGTCCACTGGCCTCCCTGACCTCTGCAGCCCTGGGCTGACTGAGGCAGGGTAGAGAGATGCAGGCTACCTGCACCAGACTGGGTCCCACCTTGGAAGGGGCCACTGACATCAGGGGCCCTGCCAGGCCAGGCCTGGCTACCTCTGGGGCAGTTCCTTCACAAGGGGTGAGGTCAGATCCCTGAGGAGGCTGACCTTTTCCTAATGTCTGGGGAGAGGGAGACTTTTCTTCCTCCCCACTACTCTCTGTTTGTGTGGAGTGATCCATAGTTTCAGGCTTCACTACACCTATGTCAGTCTGAGTATGGGCTGAGACCATTACAGCCTTGCCAACCTTTTCAGGGAGGCACTCAGTTTGGGTTTGAGCTGTGACTGTCACAGCTCTGCCAGTCTCTACAGGGAAGTCTGTCTTTGCCTGGGCTGTGGCTACCACTGCCCTTCCAACCTTTTCAGGGAGGAAATCTACTTGGACAGGGGTTGTGGCTGGCACAACCCCACTACCCTTTTGTGAAAGGCCTACCATTTTAGAATGGGTGTCTTGTTCAACTTCAGCCCAAGCTGAGAGTTCTAAGTCATTCCCCAGTAAGCAGTCCACAGGCAAGGTTGGAGACACTGCCACCCTTTTAGGGCCAGTGACCCCTCCCCAGCTGAGACATACCTCTGCCATGGGATGACTGTTCTGTTTGCCATCAATGTTAGCTACCTGGTATGAGAAACCAGGCAAAAGCTGCTCAGAGGGAACTAGCCTATGGGCCACGATAGTGATGCTAGCTCCAGTGTCTCTGTAGGCCTCAGCTTTTCTACCATTGATGTAGGGCTCCTGTCTGTACCTACCCAAAGTGTTGGGACAGGCAGTGAAGTTGGCAAACCCCATGCCACCATCACAGACAAGAGTAGCTGCTGTAGGGGAATTGGCTAAGCCAGGGTCCCCCTGTGTTCCCCAAGAAAACCCAACCAAATTTTTGGGGGCACTCCCACCACCTGGGGGATTACTGCTGACAGTAATAGGTGGTGTGACAGGAGTAGTTGGATGAACAGTTTTGTTTTTAGCCCTTGGGCAACTGCTGTCAGTTTTCCAATGCCCAGGAGTTTTACACTCATGGCAGTAAGGCTTTTTAACTGTGGTAGAGGAGGGAGCTTGGGACCCACCACCCTGTGTGGAGTTTTGGGGCCCTGAGGAAGATTTTTCTTTTGCTTTATCCCCACCCTTCTCTTGAGGCTTGGTGGTATCTTTCTTTTGGTCACCACCCTGATTTTTAGGCCTAATCCTGGTCCTGACCCATTTATCTGCCCTCTTTCCCAATTCTTGGGGAGAGGTCAAATCTGAGTCTACCAGGTGTTGATGGAGAAGCTGGTTCTGACAATTACTAAGGATCTGCTCCCTCATAATCAAGTTGTACAATCCTGTATAGTCCTGCACCTTGCTGCCAGTTAACCAACCTTCCAAAGCCTTAGTGGCACAATCCACAAAATCAGACCAGTCCTGTGTCTGTGTCTTCTGGGTGTCTCTGAACAACAACCTATATTGCTCAGTGGTTAAGCCAAACCCATCTATCAGAGCACTTATCAGGACTTTGTAATTGTTAGCATCCTCATCACTGACTGTGAGGAGCTTGTCTCTACCTTTGTCAGAAAAGGAGAGCCACAAGATAGCTGCCCACTGACTCTGGGGTACCTGATGTACTTTGCAGGCTCTCTCCAAAGCAGTCATCCACTTGTGGATGTCATCCCCATTCTGATATGGGGGGACTATCTTGCTTAGGTTTCTATGGTCATAAGACCTATCCCTATCTCTAGGAATGTTGCTGCCACCAGTGGGTTCTGACCCACACAATTTTTGCTCTCTAGCCAGAGCAAGCTTCTCCTTGGCAAGGGCAAGTTCTTCCCTCTAAATCCTCAGATTAGCTTCCCTCATTCTGGCTTCATGCTCCTTTCTCTCAGGGGAAGTCATTCCCCTGTGAGAGGAAGCATTAGAGATGCTAGAGACATGGGAGTGGATGGATTCCCTTGAAGGGGATCTGTCCCTCCTGCTTCTCTGTGTAAGCCTACTTGGGGGTCTGTATGGGGGGACCCCATGCAAACTCCCATGTAAGCTTAGGTTAGCCTGGCTAAGTCTTCCTACTTGGCCCTGGCTGTCTACCTCTTCATCTGAAGTCCCATCTGACTCCTCTGTGGTGGGTAGACCCTCCTCTGTACCTAGGGTACCTGCCTGAGAGGCCTTAAGAGCATCATACTCCTCTAGGAGTTGTCTTAACTGAAGGAGGGTAGGGTTTGCACCCTGTTTTATTCCTCTGGAGGTACACAATTGTCTCATCTCCTGGAATGTTAAGGTATCATATCTAGAGGGGGTCTTCTGCAGACCTGCCCCTCCTGAGAGAGCATCTACTTGATCTCCTCTCTGAGACATGATCTAGTGAGGGTGTGGTGTGTGAACCTACCTACACTAGTTGTTTCTACTAAACCTCTCTGGTAGTTGTAGTCAGGGTGTGTTACTCCCTTCAACCTACAACTACTAAGTCCAGTAGGACTTAAGTATTATAATCTATGTTATATGTACCTAGACAATATCTGTGTGATCTTTCAATTTAGTATCTCAAGATTACAATGGTATTACAACAGCAAGCTCAGATCCCAACCGCTGCTCACCAATGTGAGAAGTTGGCCCGATGTATGATGTCACTAGTTCTAGTGTACACCTTATATCAGTCCAAATACCCTTATGGTGATTGGTTGTAAAGTCAACCTTATAGACCAGCTATCCTAGTGGTAGCATGGACAAGAGCAGTCTTAGGCTAAACTCTGAATGGCATGTGAAGCCAGCTGTGATACCATATATAATCCCTTGAATACCAAATGAAAGGACACCACAACAGATATATATATATAAAATAAAGTGTATTTATTCTAGTCAAACCCTCAGCTCTCTTTATGAGGTTAGAGGTAAGTACAACACAGTCTTATTTAAGCATACATTAAGTCACACAGGTAAGTAATACAGTCAGGCCCTAGGGGCCACGCAAACCATATACTAAGTAAGTGGTATAAGGACCACTGTCACGGAAATAGAATAGGCCTAGGCCTAGGGAATCGCTGGGGCTACACTACACTAGCTTTAGTTAGGAAGTGGGAGGCCCACGGGATTCGTGTGCAGAGTGAAAACACTCACGCGTAATGCGTAAAAGTCAATAGCAATAGTACAGTTTAGAAATCGATAGATTTAGGACACTTCCAGAGTAGCTAGGAAGTCGAGACTGGAAAACTAGACACTAGGATAGTCACTATCCTGATGAGCACCGGAGTACCCAAGTTACCTAGCCCACAGGCTGCGGGTGCATAGGGGTGAAGTTGCGTCGGTTTTCGTCGTCGACTCCTATGGATGCCTGAAGAAAGATGCTGACAGGCAGTCAGTGAAGAGTGTCCGGTGGATCCCAAGGCTGGGATCAAGAAGAGAGGAGACCTGCAAGCAGAAGGGACAGAGTCAAGGTCACTAGCCAGTGACCACGTGGAACCAGGAAGGAACCAGGCGATGTCGTGACGATTGCAGGTGAAGGTGAAGCTTGTCGCTGCAGCCAGGAGGACCAGGAAGCGTCGAGGACGACCAGGACCAGGAGGCGAGCTGTCCCACGAAGGCTCTTGCTGTCGGCGGCGTCGAAGTTGGACTAGGACTCACCAAGCCTTGGCAAGCGGAACCCACGCAGAATGAAGGACTTGCTTCTGGTGCAGACCAGGAAGGTCTGGGGTGCTTCTTCTTTGCAGAGAAGCGGGAGCCAGTCTGGAGGAGCCAAACCAGCGCAGAAGATTTCAGGGTGCGTCGTCACAAAGGCCACTAGCCAGCGGGCAAGCAACCGGACAGACGCGGCAAGCAGGAAAATGCAGAAGGGCCCCACGCAGGACTCGTGGAGTGTGGGGGGCTGATCTTCGGTGCAGATGAGGCTTGGGGTTGGGGCTTCTCAATCCCCGGTGCACAACTTCGAGGGTGCCTCAGAAGCTGCGCTTGAAGTTACTAGCCACTTTTCCCAGGTAGCCGGTCCCACGTCGCTCGTCGCCTCCACGGATCTCAGCTCTGCTGTGGATGTGGATCAGGGTCGGAGAAGTCTGGAAGTCAAGGCTCTGGTCGGGCTCTGCAGTCGGTTCCTCGTAGAACGTGGGCAAAGCAAAGGGTAGTCTCTTGATGGTGCCTGTTTGCACAGGGTAGCCACGCCTTGGCCACAAGGGAGATTCTTCAGTCTTCTTCTTTCGTCGAATGTCGAAGGTCCAGAGTTTCTGTTCAAGTTTGCAGGTTCAGGATAATCTAAAGTCTTTAGGCCCAACTCCCACTCTTATACTAATCTGGGGGGCTGGGATACCTGCTAGGTCACGCCTTATGGGTGGGACCTGGGAGGGGGTGGTTACACCCATTTCCCTTTGTCCAGTTTCGCGCCAGAGCTGGGGCTGGAGTGCCCCAGCGCCGGTTTGAACTGGACTATGCAAGGAACACCTTGTGTGCCCCAGGCATGTCTCATTCCTTTCAGCCCACCCTGCCCCAATACACTAAAGGCTGTCTGGGGAGGTGCTAGCACCTCCCCAAGCAGGAAACCTATTGTCCAGGCCTCCCTGGCTGGGATCACTCCCAGCTGCAGGAGGTCAGACTTGTGTCTTGGCAGCAGCATCCATTTTGTGATGCTGAGGCTTTGGTCAGAGGCTAACAGTGAAGTATGATTTTAACATGTCTTTCCCTCTAGAAGGGGGGAATAATATCCTCATGTCCAGAAATGGCATGGAGGTATTATTCCACAGTGTTAGTCACCTTACACGACATGTTTCGATAAAGCCAAACCATAGTTACCATAACCGTCTAAGATTATAAGGCACTTTAAGAGTATATGGTAGGCTATATCATAGAACAGCTATAAGGACTTGGTTCCGAAAGCTGCAGACAGGCTCAGCTCATGCTAGAGCACCATCTCACATGTTACCAAGCACTCTGCCTCCAGGATTGTTAAGGCCTGCCATAGGAGTGGCTGATAGGTACACATGTGTCTATATATAAGGTAGATATAGATATACTATATCTAAGCAAGGGGTGATTACACGACCTTGCCCCAGCTGAGTGATCAGCCAGTTGTGTCTGATTGGAAGGCCAGACCAGGGGTGGCATAATACATGCTGCAGCCCCTGGGAGGCCTAGGGTACACCTATGCCCTGGGTACCTAGGGTACACTGTACAGGGTCCAATAAGGTGATCCTTACCAATTGGTTATGTACCTAGGGTACATGGAGTCCATTTTAAGGAGAGAGCAGACAGCCTGAGACCCTGAATGGCAGGATCTCAGGCCAACTAAGTCGAAAAACCAGCTAGACACTAGGCAAAAAGTTGGGGGTAACCATAGTCAGATATCCACCTTCCTACAGCGACCCCAATATATGTTTGGCATAGAGCTCCCAAAATCCTAAAGATGTCCTTTCACGGGAGCTGAAGGCCCACGATGCAGAGGATGCAGGCAGGACATCCTTCTTGGAGCTGTGCAATGCTGGAGGTTGGGGCTTCTTGGAGCTTGAAGATCTTTTGTGAAGAAAGTAAAGAAGCCTTGGTAAAGCAGTGCACAGGGATGCAGTTTATATCGGCTGGAAAGGGATAACAGTTGCCCAAGTTGCAGGGAAGACTGGTCTGGCCTCTGAAGAACCAACAAACTACCACTTGTGTTGCAGAACTAGGCAATGTGCGTGGGACAATAGGATCAGAAAACTGGTCGTCAACGTAGAGGTGCCTGCGGATGCAGGGAAGTGACTCCTTCACTCCAAGGGAGATTCCTTCTGGCTGGGATGCAGGATGAGTCCTTGGTGACTCGGAGGTTGCACGACCATGGAGTTGCAGAACATGAAGAAGCACAGGTACCAAGATGAAGCAGAAATCTTCCCACCAGAGCAGTCTTATCTTTGGTGTTGGCTCGAAGAACAGAAGAGTTCCAGTGTTTACCAACAGAAGAGCCTTTAGACAATCTTCAGACGACAGGCAGTCGGATCTAGAAGTTGTTGTTGGGACGAATCTAAGGGGTCAGGGACACTACTCAACTGTCCTAGCCAGTCAGATGCTACCAGGGGCCAATATTTCACATGGCACCCTCAATGGTACACCTGGCGGAGCCCTGGGGCCCTCTCTAGGGAGGAGCTGGACAGGGGGGGTGGACCCTCCCCTGTCCTTTGCGTTTCACATCAGAGCGGGAGCCAAGGGCTCCTGAACTGGGCAAAACTGGTTTATGCATGGAGGGCACCAAAGGAGAGGTGGTCACACCTCTTCTTTACAGGAAATCCTTTGTTCAGCTTTCCCTGACCCAGGGAAGCTCATAAGCAGGGGAGGGAGAACACTGTCTAGGAGTCAGCAGTAGCGTGGGCTGGCAGGCAGACCCTGTAAGGCTACAGAGGTAGGTATTGGGGTGTCCTTTAAGGAGCCTACAAATGCATGGTATCATGCAACTAACACTGGAATCTGTGTGGTTGCATGATTCCAAAATGTTAGATACCAAACATGACCTGGTTCGCGGCAGCCATTATGTAGTTGGACCTCTCGACTTGCCAGTGTCCTCTCCATACCTTATAAGAGCTGTCCCACACTTACAAAGCCCAGAGAATGGAGTCTGGGGTTTGTAGGGGTACCTCTGCTCATGCAGGGGTACCCTTAGAACCAAGCACCCTGCCCTAGGACTGAAGGGCCTTCCTTAGGGGCGACATAGGTTAAAAGTGCAGTGACCGGGATATAAGGGAAACCTTATATCTCCAAAGTTCCTGTAGACCTGACTGTTCAGGCAAAAGTGCCTACAAACGTGTGCAGAGACGCCCATGTTGCTGCATGACAGATTTTCATGACTGGGACATCCGAGCCAAAGCCGTGGTCGCCGCTTTCCCCCTGGTGGAATGAGCTCACAAGCTCTCAGGAGACTGCTTCCTAGTCAGGGCATAGCAGATCTTAATGCAGAGAATGACTAAGTGAGAAATGGTCTGTTTCTGCATTACCCGACCTATTTTAGCTCCCACATAACCCACAAAGAGCTGGTCATCCACCCGGAACTCTTTTGTGTGGTCAAGGTAGAACGACAACACTCTTTTTGGGTCCAGATGATGGAGACGCTCCTCTTCCTTAGTGTGATGCGGGTGAGCAAAAAAGGTGGGCAGCGTGATCGACTGACTCAGATGGAATGGGGTTACCACTTTTGGTCAAAATGAAGCACGGGTGCGAAGCACCACCTTATCCATAATTGTCATCATGTAGGGAGAAACAACTCACTCACCCTCCGGGCTGAAGTTATTGCCACCAGAAATACTGTCTTGATGGTAAGCAGCTGGAGGGGACAATTATGTAACAGCTCGAAGGGAGCACACATGAGAAATGTGAGGACCAAATGTAGGTCCCACTGCAGCATGATAAAGGGCGTAGGAGGAAACATATGAGCAAGCCCTTTTAAGAACCTATTTACAATAGGGGATTTGAACTAGGAAGGATGGTTCGGCAGCCGCAAGAAAGCAGACAGAGCAGAAAGATAACCATTAAGAGTGCTCAAAGCGGAGCCCTGCTGGGCAAGGGTAAAAATAAAGAGAAGAATGTTAGATAAAGAAGCAGAAAGAGGGTCAATAGACCTTTCTGTACAATATTTTACAACTTTCTGCCAACAGCAGCATATACCATCTTAATGGAGGGCCGCCTGGCTGTCAAAATAACATTAAATACTTCAGGAGGAAGGTCAAAATCTATCAATTGTCGCTGCTCAATCTCCATGCATGGAGGCGGAGAGTGGACATGTTCAGATGGAGAACCCTGCCCTACTGCTGCGGCAGAAGATCCTCTGGAAGGGGCAGCCTTAACGGAGGATCGATGCTCATTTGAAGAAGCTCTGGATACCAGACCCTCCATGCCCAGTCCAGAGCCACAAGAATGATTTGGGCGGAAAGACTTACAGGAGGCCTGAACTCCACGTGCAAAGAAAAGCGTCGGCGAGCGATAGCCGCCTTGCAAACTCAAGTGCGCAAAACTGCTGACATTGCACGACGAACAGATCTAACCAAGGCTCTACCCACTGCTGAAAGAGACTTGCGCCACCTCCGACTGGAGACAACATTCGTGATCCGCTAGGCAACGATGGCTGAGTTTGTCCACTCTGGAGTTCAGAGAACGTGCCAGATGTTAAACCACCAAGGTTATGCTCTGTTGTTCCAGCCATGTCTAGAGAAGTGGAGCCTCTTGACAAAGGGTCCACAATCCCACCCCGCCCTGCTTGTTGCAGTACCAAATGGCAGTGACGTTGTCTGTTAACACCTGCATTAACTTACCATCGACAGAGGGAAGAAATGCTTTAAACGCTAGTCGGATCGCCCGAAGCACCAACAAATTAATATGGAGCCCCAACTTCGTTGGAGACCAGTGTCCCCTGATCTCTACCTCTCCCAGATGGCCTCCCCTTCTCAAGAGTGACACATCTGTCCCTACTGTGAGATCTGGTAGGGGAAGGGAGAGAGTTTTGTCTCTGAACCAATCATGGTTTGTCAATCACCAATGAAGATCCTTTGCAGTTCCCCTACTATTACACTCTCTGGAGAGGAAATAGTAATATTTACCCCTACGCTATCCAACTCTTTCCCTACTTTTGCACTCTCTGGAGTGTGAATAGTAATTTTTACCCCTATGCTATCCAACACTTTCATACTGTTGCACTCTCTGGAGTGGGAATATTAATTTTTACCCCTACGATATCCAACACTTTCCCTACGGTTGCACGGACTAGTGTGGGAATAGTAATTTTTATCCCTACGCTATCAAACACGTTCCCTACTGTTGCACTCTTTGGAGTAAGAATAGTAATTTTATCCCCTCGGCTATCCAATATTTTCTCTACTGTTTTAGTTAATGTAGTGTAAAATGTATTTTAAAAAGATAAAAAATATTGTAATATTTTAACTTGGTTTATACATTTTTTATTTATATTATTGGTGTATGTGTACATATATATATATATATATATTTATAATTTTTAATATGTTTTTTATAAGTTATTAAAATAATTATTTATATAAATATTAAGTATATATTATATTTTATAAATATATATGTTTAATTTATGTTTACATTATATGTATTACTTATAATTCTAAAGAAAAAAATGTAATTATCAGTATTATGTACTTTATTTTACATTATTTTTTAAACATGAAAAAAACACGATATTTTTAACAACATTTTTAACAACAATATTTTTTTCAATATTTTTGTACTTACCATTATGTAGATAGGTCTTCGATATTCTGGACATCGATATTTTTGCGTCGATATTATTGTACCTCGATATTCTGACTTTCGATATTCTGTCAGAGATCTGTCAAAAACACACTTACACCAAGCAAAAAGTGGGGGTAACCATGAAAGCAAATCCTACTTTCCTACAATAGCCTTCCTGCAAGAGCCATTTGTCCGATGTTATGGACCTTCAGCGGAGGGGATGGTGTTCAATTCTCCCTCCAACTGGAGTAGAATGGTCTTGCAGACTCAAACTAGGAATTCTTGGGAGGCTGTAGCTGCCAAGAGCTGGGTGGCAGACGTCTTCTGGCTACCATTCCGAGGTCAGAATGAACCGCGACCACATCCTCACACAACTTGGGGAGTCTGTGCAGGGCCGTGGCTGGGATACGGCTGACGAGATTGAAAACCCCTTCCAGTGCCATGAACGGGGTGAAAGTTTGCTTTCTCTCCAAAAATACAAGTCCCATCAAAGGGCATGTCCATAAGATTAGCCTGGGAAATTCCCAGAGAAGCCAGATGTTCTGAGCCAGGCATGGTGTGGTAAAGCCACCGACGTCGAAACTGCTTTGATCAGCAAGTCTGTTGTGTCTAAACCACACCAAATGGTGAATTTTGCTGCATCTCTCCCATCCTTCCCAGCCTCAGAGATTACGGCCCAGGCCTACTCTGATACCTGTGGCAGCACCTGCGCAACTGTCTCCCAAAGGGTGTGGGAGAATTGAAGTAGTCACCAAACGCAATGCCAGGCTGGTAGAAGAAAATACTTTCTTCCCAAGTGGCTCCAGCCTCTTGGATTTCATATCCGGAGGTGTGGAAGGGAATGCGCCCTTTGAAATAGAAGCCTGAACCATCAAGGTCTGAGGGGTGGGGTGCTGGCAGAGGAACCTTGGATCGTCCAGCACAGGCGATAGCAGCGTGCAATTGCCTTATGTACAGGAGCCCCTGTGCTAAGGATTGGGCCACGTGCCTAGAAGGACATCTGTCAGTGCTTCATTAAAGGGCAATTGAGGTTCAGACATGGAAGCTTGAGGCTGAAGCATTCAGGTCAAGAGATTAGCCTTGACGTGCACGGAAGGCAGCTCCAGTTCAGGACCTCTGCTGCCCTCCTTACCACCATGGCATAAGAAGCCCCCTCCTCCATAGCCACACTCAGTGGAGAGAGCATACCAGTATTTGGAGCTGTGTCCAGTCCACTGGCGTTTCCAAGATCCTCATACCAGTCCAACTGTTCCACAGGAATATCTAGTTGTTGTTCTAAAGGGTCCATAGACCCCTTCCAATCCTCACCCATGCCCGAAACGTCCTGAAAATGCACAGGCAACAACGTAAAACCTCTGGCCTCCGCCAGGACTGGACTCTACATTGTTTCGACTTTGAGTCTTTGGGTATGAAGATGAGGCTGGCGCCGGAGCCACCGACTTTGGGTCTGTAGCCGGGGGAGGTCGCAGTGTTGACCCGGATTCAGAATCTGATCCATGAGACTCCACAGGCGCTGTGGCTGGAGCCGAAGGCATAGAACCCGATGGGGCATCCTCAGACAGCGCGGGGGCCCACAAGCTCCCCAGAGGGGACGGCCCGCTTAAATATGCTGCGCATGGTCTCATAAAACCCCTTTATTTAAGCGGGTGCCGCTCCGGCTCCCGGAAACAAGGGGAGAGGCGAAGTCAAACCTGGCTCCGCAGAACCATGCCTAAAACGTCAGTGCTCCTTACCGGTCTCGTCAACGGACGACAGACGAGGTGAAGAATAAGTCCACTTGGATGACTACTACTTTTTGTGCCTCTTTCCCAAGTGTCCTTAGGACCTCAAGTGTGAGGAAGAGGACTTGGGGCTACTGGAGTGGTTCCGCGACCTACCCTTCGAATGGGACCGCGATCTCCGAGGAGTCTCGCTCGGCGGTGCCGACTGCCGGGCCGCAAGGAGCTTCAAAGTCCACTCCCGTAAGGCCTTCGGAGCCATGACCTGGAAATCTGAGCACGATTCATTTAGTGGTCACACTCGAGACACCACAGACAGATGAGGTGGGGGTCAGTTACTGACATGGCATGGTGACCGGCGTTTCTCCGGATCAGAGTTTAATTGGTGCAGAAAGAAAATAATTGACATCCGTGGGACTGGGTGGCACCTATATAGGTGACCGCAAAGTCATAACCAACGCTAACGAAAACATCACGCAGAGCCGAATGGAGCAACCCGACAGTGTGCAGGAGTACTGCCCACACAAAAGTTTCCAGATCCAGCCTGACGCCTGGAAAATTCAAAGGTAAGGAAGCTGCAGCTAGAAGTCTCTATCAGATTAAGTCTTATTTTTAGCTGCCCAATATACTTGCAAAAGCAGTTCTTTCTAGCTGCGGGCCAGGCTGGGAAGTAGAGGTAGAGTGTAGCACCATAGTATGAGCAGGGTCAGTCCACTCATACTAAAGAACAGCCATGCTACCGAGCCCCATGCTGGCCCACCCTCATTCAATTCTTTTCCTTGGTTGGAGCTGGTATGAGTAGGGCAACACAAGACCAAATTGAGATCCTACTGTGGCATTATAAATAGTTGAAACATGCCTTTCAAACCACTTAGAAAACTCATCACAATAGTGATATGAACAAGGACGGTTGCTCCGGCAAACTCAAAAAGGCACAAAAGGCTGACAAATATTGTTTAATGGTGCCCACTAAAACCCCTTGCTGTGCCACATATCAAACAAAAAACAAGACAACCAACATTTTGGTCTGTATTGTGGGTTCCACACCAGCCACAAGCTTGTCCCAGTGCCTGCCGCAGGGAGACTTTGTAGAGTGATGGATGGTCACTCATTTTTTGTCTTTCTCCGACCAGATTGCAAGCCCTTATCAAGAAGGCCCACACCGCCCACTGTTCTTATTATATACGAGAAGCCACATAATCCCATGGTATGTACTCCTCCTGTTTCTGTTTATATTTTAGTTTTCTTACTGAGGGACATCGGTCCATGTGGATCAATTTTACTAGATGGAGGAACGTCTCTCTGCATATGCCTTACGCCATACAACTTCTTTTTCCTAAACTTCTAGCTTTTTATATTTTATATTCTTAGCGGCCTATTCAATCATTCTATTGTTCAAAACCTGCCTTGCAAAGCCGCAACACACAGAATAGGTCTCTGCTCATGGCCTATTTATTTATTATACTGTTCTAAACCTGACGTACAATGCACCAGACCACAGAATAGGTCTCTGCTCACCCTGGTACTCTGCTTTCACTTAGCTGTCACATCTAGGAGACAACCATTGGGACACACCGTGTACTTTATACATCAATATTACAGTGAGAACGAACCAAAAAGTGGATGGGTGTTAGCATCAAACACTATGTCTTTCTCCATGCACTGACTGTAGTGACCGGGTTATTATTGTTTGCCCTCCTTATCCCAAGTACATATATGTATATTTATTTTCTTCCTTTTCTTCTCCAAGTATATATTTCCTTCCAACCACGTTTTTCTCCCCTGCTTTTTACTTTTTTACACAACTACCACATTCACTCTCAATTCACCAAACCTCCCGCTCCCACAACATCCCTGCACTATCCCCCCCTGCTTACCTTCCTGACCTCTGCCTCACAGGCATCACTGACCGCTCTACCTTCACTGTTTCAGTTTTCCATACTCACCTCTGTGTCACCCAAGTCTTGTGTCATGTATATATGCATGTTTGTTTCTGTACATATATTTATGTATTTTATATTGAAATTTACAGCCCTGAGGAAGTTCATTGTTATGAACAAAACGCGTTGGCTGACAATTTACTGAAATTGGATATTTTTGCAATAAGACTGTTTAAGAAAACCTAAGAAAGACTATAAAGACTTATTGAAAAACAACTTTGTATACACATCAGGTGGTGCACCACTCCATATCTTGGGTTCAGACTTTGTAGAGTGACACCAGGCAGCAACGATGACATTCACAACTTCAGGAGGAGGACTGAATGCAGTCAACTGCTGCCACTCAATCTCCATGCATGGAGTTGCAAATTGCACAGGTTCAGATTCAGGACCCCGTGCTTCTGCTGCAACAGGAGAAACAGTCAAAGAGGTAGCCTCTTCTGAGGACAGGTATTCATGTCCAGACGTTCCAAGTACCACATTCTTCTTGCCCAATCTGGAGCCACTAGGATGACTTGGGCCTGGGTATTCCTGACTTTCTTCAATACTCGGGGCAGGAGAGGCAGCAGTGGAAAGGCATACAGGCGTTCTGTACTCCACTCTATCCAGAATGTATCTCATAGGGAAAGCATTCAAAGGTTGCAAAGGTTTTGACACTGCACGTTCTGGACAGTGGCAAACAGATCTAGCTAGGGTACTCCCCATTCCTGGGAGATGCCATGTGCCACCTCAGTATATAAACAGCAATCATAATCCACCAGGTGCCACAATCTGAGTTAATCCAACCTAGTGTTCAAAGGTTCACGACCAGAGAAATATCCAGAAATTTCAGCCAGCTCCAGAAACTAAGTGTTCTTAGGCACCTAGCGCCATTCCACCCTGCTTGTTGCAATACGACATGGCGGTGGTGATGTCTGTAAGAACCTAAACTACCCTCCCTTTGATAGATGGTAGAAAGGCTTTCAGCACCAGGCAAATGGCCAGCAACTCCAATGGGTTAATGTAGAGACCAGAATCCTCTGATCTCCACCTCTCCCATATGCACTTTCCATCCCAGCAGTTACACATCCATCACCACTGAATACCAAAACAAGGGTGACTATGCTGAATGACAGCACATACAATTCAAAGTATATCAGGAGTAATAATAATCCACAAAAAAGATAAATAAATTCCAAGCATTGCAAAAAAAATACAAAAAATAGTCCTTCTAGTGGTGCTCACATGGCGACAGCTCCCAGCCACCTAGGCTGTGTGGATTTCTGTACTGTGAAACAGTCTAGCCAACTTGAATGGAAGGCACCTGAAGCACGCACTTTATTGTTTCAGTGAACTACGTGCTCTATAAACTAAACGCGCAAGTTACTACTTGTGTAACAATATATCTGTAAGAGACATTAGCTAGTGATAGATTGCTTACCGTAGAATATCCCCAGGCGTCAGACTAGATCCGGAAAGTTTTGCTTAGCAGTACCCCTGCACATCAGTAGGTGGCGTTGTGCGGCTCCGCATCCGTCACTGGCGTCGTAAGCACCGAGATGATGCCACGAAGAGTACTTAGGCGCCACCCATGCGCGCTGATGTCAGTTCTGTACACGACTTTCCGCGCCAGGAGCGCAGAGCCATGCAAGATACTGACCATTGGTGCAGAAAACTAGGGTCCTAAGAGGGATGACCTTAACCCTAGTAACCAGTTCGCAGAACGGGGAGGATGGGTGGGGCGGTAAGGAATCTATCACTAACTAATGTCTCTTCAAGATATATCGTTACACAAGTAGTAACTTGTGCATCTGAAAGAGACACGTTAGTGATAGATTAATTACCGTAGAATAGATACCCCAGCAATACCAACCCCGGTGGTGGGTCTGCGAACAAATCACACCAGAAAGTCACAGAGAACAGAACGGCCAAAGAAGCCGTCTCTCCCGACTTGACTGTCAAGGCAGTAATGCTTGGTAAACGTGTGCAGCGAGGCCCACGTAGCTGCCTAACAAAAGTCCTGCAAGGGAACGCCGCGTCCCAAGGCAGTAGAGGCTGCAGTTGCCCTGGTAGAATGGGCACGCAGCCCCACAGGAGGCTCCTTCTTAGCCAAGGAGTAACGTGCTTTGATGCACAGAAGGACCCACCGCAAGATGGTTCGCTTGTGCACGGCCTGACCTTTTTTGGCGTCCACGTAGCACACAAAGAGCTGGTCATCCACCCGGAACTGCTGTGTACGCTTCAGATAGAACGCAAGCGCACGTTTTGGGTCCAGACGATGGAGCCTCTCCACCTCCATTGAAGGAGGCGGAAAGAAAGTGGGCACAGTGATGGTCTGCCCGATGTGGAAGGGCGTGACAACCT
Organism: Triturus cristatus; assembly: GCF_964204655.1. Lineage (NCBI taxonomy): Eukaryota > Metazoa > Chordata > Amphibia > Caudata > Salamandridae > Triturus > Triturus cristatus. The sequence continues at coordinate 575,644,698 of NC_140583.1, read as the reverse complement.
TTGGCATGAAAGAAGGACAGGTCCTTAAAACCACCTTGTCTGGATGAACAGAAAGGAAAGGAGATTTGGAAGAAAGAGCCTGGAGCTCACTCACTCTTCTGGCAGAGGTGATAGCTACCAGGAAAGCCATCTTGAGAGTGAGAAGACACAAAGGACAGGTATGCAGGGGCTCGAAACGAGCGCACATCAGATAGGTAAAAACGAGATTCAAGTCCCATTGAGGCTTGATGAACGACACGGGAGGAAACGTGTGCGTAATGCCTTTAAGGAAACGGTTAACAACCGGAGACTTAAAAAGAGAAGGCTGATCTGGAAGCCGTAAGAAGGCGGAGATGGCCGAAAGATAACCCTTGATAGTGCCAAGAGCAGAGCCCTGCTGGGCCAAAGAAAGAAGGAACAGAAGAACTTCAGAAAGAGGGGCAGAAAGGGGATCCACAGCCTTCACTGTGCACCATGCCACACATTTTTTCCACCGGGAGGCGTATACCGTGTTAGTGGAGGAACGCATGGCTGCCAAGATGACATCACAGACTTCGGGAGGAAGATCGAAAGCTGTCAACTGTCGCCGCTTAATCTCCACACATGGAGGTGGAGGCTGGACAGGTTTGGGTGGAGGACCGTCCCCTGCTGCTACGACAGAAGATCCTCCCGAAGAGGCAGATGGATCGGGGGATCGAGCGCCATGCTGGGTAGCTCGGGATACCAGTATCTTCGTGCCCAATCCGGAACCTTAAGGATGACTTGGGCCCGGTCGCGCCAGATCTTCTTCAGCACTCTGGGCAGAAGTGGTATAGGCGGAAAGGCATACAACAGACCAACTCCACTCGCGACGAAAAGCGGCACCGAGCGAGTGCCGCCTTGGAAATTCCAACGCGCAGAACTGATGACATTGTGCGTTCTCTTAGGTGGCGAATAGATCTAACCAAGGTTTTCCCCACTGCTGAAAGAGACCTTGCACCACGTCCGAGTGCAGACGCCATTCGTGATCCATCAAGCACCGGCGGCTGAGTTCGTCCGCCCTGGAGTCCAGAGAACATGCCAGGTGTTGAACCACCAAGGTAATGCCTTGATGTTCCAGCCATGTCCTGAGGCGCAGAGCCTCCTGACATAGGGTCCAGGACCCCACCCGCCCTGTTTATTGCAATATCACATGGCGGTGGTGTTGTCCGTGAACACCTGCACCACACTTCCCCGGACAGAGGGAAGGAATGCCTTCAGTGCCAGTTGGATCGCCAAAAACTCCAACAGCTTGATATGGAGCCGGGACTCCGCCGGAGAACAGAGTCCTCCGATCTCGACCTCTCCCAAGTGCCCTCCCCATCCCAGGAGGGACGCATCCGTCACCACTGTGTGCTCCAGTTGGGGAAGGGAGAGGGATCTGCCATTGACCCAATCGCGATTCGTGAGCCACCACTGCAATTGTCGTACAGTGCCCTCCGAGATCTGGACATGATCGCTCAGGTTGCCCCGATGCTGCGCCCACTGGAACTTCAGTCAGGTCCCACTGCAGAGCCCGCATATGCCATCTGGCATGTGGCACTAGCAGGATGCAGGAGGCCATCAGGCCCAGGAGCCGGAGGGTCACCCTGACTGAAACCCGTTACAGAGGGTGAAAGGTCGGAATCATAGCCTAAATATCCCAGGCTCGCTGCTCGGGAGGATAAACCCGAAACAGCGTCGAATCCAGAACCACCCCGATGAAGGGGAGCTTCTGAGAGGGACTCAGGTGCGACTTCGGCACGTTGATGGAGAACCCCAGCAAATGCAGGAGGTCGGCCGTAGTCTGAAGGTGGGTGACGACTGCCTGGGGCGAGCCCGTCTTCAACAACCAGTCGTCGAGGTAGGGGAAGACTGACACCCCCGACCTGCGCAGATAAGCTGCAACCACCGCCATCACTTTCGTGAACACCCAAGGTAAGGCCGAAGGGGAGCACGGCAAACTGAGAATGCTCCTGGCCTACTGTGAACCGCAGGTAACGCCGGTGGGCCGGCAGGACGGGAATGTGAAAATATGCGTCCTGCAAGTCCAACGCTTCCATCCAGTATCCAGGGTCGAGGCCAGCTAAGACCTGAGCCAGAGTCAGCATCTTGAACTTCTCCTTCCGGAGAAAGCGATTAATGTCCCGGCGGTCCAAGATAGGACGCAGACCCCCTTTGTCCTTCTTGAGGACCAGAAAGTAGTGGGAATAACAACCACTCCCTACCTCCAGTCCAGGAAAGCACTCGATGGCCCCTTGGCCAAGAGGGCCATGACTTCCTGTCGGAGAAGAGCCAAGTGATCCCCCGACATGCGGTGGCACCGAGGTGGTATGGCGGGATGGGAGGACTGAAAGGGAAGGCAGTGACCGTGGCAGATTATCTGCAGCACCCATCTGTCTGATGTAATCTTGAGCCAGTGAGGGAGGTGGTGGCGGATCCTGCCACCCACCGGCGTGGGGTGCTCCCCGAAGCTGATATTAGGAAGGTTTGGAGGCGGAAGCAGCAGGGGTGGAGGTGGACGGACTCGCACGCTGGTTCCCCGACCCGCCCTTGCAGAAACCACAACCCCAGCCGCGCTGGAGCTGGTTCTGCACAGGCTGGGGGGACGGGCGCGCCTGACTGCCTCTACCTTAGCCACGAAAGGAACTAAAACCAAGAGAGGCCGAACTCTTAGTAGAAAGGCCCAAAGGGCATGTCCATGAGCGAGCTTTGGACATTGGGCGAGAACCCAGTCGAACGCAACCAGGCGTGATGTCACAACGCCACAGTTGTAGAAATCGCCCTGCCCAATGAGTCAGCGGTGTCCAACCCACAACGAATGGCGAACTTAGCCGCATCCTTACCCTCAGCAATTGCCTGAGAAAGGACAGCCTGCACCTCCTCAGGACACTGAGGCAACACCTAAGCAACTGCATCCTACACCGTGTGGGAGTAGCGGCCCAACAAGCAGTTGGTGTTCACCGACCGCAGCCCTAAGCTGGCCGAAGAGAACAACCGCTTCTCAAACTGGTCCAGCCTTTTCGAGTCCTTATTTGGCGGGGCCGTAGGAAAAGCACTCTGAGACGTCGAGGCCTAAATGACCAGGCTCTCAGGCGTAGGGTGAGTAGTCAAAAAGGCGGGGTCACCGGGCGCCGGTCGGTGGCGCCTGGCAATGTTTTTATCCACCGGGGCCCCCGTGGCCGGCCTCGACCAAGTGCCCAAGAAGACGTCAGTAAGGGCGTTAATGAAGGGAAGCAACGGCTCCGACGAAGTAGACGCCGTCTGGAGCACCTCGGTGAGGAGATTGGTCTTGACGGCCACTGTAGGGAGGTCAAGATTAAGGGCCTCAGCTGCCCGACGGAGGACCATCGTGTTAGAGGCACCTTCCTCTCCATCGTAGGCAGGGGGGAAGCGAACCCCGGGTCAGAGGAGACATCGAGGTCGCCTGCCTCCTCCAAGTCATCCACCCAATCCTGCTCGGAGTCACATTGCCGGGCAAGAGGGTCCTCGGACCCTTCCCAGTCGTCGTCCGCCTCTGGCGTAGAGGGGGCCGGTCGCGGCGGCAAACCCGGAGCTGGAGAATGTACGAACGGCGCAGTCTCCCAATGCGGATCCCAGGCCGGAACAAAATGGTCTTGGAACCGGGGCAAGTGAGGAATAAACGGCACCCAAGGTGGCGCCGAGGGTGGAGCCGAGGGTGGCGCCGAGGCTGGCGCCGGAGCCACTGGCACAGGATTCGGTGGCGCCGGTGGCGGAGCTGCCGGGCCAACAGGATCTGGACATGGGATCGCGGGAGCCCGAGGCCTAAAAAGGCGGTCCATAGTAGCAAGGAATGCTTGCACCTGTTCGGGAGTCGCTGACGGACCCGGGTATGGCGGGTAGGCCGCAGGACTACCAGGCTACAGAGGAGCCAACGAAGCGAAGTCCCTGTTCCCCTCGTCCGCCTCCAGGGAGCGACAGGGGGACGTCGGAGAGTGAACACGCTTCTTCGACTTCTTTTTATGGCGTTGCTTACCGGAATCCAAAGGCGAAGACTTGGAGCCTGAGGAGCGACAGCTCCGGTCCTGCGAGTGGTCCCGGGAACGGCCCTGGACCCGGAGCAGCGGCATGACGAATGCCGGACCTCCAGCAACTTCCTACACCACTCCCGCAAGGCCTTGGGGGCCATGGCTCGACAATCCCGGCAGTCCCGGGAGTCGTGGACAGTCTCCAGGCAGTAGAGGCAAACATCGTGGGGGTCCGCCACCGACATATTCCGGCGACAGGCCCCACAGGACTTAAAGCTGGGCATCCCTACGTGCACCAGGAGAAAAGAGAGGAGACAAAAAGTCTCAAAATAGTAGTCAAAAAGTAACTAAGGTACGTGCTCAATCCGGATCTGCGCTTGCTGGCGCGGAAAAAGAAATAAGTGACGTCAGCACGCATGGGTGGCACCTAAGTACTCTCCGTGGCGTCATCACGGCGCTTACGACGCCAGTGACGGACGTGGAGCCACACAACACCACCTACTGACGCGCAGGGGTACTGCTAAGCAAAACTTTCCGGATCCAATCTGACACCTGGGGATATTCTTCGGTAAGGAATCTATCACTAACGTGTCTCTTTCAGATAAGGAATTCACTGAAACAATAGTGTGAGTTTCGGTGCCTTCCTTTCAAACATCGATCACCACTGTCAGCAGTGAAGAGGGCAGGTAGAGGAGTCTGCCACTGGTATGATTGCAGTGTCACAGCCACCACTGCAGATCTTTTGCTGTTTCTTCTGAAACCTGTACTGAATCAGACAGGGTCCTGCGGTGCTGTGCGCACTGAGACTTCAAGTTCCACTGTAAAGCCCATATAAGCCACCGGATATAACCGACGAGTAAGATGCAGGAGGACAAAAGGCCAAGAAGCCCCAGAGCCGAACTCAATGAGACCAAGGCTACAGGTCGGAACATGTGGATCATAGCCCAAATGTCCTGGACACATTGAGGTGGAGAGATACCTAATTCTGTATGACTCCAGTGAAGGAAAGTCATTGTGAAAGAGTATGGTGTGACTTCGGCACATTGAAGGAATGACCCAAAGGTTTCAATAGGCTTGCCATCATCTGGAGGTGGTTTACAATCAGCTGAGGCAAGTCTGCCTTCAACAGTCATTTGTCGAGGTATGGGAAAACTGGGGCCATAATCTTTCTGGCAGCGCCACTGCATCGCCTCACCTGAACTCCCTGCTATTGGGGTCTGAGCAGCCTGACAGCGACGGGGTCCCTACGCTGTTTGTCTCCCCCGCTGCCATTCAACACCATTGGCCGCCGCGGGGGGAGACTACAGCTCCCGTGATTCCTAGCGAGCCGGACTGCTCCAGCGTTCCAGCGCGCCCGGAGGCGCCTAAAAGCGAGTGCTTCCTTCGCGTCGCGGGACGCGCGCGGGCGACGCCGGGCTGAGCCCGGGCAGAGGGCGGGCCGTCTGTGGCCGTCAGGGGCCAGAAGAGGCCGGGCTGGGCCATCCTACTTGGACTTTATTGCCTAGCCGTAAGAAGCAGTTCGGCGTCATAAGGTGACTACACGTCGTGCCCTGAGACTCTGCCTTGTTGTCCCTCCTAACCTAAAGGTCGTGTGTTGAAATGGACAAGAGAAAGCTAACTGAGAACTCCGGGGGTTCAGGGGGCTGTGGTTCCTTGCCCAAAGTACGGAAACTTAAGAAGTCCCGACGTGCTACTAAACAGACCGACCCGATAGGGACCCTTTCGCGCATTGACGATTTGGTGGGGGAGTGTGAGGCAATATTGGGGTGTAACCAGCCATTGGTGGCTGATAACCGGAATGTTGTTCCCCCATCCCCCTCTATCGTCTCTGGGCATGTAAATCCTGTGCCAGTTCTTGTCGTGCCGGAAATGTTTCGATCTAAGCCCGCATTAGGTGCAAACAAAACGTCTGTTCCCGAGGTCTTGGTTGTTGAGGATAACTCTCCATTGTCTCATGCAGCTGCTTCTGGGGGTTGTGTTCCTACTGTGCCTTGTCATAATAGGTTTTCTCCATTGCTACATGAGCAGGAAGATAGTTATGTGGCCACACCCGACCCTCTGGCATGCTCCTCTAATACCCTTTTTGGTAACTCCGCTGAGTCTCCTAATAACACTGTACACGACCTTATTGAGATGGTTAAGTCGTTGAAGGATGAAATTAGCTCATTGAAATCAGTGGTAGAGTCTCTGACTAGTAAAGTTGGGCTGTGTCTTGCTGTTCCATCTTCTACCCCTGGCTCCACATTAAGTTCTACTCTACCTGTTCCAACAGATCCACTAGGTTCCCAGGGTGTTTGTCTAGGTCTCCCCAACTCTTGTCACAAAGGTATTGACTTATATAGCAATGCTGTCAAGACTGGAACAAAGCAACCCTTAGGTCGTTTGATAGCTAATGGTAGTAGTACGCTGCATGCTCAATCAAGTTGCACCAAGAGGTTGAGGGGGGGTAATGACCCTGCTAAAACAGACCAGGGATTTTTGGCTGGCCGGGGTGTCCATACTATTCAACCTATTGTCCAGCCCAAGGGTCATGCAATGGATTGCTCTAATAAAATTTTTATGACCAATGTCCCCAAACTGACTTCATTTAGTGGCACTGAGTCTCCCGAGTCACTGACCAACAAAGCGATCCATTGGCTGAGACACGTCAGGGGTTGTCGTTCAGTCATCAGGGAAGATATTTCCAGAGCCACTAGACTTTCCTCACCTAGGGCCTCCGTGGATTGTATTGAATTAATTCTTAATAATACCTATCGTGCTGAAAATCTTTTACTCATGGAGTTTAGATCCAGCCCGCCGGAAAGTTCTTCCATCCAATTGCGAAGTTGCCCCCCGCACGATTTAGGTGGGCCCAAGAGGGGATATTGTAGCACCAGGGGAGTGGCTGGTTCTACCCTGGACAATATAGACTGACTTCATGATGAGGGGATTGCTGGCCAGTGGACTAGAGGTGCCCGGGCTGGGACCAATGACCAAGTGCCTAGTATGGCCGGCCTTTGTATTGATCCCAATTCCCGTTCTGTGTGCCCGGTTATTTTAGCCCCCAACACTTTCCATCATACTCCTGATATAGACCTAAGCCAGGGGCCAGTCCAACCCCTTGGTGGTCTTTTATCAGATGCGCAGCCTATTACTCCCGATTCAGTTGGCTATGCCTCGCTCAGTGGCTCCCTATGCTCTTGGAATATTGCTGGGTTAAACTCGAAGCTAGCTATTGCCGATTGGGTCTCATTTATTAATACAATGGACATTTGTTTATTCCAGGAGACATGGCTTTTAGAGCCACGCTTTTGTGTGGGCTATCTAAATTTCCACATTCCGGCAATTAAGGGATCTCATGGGCGGCCATCAGGGGGCCTAACTATTTGGTTAAGAAGTCACTTGTCCCTGACCACTAAGCTTCTTCACACGGGTAATAGTGATATCCAATTGTTGAGACTTGAGTTGGGACCAATAGGTAAAATTGATATTTATAATGTGTATATAAGAAGTTGTAGGGGTGTCAAGTCCACGGTTATTGATGATTTATTTAGCTTGCTGGATCTGTACTCAGTTGATACCTTTGTTATCATAGCAGGTGATTTTAATATAACGTTTGAACCTCTTCTTGAAAATAAATGGGATAAGCAGGATATTGAAGAGTCAGGCTGGGGTATCCCATCCCTGGAGTTACCCCCTCTATCAAGATGGCCGGAAGTGGCCATTCAGCTTAATTCCCTTTGTATGGATAGAGGTTTGAGGGCTCTGAATGGCAGAATGCCTAGCGACCGCGAGGGTGTTTGTACTTTTAATAATGGAGTAGCCAGGAGCAGAATAGATTATATTTTGGCCGATATGAAATTATGGCACTCCCTTGTTGATATGAAGATCGTTCCTCTTCCGGAGAGTGACCATGACCCTCTCTGCTTATGGCATAGATGGTGGAAGGCTAATAGTGGCACTGACAGGGTTGGGGAGCTGGGCCCCCCTGAGGTGGTCCCTTCCAATGATATGCACCGTTTGAAATGGTCTGGACTTATGGGAAATTCAGCTACTTTAGCTCAAATCCAGGAAGAGGTGGATGGTTCCATTTTTATTATGGAGTCAGTTCTAGCCTCCAATGGTAACTTATGGGACGTAACATCTGCGCACAATAGCTTATTTACTAGCCTGAAGTCCCATTTTCTCATTAAAGCTAGACCAGGATCAAGAGGTGTTACCCATCAAGCATCATGGTACAACAAGGATTGTAGGGAAGCCAGACTTCTACTTGGGAAGGCTCTGAAGGGTGGGGATGTCTCCCTAGTTCGCCACAGAAGAATTATTTATAAGAACTGTGTGGCTAGAGCCAAACGCATCTGGGATGGGAAAAAATGGGAGGACCTCCTTGAAGCAAGCCTTCAGAATAATTGCAAATTGTTTTGGAGTATTGTAAAGTGGGGTTCTGGTGGACATCCAGAGGGCCCCCAAAATAATGTTTCCCAAGAGAAATGGGTTGAGTATTTTAAACCCCAATATGCTGCACCCATTGACCCCTTTGAAACTCCGGGGTCTTACCAGTTGTTTAATCATGAGGACGATTTTACTAGTTCTGAGGTGAACTCAGCATTGTTGGGGGTGGCATCCGGAAAAGCACCCGGCCCGGATGGTGTACCTGCAGATATCTTCCTGTATGATAAGTCTAGATGGGGGAGATACATCCAGCTGATTGCTAATGCGCTGGCTCATGGTGCCCCTATCCCTAATTCTTGGAAAGCCGCGGAAATAATCCCGGTGTACAAAAAGGGAGATCGTTCACTCCCGGAGAATTACCGGCCCATTAGTTTGATTGACGCCATCCAGAAGATCACGGGTAGGTTGATCCTTAACCGTGTTCATCTCTGGATGGCGTCAAACAATATTTTATCTTCTTTTCAGGCAGGTTTCCGCCAGTACACTAGTACTATCGACCAAGTATTCCGCTTCGTACTCCTCTATTGGAAGACGGTTGTTCTGGGCAAGGGGAGTTTGTATGCGGTGTTTGTGGATCTTAGGGCTGCCTTCGATCTGGTACCCCGTCCCAAACTTTGGTTGACATTGAAAGATTTAGGGCTACACGGCGGCTTGTTGTCCTTGATCCAGACGCTGCATGCGGACAACTCTGCCAGAATCAGATGGGGAGGGCAGGGTATTACGACTGAGGACTTTCCCGTCCAAAGAGATGTCAGGCAAGGCTGTGCTATGGCCCCAACGCTATTTTCATTATTTATTAACAATATAGCGGAGCGACTTTTGGAAGCCCACGTAGACGCACCCATTCTTGGCAACACTAAGGTCCCTATCCTAATGTTTGCTGATGATACGCTTTTAATTGCTAAAACACCCTGCGGCCTTCAGCGTTCATTGGATATTTTCGAGACCTTTTGTGTTGATCGAGGCCTTGAGGTGAACATTAAAAAAACCAAGCTTATGGTATTCAGGCCTCACAAACTTTTTAAAAATAGTTTTGTTTTATCTAAAAATCCACTTGAACAAGTACAGGCTTTTAACTACTTAGGTGTTAACATCCAAAATAATTTTTCGTGGAAACTACAGCGTGATATGTCTACCTTAAAACACAGGCAAATTGCTGGAGCTCTTGTTGGCGAATTCAAAAAGTCCCCCTCGAAGCCTATCCGTCCTGTGCTCCAGGTGTATAGTGCTAAAGCGGTGAGCTCGGCTCTCTATGGAGCTGAGCTGTGGGGTTATGAGAACCTGTCTCCTTTAGTTACCTCGGAAAACAGGTTCCTGCGTAGCATCACTTCCCTCCCCCAGAGCACGCCCATTGTTCCTTTAAGATATGACCTTGGCAAGAATTCAATAGCCGATATAGCTAGGCTTCGTCCTATTCTAGATTGGCGTCGCCTGTGGACTACCCCGGAATTAGCCCACTATGCGGAGGGTTTTCTGGATATAATGTCTTTGGTGGGCTTCCGGAAGATTATTTGGCTCAACGAGACTAGAAAATCCCTTGTGGCACTTGGGATGAGTGATCTCTGGGAGAACCCCTTGGCTGCTACCTTTCCATCTAAAGCATACATGAAAGAAAAATATTGGGAGTTTGTAAATGCCAAGGTTTTCCATGAAACTAAATCCCTCTCATTAACTGATGAATTTTTGAGTATTAAACCAGTTCCAAGGTTAGAACATTTTTGGGATCTTGTCACCAAAGTGCTCGATAGGAAATTATTTTTCCAGATGCGGGTAGGAGTGTTGCCTTTAAAATCCTTTTCAGCTAGATGGAAACCTATAAGTACCAACCTATGTTCTTACTGTGAATCTCAGGTAGAAACCCTTGCGCATATGTTTTTTGCCTGCCCTGCTTATGCGGCCCTGAGGCGTGTATGGTTGAGTCCTGTTTGCAAACTATTGGGCACAAGACGGAGTGTAGAAGCTTTAAGACTCCTTCGCACCTGCACAGACCAGGTCATTGTTGTGGCCTTGGCCAAATTTTTGGGGTGGGCATGGGTAATCAGATTTAAGCACTTTAGCTAGTAGCGTTAGACACTTTGGATGTACCCTTAATGATTTCTGTGTATATTAATTGCTTTTTAAAAAATGTACATATTTTAATAGTAACATTTTTAGACTGTTTTATTGTGTATTGTGTACCTGTGCTGTTTTGTATCGCTTTTATGACTTTTGTCGAATAAAGCTGTTTGGATTGGATTGGTATTCCCAAACAGTGCTGTGATCACCACCATCACTTTTGTGAACACATGAGGTACACAGGACAGGCCAAAGGAAGCGCAAGAACTGGCAGAGCTAATGGCTTACCTGAAACCACAGAAAGTATCTGGAGGACTACCAGATGGAGATGTAAAAACAGGTGTCCTGCATTTCAATCGCTACCACCCAGTCTCCTGGATCCAGGGCAGACAGAACTTGGGCCAGGGTGAACATTTTGAACTTGAGTTTCTGAAGGAAGAAGTTCAGAGGGCAAAGATCTGGGATGGGACAGAGTCCTCAGTCCCTTTTCGCCATCAGAACACAATGGGAGTAGCAACCATCCCCATCTCTAATGCCAACACCCTTTCTATTGATCCCTTTGCCAACAGGACCAGAACTTCTCCTCAGACTGTGGACAAGTGACTCCTCAGGAATTGTTGCAGTGTAGGTGGCAGGTCCGGAAGTACAAACTAGAGTAGGGAATAACCACGCGAATGGATGAAAGAATAAACAAATGTCATTTATAAAGCACACAGCTGCTTCAAAAGAATTGCCTCGGAGAAAAAGACTTATAAAAGGGACAGGTGACTTGGAGCTCTCTAAAACATGAGATTTTAATGAAGTCTTAAAGGCCTTTTCTGTATCAGAGTCTCTGAGAGCTTTGGGAAGCAGATTCCAGTTTTTTGCTGTAAAATAGGTGAAGGAGCGCTCCCTCAGGTTCTCCTTATGTATCTTCAGGATAAATACTACGCCCTGGTTGGAATAGCGTAAAGTTCTGCTAGGAACGTACTGCTTGAATCTCCTTTGTAGACAGAGAATGCCAGAATGATGTAAGGCCCAATAAGTAATGGTCAACACTTTGAACATTATCCTCTGTTTAATGGGGACCCAGTGCAGAATCCTAAAGTTTTGAATGCAGGATTCTCTTTTGGGGCATTTCAAGATAAGATGGGTAATGGCATTTTGGATTAGTTGTAGTTTAATAAGAAGTCCACCTGATATTCCCAAATACAGTGAATTTGAGAAGTCGAGCTTTGCCATGATCATAGCATGAATTACCATCTTGCAAGAGTGGTCAGGTAAAAATAACAGGGTCTTTTTTAAGGATTTTAAGAGGAAAAGCACGCAGCTGTGATATTTCTCACCTGTGGCTTAAAAGATAATTGATGATTGAATATAACACCAACGTTCCTATCGGAAGCACATGTAAGAATGCTAATTCACATGTACATTCATGCAATGTATTTCGCTTGAGAAAATGCTAACAAAAAAACTTGGCAAAAAAAAATAACACCTAAGTTCCTAACCTCATCTTTAGGAACTGAAAAGGAGGACACAAGTCATCTGGACACAGAGATGTGTCTGCAGGCGAGTCCAAGGCTAAATTTCAGATTTATCAGAGTTCAACCTCAGATAACTTTGTTTCATCAACTTCACTATGGCAGTCAGCTCTGTGCGTTTTCCACCACAGTGCTTTTCATCTGTAGAAAGAAAAGCATGAACTGTGTATCATCAGCACAGGACACACAATTAAAGCACAAGTTACTTACCTTCGGTAACGATATATATGTAAGAAACATTAGTAGTGATAGATTCCTTACCTTAGAATTATCCCCAGGCTTCAGACTGGATCCGGCAAGTTTTCGTCAGCAGGACACCTGCACGTCGGTAGGCGTCATCGTGCGGCCCCGCATGCGTCGTTGGCGCCGGGATGACGTCGCTGGAGCTACTTAGACGTGCCCATGCGTGCTGATGTCAGTTCTGTACAGGACTTTCTGCGCCAGGAATGCAGAGCCATGCAAGAAACTGACCACTGGTACCAAGAAACTAGTTCCCTGAAAGGGAGGACCTTAACCCTAGGATCAGTTCGCAGAACGGGGAGGATGGATGGGGCGGGAAGGAATCTATCACTACTAATGTTGCTTACAGATAGAAGTTAAAAAAGGTAAGTAACTTGTGCATCTGAAAGAAACACGTAGTGATAGATTCCTTACCTTAGAATAGATACCCCAGCAATACCAACCCCGGTGGTGGAACTGCGAACCAAGAGCACACCAGAAAGTCCTGGAGAACAGAACGGCCAAAGGAGCCGTCTCTCCGGACTTGGCTGTCCAGGTAGAAATGCTTGGTAAATGTGTGCAGCGAGGCCCACGTAGCTGCCTGATAGATGTCATGCAAGGGAACTCCCCGCCCCAAAGCAGTAGCGGAGGCTCCTTTTTAACCAAAGAATAACATGCCTTAATGCACAGAACGACCCACCGAGAGAGGGTCCGTTTGTGCAAGACCCGACCTTTCTTGGCACCCACGTAGCCAACAAAGAGCTGGTCATCCACCCAGAACTGTTGTGTGCGGCTGAGGTAGAATGAGAGCGCACATTTTGGGTCCAGACGGTGGAGCCTCTCTTCCTCTTTTGAAGGAGGCGGAAAGAAGGTGGGCAAAGTGATGGTCTGCCCAATGTGAAAGGCAGTGACAACTTTTGGCAGAAAAGATGGACGAGTCCTTGAAATAACTTTGTAAGGATGGACAGAGAGAAAAGGAGGTTTAGAAGAAAGAGCCTGGAGCACACTCACTCTTCTGGCAGAGGTGATGGCAACCAGGAAAGCAGTCTTTAAAGTGAGAAGACGAAGTGGACAGTTGTGAAGTGGCTCAAATGGAGCACACATCAGATAGGTCAGGACCAGGTTCAAGTCCAACTGAGGCATTATGAAAGGAACAGGAGGGAAAAGATGAGTAATGCCTTTGAAGAATCTATTTACAACAGGGGACTTGAAAAGGGAAGGCTGATCTGCAAGCCGTAAAAAGGCTGAAATGGTTAGGAGATAGCCCTGGACAGTGCCCAGTGCCCAGAGCAGAGCCCTGCTGGGCCAAAGAAAGGAGAAATAGGAGGACCTCTGAAAGAGGGGTAGAAAGGGGATACACAGCTTTGCTGTGCACCATGCCACAAATGTATTCCACCTGCAGGCGTATACCGTTTTAGTGGAGGGATGCCTGGCTGCCAAGATAACATCACAAACTTGGGGAGACAGGTCAAAAGAAGTCAACTGCCGCCGCTCAATCTCCACGCAAGGAGGTGGAGGCTGGACAGGTTCGGGTGGAGAACCCTCCCTTGCTGCTGCGACAGAAGATCCTACCGAAGAGACAGTCGGAGAGGGGGATCGATCGCCATGCTGAGTAGCTCGGGATACCATACTCTTCGAGCCCAGTCCGGAGCCACAAGAATGACTTGGGCCCGGTCGCGCTTGATCTTCTCAGCACTCTAGGTAGAAATGCTATAGGCGGAAAGGCGTATAGTAGACCGCAATTCCACTCGGGACGAAAAGCGTCGCCTAGCGAGTGCCGCCTTGCAAATTCCAGCGCGCAGAACTGATGACATTGCGCGTTCTCTTCAGTGGCGAATAGATCCAACCAAGGCTCTCCCCACTGCTGAAAGAGACCTTGCTCCATGTCTGAGTTCAGACGACATTCGTGATCAATCATGCACCGGCGACTGAGTTTGTCTGCCCTGGTGTTCAGAGAACCTGCCAGGTGTTGAACCACCAGGGACACGCCCTGATGTTCCAGCCATGTCCAGAGGCGCAGAGACTCCTGACAGAGTGTCCACAACCCTTCCCCGACTTGTTTGTTGCAGTACCACATGGCGGTGGTGTTGTCTGTGAACACCTGCACTACTCTCCCCACGACAGAGGGAAGGAATGCTTTCAGTATGAGTCAGTTCGCCCGAAGCTCCAGAAGGTTGATATGGAGCCGGGACTCCGCCGGAGACCAGAGGCCTCTGATCTCCACCTCTCCCATGTGGCCGCCCCATCCCAGAAGGGAAACGTCCGTCACCACAGTGTGTTCCGGTTGGGGAAGGGAGAGGGATCTGCCATTGACCCAACTGCGATTTGTCAGCCACCACTGCAACTGTCGTGCAGTAGCCTCCGAGATCTGGACATGGTCGGACAGGATGCCCTGATGCTGTGACCACTCGAACTTCAGGTCCCACTGCAGAGCCCGCATATGCCATCTTGCATGATCTACTAGCAGGATGCAGGAGGCCATCAGGACCAGTAGCCGGAGTGTCATCCTGACCGAAACCTGGGATAGAGGCTGAAAGATCGGAATCATAGCCTGAATATCCCGGACTCACTGCTTCGGAGGATAAACCCGAAACCAAGCCGAGTCCAGAACTGCTCCGATGAAGAGAAGCTTTTGAGAGGGGATCAGGTGCGACTTCGGCAAGTTGATGGAAAACCCCAGCAAATGCAGGAGGTCGGCCGTGGTCTGGAGGTGGGAGACAACTGCTTGAGGTGAGCCAGCCTTCAACAGCCAGTCGTCGAGATAGGGAAAGACTGGAACCCCTGATCTGCGCAGATGAGCTGCGACCACCGCCATCACTTTTATGAACACCCGAGGGGCGCTGGTAAGGCCGAAGGGGAGAACGGTAAACAAAGTGCTCGGGGCCTACCGTGAACCGCAGGTAACGCCGGTGGGCCGACAGGACGGGGAGGTGGAAATATGCGTACTGCAAGTCCAACTCTACCATCCAGTCTCCAGGGTCGAGGGCCAAGACAAGACCTGAGCTAGCATCAACATCTTGAACTTCTCCTTCCGGACGAAGCGGTTGACGTTCCTGAGGTCCAAGATAGGACGCAGGCCCTTGTCCTCCTTGGGAACCAGAAAGTAGTGGGAATAACAACCACGACCTACTTCTGGCCCAGGAACGCACTCGATGGCCCCCTTGGCCAAAAGGGCCGTGAATTCCTGCTGATGAAGCGCAAGATGGTCCCCTGACATGTGGTGGTACTAAGGTGGCATGGCTGGAGGAGTAGTCTTGAAGGGGAGGGAGTAGCCCCTTTGGACAATTTGCAGCACCCACTTGTCAGAAGTGATGTTGCGCCAGTGGGGGAGGTGATGGCGAATTCTGCCACCCACTGGCGTTTGATGGCCCTGAAATACCGGACTAAGAAGGGTTTGCAGTGGATGCTGCTGGGGTGGAGGTGGACTGACCTGCCCGCTAGCCCCCTGAACCGCCTCGACGGTTCCCACCTCCGTGGCCGCGCTGTTGTTGCTGTGGCCCTGTGAACATAGTGGGGCACCCCTTACGTGGCTCCGAAAGGAGCGATAGGCAGAAGGCAGAGGAGGCCGAGTGGCCGACAGGCCCAAGGACTTGGCCGCAGCCCGTGAGTCCTTAAAGCGCTCCAACGCCTTATTTTTAAAAAGGCGAATGCCATCAAAGGGCATGTCCATCAGAGTGTTCTGGACATCCCCGGAGAAGCCAGTTGTTCTCAGCCAGGTGTGGCACCAAAGCGCCACTGTCATGGAAATCGCCCTGCCCAGCGAGTCAGCAGTGTCAAGTCCACAACAGATGGTGAACTAGGCTGCATCTCTCCCAGCAGCAATAGCTTGGGCAAGTACTGTCTGGGCCTCCTCCGGACAGCTGGCAGCACCTGCGCAACCGTGTCCGACAGAGAGTGGGAATAACGGCCCAAGAGGCATGCGGTGTTCACAGACCGCAGCCCTCAGCTGGCAGATGAAAACAGCTTCTTGCCAAGCTGCTCCAGCTTCTTGGCTTCCTATCCGGAGGTGCGTAAGGGAATGCGCTTTGAGAAGCAGAGGCTTGGACAACCAAGCTCTCAGGAGTGGGGTGTTGGGAGAGGAAGAGGGGGTCACCCGGAGCCGGGCGATGGCGTCTGGCCACGTTCCTGTCCACAGGAGCCCCTGTGTTGGGCCAGGACCAGGTGCCCAAAAGAACGTCAGACAGTGCTTCATTAAAGGGCAGCAAGGGCTTCGAAGAGGTTGCAGCTGACTGGAGCACTTCTGTCAGGAGGTTAGTCCTGACGGCCACTGTATGGAGTTCGAGGAGGAGGGCCTCGGCCGCCCTAGGCAACACCACTGCTTAACTGGCTCCCTCCTCCGTGGCCACGGTAGGAGGAGACAGCATGCCAAGGTCAGGTGAGGTGTCAAAACCACTGGCCTCCCCAAATCCTCTGCCCAGTCCGGGTCAGAAGCAGAGTCTTGTGCGAGAGGGTCCTCAGACCCCTCCCAGTCCTCCCCTTCCTCTGAAGTCTGTGAAACTAGCTGAAAATATGGAGGATGGACATAGGGAAAAATGGCCCCATCGGTGTCTGGTTCAGGGCTGAAATTGGGGACGACGTCGCCCTCTCCTCGGAGGTGGTGCCGGTGTGGTCAATGTCGGTGGAGGCGTTATAAGGTCAACCGGCATCGAGCGGGGTCAATCTGGGATCCCAGGGGGTCCTGCGGCGCCGGAGCCACCGGTGACGCCGGGGACGGAGACCCCCAGTCGGGCCCGTGGGGCCTGTAGGTGCACAGGCGGGGCCAGACGGCCCAAGAGTCGGGCCATGGCAGCAAGAAACTCTTTCACCTGTGCAGGTATCGCCGACGGACCCGGGAAGGGCGGGTAGGCCGGCGGCGGCGCAGGCTCTGCCAGAGCCGCGGGGGTGGCACCACCTACACCCTCAGCCACATCGCGAAGAAGCGTTGTCGCTCCTCGACTTCTTTTTGGAATGCTTCAACTTACCTGACCCAGAGTGCGAAGACTTGGATCCAGAATAATGATGGTGACGGCTTCACGACCGGTCCCTTGACCTCCCACGGGACCTTGAGCGGCGCGGAGCCGACTGCTGGACTTCCAGCAACTTTCGGGACCGCTCCTGCAAAGTCTTCGGCGCCATGAACTGGGAGTCAGGGTACGACTTGGAGTCGTGGTCGCGCCCCAGGCAGTAGAGACACACGCGATGTGGGTCCGTCACCGACATCATGCGGTGACAGTCCTCACAGTTCTTAAACCAGGCCATCCCTACGACACCAGGAGTCGATCGACTCGAGAAAAAATTAGACAAAAGGCCTAAAAAAACTCAGTCAAAAAATGCCTGGGGGTACTAGCTCTTCCCGGATCTGCGCTCACTGGCGCGGAATAAGAAAGAACGGACGTCAGCGCTCGTGGGCGCGTCTAAGTAGCTCCAGCGACTTCATACCGGTGCCAACAACGCACGCAGAGCCGCACGACGATGCCTACTGACGATCAGGGGTACTGCTGACGAAATCTTTCCGGATCCAGTCTGACGCCTGGGGGTAATTCTAAAGTTAGGAATCTATCACTACGTGTTTCTTTCAGATACCCCAGTTCACCACTAACTTGCCCAGCGCAGTATGATAGATATTGAAAGTGTGGGGTTTGAGTAGAACCTTGAGGTACCCCTCAACACAGTTTCTTAAAATCCGATGACTATAGTGGAAGCTGTACAACTTGCACCGTGTGATAAAAAGTATTTCAGCCACTTATTAGCCATATTGGTAATGCCGGTAGCTCTCAGCTGGTACAGCAGAATCTCACCAGATAGTGTCTCAAAAGGCCGAGAGGTGCAGAAGAATGCCTACTTTTTTTAAAACTAAATCTCAATTTAATTTAAGAAATTCTGCCACCTCAAGAAGTGCTATTTCTGTGCTGCAACCTTTCTGAAAACCAGATTGGGAAGGGTGCAATGAATCATTATTTTTTATTAAGAGTGAAATCTGGCTGTTGACTGACTGTTCTAACAGTTTTCCAAGAATGAGAAAGCAGGAAATTGGTCTAAATAGTTACCCATACAGGATCATAGCCTTCTTCCATAAATTAGGGAAAATGCCCAATTTTAATGATTGATTATATCATATTGATTTGTTTCCTAAGCGCAACTGACACTAAACTTAAAATAATAGGAGGGCAAGGGTCTAAAGGAGACCCAAATTTAAATGAAACCAGAGTCCTCTTGGTATCTTCCAAAGAGATGCTCTCAAATTCTGATAATGTGCGTCTGTCTGCAGGAAGTGACGTTACTTGATACAGATCAAGACCATAAGCATAATTATGGGTGGGTAACATTTCTTGACAGAGATCAGAGCCAGGGGTCTTATTGTCTATATCAAAGCTAGAGTAGATATTCATAATTGTAGGAAAGTAGGATCAGCTGTCATGGTTACAGTGTGTTTTTGACCCAGTCTGACTAGTATCCTGATAATCAGGACCTCAGTCTGTGCTTTCTCCCTAAATTGACCATGGTAGGTACTTTAGTATATCCACAATTGGCTACTGGTGTATCCTTGTAAGTCCCTAGTATACAGTACTTAGGTACCCAGGGCATAGGTACACCAGGGGTGTCCCATGGGCTGCAGCATGTATTGTTCCACCCATGGGAGTTAATTTAAACTGTGACTACAGGCCTTCCATGGCATACTGTGAGAGTTGGTGCTTCTACCTCTCCCAACAAATATAGGTTTCCTTATATCAGGTCACTGTGCATAACATTTGGAACCCCCCCCCCCCCCCAATGGCAGGCTCTTCAGTCTTGAGGGCAGGGTACTTGGTTATCAGTTTGAGGGAGTCCCTTCATGTGCAGGACACCCCTACAAACCTAGAAGTCGATTCCCAGGCTTTGTAAGTGCGGTCAGCCATTTTGATACATATAGTGGACATCAGTAATGAGGAGATGTCTAACTATATAGTGGCTGCACAGAACCCAGTCATGTTTGGTATCACACCCCAACAACTGTTCCAGTGCTGGAAGTATGATCCCATGTAACGGGGGGCTCCCCTGGGGTACCCCCCTGTACTCCTGGTAACAGCCTTTTAGGGTTTAAAGCAAGCTAGTTCTGCGGCCGACCTCAGACACAATTCTGCCCTCCTGCTTCTGAGCCAAGCTCGAGCAGGCGAAGATAGAACAATATATTTCCTGTCAAAGGGAAGTGTGATGTCCTCCTAGACAGGACTTAGTGTATTGGGCTGAGGTGGGGGCACTTACCAGAGACAGTTCAGGGAGCCATTGGCTCCCGCTTAGGTGTGAAATTGGACAAAGGACGTGGGAGTATCCTCCCCTCTGTCCAGCCTCTCTTGTAGGAGGGACCCCTGAGTTGTTCCAGCCCTTTCCTTAGGGTACTTAAGGGCTTACCTGTGGGTGGGTCCTCAGATTCATCATGGGACAAAACTCCATCCTGAAACTACGTCGCTCTTCGACCATCTGGACACTTGGACTTCGTTGGACTTCAACTGGAACTGAGGCTGCACCAAGGAAGACTCCTGCTGCTCCTGGTCTCGCTGTTCTTGAAGTCTTCTTCGTCCTCTGTGTCTGTGCCTCTGTTGGGTTCTTCAACAGACCTGTGGGCATCAAGGACACCCGAACAAATCTCTCTTGGAGGGAAGAAGTCACTCCCCGCATTTGCAGGCACCGCAACAAAATGAACAGTCTGCTGCTCCTGTCGTTCTACGGACTTCCAGAGGCTTAGCAACACAGGTGGCGGTTCTGCAACTCCATCCAGACCGGACCTGTCCTCTCTGCAGTTTTGAGGCCAGCCCTAGTCGGAATCACTGGGACTGAACCCCTGTGCATAGCATCGTTGCCAAGGCTTGTTGGCTCTACACTCCAGAGATCTTCAGCCTACAAGAAGCTCCAGCCTTCAGCATCTCTTCCCTCCAATATCAGCATCCTCACCACATCTACTGCACCGTGGGCCTTCATCCTCGTGAGCTGCTCGAGGTCCTCTTGTGACTCCTGTGCCTTTGGCCTGTGGTGTCCTCCTGAGGGTCTTCTACTGCTTCGGTGGGTTCCCCTGCTTGCTCGGGGCCTGCTCTACCTCTCCTGCTGTTGGTGAGTCCCTTGGACCTTGCTGGTCCCAACTTTGCTCCTTCTTCTCCTTCCATGCCAGTTGCAGCTACCAAGGCTTGTTGGTGCTTGCGTCGGACGACCACCTAGTCACTGACATCCGACGTGAGACAGCTCTTGTACAGCTCCTGGTCTTCCTCAGCGTCACCTGGTCCCCACAGCTGCAGCGACACGGTCCCAATCAACTCTTCTGAACCTCCTGACATCGGTGGGCATTGTATCTTTGTGCCTCCTGGTCACTCCCGAGTGACAGACTCTGTCCCCTCGGCTTGCAGGTTCTTCACTTCCAGAACCCACCCTTGGATCCCACCGCAATTCTTCACCGTCCTCTCCAGAGGTATTTTCTTCCATTGTCGTCTACAGAGGATCCAGATGTCTCTTGATCCCCTATGCACCTGGCTTCCATGGTGTAGTTAACCTGGTTCCCGGGGTATCCACTGGTGGGGTGGCTCCCAAACCTTCCGTCCTCCAATAAAATTCTTCGGGGTCCTCTAAGAAGGGTCCTTCCTCTGCAAATCTGCAACCGCGACTTCTCTGACTTCCCTTGGTCACGCGGCTGTGTTCCTACTCTGCCCACAGCCTCCATGGGGTTTCTGGGTACTTACCTTGGGTGGTTCCTGGTGTCCCCGGCTCCTCTGGGTCTTCTTGTTCAAGTCTCATCCTCATTTGCAGTTCGCATTCCACTCTCTTAGTATATGGTTTGGTCTCCCCCTGGAGGCCACTGAATTTTGTGCTACTTACCTGATTGCATTCAAAGTATTCTTGTGCATTGTGTTGATATTTCCGCGTAGGAGATATACCAATGTGTTAGTGAGTGTTGCGTAATAAATAGATGTATTTTAATATAAACACTGTGTGGCTCTTTTTCATGTAACTTACACTATAATATTAAACTGGTAAAACAAGCTGCTTAACACTCCTTCAAGATAATTCTGAAGGCTGCACTCCACAGCTACCACTTTGAGAGCTTTCTATGGTTATCAAACACCACTAAAATCAACATAAGGATAGCCTGGATTAGTACAAGGTGCATCACTTTAATAAGTGTGCACTATATATTAAGCCAGCGTCCTACAATAATCTTCTCCTGAAAAAAGTTGGAGTGGTCATCACATAGGCTCTGAGTTGCTTCTACATTTTGTTTAGTACTAGACAGAGGGGGGAAAGACTTCACTATCAAAAAATCTTCTTTAGTTGGATTTCCCTTTTTCCCAGCTTCCTCAATTATGTCAGATATGGCTTTCGATCTTGCTTGAAGCATTTTCTTACAAAAGGGTTTGAGGGCAGCTTTATAAATGGCCTTGTCATTGGGACTACAAACCTTCCTATATTTTCTCTGTAGGTGTTGACAAAGGCTTTTTTGATTACGCAAATCTTGCTTAAATGTTGAGGGAGACTTTTGTTTCGAGGTGTTTTGTGAGTGCCAGTTCGTCCAAACCCTCTAAAAGGAAGTTAATAATGTTTTCAACCTTTGCATTTATTTAATGCCCTGCTTCCCACATTGGTTTATTGAGTGAGTGAACTAGATTATCCACAGTGATTTTGTATCAAGAATGAGTAATTAAAAGCAGTTTGACATCAGGTTTGACCAGAGTTGATGAGTAGCAGTAAAATGGAGCTACATAGTGGTCAGACCAGATTACTAGATAAGGGACATTGCAAACCAGATTGAACAAATTCGCGAAAATAAGTTCCAACAAGAGTTCCTTAATATGAGTAGGATGTTATTTTTTAGCAGGAGATTTAAATCCTATAAAGATTCTCTTAGCTGTAAAGCCATACTTGTTGTTGCGATCGTCCATATAGATATTAAAATCCCCTAGTACTGAGAGGTTTGAGTAAGTAAGAAGAGGGGTAGACCTGAAGGGGAGGGAGAAGCCTCTTCAGACAATCTGGAAAACTCAAGAGGCTGGATGTTATCGACATCCAGTGGTTGAGCTGATTGTGTATCCTGCTTCCCACTGGGTGCTCATGATGGTCTGAGGCCAAACTAAAGGGGCTTGGAAGCTGCTGCTGCCGGGGAGTGGTGGACTGGCTCGGCCTCTGGCTACTTGACCCACGAGGCCTGTGGGAGCCACGTCCTCGGCCACGCAAGGGCTAGCAAACTTGTCTGCCATGGTGGTTGGGCTTTTAGAAATGAGGCTGGAAGCCGCTACCATGATCATTAAAGAAGCGAAAGGTGGAATGGCGTTGGCGAGGGGCCATGGAAAGCCCCAAGGAACCGGCCCCAGCTCTGCTGTCCTTGAAGTGATCTAGCGCTGAGTCAGCCTTGTCTCTGAAGAGGGGGAGCCATCAAACGGCTGAAGCTGACTGAAGCTTGGTCATCCAATAAAAAGCCAGCAGTTCTCAACCAGGCGTGTCGCTGTAAGGGCCCACCGACAATGAAACACCTCTGCCCATTGAGTAAGTCATATCCAGTTCTTAGCGAATGGCAAACTTAGCTCTGTCCCTCCCTTCGGCAATAGCTTGATAGAATATGGCTAGGGCCTCCTCCGAGACCATTGGTAGAACCTGGGCAACCTAGTGCCAGAGTGCGTGGGAGTATCGGCGCAAAAGGCACACATTGTTCATCGACCGCAGTACCAGGCTGGCGGAAGAAAACATCTTACCCAAGTTATACAGCCTCTTGGATTCTCTGTTCGGTGGAGGGGTAGGGATTGCACCAGGGTTTAGTTTGGAGTGGAGGCCTAGACAACCAAGCTCTCTGGGGTGGGCTGTTGGGTGAGGATGGTGAGGCTCCCTGGGCAGGTTGATGGCAGTGGGCTAGTATCCTATTCACAGGAGACCCTGTGTAGGGCTTGGACCAAGTAGGAGGTCTGTGAGGGCTTTATTAAACTAGAGAAGCAGTTTGGCTGGAGTGAGCCTCAGTTGAAGCACCTCTGTCAAGATGTTAGTCTTGACAGTCACAGAGGGAAGCTGAAGATCTGGAACCTTGGCCGCCCTCCTCACCACCATTCCAAATGAGGATCCCTCCTCAGTAGCTACCGTAGGAGAAGAGACCAAGCCAGCATCTGGAGAGGTGCCCATCCACTGGTATCCAGCACATCCTCATACAACTTATCCTAACCCAGTGACCCCTCCCAATCTTCCCCAAGTACTAGACCATAGGAATAGGGCACTGGGGCCTGGAGGAATGGATCCAGTCGGCGCTGGTATTGGATGCCCACCCGGCTCTATATTGCAGTCGGGGATAAGAATGGAGGCAGTGTCGCCGGTGGCACCAGAGACGACAGTAAAGGGGCTGGTGAAGGTCGAAATGGTTGGTCCAGATCCGTCCTTGGATCCAAGGGACCTGACTGGCATCGGGGACAAGCCCGCCTGCGGAAAACCTATAGATGCCCTTCCAAACCCCACGGGTCCATATGCGTGCCATCAGGGACAGGCCACCCAAATATGAGGTGCATGGCCTCATAGAACTCATGGAGTTGGGCAGGGGTCACCTTCTAGCTCGAGGAAACTCTGAGAGGCGTGGAGATGGCCCAGGCGCAAACTCAACCGCAGAGCCAGGCTCTGAATGCCGACACCCTCATCTCATCGGATGACTTTGATGGACGGGTTGAAGTCAAAGTTCTCTTCGACTTCTTGCTTTTCTTTTTCTTGTGGGGCTTAACTAAGGCCACTCCCTCGTGGCCTTGGGGTGCATGGCCTGACAATAGATGCAGGACGTTAAGGGTGCACTTGAGACACCAAAGACAGACGAGGTGTGGATCCGTCACTGACCTCTGCCGGTGAGAGGTGCCCCGGGCCTAAAACCAGCCTTCCTCATGAACATCCTGTCTTCCCAGGAGGTAATGTGTCAAAAAGTCTTCGACAAAAGGTCGAAAGAGGTCAGTCCAAAAAATAAAGACAGGCTTTGTGGCCTGAAGCGTCGAATGACTGAGAAAGGGGAGTGGCTAGACGAGGGAAACTGATGCTTGGACTTTGTGTTTTTTAATGCGATTTCTTATATTTAATAGAGCCCCGTAACCTTGATAATGACCAGTCACTGGAGCGATGTCGAGAGCAAGAGCTCTTATGCACTTGTGACTTGGACCAGGAGTGTATCTTTGACTTCTTGAGTTCGGCGATGGGAAGCTTGGCTTCCCAAACCTGAATGGCACAGCAGTCGCACAACTTCGAATAGTGTCTGGTGCTGAGGCACTGTAGACAATCGTCATGAGTGTCAGTAACCAACAACTGTTGATAACAGGTACAACACAGTTTGATCCCGGTTCTTCAAGGGGGTGCAATGCTGCACGCTGTAGGATTTTTCAGGGAAAAATCTATGTCAGGAATAACAGGAAGAAAAAGCTGCAGATCCATGTTGAGAGGCACAGAAAGAAAGGAACTGACGACAGTGCATGGAGGTTGTGTACATATAGAGGCTTCGGATCTAGGACAGATTTGTTGTGGAGCTGCACAATACACTTACCTACACATGAAGGAATTCTTACAAAGTGTTCTGCATCCAGTCTGATACCTGGGGATATTCACAAGGGCAGGAATACCTGTAGTCAGAAGTCTATCAGAAATTTGGCCGCATCATGACCAACCTAGATGGTTTGAAGCAGGTTAGCCATAAATTCTTTAAGGAATGCCGGCAAGACCTCACCAACTATGGCCCATAACATGTGGGAAAAGTTTCCTAGCAAACTGCTGGCATGGTTTAACAGAGAGGTGGACTGGCTAAGGAAAACATCTATTTCATAAATGCTTTGAATCACTATCTGGGGTAGGAAATTAAATGTGGTTCACCCTGCTGGTGGAAGCCTGAACCACCAGACTTTCTGGAACAGGGTGCTGAGTTGCCTGGCGCCACCCTGTGGCACCTGGCAACTTGTCTGTACACTGGTGGACAAAAATAATTCTTATATAAGATGCCCATTAAAATGTCAGTCAAGGCTTCGATGAAGGCTCAGAGGACGTTTCTCTAGGTGGCAAAACTTCTGTCAACACATTTGTTTTAACTTCCAGCTATAAGTCTAATACCTTCATAGCGCATCTCATCACCACAGTGGAGGCACTTCTTCTGTTCATGGCCTAGGAGGAAAAAAAAACCAAGTGTCTAAAACGTGTCCAGCCCATTGTCCTCCTAGAAGTTTATCATCATAGTGTGGGGGAAAACAATCGCCATCATCTCAATTGTCATCTCCAAAAGCTTGGTGACTCTAATCAGAGCCACAACCGAAAAGTTGTTGGAGCATTGGGGTGCACCTCCGTGGAAAAGGAAACGTTCTGTCTGAGTCCGATTAAACTAACTGGGTACATCTTCGGGGCGCACCCTGAGACGCAGTGTGATGAATTCAGCTATTGAAACAGGGTTTTCCTCTTGTTCTGGAAATATCAAGGCCGGCACTGACGTCAAAGGGACTGGTGTGGAGTTTGGTGCCGGATTGGAAGTTGACTCTGACGTTAGAACAGAATTTGAAACTCGTTCAGGAGACACAGATGACGCAGAGGGCAAACCAGCTGGCAGCAACCTCACTAGAGGGCCTGAAGGACCCGAAGGTGCACCAGATAGAGCCAGAAGCAAGCCAAAGATTCACAAAATGGCTTCTTTAAGGTCTCAATCTGTTGTGACATCGTTGATGACCCAAAATTTCAAGGAGGATCATTTGAAGAATTAGCTCCTCGGCAGAGGAAAAGGAGCGAGACTGGTAGACACCATAACATTCTTGTGACTTCTCTACCTGAGAGTGGAGGGACTAGGACAAATTCACTTGTTTTTCGTGTGCTTCGACCTACCAGAAGACTTGGACTGTGATGAAGACCCTTGTGGGAACAGCCTCGACAGCTGAATGGGTCCGCGCATTCGAGCAAGAACATTTAGGATGGATTTTGTTCCATTGCACATTAAGGAAAAAAATTAATCTGAAAGAAAAACTAGTCAAAGCTTGAGGGAAACGTATGAGTGAGCTCTACATACACATACAAAGGGATGAAACGAAAGCAACTGATGTCGACGTGAAAGGGTGGTGCTTATATGCAGTTCCATCATCAATTCTGGAGCTGAACAAACTCAATGTGGAGCCACACAGCGCCACTTACCGGCACCCAGAAGCAATGTTGTTTAAATCTCTGGTTCTAGTCTGGTGTCTTGGGATATTCTACAGGTGAGGAATCTGCGGTCAGAGGTATCCATCAGAAAGATTTTGCAAGACCAAAAACACAGGTTGTGTGGTTTTGTCTTCAAGATTTTCACACCAGTTAGGCATACGCTACAAATGTTGTATGGATACTGGGGCTAATCAGGTTTTTGTGGGAAATATGAGCAGATTGTCTGGTGCCCACTCTGGGGGGAAAAAGGGTCAGGTAAATGTAACATGGTGGGACCAATTGTCATATCTCATGCTATCACTCTGAGAAATACCACCACTGTCATTCATGCTCCTGGCTACAACTGCAAGATAGGATACACCGGTATTCTGCGATCCTACAGAGGCAAAGGTTTTTTGTTTATGAAGGACTTGACTGAATAGCTTTAGTACTTGGTCAGCATCAAGGAAAATGATATACATATTTACAGATTTAGCACAGTAAATTTGTAATTCAATGGAAGGCCCACGCAAGTTTGGAAAGCAGCACCCTTCTCACTGAAACCTGTGTCGCTGTTCTCAATCATTGCTTTGTGTAGTAGTACAGGAAGTTCCTGATAATAGGCTAGATAATTATGGTACTCTGTTTCTTTTTTAACATACCTTTTCCTTCTTCTCCTTTGGCTTTTTCTCTTTGTTACCATCCTTCTTAACATCCTTCTTCACAGGTGTTTTTTTCTCCTTATTCTCTTTGTTATCTTTCTTTTTCTGCTTTTTCTTAACTGTGTTCTTTTCCAAATCATCTTCCTATGAAACAGCGAGCACGCTATTTAATTTCACATTTATTACAAAAAGCAGTAATTCAGCATTAATCAAAAGAGGAAAATAACACATTTAAAAAGGGCTTCTACAACCAAACCCTTGTTTAGAGAAACAGGAATTTCAGTTACAATATTTCCAACAGATTCCTTTCAAATCTGTAGAGACTTTTTGTAAGGAGAATAAAGGAAGTGAATGAGAGGGCAGAGTAGCTTTGAAGGAGGTACACAGGAATTCTTAAGCAGAAGGCTGCTGACCATTCAGAACTCAGCTGCCAAAACCACTCTCAATCTCCCAAGCCAGACTCATATCACACCACATACATCTGAAGGAGCTCCACTGCCTCAGCATACCTCAACAATCGCATCTGTTATCACAAACCTTCCAGATGCCTCTGCTTGTTCAAACTCTCAATCGTACATGTACTACGAATAGAGAAAACCGGATCCGACTGTGAAGTATACTCCTAAAGCATGGAACCATCTGCCACTACAGACAAAAGCCTCCTGCTCACTTTTTGAATTCTGCAAGAAGCTGAAGACCTGGCCATTTTATTAGTCTCACTAGGCCCTAGGTTTGGCTAGACTCACATCTGCTCAGCGGCAGGATACCTTTCCGTGTGATAGTGCACTCTACATATCTGCATAGCAGTGCCTAATTTGAGCCAGTGGTTTTCGGTACTTCGCACCAACACTTAATTGAGAACACAAGGACTTATGACAGCTGGTGGCGCTGTTTGTGTAATATAGAGATAACCACAACAGTTGTTTATTATGCAAATAGACAATCAAACAACTAATACTTGCCTCCCAAGCCATTCTTATAGTGTTGGGGCCTCGAACAGTCTGAAATATCACACTTATAGCAGTGTGATGGCTAGTAGTTGTGCAAGTACTTTCATAGGCAGCAGTGGCAGGGGCGGTCTCCTGACGAGGGCCCTGGCACCTATTCATTTACAAATTAAGCACTGCTGCATAGCATAACTTAACAACGCGATTTAGCTGAAGACATAGAGAACTTTGAGTGCGAAGAGGTGTGGGGGCTACGCGAGCGGTCTCGAGAACTTCCCCTCGAACGAGACCGGGTAGGACGCGGAGCCGACCGCCGGGCCTCCAAGAGCTTTCAGGACCGCTCCCGCAAAGACTCTGGATTCATGGCCAGGCAGTCGGAGTACGACTTCGGGTCGTGGTCGTGCTCCGGACACCAAAGGCATATGAGGTGCGGGTCCGTCACTGATATCAGTCTGTGACAGGCCTCGCAAGGCTTGAAGCGGGTCCGACGATGGAACATCCCTCGCGCACCAGGAGTCGAAGACTCAAAAAAGAAATCGATAAAATGTCGAAAAAGTTCAGTCAAAAAGTGACTAAAGGGGTAGCTCTCTCCGGATCTGCAATAGGATGCCGTGGAAAAAGAAAGAACTGACTTCAGCGCACAGGGGCCGCATCTAAGTAGACACCGCTACGTCATCTCGGCGACAATGACGGACGCAAATTCAACCGACGCCACCAAGCGACACGCAGGGGTACTGCTAAGAAAAAAATCTCTGGACCTAGTCTGATGCCTGGGGGTAATTCTAAAGGTAAGAAATCTTTAACTAACGGGCTCTTTCAGATACCTAATTATCGAAGGACGTCTTCTAGTCACACAAATCAAGAGAGGGGACCTAATCCTTCAAGGTATTCTTCCAGGCCTACATGTAAAACAAATTCACACTCAGCTTATGCACACATTTATGCTGAGAAGTGGTTTAGATACACTTATTTTGTGATTTCTATATCTAAGTCTATCTTTGTGATTTTTAGGTAAACCTCATAATGTGATAAAAGCAATGCATCTGGAAAGAAATGTTCCTAAGCTGCCCTTTCTGACACAGTGCTCTTCTCTTGTTTTATCCCTTGGTTTTATGTCAAAATGCCTTTCTAATCAATCAACTGCTCACTTTATATTTCAGGTAGAATAACAGGTTTCCTGTTGTAGGCAGGTGTGACCACCTCCCAGACAGGACTTAGTGTATTGGGCGGGAGTGAGGGCACTTGCCAGCGCCACCAGCCTGCTTTAAAGGGCACAGATGGTGCCCTCCTTACGTACTCCAATTTGAGCCAGTTCAGGAACCCCTGGTTTCCGATTTGGCGCGACCCTGGCCAAAAGACAGGGGAGTATCCTACCCTCTGTCCAGCCTCTCCTCTGGGAGGGACCCCCGAGTCTCCCCAATCCTTTCCATAGGGTACTTAAGGGCTCCCCTGTGGGTGGGTCCTCAGATTCGTCGTTGGACAAGACTCAACCCTGAAACTGCGTTGCTCTTTAATCGTATGGACACTTCGCTGGACTTCTACTGGAACCGACACTGCACCAAGGAAGACTTCTGCTGCTCCTGGTCTCGCTGTTCAAGTCTTCTGCGTTGTATGTGTCTGTGCTTCATCCAGGTTATCTAAAAGACCTGTGGGCATCAAGGACTTCCGAAGAAATCTCCCTTGGAGTGAAGGAGTCACTCCCCTGCATCTGCAGGCAACAAACCACAGCTGACCGATCTGCTGCTCCTGGCGTCCCATGGACATCCCGGGGCTCAGCAACACAGGTGGTGGTTCTGTGGCTCCCTAGAGATACCATCTGCAAAAACTCAAAGAACAACTCACATGTTGTTTCGCTTGCATGATTTTTAAAGTTGCCATATTAGTGTGACATTCATTATTATGGCCCTGATGGTAATGCGGGTGCTCTGTTTAGGTGTTTAGATTATTATAGGAATGATTTCCAATGTCCTAGAGCAAACAGATTTTTTGCAGATGGTATCAGCCAATGGGTTTAAATTGTGAGAATGAATTGACTCATTGTATCCCACAAACATTGATAAAGGAATTGCTCCGAAACGAGTCTGCATATGGATTCGTCAATTAATTGGATATCCCGCGAGTGCTCCATTTTGTGCTTTGCTGTACTATAGGTGGTGGCTCACCTCCCATGACGGATGCACCCACCTTAAGAGTTCGACAGCCTTAGTGGGACTGGGATATAGATATATATATATATATGTGAAGGCTTTATAGTTATTTATTAAATAGTTACATTGTCATTGTAAAGACCGAAGTTGTAAAGACCAAATTGTAAAGGCATATGCGCTTTAAAAAATATATGTATATTTATATGTATTTTTTAACACACATACATACGTGTGTATATATATTTACATATATATGTAAAATACATACATATTGTTATACATACATACAAAAAAAGATTTATTTTTTCCATAACTCTCAACCCTTAAACTTTACTCAGCCTAAACCCTAAAAACTCCCTTGCCACACAAAAACCCGTACCCAACTTAAACCCTAAAAATTCCCCATACCCACCCTAAACCTGAAAAATTCACTTGACACCCAAAAAGCCATACCGACCGTAACTCTAAAGTTCCCTTGCCACCCAAAATCCCATACCCACTTTAAACCTTATAAATTCCCTTGCCACCCAAAATCCCAAATCCACCCTAAAAATTCCCGTGCCATCCAAAATCCCATACGGACCCTAAACCCCAAAAATTCCCTTGACACCCAAAACCCTAACAACATCCTTGCCTTAACATATATACACACACACACACACATATATATATATATAGATAGTCACTGAAAAATGCCACAGGTTTCAAGGACGATATAGTTAGGCTGACATTTCAATAACTCATGCCCCCGCAATACACTGCTGATGACATCACATATTACATCACTCATGACATGGTCAGTGACATCACTGATGACATCTTCCACTTAATATCTGATGCACCTCCCCACACCCTAATATAACCTTTCCTACTCCTACTCTAAAATACAGACTACCATTCTCAAAACCATAGACACACCAATTCCAGTTAGTACATACCCACTCACTGATTGATAGGTCTACACACACATCCACTCAACCATACCGTCACTCATACACGCAGTCACTCATCAATATAGCCACTGATATATGCAATCATACACCTATGCAGATACTCACACACCGCCACTCAACCCTAGTTACTCACACACCTAGTTAGTCACTCAGAGTCCCTCATATGGCCATTTACTCACCGATACAGTTATACACACACCACCTCACTTATTCATACAGGTACTAACACATACTTACTCTCTTATACAATCACTGACACAAGCACACACTCATCCATACATCCACTCTCACAATCACTCACTCTCACATACAGACCCTTATACACTCCAACACTCACATATACTACCTTTTACATATGTAGTTGCTCACACATATACCACTGAGACATCCATTCACTCACCAACACAGCCATATGCAAACTCACTCACCCATACAGCCCTTCGCCGACACACTCATGAACCTATACACCCACTGAATCACCCACTCACACATCAATGCAGGGAGTCATCACACAGACACTCAGGCACCCATACAGGTAATCAGACAACCAATCAATAACCCATATAGACATTCATGTACCTATTCACCAACCGCTGTAGCCACTTACACACCAACTGACAGACTGATACAGACATTCACACAGATTAGTCACTCATCCATACATTCACCCAGACACATATAATTACTCACTTAAACAGTCAGTCACACACTGACTGAATTCTCATATATAGTTCACATTCTTAAACTTTTTAGACAGTCACAGGATGATGTCATCAGTGATGTCATTTGAGATGTCATCAGTGATGTCACTGACCATGCCATAAGTGATGTAATATGTCACATCATCAGTAGTGCATTGCGGGAGTACGAGTTAGAGGGGTGTTTCTACCCTTCTTCATTTTTAGGTCTCGCCTGACCCAGCGCATGTGTTGGTCTGGCGAGACTTATTGAGAGGGCTCCAAAAAGTGCTACCAGGCCAGCCTAGAGCTACAGTGCATGTGCGAGGGCGCGCGCACCGCTTTTTTCTTTCACTTTCGCGGCCGCACGGCCGCTTTGATCGCGATCACTTTCGCGGCTGCACGGCCGCTTGGCATAGCCAATAGGTCTCGCTTTTGGGACCTTATAAGTATTTAGTTATGCAACTGTTGCATGGCTAAACACTTATAAGGTCCCAAAGGCGAGACCTATTGGCTATGCCAATGCTTGTTAACTTTTTTTTTGTGACTTGGTTCTACCAAGTCACAAGATGGCTGCCAACACTTTCTGGTTTGAAGTGTTGGCAGCCAATCAGAATCAAGCTCGTGCTCGGGAGGGTTTGCGGATTCACCGCGGTCTCCAGATATATAATTTTTTTTAATATGAATATTTCAGGAACTACTGAACGGAGATACACAATTTTAAAAAAAGGTCGCTTTCTGAACCAAGAGCTACCTTTTTACCAAATTTGATGTACATCCGTTCAGTAGTTCAGGCTGTAGCTTTGTCTAACGTTTCCGATGGAAATTAACATGGAGAAAACGCGTTTTGAGACCTCCCTTTTTTCTGGGCCTATGCTTGATGAATCACCCCGATATACATATATATAAGTTTCCAAGTTTGTCCCAAATACGAGGATACACTCACTGCAGTTTATTCATCAGAATATTTATTTCTGGGGAAACCGGTATGTTCTTTTCCAATCAATTGTATCCTGCCTGACATGCTTCAGAGCCCCCAGCTCCTTAATCATAGGCACACTGGAACAGCGCAGATGCACTACAAGAAACATTTTTCTTTGTGCGCTTTCAAATTCAAATATTCTCTAATGGGTTTCACAGGTGAGTTTCTTTTGTTAAACATGATGGAATCCGTAGTGTCTTTTAAAAACAATTCTTACCCATTCGGTGGGTTCTGCAAGGTTTCAGTCTTGAATTATTGTGTAATTCCAGCCCTCCATTGGGCCTCAGAAAACTCCATGCATGGTTTACATTTTTCCAAACCGCTATCCCACTTCTCGGTTTGGCATATTTCCACTCCTGTGGCCCCATGTTGAAATCCAATGGTGGTGCAGTCATCCACGCTTAGGACTGCCATGATTTGGGACAAACATGGAAATATATATTATCTACTGGCGGTCACCGGTAGATAGTTATAGTTAGGGTCACGTTTCCATAGGAAAAGCATTTTTTGATTTGCTTATAACTTTGACGTCGTTTGACGAATGTTTACGAAATTTTCCAAAAAGTTCTTCTTTTCAGATCAGCTCCTATCTTGAAAATCTGGGGTTGATTCGTCATGTGATGTAATATGTGATGTCATCAGCAGTGCATTGTGGGGGCACGAGTTACAGTTAGCTCAACTAACTAACGGCCGAATTTCTCTGGTTTTGTACGAGTGAAACGTCCAACTAACTATAATGTCCCTGAAACCTGTGTTTTTTTCAGTGAATGAAAAAAATAATAATAATATATATATATATATATACACATATACATACATGCGGTCAGTGTCCATATGATGAACAGCGCCCTTTAGTAGCCTATCAGTTGAGATTTATTCTGAATGTAACCTTTATAATTGAAGATTTCACCATTCCAAGTTTGCACTGCAGCATCTTTGTGTCAAAAAGAGTTGAAAGTGAACTCCAGGAGGGCAAAAATGCAGTCTGATAGGTCTACATTGAAAGTTGGGAAAAAGGCATCCTGTTTCTTTAGGATTCCAGGAGCTTTCCTGTCCATGATGCACCATGCTGACAGTTGTCTCTCAGAGCCAGTTCTTATTTACAGAACAAATGTATAATAATAACTTCCCAATGCCGACCTCTACCCACCTGGGATCCGGGCAGGTCATTTATGATTTCAATGCAGATTCTAAAGATGCAACACCAGGACTACAAGTAAGTACCCTTTCTTCTGCACTAGAAATCTTCATTGATAGTAATAAACACCTGAACAGAGTAGTGAGGTAAATTAAATCATCATAAAGTGGCTCCTGGGAAGTAAGAAAGACTATCTAAATGAGACCAATACCAACTGTAAGGCTATAATTTTGAAGTGTTTCTTGATCCAACCTAACATCTTTCCAAGTGTCTCAAACTAGGCAATAATGTCTAGTAAATGTCTGCAGAGGTTTCTAAGTTGCGGCTTAGCAGATTTCAGAAAGTGGAACATTTCTGAGCAATGCTACCTTAGCCCAAGTGGAGTGCGTTTCAAGGAGAGGTTTGTTTGCTAAATGATGTAAGCAACTATCTATGGAGTAACATACTTTCTATAACTTTCTAAACCCTGACAAAGATAGCCATAATTCATTAAGAGCTGATTGGATTTTCCAAAGGTTTTTGTCTTGTCAAGGTAGAAATGGAGTACCCTCCTTATAGCTAATTAGTGAAGGGACTGTTCTGCAAGTTTTAAGGTATTCGTGAAGGAGGAGGTTAAAACAATGGTTTGATTGCTATGAAATTCCAAACTATCTCTGGGAGAAGATAAAGGTGTATCCTCATCACTACTTTGTTAGAGTGGGTACAGTGTAAAGTTTGGTGGAAGCGAGAGCATATGTCTTGCTTACTCTTCGAGCAGAAGTGATGGTTTAAAGAAGGCACCTTTACACAAAAGGTGATGCAATGCAGATTTCTGAATAGGCTCAAATGGAAAAACCTATTAATTTTAGGTAGGATTTGTTGGGACTGCAAGAACTCTTTCATTAATGGAACCTTGAAAAGGGAAATCTAATTTGGAGATCTCCTATGTGAAATGGTAGCTGACAGAAGAAATTTAATGGGCCAAAACTGTAGGAGATAAGGCATTATAATGTCTTTACAAACAATAAGATTGACCAATTGTATGGCATCAAACAGAAATACATCCACTACAGTTTATGTTATGTGTATTTGCATGGTGCACGACTCACCCATGCGGGTAGTCTTGTGCTGTAGCAGGAGCTGTAGGGGCAACGTCAGGGC
The DNA here is from genome assembly GCF_964204655.1 of Triturus cristatus. Taxonomy (NCBI): domain Eukaryota; kingdom Metazoa; phylum Chordata; class Amphibia; order Caudata; family Salamandridae; genus Triturus; species Triturus cristatus. The sequence continues at coordinate 575,609,768 of NC_140583.1, read as the reverse complement.
CAGGGTTAGGTGAACAGAATGGTCTTTAGTTTCTTGTGGAAATCTAGACCTGAGGAGGCAGCCCCGATGTGCAGGAGTAGGTTGTTTGAGTCTTTAGAAGTGAGATAGGATGAGGTCTGGTACTGAGTATGGAGGGAATGTGCAAGTAGAAGTCTATCTGAGCGGAGGGGTCAGGTAGGTTTGGAGACGTTCATGTAGTTGTTGAAGTACGTGGGGATAATGTTGTGTAAGGCTTTGTATATGTGTGGGTGTGAGGAGTTTGAGGAGAACTTGTTGGTGGATTGGGAGCCAGTGGAGCTCTTTGATGTACGAGGTCATGTGAGTGAAAAATGGGAGGTTGAGAGTGAGCCTGGCCTCTTTGTTTCATATGGTCTGGAGTCTTCTGGCCGGTTGTACATTCCTTCCGGCATAGAATGTGTTGGTGTAGTCCAGCTTGCTGGTGTTGAGGGCTCGGGTGACAGTTCTACGAGGGTTGGTAGGGGGAAATTTGAAGATCTTCTTGAGTATCTAGAGTGTGTAGTAGTAGGAGACTAAGACTACATTCACTTCGCCAGTTGTAGTGAGTTTGTTGACGATTACTATCCAAGATTGTTTGTGTGCGTTGCTGGGATAGATGTGGATCAGAGTTGACAGGCCACTAGCTGGAGTCCCAGAGCAAGGTGTCTTTGCCGCATATTACTGCTTCTATCTTGTCTGTGCTGAGCTTGAGGCAGTTGCTCTTCATCCACCTGGTAATTTTGGTTAAGTAGGCAGAGAAATTGGTCTGGGTGTTTGGCGTCTTGTCGGAGAGGGGGAGTATGAACTGGGTGTTGTCAGCTTAATATATGATGGTGATTTCCTCGTCTTGGATGATGCTGGTGAGTAGGGATGAATGAGGATCCTTGTGGAACTCCACAGATGAGGTTGACGGCATTCAAAGTTTACATGGCCAGGCTGACTGACTGGATGAGGCCTGTTAGGAAGGAGCAAATCCAGCAAAGTGTAGGTCCTTGAATACCGACTTTGTGCAGTCATTTCATAAGGATGGGGTGAAAGAGGGTGCTGAAGGCTGCAAAAAAGTCCAGTAGGATGAGGGCCACATTGTCATCTCGGTCAATGAGCAACTGGATGACACCCAGGGCAGTCTCTGTACTGTGGTTGGGACTGAAACTTGATTAAGTGGTATAAAAGAGGTAGTGGTTGTTGAAGTGGATGGCTAAGTAATTGTTTATAATCTCCTCCATGACTTTTGCCAGGTAGGGTAGTAGTGAAATAGGCCAGTAGTGAACTAGCATCCTTGGGTCTGCTGAGAGTTTCTTGAGAAGGGGACAAACTGTAGAATGTTTCTAGGCATCAAAGTAGGTGGCTGTGATGATTGAGTCATTTAGGATTGGGGTGAGAGATGCATTTAAGGGTTTCAGTCCTTTGATGAAGATGTGGTGAGGCAGGGGTCAGAGGGTGCACTCAAGTGCATGGCCTGCATGGTCATTGCATTTCCTTGAGTAAGGAAGGTGCGTCAGGATGATTCTCTGGGCATTGTTTGAGATGGGCAGGAGGGCTTCAAGGGTGGAAGGATCTGGTTGGAGCTCAAAGTTGTCATAGATGTTGGTGATCTATTTACTGAAGAATAAGGGCAGATGGGTGCACAGCTCTTGAGAGGGGGTTAAACGAATAGTTTGCTGCTGGTGAAGTGAAGTCTTTCACAATGCAGGATATTTCCTTGGCCCTGTTGGTGCTTTTGATATGGTCTGTGATCCTGGAGTATTTGGTGGTTCTGATTTGCTGATGGTAACATATGAGGGCAAATTTGTAGGTCGACAGTGTCGTCCTGACTGTCTCCATCCGTGGACCAGTTGCTTTCAGTGGCATTTGGTGATACTTAGATCTTCTGTGCACCAGCTTGCTTGCGGTCTGGTTCACATGGCGATGTTGGCTTTAAGAGGAGCCAGGGTGTTTGAACAGGTGTTAAAATTGGAGATGGATTCGGAGAGGTTGTATGGAAGAACAAGTTCTTGTTGAAGGGGGTATAGCCTCTAGAAAAAATGCATGTAGAAGAAAGATGTGAATGTCCACAGTCTGACTTGAAGAGCCATAGAACCAGATTCGGCTAAATGAAGTTTGGATGTTTGACTTAACCTTGAAGTCTTGCTAGTATATTGGGTTTAAGTGGCAGCTTCTTGTGTGGTTTGATGGACATTTGAAACAGGTCCATTGTCTCAGCTAGTCTGGTGCTATTAGAATCATCTTTCTTTGACTGTCATTTATTTTCAATATCACTGTTGGAATGCAATATCACTGTTGGAATGAATGGTATTGGGTGAAATGCATAAAGAAAAACTTCTGACCTAGTAATCAAAAAAGCACATTGCCCCTTTATCCCTGCTCTGGGTTCCTGAATGCATAGTCTTGCATTTTCTGTTTCATGCATTGAGAAGAGATCTAAAGAAGGTGCTTCCCATTCTTCGAGGACATCTTCTAGGACCCATTTGTGGTACTCCTCGTAATGGCAACTGATAGGAATCATTCTTTGGGATAAACCTCAGGGTAGGGACCAGTGTCAGACTGACTGAACTTCCATGGAGAACAGTTGAGACTTGGTGCCCACATGCCTTTTGATATAGTGCATGGCTGTGGTGATTTTCTCTGTCAGAATCCTTAATAGTGTATTCTTTTGAAGGAATGCTTTTAGGCAAGATGAACAGCACTCAGCTTGAGGAAATGTAGGTGCTATGTTTCTCCTTCTCTGACCACTGACCTTGAACCAACAGATAATTCAAGTGAGCTCCCCATCCTGAAAAAGATGCCTCTGTCACTATCATTTGTAGAGGAGATTCTCTCAGGAAGGAGACCCATGAAGAAGGTTCTAATTGTTGCACCACCAAGTAAAAGATTGAATAGATGCAGAAGACAGCATCAGATTGTCTTTCCCACTTTGTAGCTTTTGACATTGTTGCTCCTTCAGATCTTATTTGCAGGCTTGCATTTGGGACAATGTAAATACAAGATGCCTGTGAGAAAGTGCCATCTTTCTTGCATGGTATGCCCCCACTTTTTGCTGATTGTACTTTGACTGAGTGCGCCCTGGACTCCTGCCAATCAGGTGCCCAGGGCCTATATTCCTTCCCTAAAACCTAAAACCCCAAATTGGCAAACCCTGGCCACATGTCAGCCCCTGGTAAATGGTACCCTAGGTACCCAGGGCCTTGTGACCAGGGAAGGCCTCTAAGGGCTGCGGCACTTATTGTGCCACCCTTAGAGGCCCTGTACCCTAACACAACCACACTGCCCTTGCAGGCTGAGTGTCTGGGTACAAGGCAAAACCAAGAGTCGACATTGCACACATCCATGCCCACAAACTACACTGCCCTGGCATACATCAGCCACCCCCCTTGCTGGGTGCCCCATGCCAGTGGTGTGGGCACAGGAGCATGAGCCCTGTGCCCCTACAGTACCCAGGTCCATTCCTGGGCACTGAAAGTTCAGTGCTGCCATTTAAGAGTATATGGTGCCGAGAGCTCGTTAAACACGAACTCCACAGCACCATAATGGCTACACTGAAGACTGGGAAGTTTGGTATCAAACTTCTCAGCACATTAAACCCGCACTGATGCCAGTGTGGGATTTAATGTACAAAGCACTACAGAGGGCATCTTAGAGATGCCCCCTGAAACCTAACCTGCAATCCACATCTGGTCTGGGAGGCTGCCTAGACTGCCTCACAGCAGACATGTTGCAGGGGTGGAGAGCCCCCGCTCTCCTTGGCCTGAAACAATGCACATCCTGGGCGAGGTGCTAGGTCTCCTCCCCCAGGATGGGCAGGGAGAAGCTTCAAAGGCATGCCGCCTTTGTGAGCTTCTCCAGGCCACTTGCTGTACCCAGCAAACTGGCCCCCACTCTGGCGGGAAGACTGGCCGGAAACTCCAAGTAAGGACAGGGGATGTGCCAGCCTGACAACCCCACCCCTCAGGTGGGGGAGGCGAGGTGAAGCACATCTCCGGGCGCTCGCCATCTTTAAGATGGGAAGCCCTGCCCAATCAGGGCTAGGCTACTGCCCCCCTCTCCCACAGAAGAGTGGCAAGATAGGGTGTACCCACCCCAGGGCAGGGACCCCTTTACCTACCTGTAATGCCCCTAAATCTAGTATTTAGAGGCACCCTGAACCTTCCTTCTTCAGATTCCGAAAAAGCAAAGAAGAGCAAGAAGAAAGAAGACCTGCCGTGCTGCTGCTAAGAAGAGGAAGACACCAACTGCTTTTGCCCCAGCCCTACTGGCCTGTCGACCCCCAAACCTGCTCCTGCTAAATCCCGGCACCTCTTGTGGCCAGCAACCTCACAAACCCCGGAGGACCTGGCTACCTTGTGACTCAGAGCATCTGGGACTCCCATGAGCAGTGGCTCTGCTCAAAGCAAGTTTCTAACCCTGGCACCTGCCCGGAACTGCGAACCCTGCACACACTGCACCCGCCAAGCCTGGCCTGTGCCGGAGTGGACAAAGACCCAGAGGACGTACCCCCGGCGACTGTGACCCCGAATCCGGCACCCAAGGACTCACCTCGACGCTCTTGACGCCTGCAGCCTCAGAACCAGGGACCCCCCCCAACCGCGATCAACAGAGGGTAAGATTTCCCGACACCAAAAGGCACCCCTGCACCCAGAGCCCTGCGGACCCCTGTGCCCGACTCCTGGGTACCTACCTATCCTCCAACTACCCAACTTACCTATCGAAGTGGTGGTGGCACCTGAAGAATCTTCGTCCCCGAGCTTGCAGGCATTGTTCATCCTGGAGCTTTCCCATTGAAATGTATTGAGCGCCCGAAGGCTCAAAAGCACCCTACACCCAGCTGCCCGAGTGGCCCTGGCAGTGTAACCTCTACTCCTACCTACTTCCCCATTTGCCCTGAGCAAGTGACAAGGAGCCCAGCTCCCACAGCCGCGTAGCCTGCTAGTCAGCAGCCACCAACCAAGGCCCCTCTGCCTCCCATAGGATAACATTGGGCCTAACGAACAAGTTACTTACCTTCGGAAACATTAGTTAGTTAGATTCCTCACCTTAGAATATCCCCAGGCGTCAGACTGGATCCGGAAGATTTTTCGTCAGCAATACCCCTTGTGCGTCGCTAGGCGTCGTCTGCGGCTCCGCGTCCGTCGTCGGCGTCGTGCGCCGGAATGACGTCGTCGGAGTACTTAGACGCCGCCCTCGCGCGCTGACGTCAGTTCTTGTACATAGCTTTCCGCGCCAGGAACGCAGAGCCATGCAAAGACCGACACTGGTGCCAAAAATAAAATCTAGGGGCCTGAAAAGGATAACCTTAACCCTAGATGTCAGTTCGCAGAACGGGGAGGATGGGTGGGTCGGTGAGGAATCTAACTAACTAATGTTTCTTACAGATACATCGTTACCGAATGTAAGTAACTTGTTCATCTGAAAGAAACACGTTAGTTAGATTCCTCACCTTAGAATAGATACCCAAGCAATACCATCCCCGGTGGTGGGTCTGCGAACCAAGATCACACCAGAAAGTCCTGGAGGACAGAACGGCCAAAGAAGCCATCCCTCCGGACTTGGCTGTCAAGGCAATAATGCCTGGCAAACGTGTGTAGCGAAGCCCACGTCGCCGCCTGACAGATGTCCTGCAAAGGGACACCCCGTCACAAAGCAGTAGTAGCCGCCGTGGCCCGAGTAGAATGGGCGCGCAGCCCAACAGGAGGGTCCTTTTTTGCCAAGGAATAACAAATTTTGATGCACAAAACGATCCACCGAGAGATGGTCCGTTTGTACACAGCTTTCCCCTTCTTAGCACCCACGTATCCAACGAAAAGTTGGTTGTCCACCCGGAACTGCTTTGTGCGGTACAGATAAAAGGAGAGCGCACGTTTTGGGTCCAGACGGTGGAGCCTCTCTTCCTCTTTGGAAGGATGCGGAGGCGGAAAGAAGGTGGGCAAGGTGACAGACTGCCCAAGATGAAAGGGGGTCACCACTTTCGGAAGAAAGGAGGGACGAGGCCGAAGGACAACCTTGTCCGGATGAACAGAGAGAAAAGGAGGCTTTGAGGATAAAGCCTGGAGCTCACTCACCCGTCTAGCCGAGGTGATGGCTACCAGAAAAGCAGTCTTAAGCGTCAGCAGACGAAGAGGACAATTATGAAGAGGCTCAAAGGGAGCGCACATTAGAAATGTGAGAACAAGATTCAAGTCCCACTGAGGCATTACAAAAGGGACAGGAGGGAACGTGTGAGTAATGCCTTTTAGAAAGCGTGTAACTACAGGGGACTTGAAAAGAGAAGGCTGATCAGGAAGCCGCAAGAAGGCAGAGATGGCAGCAAGATAACCTTTCAAGGTGCCCAGGGCAGAGCCCTGCCGGGCCATAGAAAGAAGAAAGCGCAGAACCTCACAAAGAGGGGCGGAAAGGGGATCCACAGCCTTTGCTGTGCACCATGCCACAAATTTGTTCCACCGGCAGGCGTATACCGTCTTTGTGGAGGGACGCCTGGCTGCCAGAATGATATCACAGACTTCAGGAGGCAAGTCAAATGGCATCAACTGCCGCCGCTCAATCTCCACGCATGGAGGTGGAGGCTGGACAGTTCGGGTGGAGGACCGACCCCTGCTGCTGCGACAGAAGATCCTCCCGAAGGGGCAGACGTATCGGAGGATCGGTCAACATACTGAGTAGCTCGGGATACCAGTACCTTCGTGCCCAATCCGGAGCCACCAAGATGACTTGGGCCCGGTCGTGCCTGATCTTCTTCAGCACTCTGGGCAGAATTGGTATAGGCGGAAAGGCGTACAACAGATCGCAACTCCACTCGTGACGAAAAGCGTCGCCGAGCGAGTGCCGCCTTGGAAATTCCAACGCGCCGAACTGCTGACATTGCGCGTTCTCTTCGGTGGCGAATAGATCTAACCAAGGCTCTCCCCACTGCTGAAAGAGACCTTGCGCCACTTCGGAGTTCAGACGCCATTCGTGATCCATCATGCACCGGCAGCTGAGTTCGTCTGCTCTGGCGTTCAGAGAGCCCGCCAGATGTTGAACCACCAGGGTGACGCCCTGGTGTTCCAGCCATGTCCAGAGGCGCAGAGCCTCCTGACAAAGGGTCCACGACCCCACCCCGCCCTGTTTGTTGCAATACCACATGGCGGTGGTGTTGTCCGTGAACACCTGCATGACACTTCCCCTGACAGAGGGAAGGAAGGCTTTCAGTGCAAGTCGGATCGCTCTCAACTCCAACAGGTTGATGTGGAGACGAGACTCCGCCGGAGACCAGAGGTTACTTACCTTCGGAAACATTAGTTAGTTAGATTCCTCACCTTAGAATATCCCCAGGCGTCAGACTGGATCCGGAAGATTTTTCGTCAGCAATACCCCTTGTGCGTCGCTAGGCGTCGTCTGCGGCTCCGCGTCCGTCGTCGGCGTCGTGCGCCGGAATGACGTCGTCGGAGTACTTAGACGCCGCCCTCGCGCGCTGACGTCAGTTCTTGTACATAGCTTTCCGCGCCAGGAACGCAGAGCCATGCAAAGACCGACACTGGTGCCAAAAATAAAATCTAGGGGCCTGAAAAGGATAACCTTAACCCTAGATGTCAGTTCGCAGAACGGGGAGGATGGGTGGGTCGGTGAGGAATCTAACTAACTAATGTTTCTTACAGATACATCGTTACCGAATGTAAGTAACTTGTTCATCTGAAAGAAACACGTTAGTTAGATTCCTCACCTTAGAATAGATACCCAAGCAATACCATCCCCGGTGGTGGGTCTGCGAACCAAGATCACACCAGAAAGTCCTGGAGGACAGAACGGCCAAAGAAGCCATCCCTCCGGACTTGGCTGTCAAGGCAATAATGCCTGGCAAACGTGTGTAGCGAAGCCCACGTCGCCGCCTGACAGATGTCCTGCAAAGGGACACCCCGTCACAAAGCAGTAGTAGCCGCCGTGGCCCGAGTAGAATGGGCGCGCAGCCCAACAGGAGGGTCCTTTTTTGCCAAGGAATAACAAATTTTGATGCACAAAACGATCCACCGAGAGATGGTCCGTTTGTACACAGCTTTCCCCTTCTTAGCACCCACGTATCCAACGAAAAGTTGGTTGTCCACCCGGAACTGCTTTGTGCGGTACAGATAAAAGGAGAGCGCACGTTTTGGGTCCAGACGGTGGAGCCTCTCTTCCTCTTTGGAAGGATGCGGAGGCGGAAAGAAGGTGGGCAAGGTGACAGACTGCCCAAGATGAAAGGGGGTCACCACTTTCGGAAGAAAGGAGGGACGAGGCCGAAGGACAACCTTGTCCGGATGAACAGAGAGAAAAGGAGGCTTTGAGGATAAAGCCTGGAGCTCACTCACCCGTCTAGCCGAGGTGATGGCTACCAGAAAAGCAGTCTTAAGCGTCAGCAGACGAAGAGGACAATTATGAAGAGGCTCAAAGGGAGCGCACATTAGAAATGTGAGAACAAGATTCAAGTCCCACTGAGGCATTACAAAAGGGACAGGAGGGAACGTGTGAGTAATGCCTTTTAGAAAGCGTGTAACTACAGGGGACTTGAAAAGAGAAGGCTGATCAGGAAGCCGCAAGAAGGCAGAGATGGCAGCAAGATAACCTTTCAAGGTGCCCAGGGCAGAGCCCTGCCGGGCCATAGAAAGAAGAAAGCGCAGAACCTCACAAAGAGGGGCGGAAAGGGGATCCACAGCCTTTGCTGTGCACCATGCCACAAATTTGTTCCACCGGCAGGCGTATACCGTCTTTGTGGAGGGACGCCTGGCTGCCAGAATGATATCACAGACTTCAGGAGGCAAGTCAAATGGCATCAACTGCCGCCGCTCAATCTCCACGCATGGAGGTGGAGGCTGGACAGTTCGGGTGGAGGACCGACCCCTGCTGCTGCGACAGAAGATCCTCCCGAAGGGGCAGACGTATCGGAGGATCGGTCAACATACTGAGTAGCTCGGGATACCAGTACCTTCGTGCCCAATCCGGAGCCACCAAGATGACTTGGGCCCGGTCGTGCCTGATCTTCTTCAGCACTCTGGGCAGAATTGGTATAGGCGGAAAGGCGTACAACAGATCGCAACTCCACTCGTGACGAAAAGCGTCGCCGAGCGAGTGCCGCCTTGGAAATTCCAACGCGCCGAACTGCTGACATTGCGCGTTCTCTTCGGTGGCGAATAGATCTAACCAAGGCTCTCCCCACTGCTGAAAGAGACCTTGCGCCACTTCGGAGTTCAGACGCCATTCGTGATCCATCATGCACCGGCAGCTGAGTTCGTCTGCTCTGGCGTTCAGAGAGCCCGCCAGATGTTGAACCACCAGGGTGACGCCCTGGTGTTCCAGCCATGTCCAGAGGCGCAGAGCCTCCTGACAAAGGGTCCACGACCCCACCCCGCCCTGTTTGTTGCAATACCACATGGCGGTGGTGTTGTCCGTGAACACCTGCATGACACTTCCCCTGACAGAGGGAAGGAAGGCTTTCAGTGCAAGTCGGATCGCTCTCAACTCCAACAGGTTGATGTGGAGACGAGACTCCGCCGGAGACCAGAGGCCTCTGATCTCCGCCTCTCCCATATGGCCACCCCATCCCAGGAGGGACGCATCCGTCACTACGACATGCTCCGGTTGGGGAAGGGAGAGGCTCTTGCCCTTGACCCAATCGCGGTCCGTGAGCCACCACTGCAACTGCTGTGCAGTGCCCTCCGAGATCAAGACATGGTCGGACAGGTTGCCGTGATGCTGGGACCACTGAAACTTCAGGTCCCACTGCAGAGCCCGCATGCGCCGCCTGGCGTGATGCACTAGTAGGATGCAGGAGGCCATCAGCCCCAGAAGCCGCAACACTAGCCTGACCGAAACCCAGGATAGAGGCCGAAAGATGGGAATCAGGGCCTGAATATCCCGGATCCTCTGTTCCGGTGGATAGACCCGGAACTGCGCCGAATCGAGAACCGCTCCGATGAAGAGGAGCTTCTGAGAGGGACTCAGGTGTGACTTCGGCACGTTGATGGAAAATCCCAGCAAATGCAGGAGATCCGCCGTAGTCTGGAGGTGGGAGACGACTGCCTGGGGCGAGCCCGCCTTCAACAACCAGTCGTCGAGATAGGGGAAGACTGGAACCCCTGATCTGCGCAGATGAGCTGCGACCACCGCCATCACTTTCGTGAACACCCGAGGGGCACTGGTGAGGCCGAAGGGGAGCACGGTAAACTGAAAGTGCTCTTGACCCACCGTGAACCGCAGGTAACGCCGGTGGGCCGGCAGGACGGGGATGTGGAAATATGCGTCCTGCAAGTCCAACGCTACCATCCAGTCTCCAGGGTCTAGGGCAGCTAAAACCTGAGCCAAAGTTAACATCTTGAACCTTTCCTTCCGGAGGAAGGCATTGACGTTCCAGAGGTCCAAGATAGGGCGTAGGCCCCCTTTGCCCTTCTTGGGAACCAGAAAGTAGTGGGAATAACAACCACGACCTACTTCTGGGCTCGGAACGCGCTCGACGGCCCCCTTGGCCAAGAGGGCCGAAACTTCCTCGTGGAGAAGATTCAAATGATCCCCCGAGATACGGTGGTGCTGCGGTGGCATGGCTGGAGGGGTCGTCTCGAAGGGGAGGGAGTAGCCCCTTCGGACGATTTGCAGCACCCACCTGTCCGATGTGATGGACCGCCAGTGGAGCAGGTGATGGCGAACTCTGCCGCCCACTGGCGTGGAATGGGCCTGAAAGCTCGGACTAGGAAGGCTTTGAGGCGGATGCTGCCGGGGTGGATGTGGGCTGACCGCGTCGTCCTCCAGAACCGCCTCGGCGGAAACCACGTCCGCGACCGCGCGCAGGTTGGTTCTGCGGCTGGTGGCTAGGCGTACGTGAGGAGGCACCCCTTCCTTGGCCACGAAAGGGGCGAAAGGCGGAAGTTTGCGACCGCGCGGCCGAGAGGCCCAAGGACTTGGCCGTAGCCCGGGAGTCCTTAAAGCGATTCAGCGCACTGTCCGCTTTCTCGCCAAAAAGGCGAGTGCCATCAAAGGGCATGTCCATGAGAGTGCTCTGGACATCGCCCGAAAAGGACGTGGACCGCAGCCAGGCGTGACGTCTAAGCGCCACTGTGGTAGAAATCGCCCTACCCAGCGAGTCCGTAGTGTCAAGCCCACATCGGATAGCATGTAGCGCTGCATCCCTCCCATCGGCCAGAGCCTGGGTAAGTCGTGTCTGGACCTCCTCCGGACACAGGGGCAGCACGTCCTCCACCGTATCCCACAGAGAGTGGGAATAACGGTCCAAGAGACAGGCGGTGTTCAAAGACCGCAGGCCCAAACTAAGGGAGGAGAACAGCTTTTTGCCAAACTGTTCCAGCCTCTTGAAATCCCGGTCCGGCGGAGCGGTCGGGAAGGAGGATTGGGAGGTAGAGGCCTGGATAACCAGGCTCTCGGGGGTAGGGTGTTGGGACAGAAAACTGGGGTCGCCCGGAGCAGGGCGGTGGCGCCTGGCGACGTTCCTGTCCACAGGAGGAACTGTGGAGGGCCTGGACCAGGTGCCCTGCAGAACGTCAATGAGGGCCTCATTGAATTGCAGCAGAGGCTCAGTGGAGCTTGCTGCAGACTGAAGCACCTCAGTGAGGACGTTAGTCCTCACAGCCACGGCAGGTAGCTCGAGCCCAAGGGCTGCGGCCGCCTTGCGCAGCACCACAGAGTAAGCAGCACCCTCCTCTGAAGCCACAGTCGGAGGAGAGATGAATCCAGTGTCTGGAGAGGTATCCAGGCCACTGGCCTCCCCCAGTTCATCTGCCCAGTCCTGTGACAGCTGAGCCTGAACGGCCATAGGATCCTCGGATCCCTCCCAGTCGCCCCCATCATCCGATTCCTGGTATGCAGGAGGAAGGATCGGAGCCGGGCGATAGACATAATGTGTCTCCAGCGGCGCCGAACGCGACGTCCATCGACTCCGTAACGGCGCCGGGCCCGGAGCGGGGCTGAACTGGGGCTCGACGCCGAGCGGAGCCGGCATCGGAGGTGGAACCGGTGTCGACGCCGGCGGAGGAGGCGTGACGAGGTCGACCGGCGTCGGCGGGGACTCGGGAACGGGTCCCTCGAGCACTTGCGGCGTCGGGGCCGGAGCCGCCGGCATGCAAGGTTGCCCAGTCGGGTCCACGGGGCCCGAAGGCGCGCCAGCGGGCGTCGACGGCGGAGCCAGGTTCCTCATGGCCGAGAGGAAGGCACTGACTTCCGCCGGCGTCGCGTCAGTCCCAGGGACCGGCGGGTATGGGGACTTGCGCGGCGCCTGCGGCTCTGCTGGAGCCGCGGGGGTGGAACCACCCTGACCCTCGACCGAGTCGCGCGACCGTCGAGGGGAGTCCGAAGAGCGGTGTCGCCTCTTGGACTTCTTGGAGTGCTTCGACTTACCCGAAGACTTGGAGCCAGACGATCGATGATGACGTCGGCTGCGGCTCCGCGACCGATCCTTGGACCTCCTCCTGGACCGGGATCGAGAGGGGCGCGGAGCCGAGTGGCGAATCTCGAGAAGCTTACGGGACCGCTCCCGTCTAGCCTTCGAGGTCAGGGCCTTGCAGTCCAAACACGACTCCGCGTCGTGGTCGAGGCCCAAGCAGTAAAGGCACCGGCGGTGATGGTCCGTAACCGACATCAAGCGGTCGCAGTCAGCACAGGCTTTAAAACCAGGCATCCTACCGGCACCGGAGTCGAGACAAGATCAAAAAGGATCGAAAAAGTTAGTCAAAAAGTGACTAAAGGGGTAGCTCTCCCGGATCTGCGCTTACTGGCGCGGAAAAAAGAAGAACTGACGTCAGCGCGCGAGGGCGGCGTCTAAGTACTCCGACGACGTCATTCCGGCGCACGACGCCGACGACGGACGCGGAGCCGCAGACGCCTAGCGACGCGCAATGGGTATTGCTGACGAAAAATCTTCCGGATCCAGTCTGACGCCTGGGGATATTCTAAGGTGAGGAATCTAACTAACGTGTTTCTTTCAGATTCACTCTGCACCCGGCCGCTCCAGTGCCGCTGAGGGTGTAACAACTGTACCAACCTGACCCTGGGAGACCCCTGAGTCTGTGCCCAGAACCTTAACTCTGCCAGTCGAGAACTTACCCAAAAGCCGATAACCCAATTTTCCTCCATAGGGTAACATTGACTGGTTTCTTCTGAAATTTCTTCTAAGTGTGGAGTTTCTAAAACTTAAAATATTCACCTAAAATCACCCAAGTAATGAAAACGGAAATACTCACCTGCTATTAGGAGAGATCCCAGTCCTGGATCTTGGTGCCCAGCACTGAACCTGAAAAGTACTCACAACCGTACTTCCCATTAACCCAATTTTCTTCCATAGGAAATCATTGACTGTTTTTCTGTGAAATTTCTTCTGTCGATTTTTGCAAACTACACATTTTCTTTAAAAATCGTACCAACAGTGAATACGTAATTACTTACCTGTTTTAGATAGAGGTCCAAGTACTGAGCCTAGGAACCCAGCCCTGGATTACAAAAGTAACGAGAACATACTTTACCTGTAACTTGAATTTTCTCCCATAGGGAATCATTGACTGTTTTTCTGTGTCAACTTTTAAAATAGCAAAATATTGCCTAAAAATCACAACAGCAACTAAAACTAATTTACTCACTTGTTTCCAAGACCTGTCCCAGGACTGAATCTAGGATCCAGTCCTGGAATTAGAAAAGTAATCCTGAAAGTAATCTATTGCAAATAACTTAAAATTCACATTGAGCTCAATGTATTTTTGTGTTTGAAATTGTGTTGCCTATTGCAACAAGCTGTAACTATTACCTACAAAAGTCAATTGCATATTGCAAACGTATTTAACTAAAGCCTCTCATTCAGAGAAAGTATATTTTGATACCTATTGTTGGTTCTAAAATAAAACAACCATATATTTTTTATACAAACCATTGGCCTAGAGTTCAGTTCTTGAGTGTGTGAGACCATTTGCTGACTGACCGTGTACAACAAATGCTTTACACTGTCCTCTGATACTGCCTTACTGCTCGACCAAGCTACCACTTTAGAGTGTAAGGTTATATCTAACTTTAGCCTCTGCCAAACCTAGGGGGACTGTGGACTCTGTACACACTGTACCTATTTGGGAACAGTATATACAGAGCCACTTTCTCACAATGCCATAGCTTCTAGGGGTGAAGATATCTGTCTGATTGTCATTTTTCACCAAAATTGAAATTTGTCATGTATAGATGACAAATCTAACATCTGCCGAAGGAAACACTTTTCCTCCTACTGTGTCTATTGTTGCCTCTAGATAGGACAGTCAATCTACTGGAGAGTGGGTTGATTCTGGAGATAGACCTAACTTTTGAAGCAGCATGCAAATTATTTTGAGGCTTTGTGTTACTTTTTGTTGAGTATTAGCCTTCAGCAGCCAGACATCCAGGTAAGGATAAATAAAGATACCTTTCCTTCTGATGGGAACTACTATTACTGCCATAATCTTTGAGAAGGTGTGAGGAGCAGACCTCAACCTAAAAGTCAGTGCTCTGTACTAGTACTTATTTTCTCCTACCAAAAATATCCTGCATTATCTGTTTTGGGTTGGTAGCGATGTAGGTTTACTGCGCTCAATCAATCGCTCTAAGATGTGGAATGACTTGATGAAGGGCAAGCATTCAAAACTTTTTCTTTTAGATCTATCTGTTGAACCAAAGCTCTAAAACTAGTTTGAATTATCACAGCGGTCGAAAAAAGAGCAGATATTTCTTTCTTCAGAATTAAGAACTGGTGTTTTGATATAAGTTTTGGCGGGACTGCAGTGGAATGGCCTTGCAACGGATTAAGTATCCATGAGATATAAGATTTACCACTCAGTTGTCTGTTGTAATTGTCATCCACCACTCTTTCTGATGCCAAGAAACAGCTCCCCCTATCAAACTCTCTTCCGGGCACAAATATGTGTGACAAATGGTACCCGCTCGTACAAGAGCAATACTGTAGATAGCATTTCACAGGCCTGGCACTGAGTGAGGGACAGGAAAGGATTGGCCTTATTACACTCATTGTCTAATCATTTCGAAACGCATCCTGGAATGCTGTCGGCCTCTGAACTGAGGCAATTTCACAATTTAACAGACTACGCATTTATAACTGGGGTAATCAGTATTGCAAAGGTACTTTCATAGACATTAAAAAAATTACTGAGGGAGCTGAGAGCACACCGCTAGACACCCTGTCATAATATAGGCCTAGGGCGAAGTCTAGAGCATACACAAAATGCTTACCACAAGAACCACCCAGCTTTGCACGTCTTGAGCGGTTGTTGGCTGCCCACACACCCAAAATGTAAGCCATGCTGATACACACCTCAGTCCAGCAAGACATCATTGTGTGTTCTTAGCTCCAAAAGTAAATGTGAAAAGAAGCTGGATATAGTCATGTCAGATAAAGACTGGCAGTATTGCTGTCCACAGACATCAAGGCAAAATTCATAATTAATTTTCGTTATTCAGTATTCGCATATGGTATATCATACTCCACTGAGTCTCTGAAAAATGTGGCTAACAATACAATCGAACTGTTTTAGAAGTGGTGCGATAGTTGCAGATTATGTGCATCTTACATGACAATGGGTTTTAGAAAGAGGATGGTGTCAGAAATGGTTGATAAGGACCTCAGAATGGACCCCATGATGGCTTTGTTGGGTTATGTGCATGAGGTCAGTAGACAGATAGCGGCACTAACCCTCTTGCTCTTGGTTCACAAAGTAATACACTACTCCTGATGTTTTTGTAAGATTTATGCAATAGCAACTGCCTTTGCTCTGTAAACCTTTGGGTCTTAACATGAGGTGTCAGTGACAAGGTTATCAAAAGCACAAACCTTTCAGTATCCCCATGTAATCTCCCAAATAATCCAATGGTGCTCCAAAGGGACAGAGTGGCAACCTACACCCTTAAATCCAGTGAGGACAAAGTCTTTGACTTTGACAAACTAATAAGACTCCTGAGCAACACAACATTCAAATGTCAGTTCAAAAAAATCGTACTGGCATTATTCTTCCATTCTCATATAGAGTTTAATCACTTTGAAATGTGCTATTAATTCCAGTTAATCTTGTAGCCAACACGTGTTTCGTCATTGGTACATAAACCACTTTGACTTCACCAGGGCTACAAAAATAATAGACCATATGTTGAAATTACATGGCGTACATCTAAACAATTTGTTCACACACTTCTATAGACAATAAGCCAACACTTCACAGCTCAATATTGCGTTAACTAAAAGCCAGACCTATGGTGAGTTAATAGTTCAAACTGTGATCCCTAATTAAAGTTACCATAAGTGTGTTGTGAGCACTTCTTATTCATCAAGGATGTCAAAGACAAAAAATAGTACCTTATTGCATTAGTATGCGTGCTATTTAGTAATTAGTGTTGTGTCCTCTTATAGTATGAGCTAATCACATGTACCAAAATCATCTATCGCAGTAATCAACAAGCTTTGACACAAGGCCACCCCTGGTGCCACCTTATCACCCTAATAACTAACGGTGTGCCTAGATGTTTGCATACCAGCTCACCTGTTCACAGAATAACACTCAGTGAGTATAATGTATTTAACAATCTTATCCAGTAACAATGTCCTTAATCATATGGTAGTAAGCACAAAAGGTTGTAGTCACTCATTACTAGTGGATAGACTCAAAAATCCTTCTAATTAGGTAGCTCACCGGTCATATCAAATGTGAAAATAGTCCCCATTCTTCCTGTATTCATCTGAACTCCAGTTATGGTGGTTGTGTCACCCTGTAATCAAAGGGTTTGCAAGTTACAGAACCTCTCTAAGTTATTGCCTATATATTTCAGGGTTGAAATTAACAAGTAACTAGTTCATCTGAAAGAGACTGTAGTTGTACATCCCTTACCTTTAGAATAGATACCCCAGCAATGCCAACCCCGGAGATGGGTCTACAAACTAAGTTCACACCAGAAAGTCCTGGAGATCAGAACAGCCAAAGTAGCCATCTCTCCGGACTTTACTATCTAGGCAATAACATTTGGTGAACGTGTGCAGAGATGCCCATGTAGCCGCCTGACAGATGTCAAGGAGTTGGACTCCACGCCACAAGGCAGTAGTGCCGCCGTAGCCCTGGTGGAGTGGGCACGCAGTCCCACTGGAGCATCCTTTTTTGCTAAGTGACTAGCATATTTTAATTCACAGGACAACCAATCGAGAGATGGTGTGTTTATGTGCAGCCAGATCTTTCTTGGCACCCACATAGCCAACAAAGAGATGATCGACCACCCTGAAATCTTTTGTGTAGTTTAGATAGAAAGACAGCGCATGTTTGGGTTCCAGACCGTGGAGTCTCTGCTCCACCATGGAAGGGTGCGGAGGTTGGAAGACGGTGGGCAAAGTGATGGTCTGTCCTATGTGAAAGAGGTAACCACTTTGGGGGAAAAAGAGGGCCTTGTGCGAAGGACTACTTTGTCCCGATAAACAGCAATAAAAGGAGGTTTTGAGGACAGAGCTTGAAGCTCACTAAATTTGCGAGCAGAGGTGATGGTGACAAGGAAGGCAGTCTTTAAAGTAGGGAGTCTCATAGGGCAGTTAAGTAAAGGTTCGAAGGGAGCACACATAAGAACGTCAAGACTGGGGCACTATGAAAGGAGAAGGAGGAAAGAAATGAGAAATGCCCTTCAGAAATCTATTAACATTAGGGAACTTGAAAAGAGAAGGCTGATCAGGTAGTCGAGGTAAGTCCGATATGGCCGAAATGTAGCCTTTAAGAGTGCCAGGCCAGAGAAAGTATGTACAAGAGGACCTTTAAAAGAGGGGCAGGAAGGGGATCCACGACATTTGCTGTGCACCATGCCACAAACTTGTTCCATCTACAGGCGTATAAAGACTTCGTTGAGGGAGGCCTGGCTGCCAAGATGACATTACAGATTTCGGGTGGAAGGTCAAAAGCTGTCAACTGCCACCGCTCAATCTCCACGCAAAGAGGTGGAGGCTGGACAGGTTCAGGTGGAGGACTGTCCCTTGCTGCTGCGACAGACAATTCTCCCGAAGAGGCAGTCTGATTGGAGGATCGATATCCATGCTCAAGAGCTCGGGGTACCAGACTCTTCGTGCCCAATCCGGAGCCACAAGAATAACTTGGGCCCGGATGTGCTTGATCTTCTTCAGCACTCAGGGCAGAAGTGGTACCG
The DNA here is from genome assembly GCF_964204655.1 of Triturus cristatus. Classification (NCBI taxonomy): domain Eukaryota; kingdom Metazoa; phylum Chordata; class Amphibia; order Caudata; family Salamandridae; genus Triturus; species Triturus cristatus. The sequence continues at coordinate 575,591,633 of NC_140583.1, read as the reverse complement.
GCGGAAATGCGTACAGGAGGCCGCAAGTCCTCTTGTGACGAAAAGCATCACCGAGCGAGTGCTGCCTTGGAAATTCCAACGCGCTGACATTGCGTGTTCTCTTCGGTGGCGAACAGATCTAACCAAGGCTCTCCCCACTGCTGAAAGATACCTTGCACCATCTCCGAGTGAAGATGTCCTTCTTCATCCATCATGCCCTGGCATTCAGAGAACCTGCCTGATGTTGAACCACCAGGGACATGCCCCGATGTTCCAGCCATGCCCAATGTCGAAGAGCCTCTTGACATGGGGTCCACGACCCCACCCCATCCTGCTTGTTACAGTACCACATGGCGGTGGTGTCGTCAGTGAACACCTACACTACTCTTCCTTTGATAGAGGGAAGGAATTCCTTCAGTGCCGGAGGAATCGCCCGGAGCTCCAAAAGGTTGATGTGGAGGCCGGATTCTTCCGGAAACCAGAGTCCTCTGATCTCCGCCTCTCCCAGGTGGCTGCCCCATCCCAGGAGTGACACATCGGTAATCACGGTCAGCTATGGTTGGGTAAGGGAGAGGGATCTGCCGCTGACCCAATCTTGTGTGGTAATCCACCAATGCAATTGACGTGCAGTTAGTTCCCTCCGAGATCTCGACGACGTCGGAAAGATTGCCCCGATGCTACGCCCACTGGAACTTCAGGTCCCACAGCAGAGCCCACCGATGCCACTCGGCACAATCCACCAGCAGGATACAGGAGGCCATGAAGCCCAGCAGACTCAGGGTCATTCTCACCAAAATCCGGGATAGAGGCGGAAACATTGGTATCATAGCCCGAATATCCCAGACCCGCTGTTTGGGAGGATAAGCCTGAAACTACGCCATATCCAGAACCGCTACGATGAAAAGGAGCTTCCAAGAGGGAGTCAGGTATGACTTTGACACATTGATAGTGAACCCCAGTGAGTTAGGAGGTCCGCCATGGGCCTAGAGGTGGGAGACGACAGCCTGGGGCGAGCTTGCCTTCAACAACCAGTCGTTGAGATAGGGGAAGACTGGAACCCCTGATCTGTGTAGATGAGCTGCGACCACACCGCCATCACATTGGTGAACACCCGAGGGCATTGGTAAGGCCAAAGGGGAGCACAGTGAACTGAAAATGCTCATGGCCTACTGTGAACTGTAGGCAACGCCCATGGGCTGGCAGGACAGGGATATGGAAATATGCGTCCTGAAAGTCCAACACTACCATCCAGTCTCCGGGGTCGAGGGTAGACAGGACCTGAGCCAGCGTGAGCAACTTGAACATCTCCTTCTAGAGAAAGCGGTTGAGGCCCCTGAGGTCTCAGATAGGACGCAGGCCTTTGTCCTTCTTGGGTTCCAGAAAGTAGTGGGAGTAGCAACCACAACCTACATCTGGCACACTGACCCTTTCGATAGCTCCCTTGGTCAAGAGCTGAAACTTCCCGGCGGAGAAGGGCCAAGTGATCCTCCGACATGCGACGGAAGGATGGTGGCATGGTGGGAGGGGTAGTCTTGAAAGGGAGGGAGTGGCCACTTCGGACTATCTGCAAAACCCATTTGTCCGACGTGATGTCTGCCAGTGGGGCAGGTGACGGTGAATCCTGCCGGCCCCTGTATTCTGGTGGCCCTGAAAATTCAGACTAGGAGGATTTGGAGGCTGCTGCAGGAGGGTTATGGGTGGACTGGCCCACCCGCTGGCCACAAGACCCGCGTCGCTTGGTCCCACGTCCGAGGCCACGCACAGGCTGGGCTGCTTGCATAAAAAGGTGGCTAGAATGAGTCGAATGTGGCGGGGCACCCCCTCCATAGCCACAAAAGGAAGACAGAGTGGGACGAGTGGTTGTAGCGAGGCCCAAGGATCTGGCCGTAGCCCTAGAATCCTTGAAGCGCACAAGCGCTGAGTCCGCCTTGTCACCGAATAGGCGATGGCCATCAAAGGGCATGTCGAGTAAGATGGTTTGGACTTACCCAGAACAACCAGACGTCCTCAACCAGGCGTGGGGCTACTGACGTGAAAACCATTCTGCCCAGTGAGTCGGCCGTATCCAGCCCACATCTGATGGTTAATTTGGCTGCATCTCTACCCTCTGCCACTGCTCGGCTAAAAACGTCCCGGGCCTCCTCCGGGCACTATGGCAGCACTTGCGCTACCATATCCCACACCGTATAATGGCCCAAGAGGCATACGGTATTCACCGACCGCAGCGATAAGCTAGCGGAAGAAAACATCTTCTTCCCAAGGTGGTCCAGCTTCTTGGATTCCCTATTTGGGAAGCAGTAGGGAATGCGCCCTTAGAGGACAAGGCTTGGACTACCAAGCTCTCTGGGTCAGGTTTTGGGAGGGGAAAAGTGGGTCGCCCGGGGCCGTGCGGTGGTATCCAGCAATCATCCTGTCCACAGAAGCCCCTGTGCTGGGCTTGGACCACATGCCCAGAGGGACGTCCGTAATGGCTTCATTAAAAGTCAGAGGGGGCTCCGAAGAGGCCGCCGCCAGTTGAAGCACCTCTTTCAAGAGGTTAGTACTAACTGCCCCAATGCAAGCAGCAGGCCCAGGGCCTCAGCCGCCATACGCAACACCACTGCATATGACGCTCCCTCCTCCGTAGCCACAGTAGGGGGAGAAAGCATGTCAAGGTGCGGGGAGGTATCCGGACCACTGGCGTCACCCAGGACCTCTCGCCAGCCTGTCTCCTCAAGTTGATCAGCTAAAGGGTCCACAGATCCCTCCCAGTCCGCCTCACCCTCTTCTGGTTGCCAGTCAGGCCTGAAAGGAACACCAGAGATGAACAGAGGCACAAAAGTGCCCTCCGGCACCGGTGTCGACCGACCTTGGTCCGGCGCCATGTCCAAGTCGAGGGTGAGGCTGGGGTCGGCGCCACGACCGGCGCGTGGGGCGTTGTCGTTGGGATCGGCTTCGGGGAAGAAACCATGAGGTCCACTGGCGTCGATCCAGGCCTGGATCCCCGGGGGCCCTCAAGCCCCGGGGCCGGAGCCGCTGGCATCAAAGTGCCAGGGCCCCCAGCCGAGTCCGCGGGGCTCGAAGTTGCGCCGGTGTCGTCGAGCTGCCCAAAGATGCCATGAAGCGTTTCTTAGGAAGCTCGAAGCTGGGAAGGGGACGCTCCGGCTCCGGGAAGAGGAGGGAAGCTCGGAGCTGTCCCTGGGGCAGGCTCTAAAGATGGAGCTGGAGGACGACAACGTCTTGGGACCTGCGTCGCGTCAGCCTACCGGCAGGGAGAAGGCATACAGCGACACTGCTTCTTCGCCTTCTTCTAGTGCTTCAACTTACCCAAAGATCTCGAAGACTTGGATGACTAATGATGGTGGTGGCTCTGCAACAGGTCCCGGGAACTTCCTCTCAACCGGGACCTCGAGCGGCGCAGAGCAGAGTGCCGGGCAACCAACAACTTTCGGGACCGTTCCCACAAAGACTTTGGATTCATGGCCCGGCAGTCGGAGCACGACTTCGGGTCGTGGTCGCGCTCCAGGCACCAGAGGCAAATGAGGTGGGGGACCCGTAACTGACATTAGGCGGTTACAGGCCTCGCATGGCACGAACCCGGTCCGCCGATGGGACATCCCTCATACACCAGGAGTAGGAAGACTCAAAAAGAAGTCAACAAAAGTCGAGAAAAGGTTAGTCGAAAAATGACTAAGGGGTAGCTCTCTCCGGATCTGCGCAAGGCTAGCGCGGAAAAAGAAAGAACTGACGTCAGTGCGCAGGGGCGGTGTCTAAGTAGACAACGTGACGTCATTCCAGCGACCATGACACCAACGACAGATACCACCTATCGACGCGCAGAGGTACTGCTAAGAAAAATCTCCGGATCCAGTCTGACACCAAGGGGTAATTCTAAAAGTAAGGAATCTATTACTACAGTCTCTTTGAGATCTAGTACAACGGTATCATAACACAAGACGTTCTCTCTTTATGTTATGACCACTGTATTCTCTCACAGTCACAGCTATATATCATACATCACTCTGTCTAGCGTCCGCATATATAAGAGTCATTAACATATGCAACAGATTACATAATGCAAACACCATCCTCATTACTACGTTATAGTACCTCTGTATTCTATCACATCCCCCACTGTAGGCTAAGTGGCATATCACTAATGTCAGCGTATCACATAATCGTTGACACAGTACATTGTTCTAAAATACTCAGACGCATTGAGAGTACTCCTATAGTCTGTGTATCTCGGGGTGTAAGTTCGGCGCCATCATGTGTCAGATAATATATGCCATTTCTCGTAACATTGTCCAGTGTTCAGTCTTAAAAGCAAACGTGTCATCACCTGCATCTCTACCACCAATGATAATAAAACGTTATCCTAGTTATACATGTCCCTGCAGAATATGTATCTATATCGGACGTTGTTCCAAATGAAAAATAATCCAGCACTTGACCAATATGGCGACAACACACAGCGTCTCCACTCTGATAGATCTGAGACGATGGCGGCCATCTTTAAACGTATTGTTATCATGAAGAGCAAATAGACGCTAGAGTCCTTTATTATGAAAAATCCTCATTTCGTTAAAACAGTTTTGAAAATAATGAACCCTCAACCTTAACCATCACAGTAAGGCACGCAAATAGAAAATCTCTCTTGCATGCAAGATATATTGCCCAACAAACTGGTATGAAACATCACAATGAAACCTGTCTGCCTACTATGTAAGAGAACAGCACATTGTGTAAAACTAATGGTTGAGAAAACCAATCCAAGTAAAGAGAAAATAGATGGGAAGGGAAATTGAATGAATCTGGGAAGGTAAAATAGACCCCTTATAGTTCAGTAGTAGATCTAACAAGAATTTAAAGTATGAAGTCACTGACTATAATGCAGAAGCAATATCTGCATAAGTGTGACTGTGTCACTAAATTAGTGCTCATAATAACAATTGGCACCCAGTTAACTGGCACAGAAACGTAGTGAGTGTGAGAAAGTGCCATCTTTCTTGCATGGTATGCCCCCACTTTTTTCTGAATTGCTAATGTACTTTGAGTGTGCCCTGGTCTCCTGCCAATCAGGTACCCAGGGCCTGTGTTCCTTCCCTAAAACTGCATTAAGCCTAAACCCAATTGGCATCTCTGGCCCCATGTCAGCCCCTGGTAAATGGTACCCTAGGTACCCAGGGCCCTGTGACCAGAGAAGGCCCCTAAGGGCTGCAGCACTTATTGTCCCACCCTTAGAGGCCCTGTACCCTGACACACACACACACTGCCTTTGCAGACTGGGTATCTTGGTGCAGAACAAAAGTAAGTCGACATGGCACACATCCCTGTGTGCCATGCCCACAACACACACTGCCCTGGCATACCTCAGTCACCCCTCTAGCTGGGTGACCTATGCCAGTGGTGTGGGTACAGGTGCATGAGCCCTGTACTACTTCAGTACCCAGGTCCATTCCTGGGCACTGTAAGTGTAGTGCTGCCATTAAGAGTATATGGTGCTGGGAGGTCGTCATCACAAACCCCACAGCACCATAATGGCTGCACTGAAGACTGAGAAGTTTGATATCAAACTTCTCAGCACATTAAACCCACACTGATGCCAGTGAGGGATTTAATGTAAAATGCACAACAGAGGGCATCTTAGAGATGCCCCCTGAACCTAACCAACAACCAGCGTCCTGACTGAGAGGCTGCCTAGGCTGCCACACAGCAGACATGTTGCTGGACCCCTGGGTAGAGAGCCATCCGCTCTCGTGGGTCTGCAACAATGCACGTCCTGGGCAAGGTGCTAGGTCTCCTCCCCCAGGATGGGCAGGGGAAGCTTCAAAGGCATGCCGCCTTTGTGAGCTTCTCCAGGCCACTGCTGTACTTAGCAACTGGCCCCTATCGGTTCTGACCCCCACTCTGGCGGGAAGATCGGCGGGAAAACCTAAGTGAGGAAAGGGGGAGTGCCAGCCTCTGCCAACCCCACCCCTCAGGTGGGGGAGGCGAGGTGAAGCACAACTCCGGGCTCTCGCCCTCTTGAGGATGGGGAGCCCTACCCAATCAGGACTAGGCTCTTGCCCCCCTCCCACTGGAGAGTGGCAGGATAGGGGGTGTACCCACCCCAGGGAAGGGACCCATTGGTCCCTGACCTCTACCTACCTGTAACGCCCCTAAATTTAGTATTTAGGGGCACCCTGAACCTTCCTTCCGCAGATCCTGAATCCGAAACAAGAAAGAAGAACAAGAAGAAAGAAGACCTGCCTTGCAGCTGCTAACAAGAGGACGACACCAACTGACTTGGCCCCAGCCCTACAGGCTTGTCGACCCTCGAACCTGCTCCTGCTAAAACCCGGCGTCTCCAGTGGTCAGCAACCTCAAAAACCCCAGAGGACCTGACTGCCTTGCTCATCTACAAAGACTGGGACTCCCACGAGCAGTGGTTCTGCTCAAAGCAACTAACAAACCACTGCTGCCAACCAGGAACCGCCACTCCTGCACACTCTGCACCCGCCAAGCCCGGCCTGTGCCTGAGTGGACAAAGACCCCGAGGACGTCCCCCCGGCGACTGTGACCAAGAATCCAGCACCCAAGGACCCACCTCGACGCTCCTGACAATGCCTGCAGCCACAGAACCAGGGACCCCTCCAACCGCGACCAGCAGAGGGTAAGATTTCCCGACGCGAAAAGACACCCCGGCGCCCTGCGGCTCCCTGTACCCTGGGTGCCTACCTAACCTACAGCTTCCCAACTTACCTCTCAAAGTGGTGGTCACACCTGAAGAATCTTCGTAACCGAGCTTGCAGCCTTTGTTCATCTTGTAGCTTCTCCATTGAAACCCATTAAGCGCCCGACGGCTCAAAAGCACCCTGCACCCAGCCGCCCGAGTGCCCCTGGGAGTGCAACATCTATCCTAATCTACTTCCCCACTTGCCCTGAGTAAGTGACCAGGAGCCCAGCTCCCACACCCGCGTGGCCTGCCTGCTAGTAGCCACCAACCAAAGGCCCCCTGCCCGCCCTAGGCTAACATTGGGCCTAACTCTCTGTGCACCCGGCTGCCCCTGTGCCTCTGAGGGTGTAACAACCGTACCTACCTGACCCTGGGAGACCCCTGAGGCTATGCCCAGAACCTTAACTCTGCCAGTCGAGTAGTTGCCGATAATTCACTTTTTCTCCATAGGTTAACATTGACTGGTTTCACTTGGAAATTCTTCTACGTGACCAGTTCTGAAACTTTAAAATAATCATTAAAAATCAGCCGATCAACGAAAACGAAATTACTCACCTGTTATCAGGAGAGATCACAGTGCTGGATCTTGGTGCCCAGCACTGACCCTGAAAAGTATTTACAACCGTACTTCCCGATAACTTGATTTTCCTCCATAGGATAACATTGCCTGGTATTTGCCAGATATTCTTCTAAGTGTCGATTTTTGAAACTTACAAATATTCCTTAAAAATTGCCGGTGTAACAAAAACTATTTCTTTCAACTGTTTACAGGAAATGCACCAGGGTTGAATCCAGGATCCAACCCTGAGTAAGAAAATCACACGCACAGTAACTGGAATTGCATTTACTTAAAAAGTCCCATTGAGCTCAATGTTATAATAGTGTTTGAATTGTGTTGCCTATTGCAACAACTGTAACTATTGCATTCCAAGTCAATTGCCTCTTGCAGAGTATTTAACTAAAGCATCTCATTCTGATAAAGTATATTTTGATACCTATTGTTGGTTCTAAAATAAAACAACCATATTTTTTATATACAAACCGTTGGCCTGAGTTCAGTTCTTGAGTGTGAGACCATTTGCTGACTGAGTGTGTACAACAAATGATTTACACTGTCCTCTGATACTGCCTAACTGCTCGACCAAGCTACCACTTTAGAGAGTAAGGTTATATGTAACTTTAGCCTGTGCCAAACCTCTGGGGACTGTGGACTCTGTGCACACTGAACCTTACTTTGGTGTAGTATATACAGAGCCACTTTCTTACAGTGAGTTTTACAAGAATCCCAAGTTCACTGGGACAGTGTTATAAATACACTCTTGATGTAACTTCATCATAATAGTCGTACATAATGTAGGTGAAAAAAAAGTTCAAGAAAGTAGAAAACATTCTCATCGTTGTTCATAGAAATAGAAGATACAGAAATCAGTTTAAACAGTTCAGTAGCTACAAAGCTCACGACCACAATTCACCCATGCTAATAAACACTTGGATGCCAAGGAAATACTGCATGACATGATTAAGGATCCCTGTTTTCCATTTTTACTGATTTTTACAGATAAATACAGACAAACCCATTTATTTTCTGGTCTGTATGATAAAAGCCAAAATTGGGTTGCTTTTGCATGATTCGAAATACTGTCTACCATGACTGTAAGGCCAATAACTGTGCCTATTGATAAGGGTAAGGGGATTTAAAAAAAAGAAAAGGCATTTTAGTAAAGGGGCTTAAACAGAAGTAGATATGCACAAGGCTGACACTGAAATGTACATACGTTTTCATACAAGTGCCACGATTTATCTTCTGCGGGTGTTTATGTCACTGATACCAGTCAGGCATTCAAGCATGAGTGCATATTTGTCTGTTACATAAATGTGGAAATGAAAACAAGTTACTTACCTGTAACTTTAGTCCTCCCGCATTGGAAGGTTTCACAGATTCACATGCCTGAATCATTCCCCGTCGTCGAGATGGGAGTCCCCGGTATATAAAAAAGCAATGCTTAGATAAGTACAAAACAGAAAAAGAGGCCTAGGCCCATTTCCATTTTGCAACCCATAACTCTCGTTATGTCAAAGAGACCAAATTTTTCTCTGAACCAATCAGAACCTCTCACCCTCTAGAATACTCCTAAGAGAACCTATTGCCCCTCAGATTTTCGAGCACTTGTGCCTTAGATAACATTTGTGCCAAAAATCCAAAGGTGAGCTCTCAGGGGAGGACGGTGGGTCGCATGTGAATCTATAAAAGCTTCAATACTGGAGAACTAAAGTTACAGGTAAGTAACTTGTTTTCTTACTCCGGTATTGGAGCGTTCATAGATTCACATGCCTGAATCAGAATAGCGAGCAGTAAAACATAGCGCATTTTATAGTGCATAAGACCTGACCCAAGGTATCATATATATACAGATTTTCTACCGCACGTTGTTCCAGGGAGTCTCCTTTGAGCTCTGCTCAAAATCTTCTCTTTCTACTTGAGATGTAGAACTTTGTTCTGTGGATTTCATCTAATTTTATAATCTTTATTGCTGCCCACTAGTCCATTCGCCTGAGAATGTCTGGAAAGGAGAAAAAGGGTTTATGGGTTTATTTAGAGCCTGTGCCACTTGTTCCAAGAAGAGGATCTACACTGATGACCCTCATGCTGATTGTATTTACTGTGTTTATCTGGACCATTAAGCTAAAGACTGTAAGGTATGTCGTACCTTTTCAAGTAAAACCCTGAGGGATCGTGAAGGGCGCCTTTTAATATAGGCTTCAAAATCTAAAGACCAGAAAGGGGGTTATGTCCAGTTATAGTGATGAGGCATCCTCTTCTTCATGTAGGAAATCTCAAAAGAGAAAGAAATCTCCTCATGCTCATTCCTCAGAGGAAAGTCCTGAGAAGGCCCTCAAAAAAACCATTCAAGGGTCTTCTGGGTGCAGTCCCTCAAAATCTCCTCAAGCTAAAGAAAAGGAGAGTAAGGGGCATGCTTCCAGGGAAAAACCTACAAAAAAGACGAGTTCTGAGCAGTCAAAATCACCCCCTCAAGTCAAGCAGTCCTTCAGGAAGCCTTCTTCAATTCCTCCTGAGGTAAAATCAGCAAAGACGGGATCGTCGATGAAGAAATCTACGACGTAGCTTGAGGTAAAGTTAATACCAAAGAAGCCTTCACTGCCTTTGACGGTTGGCTCTCCGTCGACGGCGTCACCGTTGATGACTGGAAGATATTTGGAGGACCCAACACATGCAAGGTAGAGACTACTCATACTCCTCCCCAATACACCAACTGCACACACGGATAGATACATTCCTTTCCTCAGGGCTGGGGCATGCCATCACCCACACAAAATATTTGGGGCGCACATTCTCTGATCACAGCCCCTTGTCGATGACCTTTCAACCCGTAGGGAAGCGCCCACTGGTCTCTTTATTGCACCTTAGCACGCAGACGTTAGTAGACCCTTGCTTTAGGGAGTCTTTGGGCCCCACCATAGCTACTTATTTTGCCATCAACAAACACGCAGCTTCAACAGTACTCGTAGAGTGGGAGGCATTTAAGGTGGTGACGAGGGGGTTCTGCCTGGGACAATCTATTGGGGGCACAACGAGAAATACATCATGAGCTACGGGACTTAGAATATAAGCTACATAAATTGTACAACCTGCAGGGCCAGACCCCCGAAAAACAAGGCCTACTGAAGGAAACGCAGACACTGTACTACCAGGCCCTTGAGAGGCTGAGCTGTTATGACTACAAGGGATTCCTTGCTAAGGAGCATGAGGAGGAGGGGAGAACTGGCCGATTACTAGCATGGCTAAACAAGCTTGAAGCGCGAAGAGACCAGATTACTCATGTACGGACAGGAACGAACCAATCGGTCCATGACCCAGAGGATATCAATGACCTCTTTCGCACCTACTACGAATCCCCATACGAGGCTCCCGCCAGGGTCTCACAGGTAGTGCAGGCCTTTCTTTCTCAGCTGCCACTTCCCACACTAGACCCACAAGTGCAGGCGATCCTGGGTTGCCGTATAACGACCCAGGAAATCCAGATCACAATTAAAAGTATGGCCACGGATAAGACCTCAGGCCCAGGTGGTCTTCCGGCAGAGTTTTACTCTACATATGCCCTGAAATTGGTCACCCGTCTGGAAATTATGTATGCAGAATCACTGAGACTTGGGCGACTCCCACCATCCGTCAGGGATGCTTTGGTGATTACCCTCCCCAAGCCGACACTGGAGGGGATTTGAGTTTCTGATTTTAGACCCTTATCTATGCTCAACATGGACTTCAAGATCCTGAGCAAGATACTGCCACTTTGGTTACTGCCCCACATGTCTACGCTCATCAATGCAAATCAAAATTGCTTTATTCCATCCCGAAGCACCTCTAACAACTTGCGTAGACTGTACACAGTACTCTACCATCCTTACGTGAGGCTTCTACCTGGAGCAGCCCTTCTCTCTATAGTTCTTGAAAAGGCCTTTGACACCATTCAATGGGACTTTTTATTTGAAACAATGCTGCAAATGGGCCTAGGCGAGGACTGGATAAAATGGGTACAACTACTATACGAACATCCTACAGCCAGGGTCAAGACTGGCAAAGTAGTCTCAGCACAATATCGAATATTCCGTGGCACACGGCAGAAATGCCAGCAGTTGCCCCAATTATTTTTACTGGCGATAGAATCACTGGTGGCGCTGTTCTGCTAAGGAGGCAAGGGGATAGGTCTGACAATAGGTGGCCGTGACCATATCATCTCAAATGCAGATGACCTCCCGATTTACCTTAACAACCCAGTTTGAGGTTCCACAGTAGCATTAGACTTACTAGCTAGATTCGAATACATGTCCGGACTACGGGTCAACAGAAGCAAAACCTATATTCCCAATGTCGCCTACTAGCCCCCGCCCTGTAGACCTCCCAATTGATCTTAAGTGGGCTTCTTCTACCTTCAAATACCTAGTAATACATATTTTTCACTCTCTGGAAGATCTGGGAGAGGGGAACCTTGGACGGGCACTTAGATCTCTTAAGACCTGTGTCCCATTTTGGTCCTTCATGCTACCCTGTTTGCTGTACTTTTTTGTTAAACTCTCGACAGGGGTTCCCGCAAGATGGTTCCACCAGCTGATGCCCTGCTCCGCGACCTTATGTGGGAAAAGGAAGGGCGGAGGGTGTCCTTGGCCACATTACAGTGTCCCATGGTGAATGGTTGCCTGCGGGTGCCAAATTTTGAGCACTACTTCCTGGCCTCCCAACTACAGTTGCTGACAAAATGGCTAGAAGACATAGGCCCCGAAGGAATGAATTTGGCTGTCGACCGCGCACCCCTGCTGCTGGCTAAAATGTTGGATGCAACAGTGATGATCCCCGGCAATGTCTGTTACAAACCACTGCTTTGCAGTGTGGGTGACGCTGCACAATGCAAAGACCGGAAACTCCCCTGTATGCCCTGGCTCTGCCCCGAATAGGTTTACCACACAGCAACTCTAGAAAGATATTTACCTCTGAACAGCTGTCGCCCTCGACCCCAGTGGGGATAGAAACAGTGGGAGACTGTTACCAGCAGTCTGTCCTGTCACCCTTTGAATATCTTGTTGAGAATACAGGGCTACAAACGGGGCAATTCCTGCACTACGAAGCCTTGGTACATACGGTTATGTCGCTGTGGGGTAGAGGCCGGGAAGAACCTGAGACATGTGGTTTTGCAGTGTATACTTATTTTGGAGAGAGCACAGCACCAGGTAAAATGGCTGTATGCCTCGCTGTCGGATATGTCCTGCACTCCTCTCCGGCACCTGCGTAGCAAATGGGATGCTGTACTGTCTAGAGAGCTCTCGGATTCCAAATGGAACAAAATGTTAACATACCCTAAAAAAGTTTCTTGTAACATCAGGATGAAATATATACAATTTAACTATACCCATATTACTTATATGACACCTCATAGACTCAGGGTTGTATTTGGGGGTAGTGCGCGTACCTGCCAGAGATGTGAGCACGCAGATGCTGATTTTATCCACTTGATTTGGAACTGCACTGCAGTAAACCAGTTCTGGGTCGAAGTGATGAGTCGACAGGGGCGGCAGTGGGGTGCACGCTTAACAATACGATTGATACCTGCATACTGAGGCTTTTCCCCCGACCACCCAAACGTAAATGAGGCACTCAGTTTGTAGACCTGGCCTAAAGGCCGGACTGGCTACCTGGCGTTTTGGTGGGCTGCCAAGCTGGGGGCCGATTTCACTGCAGTGGGGGCTGATTTTGTTGATAGGTACCTGCATGTACTTCTAAATAAAGAAAGCAAAACAAGTGCTTTTAAAGCATACTTTAAAACCATTTGGTTTTGCATTGTTTACCTAGAAATGTCCGGTAGCCAATCCGGCCCTGCCTGGCCTTGGTACTGGCCAAGAGGAGGATAGCATTAACCTGGAAATCGACAAGGGGACCCACAATAGGGGACTAGAAACATGACATGACACACTGGGCGGGTGCAGAGGGCAGAGTCCTGGGAGGGCGCACAGGGAGTTTGGCGGCGTCCCATAACGGACCGTTGGAAGGAGGTACTGAAATTTTGGGAGCATCCTGAAAGGTACCAACCCCAATCAAGTGATGAAGAACTCAGTTCTGACCCAGAAAACGTCCATGAACAGCCACCCTGAGGGTTGGGGTAGTTGGAGCCCTTAGGTTTCTCCAATCAGCATCCCCCTCACTCTCTAAGCCATAACACAGCCCACATCCGACCTGATCGTGCTCGGGTGCACCCAACCTCTGCCCCAGGCGATGTGCTGTCACATGCACTAGAAGCGCGGAGGCCCCCCCCCCTCACAAGGCCATCCCCCACCGGGCCTATCCCCTCCTCTTCTCTACCCCGGATGTAAAACTACATTAAAGAACCACAGTTCACAGTTCTTAAGTTCTTGTTTAACTTTATTTTTCATCACTGAACTGTACCCACCTGGACATCGCCATCTAGCAGCTCCCTGTCTAAGGGACAGACTGCATACACTATTAGGTGACTCGCTATGTACTGTTTGGCTGCATATCCTAGATTAGAGAGCTCATACAAGTGCAGGCATTGTAGTATGTGTAGATTTGCTATTAACGGAATTATCAAATTTGAATACAATGGCTTGCGGGAACATGAGATTGCAACGCACATAGATTGTTACACCAAATATGTTGTGTATGTACTAATTTGTAAATGTGATTTGATGTATGTGGGTAGCACCATTAGGACAATGAGAGAGCGTGTATCAGAACATTATAGAGAACTGAAACAACAGGATAATAGATACCCGATGGCAATGCATGCAGATGATTGTACGGCTCAGGATGTACATAACAGCTTTAGGTTTCATGGTATACAAACTGTAACGAGTGACCCTAGAGGTGGTAGCCTTTTTCTTTTTTTTTTTTTTTTTTTGAAAACCTTTATTGACAGTTCAAGAAGAACAAGTATGGGCCTACAACCCCCCAGGGCCGGCCGCTAAGCAATCAGAGCAATAACAACAAGTATAAACACAGGCAGCACTTCGGGGAGCAAAATCGTACTACTAATACTGTGAACAGCGTAAGTAGGGCACCAGGAGAAAGAGGTTTTCATTTTATGATGAAACAAGGCAGAAGGATCAGGTGACAAGCAATTTTAAAAACAACGATCACGGATATGCGGAGTAATGAACGTTAGCGATTTACAGCAATCTATTCGGTCAATGGCGCAAGCACAAGAACATCAGGATGGGGAAACACATAGTATACAGTTGCGCCCGCAGTCACCCGCCAGAACTCCCCAAGAACACCCCGGAAGTTGTGAACACATGGAACGGCAACGAGGCATAGCAAAAGGAGGTGTATCACGCTGATCCCAGAAAAGAAAACAAAAAGAATCAGAGAAGAAAAAGGAGGCCATGGAAAAAAAGGATGAAAGAATACAGAATCCCCTCCCCCAACCCCCCACCCTGCACCTCTGCAGATGAGTACGGCCCCCCCCCCCAGCAGTGTGCCTGTCGCCCTGGAACCAGACCCGAAATGTAGGAGAATAGGGAAAAAGAAGTAGGAAAGGACCCCCACCAGACGGGGGGGTAGAGAAAGTATTTATAAACTGGAGGAGGGCCTTCATAACAGACCCCCGGCTTCTCCCTCCCGCACGGTAAGGTTCCCCTAAAGTGAACAAGGAACAGCACAAAAACAATCTTCTCAAACCTCGATGGGGAGCATTATGCACCTATTGTGCCAGTAGCCATGTCAGGAGAGCACACCACCCCAAGCCCGCCCATCCACTAGGCGACCACCCCCGAGGGGCTAGCCTCATCCCTGACCACTCTTTGGAATTCTGCCCATGCCAACCCCTCGACCCAGCACCATACCCAATGTTCCTAGGCAGAGGAATGTCCAACAACAACAGAGAAGCGACGCACACAGGTGGGGTGGAAGTCTCTGAGCATCAACACAGTCCGCCGCTTGAGGAAACAGGCTTCCCAGTGCTGCCCTAGGATCTGCTCTGCACGCAAGGTTCAGGAAGGCAGAAGCAGCCAAAGCAGACATTAGTTGCTGGAGTTGTCTCTGGGTCGCAGGAGGGCATGCACGGGATGAGGCCACCACATCCCACTCAGGTCCGACGCCTCCGGGACAGATCAGGCCCTCAGAAGGTCGAACACACTGTAGCATACTGGCCGGGGCGTCCAGTCGTACACTAACCTCGGGGGTGGCCGCCACAGCGTCCTCCTGCGCGCAGTGTGGGTAGACTCTGTGTTCGTGCGGACAGGCGGGCCGCCACTGCCCCAACTCCGACGCCACACCATCAAGCTTACTCCCCAAGATCACGAAACCATGAACCAAGGAGGAGTGAAGAGTACCAATAGCCTCGAGGAGGTCGCCGTACCCCAGCTCAGCTCTTTGTGATCTCGCCGCCACACTCTCAAAAATCGTACGCTCACAGGCCCGCTGCGGCCCAGCGGACAGGATGGTAGGCTTCATCGACCCAAGATGGCCGCCAAGTATGCCCGACCCTCACCGGGGCCGGGACCCCGGGACAAGCGTCGCGATGTCCACGTCGCGGGTGACCGGGTTCCGGGGGCAGGCAAAAAACTATCCGTGGTCACGGGCAACAGTCGTCCCCACCACGGACCAGCTCCCGTAGAAATCCGGGGGCGGCCCGCAATGATCGGGGCAGGATACGGACGGCGGCCGGGCAGCTCACCAGCAAGGCAGGGGCAGCCACCGGAGGATCTAAGATTTGCGCCCCCGGTCATGCACTCGGTCAGCTACACTGGGCAGTAGAAGTGACCACGCAGAGATGTAGGCCGAGTTTGGCACCGCTCCGGTGGGCCGACTCCACCCAGTCACCACCAGCCGCTGTTGTCGCACTGCCACCCGGCCACGGCGTCCACTCGATGTCCCGGCTCCAGGGTCGCACAGGCCGCAAGGTTCAGATGCAGTTTTCTCCGGCGATAGCACTGCTAGAAACCTCGGAGTCACACAGTCGGGAGCCCCTCTCCTTCAGAAACACGACCACGTAGCACAGGTTGAGGATCTCAGGCAGGATATTCGTGCGGGATGCGGAGGTTCACGGAGCCGGGAGTCTACGCTGCCGTCCCGGTCGCCATCTTGGCTCCTCCCCCGAGGTGGTAGCCTTGAACTTAAATTATGACAATGCGAATCACGATGGATAATGGAATTATCTGCAGTTGACAAGGGTTTGTACATGGATCATGAGATTCAAAATTTCCTTGGCACCTAAGTGTTTAGTAGCATGGACAAACTGTAGTCATGAGCTTTGTAGCTATTGAACTGTTTAAACCGATTTCTGTACGTCCTATTTCCATGAACGAAGATGAAGATGTTCTCCTGTTTTTTATATTTTTTTCTACTTTCATCTACTTTTTTCCCCACCTATGTTATGTACGACCATTATGATGTTGTTTAGTTTGTAATTAATTATCTAAGTTATAACAAGAGTGTTTTTATAATACTATCCCAGTGAACTTGGGATTCTTGTAAAACTCACTACATTTCTATGTCAGTTAACTGGATGCCCATTGTTTTTATGAGCACTAATTTACCGACACAGTCACACTTATACAGATATTGCTTGTGCACTATAGTCAGTGACTTTATACTTCAAATTCTTGTTAGATCTACTATTGAACTATAAGGGGTCTATTCTACCTTCCCAGATTCATTCAATTTCCTTTCCCATCTATTTTCTCTTTACTTGGATTGGTTTTCTCCGACATTGGTTTTTGACAATGGGCTGCTCTTTTACGTAGTAGGCAGACGGGTTTCATTGTGATGTTGCATACCAGTTTCTTTGAAAATATGTCTTGCATAAAAGAGAGATTTTCCATTTGCGTGTCTTACTGTGACGGTTAAGGTTGAGAGTTAATTATTTCCAAGACTGTTTTAACGAAACAAGGATTTTTCTTAATAAAGGACTAGCGTCTATGTGCTATTCATTATATTGATACGTTAAAGATGGCCGCCATCATCTCAGATCTATTGGGCGGAGTGGAGACGTTTAGTGTGGCCACCCTATTGGTCAAGTACTGGATTATTTTTCATTTGGAACAACGTCCAATATAGATACATATTCTGCAGGAACATGTATAACTAGGATAATGTTATATTATCATTGGGGGTAGCGATACAGGTGATGGCAACTTTGCATTTAAGACTAGACACTAGACGATGATACAAGAACAAAAGAGGGTATTAACTACCCGACACAAGATGACGCCGGACTTGCATGCCGGGATACACGGCCCATAGGAGTTCTCTCCATGCGGCGGAAAATTTTAGAACAAGGTACTGTGTCAACGATTATGTGATAAAGTTACTGTAACGTAGGAATGAGGATGGTGTTTGCATTACGTAATCTGTTGCACGTGGTAATAACTCTTATATGTGCAGACGCTAGACAGCGTGATGTATAATGTACAGCTGTGACTGTGAGAGAATACAGTGGTCGTAACACGTAAGGAGAGAACGTCTTGTGTTGTTACCGTTGCACTAGATTTCAACCCTGAACCATATAGGCAATAACATAGACAGGTTCTATAACTTGCAAACGCTATGATTACAGGGAAACACAACCGCCATAACTGGATTTCAGAATAATACAGGAAGAATGGGGACTATTTTCACATTTAATATGACCGTTGAGCTACCTAATTAGGAGGATTATTGGGTCTTTGGAAAATCCACTAGTAATGACTGACTATAGCCTTTTGTGCTTACTACCAGATGATTAAGGACACGGTTACCGGCTAAAATTGGTAACAACATTATACTTACTGAGTGTTATTATGTGAACAGGTGAGCTGGTATGCAAACATCTAGGCACACCGTTACTTATTAGGGTGATAAGGTGGCACAAGGGGTGGCCTCGTGTCAAAGCATGTTGATTTCTGGGATATATGATTTTGGTACTTGTGTTTAGCTCAAACTATAAGAGAAAACAACACTAATTACTAAACAGCATGCAAATTAATGCAATAAGGTACTATTTTTTGTCTTTTACATCCTTGATGAATAGAAGGGCTCACAACACACTTATATTAACTTTAATTAGGGATCGCGTTGTAACTATTAACACACTATAGGTCTGGCTTAGATGTACTAAGTCAAACTGGTTTATGTACCAATGACGAAACACGTGCTGGCTACAAGATTGACTGGAATGAATACTGAATTTCAGAAGCTGTTTAACTCTATATGAAGATGGAAGAATACAAAAGACAAAGGAATACCACTACCCCACAGACATTTGAGGGCCTCTAAGGGCAGACTTTATGAAAAAAACGAATGTAGCTCCGGTTATGAATACGTCTTCAGGAGAGCAGCTTTCACCATAGCGCATCTGAGAAATGTTTCCTTTGCTATCTCGAATCCATCGGTGAGTGGAAGGAGAGGCTAGTAATTTCATCTACAGGAGAAATATGAGAAGGTAAAGCTACTGGTGATGAAGAAATATATGAGGAACGAGTACCCTCTGTATTTCAATTTAGAGATCTAGATCTCATTGGAGATAAATAAATTATATAAATCTGAGTCGTAGAGGAAAATACCCTTTGAAAAGGATGGTGGGGGTAAAGAAGGAGAAAGATTTATTTTGGACCGCCCCACTGTAGATGTAGTAAGGGATACAATCTTTGGCAGAGACAATTCTGAATGCTCTTGGGGCTCCTGAATGGGATCCTCAAATGGAATAATAGTCTTAAAGGCCTATTGGGAAGTGGAAGAGGATCAGGATTGACAGGAGCTGGTATGGACTGAGGTGGCTTAGATATGCTCCCTACCGTTCTCCGTGTCTTTGGTGATGAAGAAAGAAGACATATAGGACATGAAAGTGGACATCTGGAAAGTTAATTTAAGTCTTGGTGAATGCAGAGACTTTAACGAGGAAAATGAAAAAGCAGGAGAAGATGAGTCTGACAATATTGTTTTTCTTAACATCAATGGGGAAGGTGATCTTTTTCAATTTCATTTCTTCAGGAGTGCGCAATGATGGCTTTGTTGACTTAGAGTTTGTTGAGTCTTCTTTAATGCCAGCTATGACGATCTTGCTAACGTCATTCAATGGTCCTTTAATGCTGATGGCGTCACATCTTTGGAGGATCGGTATCCTCTGTCTTTTTATGGCAGTAGTAAGTAAATGGAAGCAAACCCACCTTAAACGGAAAGCGAGTAGGGGCCTGAAGCTTTTGATCTGGGCGGCGATCTTGAACGACTTCACAAGTGATGTTTTTTGACTTGTCTTCTGTCCTTAGATCTGCCACTTGGGGAGTACATGTCCGGGATCAACTTGCTTCCAAGGGGAGCATGCGAAAATCATTTTTCCATCCTCCTCTGCTCTCCGGTCCTGGAGCCTCCCTCTTAGCTTAATGCTCACCCAGTCCTTCAATGTCCTCCTTGACATTTTCTGGCATATAATATACTTCGTCACAGAGTGAGTAGCCATGAGATATACCACACAGACATCGTGTGGGTCGGATACCGCTTCATCTTTCTATATGAAGGACCGAAGGACACATTGCAAACAGAGAAGACATTCGGTCTTGAAAATATTTGCAGATGAAAAATATTTCAGTCAGTAGATGGATTTAAAAAACGTGGAGTGAAAGTGAAAAAAGAAAAATCACACAAATGACTAGAATTTCTGTCCCAAAAAAAAGTTTGAACCCTCACCTATGCTCTGAGATCCTACTCTCAGTAGCTGAAAAAAAGAACTGCATTTCAACAGTTTTTGCAACAAAGATGCGGCAATACAGACTTGGAATGGTGATTCCTTCAATACTAAAGGCTACATTCAGGAACAACAAACTCACCTAATAGGTTCTTAAAGGGTAGTGATCATCAAATGGACACTGGACAGTTCTCAAGGACAGAATTATTCAAGTGTTTATGACCATCACAGATTCTATGACGCAGAACTGCACTTATGGAAATAAGGACTTCTAGCAGGGCAGATGCACTTCCAGGTTATGGCGGTTCACCTGCTCCACCAAACTCTAAGCAAGCCTCTCAATGTTTAGTTTTTGATTCATAGGTTTGATTTGCATCTGCACATCCCTTACAAACATGTCCTTTTATTTCTTAATGGCTGCATATATTTAAGTGTGGAGTTGAGGACACAAACAGGCAACCTATAAATTCCCATTTTGTAAATCAAAAAGAAACCTAGTTTTTCATGTGCACTGATGTGACTGACTGCAAAGCATGTACATTCAACATGATTAACTGTTTCCCCTGTGCTGATTAATTAATGAGCGGGTCAGAGGTGAAGTACTTTGACAGGGTTGGTGATGATTGCCAGGGCATGGTTATGACAGGGGTGTCCTCATCAATCCTTGCAAGGGGGGCACCAATGGTTTTGTTATGCCACTGCTGAGGAGATTTCAAAGATTAAAACCTCGAGTCATTTCTGCAGAGGCCACAGATGCAGAACCCAGTGATGCCAATGCTAAAACAGCAGATTTTTTCTGGTAGGTCGAAAAATCTGAAAACCATCCGATATTAGATCCTCATAAGCTCAAAAAGGATTTAAAGAAGCACAGATCGAGCACACTTCTACTTCAGGAGATCATTCCATTATTCAAAGAAGGCAACCTTTAGGAGTTCATCAACCTAGAGGAGGCTTACTACAATATTCCTATTTACCTACACCATAGTAAATATCATGTCTTCATGGTAAATGGGCAGTACTATCAGTTCAAGGCACCACAACAGGTATGCCCAGACTTGGGTACCATTAAAGCTTTGCCACCAGACTCTAACTATGCTTCAGTGATGAGGCTGAAACAGATTCAGGGCTACTTGTGTTCCCAGCTGAAGTACTTTTGGTCAGACCTGCATGTAGCTAGCCTCTGTCTGCAGAGGAAAAGTAGGCAGAATACAATGAAATCTAATGGGGTCTTGAGCGATCACCAGTGACTGAGATTTAGTCAAGCATTCCTTCCATCACTTTGTTACTTGTTGTGTTAGTCACGGAATTGTTTATTTTTTTAAACACTTGGTACCAGAGGTATGCTGGATTTAAAGATGCAATATTTTCTCAGGTACGAGCTGTGACATTTATCCAAGGTACTTGAAACTGTATGCTTGTT
This sequence comes from Triturus cristatus, assembly GCF_964204655.1. NCBI lineage: Eukaryota > Metazoa > Chordata > Amphibia > Caudata > Salamandridae > Triturus > Triturus cristatus. Next base: position 575,570,353 of record NC_140583.1, on the reverse strand, counting down.
GACTATTTTGAATATCAATTAAAACTGAAACCCCCTCAGTGTCTATTGCCCAAGGACTGTTGGACTCATCTCCGCACAACAGTTCTGCAGGAACCTAATAGTTTATGATCTATGTTCCAGCCTTTGTGGTTATTGATATCTTGTTTTTCAGTTTTATCAGTAAAATAACAGTTTCTGAAGACTAATACTTGTCCCAAAATATACAAAAAGAACAAGTTACTTACTTTCGGTAACGGTGTATCTGTTAGAGACATATGTTAGTTATAGATTCCTTACCTTTAGAATTACCCTCCGGCGTCATACTGAACGGGCAAAATAGCCTTCCCTTCAGACTTGGCTTCCCTGGCAGTAATGTCTGATGAACATGTGCAAGGATGCCCACATGGCAGCCTGACAGACATCAAGAAGTGGGACTCCACGTGCCAAAGCAGTGGTTGCTACCGTAGCCTTAGTGGAATGAGCACGCAGCCCCACCGGAGATTCCTTTTTCGCTAAAGCGTAACAGATTTTAAAACAAAGGAGAACCCATTGCGAGATGGTACACTTCTGACCAGCCCAGCCTTTCTTAGCACCTACTTAGCCATCGAAGAGTTGATCATCCACCTGAAAATCTTTCGTGCAGTCAAGGTAGAAGGATAGCGCACGTTTTGAGTCTCTCCTCCTCCTTGGAAGGGTGCGGAAGTGGAAAAAGGTACGCAAAGTGATCGTTTGTCCTATGTGAAATGGTGTAACTACTTAAGAAAGGAACGATGGCCTCGTCCTAAGCACCACTTTGTCCGGATGCACAGAGAAGAAAGAGGGCTTAGAAGATAGAGCTTGAAGTTCACTCTGCGAGCAGAGGTGATGGCAACAAGAAAGGCAGTTATCAGAGTGAGGTGCCTGAGAGGACAGTTGAGAAGAGGCTCGAAGGGAGCACACATAGGATAAATTAAAACACGATTCAAGTCCCACTGGGGCATTATGAAAGGAGATGGAGGAAAGAGATTAATATAACTCTTACAAAATCTGTTTACAATAGGGGACTTGAACAAGGAGGTCAAATCTGGCAGCCAAAGGAAAGCAGAAATAGCTTGGCCAAAGAAAGGATGAATAAGGGAACCTCAGAAAGAGGAGCAGAGAGGTGATTCACAGCCTTTGCTGTGCACCATGCCACAAACGTATTCCATCTACAGGCGTATACTGTTTTTGTGGAGGGACGCCTGTCTGCCAAGATGACGTCACAGACTTCCGTTGGATGGTCAAAAGCTTTTAACTGTCGCAGCTCAATCTCCAGTCAAGGAGTTGGAGGCTGGACAGGTTTCGGGTGGAGGACCATCCCCTGTTGCTGCGACAGAATATCCTCCCGAAGGGGCAGTCTGACCGTAGGATCGATGACCATGCTCAGGAGCTCGGGGCACGGAGCCACAAGAATGACTAGGTCGCGCTTGATCTTCTTCAGCACTTGTGGCAGAAGTGATACAGGTGGAAAGTCGTACAGGAGGCCGAAGTTCCAATCGCGACGAAAAGCGTCGCAGAGCGAGTTCCACCTTGGAAACTCCAACGTGCAAAACTGCTGACATTGCGTGTCTCTTCGGTGGCAAACACCACCTCTGAGAGAGACCTTGCACCTTCTCTGAGTGAAGACTCCATTTGTGATCTAGCAGGTACCAACGGCTGAGTTCACCCACCCTGGCAATCAGAGAACCTGCCAGGTATTGAACCACCAGGGTCATACCCTGATGTTCCAGCCCTGTATAAAGGTGAAGAACCTCTTGACATAGGGTCCACGACACCACCCCTCCTTGTTTGTTGCAGTACCACATGGCGGTGGTGTTGTCTGTGAACACCTGCTCTACCTTCCGCTTGAGGGAGGGAAGGAATGCCTTCAGTACCAGGCGGATCGCACGGAGGTCCAACAGATTGATATGGAGCCTGGACTCTGCTGGAGACCAGACTCCTCTGATCCTGCGTCTCCCAGATGGCCACCCGATTCCAGGAGCGATGGATCGATAACCGCTGTTACTTCTGGTTGGGGAAGGGAGAGGGATCTGCCTCTGACTCAATCTTGGTTCATCAACAACCACTGCAGTTGCTGCGTAGTTCCCTCCAAGATCTGGACGTACTTGGAAAGATTCCCATGATGCTGCGCCCACTGGAACTTCAGGTCCCACTCCAGAGCCTGCATATGCCATCTGGCACAGGGGCGTAACAAACGCCCCCGCAGCCCCCGCGGTGCGGGGGGCCCCCAGTCTTCGGTAGGTGAAGGGGGCCCCCTCAGCTCTTCAGTAAAGAGCTGTGATTGAAAGGCTTGCTCTAGAAAGCAGGTGCTGTCTGCAGCCTGCTCTGAGCTCCTCGCGCAGACCCAGGGCAGGACTGAAGAGAAACAAAGTAACAAGTTACATTGTTTCTCTTCAGTCAGAGCCCGGCCGGAAAAAGGATGGGGCCCTGCACTCTTCAGAAACACCGGGGCTTTCAGGGAGAGAGGTTAGACTGGTAAAGAGCAGGACAGATAACATTCTGCAGCGTTGTCGGTAAGTCTAGCAGTTTTAATTGTGAGTTTTCATTGTGAGCTCCTTCAAAAAACATGCTATGTTGTGGGTTGATAACAAATGCCTGATATATTTTAAAATGCAGCATTTACATTTCTACAGATAGTTAGGTTATCTGGGACTTTAATTAGTCCCAGCTGTAAATATCCTCCTGTCGCTGACCCTTTTCTTTGTCTCACACCACTAACAAGTGCAGGATATGTTACCTCCTGCCAGGCCCGGTTCTAGAGGGTGGGGTTGGCCGGGTGGGCCAGGCCCACCCAAACATGAGCCATGGCCCTCCCAGTGAATCTGCCACCGATGTACAACTACAATAAAAACTGTGCAGATAACTGGTGATTTACGATCCTGCTGCAGAGTAACCATTTGTCTGTTGGTAGTTTTTAAATGCTGATAAATGAATTTTATGGGAATAGCTCAGTGGGTTACTACCTCTGTCACAGATATCCTTGTGTTACTTGCAGTTCAGAAGTTACTATCCTAACATAGGACAGTGACCTATGAACTGTCTTTAAAGAGCTGCATATAAACTTCGCTTTTTTGTATTGTGATATAGTTAGAACTTCTCCATTCCTTCATTATTCTAATGTTGCCAAAAAGAGTTTGTTTGGGCAGTTATACATTTTTATCAGTAAAGCCAACCCCCAACCACTGGAGTACTCTTTAAATCCTGAGTTTGTGCTTCTCCAGTCCAAACCCCGGTAAAATATATTGCCCACCAGTATGGATGACGTGATTTCTACACCTTGTAATCCTCATTGGCTTATGTGACATTTCCCATAGACTGATTTATTGTCTCTGTATAATGTGTGCTGTTATGTAAAGTACTGTGACACCCTACACTCATATGAGTAGCGCTGTACAACAAATGGAATGGATATGAGAGAGGGGCAACGGAGAGATGAGGGGCACAAGTGGAGGGTGGCAGTGAGGGAATCCGAGGAAGAGGTCATGGGGTGAGGAGCTACGGAGAGATGAGGGGCGCTGGTGGAGGGTGGCAGTGAGGGAGTCAGAGGAGGAGGTCACGGGGTGGGGGGAACTACAGAGAGATGAGGGGCACTAGTGGAGAGTGGCAGTGAGGGAAGCCGTGGAGGAGGTCCTGGAGTGGGTGTGGAGCTGCGGAAAGATGAGGGGCGCTAGTGGAGGGTGGCAGTGAGGGAAAACGAGGAAGAGGTAATGGGGTGGGGAGCTACAATGAGATGAGGAGCACTGGTGGAGGGTGGCAGTGAGGGAGTCAGAGGAGGTGGTCACGGGGTGGGGGGAACAGCAGAGAGATGAGGGGCACTAGTGGAGGGTGGCAGTGAGGGAATCCGAGGAGGAGGTCACAGGGTGGAGGGGAACTACAGAGAGATGAGGGGTACTGGTGGAGGGCGGCAGTGAAGAAATCTGAGGAGGAGGTCATGGGGTGGGGGGGAACTACAGAGAGATGAGGGTCGCTGGTGGAGGGAGCAGTGAGGGAATCTGAGGAGGAGGTCATGGGGAGGGGGGGCTATGTAGAAATGAGGGGCACTAGTGGAGGTTGGCAGTGAGGGAAGCGGAGGAGGAGGTCATGAGGTGGGGGAACTACAGAGAGCTGAGGGGCACTAGTGGGGGGTGGCAGTGAGGGAATCCAAAGAGGAGGTCACTGGTGGGGGGATCTACGGAGAGATGAGGGGTGCTGGTGGAGGGTGGCAGTGAAGGAATCTGAGGAGGAGGTTATGGGGGTGGGGAGAATTATGGAGAAATGAGGGGCACTGGTGGAGGGTGGCAGTGAGGGAATCTGAGGAGGAGGTCAGGGGTGGAGGGGAACTACAGAGAGATGAGGGGCACTGATGGAGGGTGGCAGGGAATCCGAGGAGGAGGTCATGGGGTGGGGGGAAATACGAAGCTATGAGGGGCGCTGGTGGAGGGTGGCAGTGAGGGAATCTGAGGAGGAGGTCATGGGGTGTGGGGGAGCTACAGAAAGATAGGGGAAACTGGTGGAGGGTGGTAGTTAGGGAGTCTGAGGAGGAGGCCATGAGGGGGAGTGGCTATGGCGAGATGAAGGGTACTGTTGGAGGGTGGTAGTTAACCTATCTACAGAGAAAGAGGTCAAAAAAGAGGTCAAAAAGACGTTTGCACCAGCAGTAAAGCCGGCCCTGTCATGGCCTTTCTGTTTTCATTTATTTAATTAACAGTCAGGTGATTAGGACAACTGTGGAGCATACTTTATCATGCATGCTAATTATTTTTACTGCTATATTCAATGTTTCAAGTTTGAAGGTGATTTTACTATTGTTTTTTACTGGGAATAGTGAAAGCGGAACTGAATGGTGGCTGATATGGGGCTAGGGCCCAAGGTCAGGTGTGAGATAAGGTGTGATGGAGAAGGGTGGTAGAAAAGTGGATAATCAAGCCTGTAAGAGAGTGCGCTGCAGAGTCAGAGGTCAGGTGGAGGTAGTAATGAAGAGGGTTTCTCCCTGAAGGCTCGCACAGAGGAAGCCCGGGTAGTGTCACTTGCTTGATACTCCCACCTTAGAAACTTCCTGTTCCCATCAAAGGGACATTGCATGGAAGAAAAGCACTTTTTGAGATTGATAACATTTAGAAAGAGACTTTGAAAAGAGTGCGTTTTACTGTGCCTTGTAAGAGTAAGGAGAGATAAAGGAGGGCCCAGAAGCAGGCCTGGCTAGATATATAAGCGATAAATCGGGCCAGCAGTGGCCCACCCGAATGTACCCTTGGCCCACCCAAATAAAAATTCCCGGAGCCGGGCCTGCCTCCTGCCCCCAATTTTACCATTCCCCGTCCCACCCTTCGTGTTAGTTGGCACTAGCTTGGTTTTATTTTACCTTTGCCAATGCTTGATTACTTGCTTCACAAGCATTGGCTGCCGCTGCATGGCTCCCACGTGCTGGCCTCACACTTTGGAGCTGAGGAGACCCATCCCCTGTTGCTGTAGACGCCTCGGTTCTGTTGCTCCACCCTGGTGTAGGTTGCCAGCTCCTCACCCTGCTCCTAAACCTCTTACTCATCAGCTCACAGCCTCACATCTACAGGGGCACATGAGCTGAGCTACCGGGAGCCGTTTGTGTTGGCCTTGGCGCTGTTCTGTGGTATTGCTTGCTGTGCTGGAAGGAGAGAGGGCTCCTTCCTGTCCACCTCTAAACAGGTGCCGGGGACTACAGAGAAAGGGGCCGGGATTGACAACCCTTGTTGCATGTGACAATAAATGACCTAGTATTACATTCTCTCTATAATGGGGAGTTCAAATCAGAACATGCCAAATGTGGCCCTTGGGGTAAACGCACTGCTACTGGGTGCCAGAGACACACAAAAATCACTATTCGGCTCCCGGGCATCGGCTAAGCTTTATCCAAACAGTCCTGAAGTGCTGCTCACGTGGTATTAAGAAGTCTTTTCTTGCACTTTTTCGTCGAACAGCACGTCACAGAGAACGGTCTGTGTGCAACCCATTAATAAAACAAATTGCACCTCTGCCAGTGGCATAGCGTTAACTTTTGTTGAAATAGTGCCAAGAAACACGCTTATGCTGTTTGTGAGCGCTATAAAACACATAAATTGTACCTATTTCAGCTGCACGCAAGTTACCAACTGAAGCGTGTTACAATAGCGCTTAATGGAAGGTCCTTGCTCTTCATCTGATGTGTACATAAAATGAAAAGCATGTCACGCTTTGTTAGCACTGGAGTCATAGAAGAATATGGAAGGATTTGCTGTCTTCGTCTTTCTTTCCTCATCTTGGTCTCTTTCAATCTTACTTTCATTAATCTTGCACTTAATTTACTAACTTTTCCTACTTATGCCTACTGCTGATTTTTGTTTCTACTCATATGTTGCATACTTCCTCTTACTGTGCTACGTAACCTCTTAATTTTACCTTTCTCTTACACCTCATATTTGTTCCCACTCTTACGTTTTATTATTCCAACATACTCTTGCTTCCACTTACAATTTATTACGCCTATTTCCTCCTGCTCTTACTCATTTCTCCTCTTACTCCTATTACGTCTTCTAACTGCTATTCTTACTTTTGCTACCGTATTTACCAATGCCCTTATTACCATAACTTAGTCCTACCCACTCCTACTTGCACTCTTACTCCTGCATACTCCTACTTGAACCTACCTTCCACTACTTTTACATCTAAATACTTCAGCTCTTCTGCTTAGCCCTTCTTATGCCTATTCTTACTCATACTTGGGAGAGGAGTTGGCCTAACGGCTAGGGCGGTCGACCTCGAATCTGGGGAACTGGGTTCGAGTTTCAACAATGACGCTGAACATCCTGTGATTCTGGGCAAATCACTTAATCTCCCTGTGCCTAACAAATATGAATGTGTCCTCATGTAACGCAACTGATGCTCATGTAAAGCGCTATGATACCCGATACGGGTCAAGTTCGAGCTATATAAAACTCCATAAAATAAATAAAAATTAAAAAAATGAACAGGATCTGCTCGGTCGCATTGGAAGGTAAACAAGCATTTGCAATGCAATTGGTCTCGCATTTGTGAGAGTTAGAGCTATTGACATTGTAAAGGACAGTGTATTTTACCTATGTGTTTTCTGCTTGGAGTGGAGTGAATGTGTGTGGTGTCAAGTGGACATATGTGGTTTGGATTGGAATTGTTAGTTGTGGAATTGTGTTGTGTGGATTGGATCTGTGTAGCGAAATAATGTAATTATGTGGATAGTAATTGTGTGGTATTGAGTGTACTGGAATTATGTGGAGTGGGATTGTGTGTCATGGAGTGGGATTGTGTGTCTTGGAGTGAGATTATCTGGAATGGTATTTTGCGTTGTGGAGTGGTATGTAGTGGAGTTTACTTATGTGGTGTGCTGTTAAATATTATAGCATGATGTGGAATTTTGTGGTGTAGATTGGATGTATGTGGTGTGTTATGTAATTCTGTTGTTGGTTTGAATTATGTAGTTTGTTGTTGAATTATGTGGTGTGGAATGGAAATGTGTAGAGTTGAAATGTGTGACGTGGAAGTGTTCGCTGCTGGGTGAAAATTATGTTGAGTGGTATTATGAGGCATGGTGTGAAGTGTAGTTATGTGGAATGTTGCTACGTGACAGACTGGATTTATGTGGAGTGTATTTATGCAATATGGATGAGAGCATAATTATGTGGAGGTTAATTATGTGGTGCTGAGTGGTATTATGTGGAGTAATTATGTGTGATGAATTGTGTGGGGATGAATTGTGGAATTGTGACGTGTGGAATTATGTGGCATGGTGTGGTGTATAATTGTGCGGAGTGGAATTATGTAGCATTTTGCAGAGTTGTATTTTGTGGAGGGTAATTCTGTGTTTTGGAGTTGCGTGTAAATATGTTGTGTGACGTATAATTATATAGGTTGAAGTGGAATTATGTGTACTTGAATTGTGTAGTGTGGAGTGTAATTATGTGGTTTGGAGTGCTATTAAGTTGTGTGGAATGTTATTATGTGATGTGGAATTATGAGGTATGGAGTGAAGTAGAAATATATGTTTTTTCATATTTAGGATTGTAATTATGTGGTATAGAATGTAGGGTTAAATTATTTATAGTTGAATAGTGTGGCATGGAATTATGAGAGGTTCAAATATGCTGAGTTTGCTAGAATTAGGTAGCGTGGATTTGATTCAAGCTGTGCACGCTAAGGCTTTTATGTCATGGGGTATAAAGTTGACTATTGTCTATTTTTCTTTGTAAAAATAATTTGGGCTGTTTCTTTACCTTCCGGTACATTTCTGAACAATTTGTTAAGCTAAATTGTAATGTTTCTTTTTGTGCGTATGCAGGAAAGAACGAGTGTATGTGGAATGTTGCTACGTGGCATAGACTAGATTTATGTGGAGTGTATTTATTCAATATGGATGAGAGCATAATTATGTGGAGGGTAATTATGTGGTGCTGAGTGGTATTATGTGGAGTAATTATGTGTGATGAATTGTGTGGGGATGAATTGTGGAATTGTGAGACGTGTGGAATTATGTGGCATGGTGTGGTGTATAATTGTGCGGAGTGGAATTATGTAGCATGTTGCAGAGTTGTATTTTGTGGAGGGTAATTCTGTGTTTTAAAGTTGAGTGTAAATATGTTGTGTGACGTATAATTATATAGGTTGAAGTGGAATTATGTATACTTAAATTGTGTTGTGTGGAGTGTAATTATGTGGTTTGGAGTGCTATTAAGTTGTGTGGAATGTTATTATGTGATGTGGACTTATGAGGTATGGAGTGAAGTAGAAATATATGTTTTTTCATTTTTAGGATTGTAATTATGTGGTATGGAATGTAGGGTTAAATTATTTATAGTTGAATTGTGTGGCATGGAATTATGAGATGTTCAAATGTGCTGAGTTTGGTAGAATTAGGTAGCGTGGATTTGAGCAAGCTGTGCACGCTAAGGCTTTTATGTCATGGGGTATAAAGTTGACGATTGTCTATTTTTCTTTGTAAAAATAATTTGGGCTGTTTCTTTACCTTCTGGTACATTTCTGAACAATTTGTTTAGCTAAATTGTAATGTTGCTTTGTGTGCGCATGCAGGGAAGAACGAGTGTATGCAAAAAATCATCCTATGTCTCAGTATTAACTTCCACACCTCTAAACAATAATCCCAATCCTAGAATGAGTTATCCGTTTGCTTTACAATAGTTAGTAAAACAAGGAAGTGCTTTGCGAGTCTGTAAGTAGCAAAGGTTTTAAAGGGACTTGTTTTTGTGCAAAGTATTGTTTTTCCCAGTTCAAGGAAGGGATAAAAAAATATCTTCAGATAATAATAGGGGTGACAGGATGGTGCGATAGCAGAATATTGATTTGTGTGGATCTGGCGAGGACTGCGGGCAGCAAGTGCTTGATACGCTATTTGCATAAGAAAATACTATATATTTTTTTCGTTATCCTCCATTAGTTATTAGTAAGGAAGGGGGAAGAGAAGCGTTCACCGACAGCATTCGGTTAGTCTTAGGGAGACAAAGAATGCTGTGGTCTGTGGTAGATGGCGCCCAGAAGGCATACGTATATTTATCAGGAGCTGCCAAAGAAAGGAAGTGGAAATGCGCTTTAGACGTTGCTGGTATTGATGGCTACTGTGCGGTTGCAGACTTCGCTGGGCTGACAGTTGGTGGGGAAATGCTACGTTGTCATTGTAGGTTTAATTCATGAATCGCTCATTCTCTCTGGTGTTTGTCCTTGGGGTACTTGTTGACTGGTGCTACATATGGGATCTGGCTTGCCTTTGACAGCAGGTATGGTTTAGTGGGGTACATAGTGTAAATTAATGTTGGCGTGAGGAAACAAAAATCGGACCCTTTGTGCATTTGATATTATTGTGTGCATCATGCAGAGGATGAAAAGTAGCAGGAACGGCTTTGATGCCGTATAGGCTAGCAGGAAGAAATGTTTTGAGGTGGTCAGTTGCAGAGATTGTTCAACATTTTTAAAACTTCCATAGTGGCATTGGGGAGGCCAGCAGCTGAAAGGCTCTGTCTTTACTGGTAGGCAGTGGTTAGATGGTGACCGGTCATCAGTCTTTCTGTGGGTGATGGACAGGGGAGCAGTAGGCGGCGGTCACAGGTTTGCAGTGACATCCGAGGGGTGGTTTTAAAGGAGGGCAGAAAAGCATAATTGCGGGTTTCATAGGGGTGAGGGTAGAGTGTAATGGATGAGTTAGTAGCAGGCACGACGGAAGTGATCTGCGTTTGGAGGTGGTTAACAGAGAGGGCTTCGCTTGAAGGTGGCTCATCAAGTAGGAGCATGTGTTTGGTGGGCCGGCTGGAGGCAGTGTTATGTAACTTTGCTGGAGGGCGCAGCAGCATTTACTGATGTATGTAAATCGCTCGATGAGAGGGCGGATGTGACCAATAGAGGAACCAGAATCCTTTTTTTATGGCTGGGGTGAGCCCCTGCAGTATGGCGGGTCGCTGGCCTGAGGGCTCTTGACTGGCGAGGAGAATGGGGGGCCCCCTCCATGTACTTTGCAGGGGGGCCCCCTCAAGTTTCGTTACGCCACTGATCTGGCATGATCCACCAGCAAGATGCAGGAGGCCATGAGGCCCTGCTCGGGAGGATAGGCCTGAAACTGCACTGTGTCCAGAACAACTCAGATGAAAGGGGGCATCTGAGAGGGAGTCAGGTGTGACTTCGGCCCGTTGATAGTGAACCCCAACGAGTGCAGGAGGTCCGCCGTAGTCCGGAGGTGGGAGACGACAGCCTGGGGCTAGCCTGCCTTCAACAGCCAGTCGTCGAGATAGGGGAAGACTGGAACCCCTGATCTGCGCAGATGAGCTGCGACCACCGCCATCACTTTCGTGAACATCTGAGGGGCACTGGTAAGGCCGAAGGGGAGCACGGTGAACTGAAAATGCTCGTGGCCTACCCTGAACCGTAGATCGCTTTTGTGGGCTGGCAAGACGGAAATGTGTAAATAGGCGTCCTGCAAGTCCAACGCCAGCATCCAGTCTCCAGGGATGAGGACAGACGGGACCTGAGCCAACGTGAACATTTTGAACTTCTCCTTCCGGAGGAAGCAGTTGAGGGCCCAGAGATCTAGGATAGAACGCAGGCCTTTTTCCTTCTTGAGTACCAGAAAGTAGCGGGATTAGCAACCACGACATACTTCTGGTGCAGGCACCTTTTCAATCCCTTGGCCAAGAGAGCAGAAACTTCCTGGCGGAAAAGCACCAAATGATCCTCCAACATGCGATCGAAAGACGGTGGCATGGAGGGAGGGGCAGCCTCGAAGGGGACGGAGTAGCCAGTGAGAGTGACTGGGGGAGGAGGGGGCGGGTGATGGCGAATCCTGCCACCCACTGGCTGCTGATGGTCCCAAAGGTTTGGAATAGGAGGGTTAGGAGGCTGCCGCAGGGGGGAAAGGATGGACTGGCCCACCCCCTGGCTTCCAGACCCGCAAGGTCGCTTGCTCCCACATCCGTTGCCACGCAAAGGCTGGGCAGCTTGCGTGGGAAGGTGGCTAGACTGGGCCGGATGTGGCAGGGTGCCCCTTCCGTAGCTACGAAAGGGGTGAAAGGCAGACTGGGGGGGACGGGAAGATGCAGCGAGGCCCAAGGATATGGCCATAGCATGAGAATCCTTAAAGCACTCCAGCGCCGAGTCTGCCTTATCGCCAAAAGGCAATGGTCATCAAAGGGCATGTCCAGGAAGGTGGACTGGACGTCCCCCAAAAAGACGTCCTCAATCAGACATAGCGCCTAAGGGCTACCGACGTGGCAATCATTCTGCCTAGTGAATCGGTGGTATCCAGTCCACAGTGAATTGTGAATTTAGCAGCGTATCTCCCATCTGCCACTGCTTGGCAGAGAACAGCCCGGTCACCCCTGGGCACTGAGGCAGCACTTGCGGCCAAGGCCTTACCTGCCCTTCGCACCACCACAGCATAAGACGCTTCCTCCTCTGTAGCCACTGTAGGGGGAGGAAGCATGCCAAGGTCTGGGGAAGTGTCTGGATCACTGGTCCTTCCTCTAGTCCGGCTCTTCAAGCTGGTCTACCAAAGGGTCCAGTGACCCCTCCCAATCCTCATCACCACCTTCTGGGTGAAAGGGAACAGCAGGGATGAACAGGGGAACAAAAGTACCCTTCGGCGTTGGATTCGATGTCAGTCTGGCTCCAGGTCCATCCCAGGGGTGAGGATGGGGACGGCGTCGGCCGGGGGCACGGCCAATGCCGTGGGTATCGCCATCGGGATCGGCACTGAGGAAGGTCGGGTAAGATCAACCGGCATAGATCCGGATCCAGGCCCTCCACTTGCCAGGACCAGAGCCGCTGCTATAGAAGGCCCAGGACCCCCGACCGGCTCTGCGGGGCCCAAACGCATGCCGTCGGAGTCAGGCTACCTAAAGATACGATGGAGGGCTTCATAAAATGTACGAAGCTGGGTAGGTGATGCCCCGGCTCCCAGAAATAGGGGAGGTGTGGAGTCGTCCCCGAAGAAGGCACCAGAGACGGAGCCTTAGAGCGTCGTGTCAGCCGACCGACGAGGATGAGGTGAAGAGCGCCGGTGCCTCTTCGCCTTCTTCTTGTGCTTCGACTTACCTGAGGACTTCGAAGACTTGGAATGGGACGAGGTGTGGGGGCTCCGCGAGTGACCTCAAGACCGGGAGTGACATGGAGTCAACCGCCGGGCCTCCAAGAGCTTTTGGGAATGCTCCCGCAAAGACTTTGGATTCATGGCCCAGCAGTCGGAGCATGACTTCAGATCGTGGTCGAGCTCCAGACACCAAAGGCACACGAGGTGTGGGTCCATCACAGACATCAGCCTGTGACTGGCCTCGCAAGGCTTGAAGCCAGTCCGACGATGGGACATCCATCGCACACCAGGACTCGAAGACTCGAATAAAGATGTAGAAAAAACCTCCAAAAAGTTTAGTCAAAAAGTGACTAAAGGGGTAGCTCTCTCCAGAACTGCATTAGGCTGGCGCAGAAAAAGAAAGAACTGACGTCAGGGCGCATGGGCGTCGTCGAAGTAGACACCGCAACGTCATCCCGGCGACCATGATGCAGACAACAGACGCACATGCTGGCAGAGTCGGGCTGCCTAAAGATACGGTGGAGGGCTTCATAAAATGTACAAAGCTGGGCAGGTGACGCCCTGGCTCCCAGAAATAGGGGAGGTGTGGAGTCGTCCCAGAAGAAGGCAGTGGAGACGGAGCCTTAGAGCGACAACGTTCCGGGTCCAGCATCGTGTTAGCCAACCGACGGGGAGAAGGTGAAGAGCGCCGGCGCGTGGCATTAGGCTGGTGCAGAAAAAGAAAGATCTGACATCAGGGCCCATGGGCGGCGTCGAAGTAGACACTGCAACGTCATCCCACGATGCAGAAGACGGACGCGGAGTTGGCCGACGCCACCCACCGATGCACAGGGGTACAAGCCAAGAAAAATTCACCGGATCCAGCCTGACGCCTGGGGGTAATTCAAAGGTAAGGAATCTATAACTAACTGTCTCTTTCAGATACACTGCACAAGTACTAACGAGTCATCTATATATTTTTTTATACCTTCATATCACCATCCTCGGACTGATTTTCTGAAGGACGAGGAGATGACAATTCATTTCCTTGTTCGTCTTTCGCTTTGGAGATTTTCTCACTCTTGACCCGGGGTTTTCTTTTTCTTATTTTGATCTGTAAGGATACATAAAATATATAGAACAATGATATAGTTTTTGACAATGATTAGTACTGTAATATCAAGCTGTGTCCATTATCCTAATAACTGAACTCAAATTATCAACCTTTAAATGTCGATAGACTGTGCAGCCAACATTTGTCTCAATGAACAATCTCACTTGCTTAATCTACCTTCATTTTATAAATCAATAAGAAAAAGTTAGAAACCTGCCGTTACGATCTTTCTGGTGGATACTCTATCTACGTGCAGATCCCTTACCTGTAAAGCAATCCCAGGTGTCAGAATGGATCCGGTACACTTCAAAGGGCCCTAGTGGGCATCGAACTCAGTCAACATTGTAAGTGATAGCAGGCAGTGTCACGGAGGTCATAAAGCTCCTGTCCCAGCGAAACAACGTCAGTTTTTTCTCTAAGCTTTGAGGCGAGAACACAAACTGACATCTATCTAGGAATGCTGTACCAAAAGATATATTTGAGATATTATGAGCTTTCCCTATAACTCATCCATCAAATGAGTAGGCAGGCGGGTCGGTAAGGCATCTGCAGGTAGAGCATCCACCAGAAAGATCGCTACCGCAGGTAAGTAACCTTTTTTTCTACCTGAAGATTCCTCACTTGTAGACCTGATTTCGTAGCAATACCCTTCTCAGGAGAAGTATTGATGTATGGTAAAATGAGGAAATCCTGCAGAATGGACATAGCAAAGTGTCCATCCCTTAGTATCTTGGAGTCCAGACAGTAGTGCATGGTGAAGGTGTGCAAGGACACTCACATAGCTGCCTTATACATTTTAGCATTAAGAACCCCATCGACATGGGCTGAAGTGGTAGACTTAGGTAGGTCTTAATGCCTTCTGCTGACTCCTTCTTGGCTAAGGCAGTCTTAATGGAGAGGTTAATCTATTGTGAAAAGAGTCCCCTTACCTTTTTTGGCACCACAATACCCGGCAAAGAAGTGGTCATCCAGTTGAAATTCTTCGGTGCAGTCCAGGTAATAATTAACCACCTGACTAGGATCCAGCTGATAGAACTGTTCCTCCTCTTATGCAGGATAGGGGGAAGTACAGAAGGTTGAAAGAGTGATAGATTAACCAAGATGGAAAGGGGTTACCACGTTAGGAAAGAAAGCAGCCCTGATTTGCAACACCAACTTATCAGGATAGAAAGAGGTGAAGAGAGGGTGGCAGCTAGAGTCTGCAACTCACTAACCCCTCTAGCAGAAGTCATAACAACTAAAAAACAGTTTTGAAGATTAACATCCTCATATTACAGCTATGAAGTGTTAGACCTGGCACATTGGCGTGGGCCTCCCTTCCATTTATTTGCTTTTGCCTCATGTGTTTTTGCTGGTATTAGATGCTTTGGGCACTGTGCCACTGCTATCTAGTGCCACAGTGCAAGTGCTCCCTATGGTAAATTGATGTATGGATTAGTGATTCTATGATTGGCTGATTTGGTTTACTTGTCAGAACCTAGTACAGTACACCAGGAGTGCCCAGGGCTGGTAATCCAAATGATGCTAGTGGGCTTGCGAACAAAGAACAGGAGTACACCCGTTTTCCCAGCAGAGACCGGGCAATAGTTATACCAAAACAACAACGTCTCAGCTGGATATCATTTTTAGAAAGGCCAAATATTTTAGTGATATAAATCACAAAGGGAGGGGGGAAAAAAAGGGAAGGGAGACCAAAGGAACATAGAAAAGAATTGTATATTGTAGGTAGTTTTTACAGCACTACAGTACAATAAAAGTACAAATGACCAAAAGCACACATAAGTGAGCACTGGGCGTGCTAGTGATAGTGAACGGCGCAGTGACACAATGAGTGAAAAACAGCGTGAACGGCGCAAATTAAGATAATAACAATGTGATCGAAAGGAATAATTATATACAATCTGCTATGGATACATTTTTTTCTCAATGACCACAAATAAGCCAAAAAGTTCTTTGCTGGGTTTTGTCGACGGCGTTTCAGCCTGGTTGGTTTCAGGCCATCATCAGGACAATGGTCATAGTTTTAACGTGTGCTGGGCGTAGTACATCTAAAGTACAAGGAATCCTTTGAGATTGGTGAAAACAGACATAAATCAGCGTCTGATCAGTCGTTCATGCACTTAAGGAACAACATCCGGAGTTTGGAAAGTAGCCAGGAGCAATAAAGGTCCAGGGCTCGAAGGGAAAGGATCAGATCTCGTGAATTATTCGTGGAAGAGGAATCCAAGAATTGGGAATCCAAGGGACGGGAAGTAAATCCCACCGTGAAGGGGCGCCAGGACGAGTAAAGCGTCCGCACAGACGCTTCACTCGTCCTGGCGCCCCTTCACGGTGGGATTTACTTCCCGTCCCTTGGATTCCCAATTCTTGGATTCCTCTTCCACGAATAATTCACGAGATCTGATCCTTTCCCTTCGAGCCCTGGACCTTTATTGCTCCTGGCTACTTTCCAAACTCCGGATGTTGTTCCTTAAGTGCATGAACGACTGATCAGACGCTGATTTATGTCTGTTTTCACCAATCTCAAAGGATTCCTTGTACTTTAGATGTACTACGCCCAGCACACGTTAAAACTATGACCATTGTCCTGATGATGGCCTGAAACCAACCAGGCTGAAACGCCGTCGACAAAACCCATCAAAGAACTTTTTGGCTTATTTGTGGTCATTGAGAAAAAAATGTATCCATAGCAGATTGTATATAATTATTCCTTTCGATCACATTGTTATTATCTTAATTTGCGCCGTTCACGCTGTTTTTCACTCATTGTGTCACTGCGCCGTTCACTATCACTAGCACGCCCAGTGCTCACTTATGTGTGCTTTTGGTCATTTGTACTTCTATTGTACTGTAGTGCTGTAAAAACTACCTACAATATACAATTCTTTTCTATGTTCCTTTGGTCTCCCTTCCCTTTTTTTCCCCCTCCCTTTGTGATTTATATCACTAAAATATTTGGCCTTTCTAAAAATGATATCCAGCTGAGACGTTGTTGTTTTGGTATAGCTAGTGGGCTTGCAGCACTGGTTGTGCCACCCACAGAAGCAGCCTGTTAAAGTGTGTCTAAGGCTTGCCATTGCAGAGCCTGTGCGCAGTCTGGTACTGCCATGCTGACTCGGCAAGTGCACCCACTTGCTAGTCCCTAAACCTTCCCTTTTCTTCAGATCAGACACCCCTATGGTAGGCCCAAGGGCAGGGTGCATTGTAAGTATAAGGTAGGACATGCCCTGGTGTGTGTGGCCTGTCCTAATAGTGAATTAAAGCCATTTTCGTTTTTCACTATTGAAAGGCTACCAGTTCCCCATAGGCCAGAATGGGCAGTTTGATTATTACATCTTATAATCCTAACTGACTCAGGGAACTAGGTAGAAATTCGAGTTTAGTATGCCTGAACTCAGAATGATAAAATACATCGTTTAGTGAAGTTGGTTTTAACATTCTGTGTTTGAAAATACCACTTTTAGAAAGTAGGTATTTTCTTGTCTAACCATCCAAGCCTGCCTCTGCTAGGTTGTGTATTCTTTGTCTGGAGTTTGAGTGACAGGGGCTGGGGGATTCCAGGAGACCGGGTGAGTCAGCACAGGGCTGAATAAAGAGATCTGCATGTAGATGGGTGGGAGGAGTTGCACCTGGGACCTGAATAGGGCTGTGCATTCCCTCCACAATGCTGGCTCCACCTCCTGTGGTGCGTCTGATGTCTCTGCCTTGCACTGTGAAAGGAAAGAAGGAGTCATGTAAACAGAGTGCTCCAGGACTGACCAGAACTGGTTTGGACTAGGCAAAGGCCTATGTGCTTTCAGAGGACAAAGAGAAACTGTGTATAAAAAAAGGGACCCAGACCCCAGAACTATAGATCACTTTTGGGAAACAAGAAGAAACCTTTGCTGAGAAGAGGAACTAGAGAGACTGAGAGACTATCCCTAAGCTTGAGGGATTGGCCTGCAGTGGTTGCCTGACTGCCAAAGAGAGGAGAAAGGAAATTTGTGTGTACTTTATTCAACTTGCGAAGGATCTCCAAGGGCTTGAGAAAGAGCTTGCCTCCTGCTGAAGTCTCAGGGACAACAGACGACAGCCATCAGCTCCCCAAGAGTTCTTTGGAAGTGCCTGCAGTTGTGTTGGGATTTCTGAGGGACTGCATGTTGCAAGGAGCTGGAAGCGTGACTCAAGAGGAAGAGGCGTGTCGTCGCCACAGCCAGTGTCATCGCATCACTGAACAAGGGTGTCGCTGCTGTAGCTGTCGCATTGCAGAAGCATCTCGCAACACCGAAGAAGCATGTCGCCGTCACAGCCACTGTCGTCGCATCACTGAAGGGTGTCGCAGCTGTAGCTGTCACATCGCATCGCAGAAGCGGCTCGCATCACCGGAGAAGCGTGTCGACGCCGCAGCTGCTGCTGTCGCATCACTGAACAAGGGTGTCGCATCGCACAAGCGTCTCGCATCACCGGAGAAGAGTGTCGCCGCCGCAGCTGCCGTTGTCGCATCACTGCACAAGGGTGTTGCCGCTGCAGCTGTCGCAACGCATCGCCGAAGCGTCTTGCATCACCGGAGAAGCGTGTCGAAGAGCCTGTCGCGGCTCAGAAGAATCGATGATTCGCCGCATGGCCGTCGGGCGTGCACGCATTGTGTCGCATCAAGAAGAAGACACCATCTTTGTTTCACTGCACCGGATCTTCATCGCATCACGGCGTTGCGGGCCGCATCACCACGGAAGCACAGTGAAAAACCGACGCATCACCGTTCCTGCGTGTAAGGAACCGACGCATCACCTTCCCTGCAACACATTCGTCGTATAGCGTTAAGCATCCAAAGGTACATTGAACTCAAAGTGTCGCATTTTAACATCTAAAGAGAACTAAGCTAATTCTACCACTTTAAGTACAGTATTGTGGATTTTTCTTGTTTGTGGTCTTGTGATAAGTCTATATAAAGAATACTTATTTTTTATATAAAACTTGTGTGGTGTCCATCTGTAGTGTTGTCACTGGGTTACTGTATGTGTTCACAAATGCTTTACACACTGCCTCTGAGATAAGCCTGTCTGCTCGTGCCAAGCTACCAAGGGGGTGAGCAGGGGTTATTTTAGGAGAGTACCCACTTACCCTGACTAGACGCAAAGGTCCCTATTTGTCAAAGGTACCTACCTCTGCCAACTAGAGACCCCCAATTCTAACATGAAGGGACCCAAACAGAGTCTCCATCAAAATGGTAAGAATCTAATTCAAGTCCCACAGGGGAACCATAGAGGGTATTGGAGGGTACAGGATTGTCAAACCTTTGAGAAAAAGCACAATAGAGGACTCTATAATAATGATATTATCTTTATTGGCGTGATTACTTGCGTGATTATTTATAACCATCGCAATGATAAAACAGTAGTATTCGAATTCTACAAAGTTAAAACCATGATTGTGTACCAAAGTTTACAGTTTGCTTTTACACCAGGACTCTAGATACCTCATTTGGACCATGTATAAGAGAAAGCATTTTAAAATGATTTAACATTGTTAAAAGGGTCAATTAAGATCGAGAGGGCCAAGGCTACGGGGATGAAAGGCCCCGAGTCAACAGCAATGTGCAAAGTCAGCTGTTTGCAAAAATAGTGCTCTAGTTGTCAAAGTCAATGAAAGCTAATGGTCATTGCCCAGCTCGGATGTGCCGAGTCAACAGTTTACAGAATAGTTCTCCAAGCAGCAAGAGCGGGCAATGTGCAAAGTCAGCAATGGGTGAAGCAGTTCTCTGAGAAACAAGAGCAGTGGTGGCTAATGAATGGCTTTCGGAGATGGGGGCCTGGTTGGGCAATTAAATGCTGGTGTTTGATATTTGTCCCACTTTGCCCATTAATTGTACGAGGAGGCAAGCCAACTGTAAGTCTCCACTTTCGGAACATGCTTTCACTGCCTGCCTGCATGTTCTTATCCCCTTGATCTTTAGGTGGGTTTTAACATAAGTCTTTGTTCGTTTTTTAGTCTCCCGCATATGCACAATAAATGTAGCACATCCTCTTTTGCCTCCCTGCTTTGGCAACAGTTAGTGGTTGTCTGTGGTCGTTTAAGTGGAGCAGTAATGGAAGAATACCCAATCGAAGATGAAGATATTTTTCCTTTGTCGCTTTCGTGAAACCTGCTCCTAAGGAAGAGTGAGGAGAGGCTTTAGAGTATCTCTGCAGGGTGAGCCATCCGTGTGCCCTTTCTTTTAGCACAACCTTATCCTCCACTAAGGACGCCATTTTAACTTTTTTATTGACAATTTGTTTGAAGCTTTTATGTGTCCCAGCAGCCTTCCAAAGATCCTGTAGTCCCAGTCAATCTACTGAAGCTTGCAAATAGATCATGACCGCACTTTTTTTAATTTGAGTTCCTTCCATAGATGTGAATTCAGAGTCCAGGGTTTGGCTCCCTTGATTTTCTACCAGCATTTGACAAAGGTGCCTTTGCATGCAATTTGTTGCATCTGCAGGCAGAATTCTATTGTTATTTACTCCAGCGAGGTATATTTAGGTAGGTTGACTATTATTCTCAGGGCTCTTGCTACTGTACCATCCAGTGTACTTGCATCCCTTCCCCTAGACACTCGCTCCCATAGGTGATAGTCAAAGGAGCTCTGCTTTAAACACCTGGAGCAGAGGCGTGTCGCTTGGGCCGGTAGTTCTGAGTTTTACGTTTTTTAATGCAACAGCCATTATGTTACCTCTTTTTGTTATGGCCTCTTTTTGTGCCGCAAATGTACATTCTGCATCACTACGGATTTGTCTAGGTTTATGCCTAATAAGTTATCAACAGAGAAGTTTAGCGTGCTGTCTAATAAATGTTGGAGGCCAAACAGAGTGCGACTGGTCAATACAAGATTGTTGGCATAGAGTAACTTTGAGAGAGTAAGGTCTCCCATTTTTGGGGCATGGGAGCTACATTTGTCCAGCTCTGACCAAAGATTTGACATAAAAAGATTGAGCAAGGATGGTGCCAGTTTGCAGCCTTGTTTCAGCCCCTTAGTCATTGGTATCTTTCTGGATAGGCAGTCGCCAGCTCCTAGCTTTATTTCAACCCAGGTGTCAGTATGTAGGAGGATCAGCTGATTCAGGAGAGTCAATGGAATTTTTCTTTTGGACAGTTAATCCCACAGTTTCTTCCTGTAAATGCTGTCAAAGGAGGATGAATATTAAATGAAGCAAACAGAGTGGCAAGTTGGCGTCTCTTAAAGCATCTATCAGAAGGGAGAGGGTGAGTATATTTGTTGTTGTTCCTGTGAGCTTTGGTTAAGGGGAATGATTGCCATTTGGGTAGCTTAATCTGTACTTTCTTCCAAGAGAAGGCCAGCGTAGTATTTGGCATCATTGTCTATTAAGGCGATCAGCCTGTAAATTTCTGCTTCATTCTTATTGCCTTTCTTAGTATTGGGGATATGATTGGCCCCTTACAAGAATATGGTATTCTTTCTATTTCAAGGATATGTTTAAAAAGTGGTAGTAATGCTGCTGGCCAATTATCCGGGTCTTGTTTGTACAGGATCGGGGGGATGCCGTTGAGACCCGGCGCCCTCTCTGTCTTGCCTTTCACTATCCTTTTAGTAATCTGTTTGCCCGTGAACGCAAAAGGGGCAATTGTCAATGATTTTCCGGGTCACATAGTTTGCTCCCAGGAGTATATTCAGATCTCTGCTCTTCATACATAGTGTTGGCCGGTTCTGTGTTGAAATGATGAAAGAGATAGTTGGCGCAGGCTTCTTCCGTCAAGTGCGAGTTGATTCCATCTACACTTGGGTTCTGTAAGCTGTTAATTGTGCGCCAGATTCTTGTGCTGTTATTTGTTTTTGTGTCGTGTAAGAACGTAGCCCACAACTTGTCTTCTGATTCCCTTTTCGATTGCCAAATTAGCCTCTTCTTGCTTACTTTTAACTGCCTTAGTTCATTTTGGATGCCATCATCTGGGCCTGATCCGCAGAGCTTCCGCACTGATCTGTTTATTGCTTTTTTGAGATGCCTTAGAAGCATCTTTGCATGATTGAGAGATGACTGCATTGTCTGCTTTGTGGCACAAGAGGGATCCTCCGTTGAAGAGTTTCTCCTGTTGTTGAACAAGGTTCTTCCCTTGTTGTGAGAGCTTCGCCGAGTTTTTTAGTGAAGATTTCCCAGCAAGTTAACATGCTTGTATTAGCCCCTTTGTTTTCTTCCCAGAGACCCTTTGTCAGGGCCAGGAAGTTTTCTGGGTGGCGCGTTTTGCATTTGATTCTTCTGCTATAGACTGTTTGTATGGAGCTTGGATCCTCCACTGGTTTGGTTAATGTTATGCCTTGTATATTCATCATGATTTCTTGAGGTAGGTGGTCGCTGTGGTCTGATATTCCTTTCCGAAAATCTACAATTTTGCTGATCAAGGGTTGGGTTATTAAGGTGTGATCTATTGTTGTGCTGGTTGATGGATTATGGAAGGTCGCCGCCGGAGGGTAGTCGCCCGGAAAACGCCAGTTTAGTGCGACCAAGCTCAAATGTTCCAAAACCTTTAGAAATTATTTTACTAACCTGGTTTGCTTGCACCATTTGCAGTCCTGATGAGGGGTGCTCCATGCAGAAAATTGTTCTTCCAATAGTTGGTCCCTGTCTGGGGACCCCGTTAGGTGGATGTTAAAGTCACCTGTTACCATAAGATTTGGCAAGAACTCTTCCGCTAGTATCCTTGTTATTTCAGATCTCAAAAGCATTACTCCATTAATTTTGGCACATGGATGGAGGTAAATATTTAACTATATCAGTTGCTGATTGTTGTTATCACCTCCTAAGACCATTTTGATTGATTTTATGGCATTTTTTTGGTGTAGTTTTGACATCCAGTTCCACAATTTCGTTTATACTCTTGATTGAGGTGAAAATTGTTAGACCTCCTTTTTGGTGCCCAAATTTGGCGCTTTTTACAGCCAGGAGGTGGTATGTTTTGAAGCCATTGTAGATGGTGCAGTTGGTCTAGCCAGGTCTCTTGTAGGAGGATGAGGTCAAAGTTTGGAAAGTACAACAGGAGCTGCGTGTCCATAGCTTATTTCCTAGGCCATTTATGTTTCAAGAGCATAATCGTAATGTGAATCGACTGATGGGGATTGTGTTGCTCCCAGTCAGGTATTCTTGCTCCATAGATTTATTGTTCTGGCTATCCAGGACCAGTCGTCTAATCTGGTACTTGTCCTTGGTTGCCAAGGCCTCCAGTCTTTTGTCTCCTTCTCCGGTGCAGAGGTACTGCACGTCCCTTTGAGCACCGATTGTGTCTTCCTCGTGGTGTACGGGGGGGGTGGGAGATTTCCAGCTCTTGTTAAAAGGACTTGAAAACAGATGACTGGATCGGCAGACAAAGAAGCTAAATTCCCCTACACAGTTCAATTGGCACAGCCTGTGAGCCATGGAAAGTGCAGATTTCAGACCTTGCAACATAGTGGCCTGCAAGGAGCTTACTACGTTATCTGCACACCACACAATAAAGTAAGCAGATTTAGTGCAGGGATGACATGTTGATAAGACTACTTTGGACACCCACGGAGACAGCTAAAAGTAGGTCAGTTGTCCCCGCTCAATCTGGAGGTCTCAGAAATTGTGGTGCAGAACCATTCCCCTAACTGGGAGAGAAGGTTTGGCCTGAATGGAAGGCAAAGCAGGGGCTATGTGGCGAAGCGCAGAAGGTCCGTGTACCACACTTTCTGGGACAATTCAGGACTATGAGCATGATTTGGGTCCATTCTTGGCAAATAATCCAGAGAACCAGAGGAATCAAAGGTATGTGCGAAACGCGTAATGCAGCTGAAAGTTCCAGGTCAACTGAAAAACTTTCCCCAAGGCTCCCTTCAACAGATACTGGTGGGCACAGAACTACTGGCATTGAACATTTTCTGAGGAGGAGAACAAATCTAACTGAGGAGTGCCCCACTGACTGGGCGGAGATATTCTGGATTAACTGTAGAAGATACTACTTGTAATCTTCAAGATAATGCCAGCTTAGACTGCTGGCTCTGACATTCAGATACCAGGTAGGTGATTAGCAGTTAGCAAGATCCCTTTGCCTAAGACCACAGCCTCAATGCTTCAAGACAAAGGAGGAGAGGCCCCAGTCCTCCTTGTTGTTGATGTACAATATCACTGCCATGTTGTCCCTCAACATCTGGACGGACAGACCTTGGATGGAGGGGTAAGTAGGCCTTGAGTGCTAGCCGAATCACCCACAGTTCAAGCAGGCTGATGTGAAGAACCTGCTCTTCTGGAGACCAGAGGCCTCCGATCTCCGGGTCGTACAAATGGGATCTCCACCCTAGTGTAGAGGCAATGGCACAACCTTGACATCAAGAAATTCGGCAACCATATTCAGGCTAACACTCAGCAACTGCTTTCAAACACTGAGGCAGCTGTGCTGAAGATTAAGATTTGGCTAACCTCAGCACTGGACGCCTTTATACCTGTGCATTCTGGTGAGCTGTAAAAGAGACCTTCGGCTTCTTGGTTTAATGAAAAACTGAACGCACTTGGAGGAAATCATATGACGCTTTTGCCCTAAAAAACTATACGAGAGCCACCAACATCTAGCACAAAATTATCAAAAAAGCCCACCCTGATTTCGTTGCCAATAAAATTATAAAAAGTAGTAACACCACAAAAGAAATCTATAGTCAACATCCTGGCAGATAACTTGTGGTTGGTTGAGTCATATCGCTAGAATTGGGAAAAGCTTGTGGAATATGTTTTTAAAAAGGGTATCAATATTTATATGCATTTCTCTGCTATACTTGTAGTACGAAGGCTGATGGTTCAGGGCAGCATGCCACAGGGAGATGAGCTGAGGGGGCTAGACATGCTAAACAATAATTCTGTCATCTCCGTGATGAACTAAGTTCAGTCGAGCTCTCCTGACGTACCAATTAACCTGACTTGTTACTTAAAATGCAGGAGTGTGTTATGCCTACATTTTTAATGGAAAGTTACTCTCTCTTTGTCCACGACAGTGGTACACACTGTGTGGAAACAAGCTAAAGTTAGCCATCTCGAAAAAACTCTTGCATAACCCAGCCCGCTGGAAAATTGGACCAATTGCTCTCCTGCCGTTCCTGACGAAGGTAGTGGAGAAACATGTGAACAAGCCTTCTTAGAGAAGAACCACTTGTTAGATTCCTGGCACAATGGGTTTAGGCCCTCCTACAGTATAGAATCCGCTCTCCTTACAGGTGACTGATGCATTGCATCTAGCTCCAGATGATGTTACTCGACAGCACTTATTCTTTTAGATTTACATGCTGCTTTCGATAAGGTGACTCATGAAGTGCTGCTATGGCGACTTCATGAGATCGGGGTTCGAGTTAAGGCTTGGGCTTAGCTCGCCTCTTTCTTAAGATATTGTTCTTTTCCTGCGATATCCCCCTCCTTTCTCATCTTTGCAAGGAACTTTAGAGCGCAACGTCCCTCAAGGATTAGCGCCAGGCCCACCCTCTTTAACATCTACATTCAGCCCCTGTGGATTAGGTGAAATCTTTTGGGATGTTTTCGATGTCCTACGCAGATGATACTCAGCTTATCTACATAGGATGTTTTCAGCTTCCCAAATTCTATGACCACTGTTGCTAATTGGATGCATTCTCACTGTCTGAGGTTGAATGCCAATAAAACAGAAATTCTCCTGCTGGGGAAGAACTCCC
The DNA here is from genome assembly GCF_964204655.1 of Triturus cristatus. Taxonomy (NCBI): domain Eukaryota; kingdom Metazoa; phylum Chordata; class Amphibia; order Caudata; family Salamandridae; genus Triturus; species Triturus cristatus. Next base: position 575,545,057 of record NC_140583.1, on the reverse strand, counting down.
ACCTTCAGGGTGAACACTGGTGGCCAAGGTTGTTAGGGTCTCCTCTCAAGTTGAAATCATCTGCAAAAAATGTGAGTGTCTGGCTTGATGATGCACTATTGTTTGAGTCACAATTCACGGCACTGTCAGGAATGTGTTTTGGTACTCTCAGAAGCCTTAAATCGATTATTGGTTTTTACAATACCCAGTTTCAGCAAATGATTATACAGCTTCTAATCATCTCCCCACTTGATTGTAACATTCTTTATCTATGCGCCACCAGGTTAATAAAAAATAGGATGCAGATTTTTCAGAATGCAGATGCAGGATTACTTTTTCATCAGCGGAAATTTTGCTCCGAGTTTAAGCTGCTTGATAAACTTAATTGGCTTCTGATACAGAAACGTATTCAGTTTAAAGCCTTGTGTGTGTGTGATTATGAACAAGCAGGGGTACCTAGCTTGGCCACCCTGGTGCAGCCGTACATATCTACTAGGGCCCTCGCTCTGCTGACCTGAATTTGGCTCTTATATCTCGTACCAAAAGAGTTAGGATGGGGGGGTCACTCTTTCCAAGCAAGGCTCAGTTTTTATGGTATCACCTGCCTTTACATGTACAGAATATTCAGACCCATCTTGTTTTAGAAATCAGCTGAAGACATGGCTGTTTGCAGCAGAGGTCTTTTCGGAGCAGGCTCCAAACTGTATCACCTTGGTAGTAGGTTACAGCTGAGAAACCCTATTTCTGGGGCAGCTATGCATTTTATAAGTCTTTCCAACATTATATAACATCCTTCCCTACAGTGGCCACAGAGAGGGAGGAAAGCCACCCTAGTTCAGGTTCACCTAGTTTCCCCACCAAACCATTACAATCAAATCTGACAGGTTTCCCCATACTGTAGACTCTCAATCAAAGAGAAATGAATCACTAGTGTCAATAATCCAGTGTCTCAAGCGTATTGTATTGGAGACTCTCAACAACACTTTCACATTGCGCTGTATATATTTTTCTCCGCTCGTGTGGTAAGGTGGATAGTGTCATTTTCGGGTCGTAATCACTTGAGTGTTTAGTTCTCCAAGTGATTAATCAACCACAACCAGGAGGGAGACTGTCTGGGTGGTTCACAGACATGAAAAGTGACTAGTGATTACAAATATCTCCTAATACTGTTTAGAGAAGTTTGATTAGTCAACGAGAGGGATATGATTAAAAGAAATGGTGGCGCTTGAGTGGATTAGTAACTGGTCCATAGCACCTAGTGGAGGGTCGACATGTTTCGGCCTAAGGGCTGAACTTACGAGTCAGATGGCCTTCTTCAGGACCGTAGTGTGAAAGGTGGTCTTATTTTGGAGCTATGACGCGGTCATAGGAGAAGTCTTTACCTATGACTTTAGTAGGGGGTTTGAGCCCTCCTTAGGAGACAGGAGAATCTGCCAGTTCTCAATTGTGGGCCGTCTCGGAAGGCGTTGCTGCAGTTCTCCTGATCCCTGTACTGTAGCCACTGCCTAAAGAGTCACCAATGCAGGGCCATCATGTGCCAATGTGCATGCATGACCAGGAGAATGAAGGAAGCCAGCAGACTTCAGAATCTGAGGACTCTCAGGACTCTGACTCTCGTGCAAGGATGGAGCCATATCCTGAATGTTGGAAATTCTCTGAGGTGGAGAAAAGGCGTGGGAAACGGTGGTGCCCATCACCAACACTATGAAGTTGATTTGTTGGGAGGGCCACAGGTGAGATATGGGCTCGGTGATCAAAAGCCCAGGTTGTACAGCAAAAATACTGTTAACTGCAGATGGAGCAACACCACCTTTGGTGAGCCGACTTTGATTAGTCAATCATCCAGGTATGGGAAAATGGGGATGTCTAACCATGGGAGATGGGTCTCAACGACTACCATCACCTTTGCGAAGACTCTAGCGGCTGAGGTTAACCCAAAGGAAAGTACAGCAAACTGATAGTGAGTAGTACCCACCACAATTCGTGAGTACTTCTGGTGTGAATGCATGATAAGAATGTGGAAATACACATACTGAAGGTCGAGTGACGCCATCCAGTGTCCAATCCCCAACGCCAGGAGACCTTGAGCAAGGTTCAGCATCCTGAGCTTTTTCTTTTTGAGGAGAAAGTTTAGGATCCTGAGGTCCAGAATGGAACGCAGACCACCGTCCTTCTTTGGTACCAGTACCATGTGTAACATTCCTGGACCCATTCCTGTTCTGGCAAGAACTCCACTACTCCTGCTGATCAAATGGAATGATGGTGGACAAAATGGAGGAGGTGGGATTAGGGTGGAGTCTGAAGAATGGGAACAGTGTAGCCCTTTTCTACAATTTGAAGGGCCCAATGGTCCAAAGTGCTGGCAAACCTTCCCTCCTATAGGATCCGTATCAGCTTGGGGAAGCAAACTAGAAATCATGGATGGCCAACTATACACAACACTTTTTCAAAAACCTACTCTACTCTAATATTCCAGTTCCCATCGTAGAGCCCTAAAAGGTGGCCTCCCATATAGCCAATTCCTACGCATTCGAACCAATTGCAAATTTAAAGAGGATTTATATAGAGAAGCAGATGTGCTATCAGAAAAGCTTCAGGACAGAGGATCCCCAGACGATAAGTAAAACGCTCACTTTACGAGCATTGTACTCACGCAGAGATATACTTCTATAACTCAACCATAGAACACTCATGTCTAGGATCACGTGTCACCACTTTCTGCCCTATCAGTAAAAAACTAAGAGCATTAAAAAACATTGGGATGTCTTAACCACGTCTGACATTTCATTTAAGCACCCCTATTCTCCTTTAAAAGGGTTCACAACATTAGAGATCATCTGGTGTAAGAAACTGGCTCTATATATACTGCACCAAAGTGAGGTACAGTGTGTATAGAGTCCAAGGGTCTCCAAAGGTTTGGCAGAGGTTAAAGTTAGATAGAACCTTACTCTCTAAAGTGGTAGCTTGGTTGAGCAGTAAGGCAGTATCAGGGGGACAGTGTTAAGCATTTGATGTA